>NC_059504.1:26850000-29250000 GCF_914767665.1 Harmonia axyridis | reverse complement strand
CAGCTGCAAAACAGAAAGTAAGATTAACCGAACAGTCGTCGGAACACGACTAAGTGTCGTGTAGACTCGTTGTTTTTCGGAACGGCTCGATACTTATTTAACTCGGAGGTATTCCAGCTACAACTCCAACATCTAGGTTTTGTACTAAAGCTCTATAATTAATTTTTGAGTATAATTCCGAAATTTAAAGGTCAGCTGGAGGCGGTACACAAAATGCGGTTGCGCGGCCAATTGCCAGTAGAATTTCATCATGAAGTTTTCTGTGTGTGAAGGCAGGGCTCAATGAGGACAGGTGACAAGTAGCTTAAGTTTGATTGGGTCTGAGAAGAAGAATTTGTGATATCATTTAAATTATTTTCGGTAATTGCGATTTTATGGCACAACATGATATCCGTCCACCAAAAAATTAACTGCAATAATGATTCTTCGTTACTTTTGTGAATTGAAAATAAATAACATCATATCATGAATTGTTGAAATGCAATCATATACAATGAGTACAGGTAATATTCGCTTATGTACACATAGATACGTTCAGAATTCTTTTAGGTAACAAATATTTGTGATATAAATTTTCAAACTATTAGATGCGGAGTAACTAATATTTTATATTGTAACCGTTGGTATCTCTAAATTGGCGGATGCGAATGTAACAAATTATCGGTCAATCAAATTGGCGGAAGAGTTGTGCGTATTATTTCCTTCCACATCGTAGGTACTGGGCGGATAGGAATATTTTTACAGTCAGTAATTGAGATTGAATTCCGAAAAATGTCACTTTCATGTAAATTAATATCTGATAAGTGTATTAGAATGGAAGATGCTAAAATACCAACACAACGGAAACCATGAAAATCAAAATAATGAGTAGAATAAGTGGAAGTGTTTCTTTTGCATTAATGCATTAAATTTGTAATAGGACTGGATTCTCGGTATCACTTCCAACCAAGCGCGGATCCAGGGGGGGTACCTACTAAGGCTAAAATAATTACAAGATCTGCGCCAAAATTTAATTTGACTCAATTTCTGAAACAGAGATATCTAAAAGTTCCCCCCTCTCATGTTCGCGCCTGGATCCGCGCCTGTTTCCGACCATACTTTTATCATTGTAAAAAACAATTCAATTATGCTCAATTGCAAGATTAGTCCTTGTTGCAAATTGGCGAAGGTGCGGGTTATATTTTGAAAATAATGTGTCGAGTGCAGGGGCCGCGCCAGAGAGGGGTCAAGGTCAAGAGGCACAGGCCCACTTAATTTTTTGCTGCTTTCGGGTATTGTATTATAGTTAAATAGTGGTTTAGTAAAGTACTGTAAACGATATGAATTTAAATTGATTGTGTAAATCTCCGGCAGGATGCGAGACAAAATACAGGCATTTTTGCCGAAGTGCGCCTGGCTTTCTGTAGGGATATTGGCATATACCTTACCTACATATGTGTAATTTTGATGGCATTATTGTATGGAAGGAATTTAAGTTTGAATAAATTGAAATTGAAATCAAGAGTTATAATATTATATGAATTTTTATTGAAAAGCCTGATTGAAATATTCGATATATTTCTGAACGACTTGACTCTTATTTTCACTCAAGTACACCAATATTGAAGAAAAATCAACGTAATTCCACTAATTCATTAAGTACCTACCTACTCGGTATATGAATAAGTGTAAATCTTAGAATATAGATATACAATAACAATATTAACAATAACGATATTATTAATGTTCTAAGGTGTAAATTAACAAAATGGCGGATGCGTTTTTTAAATCCATATAATAGATTATGTAGATACGAGATACGACCACCTTGGACTCAAATGATATAGGTTTGTTTATATAATTTATTCATTTGTTGTCTCGTAGAAATAAATCAGAATTATCTTAGAACCAATATTTTGAGAAATAATCGTTTTTCTTTTCTATGACTAATGACTGCTACTTAGCAGAGAAAATAGCTAACCCTTGTTTGGGACCTGTCATTTGCTTAGAAAATATGATAAAATAAGAAAAACATCGGTGATACAGCAAATTGCTGCACTAGTTTAAGATGCTATACATTCCCTTTATAATATGTCTCAGTTTAATTTCAGTAATTTTCGGTCAAGATGATTCTTTCATTGAAGAACTTCTCATTAAACCTCTAAATGCTGATCATGTTTACAATCATTTCCAATTCACTACCAAATGGAGTGTTCCAGATACCGGTTTTTGTAAGTTCTTTATGTTATTATGATGTTAACTAGCTTGAATATTCTTCATTTCAGCTTCCCATTCGAGAATATTTCCTAGAATAATAGGAGAATTGATTGAGAGGTACAATGTCGAAGAATTGCATATAAGTTTGACAAATGGCTTATGGCGCTATGAGAAATGGGGGTATCCTGTTGTTGATGCAGCACCGGGTGGAGAGGTATGGGCTTGGTTCAAACCAACAACTACCCACATTGATAAAAATTGGAAAGAATTAACAGCCTCTCTTTCTGGGCTCCTTTGCGCCTCTTTTAATTTCATTGATCAAACAAATACAATAAGTCCAGAATATTCACTAAGACCACGAGGAGTTGTAGATCAATATCATCAAGTGAATTCTAGTTATTTGAAATATGCTAGTCTACCAAGAGAGATAGTCTGTACAGAGAATTTAACACCTTGGAAGAAATTGCTTCCCTGTAATGCCAAAACAGGACTTGGTTCACTCCTGAACTCAGGCTATATTCATAATACAAGGTATCATTCCCTAGGACTCAATCTAAGACGTATATGTTCTGATGAATATTGCTCTTCAATAAGCCTAGAATTGCAACAAACAGTTTCCTTGGTTTATGACAGTAAGATATTAGGCACCAAGAATTGGTCACTCATCAAATTTTTTGGACAAGGTGTCATAAATACGTGTAGCTTAGCTGACTCTAGTACTATTTTCATTGATATAACCTCTAATTCATCTAATCCTTTCCGGTTAACAGAACAGCCTGAGGATATAATCACATCAATTCGAGGGGGAACTGTGGGAAAATTTGCTAAATATCTAGTTAAAGATAAGGCATTTTCAGTTGGTGCTAATTACTTCCCAAAACAAGAAATAGCTATTATGGCACCTCCAGTTCTTTATGCACATCAATATCTCTCGGGATATGGTAAAGAAATTGGTGGACTGATTGTTAAGATTTCAAATAACCACTGGAGTGATTTGGATATTGTAATTCTGCAAAATATACCTTGGTATTTGCAGTTATATTTACACACTCTGAAAATATCTGTTGGTAATAAAAAATTGACACCGATACAACTAAAATTCAAACCAGGAAAACTAAGGACACGCCATCATCAGCTAGAATTATTACTTCGTTTACCATCTAAATCTGTAACAATGGTTTCAGTTGACTTCGATTTCACATTTTTGAAATGGCAGGAGTATCCTCCAGATGCAAATCACGGTTTCTATGTTGGTTCAGCAATAATAAGTTGTCATTTACCTTTAGCTAGAGATTTTACGGGTTTACCCCAAGATGGTTCGATGATAAGAGATAGTTTCAATGCTTCTAGAAATGGATATTTAGTTCAAGTACGCACAGAAACTCTTATTATTACTTTGCCTACTCCTGATTTCAGTATGCCTTACAATGTTATTTGTTTGGCATGTACTGTTGTAGCATTAGCTTTTGGGCCACTACATAATATAACAACTAAGAGGTTTATATTGAAAGTGAAAGATGACCAAAATTTCATCAATTTAATCAAAAATAAACTAAAGTCATTAGCATATAGACAAAAAGAGGAAAAAGAGTGATTATGAGACTTCTGTAAATTTTAATACAGTTTGTGTTTCAATTTAAAAAAAATCTTTCAGTTAAATGTAAGTGATGTAATTTATATTTAATTCAAAATAAATAATTCAGATACACTTAATCATCATTATAGTAATCCCAATCAAATCAATTCGACAGAGTTCCTTATGCTGATGTATTGTTCTTGAGTTTATTAGATTGATGTTGCACAAGATTTAAAAGTGTTTGACTACTTTCCAAAATCTGAAAATGAAATAGAGCAATAAAATTAATGAGGTTGTATTATTATAATACCTTTTTGAATCCTGCTTCTGTTTCTTGTATTGTTTTGGTGTAATCATCATATAGTTGTTTATGGTATTTCAGTTTACATTGAACATTATTTAATTTTTCCTGTAGGGCAGATATATTACGCTCTAATATTGCTTCCTCAGATTCTTCTTTTCTTATTATTTCTAAAATATTTATCCTTTTTGACTTCAATTCTTCCAAACCTAGATAAATAAATATTTTGAATACATTAAAACTGATTGTAACGAATTCAAACTAACATTTCACTAGTTCTTGATTGTATGTTTGTAAACAAGCTCCATGATCGGCCATTATCTAAGTAATCGATGAAAATTTAAGATCTCTTATGAAATGCATTCAAATTTTCCACTGAATATAATAACATTGACTAGTAATCTGTGATAATAATTCCTATATGCTAGGTTATTTTATTTTGATAATCATTTAAATTCTCTGATGGAAGAGCATAGATTAAAATAATTGATACCGGCTTTATGATCCCTCCTAACAAAGGTCAAAAAGGTCATCCAATTAATATAAAAACACCGAATTCGAATAAAATCAAAGCTTGATAGTGATAGCGTTGTCCCGTGATTTTTTCTGTTTATTGAATAATTTGAATTTTTGATTTTTTCTCATTATTTAATTTCTAATTATGTCGAAATTCAGTGGTGTTCAGCTAGCCCAGCCAATTGAGGTTTTTGAGCTTATGAGAGCTTTCAATGAAGATACATACAGCAATAAAGTAAATCTAGGTGTTGGTGGTAGGTATGCTTTTCTCTTTTCTTTATAATCGAAAAGTCAACAGGAATTAACCAAGTATAATTATATAGATCTAAAAATTAATATTATGGACAAAGTTCGTGAATATCTTCAAGACATAATTGAACTCTACCTTTTTCCATAAGGAAAATCGAAATGAAGATTCACAAACAACTAATATCTTGAAGTGAAAAATTGTAAGGCTAGAAGTATATTCTACATTGTTGTAAAATCAACAGTCCTGCATATAATGAAAAAAGGAAAAGAGAATTCTCAAAAGGAAAATAGCTAAAATTTTAAATGAGGAGTCCCAGAATCGAATAATGGAAGTAAAACCTTTTGAAAAACAATTAAGAATGCCACAATTCAAGATTTTACCAGGAAATTTAAAACAGATAGCCAACTTGTTCAATACCAATTACTCATCTCCTGCAAATGGTGTCCGAAACTAATTGGAATACTCTTAAAAGGCTAACCAGATGAACCACTGAGCAATATCCATAAGCCTTGTACCAAATCTAAATCACTAGAGCTAACGATTTGCACTCGACTGGTATCATACGTTGTAAAGTAAAATATATCACCTTCACAACAGGATTATGTCAAAGGAAATTAAACTCAAAGAGCACACTTTGAAATATTCTAGTTGGTGGTAAATAAAGAGTCAAAATCTACTTAAAAGGGTGTCTAATATTACCAACTATGACAAGAGGGAGATACATTCTTCTTAATTTCAAAGGAACAGTCTAATTTATTCAAGTCTTCTCATTTTTAACAACATGCCAAGCCATTAAATCAGTTGAAATACCACAACTTAGATTAAAAAATCAATTTTTAACCTAAATTAACTAAAATAACAATAGAACTAAGACTCCTAAGTATGTTTTTAGATTTGCCAACAATATAGATCTGCCCAAGAATGATTGAGCTGGGTATTAGAACAAAAGATCAGAAATTATTGCATTATAAAAGGCTGAACTGTTGCCAATCGACAAAAACAATAATCTAATCTATATATGAATAAGTACTATTTTGAAGGGAAAACAGTATGTAATTATAATACAAGGACAACTGTGCTAAGATATATGTAATACAGACAGTGCTCACTGAGAAATAACCAGAGAACAAATGCATTTGATACTATAATAAAATAACACATATGTTGAAATGAAATACATATTTAAACTCCATTAATATAAAACAGTAAGGTATCACTGAGATTTGTGTATGATCTCTTTCTATTGCCGCACTTACATAGCAGATCATCAGGACTTACCCATAGAAATTAACTAAATACAGAATCTTATTGATTTCTATGAGTTTCCTGATCTGCTAGTAAATGCAGAAATGTGGCGGTATCATATGCAGGCCTTACTGTTACTGGACCATCATGACAGGAATAAGTCTAACTTCCACAATTTGTTATTTGGTTTGAATTGAAATACAATTTTCTATGTTGACTCTATATCAAGTATTCTCTCACAATAACAAATTCTACACAAAACACAACCAGTTCTAACTTTCATAAACACCAAGCTTCTGGGAAGTCTCACAGGGGCCTAGGGTAGTAGTGAACATAAACTATCCAGAACAATTAGTAGCATACTTAATATGCTTTAATATGCAACTGTCAACCTTTTTTTAATTTTTCAGCCTACAGAACTGAAAGTTGTGAACCTTGGGTCTTGCCGGTGGTAAGGATTGCTGAAAAAGCATTAGCTAATGATGATAGTTTGAATAAGGAGTATTTGCCCATATTGGGTCTTGAAGCATTCAGCAAAGCCGCTACTTTAATGCTATTAGGAGAAGAAAGCAGTGCCTTAAGGGAAAACAGGGTATAATATGAACATTTTATAGTAGATATTTGAATGAAGAACAAAAATAATTTTTAGGCATTTGGAGTTCAGAGCTTGTCAGGAACTGGATGTTTGAGAGTGGGAGCTGAATTTTTGCATTCTCAATTAGGATGTACAGTTTTTTATTACTCAAAGCCAACATGGGGTAAGCTTTTGATTTTTTTATGAATCTTTTGCTTATACTATCTCTTGATTGTAGTTGGTATGATAATTCGGCTGGTATTTTCTTCTCAGTCAAAATTCTCATTCAATGATAGGTACTTATAATTATGATGTACCAGTGTTTCAGGATGAAAAGACCAGCCAAATATTTTAATTTTCACTTTAAAGTACTTTAAAAATCAATGAAGATTGCCTTATCATATTTTCTGTACAATATTTTAGGAAATCACAAGTTGATCTTTAAAAATTCAGGCTTCACTGAAGCTCGTGAATATAGATACTGGTCAGAATCCAGCAGGGGCCTTGATATCGAAGGAATGCTTGAGGATTTAGACAAAGCTCCAGAGAATTCTGTTATCATTCTCCATGCAGTTGCTCATAATCCTACAGGTTGTGATCCAACTCAAGAACAATGGGCCCGTATTGCCGATGTAATGGAAGCTAAAAAATTGTTCTGTTTCTTTGATTGTGCTTATCAAGGTTTTGCGAGTGGAGACTTGGATAAGGATGCATGGGCTGTCAGATATTTTATTTCAAGAGGATTTGAAATGTTGATAGCACAATCTTTTGCCAAGAATTTTGGATTATATAGTAAGTATTTTGAAATGTTCATAAAATTGAGAAAAAAATTTAATTTGGTTGTTCACTCCACGGACAGGCTTAGCTTTTGTGGGAATTTTGTTTGTTTGTAGATTGTATAATATTTCTACAAATAAATTTATTATTTTTTTTTTTTTTAACGTCCGTGTGAAGGGAAAATCCTTTATGGGCGCCGAGAGGGTGCACTCTAAGTAGTGTGAGACTCCAAGATCTTGTTTGCATACTCACTAAAAACCCCTCACACAATCCATGGAGGAGAACTTCATCCTGCCCTTGTAGCGTCCCTTGACAAAAGAGATGAGCTGCAAGTGGCTTCTAGAGTTCATGGGACCTGATGATATGAAGTGACCCGAACAACACTGCTTTCTGCATTCTGTGCGCCGATACCTCGGCCAGAGATCTGCAGACCGGGATAATTTTCAGTTCATCTACGTCAGTGTTTTTCAATCTGTGGGTCGCGACCCCTAGGGGGTTCGTGACGCCTTACTCGGGGGGTCGCCGGCTAAAAGAAAAAGTCGAGGTTCTTACACAAAAAAAAAACAATTTTAGTGAGAAGGCGATGTGCTTGTATTTTTCAGAAGTTTATCAAATTGTGGTGCTATTTTTGAAACGTTAATAATCAAATCATTTTCTAATTGCAGTCTATTTCTCTTTTTAGTTTTAATGTCTACCATTGAAGAAAATGTTAATTCACACAAGCATGAAGTGGCGAATGGCACTAATAATTTAAGAGCTTCTTTTGCCAGCTCTGGATATTCGTGTTTTCTTTTTATCCAAAATACGTCGACACTTTGCGAATAAAATTCTATTTTAAGCATGCCATCAGCAGCTAAATCTAGAAGACATTCTTTCATTTTTGTGGGGACATCAGCCAGATCTATTGATTTGTCCAAAAAAGGGTTTAAAATCCATCTACGCCCATTGTCAGCTTCAGAGTGCAAGTCTGGAAAGTATGTCAAAAGTTTCTCTTATAAATTATGCAAGCTCAGTATCATGCAAGGAATATGAGCCGATAATGCAAAACTTTGGTCTGTTGCATTATCTTCAATTATCTTCTGAACGCATGGAAAACACTCGAACATTTTGTTTTGCAGAGAGGTTGATCACAAACGAAGTTTTACGTGAAATGCTTTAATTTTATCTTTGGCTGTTAAAATATTTTCTTCTTTTCCTTGAAGGTTGTTGTTCAAATTGTTAAGGTGGCTAAAAAGATCTGCCAAAAATGCTGATTTCAAGGGCCAAATAGGGTCAGAAAAATGAGAAGCATATTCAGATTTTGCATCTTGTAAGAACATTAACAATTCAGCTCTCAGTTCCAGAACTCTTCTCAATACCTTTCCTTTGGATAGCCACCTGACCTCTGTGTGATAAAGGAGATTTTGATAAAGCGAGCCCAAATCTTCACAAACGTTTCTGAATAGCCGGGTTGCAAAGCTTTACCTTTGATAGAATTCATAATTTTTATGACCTCCGTGAGCACGTCATTTAAATCAGAAGATACTACCTTAGCAGCTAGAGCCTGTCGATGAAGAAAACAGTGTGTCCAGGATATGTTTGGCATTATCGCTTTTAATCTTGCAATGAGTCCGCTATTTTTGCCAGTCATAGCTTTAGCGCCATCGCTACAAATAGCTATACATTTTTTCCAATCAATATGGAAGTTGCAAGTGCTTTCTAAAAACAAATCGTATAAACACTGGCCAGAAGTGTTTGCAGGAAGTGCTTTGCAAAATAAGATTTTTTCCATGGTACTGTCATCTGCTTCGAAGCGCACAAATACTTCAAACTGTGCACAGTCGGAAACATCTGTAGATTCGTCAAACTGCAAAGCAAAATGTTGGCTGTTCTTTAATTTTTCGACTACTTGTTCTTGAATATCCTTGGCCATATCGTTTATTCTGCGTGAAATAATATTGTCAGAAAGTGGTGTGTTTTTTAATTTGTTAGCCACCTGCTTACTGACCATAATTTCAACCATATCAAGTGCTGCTGGCGAAATAAGTCGCCTACGCAGTTTGGCCCGCGTGAATTTAGGTAATTTTTTTCGTTAGGTGCTAACGTATGTAAAAACTGTACGTATTTTAAAATAATTGAATTTTTTTTTTGGCTTTCTACGTCACAAGGGAGGTCGCCAGAATATTTCAACCTATAAAGGGGTCGCGAAGTCAAAAAGATTAAAAAACAATGATCTACGTAATTAGCTCTCATTCCACCGAGACATCCTATGAATAGTACAACCATCCTAATTTTATGACCTGGGTATAAAGTTCCAAGCTCGAACATAAGTTCTTTGTATTTTTGCCTCTTCTGTTCTTCTTTCATCACAACATTATTTTCAGCAGGGGAGGAGAATTCCACGACAAATAACTCCTTCAGCTCCTTGTCCAGCAAAAGTAAGTCTGGCTTAACAGCATTGATCTGCCGTGTTGTTGGGACAGGATAGTTACAGCATATGCGAGCTCTGTCGTTCTGGACCACCGCTTCAATCTCCAGAGGAACATACTCTGATGGAGCATGGGCTCTGCAGGCGGAAAGGATGTGCATAATCGTTTCCTGTTGCCTATGGAAAGCCCTGCAAGTTGTTGGGGCGTTCATTTTCATGATGTTCTTTTTATACCTTCTTGTATTTAGTACTTGGTGTTCCAGCAAGCTCAGGATTGATCGATACGCCGCTAATGCTGAGCTTTTCCACTGCTCTTTGTGCAGCTCGGAATAGGAGGGCTCTATGGTTTGCAGTTTCATGCTGAGCAACAAATTTCAGAAGCGGATCTTCACTTCTTAGAATCCTTACTGCCATTTCCAATGTTTGTTGATAGTGTTGATAGGTATCTGTATTGAACTGTTGGGATGTAGGCTACGATTCATGTTCATCGTTTTCCTTGTTAACCTATCAAGATCGAAGAGTTCGTTTACCGTCCAGTTCACCACCCTGAAAGAGTAGGTGAGAATCGGGATGGCTAGCATATTTGTGTTCTTTCCCGACAGCTGCGATTTCCAAATGTATCTCAGCTTTTTTTTGTAGCTGGCTGTTAAGGCATCCTTTATCTGGGTTGTCTCCAGTACACCCCTCTGTTTCATCCCAAGAAACTTTTAAGTTTCTCCGTCTTCGAGATATCGAAAAGTCATTCCATCTTCCAGTCGAATATCTTCTCCTGCATCTTCAGCTTTTTCCCTGTGCAGATGAAAAACAGCACACTTGTCCAAACCGAATGACATTCCCATTGCTGAGGTGTAGTCTGATAAGATATTCAGTAGTTGCCGTAATGCGGACTCAGAGGGAGCGTAGAGCTTCAAGTCGTCCACGTACAAGAAATGAGAGATCAGGTGGTTCCTTCTGCCTGGTGGTCCGGCCTTGTATCCTATTTTGTCCGCCCTCAACTCAATTGTTAGTTGTATGAGTGTTATGCAGAATAATAACGGGCTTAGCGAATCTCCCTGGAAAACTCCTCTTCTGTATCTCACCCATCCTGAATAAACGGTTCGACCCTCTGCTCGGGCGGCAAAGTTCGTTTTCCACAGCGCTATGATGTTTTCTATCGCGTGGATGATGATAGGGTGGATTTTCAGAATTTTTAATAGCCGTATTATCAGATCGTGCGGCGAGGTGTCATATGCTTTCGCGTAGTCCAACCATGATGTTTGTAGGGCGCGCTTGTAGTATCTGGCGCCTAGACATACGCTCTTGTCCATTAGCGAGTTGTCCTTGCATCCTTGCACTCCTTTCTTTGCTCCCCTCTGTTCGTAGATACTGTCCCACATTGGTCCAATAACCCTCAGAATTTGATCTTGAATTACACTTGTGAGGATCTTATACAGTGTATTGAGGCAAGTGATTGGGAGATAGTTGTAGTGAACAGGTCTCGTTAAGATGATCTTGAATGATGTTATCCAATACGCCTAGATCTTCAGCTTTATGTCTTGTTTTTATTTGGGTGGCCTTGACCAGTGGGTTTCTAACAGCAGAATCAAATGCTTCCCTTGTATTGACGATTAACTTAGGAACATCTCTCACCGTCCCTGGCCTTTGTTGCTGTTGGTCTGGAGCATCTGTCACCTGTTCTTCAGCTAGTTCTATCACTAGAACTTCTCTCACCTGTTCCGTTCTTGGCCTCGCTTCCAGGGCTTTTGCTTGGTGTTGTTGGTTTGGAGAATCTGTCACCTGCTCTTCACTGTGTTCTATTTCTGGAACATCTCTCACATATTCTGTTATTGGCCTGTTAGAGCGTGTACTAGTCCCGGTTGGGCCCGCGATATTTCTCACAAGGGCAACAGCTTGTTCTTCAGTTGTGTCAATCGTCAATTATTGATATTGGCTCGAAGCACCTGTCACCTGCTCCTCAGCTTGTTGTTCCGTCCTTCCTTGCTCTTGAGACCGCCGTAAGATTTCTCCTTTTGAGATGACTGATCTGATCTCTAAGGTTCTGCTGCGTCATGTAGTCAAGGTCTGGAAAATTTTCGCACCATAGACCATGCAGCCATTCATCATAGAGAGTATCTTGTTAATTTAGAACCTTATTCTCTGGATGATTATCTGTTGATAACTGTGTGATATTTTGGTTGTTAAAGACAATTTTCTTGACACTGTTTCTTTTATGTATGGCCTTATCTGTACATATTTTGAAATAAATGTTATCCCGACTTTTGCCTATACGCGTATGATTTCTCCTCGCCGTCGGCTTCTCACTCCTCGCTAAGAGGAACATTCACTCAGTCCCAGATATTTAAAATATCAGAAGGGTAGAGCTCGGTCGTGTCCGGTCCTTGTGGTCCCCCTGGTTCTCGTCGAACTTCTGGTCCTCTTACACGCGTTCCTTGGACCTGTCCTTCGTTTCCTAGGAATTTTCTCACCGTCCTTGCAGTACCTAAAAGAACAGTTTTTTGCATTATATTACATATATACTCACTAAGTCCTAGTTGCTTGATATTTCTCTTGAGATTTTTGGGTACTATTCCTGTTGTTGAGATGATAATTGGAATAGTTCTCGTTGATATCATTCCCCACTGGCGCTTTATCTGAAATTCGAGGTCCCTATATTTTGAAATTTTTTCGACCTCTTTTTGACGCATGTTGTTGTTATTAGGTATTGCTACGTCGATGAGTATTGCTGCCTTTTGATGTTTATCAACTAGCAATATATCTGGCCTGTTGTGAGGGACTGCTTTATCAGTCAAAACTGTACGATCCCAGTACAGTTTATAGCGTTCGTTTTCCAGGATGGTTTCCGGTCGGTACTTGTAGTATGGCACTTTTTCAGAATGAATTAGTGTTAATTTAGTTACCATTTCTTGGTGTAGTATCTTTCCTACTGCATCGTGTCTCTCTTTATATTCATTTCCTGCAAACATTTGACATCCTCCCGTGA
This sequence comes from Harmonia axyridis, assembly GCF_914767665.1. NCBI lineage: Eukaryota > Metazoa > Arthropoda > Insecta > Coleoptera > Coccinellidae > Harmonia > Harmonia axyridis. The sequence continues at coordinate 29,237,178 of NC_059504.1, read as the reverse complement.
TATGTTGAATTGTCTCATTCGTTGGACACCCATAACGGCATCGATCGTCAGTAATAGTTTGATCCTTTATGATATGCTTGCAGTAATTTTTTGTTGAGATCACTTGATCTTGGATGGCTAAAAGAAAACCTTCCGTTTCTGGGTACATTGCACCTGATGTGAGCCAATAGTTCGACGCTTCAATGTCGACATGATCCTGGTTCACCTCGTTGAAATGTCGTCCATGTAGGGGCTTTTCTCTCCATCTTTGCAGTTTTTCTTGGATTGTCTGGTGGTTGTATGACAATTGCTCCTTGTGCAGCTGTAAAGGTGTTGATTCGTCTGCTTCACACAGTACTTTGTAGATCTTTGACATGCCTGATTTGTCTTTGAAGTATGTTCGTAGGCATTCAATTTGCCCATGGGCAAGTTGCATGATGTCTAGCAGACCTCTGCCTCCTTTATTCCTCGGCAGTGTCGTCCTCTCAATGCTACTTTTCGGATGGTGCTTGTGTGCTTTCGTCATTAAGGTTCTCATTTTGCGTTGCAGGTTTTCTATATCTGTTTTGGTCCGAAAGAGTATGTAAGAATTGAACATGCATATGTATTGATAGCTCTCGTCATGTTCTTGCTGTTGAGGTTTGTTTTTAAAATTTTGTTGATTCTCCTAATGAACTCAGTTGTTAAGTCTTCCTTCATTCTTTGATGGTTTATTTGTCGGTTTTGTTTCATTCCTAGGTATTTTTAGAGATCGTCCGATTTCATTGCTTCTATCTCCTGTCCATTGGAGAGAGCTATCGGTTAATCATGGATTTTTCCACGCACTACGCTAATAGTACGACACTTGTCCAATCCGAATTTCATCCCCACGTCTTCCGAAAAATTTTCCACCAGTTTGACCATAATTTGCAAGTGGTTTTTGTTGCCTGTTATAAGTTTTAGGTCATCCATGTAAAGCAAATGATTTAGTGCAATAGTATTTCTGTTTCCTTTGACATTGAAACCTTTTTCAGTAGCATTCAGTTGTTTAGAAAGGGGGTTCAGCGCCAAGCAGAACCATAAGGGACTCAACGAATCTCCTTGGAAAATTCCCCTTTTTATTGGAATATCTTTAGTAGTCATGTTCGCCGTAGAGAGTTCGATATTCGTTCTCCAGTTGCACATTGCATACTTCAGAAAGTTTATTGTAATTGGATCGATCTTGTATATTTCCAAAATTTTTGTCAGCCACCCATGTGGAATAGAGTCAAAGGCCTTCTTATAGTCAAAATATGTCATAAAAAGATTTCTGTGTTTTTTGAAGGCTTGGTTGCATATGATGGAATCTATTATTTATCAGCAGTTCCTTCGATCCTAGTGCATTCTTGGAACATCCTTTCTGCTGTGCTGTCATTATATTATTTGTCTCGCAATGTTTGTAGATACGAGATGCTATACATGATGTGATGATTTTATATATTGTTGTTAGACATGTAATTGGTCTGTACTTTGATGGATCCGCTGTGTGTTGCATATCCTTCGGTAAGAGGTAAGTGGTCCCTGTTGTTAAAAATTTGGGCATTTCCGTTGGATTACTCATAACACCGTTTATGGTTTCAACTAGCCTGCCGTGTATACACCAAAATTTTTTCAACCAAAAGTTGTGGATTCCATCTGGGCCGGGTGATTTCCAATTGTGTGTGTTTTTCAATATTTCATGGAATTCTTCTAGAGAAACTACGTTCTGCGGCATTTGTTGTATTGTCTCACAGGATTTCTCTTCACTTCTTATCCAATCAGCCTGGGAGTTGTAGGGGGTTGGTGTAGCCAGTTGATCTGTCCAAAAATTCTCAATATCCTCGACGGTTGGATAACTTCCTGGTGTTGCAGACATATTATTGTTTAACATTCTATAGAATTTTCTTTCGGAGTTTTCAAAAATCATATTATCCTGTTTTCTTCTATAGCTCTCATTGTATCTTCTGAGTCTTTCGGAGTACACACTAAGTTTTTGTTTCAGTGTGTCTAAAATTTGTTGAGCATTTTCATTGTTTGGATCATACGTTGTATGTTGCCGGTGACGATCCATTATTATATTCACTATTTTTTGTAATCTTCTAGACGGCGAACCTTTTGCAAATTGGGTGAGCCTCCCAATATCTTGGCGGATGCTATGAACTTTGTCTTCTAGCCTTTTTTGCCAATGTGGTTTATTTTGTTGTTTTTCTCTGGTTGGTTGCTGACTTTTAGGTTTTGGCTTCACACCTAGCACTGTTGCTATTGAAAATGCTGCACAGTATATGATGAGGTGTAATGATTCGAGATCATGGTAGTCAGAAAGATACTTGGGTATAATCTCCTTGTTGGCCATGACCAGGAGATGAGATAGTTTCTTGGATGCCCTCAATCTTGGCAGAATCGGTCGTCCCAATGGATCTGTGCCCTCAAAATCTATAACGCATCTATTCATTTTGGCAAATAATCGCTCCAGTAGTTCTCTTTGGTCTTCTTCTGGATTTTCGACGGGTGCAGCATATATATTCCGTCGTTGAGCATCACTTATTGCTATCACATCTGCGTTGTTTTGTTCCTCAGAGTTCATTTGTGCATTGATGTTGTGTTGGTTTTCAGCACAATCGTAGTTTTCTTCAATTGTCGTTTCGTTGTTAGTGAGGTTCCTATTCTGTAGCCTCAGTTGGACTTCATTTTTTATGGTGTTAAGTCTCTCATCGGGTAAAAGTTTATTTCTCAATATGACCCGGTATTGGTCGGCTACTCTTTGCTCAGAAACTTGAAGTTCGGGATAGTTTCTGTGGAATTCTGCAAATAATTTTTGACGGTAGGCTATTTTATCCTCTTCCATATTAGTCACTTCATAATATATGCGCATGATCGTTTCATTTATCGAACTTGTCCATTTCATGCGTCTTCTTGGTAGACCTGCTTGGGTGAGTGCTGGTTGGGGATCCTGCGCAGCACCTTCAGCGGTCGGAGAAACTCGTGTTATTCTTCTCCTAGAATGTTGAGATTGTGGAGGCGTAGCATTTTGTTCGACAGACGCTCGTCTCCTTAGCACTCTGTCACCGACGTCCCGCATACTGTCATGTCCAGCGCCGGCTCCAGACACGCCCTGACGAACCTCAGGCATCGGCTCTATATTCCTATTCCTTAAATTCACCATAATTCATGGGTTCCTCCGTGTCGTGGGGGAGACGGCCTTTGATCGCTTTTTACGATCCGCAGAGCTACGGTGGGAGAATTCTTGAGCTGCTTTGCACACGTTACCATGGACAGGGACCCTTCGACAGGTTTCAGCTTCCCGGGTCAGGGAGCTCCTGGAATCTGCGGTGGGCAGGAGTCGATTCAACTCTCCTGATAGGTGAATCGCTAGAGATTCACCTACCGCTACCCCTAAAAAAAAATAAAAATAAATGTTATTATTATTATTATTATCATGTATCCCCGTCTTTGGGGTCTTGATCTTCTGTATAGCGCAGACAGCAGACCATGCTGCTCAGGCGTTCACTTGTGGAGTCCCCTTTGTGCCGTCCTGTTTCGGCTGCCCGTTCCGACTGCTCTTTCCGACTGCTCTTTCGAGCGTTGAATCCCTATGCGACCGACAACCTGAACTCTCCCCTCGTCGATGTCCTCCTCGTCTAAAGGCGTAGCTTCTTGTATGGCAGGCGCCCGCCTTCTCAGCATCCTGCCGTTGGTGTCCCGCATGCTGTCACGTCCAGCACCAACTCCAGACGCGCCCTGACGATCCCCAGGCAGCGACTGTTTTCCGAGGCTTAGCTAATATCCGTCTGACAGCGGTTGAGAGTGACCGGGGTCCGCGGGATTGTCACACCCGTATACTACAAAGTAGTGCCCCCGTACGGGGTTATTATCCCCGACTTTTGCCTATACGCGTAGGATTTCTCCTCGCCGTCGGCTTCTCATTCCTCGCCAAGAGGAACATTCACTCAATCCCAGATATTTAAAATATCAGAAGGGTAGAACTCGGTCGTGTCCGGTTCTTCGTGGTGTCCCTCTGGTTCTCGTCGAACTTCTGGTCCTCTTACACGTGATCCTTGGACCTGTCCTTCGTTTCCTAGGAATTTTCTCACTGTCCTTGCAGTACCTAAAAGAACAGCTTTTTGCATTACATTACATATATACTCACTAAGTCCCAGTTGCTTGATATTCCTCTTGAGATTTTTGGGCACTATTCCAGTTGTTGAGATGATAATTGGAATAGTTTTCGTTGATATCATTCCCCACTGACGCTTTATCTGAAATTCGAGGTCCCTATATTTTGAAATTTTTTCGACCTCCCTTTTGACGCAGGTTGTTGTTATTTGGTATTGCTACGCAGGGCCCCCGCAACCGCGCGTGCAACGCGTGCACCGCACGCGGGCGCCACTCTAAAAGGGCGCCAAAACCTCTTATAGACCGCATGAAGAACCGATGGACCAAAGGTTTTCGAAAAAGATTCTTTCAAATTTTTCAACAATTCTTTTTCCAAACTCCTTTCTTGCAATTTATACAAGTTTCCGAACGTCGCAATCGCCATGAAATAGCCAGATATTGGTTTACAAAAACGCATACTCGATGCTAATCCTAGGGCATTTTTTGCGCCATGTGCTGCACACAGCTTAAATTTAACTGAAAATGATGCTGCTAAGGTTTCAAATGAAACAGTGGACTCTTTTGATATTGAACAAGAACTTTATATATATTTCTCTTCACCCACAAAGAGATTGGAATGTTATAAAAAAGCATGATCCTCAGTTACATCTAAAACCCCTAAGTGATACTAGATGGTCAAGTAGAATTGATGCTAAAGTTTCATTTTATTCAAATATGTGATAGCTTTTTAGAAATAGCAGAAAATGATACTTTTAACATAAAAACTAGACATAAAGCAAGTTCTCCTTCGTTAAATATTCATTCTTTTAAATTTATTTGAAGTATCATAATTTCTTATGATGTTTCATTCCAGATTAATATTGTAAGCAGCATGATGCAAAGTGTAGCGATTGGCATTAAAGTCTGCCAAAACCATTTAAAGAATTTAGTTGATCATTTCAAAAATTATAGGGATGATAATGTTCTCGAGGAAAAACTTGCGGGAGTTGGAAAACTAGCGGCTGTTCTTGAGATAGATCAAGGTTTTTCTCCATTATATACTGTAAGATGAAAGTATAAACCAAAATTGTTCGATTATGAACAGACGGAAGATCCAAAAATCGCTTTTAAAATAAATTTCTTTCAGAAAATAATTGATCAAACACTAAGTTCCTTGAATAGTAGATAACGTTAACGTTTTTTGTTTTATTTGTGACAATGACGATGACAAATATCTATTGAAATGCTGTCATGCTCTTCAACAAAAGCTAACTGATGACAGGAAAAAAAGAGACTGACGTGAAAGAAAATGATTGATTCAACGAGATAAAAGCTCTAAGATTGTTTTCATTATCTGAAGCGAAAATCCTCTTGAAATTCTACAATATATTTTTGAAAATAATCTAACTTCTTCTCTCCCGAATCTTAGTATTGCCTCAAGAATCCTTCTCACTTTACCTGTGTCCTGGGTCTGTTGCTTCTGGTGAGAGATCATTCAATGAATTAAAAAAATTTAAAAACTATTTGAAGTCTACCATGTCTTAAGAAAGATTTTCTGTATTGGCAATCTTAGATAGGTATAACATGGGATGCCTTGAAGTTGTTAATAAGGCTATACTTAAAATAATCCTTAAGGTGGGTAGAAGGTTTGCTACTGAGAGGCTTTATGTAGAGTCTGGTCAATTAAGTATAAAACAACTGTACATTTATGAAGTTATATTGAATCAGATGGGACAGAGGAAAAATTTTATTCAGCACGAGTTTCAAACCAGACAGATTCTGCGTGGAGATCTGTTTGTACCAAGGTTCCATAAAAAACACTTGCAGGAGAGCCTGTCATATTATGGCCCAAAATTTTATAACCTCCTCTCCCAAGAACTTAAATCAACAACCAATGTAAAAAGTAAACTTTTCAGATATCATCTCCGAAATTATGTAGTTCTTAATTCTGATAGATTCGAGGCCATCCTATCGGCATGATTTTTTGTTTTCTGTTTTTTTTTTTTTTTTTTCATTTCTTTGGCTTGTTATGCCTTTCAATTAGTAATCTATCTTTTTGTTGTTTCTCTTTCAACAAATGTATTGATTTTTTGTTTAACTGGGGAGAATGTTCATCAGTTGTAGAAGCAGATAATGACAGCATACAAGCTTGCTTAGGCTGTATATTTCTGCAAGTGAAGTTTTTGTATGATGTATATATTTATACCTATTGATGAATAAATTGAATTGAATTGAATTGAATTGAAAAGATATAGAGCAAGAGATACTCGATAAAATTGATTGATTGATAATATAAAAGAATTTGCAGCAGCCAAATCAAGAAAAACATCCATTCAATTTCTGGATTGATCATAATTAAATGTTTATGCCTTTATGAATAATTTATAGAAGAATACAGCTTAAGTTTTGAAACACATTTGAAATGTATTAGTTACAAATAACACCATAAAGTTCTTAAGGCAATGAAGGTTGCTGATAGATTTTCAACCATTATACACTAAATTCCCAACAAAACTTCAAAAAAAAAAATTTCCGATTATACAGTAGTACTTTTCTCCACCTCCCCCCTTCAAGAGGCGCCAAAATATATTCCGCACGCGGGCGTTGATGTCCCTTGCGGGGGCCCTGTTGCTACGTCAACGAGTAATGCTGTCTTTTGATGTTTATCGACTAGTAATATATCTGGTCTATTGTGAGGGACTGTTTTATCAGTCAAAACTGTACGATCCCAGTACAGCTTATAGCGTTCGTTTTCCAGGATGGTCTCCGGTCGGTACTTGTAATATGGCATTTTTTCACAATGAATTAGTTTTAATATGGTTGCCAATTCTTGGTGTAGTATCTTTCCTACTGCATCGTGTCTCTCTTTATATTCATTTCCTGCAAACATTTGTCATCCTCCCGTAATATGTTGTATTGTCTCATTTGTTGGACACCCATATCGGCATCGATCATCAGTAATAGTTCGATCCTTTATGATATACCTGCAGTAATTTCTAGTTGACATCACTTGATCTTGGATGGCTAAAAGAAAACCTTCCGTTTCTGGGTACATTGCACCTGATGTGAGCCAATAGTTCGACGCTTCAATGTCGACATGATCCTGGTTCACCTTGTTGAAATGTCTTCCATGCTTGATCTCTGAAGTATTTCCGTAGGCTTTCTATCTGCCCACTAGCAAGTTTCATGATGTCCGTAAGACCCCTGCCTCCTTTATTTCTCAGCAGTGGAGTCCTCTCAATGCTGCTTTTCGGATGGTGCTTGTTTGCTTTTGTCATCAACGTTCTCATTTTACGTTGCAAGTTTTCGATGTCTGTTTTGCTCCATGGAACTATACCGAATGAGTATGTTAGAATTGAACATGCATATGTGTTGATGGCTCTCGTCATGTTCCTGCTATTGAGGTTTGTTTTTATAATATTATTATAATTATTATTTGTGGTTATTTCAATTGAAGCATCTAATTTGTCTTGGTAATTTTCAATATTTGGAAAGGTGAACTTGTGAATTTTTATTCAAGAATTATCAGTCAAAATTCTGTGTTTTTGAAGAATTGATTCGAAGAGAGTAATTTGGAATAATAAGTTTATTTTTAAGCGGTTGTTCTCTGAACAGATCTCATCATTTCGTCACAATGTCTGTAATTTTCGAATTTTGATGATTGATCTTTGATCGAATTCATCATCATTCATATGCAGTATTGGTTCTCCTAGAATTAGATTATTATTTAGTTCAAAAATAACCTAACGGATAGTAATTTCATGTTTGTCGCCAGATTGATGTTCGCCTCTTGTATTTGTGTTTGTTTTTGTGCTGTGTATTTGCAGGTTGGAATAGTTAAATAAGCCGAGACTAAATTTGAGAATATGTGTCAACGATACATCGCACCACAACATATGTAGTTCCGATTCAGTTCCTTTGTTTTTAATCTGTTGACTAACATACGTCGAAACCGTTTGTTTGTTCTTAACTTAGGCTAACTATTTTAAATCATTAATTTTATGATGAGGTATGAAATCCAATGTTTATTGTTTCTATTTATGATTAATGAATGCTTTATTTTCACCCTTGAAAAAGAAACAAGAAGCTCCTAAACGTTGGCAAAATCATAGTTGATTATTTATTATTTCTGTCCAAATTCCTGTGATAAATTGCTCAATTTTAAACATGGACGTGAATAGTACAGAAACTTTAATTCACGTTTCTTCAATGAAAATTTGTTTCTTTTCAGATGAAAGGATTGGTAACTTGACTGTTGTTGTTAAGGATAATGCTACTATACCATGTCTTAAATCTCAATTCACAGTACTTGTACGAGGAATGTATTCAAACCCACCTAGCCATGGAGCTAGAATAATTGCTTATATTTTAAACAATCCTGATCTTTATGAGCAATGGTAAAAATGTTGGAAATGATATTTTCGACAGAATAATAATAACTGCATCTTTATTAGGAAACAACTTGTGAAAACTATGGCTGATCGTATAATGGAAATGAGGAAAGAACTCAGAGGTGCCATTGAGCGTATGAATGCACCTGGGAAGTGGGACCACATAACTTCTCAAATTGGAATGTTTTCATATACTGGTTTAAATGGTTAGATTAATTGCATTAATGTTATAGGATTTTTATTTTAATGGCCATATCATTGCAGAGGCCCAATCGGAATATATGGTTAGAAAACATCATGTTTATATGTTGAAATCTGGGAGAATAAGTATGGCTGGACTTACAACAAGAAACATAGAATATGTTGCGAAAGCTATTGTTGATTCTCTAGCACATGCTAACTAAATGTGATAAAACGCGATGTGAAGGTCTACTATTTTTGCTAAATATTTGGATTGTTTTTGCTATTCAAAGATTTCTATGTATTTGATATATAATACACTATATATTTTTTATGTTGATTATATTGAACTCACTGATTCAAATCAATACATCGTGATTTGTTAGCTCACCGACAAACTTTGCTCAACAAAAGGTCATGTATTTTCAAAAAGAAAACATTATGGGAACCGCTTTCAATTATTTAAGGAAATAAATGGATTTATAAATAACAAAAGAGTATGCTTAGAAACAACCATAAATAGACTTATTAGGTTTTTCAGTAGGTATTCTAGTTTTCGTGTCAGTTACACTAAAATTATAGCAGAAAGTTAAGACTACTATGTTATTAAGTTACAATGTTCTCTTTCAGCATGGAAGAGTATGCCGATATCATATTCATTTATGGTTATTGCACAGAAAACTTACACTCGTCAGTGAACTGACAAGTATTTGGAGCTTGTTTCTAAGCATACCTTTTTGTATAAATAAATCACATCAATAGATATGAATGAAACTTTTGAAGACATTTATTTCCTAAAATAATTTAAATTGGACATGTTCCAATGTTTTTTTGTTAAAATTACACGATCTTTCATATCCACCGCATCAGAATCACCTTTTCCTCATGTAACGTCAGTTCTCTGCAGAAAGTCTGTAAAGATTTGATCAATGAAGCCAAAAAGAAGAACGTAAAGGTTAAGGGGCCTGTACCTATGCCAACCAAAACACTCCGTATTACCACCCGTAAAACTCCTTGTGGTGAAGGTTCTAAAACTTGTATCTATCGGTGAGCTAAAAAATAACCATTTATAACAGTAATAGAATATTGGAAATAAGATAGATTTTAAGGACTGATTCAAGGTGAGTATTCCACAGTATTTTTTTATTTATTTATTTACTTCTTTATTCTTGACCTCTAATACAGTACAAGTACTGGTGACAAGGCCTATTTAACAATATACAAAAAAATAATACTATATAATATTCAAAACAACAACAAAGTTAAACTAAACAAAATAAATCTTTCAGGTACAACTTGAGCTTAATATTAAAGTTTTTTTTAGTTCTTATATACTTTATTTCTGGTGGTATTTGGTTAAATGCTTCTATTGCTCGGTAAATTGGGGAGTCCTGGGCTTTCCTTGTAAACCTGAGTTCATTTCTGATGGTTCCTCTATCTCGGGTGTTATGACTATGCACATCCTGTACTAGTGTAAATCTATAATTTTTATTATTATTATTATTACATATAAATGAAGGCTGAGGACTAAGTCCTATGTAAGCCTAAAAACTAAAGAAATCAATAAGCTGACTGAATGCATGCAGAAAAAAAAAAAACAATTAATATATGCATAGAAACAAATCAACCAAATAAGCAACTGTCTATTTTGTTTTTAAAAATATTCACTGAGTCAGAATTCACTACATCACCAGGCAAGCCATTCCATGTCTCGAATATACGGTTGAACAAAAAATATTGTCTCTGTCTTGTGGCAAACTTCTCCTTTTTCAATTTGAAAGTGTGACCTCTCAACCGCGGATCATTGTTGAATTTGACTTTATATAATTGTTCGTCATGCCATGAATCAGTTTAACTTGTTCCAATTTCTTTAGGTTATGAATGTCCAAAAGTTTAGTGTCCTTATATAATATTGATGTAGGTGTTAACATGCCATAGTTCAATAATATCTTTATAGTTCTATTTTGGAACACTTGTAGCCTTGTTAATAATGTATTTGATGCATTTCCCCAACAATTAATGAGGTACCTCATTATATATTATATTATGGGGACATAGTCCTGGACTGAGTAGAATTCTTCTGAAACAGAAGGAAGCTCTTCGAATTTTATGTGGCATATCAAGAATAACAGAACGAAGAAAGAAAAAATACTTACCGTTACGTCTGTATATATATTAGAGTGTCTGAAATACGCCCATTGCAATAGGGAAAAATTCTTGAGAAATGGCGGTTATCATCCATACAACACACGAAAAAAAAATGATTTGGAAGTAGAATATCATCGACTGAAAACAACGCAAGTCGCAGTTAATTTCTGGTGTTTAAGATTTTACAATAACATTCCGGACAATCTGAAGAACGTACCTCATGGTAGTTTTACTCAAAAAATTAGGAACCTCTTATTGGAGAAAACGATCTATTATATTAGTGAATTTTTTGACTGGGATATATAATATAATTGTAAAATCCTTTTAAATTGTAAAGTGTTAGTTTACTTTGGTAAATTCTAGATTTGTTTGTTATATACTTGTATTGACGTTCTTATTGACGAGCCATGTAATTACAATTTTTTTGATTGCAATAAATATTATTACTATAAAAAACGAGAATTCCAGTGCCTCATAAATAATAATAATAATTTATTCGGGCATGATAAAGTAATATATACAGAGAATACATGTACAAATAATTTGCCATCAAAAAATTTCATGGCTTGTCAAGGGCTTATTAGTCATACTTCTATATAAAATTACAATATGTAAATAAAAACACATAAATACTCATATAAAAACACTCGAAGACTGAGAAAGAACAATTATTATGTATATGGGACATAAACAATATCAAGTAAAACAAAGGTACTTAAAAAAAAACATATATCATCCGTCCAAAAACTCGCTCAACTTATAGATCGTTTTTTCTAGGAGGTGACATTTCACTCTCCTACTGAAAGCAGCCGAATTCAGTTTCTTATATTCTTCTGGTAGTCTGTTGTACAATTTCAGATAAATGTGATTGGGGCCTTGTTGGGTTTTCTTAGTTCTTGATGATGGAATGGAGTAGTAATTTTTGTCTCTTGTATTGTATTCATGAAAGGAGGCGTTCTTAGGGAATTTGTTCTGATTTTGATGAACGTAATTAACACATGCTAGTATGGAAGCTCCTGTTATGGTCAAAATCCTTTCATTTTTGAAAACCTCTCTACAGCTGTCTGTACTCCTGCATCTAGTTTGTTTTTTAGGTCCTTTATTTTTCCTGTTACGGTGTAGTTTTTGTGTTCCGTGATTTTGGTTTTTACTTCAGGAAAAAAAAGCATTGAATATTTCATAAAATCTGTTGTGCAAAATATTGTATTGCTTTTCTGCATCTCTTCTGCATACAGATTTTTCCAGTTTTCCTCCTTAATTTTTTCAATGAAATAATAATAATAATAATCGTCTTTATTATCGCAATAATAATAATCGTGTAAGTTTAGCTTACGCTACTCTTACACTTTAACCCACAATATTACAATATATCCCTTGATCCTAAACAAAAACTCAACATTTATGATTAACAAGAAGAAAAGAAAATTAAACAATTATATACTGGCATTTCTGAAGTAGTAGAACCCTGGCTGAACAAAAGTGATTTTTTAATTTTTGACTTAAGAACATTCAATGATGTTGCTTTCATATCATGATCCATATCATTGTAAATAAAAGGGGCCTGATATGAGAAGGAACTCTTAAATTTTGATGTTATGTGGCGTGGGATACTGATACCTGGCGAACTGCGGACATTGACACTGTGCACATTTCGTCTATATGATTTTTTGATGCAGATATGGGGGTTGTCTCAGCTGAATGATTTTATGAATGAAACATGATAGATGAAGTCTACGGCGATTCCTTAAGTTGATCCAACCCATAGAATTTATGTAGCCAGAGGTTGGAACAGTCCTCCTCAAATTAAGCACCAACCGACAACAACGATTCTGAACAGTCTGTATACGCCCTGAGTCGAACGCATCAAGGAAGGGACCATAAACAACATCACAGAAATTAAAATATGATAAGACGAGTTGATCACAGAACATCATTATCATACGTTCATGAAGAAAATTTCGACTACTATAAATAAGTCTGAGGGATAAATGGGCTCTCTTGATGTAAGCAGAGACATGATCTGAGAATTTCAATTGAGAATCAATACAACAACAATTTCAATGGCTTTAAAATCTTGTTGAGAACCCTGACAGAAAACGCACCAAGTTTGGAGATAGAGTTAGTGCTTCCAATTATCAAAAGATAAGACTTATTAGGATTCAAGTGTAGATTATGATCCCTCGCCTTCAATGCCAAGGAACTTAGATCTTCAGTTATCTGAGAACATATCACTGCAGCCTGATCTGGTTTGAAACCAATGTAAATCTGAATATCATCAGCAAAAGCATGAAACCGGCAAAATTTAACAGTCTCACACAAATCAGCAGTGTAGATCAGAAACATGAGTGGACCCAAAATCGAACCCTGTGGTACTTCCTTTGTAATATGAACACACGATTATCTACCTCCCTCCACCCTCACATATTGACTTCTATTACACAGAAATGTTTCGAAAAAATTCAAAACAATTCCGGAAAGTTGATAATACCCCAGCTTGGCAAGAAGCACCTCATGATTGGGTGGAGTCGAAGGCTTTAGTAAAGTCTAAAAGAACCTGTGCAGTAACCATTCCATTGTCCCAGTCACGCAAGATGTCGTCGAGTATATGGGTGAGTGCTGTACCAACGCTGTGATTTGCTCTGAATCCGGACTGATGCACTGGTAAAATATCATTCAACGAGCAGAAATCATAAAGCTGTTGATAAACCCATTTCTCTAATATTTTTGATAGAAATGGCAGGATACTTATTGGTCGGAGTTCATCTGTAGATTTTGGTTGGGATACTTTAAGGAGTGGACAAACGACTGCTATTTTCCAAGAGGCAGGATGTGATCCAAGTTACAAACAACTATTAATACAGGGGCGGATCCAGGCGATGTCTGAGGGGGGGCCATAGAAAGTCACGGCTCATATCGATTAGCAAAATAGCTGATTTTTTTGTTAGTGCCTATCGAGACACGTGTTTTTTTATAGAAAGATGTATTTTAGTATATCATATCAAATTCAGTTTCCAAAATTTTTGTAGTACAAAACACAAGTTCAAACAATTTCATGAATATATGTAGATTTATTTCATGAGAAAACTCGGGCACAGAAAAGTATGAGGTATAGAAAAAAATCATTATTATTGCATAAAAATTAAGATTTCAATTACCACAGTTAGTGATCCGATTCCGGTCGAATATGCGTCGTTTTGTTCTATAACTTGTTGCTATTTTGAAGGTTTGTGTATGCCTCCCTCATAGAAGCCCTAGTCGCTATTGGCTAAAAATTGAGACATTCGAATTTCACGAGCTTTTGTTGAAACGAATTTTTCACCAGCAAAATTGTTTGCCATGGACAACAAGAGTAGTAATCACTTGGAGCCAGGGCCAGGTGGATGCATAAGAACCTCTGGCGAGTCACTATCGATGTGTGTGTCTTTACGTTGTCCCCATGGAACACAATTACTCTCCTATTGGTTGCTTCTGGGCGATTGATTACTTCAGAAGGTCCAAATAATGACAGTAAAATTCCGAGTCAATATTTGTGCCTTAGGGGAGCAGCTTATGGAGATAATTCCCTGCCAATCCCACCAAATACACAGCAAAACCTTCCTGACCGTTTCCGACAGCTCACCGCTTTTTTACTAGGACCGTTTTCGCTTGACGTTGTCGGAAGTCATCCACGTTTCATCACCAGCCACCAACCGTTTCCAAAATATTTTGTTTCGTTTCAGCAGCGATTCGCAGATGGAAATTCGGTCCGTGTGGTACCCATGTAGCTTCTTCTTGAGACCAACCTTATGCAAATGGTTCCAAACGGTTTTTTTGTTGAAGATGTTCTCAAATGTTAGATATAGTTTATCACATAGAGTAATCTTTGGAACAAAAACTAATCAACTGTCAAATTAATTAATGTAATAAGAATCTTTTCTGTCAGAACCTAGATACTTTTAATTGAATAAATCCTACAGAATTACATAGTTTATAATAGGTTATGGGTACCAGAACGCTTCTGGGGTGTTTTCTGTAGATGGTGAGTGAATTAAAAGTGTAAGAAATGGATCTTATTCGCCACATCAAACATTTGAATGGGGAAACTGATTGGCGTATATGGAAACATAAAATAAGAGACTTACTGGACTATCATGAAGGAGCTCTAGAAGTTATAGATGGAAAATTAGTAAAACCAGTTCATCCAGGATTTGACGCTGAATCGGAAGAACTGAAGATATACAAAGAAAAAGCAGATTTGTATAGAAAAGCAAACAGTTATGCAAAATCGATGATAACAAGTGCTGTGAGTGATGTGGTATATCAGAAAATTATGAACAAAGAGAGTGCTTGTGAAGCATGGGTGTCCCTGAATCAGCAATTTGAGGCTACGTCTCAAGATCAACTATTTCATTTATGTACGAAATTCTTCTCATTCAAGTGGACCAATAGTGAAGATGTTTCCACACATATTGCCAAGTTGAAACGCATATTCAATGACCTTAATAATGGTTTGAGAACCAAAGGAGAAAATGTTCTTCCTGACCTTATGATTATCTGTAAAATTCTTTATATTCTTCCGAGTTCATATGAAACTTTTCGTTCAAGCTGGATGCTCTTAACAAAAGACCAAGACAAAACGATAGATGAATTGTCTGTTCAGCTATGTATGTATGAACGTAATTTCACAAAATCTGAAAATCAGGAAACAAAAGAAAATTTACAAGAAGCTCTAGTTTTCAACGCAAACAAGAAAAGCCAAGAAAAACAAACTGCACAAGGTAGGAAAGAATTCATGAAGAATAGTTTCTGCAACTATGTAAGAAGAAAGGCCATTGGGTTAATGTATGCAGAAAATGGATTGCCGATGGTAAACCACCGAAAAATAAGCATTCCAACACTACCTCCACAGAAGGTCACACTTCAGTAAATGTAAGCATGTTCACATCTGATGAGGCAAATATTGCTGAAGAAGACGGTAATACTTGGTGGATAGACAATGGTGCCACTAGACATGTAGCTAATTCACTGGAATATTTCATGGAGTACGAAGAATTTGAATCAGTTCAACAAATAAGAGCAGCTGGTAAAGAAGTTCTCAAAGCTTTAGGAAAAGACAGTATAAAAGCTAACTCAAATGTTGGTTCGACGAAAGCAATTACTTTACGTGACGTATGGTATGTGCCAAATATTTCCAGAAATTTATTTTCAGTTCTTGCAGCGCAAGATAAGAACTTAAATAGTATTTTTGAATCAACTGCTACACACTGTTCACTGAAAATAAATGATGAAATAATGGTTACTGGAGAAAGATCCATAGGAGGTGGCTTATTCAAAAGCTCAATTAACCCTGTGAAGAAAATGCCTGATAGTGAAAATAATGTGAATTTAGCAATTTCTGATAATTCTACTCTACAGTTATATCACGAACGATGGGGACATCAGGATATTCGCCATGTACAAGCAAAACTCAAGAAGGAATTGAATATAAATGTTAAAAATGAAAAAGTCACTTGTGAACCTTGCATATTTGGAAAAGCTCATCGTTTGCCTTTTGGTACAAGAAACAAAGTGAATGAACCAGGTGAACTTATTGTAGCAGACATTTGTGGACCGTTCGACAAATCTTTTCAGAAGAAAAGGTACCTGCTTGTCATCAAGGATGTTTATACACAATATCGGTATGGATATTTCCTGAAAGAAAAATCTGAGTCAAAAACTGCCTTAACAGAGATGTTATCACATTGCAGGACCTTGAATCACACAATTAAAGAAATGTTGAGTGACAATGGAGGAGAATTTGATAACCAAGAAGTGAGAGTCATTTTGAAACAACAATTGTTCAAAGACTCACTGCACCATACTCTCCTCAGCAGAATGGAAGCGCAGAGAGGGAAAATAGGACAATAATAGAGATGGCCAGGACGCTGAAAAACTCGAATCCTGAAGCTGATTTTCATCCTAGTCTCTGGGCTGAATTTGTTAACACTTCAATTTATATTCTCAATAGAACTGGAAAGTCATCAGTAGATGGTGTAAGTCCATATGAATTGTGGCATGGTAAAAAACCCAGGATAAAACATTTGAGAATAATAGGTTCGACCTGTTATGCTCTTGTTCCTGCACAAAAGAGGGGTAAAATGGATAACAAGGCAGTTAAAGGAAATTTAGTGGGTTATGATGGAGACGAACGATACAGAATTTGGTTAAAGAAAGAGCAGAAGGTAATTATTTCGAGATATGTTACTTTTGATGAAGAGTTGAGTATATGTAACCAAGTTAAGAGTCCTCCTGAAGAAATAATTCAAGAAAATAACGCAGAAAAAAGTAATAGTGCTTCAGAATATATACAAAAAAGCAGCCTGAATAATTCAGAAGAAACCATAGAAGATCGAGACAGAGATTTTCAAGCTGATATTGAAGAAGATATTAACGAAAGAAATGAAGAGAATGAAGATGAAGAAAGAAGATATAATCTCAGGAGCAGAAGTTCTATTCAAACTCCGTCATATTTAGGAGATAACGTCTTATATGCTGAAGAAATATTTCAAGCAGTTGGTACCCCCGAAACATATCAAGCAGCATTAGCGAGTGATGATCATGAAAAATGGATAGAAGCAATGAGTAGTGAGTTAAATTCATTGAAAGATAATAATACTTGGGAATTAGTTGAATTGCCCAAAGGTAGGAAGGCACTACCTTGTAGATGGATATATAGGATCAAGATGAATCCGGATGGAAGTGTAGAACGATTCAAAGCCAGATTGGTAATTAAAGGGTATAATCAGCGGCAAGGCATAGACTACAATCAGACATTCAGCCCAGTAACAAGACTAACTACTGTGAGATCGATTCTCAGTATTGCAGCAAGTGAGAAAATGCACTTGAGACAATTCGATGTTTCAACTGCCTTCTTATACAGAGAATTAGAAGAAAATATATACATGAAACAACCTGAGGGCTTCAATGATAGATCTTATAGGGTATGTAAATTGAAACGTAGTCTTTATGGCATGAAGCAAGCACCTCGCTGTTGGTATAACCAATTGAATCTATATTTGAAACGTTTGGGTTTCAAAAATAATGACGCAGATTCTTGCTTATATATTCGTGCAGTAGACAATCGAAAAATACTACTAGCTTTATATGTCGATGATGGACTCGTTGCTGCATCATCAAAAAAGGATTTGGACCAATTTATGGATGAATTGAAGCAGGAATTCAAAATAACCTACAAGCCAGCCAACTTTTTCTTGGAACTAGAAATCACAACTGATCTAGAGGGAGTTATAAAAATAAGTCAGCAAGCATATGCAAAGAAAATTTTGGAGAGGTTTAATTTCTCTAATTGTAGACCTGTTTCGACTCCAATAGAAACAGATTCGGAGATCTTCAAATCAGGGAAAGTTACTGAAGGTACAAACTTTCCCTACAGACTAGCAGTAGGTGCATTGATGTACCTCATGGTTGGTACTAGACCAGATTTGGCATATGCAATTGGTTTTCTGTCGAGAAGTCTGGAAAACCCAACTAATGATCATGTAGTGAAACTGAAAAGGGTTTTCAGATATAATTCTGGAACAATTAATTTTGGAATTGCATATAAACCAGGTCTAGCTAAAGAATTGGAATGCTATAGTGATGCTGATTTTGGTGGATGCACAAAAAACTGGCAGATCCACTTCAGGAGTTGTTATTAATTTTGCTGGTGGAATAATATCCTGGTCTAGTCAAAGACAGAGTATTGTTGCTACTTCAACAACTGAAGCGGAACTTGTTGCTGCGAATGAAGCCACAAAAGAAGTGATATGGTTGAATAGACTATTCTCAGCTATTATCAAACTAGATCACATTCCAGTACTGCAAATAGATAACTCTGCAGCAGTAAGATTAGCGCAAAATCCAGAGTTTCATCACAGAACGAAGCATATTGACATAAAACATTTTTTCATAAGAGAAAAAGTTTTGGAAGAAAAGTTAGCTGTTCAGCAGATAAGTTCTCAAGAACAAGTTGCTGATGTTCTTACTAAACCTTTGCCCCGAACAAGATTGTTAATAATATGTTCAAGGATGGGACTTTCTTAATTTTTATTTTGTCAGTTATATAAACTATTCTAACCCGCTTTCCTCTGCTTTATAGATCTCACCAAGGCTTTCGACAATGTAAGACTCAAGGATGTCATGAAAATTCTAAAGGATAAACAACTACCAACACCTATATTGAAGATTGTGAAACAACTCAACACTGATACCTCTACACATATATCTGTAAACCAACATCTAACTGAGGAAATTCGAACTCCTACGGGTATAAGACAGGGAGATTCATTAAGCCCCTTACTCTTCAATATCATAATGGACCAAATAATACATCGCGTCAAGAGTTGTGGAATGGGATATAGACTAAGCACAGGGGCTATAAAGATCGTTTGCTACGCCGATGATGCGGTGATCTTGGCTGAATGTGAGGATGACCTACAGAGACTGTTATATTCATTCTTCCTAGAGGCATGCAACTTCAACATGCAAATATCAATCACAAAAACAAAATCAATGGTCATAAGCAAAGAACCAAAACGATGCAAACTTGTCATTGCAGACCAACCTATAGAACAAGTTATGTCGTTCAGTTATCTTGGCGTGGAGATATCCTCGAACCAAGATAGAACACACGAGGTTCGTAAACAGGCAGATAAAGCATGTAGGGTTGCCGGTGCACTTCGCGACGTCATATTCAACAACAAACATATGAGTAAACATTCGAAAGCCAGGATCTACAAAACTTGTGTTCGACCCATCATGACGTACGGCATAGAAACTCGAG
Source organism: Harmonia axyridis (assembly GCF_914767665.1). Lineage (NCBI taxonomy): Eukaryota > Metazoa > Arthropoda > Insecta > Coleoptera > Coccinellidae > Harmonia > Harmonia axyridis. The sequence continues at coordinate 29,217,591 of NC_059504.1, read as the reverse complement.
CAGACAACAAGAGGACAAAATCCATCCTAAGAACGACAGAAATGAAGATACTGAGAACCATATCTGGATACACGCTGAGAGATAGGAAGAGGAACACAGCCATCCGAGAGGAATGCCAGACTCAGGACATAGCTAAATGGGGAAGAAAACGACGACGATATTGGAACGACCACGTCAGCAGAATGGACGCAGGCAGAATTGCTAGGATAGCCCGAGACGGAATCCCAGGTACCAGAAGACCAGTCGGCAGACCCCCTAAGCGCTGGAACGACTCCTGGATATCTACCTCTACCGAGGACTAAAGTGGAATATACAAGCCCTAGGCTTAAATTAAGAAGAAGAAGAAGAAGAAGATATAAACTATTCTAACAAGGGAAAGTGTTGAAGATGTTCTCAAATGTTAGATATAGTTTATCACATAGAGTAATCTTTGGAACAAAAACTAATCAACTGTCAAATTAATTAATGTAATTAAGAATCTTTTCTGTCAGAACCTAGATACTTTTAATTGAATAAATCCTACAGAATTACATAGTTTTTAATATTTTTGTGCAATCTTCAACTCTTGAGCAATGAAAACAGGACCCGAAAATGTCCATGATTTTGTCGATATCTTCGTCAATTGGTCTCCAGCTCGTGATGAATCTCTGACATAGAAATTACCGGAACGGAATCGACGAAACTAAAATTGCGCGTAATTGGCTATTCCAGTATTAAGACCAAAAACACTATTTAAATTTTCAGCCGCTTGGCTCGGATTTTCGCCTTTATCGAAGAAAAACTGAAATATAACGTATTTTTTCTTTGTTATTTTACGAGGCAGAGAGAGAGTCCTTTTGTTCCCTTCTCTTCGTCCAAACACTCAAGTGATCAACACGTGCTAGTTAAGTAACCACGCGCCGCACCACCACACTACCACAGTTGTAAACCTTGTAGCCAAGCAAAATATACAAGTAAACCCGATACAGTCTATTTCTCGTTCCCGAAAGGGTGGTCCTTCATACACGCAATATTCAACGCCACCATGTCGCGATGATTTTCGCGAGTATGAACTTGCCACCATATAATCACCCAAATTAATTCTCTCGAGAATGTCGTAATTCAACCAGTGTTCTGTGACGATTCCCACGTCAATCTGATATTCAGTCAAATAATCGACGAATTGGTCAATTTTATTCCCAAGTGATGGTATATATTCACATTCGATACTGTGAAACAAGTACGGCCTTCAGATTTGGTAGGGAACATTATTTCTCCGAAAAAACTTGAAGCGACGAACGGTTACACCACTTGGCCAATTTGCGCTCTTATAAAGATCAGCCATGAGGTCGAGATCTCTCCCTATCTTAAAGGACTTACTATTCGTTCCTTCTATACTTTTAAGTGTCTCCACAATGAAAGAACGGCTTGGAAAGATTTGATTAAGATGTTTTCTAATTTTGTCTTCCGTTGTATTCAATTCCACCTTACCTACATGAACCCATATTTTTGGCTTGATCCCTGCAAATGTTTGTTGATCTTCGTTACAAACTCTAGTGCCTTTTACTATTTTAACTTCTGTATTATTTTTTGTTTTTCTTACATAGTTGTTCGTTTGCTGCATCGCCAATTTATTTTTCTTGTTTGAAATAACAGCTGATTTGTCATTGTTTATATTGTTTATCGCGACTTCTGTATCATATGATCGGTCATCCTTCTCACCTGTTGTATTACTCATCGTCATTTTATCTGAGACAATATGTTCTTTATCTTTCCTAGAATTTTCTTGTCTATTCTCAACGTTATCGGACTCCATTTATACACGACTGACTGGTTCATATCTATCTCTTTCTAACACATTGATCTTGAATAATGAATGTATATTCTTATCTTCCATTTCGGAGATAAGTCTTTTGAGAAGTTGATTTTCACTAGAAAGTCTATCATTTTCTCGGGTCAGTTCTGCTATTATCTTCTCACCTGATTCGTTTAGCATAGTTGCATCAATCACTGTTCCCGTAGAGCTGTTAAGATCGTCCATCTCTTTGTTTTCAAGGTTATAATTCTCGCGAACTTCACAGCACCTAATATGCGTTTCATCAATTTTTACTATATCACTATAATACTTCAAGCAACCCGGATGCATAAGGGTTCCACAATTCACACATTGCAACCCTGAATTGGGCGTATTCTTACACTTTTTGCATTTTTTATCGGGAGTGTATTCGGTCGCGTCTTCGTGTCAGCCATGTTCACTAATTACAAAAACATAATAATGATAAATATGTATTAAGGTTCTGTACTCCTTACCCAAGGGTCAGGAGTTTGAGGGAAAAGTATTTTTTTTTGTAGCTGTGAGCTTTACTGCCCTCAATTGAATTATATCTGCTCCTCAGCCACACTCCATCGAAATTCCCAAGCTTGGGTGTTCCTTCTTTTGTACCCATTTATGTCACTCATTGAGCTTATATGGGTTGTCAATCACCAAGCTTATAGTTTCGAAGATATTCAGGAAATTATTTGTGGGAAAGTCCCTATAATGATACAGTCAGACAACAAGACTGATGTATGGGATACTTGAGAAACCAATGAAGAATGAAATCGAAAGTTCGTTTAGATTCAGCAAAAGAAATATTTTTGCTAACTCTTGAAATGTGAATGCTGATATTACGCTGGATATTCAAACACAATTGGATATTACCACCCCCCCCTCTTATTTCTAAATTTGAAAAAATCACAAGGAATTTTCATTCTGATAGTTCCACCTTGGGAGAAGGTATTCCTGGATAGCGGATCTCAAAAGCAAAGCTGTGGAAGCTCCAATTTTTCTAAGAAACTCGTTTCGCTGCCTAATCGATCTTTTTGCCAATCTTTCTTTCTACTGCAGAGTAACTTTTCTTTTCCATCACAAAGAGTCTGAAACAAAATCGAATCAGTGCACACATCATATTTTCTATGCATCTTAACTCAGAGTAATATTACTCTATGGTGTGGAGGATTAATTTTAGGTTAAAAAAATATGCGTTGTGCTAGGTTAACACGAAATGTTATCTTATTTTTGTTAGTTGAATAGAGTACCAAAAGCTTAGTTTGTACTTGAAAATAATGTGAGTTTAAATTTATGAAACACAATTTTGATTAAACATTTTACGTCAAAGTTATTCGGAAAGCATATTATCAAGACAATGGATAATAAAAGGAAGTCTAAATTCGGCAACAACAAACCGAAACGTTTTCAAAAATCTCAATTTGATCGCAAGAATTATTCAAATAATTCTACAAAAAAACCGTACAGGCACCTGGACCAAGTGACTGAAGCTGAAGTAGGAATATCGGAATTCATAAGCGATCAACCTGGATTTACTGGGGTCTTGAAAGCCAGATATTCAGATTTTCATGTGAGTGAAGTAGATCAAAATGGCGAAATAGCAGTTCTCACTAATACTAATATTCCCAAAGACGAGAAGACAAATATCAATTATGATTCAATTGACCAATCTCCAATTGAGATTTTGCCTCAAAACAAGTGGGATGAAATTAAAGAAATGGTTAAGACTGGATCAAAGGAGCCAGTGAAATTTGATGTTAGTAATTTCAACAAGGAAGAACGTACAATTCTACATACAAAAGTAAAAGGGATATTTGGAAATAAAATTGACAGTAACACAGTTGATGAAGATGATAAAAGAATTGTTGTTTTCAAGAAACCTACTCATGGTAATTAAAATTTTATGAACCTGAAATGTATTGAAATTTATTATTTGTTATCATTATAGGTTGTAAGGAAAGATATGTATGGCCTGAGGGTAGAGGTCAATATGTACATTTTATTCTCTATAAGGAAGCGCTAGATACAATGACTGCATGTTATAAAGTTGCTGATGTTATCAAGATAAAACCATCATATATATCTTATGCAGGTATAAAAGATAAAAGAGCTAAAACAACCCAATGGCTGTGTATTAAGCAAGTTGAACCATGGAAATTGATTATTAAATCAAAACCATTCCGAAACATAAAAATTGGTAATATTACATTCAAAGATACTCCTTTGAAACTTGGTGATTTGAGTGGTAATAGGTTCAAGATTGCTCTGAGAAATGTTGTTACTGAAAATTCTACTATTGAGAAGGCAATAGAATATGCTAAGGAAAATGGTTTTATCAATTATTACGGTTTACAACGATTTGGTAATGATAAAGAAGTACCAACTTACACAATAGGTGTAAAACTCCTTTTAGGTAACTGGAAAGAAGTAAGTATTGATTGAATTGCTAGTGAAGTATTGAATAGCTTAAATACTACTAGAGGGTATAAAAGAATTAGTGTTTGGTTCTGAGTTAACTGAAGTTCATTCAAAAGTAACTCGAGTTCATTGAGTTGCTGTTTAATCTTTATTAGATATTGAAATTAGACTGCCTTCGTAGTGCAGTTGACTAAGATGTTGGATGTGGTGCCGAAGGTACTGGGTTCGATTCTTGGCTAGGTCATGTTGTAGATGTCTGGTGATGGTTAGGTTAGAGGCTAATGACTAGCAGTCGATGCCTTCAATGAAAGCAAAAAAAAGGATGATGAAATCAGAATAAAATATCGTTATTGAAATTTTTTAGGCTTGTGAGCTGATATTGAAATTGAAAAAGTCTGATGATCCTACTTCAGACATTGTAATAGCAAAAAAGATTTATGGAGAGACAGGTAATGCAGAACAAGCATTCAATTCTCTCCATAGAAGTAAAAATAATTGTCTTGAGGCGAAATTATTACAAGGACTAACAAAAGAGAAGCAAAATTATGTAAATGCCTTGGAAAATGTGAGTTCAAATTGAATTATTATATAATTATGCATAGTGTAACTAACAATATCTTCTTCTTGCTTTAGATTCCAAGAAATATGAGACTTTTGTATATTCACTCCTTCCAAAGTTTAGTTTGGAATAGAATGGTGAGTATCAGAATCAAAAAATATGGTCTCAAACCTGTTGAAAATGATTTGGTGGTAATTAATGATGTATTCACTGAACCTGAAATAGACCCAATTGAAGCAGAAGAGGCTTTAGTTGAGGATGCTATTGATGCCAAAGCTGGTGAGAATCATTCACATTTATTTTCAGGGGAGATTTTTCAGATATGAGTTTCTTTATTTTATTATTCTCTATAATTTATTAATTAGTTTGAGGAAATACAGAATAATGTTTGAAAGATTCAAAAGTTTTGTGGGAAAATAAGTTCAAATATGTACGGACATCATTTGAATTAGTGACAATTTCTTAATGATATTCAATAATAGGAGATCTTGCTTGAAATTTATACCACTGTTCAATTGTAAAGTTGAATTAATAATACTTTATTACATACATTTTTCATCAATCCATATAATGTTTACTCTTCTCAGAGAATGAACCAGAAGTACAAAAAACCAGGCAGCAAGTGAAAGCTTTAACTGAATCAGAATTATCCAATTATTCAATATATGATATTGTACTGCCATTACCTGGTTATGATGTTGAATATCCTGAAAATATGAAAGAGGAATATAAGAATGAGTTGGAAAAATATGGTTTGACATTGGAGATGCCCAAACAAAGTGTAAAGTAAGTTTTATTTCTGAATGAAAGAAAATTGAATCTATTTTATTATGTCTGAATTTATTTATTGAATGTTGTTTAGGACTTATACAGTATCAGGAGGATACAGGAAGATATTGGGGCGAATGCAGGATCTTAAGTGGAAAATAATGAAATATAATGACCCAAATAATAGTCTGATTTTATCAGACTTCGATGTTTTGAGGAAAATCGAGGAACCTAAAGATGTACTAGGTGGGTTATGAAAGGAATCATTTTTAAAAGATCATGATTTAAGATATTTCCAACAACCCCTACTTTTGGACAGTTAATAGATTTTGCTCTTTTCAGATGGTAAATATAAAGCAGTTATTTTGGAATTTACATTAGATCCTTCTATGTATGCTACAATGCTTTTAAGAGAAATAATGAAAATTGACACTTCACCTAGTGCTCAAGTCAAAATGAATGACTATGCTACTCCAAATGAATCAACAAAAATAATAATAAATGACAGTAAGAAAGAAGAGAACATAATAATCATGAATGGACTCGCTCACAATAGTATATTGAATGACAAAGTAAAGATGGAAGAATTCAAAAGAAGTATCTATGGAGAAACAGCAAAACGTAAAACCGAATCTATTGAAAATGATGACTCTCCTAAGAAGCTGAAAACGAGTGATTAAAAATTGACTGGTTAAATACTAAAATTTAAGATGTTATTTATTTATATATGTAAGACAATAAAGACATGATTTCTATATTTTTACCTGTCATGAATTTCCTTTGTGATATGGAAAATTGATAATAAAGCTTGATCTCTAAAGCTTTATTCAGTCAATTTCCATTGATCTGACTGATCCGAGATCAAATGGCTTTTGACCATATTCTTTTAGTTAACTAGTTAACAATTTCTCCCAACTTTTCGAAAGTTATATCTCGTATAAAATAAAACCATGTTTAATGTTTTCTCGAATCTCCTAGGTCTCTGTAAGACCATAGTATAAGGAATGTTCTTTTACCATTTTAAGAAATAATGCTTAAACATGTCGATTTTTTATTTTAATTTTCCGTATTTTAAAATAATTTAATATACAGGATGAATTACTTTCGAGTAATGACGTCACCGTAATTTTTTTTAAATGGAATACCCCCATTTTGTCTCAATTTTCCGATCACTCTAGCTGAGCTGGTTCCAAAAATGTATCACATGTTGATTCCAATTGGTACAGGGTGTACAAAAATACAATATGATAATAATAATGATATTATTGATGGAATAAATGACTTTATAAATGTTCGAACTGCAACTGTATTTGACAGTAACCCAAACGGTGAACAAATTCTTGTTGAACCTTGTGTATGGTTTCTTGAGTAATATTATTTATTTCTGTTCAAATTCTCTTTTAATTCTTCAATAATTTCTGGTTTCGTTTTATAAACAACATTCTTCAGCTGGCTTCACACAAAATAATCCAAGGGATTGAAATCTGGTGACCTCGCTGGCCAATCAGTAGGTTCACGTCTACCAATCCACATGTTCGGAAAAATTTCATCTAGGTACCTTCTAGATGCATCATAATCAATGTTACCACATTTTTTTTTCAGTAATCTACTCTGAACATTTGAACCTTTTCAAACATTTTCTTGCTATATACCCCGCAACATAAGGGTTCGCCAAATTTTTTTCAACTCCCAAAATTTGGACCACAAAATCCCTATAAACATGTGGAATGACAGAAATTGCTTTTTGCGAATTTTCTAGTTCAATTGATATGAAGCTCTTTAAACAATCTAGAGCTGCATAAGTGTCATCCTCCTCACAATTGGATCCTACGGAATGTGACGATGATAAATTATTTATCAAAAGAGACTTGAAGGAAGATATATACAGGGTGTCCCGTAAAGACCACGTCAAACCGAGGGAGAATGTAGATCAAAGGATAACCCACCTGCTATGACAAAATTCCCATTATAAAAGTCTTACCGTTTTCGAGATATTTTTTTTTTTTTTGAAAATAATGAATTTTTGCCCCTTTCAATAGTTTTGCCCTTACGGTTGGTACAATTTTTACATCTTTCTGGTTAATTTTTTCAGTAAACATTCAGTTTACATTAAAAACATCCTCCGAAAATTTTAAAGGGGGCTATGAGAAATATTTTTATTGGAAATTTTGGTAGTGGATTATTTTGTTCATGAAGTTTAGCCCATCGTAGTGGAAAAAAAATGTACCGAGCTACTGCTGCACATTACACCAATAAATTGTCTATTTTATAGTGATTTCAAAGAGGTACCAAGGATGGGTACATGAAGACCTAAATCCTCTGGACTTTTAATATTGGGGCTGCCTAAAAGACAATGTATACGCAACACCCATACGTGATGAAGCCGAATTGACCATATTCACCGTCGCCATATTGATGTGCGACAATACCAACTACCCAGTGTTCCCAACGAAGAAATATTGAGTTTACTAGAAAAATACCGCTAATATCAAAAATACTATCAGCCATAGAGATTATTCTTCCACTGACTATTTCCAAAAATGGAGCGAAGCCTTCATTTATACACTCGGCCACAGTTAATTTGTTCATAAAACCGTCTTTCACTAATGTTTTTATTTCCAAAAGGTGAAATTTTTGCGAAATATTGTCGCAAACAAGCTTATGTGGCGTAGCAGCCAGAAAAGGTACACATAAACTTCACTTATAAACTTTTTATTGTGGAATTTTTCTAGTAAACTCAATATTTCTTCGTTGGGAACACTGGGTGGTTGGTATTGTCGCACAACAATATGGCGACGGTGAATATGGTCAATTGCGGATGCGTTCTCTCAATTGACCATATTCACCGTCGCCATATTGTTATGCGACAATACCAACTACCCAGTGTTCCCAACGGAGAAATATTGAGTTTACTAAAAAAAATACCGCTAATATCAAAAATACTATCAGCCATAGAGATTATTCTTCCACTGACCACTACCAAAAATGGAGTGAAGCCTTCATTTATACACTCGGCCGCAGTTAATTTGTTCATAAAACCACCTTTCACTAATGTTTCTATTTCCAAAAGGTGAAATTTTTGCGAAATATTGTCCCAAACAAGCCTATCTGGCGTAGCAGCCAGAAGAGGTACACATAAACTTCACATATAAACTTTATATTGTGGAATTTTTCTAGTAAACTCAATATTTCTTCGTTGGGAACACTGGGTAGTTGGTATTGTCGCATAACAATATGGCGACGGTGAATATGGTCAATTCGGCTTCATCACGTATGGGTGTTGCGTATACTTTGTCTTCCAGGCAGCCTCAATAATAAAAGTCCATAGGATTTAGGTCAGGTGAACGAGGAGGCCACAAAATTTCACCTTCTCTTCCAATCCATCGGTGCACATAGGTCAATTTTAACCATCTACGAGGCCAAAATTGGATTTTAAAAACTAACGATAATCATTTAAAACAAATTATCGTCGATTAGAAAACATTCCAGGTAATCCTAAATCACTCATTATAACCACCCCAGGTATATCCTGAGCGTGAACAGATTGTTGGAACTTGACCATCAACCAGTGCCCTCTTCTTCGAGATCACAGAGTTTGAAACAACAACAAATTTGAACATAAATATTTCTTTACCGGTGTCAGTTTTTGGAGTGAAAGTGATGGATTTCGATAACCCTGGGAATATTCTTCATTTCTAATATAATTTACTTAGCCTCAATGAAAAATTAGTATATTTACGTAGTATATAACAAAGAGTGTTTCCTTAAACAAACTTTGAAGTAACTTTAAGCTTCAAAAGTTAATTTGTTGTAGTCCTCCGTTAAACCCCGTGATTATTCTTTTTTTATCATGAAGTACCATCCTTTCCTTAGTAAATGTTACAAAAATTCCCTGCAGAAATTTGCAGATGATAAAAATAGGGCGATTTTTAACGACATAGTTTTTTCAACAAAAATTTCAATTTTTTTATTATTTCGCTTATCATTGTTTTTCGTTATTTTAGAAACTGCCGGAACATCAGGTGTGAAAACTGTTACCCGGAGTTACTTTTATGGAATAATGAAAGACCAAAATTTACCAAATTTTGAAGCAAAACTCGATTATCCGGAAAATCACTTACTATCGAACTCTGACACTAGTGATGATGATTTAAAAACAATTAAACTACGATTTTAATACATGGAGAAATTATCATTGAAAAAGCTTTGCTACCAATAGCTCAATTGTCGGAGGAGGCTGCAGAAGCGCGTAATAAACATTTCCGCGTATATCGTGAGAATTTCGCTAGAAAGTTTTCTAGAGAACAATGCAACCTTGATGTATATCACAGATTACTATTGACTTCGGATCCATTGATTACCAGTCTGAGCCCGAAAAAAACATCAATATCAAAAAGTTTTTTTCCTGAAACAATAGAAATGCTATTGCCGGCAGATTCCAACTCGAACCCGATTCAGATTGCGGGGAAGATGACTCTTTAATTGAATAAAAATATTATTACTGCACAAAGATAATTATTAGTATTTTTTATGTTATTTCGCGGAGAAATTGTTTCACTCAACGTGAAAATGAAATAAATCCAACATTTGTTTTGAATACCACGGCTTTTCATTTACGGAATCCCAAGACGACTTTTTTTTTCTATTCCAAAGTTTTTTTATTTATATTTTTCGAGATGAACTAATCAAAAAATCTTTAATCAGACATATAATACTGCATAGGAACGATAAATACCGAATATAAATGATAAAAGAGAGAAAATATTTTTGGCCGCGTAGATCGTTAAAATTGACCTATGTGCGGTGGGGATAAGTTCTATTCAAATGTGCGGTAACTTCGAGTCCGTAATGTGCTGGGCATCCATCATGTTGAAACCACAGACTACAGTCACTATATTACCACAGTGGCGACATCTGGCCATAAAACTGTCAAAAGTGCGCCATGTTTCGTCAAGACGTTTTTGGCGGTATTTTTGAATTGTATATCGGTAACTTACGGCAATATTTCATATCATGGGTCTCAATTTCTTTAGAAAGTAACATTATGTTTCATGAATTCGATCCAAGGTACGACATTGCAAATGAACTGAATCGTTCTATCTATTTTTTCAAAGATACAGATCGAAAATATTGATTATCTTTAACTTCTAACTTAAATTATTATTAAAAAAAAACTCAAGAACTAGGTACATACAAATGTAGAGATTATTATTTTCCAATAATAAATTCACCTCGAATGATCAGCCATGGCCTTAATGGTCATAACTCTCTATAATCTTTTTCGACCTTTTTCTTAATCTGTAGGCAACAAAACGTCTTATTATTTTGAATTCGATCTTCGATCCAATGTATCACGTCTGAAATGAACTGAATCGTGCTATCTATTTTTCCGAAGATACAGATCAAAAATATCAGATATCTCCAAGTTCTAATTGAAATTATTATCAAGAAAAAACTCAACAACTACATGCACAAGTAAAGATTATTATTTTCCAATAATAAATTCACCTGACATGACCAGCCATGGGTTTACTGGCCATAACTCGTGTTTTTCGACTTCATTCTTAATCTCTAGACAACAAAACGTCTTATTATAATCGATAATCGAAGCCGGTAATTTCCACGAACTTGACAACTCAACGGCTGAACACGTCTTGACAAATAAACATAAACAAACTAAATCTGCAATCTGCGCAACTCCGACGAAACATGGCGGCCAACCAATAGAAAATGAGACACGAGTTGTCGCCACTGTGGTAATCTTAGAATATAGATATTAATGTTCTAAGGTGGTAATAAAGTCACTGTACCACAGACTACGTCGCAGCGCCAGTGGCACATCTTCCAATAAAATGAGCAGCTGGTTGGATAAAATTCCAAATAATTGTTTGCGTTCAGTGATGGCGGCAGTTCGATCGGGTCCAAAATTGCACCATTAAATATTCCAGTCCATAAATTGATCTTGAATCGATATTGTGATCTATCTTCTCTCACCTCGTGTGGATTTATGATATTCCAGCTATGCAAATTGTGGAGATTCATGTACCCATCCTTGGTACAGGAAGACTCGTCGCTCCAAATGATCTTATTAAAAAAATCTGGATCTGCATGATGTTTTCCGAAATTTGCCGGCAAAATTGAATTTCGTTGAGGTGAATAATTATGCGAGTAATATTTTCGCACGTAAACAATTGCCATTGTTCACTAAGTAATGCCACATCGAAGATTTCTTAACAGAATTGACAAACTTGATTTGGTCAGAAACGTACGCATTTGGATAAAAACAGCCATATCTTTTTTCTTCGAATAATAAATGACTTGTGTGATACCTCTTTGAAATCACCATAAAATAGACAATTTATTGGTGTAATGTGCAGCAGTAGCTCGGTACATTTTTTCCACTACGATTGGCTAAACTTCATGAACAAAATAATCCACTACCAAAATTTCCAATAAAAATATTTCTCATAGCCCCCTTTAATATTTTTGGAGGATGTTTTTAATGTAAAGATTAAAATCATTCTTCAGCAATATTTTACTGAAAAAATTGAGCAGAAAGATGTAAAATTGTACCAACCGTAAGGCAAAACTATTGAATGGGGCAAAAATTCATTATTTTCGACAAAAAAAAATATCTCGAAATCGGTGGGTTATCCTTTGATCTACATTCTCCCTCGGCTTGACGTGGTCTTTACGGGACACCCTGTATATATATTCTTTTGAGAAAGAGCAATTCAAATTATTAATTTCAAACAATCAAGCATATGTGTGGATGAATCACAGTATTAGTAGAGGAAATGTAACGGGGCATCATACATTTCAACGTATGATACAAGAGAACAGATAAAAACCCCAGCAAAAACTCTGTCGCCCCGTATCGGTGTAGTGACTGGTTTGTGTAAACGTTCACAGAATAAGTTGACATAATTTATATTGAAGGACTTCCTCTTCAACCAAAACAAAATTTTCTTCACCTCTCTTTTCGGTTGACGACTCTATAATTTCCAGTTGGATCCTAAAAAAAAAAAAAGAAGCAGAAAGGAGTACTAAATATCAGTTTTCATTATATCGATTTGAAGTTAAGGACCCATTCTAAAAAAGAATCTGAAACTGAATGGATAGCTTGGAAACCACCATGAAATTTATAAATTTTTAAATTTATAAAATAATTTTTTTTTTGGATCCAATTGGAAATTATAGAGTCGTCAACCGAAAAGAGAGGTGAAGAAAATTTTGTTTTGGTTGAAGAGGAAGTCCTTCAATATAAATTATGTCAACTTATTCTGTGAACGTTCACCAAGTGGTCAATGGTTTCTTCTACACCACACTCACATAGTGGGCTATCGAAAGAATGCTATTTGAAGAGGGTACTTATACAACGACCATGACCAGTCCTAAGTCGATTTAAAATACACCAAATTTTCCTAGGAAGATTGAACATGGGTCCTAAGTCGATTTAACATACACCAAATTTTCCTAGGAAGATTGAAACCTAGAACTTTTTCTGAAAGATCAACGATTAGACTTTTGTTGAAGATATGAGAGACGAACAGGTAGTGTTCACATTTCTAAATCCATGACTTCTTATGAGCGAAAAAAAATTTTCTAATGGGTCTTGGTTGAAACCATATTTTCAATGCCCTCTTTTTCCAAATATTGCCAAATTTTTAAAAAACCATGGATTGTGAACATAAAATTGTTTAAGGAAGGTGTTCTAATAATTTTATTACTTTGATCTTTAAAAAACATAGATTTCAAAACAGGGAGGGACTTTTCCCAAAATTCTACATGAATTGATGAAGCTGTCACCACACTCCGTAGGGGTTTGCCTGGAGGAACACTAAAGGAGCTACCATTGACACTGGCAGAGAGTTAATCAAAAAAAAGTAGAAGATTCGCAGTTTCACACGCAGAAGAATCTAGATTACCCCCACTAAATTGTGCCATCAACATCATTACTCATGCAGCAATTAAAAGGAATTTTGTTTAATAAATTAATGCTGGTGTGTTTTGAAGGCAAACTGAAAATTTTAGAAAGATATCTGTAACCTTTACCACTCTGTTTCAATAAAGATAGAGCAAAAATTTTGTCGTTCACTGAATATCGGCGACCCCTATTTTGCAGGTTCTGGTTTCTCATTTGTGATAAAAAGAAATTAACTGTAGTTCTGTTCAAACTACCCAAATGTGAAAAATAGTTCATTTCCTCTAATGCTGTCATCCTATCTTTTAAGGTTTTGTGATTTGCTTTTACTGCTTTCTCCATTCGATTGATGTCATTCAGACGCCTCCGTGGTGAATATAATGCAGTTTCTGGCGTCAATCTTTTTCCATATGGCACTAAAAAAAAATTCGTACTCCTATATCACAACTTCAAGATTTCTTCTCTAAAACATCTCTTAACTTCTTCAAAAAAGAGAACTGATATCAAACGAATTAATTCGTTTGATAACATTTCTACATTTTAGACCAAATAAATTATAACTAGTTAACAGATATATGATTAATCTGGCTGCAGGACTAAAACTGTCGATGGCCAATTGGTCTTTGGTCAATAAATTGCGTTTGTTGTTGTTGATTAATCGGAAAAAACAATCGAGGAATTTTGTCTGTAAACCCCTTTTATTGAAAATCTCGGATATAACTGAAATTCGGCATTAACCCAGAAAAATAATAAAAAAAGCATTCATGCGCCTTTTTCAATAATTTGCTTGAATGCTTGCATTTTCTATGGTTTTCTGATGCCGATATTAACACCATAGTATAAGGAATGTAGAAATGAGTCAAAAAAAATAAATTATCAGATTGACGGAAGGACACTGCTCTTGTTAGGGAAAGCTCAATTTTTATGTGCTCATCAACAGTTGAAACCATAGAAATATTGAGAGAAAAATTAAGCTTTCAAAAAATGGCACAGAAATTTAGTGTTCCCATTCGAAAAAACATAACTTTGGGTCATAGCTTCGTAATAAAAAACCCTTTTGAAAATACGAGCACGCCACTGGATTCTACGTAAAAAAGTGCCTGTATAATGTTTTAATTTCAGAGCTCTAGCATCAGTATTAGCGAAGATATAAAAGTTTTTCGATATCGCCATTTTTCCAATTTTCGCTTATAACTCGAAAACAAAAGAAGGTGGCCAAAAATGAATACTACTCTTGTTAGTTTCTTAGAAAAAGAGACCGTGAATAGGGTATCAAATTTTGTCTATCACCTCAGGTTTACAAGTTGTAGTGCTAAAACATCGAAATTTGCCCACCCTGTACAGTGACGAGTTGAGACAACTGTGGGCCTGGAGGTGCAAGGTAAATCAGGACCTCCCCATGGAGATTGTTCAAATTGTATACCTACTTTCACAATCGGTACGAATTATACTCCACATAAGATAAATTATAGAAAATATGAAGAATGCTTAAAACATGACATTCCTCGCCGACCGTATTCTCGACAAGTGATCTTTCAAAACGTATACGTTCTTTCAGTGCTCTGAACACTGAATGAACGTATACGTTTTGAAAGATCACTTGTCGAGAATATTATTGTTGAGAAATTCATTCTCGCATCGAGGCAGCAGGGACCGTATTCTCGACAAGTGATCTTTCAAAACGTATACGTTCTTTCAGTGCTCTGAACACTGAATGAACGTATACGTTTTGAAAGATCACTTGTCGAGAATACGGTCCCTGCTGCCTCGATGCGAGAATGAATTTCTCAACATGAAAAATATAATAGTAAGGCACACACGAAATGGAATTTTGGAAGATTTGATCTGGTGCGGATCAGATCGCTCTACTTGTCTGGCAATTAATGCGCAATGACAGTCCAAGTCCTTGAACGATCCGAACTGTCAAAGTTCTCTCGCTCCGCAGACGTTTCCTTTTGTAAGGCATTTGAAAACGATATCGTTCAAGGTCTACGATTCCGTGGTTAAATAATGAAATGAAACGAATGATGAAAAAGAGAGACGATCAATACAAAATGGCAGTTTTCACAAAAAATAGTACGGAATGACAGAAGTACAGGTGATTTCGAAACGATTTTACATCCAAACTGAGAAAAGCAGAAATAAATTATTATCATAACACAGTTCGAAATAGTTCACGTGACAACATCTGGAAAAACTTGAAACCTTTATTGAAGAGTAAGGAGACTCAAATTCATGATGGTGTGACTTTTGATGACATAAGGTTAACCGAGGCCTCTGAGATAGCTAATAGCTTCAACCACTATTTTGTTGAAAGTGTTAATAATATTGTAACGGAAATTCAAAGTAGCGATTCATTTAATTTGTCTGATGATGTAAGTTCTTCGAGTTTTTCGAAAATAGATATGAAAGAATTGAAGAAGTATGTGATGTTACTAAAGAAGACATCTGGTCCTGATGGTATCACTACAAACATTTTCAAGGATGCTTTCGATGTCATGAGGAATCGTTTACTTGATTTAGTTAATACATCCTTGGAGTACGGTACTTTACCGGAAATGTGGAAAATTTCTACTGTTACCCCTATTCAAAAGGTACCAAATACAAAAAAATGTGAGGCATTTCGAAGTATACGCCCACTCCCAATATGTGAGAAAGTTTTAGAACTGGTTGTAAGAGATCAACTACTCACTTTTTCACGTGAAAATAATATTCTCATTGATAATCAATCTGGTTTTCGAGAGCATCATTCATGTGAAAGCTCTTTAGTAAACATATGTCATGAGTGGTTGAAGGAATTTGATACAAATAAAATTGTTCTACCTTGTACTGGCTGTTTTCCTCGATTTTAAAAGAGCGTTCGAAACAGGGGGTTGTTGGTGGAAAAATTGAAATCGATAGGAATCTCTGGTGGGGCATTAAATTGGTTCGTATCATATTTAACTAATAGGAAACAAAAAGTTAAATTTAGTGGTATTGATTCAGATAATCTAGATAGTGAACATGGCGTTCCACAGGGCACAACATTGGGAACTTCAATATTCTTGATATATGTGAATGACATTATCAAATACATCAAATATTGTAAGCTGTCAGCATTCGCGTATGATACAATGTTGTTTATAATAAAAATTATAATTATAATAAAAGTAAAGATATCGTCTCAATGGAGTTTTCAATGAACTAGGAATTAGAAACATTACATGAATGGTTGGCTTTTAAAAAATTGTAAGTCAATTTTGATAAATCCAATTTCATGATTTTTGGAAGAGAACAAAAGCTCAAAATTGTGGGACAAGACAGCGTGAGTGTATTGATAGATGGGAATCCGTTGAAGAGAGTAAATTCATGAAATACTTAGGTGTTATGTTTGATTCAAATTTGAAACTGCCACAACATGCAGATTACATCATAAAAAAATGGCTCAAAAAATTGTTTTCATCGGGAGAATTAGTACTAGAGTTGATATGAGAACTAGGTGTTTGCTGTTCAGGTCAATTGTGTTACCTCATTTGGATTTTTGTTCGTCGCTTTTGTATGGTTTGGCATCAAACTGTTTGGATAAAATTCGGAAAGTTATGAATAAAGGCATGAGAATAGTTTTGAAATGTGGTAGGAGAACATCAATCCGATTAATGCTGAAAGCTTTCAGTTTGATGAGTGTAAGGCAGAGGATTGTTTTAAAAACATTAGAGTTAATATATAAAATGAAACATCATATGATACCAAAATACCTTACTAGGAGGCTTACTTATATTTCTGAAGTTCATCAGTACGAGACCCGATCAAGGGACAACTTTTATGTTGATACTTGTAACACTAATTCAGCGACGGGTTCAACTTTGATGCTGGGGCTTGTTCAATATAATGCTTTGCCTCATACGATAAGAAATTGTAACAAATACGATACATTTAAAAAATTGTTGATTGCACTTGTGAAGAAACATTGTTAATGGAATTGTATTTTTCTTTTATTCGTTGTAGTTAGTGTTTTTGCACTCAATAAAGATTATTATTATTATTATATCTGTAATGTGCGAAAAACATGTTTGATCACGAAGTTCGAACCAAATGACTGAAAATATTTTTTTTTCTACCAATATTCGATTCTTGTTACCTTATACTGGATTTTTCTAAAATGGGGTTACGAAGGAAAATGACAGATTCGAGAATAAAAAGTCTCATTAACATGAGCCCGCAATCGCTTTGTTTTCGAGATACTGGGTTTTCATTTATAGTCGTAATTTTTAGTGATGCTTATATCAGTATATCGAATCTTTCTTAACCTTCGCTACAGAATGGGTGAATAAGTACCTAAACTTATAATTAATTTATTCATCACAGCTTACTAACTGGATGTTTATAATAATATGGAATTTCCTGAGTATTACCACTGAGCTATTTGTTTTGTTTTCTCGAAGTCGATAGCAGCTACGACAAAACTACAACAAACCAAAAAGTGTAGTACTAGATCAGGTTTTCTTTTCACATTTTTCTAAAGTGCTTTACCAAAAAATGGTTCTGGAGGAAAGAAGGGGGGTACCCTTCCAAAAAAGAATCACTCTGTAGATTAGCATACTTTTGTATGCTATGCTATGTCAAATTCTCTGAATTGTTAGTAACGAAAATTGATATTGTTGGATCAGTTCAAATATATATTCTGGGTAATACCTCGAGAAGTCGAGAGTTCGACTTCTCAGAGAGATTCATTGAAATTACAGCAAACTCTTTTTTGTGATAATTTTATACTACCATCTGGAATGTTTCGATAGTGCAATTTAATATTTTGGCCCTCATAGCCAACCAGTTGTTTTTTTTTATAATTATGTTAGAGGACCGAAGCGAAGGATAAATTTGGATGGCCGTTAGGAAGGAACCGCTTGATAGTTTTCGATTCTGTTTTCATATACGTGTTAGATATATCAGGTGTGTGAATAAGTCTTTCCCGTTTTTTGTAAGAGATGGCGCCACCAATACTGTGCGAGTATTTAATGGTTACATATGTCATAATCAAAGCTTATTCATCTGTCAACAATTCCACACTAACACATTAGTTGAAATTTTTTCGCATCATAAATTTTTGAAATCGTGAAAATGTCGAAATTTGAGCCGAGTCGACGTCATTTGCGGGAAGTTTCACTTTATTGGTTCAATTTGAAGAAATCTGCTGCCGAGGCGCATCGGTTGCTTCAGGAAGCTTATGGAGAAGGTTGTGTCGATGATTCAAGTGTTCGCGGATGGTTTCGACGCTTTAAAGTGGCGATTTCGACGTGGAAGACAAGGAGCGTTCCGGGCGGCCGCAAATCTTTGAAGATCAAGAATTGGCGACTTTGCTTGATGAAGATTCGTGTCAAACGCAAGAAGAACTTGCTGAAGCATTGGGAGTTGACCGAACAACCATTTCCAAGCGTTTGAAAGCCATGGGAATGATCCAAAAGCAAGGAAATTGGGTGCCGTACGAACTGAAGCTGAGAGACGTCGAAAGGCGTTTTTTCACTTGCGAACAGCTGCTTCAGCGACATAAAAGAAAGGGTTTTCTGCATCGTATCGTGACTGGCGATGAAAAGTGGATCCGTTACGATAATCAGAAGCGAAGAAAATCATGGGGACTACCCGGCCATGCATCATCATCGACGGCCAAGCCAAATATTCATGGCGCCAAGCTCATGCTCTGTATATGGTGGGACCAGCTAGGTGTGGTTTACTATGAGCTTCTGAAACCGAATGAAAGGATCACAGGCGAGGTCTATCGACGACAATTGATGCGTTTGAGCCGCGCACTGCGAGAAAAACGGCCACAATACTCCGACAGGCA
The DNA here is from genome assembly GCF_914767665.1 of Harmonia axyridis. Classification (NCBI taxonomy): domain Eukaryota; kingdom Metazoa; phylum Arthropoda; class Insecta; order Coleoptera; family Coccinellidae; genus Harmonia; species Harmonia axyridis. Next base: position 29,198,300 of record NC_059504.1, on the reverse strand, counting down.
CGACAAAGTTATTTTGCAACATGACAATGCTCGCCCACATGTTGCACAGCCGGTGAAAACATACTTAGAAACGCTCAAATGGGAAGTCCTACCCCACCCGCCGTATAGTCCAGACATTGCTCCGTCTGATTACCATCTCTTCAGATCGATGACGCATGGCCTGGCTGACCCGCACTTCCATTCCTACGAGGAAGCCAAAAAATGGGTGGATGACTGGATAGAGGCCAAACCGGTCGAATTTTTTCGCAACGAGATTCGTATGTTGCCAGAAAGATGGGGAAAAGTTGTAGCTAGCGATGACCAATACTTTCAATAATTCATTTGTAACCATTTTTTCACAATAAAGGCTCAAAATTTGAAAAAAAACGGGAAAGACTTATTCACACACCTTATAAAAAAAGGATAATCATGAGAAATATCATCAATTTCGGGTGATTTTTTTTTTCGCTTTAGACATGTAAAAAAAAATATTGTTAGATTTTTGAAAAAAAATTTCTCACAGAAATTCTGAGAAAAATGAGTTGATTCAGAAAATAAAATTCAATTTGAACACCGAGTAAAAAATTTTCAAATGTTGCAGGTTTTCCGCCATTTTGAATTTTTTTTTTCAAGGTTCTTTACCTTTTCTGAATTGAGCACTCAAAAATACTCTTGATATTTAGGAAGGTCATTAAAAAAAATTGAATTTTTCGAGTTATGAAAAAAACAGCCAACAGATGGAATTGTTTACATTTTTTCAATGTCCCGTTGCGAAATTTCGGTCGCACACCTCAGATTCGGATTCGGCACCTCAAAAATATATGAAATGAAGAAATCAAAACGAACCAAAATTTCCTGTGAAAAACAGATACTTAATAAATTGACTAATTTATCTGAGAATTTAATGAATTTTCTTTGAAGGAGCCTCTGTTATTCTTTTCAGGCATCTTTTCAATTTATGAAATCGTATTTTTCAACTTGAAATCACTTCCTCAAATATATCAGAGTACATTTTGTCGATTCAATCAAAAAACGTCATGCATTGTTGTTTAAAAGTACGACGCTCTATAAGTTTATAGTGAAAAGACTAAAAGTAAATGTGAATTTTAATACCTATTTCGATTTTCTTAACTATAGCTTGAAATTGGCTATGGGCAATTTCATTATTTTACTACAAAGAGTGGTATTTTCACTAAGAAATCGTTTTTGTGTTAAAAAGTATGTCTTGTTTTATTAACTCACTTTGCGCCTCTACAATTTGGCGCCCCGGCAAAATGTCCGATTTGCCGGTCCTGGTGCCTACCGTAGGTATCGACGTGGCCTAGATTCACTTTTGCTTACTGTCTACTGAGACGTTTTGGGTAGCGTTTCGGCACTCCAGTATTTTCAAGATCCATATCTATACATCAATAATTCATTATTCATTTTATGACTAAATTTTTTTATTACCAATTCTATTGTTCTTACCTACAAAGAGATTCCTTGGTAATTTTAAGAATGAAAAAAAGTACCATAAACATGAACCCGCAAATGCTTTGTTTTCGAGATACAGGGTGTTTTTTGTATAGTCGTACATTTTAGTGATGCTTATATCAGTTTATCGAATCTTTATTAATTTTCGCTAAATGGTTAAATAAGTACCTACCGAAACTTACAATCAATTTATTCATCACAGATTACTAACTGAATGTTTATAATAATTTGGATTTTCCTGAGAATTACTACACAGCTATTTGATTTTTTTTTTCGAAATCGATAGCAGATACGACATAACTACAACAAACCAAAAAGTGTAGTACCTACTTGACCAGAGTTTCTTTTCACATTTTTTAAAGTATCAGTGCTTCACCAAAAAATAGTTCTGGAGGAAAGAAGCAGGTATCTACCCCTCTAGAAAAATTATCACCCTGTAGATTTGCATACAAAATAAGCATATCACAAGATGAAGACTTTAAATTTGAAAATCTATGCCAATTCAAGTTAAATATCTTATGAAGGGACGGTGATATGATAAAACAACCGGTATCTCAAAAAAAGTGATTGCTAGCTCATGTTATAGGACTTTTTTTCTTAAAATGCTCCGAGAAATCTGTCATCTTCATTTGTACCTCCGATTTAGGAACACCGTTTATATATAATCAATTCAAAACTGACATCTGCACAAATAAATTGCAATTTGAATGAAACACAATGAATTGTAGGTATAACATAGTCCAGACTGCAATTTTTCGATGCGAATTACTCAGTTTAAGTACCCCCAGTACCTCCCCTCCATTTCTACAACCTTGGGCCCGGATCACCCATTTCGAAGCAGGAAATGAATGTTCAAAATATTTGAGATTTGAGAGAAGTTATTGATTCTTTTGCGAAAAATAAGGCAAGAAAATTGGTTACTTTTTCAAAAAGATGAATTAATCTTTGTACATAGTAATCTATATAAATTGTCCTTTGCTTTTAAATAATTTATGAAAAAACGACTCGATGTGTTCCTTGGAATTCTTCCAATAAATTGAAAAAAAATTGTCTTCAATGTTTACTTTTTATACATAATTGAATATTTCATATAGATACATGAATAAATCTATTTATCCATTTCGTTTGATTATCTAATAACAATTATATTCCTGAAATTCGTAGAACTATGCTCACATACCTAAATATCTTTGAAATAATTATATAAAAACTAAACAATTTTTTAAGGCGCGCCGTTATTTTTTTGTACCAGGGCCTGTGACCATCTAGTTTCGCCTCTGGTCTAGGTGTCCGTTTAGTGTTATAACTATTTTGAGTCTCAAAATGTTTGATTTAAAAAAGCCAATTCATGAATACTATTGGTTCATTACTTGCTGAAATACATCTAACACCAAGGCTGCGATGTCCGAGTGGTTAAGGAGTTTGACTCGAAATCAAATGGGCTCTGCCCGCACAGGTTCGAATCCTGTTCGCAGCGTTAGCTTTTTATACCTGACCAAATAAAGACGGATTAGAAGTACAGGGTTTTCCATTAAGAGGTTTCATTTGAATGGCCCGTTATCTGAGCAGGTGAAACTGTTGAAGGTGTCATATTTTGACATTTTACAAGTAAAAAATATGCCATTACTAAGATTGGAACGATACAGTTCAACAATGCAGTAAAAGGTTAAAATTTAGTACAAAAATAGTGAACATTTTGTAGTCACAATTCCCTGAACAAAAACTCTTTTGGGTCGTCTAGAAGCACCTTCTCGGCCGGCAATAGTGAATTTGGAGGAAAATTTTAGCTGTTGAGACAAATTAGTGATGTGGAGAATCAAACCTGTGAGCGTCACTCGAAAACAACTGAGAATACTGCTGCAGTAGCCTGTAGTAATGACGAAAACTCAGGTTTGTCGATTCTTGGACGATTTTGGGAATAAGGTATTCCCATTCCTACTCTTCAGTGATGAGTCTTATTTTTACCTCGAAGGCTACGTTGATAAGCGCAATTGTCGCATTTGGTACTCGGAAATTCCAAGAATGATTGTTGAAAAAAAGCCTTTCTATCCTCAACGTGTCACTGTTTAGTGCGGTTTTTGGGTTGTTGATGTGATTGGGACCTTAGGTACTTTCGAGTGACTATTTGAGCACTCGGAGCAGCCTTTCAGTCTAGCATAGGGCTGGGACTTTTTCGCCTATTTGTATTCGAATATTCATCCATAAATTTATTCGATTATTCGAATAATTCATTCAAACAAATATTCATGCTTGATTATTCATGAGTAGTCATGAATATTCAACTAATCGTTGATTATTCAGTGATTATTCAATGATTATTCAGTGATTATTCAATGATTATTCAATGATTATTCAATGATTATTCAATGAATATTCAGTCAATATTCAGTGATTAAACTCATGTTTTAATGAACCAATGAAATCCGAGCGTTTGGATGAGTGAATATACCCTTTGCGACGTGGTATAATCGTTTTGGTGTTTTGCCTCTCGCCATATACGCTCTATTAGTGTGACGTCACACACCGCCATTTTTGGTTCTCCTGTCAGTGTTCGGAATCCAAACAAATAAATTGTCATTCAAATTAGTACGGTCTCGTTGAAGGAATTGGCTTATTTTCATAAATAAGAGTATTTGAAGAACGATTTCAGTATTAATTGATAGACAGAAGGAAAGAGGTTAATACCAGTAACTTTGAATCCTGTATCATTCCCCAGATTTTGTAAAAAGCCGTGTTTATTAGTTGAACCTCAAGTTCGAACTCACGGCATTAATCTCGTTCCTTCTGTCTATAAATTTATAGTAAAATCGTTCCTCAAATAATATTATTTATCAAAATAAGCCAATTTCTTCAACGACAACGTACTAATTTGAATGACAATTTCTTTGTTTGGATTCCGAACACTGACAAGTTTATTTATAATTTTAATTCAATTGTATCTATCAATTTCAATATTATGTATTTTTCAATAATTTTAATATTAATAAAACGATTTGTCCGTAGTGAATTACAAAACCTTGTTTTAATCATTCCTGAATAGTGAGTCAAGTGATCATTCAAACTTTCATTCGTAACTTCATAAATATCCAACTACTCACCGAATAGATAACAATTCACTGAATAATCAGTGAATACTCAACTATTCACTGATTATTCATGAATAGAAAAGTAGTCATTGATTATTCAAGTATTCAGTGAATACTCGACTATTCACTGATTATTCATGAATAGAAAAGTAGTCATTGATTATTCAACTATTCAGTGAATATTCATGATTATCGAATAATGCAAAATGCAATTATTCGAATAATTATTCAATGATTATTCGAATATTCAAATCATTCATTCATGATTCGCAGCCCTAGTCTAGCAGTCAAGTTCAGACTTTGATTTACAATCTGGCGCCCAAGTTTTGAGATTTCCGACTGTAAATCGACTGGAAGCCGGCTCCGAATTCTCGAAAAAGGAGCCTGGTGAGTGGATGCCTTTAGAATGAATGTATTGCGCCACCGATCTACGATTAATGATCTTTTATGGTGGGGATTGCAATATATTAATGTGAACGACGTTTATTTTCAACAAGATGGCGCTAGGTGCCACACAAGCAACGAAACAAAAAATGTTTTCTACAAAAGTTTCACGAAATCGACTAGTGTTTTTTAAAATGATTCCACAAAATGAAATATATACAGAGTGGGCCACATATTGATAGCAACTTCATTTTTTCAAATGGAACACCCTGTACATTTTTCTATATTTGACTAGCTCTTTTTCCCCTCATTTCAAATATATAACATATGTTTGGCCTATCTCTCTTATTCTGAGTACCACAATGTTTCAAATTTTAAGAACCACCTAGCATACTCAGTAATCAGTTTTCAAGTGGTAGGCTGCGATAACTCAAAATGCTCTTTTTTGAGTTATCGCAGCAGCAGATTTCAAATATATAACATATGTTTGGCCTATCTCTCTTATTTTGACTACCACAGAGTTTCAAATTTTAAGAACCACCTGGCATGCAAGCTGGCAGTTTTCAAGTGGTAGGCTGCGATAACTCAAAATGATCTTTTTTGAGTTATCTCGTTGGCAACGATATGACATATAGTCAAATTGCTCACGAGATAACTCAAAAAAGATCATTTTGAGTTATCGCAGCCTACCATTTGAAAACTTCCAGCATGCCAGGTGGTTCTTAAAATTTGGAACTCTGTGGTACTCAGAATAAGAGAGATAGGCCAAACATATGTTATATATTTGAAATTAGGGGAAAAAGAGCTTTTCAAATATAGAAAAATATACAGGGTGTTCTATTTGAAAAAATGAAGTTGCTATCAATATGTGGCCCACTCTGTAAATATTTCATTTTGTGAAATCATTTTAAAAAACACTAGTCGATTTCGTGAAACTTTTGTAAAAAACATTTTTTTGTACCTCTTTTAGTAACAAAGTTAAAGGGGGGTTCAAATTATGGTGAAAAACCCGGTACATAACATTTTGTACGAATCTTGAAAATGTTATTTTACATCCAATTATTGATTAATAATGTAATTTATTACCTAGTTTTTGATCAAAGCTTTTTTTATCACATGAAGTTAAATATATGGGTACATAGTTTGGAAAGTGATATTTTTCCGCACACGACTGCTATTGACTCGATCCGAGTTCGGGCAAGTAGTCAAGTGCGGAATTGGCTTATCGGATAAATTGGGAATATAATTTTTTCTAGACGATCTCAGAGAATTTCAAAAAGCATACTACTCAAAAAAAAAGAAATATACTCAAAAAGATATACTCACATACTGGAATAAAATCAAGATTTCATAAATATTTCTCTTCTTCATTATTACTCTTTTTCCTATGGTAACCGAAAAGTATCTCTTAATTACTGAAGTATGTGGTTCCCAATATAAATATATTTTATCCATTCGAATGAACGAGATTTCAACTAAACATTTCGTTATATTTTTTGCTTCAATAAACTTATTTATTTCACAATAATCTAGTAACGCGACAATGGGGTATTGAATTCCAGTACCTTACTCAACACGGAAAAATATCTAAGCCGAAAAAAACCACCCTTAAAGTTATTTAGTCGTTTTTGCTTACATCAGCTTCAAAAATGGTTGTATTGATTTGCGTATCTTTCTACTGATTTGCCTGGTTATAGTTCTGAATTCACCTCATCGGCGGCCTTCAAAATATCATCTGGGAGCTCTTCGTCTGATGACTTGATAAGAATTATTGACTACCGTTGCAACTTCGAAAACGTATTGATGACATACCTTGGTTGCCAAATATTTTGTCGCTCTATTAAATCGTTTGAAGCTTAAGTTCTATTGTAATGTGATTTGTTTTTTAAGAAAAATGTATGAGGTAAGGCAAACTGTTGCAATTCAATATTATAAAAATAAATAAAATACCAGATTGGATCAAATAATAATAATAATAATATAGGGATAGCTCAATCCTGCTATACTTAACCTATAATGAAATCATAAAAATGAAATTATAAAATGATGAAACCAGCATATGTAACAAAAACTTAGCAGAAACAAGCAAAATAAATTAATTGGAATTGATTCATTCTTCACGCGTGAAACTTTCTCAACCCAAATGCGTGCGCGAAAGTTAATAAAAACACGCGAACGTAGAAAAAACTATTTTCATACCTAATGAAGGATTAGAATGAACTTCAAGAAAAAAGTGATTCTGATTACTCATATCTAATAAAAAAGTTACACAACAAATGACCAAGGGTCCCAAGGTTTTCAAAAACCTACTTCAAATACCGAGCTGTTGGTAATAAAATGCAGAATTTAATATTCAGGTTTAAATGAGCTTTGGAATTGTTTAAACCTATGAAAGTTGTGAAATAGCACAATTTGTAAAGATATCATCCAAAAAATGGAATCATGAATTTTTTATGTTTTATATACATCAGAAGACTATAAATACATGATAATAAAAAAGAAGGTATTATTGTACAATTTCTATCTGCCAAAAAAATCTTCAGTTGGGATCGTCAATTTGAACTTCATTCTCTGAAAACTCGAATTGTTGATAACATGATGAAATGTAAAAAAGAAGTTAAAAGAGAGCGTTAAATATAATATTCCCAGAAAATTTAGAACTCAAGGTTGCACGGTTAAATTAGATATTGTAAAATGAAGTTTGAGATGAAAATCATCAGAAGTTCTTCTTCATAAAAAAATAGTTCGATTAATTTTTCCAGCATATCGTAATACTGAAGACTCAGAAAGTTGTGAATACCTCAGTTAGAAATGCCAAAAATGTGAATTCAATTTGTCGAGCTTTTATTGGCGGAGAATGAATGTTTCTACGAAAATAATCTAGGAATGTTTGAGCTTTGATCGCAGAGGAATAAACTAGAAGTGTTATATATATGTAGGCACATATAAGTAAGTACATTTCGAAGTATTCAATTAATGACAAGTTTAAACATCCTTTAATTGAAAGGAGGAATGAGCAAACATCGAATTGTAGAATAATTCAATTGTGATACATCTAACGCAATATCGTATCTAGAATCTAGAATATCGTATCTAGAAACATAATATCTCCAAATATTGAAAAAAAAGGAAATTAAAGTTGTGAAGATCGAAAGAGTTTCCTGAAAATTAATAAGTAACAGTTGGATTGTCATCAAAAAGAAAATACCCGATTTGTATTGGAAATGTAGAAAAAGGGAACTTTAAACATTTCCATAAAAATTCGAAATTGAAAGTGATTTTCTGCAAAAAGGCATCAGGAGATGACGCAAAAAGCGAGCTTTTAACGCTAAAAATGTAATCCGAATCATAACTGATATAGTTGCAAGATCAAATTCGCAATTTTCATCAAAATGGCGTTATCAGAAGGAGCTTTCAGAAATTAAAAACGATTCAACCGGTGTACCGGCACAAACACAATATATCTAATAGTAGTATGAGCTTTGACAGTGTCGAATCGGCCTCTCCCATTGGCCCAAAGGCAAGACAGATGCCTGAGAACGGCGCGGGACCGAATCCCAAAGCTCAGGACACACTGTGCGTCAGTTGTATTTTCATATTGTGCGTGCTAGGTGGTGTGTGTGTGTTCGGATATTTTTAATTTATACATGGTCAGTATTTTTCACCCTTAGACGGATTTTGCATGCTTTTTGGCCGGAGGAGAGGCCTTTACCGCCTATCTTCATTGGGATTTACGCGTTTTCTTGCGATGTCAACGAGCGATTGTGCTTTTTTTGTGCGAATGACGCGCAAATATTGTTGCGGCCCTTGCTTAGGCGGACTACGTCGGAAGAAATTATGTGGGAATCAAGAGAAGGAAAAAACGGTTTTCATCAATGTTTTATTTGTGTTCCATCGGGGTTTCAGTGGAAATTTCGCAAATCGAGAAGTGAATCCTGGAAAAATTTACGTGGAAGTGCGTCAAAAGTGTTTTTGTTTAGATAATTGGCGCTATTTTCAGTATATGGCATGTTTTTCTCCAATTACTGAAATTTATCGCAAGATGTTTACCTTGTCCTTCTTTATTATTTATTAATGACGCGAATTTCCAAAATTGCTTTGCTTTGTTTGAATTGTTTACTTTGTTTTGAATTTTCAATTATGTATATTGATCATCCATATAGTGGCATATTTTCAGTTTCTTTCAATAATATTCAATAATACAATCTCTGCGTGAAGATTTTTTGCGTGTTTTTATTTGAAATCATGCAAGCATTCTGAGTCAAAAATTTTGAAAGCTTCAAGTGCATTTTCAAAATTCACCCAACCCTTAACTAAATAAATTTATAATTATAGCAGTAGGTACATTGAACGGGAAATTTTGCGTATTCACAATAATGGACGTGCAAATGAGTCATCAGGACTTTTTTCCAATGGCGTAGATGAATTCGCAATGGTTCTTGTGAGTCATCCTGATTTCCACCATTCCACCCTTATTTCAGCACTTTCGATATATTTGTGAGGACATATTCGTGTAATGTTAGCGCGATTATTACTTATGCCTCAACTTTCGATTTACAAAACTATAGTATTTTTGCAAATTTAGGTTTTCCTTTTATTTATCAAATGTTGATGGTCTTTATTTGTCATAAAGATTTATTCCTTCAAAACAATCTGGATATCATTTCAATGGTTGTTTACAATTTTCAGCGTAAGAGTAATTCCAAGCTGCCTTGAAAAGTTCCACACTTGTTTTTTTAGTTGATCGAATGAGTTTCTAAGCTTTTCTCGAAAATAAGTTCCCTACCTATAGAATTGAATTTGGTATGAATATCAAGACTTGTAAAATTGGTTTTCTTGCTATGAAATTATTTGCACGGTGTAGACTGAATTGTTAAATAGGACACACTCAAAAACCGGGTGTTGAGCTGTTCACACCTGCCATTTTTATTATAACTATTAGGTATAACGTTTTCTGTTCAAGATGAAGTTAGATAAGCGCCTTGACCTTGTGTTATTCATCATCGTTCATGAAATATATATCTGTCCACTAATTTTGGGTCGGTTCTTCAATAATTTGCAAGGTTGATAAGTTGATATATCGTAATATTCTTTTCAAGGAGATATTAAGGAATAGGTACTAATGGTACGATACAAGGAGGTTGTTAATAATGCGGTTTTTGAATTAAAGTTAATTCTTATGGTACTTTAAAGGAAGAATAAAATTCTTGCCATCGATTGAGATAATTTCATACGTGGAATCTTCTACATATAGATTGCCGCACTTACAGGATCTATTCATTTAAGTGATAAAACATGTTTTCTCGGAAAATGGTTTTTATTTTTATAACTTGATAATGAGGCGGAAATATTTCTTTGAGTTTGTGAGGAAAATTATTATCTCATGATTTTATTCGTTTCAAAGAAAATTACAGTTTGAACTCAATGAAATAGATATGTATTTTCCTCCAAATTTTTTTACTATTTGATTATATTTTATATTTTCAATTTTTTGAATAACTGCTGAAATTTTTATCAATTGGAAGAAATTTCATGATGCCCAACGTTTCGCAAAATTTATTTTTCAATCATGGATAAGGACTATTCACAGTTATGTTTTCTTTGGTCTATAGATATTGTTGAAATAATTCATAGGAAACCACACAAAGATCAGTTACGTCAAAACAAAGTGTTCCGAAGAGATCTAATTAAAGAATTTCTATGAAATCATTTGATTAAGATTATCTTTGTCCGTCATTCTAAATTTTTCGAGAACAATATAAATTGAGTCCATAAATTAGTCATTCAATGCAGAATATACAGCAATAAATAAGAAATCAATCTGATCTAACTGCATCCTTCTTTGAATCATAGATGTTCTGTACATAGGTATTCCTAGTAGGTATAGTTAGATACCTATAGTTTATAAATTCGGTAACATTTTTTTTTTGTTATTTTTGTAGGATAAACTTTCATTCTTAACTGGTAACCTTCCATGGCTTTAATGTTCTATTTTCATGAACAAAAACTTATTATGAAATATTTTTAGTCAGAGTGTATTTTTTTCGAGATGTGGAAATGGCATTAAATGCAAATAGAAATCCGTGGATATAACCGGGGAATTATTATTTTGAAGATTATACCTATTTCACTCAAGTATTCTCTTGTTAATCAATGTTTCAAACCATAACAATGAAACCAACTTACTTCTCTTAGTTTTACCACTTGGTACGTAATTATCTAATGCAAAATGTACGTTTTCGAATTTTTGTGGTATTGAAAATTTCGTTTCGACTTAGGTATTGAGCTGGCATTCGAGACCATTTCGTTTTTCGAGAAAATTATGAATTCTAGCTCTCAAATTTCTACAATAATCAAAGGTTTGGTATTCGATCAACTGATGATTTTGCTTTGGATACGTGCATATAAGATATTTATTGAAGCAAGGACTTGACATCATGGATGGTGAATCATAGATAGATAGATACCAACTTGAAAACGCATAAAAAACCGGCAATTTCTAAAATTTATATTGTCAACTCTTTGTTAACTATACAATGAAACGTCCAGAATGGAGTCTGTTAGCAATAAAAGGATTGTTTTGACAGTCTGGCAACGACATTTTCCTTCAATCGCTAACGTAACGCCAATAAATGAACTATACCTACTAAAAGTTCTCTGAATTCACATTATGAGCTTGTTTGAACAGGTTAATTATTAATATTGTAAATAAAAAAATCATGAATAGATCCATCTTGAACGTTTCCTAATAAACAAAATAAAATGACAGATGAATGACAGTTATTCAAGTATACCAACATAAAAAATTAACAGTGGCGACAAAATAATCCTCATCACGAATATGGCAACAAAATGGCGGGAAAGTGTGCTCTAACCTCATTCTCGCATTTTCCACACCAGGCCAGTGAAAGCGAAACTTGCCCGCTGACCTTGTACGTAAATCTCCACAGCATGCATCGGTCATCTACATGACATAGGTCGGATATCGGAGTTTGTGTTGTGGTTGCGGGCTAATAAAGCATTTCCTAGTTCAATCCCAGCCCCGGGGTCATGGTCGCCATTTGACGTGCCACCATTTTCGCGATAGGTACGGCCCGCTGTAACACGTGAGCCCCCCGGATGTACGCACTTCAGCATCGCTTCCGATGAGGATGAAGCGCTGCCATGACGACTGCGAGCATAGCGCGTTGTCGACGAGTCCTGCTCCCTGGTGCAGAACTTGTCTTTCCAAGAAATTTAATTAGGATTCAGCTCGTTTAATTGGGCTTTATTCCTTGGAGTCCATTCGGTTGGGCAGAAGTATCAGTTGTGGTTGAGATGGTCGGGGATGTAATTTTCGGGTGGTTGTAGCTGATGACCGTTTGCGAACGGTTGGATTGAAATTTGAAGGAGCTGAAAGGTGGTTGTCGTCGTGGCAACATTGCAATACTCGAATTTCAATATTTTTTCAAATTTCTTTAATGGGACTTGTTTCTGTTTGACTGAGATCAATCTAATTCTTTATCGAGAGGAGATCGAAATTTACTTTGTACTCGATAATCATCGTGGCCACCTTGCAATTCTTGAATATCATTTATGATGGTTATAATTTCAAACGACTATCTCTTATTTATCTAGATGTTTCATATTTCTAATCCATGTTTTATTGATTGAATACAACCCTTAATAGCATAATATGAAATCGAAAAAATTCGTGAAAAGCTCTGACTTGGCATCAGGAGCTTTTGAACACTCGATTTTCTGCTGGTTCTGAAAATACGGAGCTTGAAACTGCTGTTCTGCAACTCTTTCCTTTCCGATATTCTTCTTCAATTTTTTCAGGTTTTGGTGAAGCAATTAACAAAAATTTTTTATGGATTCGGAAATTTTTATTCTTTGTATAAATTCAAAATTTCTTCTGGTTAGAATTGGTGGTTTTGAAATTATGAGGAAAGCAACATTTCGAACAGCTATTTTTACGGAATCTCTAGTCAGATTTTGCTCATTAATGAATATACTTTTCCAGATCTGAATTTATCATGAAAATTTCAAGTTTCTAGGTTGTTCAAGTTCTAGGTCTGTGTGGATAGCAAGCGCTCAAAAAGAAGATGGATAATTGATTTCGGATGAAATTGTATATGGATGTTGTTATTTTTAATAAATATTGATATATTTCTAGTTTTTCCGATATCCAATATAAAAACGCAAAATTGCAATAAGGGTTGATTTTTTCAATTATTAAGGAATCCTGTACCTATATCCTAATATTCAGAACACCGAAAGGGGTACAATTTCGTGTATCTTTCTAAACTTGAGTGTAATTGTAGAATTCATAATTTTTCAAGCCTAAATAATGCGTTATTTTGAGCTTTCACGCGTGAAGGTGATAATCCTACACAAAACTTGCGTTTACTCTAGAAGCAATATAATTAGGCTTGATTCTGGAATGAGCCCACCATTATCATATTTGAAATCGTAATAATTAATCCCGAAAGTTATGAGAAGTCGATATATTCAAAGAATCTTGTAGCACCGGCGACTCCACCATTTTGTAAATTTAGTTAACTATTTCTACAGGTAATTTTTTTTAAAGGGAAAGTTATACTCATCAAAATTATGAAAAAATTAGATTATAGATTTATTCTGGTAAAACCAATTTTATTCAACACAACACGTAATTCTGATACCGGAACTATCCAAGATTTCTGCAAGAGCAATTCCGGCCATTATTATATAACAACTGTTGAAAGATAGACTGGATGATTTTAAGATGTTCAACACAAAATTTCCTAAAAAATTTGAAATTTAGTATTGAAATAATGAAATATAGGTGAATTCATGTAAATTGCACCAGAAGTTCTACTCGAAAATTATTCACAGCAGATTTGGTGTACTTATAATTTTTCTAAGAGCTATTTGCGTTATATTTCGAACTGATGAACCCAAAAATTCAAAAAAACTTCTTTCGATCGTTTCATTGAAACCATAGATAATTCAAGCAAAATTTTGGGTAGGAAAGCTCGATGTTACAGTTATTATAGATCTGACCGTTGATGGGCATTTTGCGAGAAGATAAATAATAATAGTTTTGAACTTGATGCAAAATTTCTTGTTGATCGGATCATCAGAGCTATGAAAAAATTGAGACAACCGAAAAAAAATAACTAATATTTCAATGACAAGAGGTGTAATGTAATGTAATCCCAATATGTCCATTACGATAAATCGGACTCTGTTGAAATTCAGTTTGTAAATATATGCAGTTTATTTAGTTTGTGAAGCTATGTAGAAAATCAAAACAAAACATAAAAATCCCAATATTTTCATTACGATAGATCGGACTTAGTAGAAATTTAGTTTGAAATAACCACTGAAACGTATGTAAATCACTTACAATACAATATTATATAACTATTAATTTCAACGTTGCATGAACGAACAGACGCTCAAAAGCTTCTGATGCCAATACTTATTTCATTTTTTTTACTAAGCATTTCACTTACGTTCCGACAACGACCACGACTACGTTATCGAAACGTGCATCAACGATAATTCAGAAAATTCCGTGGACAAGAATGTGTTCACTTCAGCTTTCAAGTCGATTCAAGTCAAAATAAGAAATTCAATTGCATGAATTAAACAAACCAAAAAAAAATTCTCTATCTCGATAGATTAGAATCATACGTATTATAGGTACTAAGGACTAATCTTTCGGAACGATAATTTCTCAGAGTTATAGGTATTCAATTTGTAATTTCTTTATGATATAAGTTCTGCTATTTTTTATTATGAAATGATTTGTAGTTTGTGGTATTTCCTGAAATGCAATCACTTTTTCAATAACATTTTTATTTCGAATTGTTTCAATATCCTTCTTTCTTCAGTAAAATGAACTTCAATGTGAGCATATTTTATTTTTACGTAAATATGTCATGATGGGTTTTTCTCTAATTTTCATTCCTCAAAATAGTCTCTAAGATTCATATCCATCGTTATGACGCCAAATCCGACCACTCGGCACTTTTTTTTCATTAGAGTTACAACGAAGGATCCCAAGCCGAAAATTACGGATACCCATCTACAAAATCCCCTATTAGTCCAACATCCTTCCAGACCTCATCAGTCCGCTTGTTTTCAGCTCAATCATATCCGCCGATGAAAGTAAAAGGACGACGCCGATCGACGCGCGTGCGTCGACCTTTGTCGATCCAGCAGTCTAACGAAAACTCCATTCAATTTCAATTTATCGAATGCGGAAATTCAGCCGTCGAGTAATTTGCACCTCGATAAAGAAATTATCAAATTCAAAGAAGCAGAAGAGCGTTCGCTAATCGAATGCTCGAGCGTAGACCCTGATGAACACTTTAATTTTTCGAGAAGGAGCCCTTAGGACCGCCAAATCTGTTTCTCTGCTAGGAAAGTTACGAGGATACTGAGTAGATTCACTTACAGCGAAAAACTAGAGTCGAGAAGCGATAGAAATGTTTTGAAATGGAGAATTTTGATGCTCGATAGTTTTTTTCAAAAATCCGAGAAATATCTTACCCATTTTCACGAAACATTCCGAAAAAATAGGATATATTCAAAAATAAAAAATCGGTAAAAAATTAAAGCATTCCTGAAGAAATTTTCTCTAATTCTGTGGAAAATCCATTCATTCTGCCATATCTGTTAAATTTGTGATACAGAAAATGGCCAACCAACATTTTTCAAAGCAAAAATCACTAAACGATATTCATGGGAATATCTATAAAAATTTATGAATTAGAGAACATAATGTATAGGTATAATACTCGTACAACAGCTCATTCTAACATTCATTCATTCAAAAACTCACCACTTCGTGGCTAGTTTTTGAATTTTAAACTCGTCGAAGTATATCGATATCGTCTGCATTTGTATTATGAATGAGTTAACAATTAATGATTAAGTCAACAATTTTTTGTATGAATGAATTGTAAGAATGTATATTATAAATAACTATAATGTTCGAAAATTATCTACTACAACTGCACGAACATTAGTTTAGCTTACTAGTTCCGTAGCTCAGTGTTCATTTCAAGTTAACAATTTTTTTATCTTTGATTTGAGATACGGTATCGAATAGGAAGAAAATTGTGTGACATTTGTAGTATTGAACTATTTGAAACAGAACTTTGAATCTGAAAATGTTGTACTTTGTACCAAAAAATTATAACATGTTTCGAATCATGATTTCGTGTTGTTTAGATTGTCAGCGAATCATTTTTGAAAATAGTGATATTTATCACTACATTGAAATTAATTCTTAATACTTTCTATGAGAGATCTTTTTCTTTTTTTCGGATTAAGCTGGCCAATTTTCATATTATTCTTATTCCATGACCGTTATTATTAGGTTAAAGATTTTCGCGAAATATGAATAACATTTTATTAAATTAAATTTATATATTTATGTTGAACATAAATTACATTTTCAAAAGAATAGTTTGTATGTTGTAATATGACTAACATAATTTTTTTGTTCCAGGTATTATTTTTATAGAGCAAATCATGTACATTTGAGAACATTATTTTTATACAAAGACAAAACAGACAGTACAAATACCGGTGAAGTACAAATCAACCAGGTAACTCCGAACTAATCTCAGCGAAATTCAGGATAAAGAAAAAAATGACAATAACAATAATCTAGTCCGTATATTCTAAAGAAATAAAACGCCAGTCTCAAGGGAGAATCTCCTTGTCCATCGCAACAACCAAAACATGCCGACAATATGAGCGAAACTCTCAGTCAAGACCAGGAGGGTCTCTCTTCCGGATACACGACTCTGACGTCGTCCTACCCGCCGACTCCCGCCACGCCGAACTCAACGGTCCAAGATGCGCCCCCTGGGTCCAACCTTCCGCCCTTCTCCACCTTCTCAGCAGACATGGACTCCAACGGGGGCTTCACAACAAGCTCCGACCGACTCTTCAGCGATGCCCGTCTCTTAGACATATCCAATTGGGATTACTATACGGAGACGAGGATCCTAGATCGCGGAGAGAATGGCCTTTCCATCATCTCCTCCCAACCACAGTACAGGCCATGGGAGTCGAAACCAGTAGATTCCACTTCAGCCTTTGCTCCCACAACTCAGGTAAACTCACTAGCCGATGCCTTCGCTCAGCAGAACGGCGCCTCGAAGCTTCCATCATTTCAGTCACAATTTCAGGCTTTTAACGACCCCGCTACTACCAGTGAACCAACCTTAACAACTCTTACTAATCTCACTCCAGTATCACCGAACTCTAGTCCCGGTAACCATAGTTTAACCACCTTGAACTCTAACTTTCACACGTTAAGTGCAGTTAACCCCAGGAGCTACCCTCTGGTGCCTGCGCCTATCCAAGCCAGGGAGATCCCGTCGATTCAGCAGCAGTTCCTGGACGAGAGGCACATTCAGCTCTACTCCCACCCAACCACCAACCTCACTACCCTTAACACCAGCATCTTTCCATCCCAGAACGGAGCTCTCATCCAGAACAACCAGCTGATATCCTCTCCAACCGTGGTGACAGTGTTCAAGCCTTCGGATGCCGACATGAAACTGGCTTCTCTGCAGGATCAGGGTCTGAAGCTGCAGAATGTCACGCTACATCCCACGCAATTCCAGAATCCGGTGCCTAATATCGACAACGGTCTATACAGTAGTCTGGATAAGAAGAACGGTGGCATGGTGATGAACTCTCCGACCAGAAACGATTTCCGCAAGAAGGAGCGGAGAAAAATACGGGCGTCGAGTCTGGAAAGCTCGACGGAAAGCGACGGAGCCTCGAGCAATATGGACATCGGGTCTGAGAATTCGGGTCAGGTGGCCGCGATATCGAGCACCGCGGGTTTCAAGAACCTCCATTTGCCGGACAATTCGAGTGTGGACGATATCAGTGGCGGCGGGGTGGACAAACAGGTGAAAAAGAAACGAAAACGGTGCGGGGAATGCATCGGGTGCCAGAGGAAGGACAATTGTGGGGACTGCGCGCCTTGCCGAAACGACAAGAGCCACCAGATCTGCAAGCAGAGGAGATGCGAGAAGTTGACGGAGAAAAAGGTGAGTCTTTTTGAGGGGTTGAGAGGTGAAGGGTTTTGCGGGTTTGTTTCCTTCCGTTTCTTAGCTTCTCCTTCTTTCGTATCTCTTTTTTACTTCTCTCACATATTTCAGCTGTGGATTATTAGCAGTTAATCGAATTTGGAAATCATTCTTATTCAGTAAAAAATAACGATGGTGCTTGTTGTACTACATTGTGCTCTTTAGCGCTTGTTCCTTCAAATAGGGTTATATAATTGGAATAAAATGTTTGTAAGTAATTTCTTTTATTGCTTTCGAACTGGACAAAAAATACAATTGGAATTTTTCACTTTTAAAATATCAAATTCGATCTTTACATTAGATACATTCAGCGGAAAGGAAAGGGCAGTTGCAAATATAACCCCTGAGCGCTCACAGATCCTAAAGTGATCAGAGAGCAGTTTTCTGAACAGTTAGAACATACCTAACCTCTGAAACCTCTGTTTTGACAGTTTTCACAAAGTGTTGGGTTCATAGAGTAATAAATATAGATTGAGGAAGTACACACAATTTTTACATGGTTAGATTACGTTGTCGAATTGTGATATATTTTCTAATCCACAATTTCACTATATCATTATGAATGTATATTATATTGAATTAAATATAATTATTTGGGTGATTAAATATGCGAATTTGAATATTTGGAATCCGATATTTTTCCTAATGTCGAATTTATAATAAGCAGAATATTTATTATTTCCTGTATCTACCTGCTGAAATCCAAGGTTTGGTAACTTTTGCTTTCCTAGTGTCATCGGTTGTTTCACGTCGTTTGGCGCGTTTGAAGTTTGTTTTAAGTTTGTTTTCTGAATTTATGATATATTAAGGTATTTATTTCAATATATTCTGAGTCAATATGAGACGTTGATTCACTATGGGACATAAGAAGTGCGTTCTCTGTGCAGAAACTCGCGAATTGAGTGAAATATCGTATCACTGATATGTTTTCATTTCCGCGCGCTTCATGTCAAATTTGATAGCTCATGTTGGTGACAAAATTAACTTACTGAAAATGACGAATGCTCCCTCTATCTATGTTTATTACTCTGAGGTTGGGTTCAGTTTCTGAGCCGAAAGTTACTCAGATAAATGGCGTCTACTCACTAAACATGTTGAGCATGCGATCACTGATCATATATTTGTTCAGCGAAAATTCTTCCAACTGTTGTGTCCGCTGAATGCAGCCATTATTAATTCTTGGATTTCAACAAAACCTGTTAAATAAAATGGAATAAGTGTTATAGGTATAAGTGCAGTGATTTATAAGAGATCCCTATTAATTTTAAGCCTTTATTCCTTCTTTCAAATTTAGCTATGAACGAACTGGTTAAAAGCTATGATTTTTCAGTTCTCCAAATTCTTTTACACGTCTTTTCTATACTGAAACCCATTCATATTATAAAACGATTAAATACATCTCCTAGAAAAATCTAGCTCTCTTCAAGGTGTAAATCAGGTTTCGAATCAGGTTAGCGAACAAATAGAGGGTACAATGAATGAAATCATGATTCATCTCATGCAAAACACTTTTATATTCCCAGCTTCTCCACGATCTAGGACCAGTTCTATGGCGTGAGAGAAGTTGTGCTTTTGCCGAACTCTATTCACATAGGGTCATCTCAAACTCGAAGCAGATGTTGGTACCGAATTTCAATAAATTGTATAAATACAGAAGTGGCAAGTTATTTTATCTTACGTTAATCCGTTCTGAATTTTTCATGAATATCATCAACTATTAATAAATGTGAACAAAGAGAAATTGTCGCGCACCTAATTATTTTATAGGGCGTGGCTTTGCTAACTTAATGTTAAGTTAGCTGAGCGAACCTCTATAAAAATAGGAGCGGGACAATTTTTCTTTGTTCAGGATATTTATTTTGGTTTTCAACTTTTCCAATTTCAGAATAAATTTTTCAGACAAAAAATTATCTAGGATTATTACTGTTAAAATGGAATATTTCCATTGTTTAGCATCATATCGTAGATATTTTGCTTCAATTAACTTCATATTTGTCAATAATACCATGAAGAAAAATTATTATCCAAAAGGGGTGCAGCCGAGAATGAATATCTGCGGAAACCAAGAAATTCTCATAAAAAGTAATAATTTTAAGAAAATGCTTTTTTTATGTAACATAGGCTTGGGTAATTATTTATGTCCATTGCGTTTATATTTATTTGGGAGTGGTACTGTTTGTCAACTTGTTAGAGTTAGAGAGCTAGAGCTACTTCATAAAAAAAAACAAAAGCGGGACAAATTCTCGACAATCATTCTAAAATTTTAGAATAGGTTTCGTTGAATTTGTGCAAGAGTTTCTGGTAGGGATTGAAACACTTGATTTACCTCCGTGCACCTTATTTCAATGATCATTAATTATTACATGCTGGTTCTTTGCTTTGAAATTAATCCAACCAAATTGATAATAGCTCCTTTTGCTTTTTTCTCTTTATTGTTCATATGTTCATTGAAATGTCTATTGTTTATTCAACTTTTTTTACTGCACTTCGATTCGAATGGAATAATTTCGACTTAATAATGAAACAATCTTTCTACCTGAGTTCTTGGAAACTTCTAAGAGTATTCAGTGGGAATGGATGGGTAGTATAATTTGATATAATTATTTGCAAGAAGGAATATTTAATAATATGTTTGTGCAACCTATCTTGCTGACCTATTTGAATATCTTCATTCGCCACTTGGCTTCGTATTTATTTGAATTTTATGTAAAAGCTCATGAGGAAACGGTTTATGATATGCAAATTGTATTAAATTAAGTATAGTGCACACAAAGTTCGAATGAAATTTTTAATATCTGTTTTCTCCTGAAAGCACGAATTTGATCATTAATGACATTCAGGAATTGAACTTTTTTATTCAATATTTAATATGAATTTTTTATGAGTCTAATGGAATGATCAATGAAATTTTGCATAAAACTTGAAATTGTTATTTTACATCTACACGAAAAATTTCAACTATGTCGGATCTGATGAAATATTATTTGTTGTTTTTTAGTATATTCTGATTGAATTTTTTATGGTTCTGATGTGGAGATTGGAGAACACACAAAATTTCGCATTGAGCAGTACATATTTGAAAGCAAAATATCAACTTGAAGGGATGTGTTGTCAAGAAAATAATGGATATCATTTTTTTTTAGATATTTTCACTTATAATTGCCAAGATTAACTAAATTTTAAATGGTCCTACATTACCGAGGTAGTCAAAATACTACTTGAAAATTCTAAGTTTTAAGGTTTTTTCGTTCGAGAGTTATCATGTTTACGGATTGACAGAATATTATTTGGCCATGGATTCGTCATCAGAGAGTAGAACTTAATTCTTTGAAGCTGATTAAAGTGTATAGTGCTTCTGTTCTGTTTTTGTCAAAAAACCATATGTTATTATTGTCTTTCGGTGGCCAGATCTAATAGCTTCGATTCTATGAATTTTCGTGATATTTTCAAGCAATCTTAATTTTCTGTTAGGGAGAACTATAAATAATGAAGGATTTACAATAATTTTGTTATTTAGAAGGGAATATATTCCCTGCAAAGAATGTACGAACAATACTGCATCCTTTAAATCCATCAAATCCATCCATTCAAAACAAACTCGAATGGTATCTAACTTTTTTACTATTGAAATCTCACATGTAACTTCATTTCATCTTTCCATATTGAAACCTAAAATATAATATATCTATAAAATAACCTTTCCACCATAAACAACTAAATTGATAGAATCATATTTACAAATAAGATATAAGCATCAATTCGCCGTATTATTTTTATGTTCTAAACGAATAATCTCATCAGCCGCAGCTTTGCCCTGTAGATGTTTGATTTTCTTCTCGTCCTTTGTATCTCCAACAATATCTCCCATGGTCTCAAACGCACTATCGGACATATTTATTGTCATAGATGTTGGTTTCAAAGGGATCACATCTACTTTGATGCTATCAGGGTTGACGTGGTCTTTAACGATGGAACCCACGTTGATTTTGACCTTTTTCTCTGGTTGGCACACGTCTTCTGAGCGTTTTCTTTTCTTTTTTTTGACGGAGTGTATTTGTTGCCATACGTCGAGCATTTCTGAGTCAGGAAGACCATATTGAACGCTCCTTACTTTGCACTTTTTAGGCGCGTTGCAGAGTTCTCTTGTGGCCGGTCTAGGTCCTTTGCATTCTCCATCCTCCACCAAGATGTCTTCTGTACCCGGATGAGGCGACTGTCTTACGCATTCGACCTCTCGCAGACGTACCCCAGATTTAAATTTGCAAGCATGACACGGTCCCCATTTTCCAACTCTCCACTTAGTCTTGCACGGTTGTTCGTTGCACTTTTTGACGCTGGATTCAGGTTTTTCTAAGTCCTGGCAGAACGACGGGCTTACTTTGCCACTTTTCTCTTCAGAACACGACATTTCCGCCTGTTGAATACCACCCCCACATTTCGCCGTACAATCACCGAAGTTTAGTATCTCCCAATGGTACTTCGGTAGGTATTCAGACTCTGCTACTGGTTCTGCGTAGCGGAACTTGTAACCGACGTTGTTCGCTTCGAAGAAGCACACCATTAGGTCGAGGTCTTGATCGGTAGGTCCTTTGATGACCAGAAGCTCTTGATTCTCTTCGGCATGTCTGTAGACACCTTCGACTTTTCCTATGAGAAATTCGATGTCTGGAGATTCCTGATAGTTGCCATTGAGGAAGAAGTTGTTTCCTGTCTTGTCGGTCAGGGCGATTATGTTGGCCGACGGTTTGAGTTCCTCGACGAAAACGTTTTTTACTCCTGCAGGTATCGTCGCTGCCTTTGTATAACCTCGTCCTGTATTGGTGAATATGTGCTCAACTAGTTTACACTGTGTGCCATCCCCATTGCAAGTACCACATACATCTTCTGTAGCATCCGAATTGATGACGCCGTCGCAACCTACTTTGGTACAGGCGCCCGCTATGCACATATATTTCGTGGCCGGTTTGCAAGGAGTTCCGTCTATAGTTCGTGGTTCCAATCTGTGGAAAACGTTCTCTTCGTTCAGACAATAGAGGACACAGGGCTCGTCTCTCTTCAAGTAGGGCTTCCACGTGTGCAATTTACCACTTAAAGGGATAGTGTTGTGTTTAGTGCACTGAACTTCTCGAAATGGGGTGCTGCCTTGAGGACAAGGCTGCATGTTGCACGTAGTTACCTTCTTTCTATCACCTAGGCAGTATCTCCCACCGTTGGCGGGTGTTGGATTGTCACATTCTCTTGAAGACGTCTGTGTACCACCACCGCAAGTCCTAGAACACTCTGTAGGAGTACTCCATTTGCTCCAACCTCCGTTGACAGCCTCGGGTCTCTCACCGACTTCGATGCACTTCATATGGAAACACCATTTATTCTCACCACATTTGGTTCCGTCCACGTAAGGGTGGCCAGTGCTTTGTATTACTGTTGGGGTCGTCTTGCAGTAAACCAGGTCGCAGAAGTTCTCCGGTTCGTACACCTCATACTTGGAACCTGGATACATCATCTCGCACTGAGACTGAGCGTCATAAACAACACCCGGCAGGATCTTCGTCTGTTTGTAGAGCGACTGTTGGGGTTCGTCATTCAAACACTCCCCTAGATCGCTCTCGAATAGGGTTGTCATGAAGGCTTTACTGCAAGTGGACCATCTAATAGTGTATAAATCAACGAATGGGGCCATCACGTAATTGGATCCGTCTTTGGGGTCTTTAGATTCACAGCCTGAATCATCTGGAGAATCGTGCGAGCAACCCATCACGTGTCCCAGTTCATGGGTGAGCACGATGGCTAAGATTAGTCCACTGTCCTCGTTGATGCAACAAGGTTCGTCTGGAGTGCAAGGAGTTCCCACGTAGGCTAAACCTTCTAAGCCGCATTTGGTACCGTTGTCACCGCACAAGTCGTGACGAGTCAGAAGAACGGCAATGTCATGGTGGTTTGGGTTCTTCAGGTCTTTCGGATTGACCCGCATCTGCCACTTGCAAAAGCTCAGGAGGGTGTCGTCGGCGTTGTCTACTATCATTAAGTCGATTTCATCTTCTTGTTTCTCCAAGTACATCACGCGAACAACTACGATTTCCATGGCGTTACCGTTCGATGGGTCCCTGTAAAAATCTGCCACCATGTTCATTATGGTCAGGATGTAGGTTTCGATATCGTGAAATTTGTGATACTTGATGAATTTCTTGTCGACCACTATTAGTAACTCTAAGTATCGTTGTACACTTGTCAAGCCTCTTTTGGTGATCGACAAGCGATGGTCTCTTGCGTATTTGTTCTTAAGAGTTCTTTTCCAATCGGCTTCCCAACTCTTAGCTAAACCGCACCTTTCGTCGTGCTCGTAAGGATTTGTTATATCTCTTTTGTAGATGATGTGAAGATGTTGGCCTAATTTATTCGCCTGGTGTTCGTGTAAAGGTTCGATGAAGTACGTTTCGTCGTCGATCGTGATGTAACCAGCCAAACCGTTGCATGCTGATAATGCCACCCTTGAGTTTTTGAATCCTTTAACGGAACCGGTGAAATGGCACATACGTTTCCTCAACACTTTGTTGATAACTCGATCTTTGATCGGAACATTCGCTTCTCTGATTTCGGATATGGCGTCAGGTGAAATAAAACCATGGTTTGGTGTCAAACTAAGTTGATAATACTTGTCGGCTAATTTGATTCCGTAATGCGCTTCTTCATCTGCTGCAGATCTCTTAGTTTTTCTAACCGATTCATGTTCGTAGTAATGTGGAAGTTTAAAACTCAAGAAATCACCGTTCTCTGTGAGGCGGTGGGGAACCACCAAGTTATATTCTTGGAGGTCCCTGGTGTATTTCCCATGCTGCTTCACTGCAGAGCATTTTTGGAGTAGTATCTGCGTCGTTATTAATGTAAATATGACGAAAACCAATCCCGAAAACATTTGACGTTACACATTTTGACATTTAGTAATTCCTGACCATAGATCAAACACAATATGAAGAAGCGAAGAGATATGTTCAGGAATGTTGGGCTTATGCTCGATTTCTGACGAGAGACTTAACTTTTTATGCGGGCAGGAAATAATTTAAGACGAAGCAGCCGGCATATCTGACCTTTCCAGAGTGGCCTCAAACATCCGGAACGTAAGTATTGAACCACCCTCGTGTTTGGGTTCAAGATGCTCAGGAATCAAGTGTGGGAGACTAAGAAATAGGAAGTATTTTGCTCGAGTACATTCGACATGGATTCTGGGTTCGATGGAAATAATTGAATTTGGAATAGAATCTGTGGTTGAATTTTTTCCACCGAAGACATATATGTCATTATGTCTATGACATATTTTTAATTTATCAGTTATTGCAGACCCATAGAAGCCACTATCCTGGTTAAAGGTGAACTTACAACTATTCGAAGGCCAATATAAAATGCAATGTTCATACCACTTCATTGGGAAAAATATGGGAAATAATTGATTTGATTTTAGAATATAATTTTTCAGACTTTAATCAATAATGTTATTTTTCGAAATTTAGAAAGCTCTACAGTTCTTCTAAAATCTAGGATGGAATTATTAATTTTTTGAAAAGAAATACTGCATTTGATCATTATATACGAATTGAAAGAATTAATTTTAGTCCAAAAAAAATAGTATATTGTGCAACAAGTGGGGAAAGTCCAACTTTTCTCGCGAGTGTGGAAGTTTGTGGCACGAGCCTGAAAGGCGAGTGCCGCAAACACACGAGCGAGAAAAGGACTTTCTCCACATGTTGCACACTATACTTTTCCTACAACTGCACAAATTTCAATAATTCAAGTAATGGACTTGATTCAAATCAAAATGACCTTCGTTGACAGTATGTGCCAATTTATTGCTTTTCCATAGAAACGACTCAAAAGCCCAATTTCATTGGTCTACCAAGGGAGGTGTGGGCAAAGTGCCGTGGGGAATAATATTTCCCACAGTATGCGCAATACATAGTTTTGCAATTGAGTAAACTATGCAGAAAACGCTACTTTTCATAGCAGTTGTAGGAAAATGAATTATTTGTTTTATTTTGTAAGAATTGAATAACTGAAATATGTAATTTTAACATTTTAGCAAATTTTGAGAATGATATTTTTGTCAAATATAAGTACAGAACTGAATCTAAAGGAAAACCATTAAGGAGAAACACATTATAATATCGAAACAATTTTCGCTATTATACCTAGAACTCTAATTCTGAAAATAAACAAAACAAGATTAGTTGAAAAATATACGAACCACATAAATCCTTCCTGTTCAATAATTTTGAACGATAATTATAAAGAAAGAAAGTCGAAAGGGGTTTGAAACGAAAAACTATACACACATAAAACAAAATCAAAATAACATTTCGGCATTTATGTAATGTTATTGAAGAAAAGAATTTATTCATAAAATATTTATATAGATATAAAATTCCGTTCTTTGAGCTGTGGTTTAGACTCGCGTTTTCTATTTTATTTTTGAGCACTGATATTTTCTTAAAGTTTTTTCAGCGGAAAATACTCATATTGTGGAATATGCAATATTTTGAAGAAAAATAAATTAGACCAGTAATATTGGTTTGATCTTTTTGATGAATTTCTCCCGTCTGAAAGGAGAAATGCTAAACAAAAATATTTATCTATCAATATTGATTCGAAAAGTGTGATAACAAAGTGGCAATGTTGCCAAATGCTCGAGATTTTCCCAAATTTGTGGGAATCAATGCAACAGCTCAAAATTTGCTTCATTTATAACATTGAAATTTGATGTTAATTTGTTGTTGAATTACATTGTTGAGCTATTGGATTGGTGATTGCAAAAATCCCTCATGTAACACAATACCGAACTGTTTCCGAATTTGACGATACCAAGACGAGATTCATTGATGCCAGTGGTCGATTAAAATATATTGGGAACCGAGACGATGAACTGGGTTCACGGTACACATATGCTGGATATTATTTTATACGTACCAGGTAGTACGGCATGGTTCCCGAACAGCTGCAAAGGGAGAATAAACTGTGCCAGCTGTTTGTTGTGTACAGTGGCCCGTTTAAGTTATGGACGGCCTGCATGTCTAGTCCTCGTCCTTTTTCCCTTCTGACAATAACACTGGCCGTCTACCGTTATGCTCATAATGGCGAATAGAATGCGCTGCGAGGAATACGAGGACAATAGGATGTAGATGATACTGATTATAAAATATTACGCAATTTTTTCGTGACGGTCTTCTGTATTTTACAGGACACGGTTTCCTGAGTAAAATGGGTTCGACCGTTGCATAATTTGTTTTCGATTATGGGTTAATTGTTCCACCTGAAGGAGGTTTCCAACAATTACTGAATTAAATATTTTCTGGTTTGTTGATAGAACTATCAGAAATTCTTTAATATTGGTTAGTTTTTTCAAAAGCTTGTTTCTGGATTTTTATTCAGGCATTATTTATTGTTTCACTATTCACGAAAACTTAAGGTAATTTTGGGATTTTTTTGGATTTTGTACGTATTTTGAGGGTTTGGATTATTTCAAACCAGGACTGCCGCAAAACATTTTGGCGTTCCGGCAAAATGAAATCTTCAAATTCTTATAAAATCGTCTCTTTTAACGTGAAATCACCTTGTCAAATTCATCAGAGGACTTTTTTCGATTTCATAAAAAAAAATTAATTGTATATTTTTGTGTCAAAAAGTATGTCTTGTTTTATTAACTGACTTTGCGCTCATTACAAAAACTTAATATGGACAATATTTTCACTGTTATGTATTTCACGTTGTACATTGAATCACTTGGACATAATTTGTTATGGATGATGGTGTTTTTGAGCTTTCGTCTCCGAACAGATTGCTATATCATTTCCCACAATGTCTGTAATTTTCGAATTTTGAGCTGGAAATGGTCTCAAACGATAAGGTTCTACTCAGATTGATCTCTACGCAGATTGATAAAACGATAATTTTCGAAGTTTTCTGAATACTATTAGAATGGAATAAATTCAGAAACCTTTATGTTGCTCTTGCTTAACTGCAACTTTTGGATAATTGTCTTACTTTCATCAATGTGAATTTTGATTTGAAAAGATCATTATCCGACCATTAAATTGCAGTATTTTCTATTCCTAACTCGATTGTCAATCGGAAATCACCATGCTTTATGATTTTCTGATTCAGGGGTCGAATCGGAGGGGAGGTTTGAATATTGAGGGCAAATTGTCTTGGAGGGAGAATCCGAAGTCACCTGCAAAGAGTTACATTATGCCATCGGCATATACCGTATGAACAAGTGAATATAGGGTGAAACGAAGGAGTCCTGTAGAATTCAGATCGGGAAGGGGGTCTTCATTATTTTCGCATTGAAACATATCAAAGCCTAGCGAAATATTGAAAGTGCTTAGTTCAGCGTAGAGCAGATTTGTTTTCAAGTTCGACAAAATAACTTATTTAGAATCAGAAATTTTGGCATAATTATTATTGAATTATATATTCCACTGGTTTATGTTATTTTTCATTATAAAATTTCATTCAATATGTTTCCTTCAAATATTGGGTTCATTCAAATTCGGTTCTTGAAAAGTCAATCAAAAATTATCCAGTCAAATCTACTTTTGCTGAAAATTCGCTAACTAGATACATTTTGATGAGTTGATAGGCACATTAAAACGAAACCTTGAAAATTTATAAAGGCGCATCTTCAATTAATTGACGATAATTATGGAACCTGAATTAAAAAAAAAATAGATGATAATAGCAAGTGCATACCTACCGAATTTACGAATTCAAGTTTGTTTATAATATTTGGCGGATGGCAAGGTTATTTCTATTTCATTCTTTCATATTGCTGAAATAAAATTTCTTTCGACTATTGAACCTCATTACTTTATGCAGCTTCATCTTTAAATTTTTATCATTTATGAATTTTTTAGTTGGTTTCTCATACACCTCTCTAAGGTACCTATATATAAAACACATAAAATATTCACTTTGGGTATTTCAAACAAATAGATTAAAAATCTTGAACAAACTCATCAATGTTCAACTGTACCTATATCTCACGAAATTCATCAGCTTCTGAACATTTTAACTTCAATAAGTTTTATGTGCAAACCAATTATGAAAATAACGAGAAAAACCCCCTCTGCTAAATTTTACGAATAGTTTTGAAGAATGGTTATTCCTACCTAATACAAGTGCAAAAGGCACTGATATTCTTCCACGAGTTCAAAATTCAAAAACCAGCCATGAAGTGACGAGTTTTTCACTGAATGTTTATTGAAATTACGGAATATTTCCATAAATATTGTTGTTGAGTAATTTTTACATTGTTGGTTGGCAGAACTGTTTTCTGTAACATAAATTTGACAGATATTAGATAAATCCATGATAAGAGAGTTCCAAGTACCAACATATAATAATGGATTATAATCAAAAAACCTGTAAGAGACTGAGATATTCTCGAAGGATTTTGTTCTACAATGTATGGCAGAATGATCGGGTTTGCCACAAAATTAGAGAAAACAATTTTCCTTATTTCTGTATCGTAATGAGTTCATTACAGTATTAAAAACTGTTCTGTAATTAACTCATTACAGCTTTGTTTTCAATTATATTTTTCGCTTTGTGGTTGTCTACACTGACTTCCGATCCTATCAAATTTCAACATACGTCAATTGTCAATATAATGTAATTTGGATATAGTGAAATGATTTGCAACATTATTCTCAATTTCTCTCAATTCTGGTGGAATCAAATCAATTTTTGCGAATTTAATGTGTAATTATAAATTACATATTTCAAAATTGGAAACGTACGATTCAAATTCAAATTCCGTAATCTGTCAATTTTCGTAACAGTCACACCAACTGCCAAGATACAATACAAAAGTCACTGGGATATGTAATCCGAATTTTCCATTGGATTTCGATAATATTTCACAAAATTTGATTGAAATAAGAGAAATATCGTCTAATACTCGTTGTAGAATGCAATTCCAACACTCATGTCACCTACTTTCTGCAACTTGTTTTAGAATATAGGTACTATTACAGATTTTCTGGCTGCTATAGCTCCCAATGGATGCCTCTTTCAATTTTGTAGAACAAACTAATTTCTAGAAATTTTGTCAGCCAATTTTGCCTTGTTAACATACTGGAAAAAATTGTTACGTTAATATTCAACCTGATCTTTCGCAACACGTTCCCTGAAACTAGCCGATAAAGGGGGGCATCTACCCTCCGTCCGTTGCTCTCGTTCTTCGCAGAGCACACGTTAGGCCTCTAATGGGCCGAAATGAAACAACTGACCGTCGGACGCCAGCTCATGAATGAAACGGGGTCTTGGCTGTGGCGTAGGGCCACAGGGTATAGACTTGACCGCGAATTTAATCAAATCCTAGCTGACCCGACTCGCAAGATTAACGAAGAGGTCTTCCGACCCATAAAAGGTCATGTTTTGGCGGGAACGGTTAGAACTGACGTAACAGAAAAGTTTCTGTTTATTTTGGATGATCATCTGGTGGAATCAGGGATAAAGAACGGTTTTATACCAAATTGTGTCGGGTACAATGACTGGGAACAGCTGCTTCGCCTCTAAGACGTGAAGAGGATGAATAATATATCAAGATTTCAGACATCTTTGAAAAGAAACGCCTTTGAGCCATTGGCAGTTTTAGTGGTACGAAGTTCAGAATTAATTTTATTAATGCTCCATCAGCTAAATCCATATTTTGTAACTCCATCAATGATATGGCTTTCAAGTGAACAATACTGTTACTTATTTATACCTAACTCTGACGTGAATGTGAAAACTGGTAATTAGTCTACACGTTACAATGAAGAACTTTTATGTTCTTGTTCCTTTCCCCTTGAAATTTACCCTGGAAAGTTTAGTGCTTAATAAAGCTTCATATTCAAAGTAGAGCTGATATTCATGGAAATTCTGACTGCACTCAACTTTATCTTTGATAATATGAAATTTTTAAGATATTATCTACTAGTAATATGTGAACACCTATTTTTTCCTATCTCTGGCGAATAGATTTGATTAGCCTTACAAACATTTTTATTATTTTTCGGTTCATCACTTAAGAAATATTGGACAGAGCTAACCAATTCAACTGGCGCATAAGGATTTTAAATTTAAAACTACTGAAGAAATTTCATTTTTAGTGGAAAATAATGAAAAGTTAGCTTTCATTCAGAACATTCTGTGGAGTGAATCATTAACAGACGCATATATTTACGAATACTCAGATTTTGCTTCATCTTTTCTGAATATTTCTTTTGTTTTAGTAATTAGGATATATTGATTTCGATATGAATTACAGTACTTCGAATGGTTGCAGTACACTGAAAATTTTTTTTAATTGTATTGAGGATCGGCAATCATCAACTCGATTTTATTGATACAATGTAATTTTTCATCAATATAACGAAATTTTATCATATTCATTGATCTTATAAATCCCTTTCCATCAATATCGCGTTTCTGAAATTGATATTGAGTAACCATTGTATCGATGAAATATTATTCATTGGATAGAAGAACTTTGTCCATCACATGTATAGCGTCGTACATTAACTCTTACAATATTGATACAGAGAACAACAATCGAATAATGAACCGAACATTGTAATAATGAACATTCATTGGTTTAATGGTAGTTGTTCCTTGCTTCAATGAAAGCAATTCATTGATATCTATGTTGAACGACTTTTCATTGTATTGATTTTTCTGTTCATCGGTTGAAAAAAAAATGAATTCACCAATACAATAAACTTTTCCATGGAATTCATGTATACATACTTTAGGGTCAGGGTATGAATTAATAATATATTCTTAAAAAAGTTGCAGAATGTATTAGACGATATTTTCTCTATTTCAGTCAAGTTTTGTGAAATATTGTCAAAATTCAGATTAAACATCCTAGTGACTTTTGTATTGTATCTTGGCAGATACGAAAATTGACAGATTACGTATTTTGAATTTGAATCGTACGTTTCGAATTTTGAAATAATTTATAATTACGCATTCAATTCTAGAATTATGTCTGAAGAAATCGATGTTGCAAATCATATCACTATATCCAAATTATATTATATTGACATTGAGGTATGTTGAAATTTGATAGGATCAGAAGTTAGTATAGACAACCATAAAACGAAAAATATAACTGAAAACAATGCTGTAATGAGTTCATTACAGAAATGTTTTCAATACTGTAATGAACTCATTACGACACTGAAATAGGGTAAAATAAATTTTGCGATGCAAAACATACATTTCTTGTTCGAAAACGGTATTAAATGAATTGCTGTTATTTCTCTCATAAGATATCGCAAAAAAAAAGAGAAAACGTTCAGAACACATGAGGCAACATCTTAATGTTCGTGAACAATCTTGTCAGTCAACAAATCACTCCACAGGTTAAGACAAAATGACCTATAAACTTTATTGAGAATTTTGCCGGTGTGTAAATTTCCAAATCGCAAATTCTTGCGGACACCGACCGCCAAAATTCTGCATTCTCAGCAGTGCCTTCATCTCGACAATCGCTGCTGATTGTCATCAAAGAAATTCGTTGGGCGATACAAATTACAACGATTCATCAACAAAAAAGCTAGGAGGGCGGCAGTAGTACACGGTCGTCATAGCGACATCAGGAACAATGAAGGCACAGCAGATGAAATAACACAATTGACACAGATAAAGAAATCTTGTCGCGTGCTAGCAGCTCACAGCAGCTGTCGTCCTGTCAGCCGACTATATTTCAAATAATGTTCGATAAGAAAGAAGCAGGGTCCAAACGCCGCTTAATCTTTTATTTATATAGATACAGAGGTTTTTCAGTCGTTGGAGGATTATTAACTCGTTTTTGGCGGTTATTTTTCATGCAGAAGCTCTCTTCAATAAGAGCGTTTAGTTTTACACTTTTTTAATTGAAAATTTACTTCGATAATTCGCGTATAATTCATTTTGGAGCAATATTTTATAATGAATAATGTGCAATTAATTGATGAATGACGCTTAAATTTACCTTAGAGTTGAAATTTATTCAGCTATATCAATAAGACCACATCTACATCAATTGTTTTTGGCGGTAAATGCTTACAGCTGGAATAGCTGTGAACAGTTCTTCTAGAGATAACTCACAGTTTATTTTCGGAGTTTAATTCGAACTTGTACTTATTGTATTTGAATAAACTCATTTATTATCGGTATTCTTTAATATGTAGTATGTATACATTATACTAGATTGAAGCACACGAAAAATAAATCACTTTCTTAATTTTGTCAGGTTTTATTGATAAAATTTCACACAACGGATTTCGACAAACTCTTCTCAAGTCTTCCTTACCCCTCTTCTGAACCCTTTGGTCATTTGGTCATTGTTTATAAGACCTACTGATGTACTTACATAGGTATTTGCCTGCTACAAAATAATACGATACGAAACAAATTTTTCTTTGAAAAATGTAGATTTTTCATATAAATAGGGGTATAGTTTAATCGAAATCTACTGACATATTGTGTATCTCATCAAATTTATGACATCATTCTAGCAAAACCTTCACTATTCGATATTTCTTTTTCATATATACTTCTTTGTCTGGAAATACAAATTCACAAAATATTAGAATCAACCAAAAAAATTTTTTTTCCAAATTTAACAAGTTGAGTAAACGGCAAATGAAATGAATGAACTATATTAACATTGAGACCGACATACGTTTCGGAATGTTCCTGTTTCTTAATACTTTTTTCCTCATCAGTGCCTTATAGGTCAAAGAACTGAATTTACAAACTTGAAATTTGTATATTTATTTCACAAACTTGTAGGTATTTTAGGAATTCCTAGGCTAACTGAACAAAACTGTTTCTCTGGTACGGTTCCAATAGAGCCATTTCAACAGGTCATAGGTATTCTCTCTTACTCCTTTGTGAAACAGGTATACAAATCAACATAGAAAATACCAATTTTATAGAGTTTAATTTGTTCTTTTGGACGATGTTGACTCTAATCAATAAATGATTACTTTGAATTATAAATTATAAAGGTTGAATGATTTTACTTGATGAAGGCAATAATTATATCTAAATATAAAAATTATGACATCGTCCCAAAACATTCACTATTTGATATATTTTCGGATGTATACTTTTTCGTCTAGAAATACAATTCTAATTGATATTCAAACAACAACAAATTAATAGTCGCGTAATAACTCTGGTAATAAGAAACTTGCGTGAAATATTTGAATCAAATCCGAATCAAACATTTTTTTTTTACAGACAGATGAGAACAGTTGCAGGATATACTTATACTGGCGTACGAAATAAAACATATTATAACCACACTAAAATTCTCCACAATTCACAAAATCAAATGATATAGGTAGAATAAGTAACAATGCGCTGATAAATTTTCGTCTACTTGATCGTTCAAATAACATGTAAAATTTACCTGTGCATACAATGAATGGAACAATTTCTCAGGAGATCTCTCTTTTGTACATCCATCCGCTCCATTGGATCTCAAACACTCTCAAGACATATATTTCCATCAATTCGACAGATGTCCTCTTGAAAGGAGAAGTCACCTAGCTCGAATAACATGCAGAATGAATCTTGTGAAGACCTGACAAATGTCCCAGATTTTACATTCTCTGATGGCGGGAAGGTTTTACGATCATGGGAGGAAATTATTCGAGATTTTAAATCGAATATTGTTGATTTCTTTCCCTTCAAAATTCATGGATCAATACGGTGGTATAGGGTATATTCTATATCCTATATTAAAGCAAATAGAATGTATACTTTTCAAGAGAAGCTTTGGACGATGAATGTTATTTATTCGATTTATAGAATCTCATAGAGGAAAATTCATTTTTTTTTCATCGAACGATTCAAAAAATTAATTATAAAAATGAATGAATATCAAATCAACATCAAATTACAGCAGCATCTACACTTTAGCTGAATGCGAAAAATGATAAAGAACAGAATATAGTAATCTCAGGATGGAAAAATATGATAATATACTGCAAATGGTACGAAGAATGGCATTATCTGTACCTGTGAAAATTTAAATTGAAAATTGAATTATCCAAATTATGATTTCCCAATCCATCTGAATTCAAAACTTTCAAAAATTTTCTATTCCTAAACACATATGGTTCGAATAACTCAGACTATACCATTTTAAAGACATGACAGGTAGATAAACCTACATTTCTGTCATCAGATATCCACGTTTGAATGACGAAATGTTTTTGACCTGACACAAACCAGAACCTTTTTTGGAATTCTTCGTTATATGCTGCGTTCAATAGTTGATAAGGACTAATTTTTTGTGGAACTTCTCTCCAAAAAAATATAAAATTCAAAAAAATTTTAATATTTCAATTAAAAACATTTTTCAACCTCATCTCTGAAATACTGCATTAATAGTAATATTAACAAGATAAATTTATTATAATTTATCGTTTTGTTGTTCATTTATCATGTAATTGAGAATTTAATCTTTTGAATTTATGGGCAGAACGTAGAAGAATCAACAACCTGTATCAAAGGAATATCGTAGAGTCTAGCTCTCACATTTTCTTAGACGAGCCGACACTAAGACTTGAAAGTTGTTGCAGAATTTCATGATCCTGCACGAAAATTTTCGGAAAATTCTAATAATGTTGTTTATATGAACAATAGAAGGTTTTATCTATTTCAGTATCGTAATGAGTTCATCATAGTACTAAAAATAGTGCTGTAATGAACATATTACAGCATTGTTTTCAGTTATATTCTTCGTTTTGTGATTGTCAATGCTGACTTTCGATCCTATCAAATTTCATGTCAATTGTCAATATAATATAATTTAAACATAGCGAATTGATTCGCATCATTATTCGCAATTTCTCTTGATTCTGACGTGTTAAATCGATTTCGTCAGACATAATTCATGAATTTAATGCATAGTTATAAAATATTTCAAAATTAGAATATCCTGCATTAACTTTCCTGCCGTTACTTTCAATTTGATGTAATCGTAAATGTTCAGATCTCCTAAACCATTGGGTTGATTCACGGTTGAGTTACAATTAACGAATTTGAGTGCAACATTTTGAACACAAACCTGCCGTTAAAATTCCAAATAAATCTTCTAATCGACTAATTTTTATGGTCAGTTGGAAGAATAAAAAAAAATTCAAAATTTTCACGGGAAAAAACGTGAAAATAGAACCTTAAAATATTCTAAATTCAGAATACGATTCAAATTCAAAATTTGTAATTGTCAATTTTCGTAACAGTCACACCAACTGTAAAGATACAATACAAAAATCACTAGGATGTATAAATATAGTATTACAACACTTGTGCGTTCGAAAACTCGCTCAATTGTCGCTCGTTTTCGAATTTCGCATTCGTGTTGGAATAGAAGCCCATTCTGCAACTTGTTTGAGAATATGTTTTATTGAATATCGACAATATTTTACAAAACTCGACTGAAATAGAGAAAATATCGTCTTATACTCGTTGCAGGAGGCAATTCCAACACTCATGTGTTGCTCGTTCGTAGCTTGTTATCGAATTTCGCATTCGTGTTGGAATAGAAGCCCATTGCAACTTGTTTTAGAATATAGAAGATATAATAGAATAAAATATAATAGAATGATATAAATATTTCTTACAAATACAAATATCTGACCTAAGATTTGAGAGAACCATTTTTATGTGTATTCCAAACAGAATTGAACATATTCTGCATCAATCTCTTAGTAATTACGTCTTTTTCTTTCCCAAAGCTCCTCGTTAGAATGCATGGCCGATCTTTCTCATGGCGGTAAATGCAGTTATTACCACTTTGGCGCGAGGTGCGTTCGCATTTTTCTCGTAGTAGGGAGGTTTTGGGGTCGGTCTTGTGGGAATGAATGCAAGCTGTGAGCAGCTTCTCTCCCGAATTGGATGAAATGGGGAAAGATGCGTCCATAACCTCGCCGACGAAACGTCTGGCTCCTGTGCTGCGAGTCCAGTTTGGCATGAAACCAGTGGCAGCGGACGGGGATTTCCAAAGAAATTGATATATCTAAATACTGAATATGATTCTCAGATCATACATACGTAATATATAGATTAGGATATATCAAAATCGACATATTTATACCTTGGACCTACTGAAAAATTGAATTGTCTTTTATTACGAATAATAATAAATTGACTCTTTTGGCTCAGTTCAACAAAGATACAAATACAATGTTGTCTTGACTACAACTGGATGGACGAAAAGAATCACCTCAAATGAATTCAGTAAAATTATAGCATCTTATCCTCAGGAACGACTAAAGAGCATATTCTCTTCAATTTTAAAATACTCTGTTTTTGTGAGAAAATGTATAAATTAATCGGCTTGATGAAGTCCTGAGATATTTCAATAATTCAAAATATAACTGAAATATTATAACTTCAAAATAAATAGATATTTATTTGTTTGTTTCCCACACTTTTCAGTATCCAAATAGTGAAAACAGCAAATACTGAAGAGGGTAAGCAGTTTTTTGAAACTATTTCACAGTTTCAAAATTCGAAATAATGAAGCATGGAATAAATCGATGAATTGATTATTTCCTTGTCGATTCAAGCCTCTCAACAAATACTGTCACTACAAAATATAAGCAGAGTCTGACATATTGCAAGATTTGAATGACATCGTTACGAATTCTCCATTTACATTGGCACCCTTATTTACATATATTTTGGGGTAAATATTTGACATTGCACCGATAATAATGTGTTATTGCAACTTTCAAACACAGTCGACAATATCAATATTTACTTCATTAGTGTCTTTCACTGACGGTAATTATTAAATACAGCGCAGAATACTTGGTACTCCTACCAAGCCGCTTGACAACTTTTGTCGATAGGAAATAAAAAATAATTCGCTTGAAAATGAAGTTTTGACGAACTGAAAAGCAACAACTGTGATCCAATAAAACTGGTAAATTACCTACGAAGCTGAATTTCGTGATCAGGGCGGAACTAAACACTTCTAATTGGGTTTTGTTGAGAAGACATCTGTCTAACAACAGTTGTATTCAATAGGAGCTTACCACCGGCTTAACTTTTTTTTTTCGGATAATGGAGTGGATTCCAAACCAGAATGTTCGAACTGTATTCAAATATAGTTGTTGGACGCATTTTTGGTCCTTCAAAAATGAACTGGGACAAAAATATTTTTCGTTTTAGTTGTCTATATCGTAAAATCGATTAGAAATTTAAAGATCCACCTATATAGGAATGATAATTATATTAGCTGAGAACTGAAATAGTATTGAGTTGCAATACAAGTTGTTGTGAAAGAAGACAAGGAAACCAATCTTTTTCTATATTTTTTAGGATTTTAGGTGTTGAATTCAGGATCGGGTACTCGATTTTGTAAAAGACTTTTCGGAAAAATTCCTCAAGTCTGTCATATAAGCATTTGAATTGAAAAGTAAAAAACCTGGCCGAAGAATCTGATATCTATGTGTTTGAAAACCTGAAAACAACGTGATAAAATTCAAAAAAATTGATTCGTTGGACGTTGTGAATCACATATAATTGTTTAATGTTGAAACCATTTGAAATAAGGTACTACTCATATTGGGATTGTGTTTTCAATCATGGTAATATAACTATCCCTTATTGATATTAATATAAAATAAATCGATCTTAGTCCTTTATCTTTGTTCTTGAAATTAATTACTTAGAGATTACATTTCAATGAATTGTCAGAACTATGATTTGGGCCAATGTCATATGAAAAATAACTTGCATTCACGATCTCTTTTTATTTTTGACCGTATTTGGACATCTTTTCAGCTTTATATTTGAGGTTTGATATATTATGATCTGAGGAACTTGGAAGTTCAAATTTACCTACATATGTTATTTTTTAATATTTCGGACAATATTTGAAATTGTCGGAAAATTGAAATGGGTACTGAAAAGGCTCGACCTTACCTATTTCAATACAAACAGTTACTACATATTATTTAAGGTGCAAATCTTGTTGAAAATATTATTTTGCAAAACTTTTAAACCAACCAGTTGCCGAAATTAAATCAATTGAATTTTTCTTCAGTAGCAATATGTACATATATATTAATGAATTTTCAATGATCTATTTCACTTTTATTATGTAGCCACAAAATTACAATTGTAGAATATTTGATTAGATTTTTGAAAATATATTTCATATTCCTGTTGATAGATCTCCACGAAATTCTGCATTAACTTTCCTGCCGTTATTTTAAATTCGATGTAATCGTAAATGTTCATTTCTCCTAAACCATTGGGTTGATATCACTAATTAAGGAACTTGTGTGCCGCATTTGGAACACAAATATAATATTAATATTCCAAGTAGATAGATCTTCTATATCGAATCGTTTTCATGGCGAATCGGAAGGATAGGAAAAAAATAAAATTTTCACGCGAAAAAACGTGAGAATAGAACCTTAACGAAAAACGCCACTGGCTGCGCGCCACTGGCTCTTCAGCCGCACTCAATCTGCCTGGCACAGGATCTTGCATAGAAGGCGAGGTTGTCGGCTGAGGCACGCCAGGACCAGCTACAGGATCGATAAGATTACGAGTGCAACGATGACTCACGCGACAACCCCCGACCCCTGTGCTCTCTCCGCGTCCTTCCGTCGTGCCCCCCTGCCCCCCTCGGCCGCCACGCACCTCGCAGCAGCGCCACTGCCGATGAAAAAATCAATCCGACGCTGCAAATATCAAATGTTGCCAAATTGCCGATCGGAATATCAATGCCGTTTGGCTCATTAGGTTGTAATTCACCACGAAACGGGCGCCGCGACGCTGTCCTGCAACACGACGCTGGGGACGGAATGATATTTGATTTGGCGTTTGCTGATGGGGTCTAATTTTTGGCATTAATATTTTCTTGAAAAATTGGAGTTTTCCGGATAAAGGTTGAGATGATGAGGATCATCTGACGACTGAAGATTTCATGGGATGACTTAATAAACCACAGTGGCGACACTCGTGGTCTTGTTTTTGATTGGCTGAGCCTAAATATGGCGGCTTTTTGTTTACATTGTCCATTTACCTGATTTTTCTGATTTATTCAAAATGAAGGCTCATTTTATTAAGTCACTGTAGTCTTCTTCAGTTGAATTAATTTTTTTCTATTTACAATCAAATAATATTAGGCCCAATAATTTTAATTTTGACAGAGTGTCAGTTCAGTCGATTGTGTTCTTAGGTTCTATGGCAAAGACAGATAGTTCGCCATTTTTAGGCTCAATTTGAACGAATTGTAGCCACTGTGTTTTATTAAGTCACTGTAGCTTTTCAAAGTGGACACTTTCGAACTTTATTGATTTTTATTTCGCATATTATTATACATATATGGAATTTCATTTATATTTGTGTATTCTTAATGAACGAAGAAAATGACGGATATCATAGCAGCTTTTTTAATACTACATATTTATAGTACATAACTTCCTCAAGTTTGATGTTAATCTACCCCCTGATAATAATTGACAATTTTTATTCCGCGCTTTTTGAATGGAAGAGAAGACTATAATTTTTCAAAAAATCTCAGTAACTCAAGTGAATTTCAAGAAGAAAATATTCTGAAACTTCAGTTTAGACATTGGGGCAGAATTCGCGGTCAATTTTAGTTATGCCCATCTGCTGGGCTATGAATACAATAAAATTCAGAAGAAAACTATGAATATTAAAATTTTTTATGTGAATTTGGGGTCTAAATTTGGTGGTTATGTTCAGTCAAACCTTGGTACCCATTCATTTCCTCTCTCATGACCAAATTTTGCATGTTGTCGAAGTTGTACATTCACTTCATCTTCTTCTTTTTTCGTATGTACGACGACTTTCGCGAAATGATTGTTTTACCTCTTTTGTAATGATTTTTGGTAGGTTTTTTTCACGAATATTTTGAAAATATATCAGTACTTTGTACAAAGTATATATCATTAATTTTCTTGCGAAAAACGAAAAGTTAACAAAACTTTTTTTATTTTTCATTCGCAAATTGGAAATATTTACACACTTTTATGTAGATTATTGTTTAAGGAAATTATGTGAAAACTTCATAAAAATCGGTGATTTAATAATAAATATCTCTAATTTCGTTTTGAATTGAGCAGTCACGTGATGGTGTTCCCTGTGAAGTGTGTTTATTGGTGAAATCCCCACAATGGTTATGAAGATATGAGCACGTGGAATTTTTCTATAAATGTTCTTCAAAACTGAAGCGACACAAAAAAAATTTTCCGTTTTAGTTTTGTAGATCCCAAGAATTAGGACTTTGTTGTTGATATAATTCGAATATTTTCGAATAAGTTACGTGATTAGCACTCAGTTGAATAATTGTTTTTAACTGAGTGCTAATCATGTAACATAATTAATCATGCAATGGCTTTGGAATAGATATCTGGAACAACTGGGTTTGAAAGGATACGTAACAGAGCAAACTAAATTTGGTTCATTGGTTTCACTTCTGAAACCATCCCGAGTGTTACATGTTTGTTTTTAATCGACCATAGTGTCAATATAATACCAGACTGATGCAAAAGTATTGTCAACCTATAAATGAATGTTGTCCCGTTTATTCTCGACTTCAGTGAGATTATCAGATATTTGTTAAATCAACATCAAAATCATTACTTTTATATCAGCGTAATTCATGCTCGGTAATCAAATCTGCAATTGATGTCTCCATCAGGATTTCATTGAATAACAATAATAACAAGTCCTTCACATCCATTTATTTCAAAATATGTTATCTATCCATTCGAATGACATGTCTACTAGTATTTTAAGCCATTCAATTTTACGATTTGTAGGAAACGTTAGACCGTTTCCATTCGTATGGAAACTCACCTTGCACATAATAATATAATATGCCCTGTTATCAG
Organism: Harmonia axyridis; assembly: GCF_914767665.1. Taxonomy (NCBI): domain Eukaryota; kingdom Metazoa; phylum Arthropoda; class Insecta; order Coleoptera; family Coccinellidae; genus Harmonia; species Harmonia axyridis. Next base: position 29,156,369 of record NC_059504.1, on the reverse strand, counting down.
AAAATGGACCTGTGTGCAGACAACAAAGTTAAATTTGCTTTTTGAGGGTTGTCTGTCATGTTGAGTTCATCCTCAGACAATACTATTCGAGCACGTTTGGTGCTTATAAGAGGCGGATACTTGAATCCTTGATAGGGACTCATTAGGCTCAGCATCCAATTATTAAAGAAAAGTGAGAGATGGAACAAATATACGCACTTTCAACTGAAGAAAAAAATTGGAGGATGCTCTTTAATAATTGGAAAAGTAGCAAACAATCTCTTGTCGCGAATGTGACGGTTGCCAAAGAATATACCTATAATGAAAGAAATATTGTGTTTGGCATTCTTAAGGTATTCCATTCTAAACATAAATTTTATTGATATAAAATTTATGTTTAGAATGGAATACCTAATGGTGCTGATACCATCAAATGAATCCTCTTTTTGGAAAACACTTTATAATTAAAGTGTTTCCCAAAAAGAGGTTTCATTTTGATATAAAAAAGAGTATATGCTTTGAGAGAAATCAATGTTTCATCCTGAAAAAGAATATCATGAATGATGAAAAACAATATCAGCCAAAAGGTCGCCTCGACTACCTCTTTCGGCTTACCCTTTCACGAAATTTTCCATCACTAATTCTCACATTTTTACGCTATTTGTCCTCGATAACTCCACGAATTCCATCTTTAAGGTCTTGAATCGCTTGTGGAGCATTGGCATTTAACTTATCTTTCACGTGGCTTCAAAGAAAAAAGTCTAAAGGTGTTACATCACAAGATTTCGATGGCTAATTCTGATGCCTCTTCGAGAAATAACACGAAAAGGAAATTTTCCTTACAAAATTGCAATCATTTCGTTGCTTGGGTGGCACTTTGCGCAGTTTTGTTGAAGATGAATGTCGTCCACATCAATATCTTTCAATTTCGGCCATAAGAAATCATTAATTATAGCCTAATTCCCAAATGGGCTGCAACAGCAACATTCTCAGCTTTTCCTGTTTAGATTTTTCACGTCACTAAATTGTCCCAACAGCTTAAATTCTTCCATCAGTTGCGCTATTTCCTGTCGAGAATGTGCTTCACGACGATCCAAATGTGCATTAGTTTTACGAACTGTGACTGCAAAATTTTCACCATTTTTGTAATGAATTTTAACAATTTCAATGCCTTTTTGGAGAGTGTATTTTCCATTTTTAGTAATGGAGTAGTTTCTACTTGTCAAATGTCAAAAGATGGTAGCTTCAAAAGTTACAACTGCCCAGATAGCTGGCTATCCAAAATGAAATCTCTTATTGGGAAACCCTGGATACACCTCTGCTCATTTTATTGATTATTATATTTGTAATTTTTCTTTGCATATCCTTTAATATACATAGAATCTTCAAGAATATTATGTGAAATAAAGTGTAGTGTCAGGAAACATTACGGAATCCTGGCCGTTGATAAACTTTCTGGTTTCTGACATTGTTAGAATTTCCTGGAGACGTCGTACTTTTCTATTGTTTCCCTATTTTCAATTCTCCATTTTATTCGTAGATTTTTTTGATATTGTGGTAGTTAATCGAAACGAAGACCAATCCCACCAATGAAATATCATAATATGATAGTATATTCTAAAACAAGTTGCAAAATGGGCTCCTATTAGTCCTATTCCAACACGAATGCTCCTTCGTTGCTTGTTTTCGAATGCATGAGTGTTGGAATTGCCTTCTGCAACGAGTATTAGACGATATTTTCTCTATTTCAGTCAAGTTTTGAGAAATATTGTCGAAGCTTGATAAAAAATTCAGATTATACATCCAACTGATTGTGTCTTGGCAGTCGGTGTGACTGTTACGATAATTGACAAATTATCGAATTTTTATTTGAATCGTACATTTCGAATTTTGAAATAATTTATAATTACGCATTGAATTCGTGAATTATGTCTGACAAAATCGATTTAACACTACCAGAATTAAGAGAAATAGCGAATGGAGTTGCAAATCATTTCATTATATCCATATGTTATATTGACATTTGAAGTGTGTTGAAATTTGATAGGATCGGAAGTCAGTGTAGACGACCACAAAAGGAAAAATATAACTGAAAACAATGCTGTAATGAGTTCATTAGTACTGTTTTTAGTACTGTAATGAACTCATTACGATACTGAATTAGAGAAATCATATTATCTGACTGGATAAATGATGGGAATTGATGATTTGTTAAAGGTTATGGCTCTTTGACAATCGATGTCTAGTTGTAGAATATTGACTGATGTCAATTTGACAGACCTCAAGATCGCTACCCATTACAGTATGGAAAAGGTTGCTCCGCATTCAAAAGAAGGTGAACATTGATATGAAGTTCTGGGTTTCAATATAAGTTCGAGATTTCAATGCAAAATTGCATTATGTGAATTTCTTCAGAAATTAAAATTCATTCATTTTAAAAATTGTAAAGATTACATTTTGAAAAAGTCGAAAAATTCAGATTCATTCATTTTAATGAAAGAACTGACATACTACCAACAAGGCTACATCAATGCCAATAAATAAATTCACCATAAAGTAATTCAAAACTGCTCAATCGAAGTGGTCGTGAACGTGAAAAATATCGAAAGTATATTCTAAGGTGACCGGAAACCACTTTCAGCATATGTGGCCTCATCCGCCTGTTGGAAGTATTCGTAACAAACATACATACACACATGTACGAAAGTATCGTGTGGCCTGGTTGCTAGCAGCGTCTACCCTCGTAGCTACCCCGAGTGCGCTACGTGCCAGAGAAGGAAGTCCCACAAGAGCGAGAGGGCCGACTCGCATTTCCGTCCTACGCGGCTAATTTATGTTCCAGCATTTTTTTTAAATTGGTGAATTCATACCTATGGTCCCGTACGGTACGGTCTTTATTTTCAGGTTTGTAGCTCGAGTTCAGTTTTATTTTCCATAGATGGGATGAATGCTTATGAGGCTGCAGGGCCGGGTTAGGTTATTATTAGGTTCAGGGTTAGGGAAATTTACACTAAGCGGGCTATTTTGAATTATCTTAGCTATTCCTTTAAAATGTGTATCATAATAATGATACTGAACAATTTAAGGCTAAATATTTTTGCAAATAGGAATGTTTTGAAATTCATCCGGGTTTAAACAACGCAGCGTGATATTGACACAGATGAGATTTTTATGAGACAAAAAATTATAATATTTGTAATATTGAGTATAATTATTATTATAATTATAACTGTACTCAAAGAGACATTGAAAAGGGGTTCTACCCGAAACGTATTTATATTTTGCCTTTATTGTGACAAGAATCACAATGAAATTTTAGTAGAGGACCATCCTCAACACTCAAAAAGAATCTCGAAAATTTGCCGAATATTTGCATGACCTCATAAACGGATTTAACATTCTGCGTATATGTATGTAGGTATATATAAAATAATAATTTCATTTCAGCTCAGTGAAAAATTTTGAGCCAATATAACGTAATCAGAGTTGTAGAAAATCCAAGAGGAATATTAAAAAAGAAATGTCCGACTCATTTTCGAGATTACAGATACTGATGGGATAAAATTTGAAATTTAGTGCAAAATTTTGTGTCAATAACATATTCGAAATCATATCATATTCGATATTTTTCAAGAAAAAAAATAATTTTTGACGATAGGTCTGATCGGGTTGAAATTCATTCTATGGAATAACAATTTGAAAATTCCTTTCAAATTTTTTAATAAGTCAACAATTATTTTCGTTCCATTATTTTTAATGTAAAATATTTTCTTATTACATTACGTAGCCTAATAAATAATAAATTTGCTTGGGCGCATCCACCATTTCATTTCAAATTCCAGATTTTTTTGAACCGTTTTCACATTCGCAACTTTGCCTGAATTTGCCAAATTTTGGCTAAATAATGGCCTCACAAGAATAGGGGTAATCTCATTCAATTATTAGGCAAAATTCGCCTAATAGTTTCAGAGATATAATAATCCTTGTTATTGTTCCTCAATGATAACGAAACAAATGTTTTTGGGAATTGCCTAATCCGCGAGGAATTGCAAACACAATAATAATGAACCTGAAAATATTATATTTTTGTTGAACTACATTCAATGGCTAAATCATTGGAAGACGGTTAATCATAATAAACGAACAACCGTTGAAACTATCGGACAACAATTTCAACAGAACTAGAGGTAGAATTCAACTATGCGGGCTATGGTTAGTTTTGAAAGAAGACATCAATCTTCCCTCATTGATCAACCCCTAGATAAATATCACAATAAAATGACCGATAACTGAAATGATTATTGTCCTCTCATATTCATTCAGTGGTATGAAGACTAATTTTGATCCAAGATACGATAACGGCGTTGAAAATGGTCAACGACTGCAAAAAACCTGGAGAGAAACATGTCTTAGAGGGAACTATTAACGGATTTCGCTATTACTGCTCATATATTTGACGATATTTGTGCAATGTTGATGTTGTGGATGGAGAAAAAGATATGAAATTTATTAAACTAAAATCATCCGCTGAGCTTTGGCAGAATAAATGTTAGGACCAAAACTGAACCCTGGGAAAGATTTTAAGATTATAGTAAAAGCTCTCAGATTGAAGTCAGAGCGACATAAAAAAGGTGCATAATGATTTGAATTCTAAATAAATAACAATCACAAACAGAAATTTCAATTCAATTACGTCGAGACCAATATTCAATCTTACAGAATCAATCTACATACTTCGTTTATACCTACTTCAAAGTAAATTCAGCTTGAAGTTGATTCATAATTCACATTTTTTCGATGAAAATATTATGTGCGACTCTACTCATTTCCATAAGAAAATTTTATATTCTCAATGTTTTTACTTAACTGACTACTTACAAAGAAAAATATGTCTACCTATTGTTAATCACCCCATCGATAAAAGATACAGGAATGTAAAATACCTGTCACTATCGGAAGAATAGAATGGAAAAAAGAAAACCTCAATTCAAACTGACAGTTTAACTTTTGTGGGTGGAATAATTTTATTTTTGTTTTACTTTTCCAATTTCTCCATGTAACCTAACTTAACCTCACCTCGATTGAAACTGACAGCTGAACTTTGTAGATAAAATAATTAGGTTTATTTTCGATAACTTTTTTTTTACCTTTATGTTATGTTTGAATGAAGTTATATGTAGCGTTCTAACCCCCGTTCGAACGCTCCTGATCTGAATTATCGAAGAATAAAAGACACGGCCGATGCACCACAGCTGACGAGGCTCAATTTTTGCATTTAGAACGTATTATATAATTTATTTGATGAGAATACTTTTCCAAAGGAAGTACTCGGTCGGATGCAAGTTGAACTCTGTTAGATTTAACAATCTATTTCCTAAATTAAACCGGCTACGGTTACTTTAATCGGCGGAATTGTTGTGTTTGTGCTTCTGCAATCTCTGATAATGACAGCGCGATCAAGCTCTGCTTGATACGGGTATGATTTATCTCGACACCTATGGCGTTTGTCTGAGTTATTCGCATCAGAAGTAGGTACTGACAGATAGGTACTTATTTCTCTAATTCTATGGCCGTTCATTCTGCCATACTTAGAAATCGTGCGGGAATATCTCAGTTTCACATATGTATATTTTATTGTTATATTTCATTATTTCATGTTGATACTCGAAACTCTGCTGTCTTGGATTAATATCTATTATCTGTCAAATCACTAACACGATATTTTTCTTGAAATATTCCATTCATTTTCAATAAAAATCCAGTTAAGGAATATAACTCTCATACTCGTATAGAAGGCTCAGTCTAACAGTCGATCATTCAAAAACTCGCCACTTCGTGGCTCGTTTTCGAATTTTGAACTTGTGGAAGAATAACAATTATTTCCGCACTTGTTTAATGAATAACTATTCTGTTTTTCATATGGTTTCTTTCTTTTATTGCTAACGATTTCTTTTAGGTTTTTATAAGATCATAACATTGATAACAAATTTTGCATCTCGACATCCATAGTTATCCCTCAAAAATTGATTTGAGCTTTTTTGAGCTGAAGTTCGATATTTGATACTATTCTGCAACATGTTGAAAAGTTTTTAATTTCACAAGAATTGGATTTATGAAAAAAACAAGGATGTGTAGTATCAGATTGTTATCGGAAGAATTCAAATTTCAGAAATAACTAATCGTACCAATTATTTTTATGATGAATTTTCAAGAGAATGATTTTTATCCGTTCTACTTTAATCGATTCTTTCAAATTTTTTAGGACTGAAGAAATGTTTTGGTCACATACTTTTCACTAGTTAAGTTTTGGAATTATTACTTTTCGGAATTCGAATTGTTGACAGTATTCAAAATGGGTTAAATCGATAATGCCTAACATAAATGGGTATGTATATACAGGATGTTCCTAAATTGGAGGTATTAACGAAAATGAGAGATTCCTAAAGATAATTAAAAAAAAAAATGCGCTTTGATTTCGAGATACAGGGTGTTAAATTTTAATTTTCCTCGAGTTTTTTTCTGATAGCATCTGCACTTCAGTATATATTCAACTGAAATTTCGCATAGATATTGAAAATTAGAATTTACATCGCATGATATACCAATTTCAAATACAAATTTATAGGGTGATTTTTTTCTGGAGTAGTGACCGCTTTTTTACTCGAGAAATTTTTTTTGGGGGATCACTGGTAGTTATAAAGAGAAATTTTGGTTCAATACTGAACTTGTATTTCTTATAGGTTGGTTGTATTTCGATTTCGAAAAAAAAAATCAAACACTTATCTCAAAATCCTTAAGAAAAGCCAAATAATCATAGAAATCGAGGTAGTAAGCTGCGATGAATAAATTAATAATCAGTTTCAGTGTTTATTTTGCCGATCAGTTGCAATAATTCATAAATATTCGATAAAATCGTATAATCTAAAAAAAGTGGAACTAAAAGAAATACCCTGTATCTCGAAAACAAAGCGTTTGCCCTTTTTATAGGGACATTTTTTCCCTAAAATTATCCAAGTAATATCCCACTTTCATTTGTATCTCCAATTCAGAAACACCCTGTATAGGTTATGTTTATAATTTTATATGATATTGTATTATGTTCCTTTCGAATGTTTATAGACATCTTTGAGCGAATCCACCATTTTCGTTCTTTGAGTTTATGGTGGAAACACGCAAGCTTGGAGAAAAAGGATTCAATATCAATAATTAATTTAATTCGATATTTCAAAAATAAATCTTTGAAATCCTGAAAGGTTCACAATTCACGTTTTTGTTGAATCCAAAAAATTGAAGGAAAGATATTTGGAAATTTAGTACAATAACAGGTTTGTAACTGAAATCCATTCATGAAAATCGATGGTTTAAAATAAAACCCAATTATAAACACAAAATCCAAGAATTTCTAGTTCTGTGGTTAAGAAATGTTGAATCCTTTAGGTATTTTGATTGGCGAACAACATATGACTTTTCTTTTCAGCTTCCGTTCGTTTAGTTTCAAGATAATTTTTGAATAACTCATTGTTCAATAATTATTATATTGGATTAAAAAAATAACCATTCTTCGGTCACCTAAATTTTCTGACATATTTTTTTAAGTAATATAATCCTTTTCTGTTCCAGTTTTAATCGTTAGATAAAAATGTACTTTCATAAGTTATGCAGATTTAATGCGCTTTATTTCACTCACACAATTCCTAAAGTGCTAATATTGAGTTATCCAAAACTTTTGTCGTATTTCCAAAAGCGAAACTTGCATTATTCAAATTAACAATTTCAGCTTACTTATGAATATTCAGTTTTGGACATATGTATGAAACCACTCAACTTCGAGCTTTCAATGCGTTCAAGGTTGAATTACAATGAGACATTTAAACTACTTATTAAGGCCTTATCTAAATAACCATTGTTTCATTTTTAATTTGATATAACGACTTAACTTCCGAAGGTCTGAATCGCAAGTTATGTAACTGGTTCTTGTTATTCTAAAGGTTATCGGAAAATTTCACGAGATAGGAATAAAGAATAGGTAATAAATATTTTGTGAAATATCGATTCGACCTTGAAAACGTTTACGCACACTGTTACGAAGACAAATGATGTGTCGCTATCTTCCTTATACCTTGGGGGTCCGTGTTGGGTTCCCCAAATTAGGGTTATTCACCCCTGATTCGGGGCCCCGCCAAATGCCCGCGGTGCGCTCACCTTGACCATAAAAAACGGAACAATCGTACACAGAATGCAGCGGCATGCATTATGTGAGGTTATTGAAAAGTAGGGGAGCGATCCAATGCCACCTGCGATGGTCGCGTGCCAAGGAGCATAGAGGAGAGTGTGGGCGGCATAGTCGAAGAAGTAGCGGGTTAGGGTAGGTCCCCCATGCCCGAATTGACACTGCAGTGATTTTGACCCCTCTCAATTCAGCCAATTAAGCGGTTTGTTGTCGCTCGTGTCTTATTTAATCGCTCATAACCCCTTTTGCGAATGGAGGTGAAGTGTGAATCGAAGATACCTCCGCTTCTCGGGCTGGGTCGGTTGGTTCTTGAACTTGAAGGCGGGGTGAGGTGTTTTGGTAGTTTTGAAGAATATTACCCCATCGTTATCTTGGTAGGGTAGACTAGGTCCGTAGTAAGAGAGCCTCTCTCAAAATTTGGTTTTGACGTTTCTCTTCTTCAAGAAGATGTTAACATTGTTGAACTCTGTTTAACAATTCGACAGCAAAAGTTTCCAGCATTATATAATGTGTTTGAAAATTGAATATTAGGAAGATGAATTTTAGAACCCTTATAAAGGGTTATGTTTTTGTAAATGCAATTAGATGATTCATATGAAACCACACTTTCACTCTTTTTGCCATCTCATCTGAGTAGAAAACAAAATTTTCAAATTTGTTTAGTTTCTACGTTGCAATTATAAAGGTTATCAAAGCAAATACTGGAAAACAGTTTCAAAGTTCTTTCTCTAAATTTTATTGCATTAACTCATTAGTGGTTGTTGACTTCTCAATTGGTGTCCGATTAGTTATCATTGATTTTATTTTCGACCGTTATCATTACTCTTGGAGTCGAAATCGCATAAAAAATAGAACTTAATTTGTTTTATTTGTAAGAATATAGCTATCGTTTGCAAATTAAAAATATAATAAAATAAAAGCATTAATTTTATTACATCTATTGATGTTGTTTAACGCTGGAATTATAGGTATACTCGTACTCAATGTAAAAACAATTTTTTATAGTTATATATGTAGTTGGAATTTCACAACTAGTAATGATGTAAATGAAGATTTGCGTGCAAATTTGTTACGTTTTCCAAGCAACAAGCATTGAATCTTTCAAGTTACATATGTTCCCTTATTGAAATGCGACAAGACACAATAAATATTTCCAGTGAATTTTGAGCCATTATATCCAAAAGATCGAGTTGAAAAAATTTGCTCGTCTGTCGTTCGAAGCATTACCCAAACGTCTTGAGCAAATAATGGAAATTGATAAAATAGAAAATATCGAAATTTGTAGGTACGATACTGGTTAAAAATTATCACTACTTCAGAGGTATTGATTTTTGGAAATTGTGTTTAGTATCATTTTATATCATTGGCCAGTCGTCACTTCCTCGGTCGGTAATAGTGAATCTGGTGGAAAAACTAAAAACCAAAACACAGTTTTGTGTGTATTTATGATTTTTTATGACGGAATTTGAAGGTATTGATTTGGGCGATGTTTATTTTCTGTTACTTTTCGAAGAGTTGATAACAATTGACGATCGAGATCTTGTGATTTAACACCTTTAGATTTTTTTTGGATCACGTGGAAGATAAGGTTTATGCCAATGCTCCTCAATCGATTCAACACCTTAAAGATGAAATTCGTGATTGTATCGAGGACATACATCATCTGCAAATAAGCGAATTGGATATAGAAAATTTTATATAAAGGATACCGTACCTGTGGCGGCCATTTAGCTGATATCGTTTTCTATCCAGGCATACCTGGAATACCTTCCTCTTGACAATTTCTCTTTAAATAAACTCGTTTTTTTCCACATCAAAATATAGCCTCTCATTGGAATATCTCTCATAAGAGGAAATTATATAAGGCAAAATAAGACGTTTTGAGGATGAATTGCCAGCATCATCTAGAATCTCAAATAGCAAAGGACGTCAAGTGACTCATAATCCTAATGTATGTATAAATTTCAATTTTCGTCAGAGAAATGCTGAGATTTATAAATCATTCGATGGTATAATGTTTTAAACCAGTGAATCAAAGTGAATGTGAATGTGCTTTACAACAAAAAAAAATGATATTGATGTTTTTAATCGAATCCGAATCCTACAAATTTTGATTACGTTTTAATTCACTTGTATGTATTGTGAATAAATAAATAAATATTTATCAGACTTTGGGCAGTATGTATGATATGAAAGTATTTTGACATAATTTTGATATTATGTCGGCAATTTTCCAATACCCAAGCTTCGAATTTTTAAATTTTCATTTTCCATCACTTACAAGAAATTCCGATCCTTTAGATTTCTAGAGGAACAGCACACTTCACTCCTCGTGAGCCAGGTATATCTATTTTGGTACTGCCTGCTAAGGCGTCCATGGGGGGTCGCAAACACACCACCAGACTCATCTTTCCGCTCTATATTTGGGTTACTCGCATTCCACCGTGTATTCGTCTTATTTTTGGCCCAACTACTTGTAATCTCCAACGATCTATTTTTATAACGTTCGAAAAGTCCCAACATCCAGTCTTGCTTAGGATTCAGTGAGGGGTGAAAGGTATTCGCATAATAATAAAATTTATTTTACGCATTTTGAACATGGGCTCTTACTCATGTTTATTAAGCACAGGACTTTGTATTTAATTATGTCGAGAAGGGGGAGCTTGGATATGACAAAAAATTGAATTTTTCGCTCGGTTTTCTTTTATTGGAACTTGATGGCCTTGATATTGGTATGATTTATTTTATGGGATATACAGTGAAGATTGTTTCGGAGATGGGGGGACATGTTTGCTTCATGAAGAATGTATGGAAATCGATGTATTTCTGCAAAAGTACCGAATGGAGAAATTATTGTTATATTCATTTTTGTGAAGAATTCATTCTTAAGGGTTATGTGTTTTGTGGTTCTGAAAGTATACGTAAATAAAACACACTACTAGCTTTAGTTCTTGTGTCAACTGAATATCATGAGGATGAAGATGCAAAATGCGCCATAGAGTGCCGTAAGAGAGGCCCAAACGTATTTCACCTGTTAATTGTAATCACGGAGGAAATTTGAAATATTGCGATATAATTGTTTATTTTTAGATTATAATTTCTTTTACATCACATATTGCATTATCAATACCTTTCACCATCATACTATAAATTGAAAGCGGAATAATAAACGATAAGGAAATATTTCTCATAAAATATATTCAATACTTAGTTAGGATGTCATACGTCGCGTCGTACATAAGGAAGAGATACTCAAATTTCATTTTGAATGTTTCTTTTGTTTGAAAAGTCCTCGATCTGAAATTAATTATTTACTTGGAATTTATTGGATCAGTTTCAATTGTAAATTAAAGAAACATTAAACCGTTATAATTCCATCTTAATACGAGGATATTATTATAGCTTGATACATCGGCCCATATCAGAATATTTTCTGGAATGACAAGAAATGTTCTCCTAGTCACTAGTTAGCAAATTCGTTAAAGAGCAACAAAACATATCAAAGAATTTGAAATATTGCCCCCCTAAAGTTTGGTCCTGCTGTTAAGACTTAAATCAGGAAGAATCCTCTATTATGAAGACGAAACGTAGTTCCTTTAATTTACGTCTCCCCCGCAAGAAAGAACCTCTCCCCGTGGAGTATACCCTTGCTGCCGCCCCCTCTGGACCCTCCGTCTGGTCCCCGTCTAGCCTGTAGCCTGGGGGGCGGCAGGCCATCGTCTACCGCTGACCGTGCGTCGTCCGAGACCACCCTACCCGCTGTCGGACCTTTACCTAGGATAACCGACCGGATCCCAACTCACGAACAGCCCTCTTCTCACGACACCTCCTAATGGATCACTGTCAACCGCCGAGGCTGAGCGCCCCAAGACCCCTACACGTCGGAAGCATGATGTAATTTGCCATTTAACGCGGAGAAGAGGCGAAAAGGGGGTTATTAATTTCAATAATGTCCCGAACCTGTATTTATGAACTCGGCTACTGGAGTGAGGTCTGGCTGACGACTTATTTACACCCCCTGGGGTCTGATGTCTTCTTCTTGGCTGTAGAATGGGTTGGAATTTGATTTGGCGATCGAATGGTGACGTTTCATGAGTTTACTTGACAACCTTTCGTCGTTAGTAATCAGTGGCAAGGCTAGAGGGGGGCCTAGGCCCCCTAAATTTTTGGTGCCCCCCCTGAAATATCGTATGATCAAAAAAATATGAAACATGAATTTAACATGAACTAGATGGACCTGGAAATTTTGGCCCCTTTTCAAAAATCTTGGTCCCTCCTTTGCCCCCCTGTTCTTACAAGCTGGCGTTGCTACTGCCAGTAACTTATGTCCCAAAAATTTTGGCACAAATTTCAACTCTAGAGATAAATTTTGAAAATTTCGAATATCGAGTTGGCTGGCAGTTTACGAAATCGATTGCACCATAATGGCTTATGAATTGGAGCTAATGAAAAGCGTTTATAATTTTGTAAGGCCGATGCCTAAAGTTCAAATTGTTCGACTTTTTCAAAATCTAAATGCGTCGCGGAGAATGATATATCGTGCAATAGCAGAATGTCACGAAGACTTATACCATGCCTAAATTTACCGAAGGGTGGAAGACCTCGACTTCTTACTGGACATGCAGCAAACCGAAAGAGCCAAGAATTGAATTGTAAAGTCATTGAGAAAATGTCCACGGTTTTACGGTGTTTCCAAGTATACCATTTCTCGAGAACCGAAGAGAAAAAATGTTGAATATCAAGAGAAAGAAATGCCCAAAATATAACGCCAAATCAGTTAGGACAAATACCGATATGTTGGCGTGCTTTGAGGTGCATTCATTTTACAAAAAACAAAGTCATCGTCAAGGATGATGAAAAGTACATATTTACTCTGAGTAATTCCGAAAGTGAACGAAATTACAAATTCTACACCGACCAAATCGTCGAAAATTGTTCAGAAAATGTGAAATTGAAGCAAAAGGCTAAATTTGCTGATAAAATTTCAGTTTGGTAGTCGATATCAACTGTTGGGAATTCCAGACCTTACGTATGACAAGTTGGGGGAGAATCTGTGGAGAGTCAATGTTACATTCACAACAGCTTAACAAAATTGTTTAATTTTATCAACCTGAATTATGCCTAAGATGATAATATGTTTGCGTCGATATTTCTTGTCATTATGCATGTGATTCTCAAAATCAATCTCTAAATTACCAGACTCGCTCAATTGAAAATTTCTAGGCTATTCTGGAGGGTGGTAAGCCGATAACAACATTTAAGATGTCGAATTTTAAGTAGAAATCGGGAGTTTAAGTTCGAACGGTTCAAGGCTTGTTGCGTGATTAACCTAGAAAACTGCGCAGTGGCGACGCCAGCTTTCAAAAACAAGGATGGCCAGATTTTTTTGGGGGAGCCAAAGTAAATCGAAATTATAGTTCTGCTAATTTTGTTATTATTTTAGCCTTAGTAACAGGGATGGCCAGATTTTTCTGGGGGAGCCAAAGTAAATCGAAATTATAGTTCTGCTAATTTTGTTATTATTTTAGCCTTTGTATGTCAAATTTTAGGAGGCGCCAGCATAATTCTAGGGGGAAATTTTCTCTGCTACTTGATTATTAATAACGATCACCTATTTCAAACCAACCAATCTAGTTCAAGTGTTAAGTTCCTTAAATGATATATACTATCCTACCCTTACGTGATTTTTTTTCCTTTTTAAAGAAAGAAGAGGCAAAAGGATGATATTAGTTTCAATAATATCCCGAATCAATAGTTATCAATTCGTTGAAAGATGTATTATCATGCAGTGACATATCAACCAGGTGGCTTTACGCAATGACTTTCTAGACTAAAATGTTAAACTCTACTTCAAATAAAGATATTTCTCATTGTATGGAAGATGAAAGAGTTACTCTGATGCGACATGATTTATTATGCCTTTGTTTTTAATCTCACTCATTTAGTTGATATTCTTACGGAATTCAACGATTGACAGGGCTTCAAAAAATATATCTTTCTATCCAGCCCTAAATTTTATTTGCTAGATATTTAATTCTAAGACTCAAAAAGAAGTCATTAATTTTAAATAATGTCCCGAATTCATATTCATAAGCCTCACAATTGACTGAGAACTCATTTACAGCTTGTTGGGGCTCATTTTATCTTCTTTCACTCAGATTGGATTGAAATTAAGCTCAGCGTTGATCTAACAACTATACGGTTAATTATTCTAATTATTGATTGCGAATTCCCAATGGAATATTTATAAATGAATCCAAAATCAACATTGAATATTTTTCTGTTGATTAGATTATCAAAAAAGAAATGTGATACTTCTCGGATATCATAGTGTAAAGGGAATCTTTCGACAAGAATATGAATTGAAAAACATTTCAAATTTAATAATAAAGACTTTATTTGGCAAATTTTAGGGGCGAAGTTTAGCCAAGGCTATTACACTCAACCCCCCAACAAAATATAAATAAAGAAAAAAAAAACAAAAACAAAAATAAAAATTAATGGAAGGAAATACAACATAAATAATATACATCATGAATACCTCTAAAAATGAAACTTATCTACGAAATCTGTAACTGGCTCAAAAATAAAACATTCTTCAATTCTTTTCTCAATGAGTTCAAAGAAGAACCCCCACACGCAATTAGCATCTCATTATGCAAAATCAACGCATTAAAGGTTAAAGAGCGCTTTCATAACTTTTAAACTATTTGTTTGAAGAGTTGGTTTGTGTTTTCAAACGTTAAAATGAATGCAACTTTTTTTTATTCGATTCTATCTCTTTCAGTTTCTAAGGAAAACCAAAATATAAATTGGAAAATTTCTGGGAGTGGTAGTGTTCTCCTCGTATCCCAACAGTTTAATATTTCGAAACAATAAGCCAAATGTTTTAGTTTTGTGTAATCCGAAAATCAAAGACTCTTCTGTTATTAATTTTAATGAAATCAAGTATTCAATTTTTTCATAACATGAGAATAGCAATACATACACAACATGAGAATAGCAATACATACACAACATGAGAATATCAATGTTTAACATCAATCTACTTGAAACTAGAAATTCTCTCAATGAATAGAAGAGAGAAGATGAAATTTCACTCATTTGGTATAAGTGAAAATCCATACGAAAACGTAAACACGCATGAACTCGTCTAGAGGTCATCTCTCCAGGGCTCCAAGGGAGAATTTCCTGCCTTCAGGGGTGGTAATCTTGACGCCAAGGTTGCAGACAGATCCCCTTTCTCCACTGAGATATTTATTTGGGTTAACCTCAGTTAAGGTGTTCATGATTCTTTTTGTTAGGCCATATTTTTTGTTGCTTTTATATTTTAATGAGTTGTATATTTCTCAATATTCGATTTTTTTTTTATTATGGATTTAAACGACTTAATTCTGCATACTACCTTGAGCTGTACAAAATCATCACTTCGAAATTGTATAACTACTTCAACTGATCGCGTTACATAGAAACGTTTATAATAGAACTAAATACATCCTTATTATCCTGCATGATTGCACTACTAACCCATATAACCAATTTTTATCGGCAATGATAACTAATAAAGTTAGGATTTCCTCCTCTAAATATCATTTAAAAAGAAAATCGGCTTCATAATACACGAATCAGTTACGGAACATGTGTATCGCGATAGTTCTTTCATATTGTGATGGCTGAGCTCAGTTTTAATTAAAAGCGGCCTTAGTTGGGGCATGATTTATAGAACTCGAAGGACCATGAAGGAAAACACGTGGTCCATATACGGCTGACAGCTGGGTTGGATGGATGAACATTTCGTTCCTCTGATTCACCCCCTCGGGTCCTTCTATACCCTGGCGTACGTGGTATATATTTTATTTATTTCCTTCCATGCTGGATAATATCTAAATTCTTGTTAATGGAGAGAAATAGGGTAGATACCTACTGAAATAAAAAAAAATGTAAGATCCTCTTAAATATACTTATGTGTGTATACAAAATACTTGGTTTTCTGGTGGATGGCTGGTCTTTACGGCTTTGCTGTCACAGATTCATTGCAAAATTTCATTATCTGAAGGCGTCAAATCGCGTGGTGTAAGGTACTTATCACCAAAACGGGGTATGTCAGTAAAGTCCTCAATGGTCGGTATCTTCCAATTGAGGCACAAAAATTGTTTTATCATGTCACCATAACGTGTGTTTTTCAGCGTTAGGTACTGCAACACCGTTTAGAAATGGAAACGACCAAGTGGATTTTCAACAATGTTTTGCATGCTAATGACGTAAAGTAGCATGATTTGGTCTGCGAAATCACCCTGTATGTAGTTCTTATTGTTCAATGATCGATTTGGTGGTGTTGTTCTATCATGTTATACCTACTCAATGTGTACTAACTTCTATATTTTATTTCCTATCAATGTGATTTATGAATGTAAAAATGGCGTTAAATTTGAATCTTGCAGTGTTTCTGATACATCCTTCATATCACTGCTTCACACTTGAAATCTTTCCATTCGAAGTTGTTTTCAAATTTAGTTTTATGCTATAATGTTTCGTAGTATGTTTATTTGAATGAAAATCGTCTACGTTAGAAGATCATGGTATAGTATATCCAAAGTCACTTGGAGGAAGTCAGAATATTTCGATTATACTAAGGTTGTACAAGTTTTCAAACATTTCTTTGGGGCCAATGAATTCATTGCCTAACATTACTTTCAAATAAACCCAGATATTTAGCGGATCGCGGTATTCACTTCAGAGGGATATCTTGCCAAGCCTTTTTATGGACTAGTTCAAGTGTAAATTTATATGTGAATATTATACGTTTATGATATACTCAGATAATTAATTCGTTAGTTCTGATTTTTGGTTATATAAATTCTTTTATTTTCATATTTAGAAAACAATCAATATCTATGATTTTCAAAAGGAGAATAAATTTTTCTCCTTTTCTGAAGGTTTTTTTTAGATTGAGTCTAAGCATTTACTGTATGTCCTCAAATCAAAGACATGATTTCCGATATTTAAGCATGTTTTCATAAATTATTCTACCAAAAAACATGAACATATTGGAGGAAAGATAAAAATATTGATATGAATAATTCTGTTATCGATGTACAATCTTACTATTATGATGATAAAGTTATAAAAGACAATATCTCGAAGACTTTCTTACAAACTCATCAAGTTCCTGCAATTTTATTGCTGTCTTTAAACACACGAAATTTCTCTCGAGCACTGTTTAATGCTAGGCATGAAAACTCGACGAAATTCATGTTATACCTTTTGATATTTTTATACCTCTTCGGAATTCGCAGCTAAGCTCATCACGAAGTAAGTGGATTTTACAAGCCTGAAAACCCCCAGGGAAATCAGTACCTACTTTACACTCTTCAATTACATCGTGTTTAGATGGCTGTTAACTTTTATTACCTGCTAATTTTCGACTAAAGACTGATGGGTGTTGAGAAGACTTGACAAGATGTCTCAAAACGATCGAATCAGTGAAAATTCAATTCAATTTATTCCTTCTATTTTAATTCATTGATGTGATGCTTATGAAGTTACGTAATCGAAGTAGTTTCTTTTGTTTACATTTATCTTTATTCTATCTTAAAGCTCACAGGTGAATAATTAAGTGGAACCGAGTATAGTCAAAAATTAAAAAATGTTTGATTCTTGAATGTAAAAGAATAACAGTTTCTGAAATAAATGTATTTTGTTCACCACCCCATAACCTGAACATTAAGTTTATTATTGTATAAATATAAATAATTATTATAGTATATTTCTTCATAAAAACATTTGTTATGCTCTTACATATAATTATTTTTTACAGGCGAATATTTTCTTGAAAATTAATTTCCTGAATCATTTGATCAGATACAGAAATCATAGATAATGTCACAAAATTCATTCCTTTCTTCTTTTATTCGACATCTGTTCAGGAGGAACCAGTCTCCGGTGATCAAGAAAAAAATAAGAATTCTATGAAAATGACTATGTATTCCGATACTCATACCTTATAATTCAGTCAGGAAATGCTTAATTTCCATCCTCCATACAATACAAACAGAATAAATACAAGAAATAGGTCGCCGGGAGATGAAGTGGAGTTTACAGCTATGATTATTTAGTCGGTAGTTGGCAGCATGTTGGTTTTAATGGAGTTTGTTTGGACAGCCCTGTAGAAAGCACACCTGGTATTGGATACCGGATATAAGAGCAGACAGACTGCCGTTCGTTCTTCGTTCGCTAACACTCAATATGGCAGCCAACGATCGTTTCAATGCTGATATTAAGAGATTTGGTGTCTCATAAGGACCGATTTTTTTGCCCTGGATTATTGTAATAAGAGCCGCCCCTGTTATTTGCTTATCGGTTCCATCGAGATCCCAGGACTCAACAGAAACGAATGAATGTTGAACTCAATGACATTCATTCCTTTGTTTTCATTTAACAGGAATATTCTGTAAATTTTAACATTACCAAATATTTTGTACCTACCTATTTCATTTTCAGTTTTAATAATTTTTGCTTGTGCTTAAGACCTCTGTATTCTTTCTTTTCATTCTTTCACTTGCATGTATTTCTTCTTTCCTTTTCCGATTTGTTTTTTCTTTTTTTGTTTCCCTTGTTTTATTTATTTTTGTTTTTTATTTTGTTTTAGAATCTTTACGGAGAAGGTGGTTTCCTCAGAGGAGAGTCTAGGAGGGGACGGGGAAAGGGACGAGGTGCAGGGGTAGGTTCCATCAAGTTTGATTTCAAATTTGATTATTTTTGGTAGTAGTTAAAATAAATGAATATAAGGTTTTCAGTTAAAACTATAGCGAATAGCAGCTCGATCCAGAACGAGATTAATAATAATAAGTATACTGAGATACGACACTAAATTATACTATTTTTATCATGTTATATTCATAATTCTTTCAAAAGTTCCTAATTTATTGTTTACAAGAGTACCTAGAAAGATACAGGAAAAAAAAATTATATAGAATGGAAAACTGCAATACAAATTATCTACGGTTTATATTTTTTCTGAAGAAATATCTCCATTCGTATGACGAAATATAATGAGACAATGCGAAGATTAGAAATTTTCGATAAAAAATATTGCATTCAATATGATTGCAGCAAAACATGTTGTCAATTCAATTTCGTCAAGTTCAATCATTTTAGTCTTAAAAATGAGTAGGGAACCGAATCCAGGAGAACCAATGCGATATTGCAACCGATTTCTGTATACCGAATTTAATAATAATTGTTTCCCTAAAGACTGCTTTTTCAATCGATTCTGTATCCGACATCAATTTATGAATTCCAAATAACAACCATTTTTGCTGAATGAAAAACGTGTTTAAAACAACGACTGTAAAAGATTTACACACCTGCAAAATAATGGGAACGAACAAAATCTCAACGAATCTTAGAGTTCATTTTCTTTTGAACCCTTTGGCCTACCTCAGCAATTTTTGTTTGAATTGTAGGTTGATTCATCGGGAATATAGCTGATTAAATCCCATCCTAAGTTACTTAATTTTTTTTATATACAATGAAGAGTACCTATGCTTTTATACAGAACACCTTATGGAGTGATTCGTTGACAAACCAGAATGTTTACAAATACTCATATTTTCTAAACATCCCCTTTCTTTAGGAATTACGATATCTTAATTTTGTATTGAAGAATGGCAATTATCAACTTGATTTTATTGATACAATGTACGAATCTACTTTTTCATCAATAATGTAATGAAATTTTATTGTCTTGATTCTGAATAGTGTTCTTTGTTTCGATGAAATATTCATTGGATAGAAGAAGTATGAACAGAAATACAATATTGATATGAACATTTCATTGGCTTAATGGAATTTGTTCCTTGATTCAATACATCAATATGATGAATTACTTTTCATTGTATCAATTTTTCTGTTTATCGATTGAAAAACGATAACTGAATTTTTCAATGCAATTAACTTTTTTCTGATATTTATGTACACTTGTGGTTCAAAGTATGAATTGAAATTATAACTTCGCGATTCAAAACATTAATTTCTCTTTCAACAACGGTACCATATTTATATTTATATATTGGTACCATATTACATAATTTGAAGTGCTGTAATTTCTCTCAATAAGATATTGCAATAAAAAATAAGGAATGCTCAGAAAAAATGAGACAACATCTGAGTGTAACATTTTCGTCTGTCAAGGAATCACTTCAGTGGATATTCTGAATAAAACTCTACTTCTCCCTTTTTTGGTACAGCCTTGTACATAATAAAAAATAAAATGAAAAATCAAGTAACTATTAAAA
The DNA here is from genome assembly GCF_914767665.1 of Harmonia axyridis. Classification (NCBI taxonomy): domain Eukaryota; kingdom Metazoa; phylum Arthropoda; class Insecta; order Coleoptera; family Coccinellidae; genus Harmonia; species Harmonia axyridis. The sequence goes on along the minus strand of NC_059504.1, from coordinate 29,135,864 downwards.
AAAAATATTGCTAAAATCGGCCATAGGTTTCAAGAGGAAATGATTTTTTCCGTTCTTTTGATTTTACAGGTCTGTATATTTTGGTGCGAAATTTCTTCTTGAAATTTTGAAGAGGTACCAAATCCATAGCTTTTTTTGCTGAAGTACTTATACTTATTTGAGTATACATATTTCGTATTTCTACAAATTCATTTTTCCGAGGAAAGAAAGAAATTACGTGTAGAGTAAACATATAGAAAACATCGAAACAACCCCTCTATCTGATGCAGAAACGCATCGAGAAAAGAACGCAATGTTTTCAGCCCCCGTGTACAGCAATCGGTGCATCGACAGAGCGATGTCATAAGGGCAGAAATGTAGGGTGTGCTATTATCTGGACCTAAAAATGTGGTAGTGAAAGCGAAAGCGAAAACTTTCACGTTGCATAGTATTCCCTTTTGAAAATAGGTGCGCATTCGGCGTCACTTCGAAGCTCCTCGCTTCCTATTCACATGAATGTGCTGTTGGTATTGATTAATCTGGCGTTTGCGCAGTAGCTCCATCTTCTCGGCGAGATTCGCAATTACCGCCGACTTTCGCCAATAAAGCGTATACAGAGAGAAAGCTCATCGCGAAAATATTCACCGACGCAGGACTTGATAACTTTTTAGCGTCGTATTAAATTTAATGCCGTCGGCCGTTTTGCACCTAACAACCCCTAGGTAACGGGATTTCGAAAATAGGAATGCGGCAGTTGATGGACTTTTTAATTGGCGCGATGACGGATCGTTCCCGTCAATTTATCAATTAACTTTCTAATCTCGATTCAATTCCGGTTGATTCGCGAAATTTGGCTTGGATTTCGGCGCCGTAAGCACCCCATCGGGGTGTCGATGAACCTCGGCGTTCAAGGTTGAATTTTGAGGGCATTTTCAGAGCTGGTTTTATTTTGGAATTATATTCCTACTCCGGTGTTAATTGCCATCTTAAAATCTTAATTAGAAATTGCGATTGGCGTAGGTATTTAATTTCTTGTTTAATATCTTTTGAGTGGTGGCACATGTATATCAAACGAAATTTAGGTTCATTACTCCCTATAATGAAAATTTGAATTAATTGAAATTCTTGTATTCCCAAAGATTATTTAGTACGATTGTCAGTTCCTCAACCGCAACTCAAGAATGAGCTTCATGAATGAAAAGTCCTGAAATCAAAGGATGAATTTGGAAAATTCAATTCAATAAATTGTTTCATTAAATGTATTCGAATTTGTATTCGAGAGAAAGGATATAAAGGGTTTTTCGATAAGAAATTTCATTTTGAATAGCTATTCAGGTAGAGGTCACTTTTAAAGGTGTCATCTTTTGCCACTTGACAAGTAAAAACTACACCATTACTAAAAATGAATACACGTTTCAACAACGCATTGGATTTGTTAGAATTCACTACAAAAATGCTGAAATTTTGTTATCAAAGTTCGCTAAACTAACGCACTTTTGGGTCAAGAGTGAAACTGGTAGGAACATTTGAGCTGGTGGCACAAGTTAGTAATGTGAAGAATCGAAAGAGTGTATGTCAAGAACAAATGAGAATATTGCTGCTATAACCCATAATGGTTATTAATTAGGCTATGATTAATGATATTTATAGCTGGAATTGGAAGTTATTGATGTTGAACACACAAGAGTAACCAAACAACCGCAATTTTGTAAGAAAAATTTCCTGGGCATGTTACTTCTCGAAAAGGTGAACACCAATTGAGGGCACGTGAGAAATGAGGTCTATAGCAATGCTCTCCAATCAATTCAAGAGTTCAAAATAGAATTGATGAAGGTATCGAGGACATTCAGCTACAAATGTGCGAATTGGTCATGAAAAGCTCACTAAAAAATTATGGTACTGCAAATGTATCGTGGCGGCCACTTGGCTGATATAGTTTTTCCATCGTTAATGGCGTACCTTCCTCTTTGCAACGAAATGAATATCAATGATTTCTGTTAAAATATACTCGTTTTTTTCAAATCAGAATGAAAGCTCTTATTGGAAAACCCTTTAGATGCCGAAATCTTCGAGAATAAATGATAAGTAATATACTGTCTCGTGTAGATTTCAAAATTGCAAAGTACACCAATTATTTGGTGCTTTTGATATTTTGACTGTAGATTCTAGAAGTCATATTACATATTATGATCTTTTTAATATTCCTCCAGATTGAATCCATTTTAATTCATATACCTATATCCTATATCCATGAATCGATAAAATCTGTTATTTAATTATTGATTTACGGTGTTCATGGAAGTCTCACTATTGATAAAATTTTATTATAAATACCAAGCTGTGAAGATCATTCATTCTGAAAACCGAATGTTTGAAAATTAATAATTCCGAAATGATTGAGTCCAGTTAGAACTTGGGTAAAGGTAGGTAATGTACTTATACTTATTCTAAGCATGCCATGCCTCCAATTTCAGGATTGTATGATATACAGTTTTCTCGACGACTTCAGAAAAAATAAGAACCTGTCCGTTATATCCTGTTGAAGGCTTTCATGAATTCGATAAATTCAAGAGGATAGGAATTAACGGAATAATATTTTCAGAAAACACTGAGATATACCTACATCTTGAAAAGAAAGTATTAGGTCGGCAATTTGATTCAAATAGTCTAAACCTTTGAGACGAAGTTCAATTAGGAAGTGGGGGTGATAATGAAACAAAGCATAAAATTCGAAGTATTTTTTTGAAAAATACTCGAAGAGTTAATAACCGGAATTCGGACATTTTGAAACGTCTTTTCACGAACAAATCACTCTATTTCGTCACATTGTATATAATTTTGAATTTCGAGTATGGGGATTGCCTCGAACCATAAAATTCGACTCACTGATAAGAAAATTTTCAGGTTAGGATGAAAGAAAATCGATTTGGGGTTCCGTGAAATAGTCGTCCGAATTTTTATAGCATTTGAATGTGAAATGAAAATTTCTGATTAGTGCAAAATTTTGTGTAGATTGCGCCATGAGAACAATAGAAGATTCAAATAGAATATCGACTACCGTTACAAGTCACAACAGATCCGAGTACGACAGGTTGTAATTTAGTTTCAATTTGTAAAATAATAATTAGAATGGTCAAACCAAATTTCAGGAGAATCTTTTCATCAAAAACTTTAATCTTAACCGCCATAAATCATATCTATTATACACCTATCCACATCAAATATGCAATTCGCGCATAAATGACGAGCGCTCAAGAGTTCCTGACAGTTTTTGTCAGTACTTATTCTTCAACTAGATTGATTAGGAAGTAACCTTCTTAGAATGCGACATAGCACAACATGAACCTCGGATACTCCACATTTTCTTGAATGGCCATGTTGAATCCGCAACAAATGCAAAGTGGATGTGTTGAATGTGCCTGTAGTAAAGAGGGAAAACACGCATCAGGGATGGTCGGAAAATGCAGGGACAATCCCCTTCGGTATCAAAGATCCGACGGCCTTACTCAATTTGCATCAAGTTATCCCACATAATATTGGAAACCAGAGTGAAATTAGGGGAAAATCGCTGATTCACAATGAAAAGGGTGTCATACCAACCAATTTAACTGCTATCCTAAGGCGTTTTACAAGGGGATCATGACCTCTTTAGAAATATTTTTTCAAATATTTCATTTGACATCCTTGGTTGCTTCTATTTAGGGAAAAATTCAAAAATGGAAAGATGAAATCATTCAAGAGAACTTTTAAATTTAATTTTCTTCAAAATAAGGCATGTTCAAACTTATATTGAATTCTGCGACATATTGAATATCAAATTCATAGAATTTCATATTAAAATTACGTTTTCAACTTTTTTGAATGCAGAGTTATCTTTCTGGACCTATTGTAATCCCACTCGGTTCAATGATCGGCAACCAACATAACGTTTGTTGAATTGACGTAATCCTACATTCTGACTTCGAAATCTCCAAACCATTATAAATGGTTTTCGAATAAGAAGTTTCATTTTCAATAGCAAATTATCTGGGCAGTTGTCCCTTTTGAAGCTGTCGTCTTTTGACATTTAAAAAGTAAAACTGCGCCATTACTAAAAACGCCCCAACGCACTGAAATTGTTAAAATTTACCACAAAAGTGGTGAAAATTTTGCACAGTTCGCAAAACTAAAGCACTTTTGAGTCGTCATGGAGCAACTTCCCTGCCGGCAACGATGAAACTGGTGGAAAAATTTGAGCTATTGGGATAAATTAGTGGAGAATCGAAACAGTGTGCATCGCTCATGAACAATAGAGAATATTGCTGCTATAGCTATAGTATTGACGAACACCAAATTGGAAGATGTTGAATTGGATGACGTGTATTTTCAACAAGACGGCGCTACGTGTCATAAGAGCAACTAAACAATCGAAGAATTGCAAGAAGAGTTTCTAGGAAGAGTTATTTCTTGAAGAGGTTCATTTAAAACAAGAACTCAAGCCGGTCGATCACCAGCAACGTCGTATCTTCGCTGATCGGGTCCTTGAAATTCATCAAAACGATCCAGATTATCATCGAAATCATCTTAGTTACTAGGCCACCGAGATGTTGTGATTTAATAACTTCAGACTTTTTTCTTTAGGGCCATGTGCAAGATAAGCTCTATGAAATGCTCCACAATCGATTCAAGACCTTAAAGATGGAATTCGTGAAGTTATCGAGAACACACAATCGCAAATGTGCGAATTGGTCTTCTATCAAAGGATGCTGCAACCGTAGTTGTTGCTGCCATTTGGCTGATATCTTTTCCATCATTAATGGCATACCTTTCCCTTCATAATGAAATGAACATAACATTGATTTCTCTTAAAACATACTCGTGTTTTCCTAATATCAAAATGAAATATTATATTGGAAACCTTTTATATGTCAGCTTCTCTAGGAATTCCCGATTTTTTCTTACAAACGCAGATCTAAGTTCCGATTCCATCAGGAATCTAAATCATTCATGGCGAAACTGATTTTGACGTTTGAAATAATAAAAAAACGGAATATACGAAGCCATGAGGATCCCAAAATATGTCCAATATTTTCTTCAAATGCTCTCTGCACGTCCTGACTTATCTCTTTCAATTCCTAGTAGAGGGATCTGCCTCTTGAATGGCTTGGCAAGCTTTGATTTGAATTGAAATAATGAATGAGTTTAAATATTATTTGTAGAACTCAATGGAAATCCTTATATCTTATTAGGTATATTTTTTACTGAATGAATTGGTTTGAATTGCGATGGTTCACTGGAATCTTCCAAGATTGTAAATGTTTGGCATGTTTCTGAAAGTAAATTGTTCAATAATTGGTAATAGGAATAGTAATAAAAACGATAAATAATATCCAAAACATTTCCAACATAAATTTTGTTACGACACGATTCTATCGATAAACAAGGCTTCAGTTTACCGTTATCGATAACTACTGTCAACTATGTTTATATCGAAAGTTGATAAATCCGAATCAACCTATTTGATAACAGAAATAGAACGTTTTGACTGATGACTCACAATCGTAAACCTCCGTCACAAGTCGTACAACACCGTTTGTGCAGTTAAAGACTCGACTTACGTTTCTGTCTTGAACGCGCTGGCGCGTAGCTTGTTGCCGTAAAGCTTTCGAGTAGGAGGGAAACAGAAACAACAGGAAGCGCTTTTTTCAAACTGGCACGACCTTTCTGTAAATTATGTGGAAGGCTGAAAATATTGAACACGCTGGAAATGCCAGTGTATATTTCTTGAAAATCGAGTGTATTCACGTGTTTTCTTTTTTTGTATTATTGGGATGTATTGATATCTGGCCATCACGTTTATCGTCGACTTTTATCACTGCCGTTTTTGTGATATCTACCACGAAGCCAGAAGTGTTCATTAGTTATTGAGTTATTAATAAAAGTGCCATGTACTCACTGCCAATCTTCAAATACTTGGAGGAGGTATCTACCATTGATTTTGAATGCCAGTTATGGTTGTACCTAATCGGTGGATATTTACTCTATAATACCATCAACATTGGAAACATGGAAAAGTCAATTTTTGAATTGGAATGACCTTAATATTTTGAATATGCAAATTTTCAATTAAATCGTTAATGAATTGTTTGTAATCAATGTCGAAGATATGATTTTTTCATCAATTTATATTGGGTGTATAGATTTTGAATTTTCGAAATCCAATATTATTGATGGGAAGTAGATTTGAGATTTTATACGTGTCTTCATGGTGTGGAATTCTTAATTCTATCCTCACGTGTTTTGAAGTACCTCAACATATGAAGTTATGTCCTCGTTCTATAAAAACTTGATAATGTGTAATTTATATGGTTTTAGAATAACAGCTCAATAGCTGGTTTCACGAATTTAATGGTAAATTACAGCAAGTTGTACACAATGACTAATTGTTTCATGTCTCCCAGAAGAACTAAATAATCAAATTGAATTGAAAACAAAATTCGGAATTGATCGATCAAAAACAATTTTGAGAATGTTTGGGTTAATGTTAATAGGTACATACTCCTCACTATTGTATTAAAACTATTGTACATGTTCAAAACTTTTTTAATTTCATATCATTAAATGACTTCTTTCAACTATAATATGACATGAATATAGTTTACGAGAAGTCAATTCATCCCAGTTCTTAGAATATTATATTTCAAATATTACAACTGGGGTAGAATCTGAATTAAAGTCCTTGAAACGATTATTCAAATATTTGCATTCTTTGAGAATATCAATTTTGAATTTGATCCACTGTAAGCTGTACGTATACAGAATTTTGTTGATGTTATAAACATCGAAAAGTTGAAAACGTGAGAATCATCAAAATAAAAACGGCTCATTTTGTACTGATTATATTTTTGAAGACCTTTATGATCATACTCTCAAAAAACATTAGCAATTATATGCCTCCAAAATTACCCCAATTCGAGAATAGCTGACTCAGTATTTTCAGAAGAGCATGTTCACATATACCTATTTAATGCTTACCTAGAGTTCACGTCAATAAGGAGAAAATGCTGGTTGTATAATTTGTGAGGTTGTATGGCTGATTTAATCAGTTGCATTATAATTTATACGGGGTATTCCTAAATTGGAAGTACAAAGAAAAATGAGAAATTCCTCTCAAACGCTTTATTTTCGAGATACAGAATGTTTCTTGTAGTACTACTTTTTTGTACCTGATGATTAAAGTACCACTTTATAGAATCTTCATTAATCTTCGATACAAATTAGGTAAATAAGTGACAAAACTTTTAATAAATACATTTAGCACAGCTTACTAAGTCAGTATTTATAATAATTTGGATTTTTCTGAGAATTACCAACTAGAGATTTGTTTGAAAATTTTTTCTTGAGATCAGTAACTACAAGAAACCAAAAAGTGCAGTACTGGGCCAATGTTTTTTCACATTTTTCCAAACTACAATGGTCCACCAAAAAAAGTTCTAAAGGACAAAAGCAGGCACTGTTATAGAAAGAATATTACCCTGTAGATTTTCAATAAAAATTAGCATCTCACACGATGAAAACTTCAAAATGGAATATCTATGTCCAATTTGAGAATATTTTGTGAAGGTGCTATGACAAAACACTTGAAAAAATCATAATTGAACACCCTGTATTTCGGAAACAAAGCGTTCGTTGTATGTTCATAAGACTATTTCTGTCATTTAAATGACATCCAATTTGAGAACACCCTGTATATTTATCAATTATATACTGAAATTCAAATAATCAGAAAGAAATTTCGCAACCGAAAATGGTTTACTATTTACATATATCAATTTAAGGATGAAGATCAGTGCTTTTTTCAAAAACTGCAAGGGCTGTTTTGCATACATTTCCGTAATTATATAGTCTTTGTAGCGATCTTCCACATTATTGATGCTATCGCTGTGAAACAAAAATATGATTCAAGACTATAAATCAGAATAACATTTGAATGATGCACTCGCGTAACATATTTTATTGATTAAAGTTGTTATTGTCCCTTCATTTGTAATATTTTCATCAAATCCAGGTGCAACTCCCAATGCTTGAATTCTAGCGGCTTCAATAAATTTTGTGAAGAGGTTGACCAAATTCACTTATACCTATCTATTATTGAGAATATTTCTACAATGCTCCTTATGAATCCATATTTCTAAGATACCTGGTAATTTATCTGACTACCTTTTTTCGTTTCGTACCTTCGAAATCCATTGTTGCCACCTGTCAGAATCAATTTATCAAAAACTGATTGACGTTTCATTGCAGAGCTACCGAGGAAGAAAAGCCGGTGGTCCAGTGTCGGCTCTATCTTCAGGGGCTGTTATTCAGTCAGAACCAAACGGTGGAGTGATGCAGAACTCTCAGACCTCACGACCTAGTCCTCAGCCAGCACAAGCGGTCCATATGCTCAAGCCAGATCAGACGATGCCATCCGTGCAGCAGCAACCAATGGTAAGTTCAAACTCAAATTTTCTCAAAAAAAGTCTAAATTCTATATCAAATAATGTGACAATCAAGAACTGACTTACTTTCATCATCATTAATTATATGGAAGAAATTATATTTTTATTGTTCCTTCGAGGTAATGAATTTGATGGTCCCAACAAACTTAAGATAAAGAAGTAATAAAAATGCTTTTGAGCTCTCGTTCATTGGAGAATACATTCATATAGGTATATGTGTGGTATCCAAAGGGTGCAATTAGTGTATGAGAGCGACTAGAAGCTCTAAGTAATTTCCTCATTTTTATCGAATATTTGATTTTGAAGCTGTAAGTTGGACAATCAAATTTTCAGCTAGTTCATTCATCACTCTACTTGGATTTCTTAAAATTCTGATGTTGCTATCATTAGAAAATGCAAGAGGCTTGAAATTGTTATTTTTATGAGTATACGCAAAATTTCAACTGTATCGAATCTTTTGTCATTGAAATATTTTATTTTTTGGTGCGCAAAACTTGACAGTTATATACGTATTATTTGAAAAATCTGAACCCGATCATATAACTTTCCTCATACGATCAAAATATTCTGAATAGGAGAGAAAAAAACCAATAGTGGCAATTTTGATGCAACTACTTTTCATGCAAGCTTCAGAATTCGATGCATGTATTCTAATGGCTCAAAATCGGGATGAGATATTTCAACATTCATCTCTTGATTACTTCAACCACAAATATGACATTGAAAACTTGTACAGAGTGAATTTCAAATATAAAAAGTTTTTATTATTTCGGTAACGGATAATACGATTTTTGTACATTTTGATGTGATCTTATGAAATGGCTGATGTTATGGTGGAACTTATAGATATTGTTCTCAGATCTCCCCTTTTTCTGATATAATATTGAACTTTGTTAATTAAAATGGACCACTCAGGGATTTTTTGCCTTTTGAAATTCCTAAGAAATACTGAATATTTTTCATGTATTGTACCCTATACCTAAATGCTATAATTTCGGAGTTACAGCTATATTTACACTATCTTCGCGCAAAAATAAAGAAAACATAAATGCATGATTTTAAATTTGGTGAAGTTTATGTAGCTATAACTCTGAAATTATAGAATTTAGCTAGAGGGAACATTGCATGAAAAATATTCAGTATTTTCAAAAGGAAAAAAAAAACACAGAGCGATCCATTTGAAATAATAAAGTTCATTATCATTCCGGAAAAATGAAATATCTAACAACAATATAAACTCTACCATAATATCGGCCATATCACAATATTGCACACCAAATAAAAATAATATAATACAGATAATAGAGGTGTTTCAGTCTTAAATCTCTCTCTCTCTCTCTCTCTCTCTCTCTCTCTCTCTCTCTCTCTCTCTCTCTCTCTCTCTCTCTCTCTCTCTCTACCTATATTAGTGAGAGTCACTTTTATCGTACCTATACGAAAATTTTGACTACATTCAGTTTAATTCAAATTTGATATCAATTAATCGCCATAGCATGACATTAATTACAAATATTTTGAATGAAAAATATAAATTTGTATTTGATATTTTTCGCAATCAGTTTATGAAGTTTCTGATAAACTTAATAGAATTCAAACGATATTCCACGAAAGATAACTAGACTAGCCCAACGCCACCTACAACCGTTATCCCGAAAGAAAGGAGCACGTCACAATCCATTAATCATTCACAAAACCACAACACACACTGTATTTACAACAAAGTTGGAAAAACTGATGCTTTATCATCAGCTGGTCCAAGATAGGCGCGGGGTTATTTATACGGGAAGGGTTCGGTGTCGTCACCCCACCGTTGAGATAGGTCAGTTAACCCTCTTCCCCCTGAGGTTTAGAACCTTGTTCAACCTTATTCATTCACTCCTCACCCTCCCTTTGGGGCTCAGGTGGGCCCCCAACTTTCTGACTCTACCGACGATCACACTGAATTTCGGTTTGGGGTTGTTTTCGTTATGTTGTTAACACCCTCTGGAATTTGGCGAAAACATGACGTGCCATTATAAGGGGGTTCCCCGAAATTTGAAATTAACGAAATTTTTTCAGAATCCTCTTGCCAATTTTGATGTTACTAGTTTTTTTTCTTATGAAGGGTTTTCCAATTACAGATTTCATTTTGAATAGCCCACTAACTGGGCACTTGTCACTTTTGAAACTGACATATTTTGACATTTGATAAGAACGATACACGCCTTAAAAACGCATTGAAAAAGTTGATTTCACTACAAAAAATGGGAGAAATTCGACAGACTAAGTTCGCAAAACTAAACCACTTTTGGGTTGTCGTGAAGCACCTTCGCTGACGTCAATGGTGAAACTGGTCGAAAAATTTGAGCTTTTGGGACAAGCTAGTGGTGTCAATGGCTGCTGTAGCCACAGGTTTGTCGAACGGGTTCTCGTCGAAAAAAGTGTCCTGAACTTGCTTGGCTAGCGAGATCTTGTGATTTAGAATTTTTTGCGGCCACGTGAAAGATGAGGTCTATGTCAATGCTCCACAATCGGTTGAAGACATTAAAGATGGAATTCTTGAAATTATCGACATCAGCCGTAAAAGTGCGAATTGGAATTGGAAAGTTTCATAAAAAAAATATGGTGCTGCAACCATGGTTCCCATCGTTGATGGCATACCTTCCTCTTTACGATGAAAGAAACATTGATCTCTCTCAAAATCAACTCGTGTTTTTTTTATATCAAAATGAAACCTTTTATGGGAAAACACTTCATACCTATACATACACTATAGTTTTAAATCCGTTTGAAGATGGCTACTATAATCAGCTTTTCAAAAGTGAAGAAAAAGCGCTTTTCATAATAGAAATAGTTCAAAGTAGGTGATGATGCAGAATAATAAGTAGATAAGAATTTACCACGTGAATATTGAAAGTGGTGTCAATAAACAATAGACGATAACAAATGATGAACCATATTATTGTAGTAAACAAAGTCATATCGATGAATGCCGAAGTTGTGTTAATTATCTTAATATTTTACTACGAGATAACGCTATCCAATTCTTGATTATCGTTGAAGTTGTGAATGTAGCTTGAACAGTGAGAACTGCAAATTTTATACAATGGTTTAAAAGTATTTCTATCTTGCGGAAGATCTAGACATTCGAACAAAATGTATTTACTCTTGGTTATTTATTACACCATCATACTATTATTTATTTCTTATTTCATATCATGTATATTCATCAAGAAATATTTATTTAGAAATATCTTATAGGAACATAATATTCCGAAATCTGATACCATTGATGTTCGACTTATATTTTCTAATATTTGTTTTTGTTTTCAGACTCCTATGCCTTTCTATGCAGATCCTAATAGGTTTGCTACTCCTGTCTGGCAAACCGACCCCACTCAAGGTAATGATACAGATTTTTTATTATGAATGTTGAGTTGCAATAATTGATAACATAAAAAAAAATGTGTAACTGGAACTGAAAGTACAGTAAAACGTCAAACTGAAAGTATCGACAAAGCTATTCAATAGTCCAGAAATAACTCAACGTTTCTCGTTTCTTACTTCCAAGGGTTCCTCATATTTGTGAGCATATAGACACATATCACTACTAATTGACTGATTTAATGAAAAAAATAAACAGTTTTTGATATAGAATTTTTTTTTCAGCTTGGACTCAAGGTCAATTCATCCAGCAAATTCCTGCGGCAACTCACACACCGATCGAAGGCTATCAACAGTATTCCAACGGCATTTACCAAACTTCTTACCAGCAGCCAGCATTCGAAACTAACACCTTCTACACCGGAGCTGTACAAGTACTGACAAATCCACGTCCTCCAAGCAATCCGAACCATACTGTGCAGCCTCTGGCTCGACCTAACTCTAATTACTCTCACCATACGCCAAGTCCAGTTCCTCAACAACCTCCAACACCTCAGAACTCAAACCAAAGAACACAGTATCAGGAGTATACGATACAAAACCAGAATTACATTCCTCCCTCCACTACTCCTACTGGAAATGTGGATAGCTCCCAACAGGGGAACTTATCGAGGCCTAGCTCAGTCAACAGTGCTGTTAGTATCCCCACCTCGAATCAAAATTACAGTAATCAACAGGGTGGCACGGTCTACACCACGGTGAGCAACGATACATTCAGTCCCAACGCCAACTCTTCGTTTCCTAACTCAAATTCGGGAAACGACAAGCCTGGATATCCACAGGTGAACAGCAATCCGCAGCTAGTTTCACACAACTCTAGTGGGTATCCAGGCAGTGCTATGTTTAGCGGGGAAAGTATGGATCAGCAAATGTGGCAACAGTCCAATGCCAATAGCAATCAAGTCTGGGAACCCGGACAATCGAACGATAGTGCCAAAGATAAACAACCAAACTACAACCACGAACAAATCCATAAGACTGAAGTTCTGTACAATCACCATGTTCAGAACAACTCTCACCTTCATCAAGAACAAGAAACCAATCTTCCATCAGACCGTGTCAACATAAATACGAAAATAAAAACGATGATATTGAATAAGCAGAATTCAGAGGCAGAGATCAACGAGAAGAAAAATGAAAACCACAATAACGGTCATTTTTTATGGTATAGCCACCAACGTTACTTCCTGAATAAAAGTAACGCTGGTGGCTTAAATAAATCGGATAACACCATCAAAGATGAGGCGAAGAAGACGATTTCTCTAAACATATTCAAATCTTTGGCAAATAAACAGGAGGGTAGTCAGTCACTAATAATCAACGACATACTAAAGCAGAAAGATGGGTTCGGCAACAAGCTGCAGAAGATTTACAAGCATTCCATCATTCAAAATGGAGATAAGATGAAGATGAAGACAGAAAACGAGCCTACTCCTTGTCAGTGTCTTTTACCAAACCAAAGTATTCCTGAGCCTGGAATTTTTTACACACATCTGGGTGAGTCTTTGTTGATTTCCTTAATATTCTAAATTCAGATACATATGCTTCTACTGAAACTAAACAGACATTTCGATTGGAGTAAATTGTGAAGTGAAACATATTGAGATCTAATTTCAAATTTTTAGGTTGTGCAGACAACTTGCGGAACCTGAGGAAGGATTTCGAATGCAAAACTGGCGTTAGTGGAAAAGCAATCAGAATTGAAAAGGTTCGTTATACTGGAAAGGAAGGAAAAACAAACCAAGGATGTCCTATTGCTAAATGGGTGAGTATGAGATCGCTCTCTAAAGTACAAATAAATCAAATCAGGAATCGATGAAATAATTTTGCAATACCATAATTGAAAAAGTAATTTTAATCGAAAGTTTATATCAATCAAGCAAGAGGTTACGAAAATTCTGAAGGCTCATTTTTTGCTTAATTTAATTTACCTAATTTATTTATTGCATCAATTTGAAATGGATTGAGGTGATAAACTAGAGGGGTTACTTCTCAACATCCGTCTAATAGTAAAATAGTAGTTTTGTCCACTGATCCCCATTTGATTTTTTTTTCTTTCTTTAATTGTCAACTTAGGTGGAATATATTTCGAACTTTATAAGTATGCATCAACATTCAAAATTCTAATTCAAATCTTCTCAATTCTAGATCCTTCGACGTTCTGGCCAGGACGAGAAATACTTGGTGATAGTCAAGCATCGGCAAGGACATTTTTGTCGTTCTGCCTTCATCATCATCTGCATAGTCGTATGGGAAGCAGTTTCAAGAAATGCATCCGACGACCTTTATAGCCTTCTTACTGACAAACTAAACAAATTTGGCTTACCGACCAAACGCCGATGTGGTATCAACGATCCCAGGACATGTGCTTGCCAGGGTACGAACCCTGATTCCTGTGGGGCAAGCTTCTCCTTCGGTTGCTCCTGGAGCATGTACTACAACGGCTGCAAGTTCACAAGGTCGAAATTCGTTCGGAAATTCCGTCTCAACGTACAGGCAGAAGAGGAACTACTGGAGGAGAAACTTCAGAAGCTTGCTAGTCATATAACACCAATTTACAAGAACTTGGCACCATCTTCTTTCCAAAACCAGACGCAATACGAAGACATCGCTGCTGATTGCCGTTTGGGTCTGACCAAAGGTCGGCCCTTCTCAGGAGTTACAGCCTGTTTGGACTTTTGCGCTCACGCTCACAAAGATTCCCAAAACATGAATAACGGATGTACGGCAGTTGTGACCTTGACCAAAAATAGAAGCTCGCAAAAACCATTGGATGAGCAACTTCACGTATTACCAATGTACGTAATCGATAGCAGCGACGAATTTGGTTCTGCGGAAAACCAACGCAATAAAGTAGCGCTTGGGAGTATTGAGATCCTACAGAAGTATGTTGATTGGTATTATATTGGTGTGCAAATTATGACGATTTATGTTTTATAGGTATAGTTCTGAAATAAGACTGCTGAGTGCTCCACTAGAGCCTTGTAAAAGAAAAAATAAACGTAAATCCGACGAGGGCTCTTCCAAAAAGAACAATAATGCTTTAAAGCACAAAGAGCCTCAATTAAAGCAGGAGGGAATTGCCAATGGACAAAAACCTAATGAACAAGGTACCCTTCCGAGTTTCAGTGTTCTAAACGCTGAATATAACCGCAATCTGAACGGTAACCGCATCGCTACAAACAATGAAATACCTCAATATCAAAGAAATCCATCTGGATCTCCTGATCCAATGGGACCAAAATATTTGAACAGCTATAGTACTACCTCATTCTATCCCAAATACTGGCACGATAAAACTGCCGGTTTTCATAACAATCAACCGTTTTATTCTAGTGGTATTCATCGTTCTTATAACTCGAATAATTGTACTCAAAATAATCCATATCAAAATACTTTTTTTAATCCATATGGTTCCCAACAAAATAAACATTCTAGTCGTAATTCAAATTTTTTGCCATATGGTGTAGATGATCTAACTTACACTGGTCAAAATTATTCGGCCGGTTTTTCAAATTTACCATGTTACAAGGTCAACAACCCTTTCGATGACTTTCAAGGTCACGAGGATGCGAGAATATTCGAAGGTAGCACAAGTGTCCAATCATCGTTACAATTCCAAAAGTTGTATACTGATAATTTAGAATGTTTCCGTGACTCTGAGGTTGGTGGCGTTGCTATAGCTTTAGAACATGGAAGTCTTCTTTTTGAATGTGCAAAACACGAACTGCATGCCACCACAGCTCTGAAAGAGCCTAATAGGCTTTCACCCACTCGAATATCACTAGTTTTTTACCAGCATAGAAACTTGAACAAGTACAAACATGGATTGGATGAGTATTGTGGAAAGATGAAGGCCAAGAAAGAGGAAAATGAAGGCGTAAAAATGGAGCCTTTGATTATGAAACCCGCTAAGGATATTTTAGTTAGGGCTTACTCATTGCCTACATTTTCTTGGACGACCCTTTTCCCAATGCACCCTTGCATTACTACAGGGCCTTATCAAATAATTAAAGATTGAAAACAGAAATTTCATTCACGTGAATTTTCCTTGAATTCCGAAATATCTAAAAGATATGGGTTGTTGTGAATAATATAGTAGTGATTACCCTCTTTGTCATAGATTCACAATTTCTTCTTCTGAGATTAGTATTCTAACCTCCAACTCCTGATTTAAAAAATCTGTGTGTAAGAATTCATGTATTATTAGTGCCTCTATGATCTCAGTATATAGAAAAAATTCTTTTTGTAAAATCGAGTACAAAATAGAATTCCATTCTGCATGATGAAATACACAAGAAAGGAATATTTAACTAAAAAACAAACCAAATGAGTTCTTTGCCAGTCATAGTATTAGTGGTATATAATATTATATAAGATCTTGATTGTAAAGTTTGTAATGTTTTTATTATATCTGTTGAATTTGTGTACTGCCATAATTATTCGAATAGTTGAACGTTTTCTATTTTTGTATTTTGCTGATCAATGAAAGTATTTGAAGCTCAGAAGCCGATTTGTTTTCGGATTTGGGCAGTGGTTATATCCTATGTTTAAGGGCATCTCAAAATTTGCCCAATGATCATTTATTGATAAATATGAGTGCCTACGGTCCGAATTTCGCTCAGTCTTTAATTCTTGGGTTTTCATTCATTTTCAATTGACAAAATTACCATCGAAGATCCATTCGAAGAATTTCCATTTTGTCATGATGGAGGTTGGTGATACAGCTATATAATGATTTATTATTTGACATTCAAATTCTAGATATTATTTCTCTCCGAGAAAACTATTTATTTATTAATTTATTAATATGTATATAATTTTACATTTATGGGACATCAAATTGTATGACTCGTTTTCAATATACTGGTCGGTAATTGTTATTTTTAATTTTCTATTTTATTGATATTCACGTCCAAGCCTTGAGCTGCTTTTGTATTATTTTTGGAAATTAGTTGACTAGTTGCTGCTTTCATATAAAGGAAAAATATTAATTTCAACTTCCCGATATCGAATCAGTTGATTTTTATGACATTGATATACAATTTTTAATTTCTGTATTTCACACGAATATATCTAGTCAAATAATTTCTGTTCGAAAATGTGCAAATCATAAGGTATATATTTGGTGAATTTAGGTATTTTATATACATGTTTGCCTTTAAAGTACCTACAAAATGGCTTCACTTCGAAGAATATATTTTTAGTATTGAGAACCCGGTAATATACAACATTTTTGGATTTTTATAACAAGAACTTTGTACTCGATCAAAAAATTTTTTCGCTGAATAATTTTTGTTACAGATAATATTTGAATTATAATTCAAGTTTAATAAAGGATACATACTTTGGGCTTTATCTTCGTCAAAATATCAAGAGTCAAAGTGAATAAGTGTGAAATTTGAAAATATTGATATTATCAGTTTCGATCGACAGAGATGTATTTTAAAAATATCTGTGTTTATCAGTAGAGTGGCCAAGTGTCTAAGAAATATATTTTTTACAGAAAAGAAATATATATTGTTCTTACCATTGCCTAAAATAATTATTGTATAGTGTTAGTCAGAAAATTGAACTTGAAATTCAAGTTTGAATTATAAGTATGTTAAAATCAATATTGCGATGCCAAATATTTAAACGTTGAAAATACTTTCTTATGTATTTAAAACGATTCTTCCAGGTTTTGAAAAAATAGTCAATTTCCCAGTTTTCTGTAATATTTTGTTCTCACCTAATTTATTTATTTATTTATTTTTTAATTGTTGTACTTTATTTTTCATGACGTATTTTCATCGAAACCCTCATCATTTCGTTGGGACTCATGAAAAATAAATTATAATTACCGATATTTTATAAACTGTACAGTTAGTTATAAATCCTTAATCTTTTTTTGTGAATAATTAGAATTGAGAAGCAATCTGTAGTGTAAATAAGAAATGAGTGAATATCTACATAATTATGGAATTTTGAACATTGTTGTCTTAAAATTTAATATTTTCATGTCAAAAGCAATATTTTTCTGACTTCATATCATTGGAAATGCATGTGGGTATCCACTCAAAAGGCACCGATTTTTGAAAACAATTAATTAAGTGTAGAAGATAGAATTTTGGTTCAAGACTATAAAGAATATTCTGTGTAACGTCTTGTGAATACATTTATATAATATCTACTCTTTTGAATCAATTTACCTTTCCTATTCGATGCTTGTCGATATACCGAGTGTATTTTTGAAGTTAAATAATCAGTTGAAAATCTCGAAAAGGGAACATTTTATGGAAAAAGTTGATGGTTTCGAGGGGTTCCTTATTCGAATTCATCTTTTATTGCCTTCACCCTTTTGGGAAGAGGGAGGTCCACTTTGAAATTTCAAATGAGAATCCCCAATTTTTATAGCACATCCGTATACTACGTCAAAAACACAAAAGTTTTGTACGAACAATTTTTCACGATTTGTCACATATGGCTCTATAATCCATCTGAACGACCTTAATGTATATCCTTTCCATTATAATCATTCACATGAAATTTTAGTTGTAAATTGTCCAACCATTCGTTAAACTATGGAAAACGTTTTGGGCATAGACGCAGATTTCTACCAGATTCCAAATAAAAGAGATCTATTTCGATTTTTTTTTTTCAATTGATACATACTTTTTTAATGAATAATTTCGCCATTTCCAACTTATCAATGACAGTATACATGTACATTCAAATTCAATATTCAAAATAAACAGTTTAGCAGGACACGTCAGAATTTCATGTGAATGATTAATGGAACGGATACATTAAGGTTTTTTAGACGGAATATTTAAATTCATTTGCAGAGCCATCTGTGACGAATCGTGAAAATTGTTCGTACAATACTTTTGTATTTTTGGCCGCAACTGACGAATCCGCAATAAAAAAAAGGGCTTCTCATTTGAAATTCCAAAGTTGACTCCCCTCGGCATACAAGGCTGAAGTAAATGGAAGATGTTTTGGCATAATATAGACTTCCACCTCAAAAGTATCAACATTTTATTCCAAATGTTTTTTCATGAGTTGTTTCCTTTCTGAGATTTATAATTCGGTATACCTAATATGAACTTAAGAATTTCCTATTTTCTATTTACTTCTTACTGCTCCTTTCTATTACAAAACTCACAATAATTCTCAGAAAAAAAAATGAAAGTCTGGAGCTTTAGTCCTGAAAATTTCAGGTCTGCAAATTATAAGTATATGAAAAGCTTTAAAAATATAAATAGGCGATAAGGCTCACCTATCTATATACTGATTTTCGCTTACTGATTATTATTAACATTAAAACATTTTTTTTCTCATGTGGCATTCTGTATATGAATTTCAAATTTAAAGAAAACATCAAATATACCGAATTTAAGTTTCAATACTATCGGATTTTCATTTTTCGGATTATGAAAAAAAAAAGAAAATTCGAGGCGAATGGATGGGAGTGGTCACCTATCCAGACACTGACAAAAGCATAAAATTGATATGATTGAACTAATGAACTTCCTTTTCGCTCTTTTGGTGTGATAAACATCTAAAACTCAACATGAATACAATGTTTCAACGAATGAGTTTTTCAGTCGGTTTTTATTTTTCCGATTATCGAAAAAGACGATTTTGTTCATTAACGGAAAATTTTGAAGGTGTTTTCTCTCGAACATGTTTGCAATTTGTTTTACAATATTTCCGCTATTGTCATTCATAAGAATAAATGAAAATACGTTTATTATCAGATGCCAATGACGGTCGAAATTATTTTTAATTTTTGTGCAAAGTTGTTCAGTTTTACTTATATGCAGCTTATTTGGGCTTGGTATCCCAAAATGTTGATAATGCTACATATTTGATGTTAACTTGTTATCTCAAGGACGTGAAAACACTGAATCAACATATTTGATTTGAAATATTTATTATAATTCAAGAAATGTAAAATTTAGTTATCCAAACATCGAATATTAGTTTCTTTCTGTGTTTTCCGGAAATCGCAGACTACTCCAATCAGTTATAAATTGCGGTTTTTCCTCATTTGACACCTTGTACATTTATGATTATGATTAGTTTTTCATAAACGTCTAATAGGCCATCCCGATGAATCACCCTGTATATAATCATGTTTAACGAACGGTCGCTATTTTTCTGAACGACTTTGAATTACGCTCACTGAGCCAAACAGATTGTTAAAACTGTCAAAACAGAGGTTTTAGAGATTAGGTTTATTTTAACCGTACAGAAAACTCCTCTCTAATCACTTCAGGATCTACAAGCGCTCATCAGGTATAAGATTTGTAACTGCTCTTTCCGCTGAATGCAGCCATAGTACAATGACTTTAAGTCGCAGCTTGGAGATCTCCCATGAAGAAAAATACAGTAGTAGTCCAATTACTGATCTTCAATACCTCTTTCTCTAAGCTTATAGCAGTTCCTACCACCGTCTTCTGTATTTCAGAAAGGTTGTTATTATAGAATAAGCTTTTATATTTGTTCCCATGGTTTAATATTTTTATGAGGTGTTGAGGTGTACAACTTTGCTTCCGCCGTTTTGCAATAGATGGCTATAGCGGTAGTCGAAATAAATAGATCGTAGGTGTCATACAAGCTTAGGTATTTGTAAATATATCCCCATCGAAATATTAGTCGATTTGTGTCTGCATCATAAAGTTATTCTCGATTGGACATGTTAGTTCACTAGCCAAATTCTCGTCATTTGCGGGAGGTTTTAATTTTCTCATTTAATATAAAGAATACTGAGGCTCATTAGCCTCAGTCGGAGATTTCTTTATATTTGAGAGAGTTCAATGGAACTCTCTCAAATACCTATGGTGAGGCCGTTAGTGAAAGAACGTGCCGAGAGTGGTTTCAACGCTCCAAGAATGGTGATTTTGACGTCGAAAACCAGCATGGTGGTATAAGAGAGAAGGTTTTCGAAGATGCAGAATTGAAGGCACTAATTGATCAAGATTCGTGCCAAACGCGAGAATCATTGGGACTCAACAAGCCATTTTTAAACGCCCTAAAATCATGATTCAGAAACAAGGAAATTGGGTGTCATTTTTTTGCTTGTGAAGAGCTGTTTGCAAGGCGAAGAGGGAAGGGATTTCTGTACCGCATTGTGACTAGAGACGATAAATGGGTTCATTACGATGATTCCAAGCGCAGAAAATAATAGGGATATCCCGGACATGCTTCCACGTCGACAGTCAAACCGAATATTCCCGGTTCCAAGGTCATGCTCAGTATTTGGTGGGACCAGCTCGGCGTAGTGTATCATGAGTTGATAAAATCGACTGAAACAATCACAGGTACCGACGTTATCAAACGTAATTAATGCGTTTGAGTCGAGCATTGAAAGAGAAACGGTCGCAATACAACGAGGGACATGATAAAGTAATTTTACAGCATGACAATGTTCGACCCCGTGTTGCGAAAGCGGTCAAGACGTACTTGAAACCGTTGAAATGGGGAGTCCTACCCCACCCGCCGTATTCTCCAGATGTTGCTTCTTCGGACTATCACTTATTTCGATCAATGGCACACGACCTGGCTGTCCAGCAATTCCGGTCTTATGAAGAATTAAAAAGTTGGATCGTTTCAAAAGATGACCAATTTTTTTCAACGCGGGATTCGTAAGCTTCCTGAGAGATGAAGAAAGTAGAGGTCAGCGATGGACAATACTTGGAATCATAAATGTATAACCAGTTTTTTACAATAAAGCATTGAATCTCGAAAAAAACGGCGGAAGCAAAGTTGTATAGTGCATCCCATTTTGGGTGAGATTGCCAGGTTTCTCGCTTGTTATTTAAGATAGAGCCTTGCGGTTTTCACGTTCCTGTCCTACTTTTTCGTGAAACTCAAGTTGGTCTAATCAGATTTTGCATAACTGTTTCCGTTCAAGAGATACAGGGCGATTTTGCAAAATGTTACTTTTCGGACCCCTCCTCTTCGAAGTTATTAGAAATAATGCTGAGGTAAAAACTACGTCTGAATCAAAATTCTGCGTCGAATCCAGTGGCGTACTCAATTTTTTTTTCGGGCTATGGTTTTGAAGATTCAACACTGTTTATTGGTTGAAACGGTCAACTCTAATTCTATTATATTGGGATAATGAAACACCGGATTTCTTAACTAATATATTGAATTTGTCTGTACAAGTTATATGTTTACAAGGTAACAGCTACGAGCGTACTGGTGGTCTATGGTATCCCAATTTCCTGGGGATGTTATTCATCGCCTTGGATTCTGCATACCAAAGCGCAATCCAAGTCCCTGATTGGTCCACGTCTTCGCTCCTCGCCCTTAGATGTGACTTTGGGCTGACCATATGTAGCGCCTATGTGGCGCCAGGATGGTCCTGTTCTATTTTTAGTCCTCGCTGTACCTGCTGGGGTTGGTTTCTCGACCTAAATGCGTCTTTCTGAATATTCAACTGCCCGTAAAGTTTGCGTGCAATTCACTTGACGCAACAAACATAAACATATATTTTTTTAATGGAACACCCTATATATTATTACTTCGTTGAATTCGTTATTTTTTTCCCTTAAAAATGATATATGATACTATATGGGTATGATGGTCAGAAATGTTAAAAAATCACTAAAACATCATATAATGATGATTTTTTGTTAATGAGCAATGGATTTTCCATATGAAAAAAAGGATCAATTGGATAATTTTCATTTGTGATTTTTATTTACAGTAGAGTAAGCAAACAAATATAATACACTCATCACTAATATGAAAAACAAAACGTACGTACCTACCTATTAGCAACAAATGAATAATACAAAAATTCATAAACATTCCATAATATCTTACAGATTAAACTGTTCAAATTGCTGTCCATTTTCCCTAATACATATAATATACTACAGTAAAAGACATAACAGTCCCGAAGAACTTCGTGCATCAACAGAGGCAGTTTTCCAGGATTCACAAAATCGCCCTTTTATAATATTAAATGCACTCAGGCGTATTGAAAAGTTTTGTCAATTATGTATTAGAGGAAAATGGACAGTAATTTGAACAGTTCAATCTGTAAGATATCATGCAATGTTTATGAATTTTTGTATTATTTATTTGTTGCTATTAGGTAGGTGCCTACGTTTTGTTTCTCATGTTAGTGATGAGTGTATTATATTTGTTTGCTTACTCTACTATAAATAAAAATCACAAATGAAAATTATCCAATTGATCCTTTTTTTCATATGGGAAATCCATTGCTCATTAACAAAAAATCATCATTATTTGATGTTTCAGTGTTTTTTTAACATTTCTGACCATTTTCCTA
Organism: Harmonia axyridis; assembly: GCF_914767665.1. Taxonomy (NCBI): domain Eukaryota; kingdom Metazoa; phylum Arthropoda; class Insecta; order Coleoptera; family Coccinellidae; genus Harmonia; species Harmonia axyridis. The sequence goes on along the minus strand of NC_059504.1, from coordinate 29,112,689 downwards.
TATAGTATTGTACATCATTTTGAAGGGAAAAAAATAACGAATTCAACGAATTAATGATATATAGGGTGTTCCATTAAAAAAATATAGGTTTTTGTTGAATCTTCAAAACCATGCCCCGAAAAAAAAATTGAGTACGCCACTGGATTCTATGCAGAATTCTGATGCAGACGTAGTTTTTACCTCAGCATTATTTCTAATAACTTCGGAGATAAAGGAGGGGTCCGAAAAGTATCAATTTCCAAAATCGCCCTGTATCTCTTGAACGGAAACAGTTATGCAAAGTCTGATTAGACCAACTTGAATTTCACGAAAAAGTAGGACAGGAACGTGAAAACCGCAAGGCTCTATCTTAAATAACAAGCGAGAAACCTGGCAGTCTCACCCAAAATGGGATGCATTGTATGTACAGTCCATTCAGGAATTATTGACATCTCGGGTGGCTGTGAAAATCGAAATTAAGTTGGTACTGGCTCATTCAGTAACATTTTGAAATGCAGATTTCGGGTTGGCATTGTTAATGTCATTGACAGGAGGTTAGATTGTTCAGTTTGTTTGTGTTATTGGTTCTGATCCAAGAAATTTTGAAACAAAAAAGTTGTATCAATTTCAAACACACATTGATTAGTTTATTTGAGTATTTCTCACAGTACTGTTTGAAAAAAGAAGAAAGCAAGTCATTACAACCTATGCGATACGATTTCACCTTCAAAGAATCATTGAATGATTTGATTATTAACAAAAGCAACCAATATATCAGTCTGGAATAAATTTGACCAGAAAGCATTTGGATTTTAATTAATCAAAGACAGAATTACATAAAATTAATTGGTTACAAGTTCAAAACAGTTGATAAGAGGAAAATTCTTATTGATAAAAAGTTGAGTACGATATTATGGTGAATACAGAGAATATTTGCAACAAAATGTGGAATTCTGGAGGAAACTTGATTATTCGAAAATGGCAGTCTTATTCAACAGTGAATTCTAGAAAGAAAACAAAAAGTGTTCAAGTATATTCAAGGGTAAAAGTAGAAGGAGCGCTATTTTGATAGTGGTGATCATAAGGATTATATAAATCTATGAAGGGAGAATCATTTTATAATTGGGTTGATAAATTAATACCTTTTTTTGTAGATACTTGGAATAATGTGTTCACAGATCAAATGATGAATTTCAAAAATTCATGGAACATGACCGAAGTTATAGAGGGTCCCGGGAAGAATGCGACAAACGGATACCATGAATTAAAGTCATCATGGAGGACCCGTATCAAGAGGCTTCAATCGCCTGAGTGCCTTCGTTTGGGATATACAGGGTAATGTTCATCTTATGAGTGAAATTTTACATTCGATAACTCTTTAACTAATCGACCGAATAATTTTGAAGTTTTGTCACCCTTTCCTATCGCCTTCCTTCAATATTTCTGAATTCGAGTAAATCAGATCCGGACTAGGAAAATTTCAGACTTTTCCTATTTTCGTGAATATTGGATCACCTTGTACGTGAACATTATGATTTTTTTCCGTTTTCGGAACCACAAAGAATCAATTCATTATTAAAATTCTAAATCTCTGCTTGGCACGGTCATACAGGGTGATCAATAAACATTCCCTTATGAGTGAAATTTTTTTAGTTCAATAACTCTTCAACAAATCCACCGAATAATTTCAATTTTTCAAGTTTTGTGGCCCTTTACTATCGCCTTCCTTCAATATTTCTGAAATCGAGTAAATTAGATCCGTACTAGGAAAATTTAAGACCTTTTCTATTTTCGCGAATATTGAATCCCCCTGTATGTTGATATCATGATTCTTTTCAGTATTCGTAACCCACAAAGAATTAATTCATAATAAAAATTTTAAATCTCCGCTTGGCGCCATCATTCAGGGTGATCAATAAACATTTCTGCATGAAAGAAATTTCATAGTTCAAGATATCTTGAATTCATCGGTAGAATTATTTCGGAAATTGAAGTTGTTTCACCCTTCACGAATGTCTCACCTAAATTTTCCTCAAATTATTCAAGAAAACTTTTAATCATCAAACTGGATAAAGAATAGAACAAAAATATCAAATAAATTGAAAATATTTGATCTTGAGAACAATGAATCAAAAATAAAATATTTTCAGTCCAGCAGGTATTGTTCAATATGATATTTCTCCATTTTAATACATTTTTTATTCGGTTGAATCGGTTGTACTTCTTTCATGAGGGAATGATTATTGGTCACCCTGTATGACGGCGGCAAGCTGAGTTTTAGAATGTTGATTATGAATTAATTCGTTGTGGTTACGGAAACGAAAAAAATTATGATATTGACGTACAGAGTGATCCAATATTCACGAAAATAGAAAATGTCTAAAATTTTAAAGGTCCGGATCTGGTTTATTCGATTTCAGAAATATTGAAGGAAGGTGATAGTAAAGGGCGACAAAACTTGAAAAATTGAAATTATTTAGTGGATTTGTTGAAGAGTTATTGAACTAAAAAAATTTCACTCATAAGGAAATGTTTATTGATCACCCTGTATGACCGTGCCAAGCAGAGATTTAGAATTTTTATAATGAATTGATTCTTTGTGGTTCCGAAAACGGAAAAAAATCATAATGTTCACGTACAGGGTAATCCAATATTCACGAAAATAGGAAAAGTCTGAAATTTTCCTAGTCCGGATCTGATTTACTCGAATTCAGAAATATTGAAGGAAGACGATAAGAAAGGGTGACAAAACTCCAAAATTTGAAATTATTCGGTCGATTAGTTAAAGAGTTATCGAACTGTAAAATTTCACTCATAAGATGAACATCACCCTGTGTATCCCCAACGAAGGCACTCAGGCGATTGGAACATCTTGATACGGGTCCTCCATGATGACCTTAATTTATGGAATTCGTTTGTCGCATTCTTCCCGGGACACCCTGTATTATATTAGGCTATATGAAAAAGACCTGTAAACAAAGTCTTGGCATTGCATCTATAGTTTATTTATATTCTATTTTGAAATTATTTTTTGTTTTTTTTTTGTTCTACAATGAGTAATCCTAAAATTTAATAAATTCTAATTGCTTTAAGAATTTTTACTGAATATTTAATCGAAAAATATATTAAGAAGAGTATATTTGAGAATTTCTTCACCTCCTAACCTCTTAAAGATGATAACAGAATGCAATAAAATTTTGAAATTACCAATTTGAGAATAATTTCATGCAAAAATGCTTTTAGTGAGTGAATCAAAGCTGTTATGGGCTAAATACTTTATGTACTGTGATAGTATAAAAGCATTTCAATAAAAAATAGAAAACTTGAGTGTACAAATATATCTATATTTTTCATACAAGCTTAACCAATCATTCACGTCATGAACAGTTTCAATAAATAGTGACTTTAGAATAGTTATTTATAATACAAGTGCAGAAGGCATTGATATTCTTCCACGAGTTCAAAATTCAAAAACGAGCCACGAAGTGGCGAGTTTTGGAATGAACGAGTGGTAGAATGAGCCTTCTGTACGAGTATTATACATTATTTTCTCTAATTCATTGCATTTTCATTGAAATATTTCCATAAATATAATTTAGTGATTTTTGCATTGAAAAAATGTTGGTTGGCAGAACTGATTTCTTTAAGGCAAATTGATGAATTGACAGATAAAGCCATGGCGGAAAGTTCGGAGTTCCAACATAGAATAATAAAATATAACCATGAAAACTGTGCGTTTCTGATATATTCTCGCACGATTTTGTTCTACAAGATGTGGAAGAATGAACGGAATAACCACAGAATTAGAGAAAGTAATTTACACATCGGCTGATAAATTGGTTGCAATTTTGAAAGTTACAGTAGATTGATGTTGAAATTCTTCATATACTAAATGAGTCCTTTAAATTTTATTTCTGTCTCATTATGATTTTGTCAATTCATTCACTTAGCCACTCAATTCAAAGTAACAAGACATTTTTTCTGATTGCTTCACCAGTTCAGCTACCACAGCTAAAATGATCCATAATCGCTGGGATAAAATAACACGTTCAGAGTTATACGATTAGAATTTTGCACACAGTGTCCATAAAGAATGTAACAATTATTGAAGAGCCTCTGGTGAGAAGGTATATGCATATTTTAATGATCTTTAATGGGATCTTTCATTGTCGACTCTTAAATGAATGGATATCTCTTCTCTTCATTGGAGTTGCTTGAAATTTGAAGGCATTCCACTTTATTTTTTCGTTATCGAATCTGAATTCCCATATATTCAATCATGATTGTATACCTGCCTTCCTAATTTCGAAATTTTGGGTTCTTTAAGATAGAAAAATGATATGAATAATATTTACTGATTATTTCTATGATGAACCATAGCAATTTTTAGTGATATTTTTGTAACTAGAAATAATGCCGCGACTAGACGTTCACGGCCTGCTTCGATGTCAAAATTCCTGAATGGACTTACGTCTATGTATCAATATCAAATTATGTTTCCATCTGAATGTATGGAATTTTTCTTGTGTTTTTCCCAGATTTTTCCATTTGCTTCCTATTTTGGCTTAGGTACATCCATTCCAATGGGATTTTATATTTTTCAAATTTCGTCATAGGACCAAGAGTAATCATAGTGAAATTTTTCAGGAGAAAGATTATTTTGGGAAGGACTATTAGATACCTAATCATATAATAGGATAAGAAAAAGGTTCTCGCTAGAAGTGTTGATTTTTATAAAAGAATTGTTTATCACATTTCATCAATACATACAAACATACAAATATAGATTACTTACTATACATGATTAACATTATATAAATAATAGAACGAAATTATGCTACCTAATGGTGATTTTGAATGATATTGATAAGAAAAAAATGGAAATGAAATTGTATATGTGCTAACTAATCTTTATATTGATCTAATATGTTTACATTTCATGTTTCAACATAAATATTTCGATATAAAATCTATTTTCCTTATACGATAGGAATTTCAAGAACAGCAAATCTTATAAATGGCGTAAAATAACACTTATTGTTCGTTATTTGTATTTGTTCAATTTTGCTCCAATACATTGGAAGTTACTGGAATAATAAAATTACTTCTCCAGGGTATCTTATCATTCGATTTCAAATTTTCAATAAGTACAAATTTAAGAGTTATACCGAGAAAAAAAAAGCGTATAATCTAACAAATTAATTAAAATTAATCACTTTTGAGGGTTAAAAGCGATGCTGCATGTTTTAATGATAACAGCAACAATATGTTCTGATATTACATGATTTTGTAAATTATTGGATATTGGTGTTTCAAAAAAGAGATCTATGATGAACAAATGTTAAAAGTGAAAATTTATCAGTCGAATGGCCTGATACTCTGTATTTGTTCATTTGAACAAATCCTATTATCGAAAAAAAATGGAATTCAAAATGTTCAATGAACTAATAATGAATTAAGTGATACATTCAGTTTGTTATTATTGTATGGTCTCATTTATAGAGACTTTGACACGATTAATTAGAAACTTGGTAATTTTGAAATTTAGAATATTATTCCTACATATTTAGTGACATACCTGAATATTATTTTTAGATTAATGATCACAGTTTTAAGCGAATATTTCATTCAACACAATTTAAATCTCTGATATATTCACCTAATGATAATAATATTCACAGTTTCAACAGATTTACAAGGCTAGGTTACACAATACAAAACATGCCGTATAATTTTTATATCTAACCCATTCTGTACTACAAGTTTGATTTTTTTCAGATTTTTCCTTAAAGTTGAAATATAACAGAAATATTACGCATTACGACAAATGGAACCTTTCGATGTATTCAGTAATGTAGGAAAACTACATTTTTCAATCCGTTGTGAATTTTATATTTGTAAAACAAGAATTATTCAATTGTTGAAAATTTTTCTCGAACAATTTCACATTTGTTTATAATTAATTAAGTTAAATCGATGGAAATTTCACTTTTTGATATATAAGTTGTTATGGGTCGAACTGATATTAGTTTTGAGAGGAGTGGAATCTGTTAACTTTAAAAAATATGATTAAATGGATGGGCAATGTTTGGAACAGTACTGTCAAGGACCCAGTTTCCTTCTTGCGAAAAATTAAATAACAATTAAGAGGGAACACCATCACGTGGCTGCTCCGATAAAACTGAATTAGAGATGGGTTGAAGTGTAAGAGTAGCATAAGCTAAACTCTCGCCCAATGAAGACGATTATTATTATTATATTTCTTCTTACAAATCAACGATTTTTATGAGGTTTTCATATAATTTTCTTAAACAATAATCTACATGAATAAAGTGAATAGTTTCAATTGGAAAATGAGAAATGAAGAAAAACTTTTCATTTTTCGCAAAAAATTGATGATAATATATGTACTTTGTACCAAGCACATAAAAATTTCAAAAATATTCGTTAAAAAAGATTCCACTACAAAAGAAGTAAAACCATAATTTCTTGAAAGTCGTTAAACAGTGCTGCCCTATACTTATTAGCTTCGAAAAAAGAAGAAATACGAAGTGAATGTACAACTTCGAACAACGTACAAAGTTTAGTCATCGCAGGAGCGCCAGAGGGGAAATGAATGGGTACCAAAGTTTGACTGTTACGCGAAAAACCATATGGTGGTAATCCCTCTTAAAAAACTGTTCATATCATCAATATTATTGAAAAACTCATTTTAAATCATCTTTGCAACCTCGCTGTCTTCTTAAAAATACGATACTTCCACAGCAATTACCCGTTTTCAAAATATAATGAATCATAATCTGAAAAAATTCACTCTTGGGAACTTAGTGCCTTTCAATAACAACACATAAACACTAGAAATTTCAACCGATCACGTAATAACTGCTCACATCATTTGTGCGTCTCAAACTTGACTTCTCTCGTAGTGTTCTTTCTTATCGATTTGTTTTTAACTGGAGGTGTTCCGTGTACTTCAGGGATCTTGGGTATGTTCAAGTTCTGCTTGAGAAGGCCCATCGGTGAATTTCTGGCCATTGGAAATGGCGAAGTAGCTGGGAACTGTGTTGCTACAACGGGAACGAAGGTGTGCGGATGTAGCTTCGACAGTGAACCAGCTGGAGATTATGTAATAATGAGAAACACATCCTAAGGTACTATTAAATGCGGAAAAATATGAAAAAAATTAAAAAATTGAGAAAATTCAAGCAAAATCTCAAAAATGAGGAAATCACTGACTGACATTGAATTCAGAAGCTTTAGTGCGCTAGTTCATTCATGCACCAATTGCTCTCTTGGGGACTACATAAATATAGGTATGTGCCATACGTTACTCGTATGACTGCTCAGTCATACGAGCCTGACTTCACGTCAGTACTTTCCTAATTTTTGGTCCCTCTATATTGTTATTTCAGAATCAGGAAATTAATTCCATTATTCACAGATGTTAGAGAATGATTAATAATAAGCAAGTAATAAGCAATAATAAATAATAATTAATAATAAGCAAGTGATAAGAAGTTGACAGTTTTTTCATATGAGTAGAGCAATTCTATGGGATTGGGAAGGAAATAATACCATTGTGGAAAATCGAAAGATTTCTTGTTAATTTTTGGGTGGATTCAATATCATATTAGTTTCGAAAGTGTCAACCTATCAATTCCTGTAAAAACTCACCATCATTGAATATGGAAGCATTTGCATTTATGCGTTGAACCTGGGATTTCTTGTACGCTTGGGATCTCACAAGACCAGTGGTCCCCGTGTTGACAGCATCTAATGACATACTTCGATTTTGTGTCTTCGCCCACATCGCGTTTCTTTTGCTCCTGTTGATGTCATCGTTCAGCCCTGTCAGATGATCATTTATAGCGTAAAGCTTTTGTGTGATATCTTTACCTGAAAATAACAATTGAGTGGAATTAGGACGCACCATGTGGGACATGCCTTCAGTAAGGGCTCCCTTATAACAAATTTTAAAATAAGAGGTTTCATTTTTAATATCTCGCTAACATTTTTGAAGCTGTCATATTTTGACATTTGACAAGTGTTAACACGTTGAAATGGTTGAAATTCCCTACAAAATGGTGAAAATATTGCAGACACAGTTCGCAAAAATAAAGCACTTTTAGGTCGCCGTGAAGCACCTTCTCTTCTGGCAATTATGAAACTGGTAGAAAAATTTGAGCTACTGGGACAAGATAGTCATGTGAAGAATCGAAACTGTGTGCTATAGAACAACTGAGAATGTTGCTACTGTAGCTTGTAGTGTTGACGAAAACCAAGGGCGTAGATCTTGAACTACCAGTGCCAAATTTGAGTTAAATAGGAAAAATCTGTATCTGGAAAACAATTCGTTTGCGGATCCATGTTATAGGACTTTATTTATTAAAATGATCTGAAAAATCTGTCATATTCGTTTGCACCTTCAATTTAGGAACACCCTGTATCATCACTATAATCATCATAAATTTCATCCCGTCCACTGCTGAACGAAAGCCTTCCTTATCTCTAGTCATCTTTTTCGGTCTTGTGCCGTCTGAATCCAGTTTCCAGGTACTCTTTTTATATCGCCTGTCCACCGACTAGGAGGTCATCCTCTACTTCTAAAGGGTGTTTTTTTAGAGCTATAGAACTTTAAATTGCAAAAAAACAACGATGGATTATTCGATTGCCATGAATTTTATTTATCCGCAAGATAATCTTGTGGCATTACATTTTTAATATGATTTCTGGCATATGACCGCCACGGCTGGCTCGGATGTAGTCCAACATTTGTGGCCATATATCGGCAATAACACGGCGAATGTTGTCTTCCAAATGGTCAAGGGTTTGTGACTTATTCGCATAGACCAATGACTTCACATAGCCCCACAGAAAGTAGTCTAGCGGGGTTAAATCACAAGATCTTGAAGGCCAATTCATAGGTCCCAAACGTGAAATTAGGCGGTCACCAAACGTGTCTTTCAATAAATCGATTGTGGCACGAGCTGTGTGACATGTTGCGCCGTCTTGTTGAAACCACAGCTCCTGGACATCATGGTTGTTCAATTCAGGAATGAAAAAGTTAGTAATCATGGCTCTATACCGATCACCATTGACTGTGACGTTCTGGCCATCATCGTTTTTGAAGAAGCACGGACCAATGATTCCATCAGCCTATAAAGCGCACCAAACAGTCAGTTTTTCTGGATGTAACGGTGTTTCGACATACACTTGAGGATTAACTTCACTCCAAATGCGGCAGTTTTGCTTGTGGACGAGGCCATTCAACCAGAAGTGCGCTCCATCGCTAAACAAAATAAAATGGACGTAGTGCGCGATACGTATTCCGCACAGAAACATTATTTTCGAAATGAAATTGCACTATTTGCCAGCGTTGTTCAGGCGTGAGTCTATTCATGATGAATTGCCAAACCAAACTGAGAATTAATCACCTGACAGCTGTTTAATCGGTAGCCATCTTGAATAGTAATGCCAACTTAAAGTTATATACCTCGAAAAAAAAACACCCGTTATATGCCTCATGTCTAGGTCTCCACTCCACAAGTCTCTTCGTCCACCTTCCATCACTCATTCTCGCCACATGTCCAGCCCAGCTCCACTTGAGCTGTAAGACAGCTTCAACTGCGTCTCTTACTCCTGTTCGGTTTCTTATGGTTTGGTTAGGTATTCTATCTCTGAGGGTAACTCCCAGCATTGACCTTTCCATTCTCTTTCTCATTACTTCTGCAGATGTTCTTTTTTGTTAATGTAAGTGTCTAAGCTCCATACGTGAGAATAGGAAAAATACACTGATTGAAGACTCTCCTCTTCGAGCACATTGGGATATCAGTTGTTTTCAGTACATGCCGGAGTTTACCAAAGGCCGCCCACGTCAAACTTATTCTTCTTTGGAATTCGTGAGTTTGATTATCTCTTCTAATGCCGTTCTCATGGCCTTAATACTTGTATATATGCACTTGTTCTAAGTTGATGTTGTAAACTTTTAGAGGGCTGCTCAGTACCAAGTTTGTTATGTACCTACTGAATTTTTGATAGATTCATTTTCAAACCGAATTTTTCTGAGACATCGTTTAGCATATCCAACATGTATTGTGCTTCCCGTATGTTGTTGGTTATAAGCACAATAACATCCGCAAAGCAGAGATGGCTTATCTGCTCACCATCGATGTTCACTCCTGTTGTACCCCAGTTCACTCTCTTCAACATGCTCTCCATCAACGCAACAAACAATTTAGGTGAAAGTGTGTCGCCTTGTCTTACCCCTCGATCGACATCAAACTTATCAGTGCTCTGATCTATGGATACTCTAACGTTTGCTGTAGCGTTGTTATATAGATGTTCGATAATTCCTGAGTATCTATGATCGATGCGACACTCCCCAAGTGTCTCTAGAAGTTTTCGCTGATCCACATAATCAAAGGCCTTCTCAAAATCCATAAACATAAGCATTAGTGGTTTGTTATACTCGATACATTTTTCGATGAGAACTTTAACTGTCAGAAGATGGTCATTAGTTCCGTATCCTGTTCCGAATCCTGCCTGCTCTCTCGAAAGGAAGAAGTCTATTTTATTTGTCAATCGCTTCGCGAGTATTTTGGTGAACAATTTGTACATGTGGTTGAGGAGGCTTATAGGTCTGTAGTTCTTAAGATCTGTTAGATCCCCTTTTTTGTGAACAACTACAATGGTTGCATTATTCCACTGTGATGGTGTAGTTCCTTCCTCGAGGCATTTATTGAAGAGACCCTTTAGAGCCTAGATGATTTTTGGGCCTCCTTCTTTCATTGACTCTATTACTAGTTCATCGTCGCCGGGAGCTCTATTTTTTTCATATCCTGAATGGAATTTCATCTGACCCCTGGTTTTGTATCTTTGGGATATCGGCTTCGATCACCTCTTGCCTGGATGGATATAATTCTTGATAGAAAAGTTTTATTGACCTCAAGATTTCCTGTTCATGCGTCACTATGTTTCCGAGTCCATCCTTGATCCTCTGTATCTCCTTTCTTCCCATCATAACTCTTCTCAGCAGCTTCAAACTCTTATTCTCTTGTTTCCTCATTTCTCTAGATATTTTTCTGTTGAGGATTCTACATTCCTGTGTGGTCTTGTCCTTCATTTCCCTTCTCTGTTTCATTGAATCTTTTGTTTTTTGGTTTGTTCTTTTACTACTTTCGGGCAGAATTTTTCATCCGCCTTTTTTGTAGACTCTCTTATGTTCTCGTATATTGCGTCTATTGTCATATTTTTTTCCATAATTCAGATTTGAGGATATACACTTCATATAGGAATCTGAACTTTCGGGGTTATCCATTTCTTGCTCTTTCTTTTGAGTATCATATTTGTTCTTTCTTTTTTCATGTTCAATTTCATTTCGGTTCTTACGATACGGTGATCGCTACCTGTCGAAAACCTGTTCAAGACACTTATGTTGTTGATTATGTCATGTCCTTTCTGTTGCTGATTATGAAATCAATTGCATTCTTGGTTTCGCCATCTGGACTGGCCAAGTCCACTTTTTGCTGTTTCTTTTTTTTGAAGAAGGTGTTCATTATATGTATACAAGTTGTTGTGATGGTCAAAATCTATAAATGCGTCACCTCTTTCGTTTCGACTTCCTAGTCCATGAAAGCTGACTGCAACTTCTACTTCATCTTGTTTACTACCAACTTTGGCATTAAAATCTCCAATTAACAGAGTGAAGTATGTTCTTCCATATAGTAGGGCCGTGGGTACATCTTCGTAGAAGGTTTCCAACTCGTCATCTGTGCATGCGATGGTCAATCTTTAAAGAGTGTGTTCTATTTAACTGAAGTATTAAATACAGGACTCGTGAGCTTATTTTTTTGACATGCATAATCTTATTTCTATGTCTCTTGTGAATTAGTATTCTAACGCCCCTTAAGGCAGTTTCTTCACCTGAATAACATAGTGTATTCCCAGACTGAAAAACAGTTTGTCCCACTCCTATCCGGCGGGCCTCACTTATGCCTATTATGTCCCATTTTACATTTTCAGTTTTTCTTCTAGTTCCAGAACCCTGTATCAGGGCCCCCGCAACCGCGCGTGCAACGCGTGCACCGCACGCGGGCGCCACTCTAAAAGGGCGCCAAAACCTCTTATAGACCGCATGAAGAACCGATGGACCAAAGGTTTTCGAAAAAGATTTTTTCAAATTTTTTCAACAATTTTTTTTTTAAAACTTCTTTCGTGCAATTTATACAAGTTTCCGAACGTCGCATTGGGCATGAAATAGCCAGATATTGGTTTACAAAAACGCATACTCGATGCTAATCCTAGGGCATTTTTTGCGCTATGTGCTGCACACAGCTTGAATTTAACTGAAAATGATGCTGCTAAGGTTTCAAATAAAACAGTGGACTCTTTTGATATTGTAAAAGAACTTTATATATATTTCTCTTCATCCACAAAGAGATTGGAATGTTATGAAAAAGCATGATCCTCAGTTACGTCTAAAACCCCTAAGTGATACTTGATGGTCAAGTAGAATTGATGCTAAAGTTTCATTTTATTCAAATATGTGATAGCCTTTTAGAAATAGTAGAAAATGATACTTTTAACATAAAAACTAGACATGAAGCAAGTTCTCTTTTATTAAATATTCATTCTTTTAAATTTATTTGAAGTATCATAATTTCTTATGATGTTTCATTCCAGATTAATATTGTAAGCAACATGATGCAAAGTGTAGCGATTGACATTAAAGTGTGCCAAAACCATTTGAAGAATTTAGTTGATCATTTCAAAAATTATAGGGATGATAATGTTCTCGAGGAAAAACTTGCGGGAGCTGGAAAACTAGCGGCTGTTCTTGAGAAAGATCAAGGTTTTTCTCCATTATATACTGTAAGACGAAAGTATAAACCAAAATTGTTCGATTATGAACAGACGGAAGATCCAAAAATCGCTTTTAAAATAAATTTCTTTTAGAAAACAATTGATCAAACACTAAGTTCCTTAAATATGAGATAACGTTAACGTTTTTTGTTTTATTTGTGATATTCTTAAATTAAATGACAAATATCTATTGAAATGCTGTCATGCTCTTCAACAAAAGCTAACTGATGACAGGAAAAAAAGAGACTGACGTGAAAGAAAATGATTTATTCAACGAGATAAAAGCCCTAAGATTGTTTTCATTATCTGAAGCGAAAATCCTCTTGAAATTCTACAATATATTTTGAAAATAATCTAACTTCCTCTCTACCGAATCTTAGTATTGCCTCAAGAATCCTTCTCACTTTACCTGTGTCCTGTGTCTGTTGCTTCTGGTGGGAGATCATTCACTGAATTAAAAATTTTAAAAAACTATTTGAAGTCTACCATGTCTTAAGAAAGATTTTCTGGATTGGCAATCTTAGATTAGAGATACTCGATAAAATTGATTGATTGATAATATAAAAGAATTTGCAGCAGCCAAATCTAGAAAAACATCCATTCAATTTCTGGATTGATCCTAATTAAATGTTTATACCTTTATGAATAATTTATAGAAGAATACAGCTTAAGTTTTGAAACACATTTGAAATGTATTATGTTACAAATAACACCATAAAGTTCTCAAGTCAATGAAGGTTGCTGATAAATTTTTAACCATTCTACACTAAATTCTCAACAAAACTTAAAAAAAAAAAATTTCCGATTATACAGTAGTACTTCTCTCCACCTCCCCCCTTTAAGGGGCGCCAAAATATGTTCCGCACGCAGGCGTTGATGTCCCTTGCGGGGGCCCTGCCCTGTATAGTCAATTTAAAACTAGTGTCTTCTCAAATAAATTGAAATTTGAATGAAACACATTAAATTGTAAAACACAGCATAGACTATTTTTCGTTGCGAATGTCAGCTCAGTTCGTCGATAACTGCAGTATTGAAATTTTATGGAAACAACGGGTAAGTGTATACGTATGACGAATGTAAAAATTACAGTTGACAAAACAAGGAGAACACCGGCAAAGCGGGTAGATAAAGGAAAATAATAAACCTTGAACATAGACGTGCTCGAACTGTAGTAAGAGTATTAATCTTGAAAGCGATAAGAAACTCATAAGCCGGGAAAGGGTCCGATTTTTTTATACCGTGTCGATTTGAAATAAAAGTTAAAAGAAAGAAGTAAAAAGGTTCATTTTATGGAAAAATTTTCGTTCTTCGTCTTTGAGAGAATTCTGAAATTTTATATTTTGGAATTTTTGTGGGGAGTAATTACCCTTAGTACCCCCTTCATTTCTACGCCCTTGACTAAAACCCAGTTTTGTCTTTTTCTCGTCGATCTCAGAATTAGGCATATCAAGAACAACAATACATACCGGAATTGAAAGATATTGATGTGGATGACGTTTATTTTGAAGAATATGGAGCTACAAGCATCGAAACAATGGCAATCTTGCAAGAAAATTATTCTGGCTTATTTCTCGAAGAATTGATCAAAACTAGCTACCGAGATTTTGTCATTTAACACCTTTAGACCTTTTTCTTCGATTCAAGACTTTAAAGATGGAATTCGAGTTATCGAAGACATACAGTCCCTAGACAATTGGTCATGGAAATTCAATAAAAAGGATATGGTGCTGCAACCGTAGCCATGGCGGCCATTTAGCTGATGCTGTTTTTCATCGTGAATGCTTGCTCCTCGCTATGAAATAAGCATTCATCGATTTCTCTCGAAAGGAACTTGTTTCTTTATATCAAAATGAAACCTGTTTTTGGAAAACCTTTTAGATCTCATTATTTGTGGAGCTTTCCAGGACTACTCACCTATAACGCTATCTAATACAACTTTGAGCATTGGTCTATGTCTGAGTACACGCTCTAACTTCATACGTGGCCAGCAGAGGTACACGCTGTCCTCTTCAGCCGTGATTGTCACTTGGAATACGTCGTCTGATTGATCGTGGTTCGCCTCCCACTCTGGAGAGTCGACGAACTGATATACGTTGATATAGTGGAGATGAGTGTCATCGCATGTCACACGTAACCTGGGGAAAAATATTCCGGTTAGTCTTATGAACGAGTCAATTTTTGTTAGGGGCGGTATAGTATATCTAAAATCACTTGGAGGAAGCCAGAATGTTTTGATCGTACAAGAGTTGTTCAAGTTTCCCGTAATTCATTAGGGACCAGGGAATTATATAGCTTGTAGTGACTATGTCTGCTTACAGATGGCGCTATAGGTTTTCGCGCCACACTACTACGGCCTGGAGGATTGACCTAGCTAATCAGGGTTACCCTGTTACGAAAATAATGAGGATGAAAGGAAAGAAGGGATATCCCATCCCCCTAGTGCTTGTCAGAATAGACAAAGCATACAGGGGAATATTTACAAAGTTAAAAGAATGCTGCGGAATTTCAATCCAAGTGGAGAGTCAGAGGTTAAGGTCGGAAGTAATCCAGTTCTACCGATGCCAACTATATGGACATTCACACAGATTTTGCCATGCAGCCTACAAATGCATGAAGTGCGGAGAAGGACACGTGACAGTGGAGTTCCCCAAACCGATCACAAAATAGCCGAAATGTGCGAATTGTGGAGGAGACCATCTTTCGATACTTATCAAATGCATAAAAAATCCTAACAACCCTAGTATACAGAAACCCAAATACAAAGATGCTCCACTACCTAAAGAAAATGCGTTGACTAAAATAATAGAAAAAGCATGGATGTCAAAAAGGAATAAGTTAAAAAGGATGGAGAAACAATATCAGAAAGCATTCTAGGAAGATTTTGTGCTACCAATGTGACAATGAAGCAAAAATCACTTTCCTAGGAGAGCAGGAAAAACTGATTAAGCTCTTCGAGAAGAAATGAGTCACACCGATAATAAAAGACTTACAATTGCGTTCTGAAACGCAAATTCTCCTAAAAAAGACAGAAATTAAATCTTTTCTTGGAAGAAAATGAAATCGATATACTTTTCTTGGGTGAAACTTATTTGAAACCAACCAAAGAATTTAAAATAAGAAATCATGAAGTATATAGAAAAGACACAGAACAATGTAGATGAGGAGGTACAGCCGTATTAGTGAAAAGAGGAATTATACATCACGAACTACCAGAATTTCTAAGTGCAAATATCGAAGAAAAAAGGGTAAGTGTTAAAACGAAAGCAGGTGAAATAAACATTTATTCTGTGTACCGATCCCCAAACAATGGGATAGAAGAAGCCGATATAAAAAACTTCTTCCGGAATAAAAAACCTACGATAATTGCAGGAGACTTGAATGCGAAGCAGCCTGATTGGAATAGCAGAAAGATAAATCCCCAAGGAACTGAATCGTGACTCGTGAGCTATAGTAGACAAATGTAATCTGTTAGTACTAGGGCCAGAAGATCCTACTCATATTCATTAAATCATGGGTACGATAGACGTACTGGACAATAGCATTAATGAAAATTGTATCAGCGAATTATGAAATAGAAACCAAGATTGATCTTTCATCGGATCACAGGACAATGATCTCGACATTAGAAATCGGAACAGACAGACTACCCACAGACCAAAAATCAATTGATTGGGCAAAATTCAAAGAAATAATTCCAACAAAACGTGTGAATATAGAAAACAAAGAACAGCTAGACGAAGCAATCGAGGATCTAAAAAGAAGAATAATCGAAGCTGAAGTACAGTCCATCATGATCAAAAAAATACCGAAGAAGGGACCGCTACGTCTAGAGGTGAGAATTTTGTTAGAGGAAAAGAAAAAGGCGAAGAAACAGTATAGACGCACATTAAACCCCTGAGACAAAACTATACTGAATAAATTGACGAACGAAGTGAAAAACAGAGTCAGACAAGAGTTCAACGAAGACTCAAGAAGTTAGAAAAACTAGAAGACCAATCACTGTAGAAAATTTCGACAGCAATAACTGAAAGAAAAACGAAAGCGAGGATATCAGCATTGAAGAAGGGAAACCAAGTATCTATCACAAATGAAGAAAAAGCAGAAATGTTTGCAGAATCTCTGGAACATCAATTGAAGCCGAATCAAAAAATAAACGACGATTAATTCAACCAATCAGTCGAAATAAACGAAGATCACAATGATATGGAAGAAGATTCAACAGAAGTGACTAAAGAAGGAATTGAAGAAGTTATAAAAATCTATTAAAACATAGAAAAGCACCCGGAAAAACGGAATGCTCAATCAAGCAATTAAAAACTTACCAGGAGAAGCTCGAGATGAAATCTTTGAAATAGCCAGATTCATACTAAAAACAGGATTATCCAAACAAATGGAAAACGGCGGATACAATATTAATTTGGAATAAAGGAAAAGACAAAAAAGACCCAACGAATTACAGAAGACTGATAGATTTCGTAGAAGAAAAGGAAATAATTCCAGATCACCAGTTTGAGTTTCGTAAAGAGCATTCAACGTTTCATCAACTGGTACGACTAACGGAAAATATTAAGGAGCAGAATCTTTCTACAGATACCGGTGCAATATTCTTGGATATAGAAAAGGCATTTGATAAAATGTGGCTTCGGAGCCTGATATACAAAATGAAGTTGATGAAATTTCCAATCAAACTTACGACATTGATACAATCGTACCTGGCAAATAGAAAATTTAAGGTGAATATCGATACTACCAGGTCAACGATCAGAGAAATAGAAACCGGAGTTCCCAAGTATCGGTGATAGGACCGCTGCTGTTCATTTTATACATGTCAGACATACCGAAAATCAATAGACGCAAGATAGCCCAGTTTGCAGATGACACTGCCATATACTATCACAGTAGAATGTCTGGTACAATACAAAAGAAAGGGGTTGGTAAGGATCAGTTGCAAAGTACGCTAAATTCAGTAATCAGAACAGCGGTTGGCGCTCCGTGGTATATAACCAACCAACAAATCATAGAAGAACTAAAAATTGAAACTATTCAGGAAATAGTCAACAAACAAAGAAAGAAGATAATAGAGACGCTGAAAGAGCACGAGAATGAGGAATCAAGAAAGATACTACAAATCAAAATAAGAATGACAGATAAGGGGAAATACCTCTCTCAAAGAACTAAATAGAAAAAAAAAGTGACATGAAGTAGGGAGGAAAGTCTCCCGATCAGACAACATTAGAAAATAGGCTAAGGTAGGGAATGTAAATTCCGTACCTTATTATTTTTGGATCATATCATATCGGGTTTTTGCTTAAGAATGTTTAGTGAATGAGATTATAGTTTTGATGATTGAAGTAGTGGTTGTGTCAACAAATGGGCATTTATTAAACTAACAAAACCAAACAAGGGTGTATTCTTCCGATGTTCTAGTATGCTCGACTCTCCAATTGCTATAAAGTATAAGGCTAGGAACATAGTGAGGCGACCAAGAGGTGCGAAGAGGATAGCAGAGAGGATAGCGGTTCCCGAGAGTAGCGGCGATGACGAGGTGTCATCTCATAGTGAGGCGAACAAGAAATCAAGGCGATAGTCGAGTTTGATTATTATAGAGGAGGCGCGTTTCCGAAAAATGGATTTATACTGTTAGAAAATTCGTTATTGAAACTCTGGTATGTAATGAAAAATGATGAAAATAGAAGAACTTATAGTGTTCACGAAATTAATAAATCTAGGAAAGTACATGGTGAATTTCATCACTTGTATAAAGAATTACATGATCATCCAGAGAAATTTCTTTCATATTTCCGTACGAATATTGCAACGACTACATTCTGGAAAAAATTGAATCTTAATTAATGAAAAACTGGACTAATTTCATTCGCGACCCTATCACTCCCACGGATTAATTACTTATTTGTTTCATTTCATCCGCTACAGCATCCTATAACTTGTCCAAAATATATCAATTATGATGTTGAGCATCTCTCTGATGCCACAAATTTCTTTTCACAAATATCGAACTTATGAATGCCTCCTTTTCCAATTTGATTTATTTATTGGGCAGCTGCGCGGCGATGAAAGAAAACAAACTTCCCCGATCTCGCCTCTATCCTCGCTTAACCGCCTCGCGCAACCGCATTCGGGATCGCTGCACTATGTACTTCCCTATTAGAATATATTCGTTTGAATTCGCCTCTATCCTCTCTACTATCCTCTTCGCACCTCTTGGTCGCTTCACTATGTTCCTAGCCTAAGGGATTGGTTCAATTTTGAGTTTTGGTTTGTATAAAATTTGATTGATTTTTCTGAATGAATCAGATAACAATTTAATAACAAGGTATGTGACTACAATAACATTTATGAACAAATAGGTAATCTGATTAGCAATATTTTTCTTGAATAGGTTTATCTAAAAACTTGTGGAAAAAGTTTCCATACTTCTTATTCATAGGACCAAATGTTATGTTATATCTGTTACCTAGTATCCTCTCGAGATTCACTGACCCATTCAAAGGTGAAACCGAACTTTTACGGATGGAAAATTTTAAAATTGCACCACGTACACCATTCATACTTGACGAGGCTATAATTCTCAGAAGATACCCTCGAGGTTATACTCAAACATCGAATCTTATGAATAAATAGTGACGTCTGTATTTCTGGCACTTGTAAGTTCTGGGACTCATACAAGTCACATCGGTTCGTGTTTCATTATTTATGGAATCTGATGTCTGATTGAAAACTTACTTTCCTTGTAACAAGATGGAGAGCCTCTCGTCTGCCGAACTAACATCTTCCACGGCATATATGTCGCCTTTCTCCAACTGCATAACTTTACCTTCTCGAATCAGTTCCTTGAAGTGTTTTTTGCTTACTCTAAGAGGTTTGAATACCTGAAACGGGTAATAGTACCTATTTAGAAGAATACTGCAAATTTTACTGTATGAGTTATTATTTCCTTGGACCTCCACATTATAGAAATAGATGGTTTCTATACTATTGTGGTACTTCAAAGAATATCCAAAATATTGAGGTTTTATAAAATAGAAACATTGTATTTTTTCTTGGAACTTGGACCCTAGCTAGCAGTATTTTTGGTTCAATGCTTCAACTAACATGATATAATTCGAGTCCTCTCTGAGGAAATATTCTGGTTGAGGGGTACTATCCAACTGAATAGTTGGATGGTAGGCAAAACATTAACAATTTTTAATCAATAGTTGAAATTAACTATTGAGTAAAAAATCGATAGTACTTTGCCTGAAATTGTGATGAGATACAGCAACAATGCCTACACAGATTAAAACTGGTTCTCCTAACTCGTAGAAGATCTGAGTTTCTGATAGGCCTCAAAAGAGCAATAGGAGAATCAGGAGAGAAAACATTTGAATTTGCAAAAAAAGATTACCCTCTAGCTCGGAAACTCGTTGGAATTTCAAATCTCGCGCTGTAAGAACAATATTCGATAAGAGAGAAGAATTAATTGAAGTTTTTGATCATATCAGCGACAATTTGGATGAATGGGATGATATTACAATACGTGAAGCTACCGGTTTGAAGAAAATGTTGAACGATTTCGAATTTTTGTTCATTCTCCACTCTTTTAATTTGATTTTTACATACACAGATCCCGTTTTTTCTTATAATCCAGCATAAGTTATCAGATATAACTTATTGCAACGCCAGAATCACTTCTTTATTATCGATTCTGAAAAAATTTCGCACAGAAGATGAGTATTTCATTCGCTTATATTCAGAAGTAGAAAAACTCCCAGAAAAAACACAAACATATATGTGTGTGTGTGGCCGACCCACATCTCGAGAGCACGAGCCGTCACTGGTAAGCGGTTAACAAATTGAATGACTAAATTAACATAAAGACAGACGTACGTTTCGGAATTTTTGTATTTAATAATACAATAACTCAATAGCTACCTGTCCTAATTGTTGTTCTGTGAATTCGAACTAGAGAAACATTAATTGTCAGTTAATTTTGAGATTCCTCAATTGCAATTTTTGTGAAATAGGTATACCCAGGTTACGGGTAGAAATCTATATTTTCTGATCAAGACAACTTGTTGACGGAACGTGCGCCAATTTTTAATTGAAAAATTCTGTAGACATAAGTATGGTTACTTGAGGTTTAGAGCAATGCTGAGCGTGTGGACGCAGATCGGTTATACAGTCACATGCTGTTAATATTCATAGAGGAATTTCGAAAATTCATAACTTCGATACTATTAGGGTTAGCAATGCCGTTTCAAATTTTGTTTGTTTATGGTAGTATTTTTTGGATAGGTATACGAATTCTTTGAAATCTGATTTCTTATTTTTTTTATTCATGGATGATGTTCTTGAACTATGAGTATCAATGCAGATCAATTTTTGTATCATATCAAATTTCGTGCAAATGGCTCTCAAAGTGTCTGAACAAGGCTATAGACGGAGGACAGACAGATTTTTCGTACACATGCATTGCCGTCTTGTTGAAAAATAAATGTTGAGAAGTAAATCTTTATTGAAAATATGGTGTAATGTCCTTCGTGGAATGCATAATTCCCAAGATCGGCGAAGAATCGACAAGCTTGGGTTTTCGTCAACACTACAGGCTACAGCAGCTATTCTCAGTTTTTCTTGGGCGACGTAAACTGTTCCTATTGTTCACATCACTAACTTGTCCCAATAGCTCAAATTTTTTCATTGATTTCACTATTATCGTCCGAGAAAGTGCTTCACACCGATCCAAAAGAACTTTAGGTTTTCGAAATGTGAGTGAAAATTTTCACCATTTTTGTAGTGAATTTTAACAATTTCATTGGAGCATGTATGGTTCCATTTTTAGTAATCGCGTACTTTTCACTTCTCAAATGTCAAAAGACGACACCTTCAAAAATGACTGCTGCGCAGATAGAGGGCTTTTGAAAATGAAACCTCTAATTGGAAAACACTTCATAAGGGAGCTCCGACTGAAAATATATCCTGCACAGTGAGACCTATAATTTCAATTGTTGTGTAAAGATATCACACAAAAGTATAAGGCTATAAATGTTCATCTGACAGTACTGAACGATAACATCAATACGAGCAAAAAAAACTTCATATTGGAAAATTGAAGGTTCCAATTTTTTTTCTCTAATGATTCCAAAAGGTTATTTTAGAAAAAATAAACCAGAAGAGCCATAATCCAAATGAAAAAAGTAATATTTAGTGACTAGACATCATATTTATTTGAACTGGGTTCGTTGTGGCTCGGTGAGCCTTCCGGGAACTGCGACCATGTAGATTTTTTTTTCTCTACCTTACTCTCTACTCATTCTTGGAAACCCAAAGAGGTCGTATTAACTGGACTTATATACAAACGAATAATTTATTTCTGATCAGAATTCATTTATATCGTTTATTATCCATTGTTCAATACCTACAAATATTTGTGGAAACTTGCATTGATTTTGGTTATTTATATAATTGAGGAAAATATTTCTACTTTCTGAGAAAATAATATGGTAGGCACTCGGTTTAGAAATCTATTTTCTAGTTTAATAACCTGGAAGTTTTATTGTTAGAAACCTTAAACATTTAATTCTTTTCGATTTAACTTACCTTAAGATATAAATCAGTCATTTCTAGGGATAACGTTGGGGGTAGAAATCTCCATGTCAATATCGCAGTATGTGTTACGTTCAGAAACACAATTAGAGAATTCCATAGCAAAATATCTAAAGCACAAATTTCCACCCCTCCCCATATTGTTATGAAACAATGACCAATGGATAATAATGTCCTGAAACAGACGAATACTGATTGTAATGGACATGATATTGTAGGTATTATTCTTTATAATTAGTTTCCTGTTATACGTTTTAATTCTAATAAATGGGTATTGGCTCGGAGAAAATAAGATTTTGGTATTGTCGATTGTTTGACATATACAGTCCACATAATAGATAACTCATTTATTATCACTTTTGAACAAGTTATCTCATTGAAAAGTAATTGTTCCCTAAATAATAGCAAAGGGTATCATTGATATATAATATTAGTTTCGAACAGTGGAATAGACTCGGGAATAGATTTTCAGGGTAAGATTATGGTTAAAATCAGGCTTATTTGGTTCATCAGTAATAAAGATCTCGGAAAATACCTATACTGATCTGTCCATGTATCTCGCTTGAGTGAACTCTGGAATCAATAGGACTGAACCTTCATAGTTAATTTAAAAATAATGATAATATTTCAGATATTATTTGTCAGATTTCAAAGGAGTTTTGCGGTTTTGAAGGTATGCCGCTAAAACTATTGATCTGAAAATTCAGCAACATTTCAGTTATTTTTAATTGATTTTGGCGAAAATTATAACAGATCAGATATTCATTTGTGATTAGGTTCACATAATCACGATCTTGTCTTCTTCTTCTTCATTCTTCTTTTTTAGGCGATTCGCCTGTTTCTTTCCGTCGAATCTCTGCCTACACCGACAAATTGTCGCTCCATCGCTTTCGAGGGCGTCCTAAACTTCTGCGACCTAGTGGTGATTTATCGTGTGCAATTCTGACCATCCTTTCCTCGTCCATTCTACTTCGATCTTGTCAACGGATTATTAATGTTTAACACAGTTTGGCAATTCATGTTGTGAAATCTTCTAACTTCTATGTAGATAATCTCTAGTTTCTGAAGTTATCAAACTGGCTATAGATTCGAAAAAAAATTCCGTGTGATTCAACTGTATTTCAAGAACTCGAAAGGTTTTATATTTTTTATATATATTAAACCGATTATAGACAATTATTTCGTGAAAGAGCGTAGTGACAACTTCCATTATTGCCTGAGATTGGTACCTATACGCAAGTGGTACTTTGATAGCTATAGTGTTTTCAGCACAATCCCACTCTTTCCTTTCTTCTTCAAATTGAATGAATGCATATTCTCCTTAGTATCAAAAATGTCAAAAGCTAGAATTATATTAAAAAATATTTCTTCTACATTTCAGAGGATACCAATGACACTGAGGCAATTACTTACCATCAAAAATTCTACTTACTATACGATTATATTCAATTTGTAATTTTAATAATGAATATATCGTAATAATTTTCGCTTCTTGATTTGCGGATTTTCCTGTTTTTGAATAGAAAGTAACCAAAAACTCATTATCCTGGTGCGGCATCTATTGATTCTCTTGTAATATCTCATATCATAATATCATTTTCGACGAATTATTCATGAATAACTGTACAGGGTGGGCAAATTTCGATGTCTTAGCACTACAACTTTTTATTCAGACGAGATCAAAATTTGAGTTCTCTTGAGTAGTATTCATTTTTGGCTACCACCTTCTTTTTCTATTTAAAAAAACATAACTTCGGGTCATACCTTCGTAATTGAGAATCCTGCCAAAAAGACAAAGAGCACTACACTTAATTTTTCATGAAAAAGTGCCTGTAGGCACACTTTCAGAGCTCCATCATCAGTATTAGCTGAGATATAAATTTTTTTCGATATCGCTATTTTTCCAATTTTCTCTTATAAATCGAACACAAAGAAAGATAGTCAAAAATGAATACTACCCTCATTAGTTTCTCAGAAGAAGAGAACGAGAATGAAGTATCAGATTTTGTCCTCCTCTGATTTAAAAGTTGTAGTGTAAAAACATCGGAATGGGCCCACCCTGTACATGCCTTCAGTGCGAATGCAGATCAATTTGGATAATCTGAATCATTGATGTTTTGTTATAAGGTGGTCTGAAAAGTTCGTAGGCTGACACATATATGGCAAATCTACTATTGAATCCATATGAGTTTAAGTTAGCCCTAAGCTTCAAAAAAGTGAATAAATTTGATAGTTGTTGGACTCAGTTCATGAGGTACAACATTTTGAGTGAGCAAATCACAATCGAAAAACAACAACGAATCGATGGTTCTGAGCAGTGTTTGGAGCTGTTTTATCATATAAAACGTGATGAAGATGAACCGACTCCAAAATGTGGAAAGACGCAACAGTCGGCTGACAAAGTTATGGCACTATAGTATTTTGGATGACCATGGTATTCAATAATCATGGACTATCTTGAAAAGGAAAACCATCAACGGCGACTATTACATAGCTTTATTGGAGCGTTTGAAGGAGGAAATTGCGGAAAAACAGTCCCATTCGAAGAAAAAAGTAATGTTTTATCAAGACAATGCACGAATAATATCACAAATCAATGGGATCAATGGACAAATTGCTTGAATTCGGCTTCGAATTGATACCGTATCTATCGCACTCTCCAGATCTGGCGTTCAGCCAGATTTCATAAAAAAAAAATATGTTAGCTTACGAACTTTGCAGCACAACTGTCAAGTTTTATTCTAACATTATATTTCTAGTTAGCTCAAAGTTTCCAATATCTTGTATTGTATTAGGTACAATCAACAATTCTGTAGAAACTGGTGTGAATTTATGTGAGTTAGTGACAGATTCATTGAAAATTTTGAATTATAAATTGATAGGATTCTAAATGAAGAGTAATGAGGAATGGAAAAAGGCCAATTTATTATGCGCTTTTAGGAGTCTGATAGTTTGAATAACTGTTGAAAATTGACCATACGTTGATGAGATACAGGGAGCTTCATGCTTTTTATCAAAAACTTTTAACCGGTATAACACTTGAACTACGAGGCAATTAAAATATCGTCTATCGGTAATAGAGTTTTTATTCTGTTCTGATCTTCTGTCAACTGTACCTGAACTAAATTGAAAATTGACAGCCACTACACACGTTTGCAACATACATTACAATCTACAGCGTTCCAAAATATAAAACATAGATGCCACTGCAGGTATCAGAGTAAACTTAATTGTATTTGCCATTTGGAGATTTTCATAGACCTATAATATTATTCTATGTCTATGGAGTTTTCTTATATTTAACAACACTACGGTGGTATGGTTTTTTTGAACCTGCATGTTTTTCTTGATGTATAAGTGAACAAACTTTCCACGCGCAAGAAACGTTTTGGGCTATTCACTGAAAATGAAAAAAAAGTTTGGAGAATTCTATGAAATGGTGCGGTTTACAATTTCTCCTAGGTATGCCCCCTATTACAGTTCATATTCTGAAATATGGCTTGTTGAATCTCAATATTTCAGTGAAAAAAACTATTAACGCACTGTAACAGTTGGAGCACGAAAAACGAAAAAAAGTTTGGAGAACTCTTTGAAATCATGCAGCAATTTTCAATGTATTTTATGTCTTCTCCTGTGGTACATATTCTAAAATATTTTCTTATTTATTAAATAACAATGGATGATAACCAAGTAATAATTCTAAAATATGTTTCGGTGAAAAACTGACGAACGCGCATTGTCATATTTGGCACCAGTCCGATCATACAGTTTTGTAGTGTTCTTCAATGCCTTTTCATTACAGCAAGAACTTCAATACTCACTATGGTCATTACATTCAATGTTTTTATATTTCTCTGATTAAAAAAATCTTACCTTACTAATAGAACACTTTGTTTGAAACTACCAGGCACTAGGAATGCTGCGGCAAAAAAGAAATTGGCAGTTTGGAAGAGACTGTGTTGTGCGGGATTCCATTCTGTACAGGCCCAGGGGGGCCTGTCCGTAGTCTTGGTGGCGTTGAAGAACTGGCTCTCGAAGTCGTAGTCTGAACTATTCGTTTGATTGAAAAATATCTCGCTGCTATTCCAGGTGGAAGGCAGGTCCGTGGAGAACGTCAGGTTCCTTCTGAACCCCTCCAACCTGGAGAAGGATTTCATGAACTCGGTGGAAGTTGACATGTTCAGGTCCCTGGGGAACTTGGGAACATCACTCAGGTTTGTACGAACAAGAGAGGGTCTAGTTTCGTGGTGGAGTCTCGCTTGGATCACAGCTATTTCCATCGTTAATACTGTGAAAAGAAAAAGAAGACTTAAAATACGGAGAAATCACGACAAGAGAGTCTGCGATTGTTAAGTTCATGAACGTAGCCAGTGTAAGGGCTGTAGAATACATTATTTCTTTTCGTCGAAATGTTTGTATTTTTTGCCCGCGAATGGTATCGAACGACTCATTGACGACGAAGTCCTGGTCAAATTCAAGATGTCTGACAGTCCGTTAACATGATAACTCTCGAACGGAACGACCTAAAAACTTAAGAATTTCAGTCTAGGTACAGATCTAAATGTGCAAAGCGAAGTGGTCTAGTGCACTTCTGAATAACAACATATAAAACATGAAATGAAAACTACAATAAAAGTTACGAATACTAGTGTTGAAAACCTTTTTTTTTTATGTGATGACATAAATTAGGTTTTCAACACTAGTATTCGTAACTTTTATTGTAGTTTTCATTTCAGGATGCTGTTAATAAGTGCGAAAAAGAGCCCGTAAACTCTCGATTGGAAAGACCTAGAAACTCGGGAACTTCAGGGTAAGTTTGGATTTCGAATGTCGTACTTTAGTTTGTTGGTGGACAAAATCCGACTAGAAATTTTGTAAAAATCAATAAAATTTCATTTTTCTGATACAAGGCCGTAGCTAGGAAAAAATGTCGCAGGGGGGGTTTGCGTTTGGGAACTCATGCTTATAGTCCTATAAGAACTGTTCCAGAAAAAAAATATCACCACAAATATCACATGATGAAAACTTTGAATTGAAATATCTATATCGAATTCAAGTTGAATATCTTGTGAGGGGCAGGTGCTATGAGAAAAAATTTGAAAAAAAAAACTAGTACCGTGTATCTCGAAAACGAAGCGTTTGCGAACCCATGCTTATAGGACCTTTTTTCTTAATATGACCAAAGGAATCTCTCATTTTTGTTTGTGAGTACCTCCAATCTACTTCGAAAGGCTGAACTATCTTAGTTTTGAACTATGTATTTTCTCTGTAGGAAACGCAAATTATTCAACTCAATTTTCATTCATAACATTCATTCGAAATCTTGATTTTATACATTTCCAAATGTCAATAGTGAGAAAAAAAGTAATCAAAATTCACATCATCAGATAGCAGTTATAATAAACATAAATAGATTTCAGTTCAGTTTCAAGGAAACTGCATAAGTCTGGTTGTTATGGAATTTTTCTCTATAAATAGTGTAATGTAATAACACTATACGACTATATGAATAATAAATTAAACTGAAACTTGATTGAGCGAGGAAGTCATGCACGTACATAATATACTACATGAATTCTCGAAAGTCAATGTTCTTTTTCTCACGCAAACAACCACTAAAACTGATATTCATCGCATATGTGACCACAGAATTAGAGATTATTAAATTATAGTTTCATATTTTTCATGTAAAATTAAGAATGTGAGGTTTTTTTATGGCTTTTGTTAATATTCGGCTTTATTCGTAGATTCAATAACATATAATTTTTTTATGTTTGTGCAATATCTTAGGCCCGCTTCTAAGTAATTCAGGAGGAAAAATAGTACAACGAGTGAAGAATTTTTCCTCGTCATACCTTCTTATACATGCAAGAAGTAGTTATCATGATAAATCAAACAAAATCTTTCTGATTATCATCCACTGTATCAGTAACGATAAGATCGATACATATCGTCCGAGTTCTTGTTTATTATCGCTCCCATATAATAATGACAAGGATCATTTTTCATATAGAAAACATAGTCATATTGTTAATGGATTGGCAACAATGATATATTACCAAATTAATTTGGATATAGTATGAGGACACGTGGGATAGATGATAAATCAATTGAGTATCTGATTCAGAAAAGCAGTGACATAAATTGCGGAGAAAATGATGGGGAAATTTGATATGAATGAACATTAATCCAAACAAGTATTCATTGAGCACTTGAAGCTAACATTATACCACCTAAAAATTAAACTTGTACGAGGTATTGAGAATTGGCAACACTGATATTGCCAGGTGAAATTTGATATTGACATCGTAACATTTGACATTTTTTGTGTTATCCATAACGTTATGACGAATAGTATATCCAAAGTCACTTAGAGGAAGCTGAATATTTGGATTATACAGGGTTTGTCCAAGTTTCCAGAAATTCCTTTGGGACCAGTGAATTTATTGCCTAACAATACTTCCAAATAAACTCCGGTATTTAGTGGATCGCGTTATCCACTTCAAAGGGAAATCTATGGCCAAGCGTTTTTAGCGACTTAGTTCAAGTGACTTTGGATATACTATACTAGCACAATTTTTGTTTACAGTAAATTGAAAATTTCATCTCTGTCAAAATATGGATTTAACTCGTGAAAATTTTCGAGGTATGAAAATTATGACTTTCAACTTAAGAAAAATGCATCTATCAACTGAATTCAACAATGGCGATGAAGCACCTTTTAAAGCCAATGTATATCGCTGGTAGGTACACTGAATTCAAATGTAATTCTCTCACGGAAGAAGTTGAAGAAGGTCGTCGAAAACACGTCATTGTACCGGAAAATATAGATGCTGTGCGAAAACTAATTGGAGAGGATCGTCGTGTGACATATCCGGAAATCGGAAGATAATTAAGCATTAATATGATTATCATACATAAAATTTTGCACGAAGATTTGTGTTTATTAGCTCTGTGCATGTTGGATTCCATATTTGTTGAATGATGTTCAAAAACTTACTCTTGTCGTTTGGGCCATAAAATGATTTCGAAATACGACTGTGGTGCATCCAAAACGGTATACAACATCGTCACAGGTGACGAGTTGTGCATTTATGCATACGAGCCAAAAAGAAAAGGCCAGTCGGCAGTTTGGATGTTTCAATATGATGCAAAGCCACATTCAGTCTTTGGACTCACAATTAATCCAATCAATGGGTCATCCACCTTACAGCCCCGACTTGGCATCGAATGAGTTCTTCTTCTTCCCAGAAATTGAAAAATAAACTTCGTGGGCAACGATTTTCATCGCCCAAAGAAGACGTTGGGGCCTTCAAAATGCATGTTTAGATCTATCATCTTTTGATTCGAAAAAAGTTTCGAATGATGGTTCAATGATGGCGATCAATAAAAATATTTTGCATCTAAATCGCTTGTTAATTTTTTGTATTCTCTTTACATAAATAGTAACCCTTGTATGTTTACCCCTATTTATTATTGATGTAACTATTATTATTGATATAACTGATTTGCATTTTGCATCAATTCTGGCAACTATTTTATATAGGTCATGCAATTTTCGAAATTGACAATCATATATTGTGTTTTATCAATCCTTCATGAAGACTTTGTCTCTGATTATGAAATAAATATGAATTTAAGTAAATTGAGTCACAAATAATTCTCTTATAATCATTTTGTGTTCATACCTATTAATACAGCGCATTCACCATTTAGTAACCCCCGATTTGAAATTGAAATGAGGAGAATCTGGAGAACGAAGGATAAATAGAAAAGAAAGTTTTACTTTCTTGAAGTTCAATATTGTCCAAGTTCATGCAAAACTCAGTTTTTTAACTCTTGAAATAAGTTTTACTCTACGTTACTTGATACCTACAATATGATGTAATACATATGTAATACAAAAAACTTTACATATAGTATATATATTATACGACATACGTTTGAATTATATAATTTTATTTAATGCAGAGTATTCAGGCTGGATTAATTTCATGAAAGACAATTGTATTTCAGTTTGTGAATAAATTATGCATATATCATGTCCAATAACGATGATAGGAACGATCTGAATTCACAAGAAAGCTTAAGAAACTTCACATTTTTCAGAACTCTCAATCATTTCGCAACACCAAAGTATACTTGCGAAGGTACCACTTCACTCGATGAGCCGCGAACCTAACTAGTTAAAACACATAGTCACCTTCGAGACAGTAACATTCTTTTCAGCAAAGAATACCTCAATCAAATACTATCTCCAAAGTAAGGTTAGGTATATTATGTCTTAAAACTTTACAATACTTATCTTCTTATCCAATATAAATAAAGCTTACAAAGAAAATCCTGATAGGGCGAACTTTGATAAAAATTTTATTACACTTAGGCCGATTTTCTCATATGCGACTGAATCAATGTATTTCTGCAGCGTAGTTTTTATTTACGAATAAAACTTGCGTAAGAGGAATACATTTTTTTATTCGCTTTATTCGCTCTCACTGTTCGTACACAATGCAATACATTTCCTTTCGTAATTATCTGTTCAATATTGAATTTTAAGTTAAATTAGAACTGAAGAAGTTTTGACGAATCCGAAAATAATTTACAAGTTCTATAATAGGGGAAAGAATTCCTATGACATTTTTCCCAAAAAACACTTGAGGTTGGCAACAACCAACATTTTTAGAATAGGGAGGAGATGTTGGATGTTGTTAAGTTCACAAGTTATTACAAGGATGTTCAGAGAATGAAATAAATTTTTCAACCAAAACAAATCCGCCATCTCTCAACTATTGAAAAAAAGGAGGTTGGTGGTTACCTTATGACGTTAAGTTTAATATCACATTATTTCGTATATAATTAACCGATTTTGAAAATTTAACTGGGTTGTGTACAGAACATGAATAACTTGCAAACTAATGAACACTCGAAATCTCTTCCCTATTCAAACAATGTTGAGGGTGATGCCACCCCCAGGAGGGTGGTTTATTCGGAATAAACTTAAGATGGAAATTCGTTCCCCTCAAAGTAGAAGTTGACTTATTTTCTTATCAGAGACTTATCAGAGATCCACATGCTTGAATGTTGGGGTGAAGGAGAAAAATTGTAATCGCATGTCTGCATTAGTCATTGACCAATTTTGATTTCAGTTAAGGGAACAAGATCAAGTCGTATATGCTTTTCTGACCGGCTATTCAAATTTATTAACATTTTTGTTATTACATGTTTTCTATTCAAATAGGGAAAAAACTTTTCCAATAGTTGTGTCACTGTATCGGGTGTCTCAAATTCGTTGTTAGTACTCAGAACCCCATTGAGCTAGAAAAAAATGGGGGCTCAGTTTTTAAGAGACTTGATTTGGGGAAAACTGTAACCTCATAAAGTCAACTGTTTTCAAGCTACAAGAGAAAATTGGAAAATGGCGTGAAAAGAGAAATTCTCATAACTTCTTCATTACTGGTTCTTTCCACATGAAACAAAAACATTCTACAGGCACTCCATGAGTTATCGTGTTTTCAGACGGAATTGAATTGAGGATAGATTGCGTAGCGACCTCGGACCTCTGGAGTTCGAAATAAGAGAATACAGAATACTACTCTGAATAGTAAATATTTTCATTTTTTCTGCAACCGATCATTATCTGCCTTTATGATGAAGCAAAGTAAATAATAAGTTTTATATTAACTTTTTGATTGAGATAGCCAGTAATGATTACCTTCAAAAATCATTTCCTGATAACCAGCTTTTGAAATTCACTAATTTGTATTTCAAGATAACTTATTCAAAGTCAAATAGTAACTGAATGAATTTCATTGAAAAAAATTTTAGTTTGAATGGTCAATTTTTATAAATGCTCATCTCAACAATAGCAGTACAGGATTCAACTTAAGGATGATCTAGCAAAATAATTATTCAGCATATATTTGTGCTCAATATTGATCAATAAATATTATATCCATTACTGGCTATAGTGTGAAAAATTTTGATATGAATTTTTGAAAGCGCATTCGCCATTTTGCAAAAATAATGAAGAAATACACATAATACAAATTCGATCTTCCTTATTATTTATACACTTCAATTGATTAATACAAATTTTCTGGCTATCGATTACATACTTTGGTATGTAGAGATTTCATTAGACAAAGAAATACCTGTTCTAAATATCCAATACAATATTGTCACTATTCGTAAAACCCGTGATGGAAAATTCCGCCACGAAATTTTCCATTAGCTATGGGGCTTCTTGCTAGTCATCAAACGCTATTTATTTTTTATTACTCACAACTATTATGGAAAATCTAAAACATGATAAAAGTGATGAAATTGCTTACATATTTTGTTATTGGTGAATTATTCACGATGATGAACCAATATCAAACCGTTCGCAGAAAGAATTTAACATCCATGATGACATTCTTATTTTTCACATTTCCTTATAGCAATTGAAATAAAATTAAGGAACAGTCATAAATTTTCTAGTAAGGCATTCATTATAATCTCGATTTTAATAAATATCCTACACAAAAAGAGTTTTCATCTGAAATTCAAAATGTTCAAACTAGTAGAATTAAACGGCACACCAATTTCATTTACATAATATTATTATATTATATTATTATTATATATATATTATATCTCTTTATTTAACTTCTTGGTTTTTAACTTTTGAAATTTATGAATCGATTTCTTGAAGTAGGGGGTACATCTATAATAATATACCCCAATTTATTGCACATGGCTTTTATATTCTCAAGAGTTTCTTAGAATAGACGACTTTAGGTTTCAATGAAAATCTTGAAATAATTCAAGGAAACAACATCATCTTCTAAAATATTCATTGTTCGAAATTCATTAAATTGTATAAAAAATTACAGCTATACTGTATTAATTTTCCTTCTGAGAGAATACAATTCTTGACGAAAAATATAATCAAGGAACTTGAAAATAAAACTGAATAGAATATTTTATATTGGACATTTATAATAGTGCCGATGTAATGAATGCAAATTTTATTCGTTTTTTGGCATTGTGATTTCTGGGTTCAGACCTTGCAACCGTAATATGTGGTTTCGTGAGAGGATCTCAGAACCCCTTTGAGCTAGAAATTAATGAATGCACATTTTCAGGCTCGATTTTTGAGATAATCAATCTGATGGACACCGCAACCTTATGAGTTCAACTGTTTTCAGAGAATACTTTAAAAAGATATGTAGTTTGAAGGGGAGAAAACTGAAAAAATGTCGTGAAATGAAAAGTTCTCATAGTTTCTTCGTTACTGGTGCTAGAAACGTGAAACAAAAATATTCTAGAAGCATATGATGTATAATTTTCTTATCAAACTATAAAAATCATCAGAAATTTCTGTTTCCCTTGGCCAATCAACCAGTTGAAACAAAAACATTCTAGAAGCCCTTTTTTTCAATAGAATCTATTTTTATAATCATTTTCTAATCATCAATTAACAATTTTTTATTGCAATCAGTTTTGAAGTTATATTGCAAACTTGTATTTTTTTTCAAATTTAAGCCATACAAATTTCAGTAACAAATAAAATCTCTTATTTTTCTTTTTTCAAAAATATATACCATAATGTATAATTTGCTTATCAAACTATAAAAATCATCAGAAATTTCTGTTTGCCTCAGCGAATCATCAATGATCATCTGCGAACTTCAGATAATTAAAATAATCGGTGTTGAAGAGCAGTATCCTTAAGAATTCGCTTTTTTCATGCTGACAAGAAAAGGTTGCGGTTTTCAAAACAAAAAGAAATTAATTATCTGAAAAATCGAACCCGAAAATGTGCCATTCATTTTTTCTAGCTTAAATGGATCCTGAGATCCCATCACTAGACGAAGAATTTGGTATACTCGATACTTTTTATAATGTCTGCAAATGTTTTTCCTTAAATTCGAATAATTCAAATTGAATTTGATTTTTATGAATTTTAATTAATTTTGAGTATCAGAAAATTCATAAATCATCATAATTCTGAATATATCACTGAATACGCTCTACTACAGAAAGAAATTTTTGCGATATTCTATATTTCTTACACTATACTATTTACGGGTGCAACATAACCTCAAAATGTTCATTAACCTTTTCTTCTATATTTTGACGACAACAAGTGTGATATCACGGATATACAAATGAAAACGAGTCGTGGTTCATTAACCGCTCAAACGAACCAGTCTGAACCCAAATTGAATATCAATATTGTTTATTCTGTGCAAGCTGTTACAATTTTGAGGTTACTCACTCCTCACTCAATCGCATCGTATGGAACTTTCCGCACTAAATGCATTTGTAGAAGTCGAAACTGTAACTGGATAGTTCTCGCACTGATGATTTTCCCGAAGCACGAAACATGTTTCGGCCGGAGAGTGTTTACGGGAATGGAGAAAACCTCGACGTAACCTCTATGCCACGCCTCGTTCTAGTGCGCCCCATATACTCCGTAGACGATTTCCATCGATTTTCACGTGACTCACTCAGACTGGTCAACTACCCCGTTGTATACTTTTGCGGGAAATCGATAGTTTTAATGGGCATTGAAGATCCGAATTGACAATCGCGCTCTCGAGGAAATTCAATTATTTTTTTATTACGCCGGGATTGGTTGAACTCTAATCTTGGAGGT
This sequence comes from Harmonia axyridis, assembly GCF_914767665.1. Taxonomy (NCBI): domain Eukaryota; kingdom Metazoa; phylum Arthropoda; class Insecta; order Coleoptera; family Coccinellidae; genus Harmonia; species Harmonia axyridis. The sequence continues at coordinate 29,077,603 of NC_059504.1, read as the reverse complement.
TTACTTTGGAAAGTTCAGGAAAATCTGGCGATCAGAAGCTTTCATTCTCCTTTCCTTGTTAAATTTTAATGAGTCTTGAGAGAGAGTTCGGTCTCGTTTGCAAGCAGAGGAACAGAGATATGATGTTCCGATTTTCTGTGAGAATTTTTAATTTGCGGTTTAGTTCATGTTGTGGGTGGGAGAAACGTTTTTAGGAAAGAAATATAACAATTCATACAAATCGGTTCATTATTACCCCTATATCACAGAATTTGATCTAATCGAAAGTTATACATAAGCGTATAACTTTGCTTCCGCCGTTTTCTTCCGAAATTCGAGGCTTTATTTTAAAAAACTTGTTAAACATTTATGATTCAAAGTATTGTCCATCGCTGACCACTACTTTCTCCCATCTTTCGGGCAGTGTACGAATCCCGCGTTGAAAAAACTGGTCATCTTTTGAAGCGATCCACGAATCGATCCAATTTTTTACGTCTTCATAAGACCGGAAGTGCTGATCAGCCAGGCCGTGTACCGTTGATCGAAACATGCGATAGTCCGAGAGAGCAACGTCTGGAGAATACGGCGGGTGGGGTAGGACTTCCCATTTCAACGTTCCCAAGTAGCAAAGTAGCAACACGGAGTCGAGCATTGTCATGCTGTAAAATCACTTTATCATGTCTCTCGTTGCATTGCGGACGTTTGTCTTTCAATGCTCGACTCAAACGCATTAATTGCGTTCCATAACGATCGCCTATGATTGTTTCGCAGTCGGTTTAAACAACTCATAATACACTACGCCGAGCTGGTGCCACCAAATACTGAGTATGACCTTGGAACCGTGAATATTTGGTTTGGCCGTCGACATAGATGCATGGCCGGGATATCCCCATAATTTTCTGCACTTGGGATTATTGTAATGAACCCATTCTTCGCCTCCAATCACAATGCGATGCAGAAATCTCTTCCGTCTTTGCCTTTCAAGCCGCTGATCATAACCAAATAAACGCTGTTCAACATCTCTCGGCTTTATCTCGTACGGCACACAATTTGCTTGTTTCTGAATCATTTCCATGACTTTCAGGCATTTTAAAATGGCTTGTTGCGTCGCTTCTAATGATCCTGCCAATTCTTGTTGCGTTTGACACGAGTCTTGATCAAATAATGCCTCCATATCCATCCTGCATCTTCGAAAACTTTCTATCTTCCACCGCTCTACTGGTCTTCGACATCAAAATCACCGTTCTTGAAGCGTTGAAACCACTCTCGGCAGGTTCTTTACCTAATAGCGGCCTCACAATAGGTATTCGAGAGAAATTAGTAAAAACCATAGAAAAAATCAGATTAACGGAAGGACACTTCTCTTGTTATAGGAAGCTCAATTTTTCTGTGCTCGTCAACAGTTGAAACCATAGAAATAATGAGAATCTTAGGTGAAAAAAGGTTTTTGACCATTTTCTATTATTTATATTGATACGAACCATATAATGTTATATATTTTTGAAATCAGGAAGAATGAAGCTTTCAAAAAATAGCACAGAAATCTAGTGTTCCCATTTGAAAAAACATAACTTTGGGTCATAGCTTCGCAATTAAAAACCCTTTTGAAAAGACGAGCACGCCACTGGATTCCACGTAAAAAAGTGCCTGTATAATGTTTTAATTTCAGAGCTCTATCATCAGTATTAGCGGAGATATAGATGTTTTTCGATATCGCCATTTTTCCAATTTTCGCTTATAACTCGAAAACAAAAGAAGGTGGCCAAAAATGAATACTACCCTTGATAGTTTCTCAAAAAAAAAGATCGAGAAGTGGGTATCAGATTTTGTCTATCTCCTCTGGTTCAAAAGTTGTAGTGCTAAAACATCGAAATTTGCCCACCCTGTACACCTAATAATAATTAAACGAAACCTTATTAGGATTAGGTTGCTTTTCTTAATTTGTGGTTTAATTATTATTATAATTAAACCACAAATTAAGAAAAGCAAAGTTTTACTGAATGAGTATAACTTTTGAGTACGAGCAAGCGTAGCGCTCGAGTAACTTAAAGTTATAAGAGTTATGTGAAACTGTTTTTTCACGAGGTTTGTTTATTCTATTTTTTCGCATTTTGTGTTGATTATGAACAAATAATCATAGATACGAAAGCTTTATAAAGATAGAAATTAAAAAAAATATAGCTTATATACCTGTGTAGAATTTCCGAAACGCGAAAAAAGACCCGTCTTCGTGACTTTTTTTTGAAATCCAAGGAAATGTACGCAAGGTATATGACATATTTTGTAATTGGAGGATGACAAAAAATGCACTGGGAACCGATGAGATTGCAATGCTAACCTCTTTTTTTGAGAAGATAAGCATATATATTTTAGTGTTTTCATACAATGTATTCCATTATTTTAGGTGAAAGCTCTCAAGGCATCCAGTTTATGGTCTACATATTCCATGTTGAAATATACTGTACAATAAACGAAAATATATGGATATTTCACAAAAAAATTACTTGCCTTTTTGAAACGTCAAAATTACAAAGAAATTAAAAGATTTGACTATGGAAGTAGAACATTACATAACAAGAGTTGTAAGAAGCATATTATGCACCAGTAGAAATAGTTACGCACGAGCCTCGAAGCGGCGAGTGTGTAATGCTAGGAGTGCGTAATTGTCTTACAACTCGAGTTGAGTACTATACTTTTTATACGACCACATCCATTTCAATAAAAACTTAGGAAAATCCAGAAACTGGTGACAAATCGCGACACAACTACGAAACCAAGAAGAAAAGTGTATTTACCGTAGGATCAGAGTGCAACGGATATGAAATTTATCATAAGTATTCACAATCGAGACCCAAACAAGTAAAACACAATACATTTTTCATTTGATAAATATAATCACGGTCCTCGCTGACACATGAGCTGATATTCAAATACTCAAAATTTCAAAAATTATATTTCATCAGTAAAAAAAAATGGTAACTCAAGATAATTTAGGAATGCAGATGGAGAACCATAATAGTTTTCAAATAAACAAACAAATATATTTGAATATATTCGATGTTTCGAGCTCTTCAAATTTGAATAATTGTACTTCTAATATTAACAATGTTAACAATAATAAATAAACAAATCTCTGTCAATTTGTGTTTTATTGACATTGACAGTATTATGCAGTAAAGTGGCAGGTGTATGTGATAAAATGCCACTTTTTTTTTGAATTTGTCAAACAGTACATTATCAGTCGAAATGCGAAAGAGATATTCATTATATCAAATGGCTTGAACTCGAAGTTTTTCGTTTACTGTTTGAAATGAAATTTTAGAATTTCTCAAACTAGTAGGGGTATAGCTTCGCGGGGACATATTCTTTAATACGATAATATAACCACCGGCAAAATTAGGGGAACTAGCAAAATCTTATCGAAGTTTGTAACCTTTGACCTATTTTAGCATGTTTTTTCAATTGTAGCTTGATTTCTCGGGATACATCTGTTTGAATTTCATCTTCCGTTAATTTATTTCCTGTTGAGTACAGGGATGACCAATAATGATGGAAATCGACCATGTGGGTGTAAGTGAATCTGTACTCTTCATTTCTGAAAATTTCTTTTCTCAGAATTCAGGTATCTACGATATATTCATTTTGAGAGAAATCGGATTCTCAATAATTTTCCGGTTTTCAATGACAATCATGGACGCCTTATCATTTTTCAATAATTTTCATTTTGCCCCCCCCTGAGAAAATTTTCTGCGGGCGCCCATGAACATATCCATCACCTTTATCTAGATTTCATCCCATATGGGAATAAGCGGCAACGAACAAGCCGACCGTGCGGCAAATCTGGCAAGAACTTCGGAGATATCCATATCTGACATCCTTCCTCACGTAGACCTTAAAGCTGCCCTCAAGAAGAAATATGTCCGAGAATGGCAATTCGATGGGATGCATGCAACCAAAAACTTCACGAAATCCAACCCAAAGTAGACAGCCCTCCCAAAATTAGTTTCCTTAGAAGAGTAAGTGAGTAAGTAAGAAGTAAGTGCTCGTCTCTTTTTATTTCAATAAATGATGACTCTTGACATTTTGAGAGGGGGGAGTTTGAACCCCCTAACACAAGACGCCATTAGATGGCGTTAGAAAGATGAGATTTCGTACTACAGAAACTTCTCTGATAGTTTTGTGTAAAAGATGGACACAAGCAAAGAGACAATATGCTATATTTTAGTTTTCCTTCGGTGAAGGTGAAAATGCAAGCCAAGCGGCTGAAAATGTAAATAGTGTTTATGAGCTGAAGATTGCACAAAAAACCGTTTGGAAACATTTCCTTGACGCTGATCTCAAGAAGAAGCTCGATATATAACACGAGTTAACGCAAAAAAAACTTCATTATTGAATATCCATCTGTGAATCGCTGCTGAATAGTAATAAAGTTGACCCATTTTTGAAGCAGTTGGTGACTGGTGATAAAAAGTGAATCATTTACTACAACGTCAAGCGAAAACGGTCGTGATCGGATGGTTGTCTACACTAACTTCAGATCCTATCAAATTTCAAGACACGTCAATTGTCAATATAATATAATTTGAATATATATTGAAATATTTTTCGCAATTTCTCTTAATTCTTGTGGTGTTAAATCGATTTTGTCAGACATAATTCACGAATTTAATGCGTAATTATAAATAATTCGTATTGGAATAAGAACCCATTCTGCAACTTGTTTTAGAATATACTATTACACCACCCCATATGTGTGTGCGGGAAGTGACTCTTTGCTAGCGGAAAAGGCTTGAAAGAGAACGCTTCTGTAAAAATATTTTCCATTCTTTTGCAAAATGCAATAAATTTTCATTATGAAAGGTAGATTTCACTTTTTGCGCTTGTTAGGAACTCAACTATTTATCCAATCCCTGTTTTACTGAAGGGAATTTTTTTCACCACAGAATATTTTAGAATGTGTCGGAGACCACCGAACTGTATATAGGTATACCTAAGGGTGCAATTGGCGACTGAATAAACGAGCGCTCAAAAATTACCTCATTTTTTTGATATTCTGCTCCGATCATCTATGATTTGATTATACTTGCCAAATCTCAACTTAGAGAGATTTTTGTCATTGTCACTGAAATAGGAGTTTTTTTCGATATCCTACTTGAATTTTTTATGGTTCTGAATTCTGATGACATTATTAAGAGAAAATTTCGCGCAAAATTCAGAACAGCTATTATAAATCAACACGCGAAATTTTATCCCTATCATATCTATGAACATATTTGATAATGTTCTCATAACTTTGAAACCGTGGAAAAAGTTTAAAATTGTTATTTCGTTGGTTTTGTGTTTCCACGTTTTGGTTAAGCGATCAAATTTTGCACCAACCTAAAAATTGCCATTTCACATTGAAATACAAAGTTTCATCAAGTCTGTAAGGAAAACAAAATTTCAAATAGCAAGATTTACGGAACACGGATTATGCCCATTAATTTTGGCATTCAAAATCATTTTATGTTAGGTCTTTTTGTTCGAAAGTTACCATGTTGTCTGCCGGCCGGTCATATTTAAATTTGACTACGAATTTGTCACCAGTGAGTGGAACTTTTTTGTTTGAGACTATTTTTGGCCCAAAATTAAAAAAAAAAACATATTCATCGTGTCGAAATTAAAGAGCGAACAAAAAACTAAAGAGATCTAAGAATAATCGAAGGTTAGTTTTCTCAGCTCTGTATGAAATAATTCAGAAGTTCGGAATAAAATGCCCCATTCTATATTCAAATTATGCCTATACTTTCTCATTTTGTCTTTTAAGACCCCTTTCTCTCGATATAGTTTCTACTCTTTCATATTTGAAATCAAATTCCTTTTTACGACAAGATAAAATTTCATTGATATATTGGCATCATACATGCGAAGAATATAAAAATATCGTGACAAAGTGTCCTCATATCATAACTTATCGTATTATATGCATAGGAAAATTGCCATTCTTTTTCTTTTTATTCTCAAAACTCAATATACTGTATAATTATATCCACATTATTCAATATTTATTCTCATAAATGGCTAATGTTTGGAAAAGTTTATTAAACATTAATTCAAGATATAATACCCTGGTAATGTTAGCTCCCATAGATTGAAATTATTATTTCATAAAAACATCCAATATCTTAACTTCATTGGTTTTGTGACTCTTCGATTGACTGATCAACTTGTTGATTGTAGTTTGAAATCTATGGATGTGTCAAAAACTAATAATTTGAACACAGAACAAAGTTTTATGAAACCCACCATAGGTTATTTTTTTTTAATATTCTTACTGAATAATCTATGGTTCTGTCTAAGTGATGAATAAGATAGGATCTCGAAACTGTTTTTTAAATCTGCAAGACAATTTTATAGAAATTACAATGAACCAACTAGTTTCGCCCATTAGGGAACATTCAAATTCAATTCAAACTAAAATGTATTTTCACAAGTCGTTTTAGAAATTGAAATCAATGGTAGAAAATATTACCCAAGCTGTAATGTAGTTTGCTACCTTTTCTATCTATCACAAATATATGTAGGGAACATGGACAATGGGCCAATGAATAATGAGTGGTGAGAATTTCATGTAGTATACATAAATACATAGATATTAGATACAAATATAAACACATATAAAAAAACTATGACTATAAACTGAACTATACAGAGAACAATGACCTAAACATTTTGGACTTCTTCTGATACATAAGTTAACTTATGTATCAAACATATATTATTTGATCTTAAAGATTAAAATATAATTCAAAAGTTGGATACAAGCGAGATATATAGATCCTGAATCTACTTTGAAAATTTCAAGTTTCCATCATATTCTGTTCAAGAGTTATCGTATAGGTACTCGTGTACACGACGGACGGATAGAAATAATTTCGATCTAGAATTCTCTATCAGTGAGCCGAACCCTAACGTTTGAAATCACTTTTGTCTCAACATTTAAATATTACAGACAATTGGTCAGAATGAAACATTCGTGCGCAAATATAATAAACCGTAGCTCTTTTTTATTTGGGTTGAATGAATGTTAAGGAAATAATTACTTAATACAATAAACAGACATGCATTAATTGAGATATTTCAATTCTACTACTCCGACACTTTTTACCTACATTACTCAATGTATAACCATGAGACCTAGTTGATTTCATAATCCAGCTTTGATCCAAGGACAATCGCGGAAATTTTTTTTTAATCACGAACGACCTGCGTATTAATTTCGAGATCGCTATCAAGAATAATTGTCCGTCGTAATGCACGATGACCTTTTTACTCCTTAAACTTCACCCATGGGCTCAAATTCATTATGGTATTCAAATGAGTTCACGCTTCTATTTATAAAGTGACCCATTTATTCAAATCAGCCATTCAGAAAGCAGGAGTTTGTGTTGAAATGATGTTTGCTGCCTGGGAAACTTTACAAATGAGATGCCAGTTTTGGAGATTTCATGTTGATTGCAGTTTTATCGGATAGTAGAACCAAACGGTGAAGAATCTTAGGGGTGGAGCTGAATTGCATATTTTAGTCATGGCGTGATCAGAATTTGAGGTGAGGAGTCAAGGTGAATCCGACACTCAAAAGTGTATTCAATCCACGTCAGGATTTTCCGTGGATATTTCAACATGCTCATCAAGAATTTCTTTCAGAAACGAAGTTAGCAATTATTTTCAATGTGTTTACATATTATCTTTTGAGTAATCTATCATAGTCAACTTTTTTTTGACCAGACTATAATTAATGAATTGCTTCTTATAAAATTAAGTAATATCGGGTAATATCGACGTCAGAACCATAAAAAACCATAAAAAAGATTGGGGGAATGAATCTTGTGAACTGTCAACGGATTTCTCAATTATTGTGAATGATTTGAAGTGTGAGAGGAAATGTTGAAAAAAGCAAATATTAAATTCAAATTCTTCGAGTGACACTCGATACTAATATAACTGAGGAAATTATTCAAGAAATAATATTATGGGCTTCCTATATCATTATTATTTTCATGTATTCTTCTAAATTCGGCTCAGATGATAAGATACAAGAGGTTTAAGTTCCAAAAAATTCATTTGTTTTTCTTTTGTAGCTTTCATATGATTATTCGAAATGAAATTAATTAAAGTCTAACGTTTTCTATGAAAAATATAGTAATAGACAAATTTTTTAATAATAAGTTTTTTTTTACTTATAATTCCAAATTATAGCCTCGCCGATCCAAGACTACGAAATTAGTTGCAAGAAAAGCAATTTAGAGTCACTATTAGAAGACATTAATTCCAGAGAATATCAGTATTCCTTATCGTTTCTAGCAGAACACACCATTTTGAAGATATCCAAGGGCGAATAGATCAATCCCTAAGCAAAGAAATACCTTGCGCACAGCTCATTGCAGTGCAGTTTTTCGTATATTCAAAGTCAAATAATTTACTTCCTAACGAGGGACATGCAAAATGAGATTTTTGCAAAGACTGCTACTGAATCGATGATGCTAAATTAGGGTTTAATTGCAAAATATTAGCTTTCTATCATTTGTTATGGAATAATAAAACCTCATTTCATATGCCTTTTGACTGTATTTGATCACATTGATTGAAATAAAATGATTTTTGAACATAGAGAATAAAATACTATTCTTAATTCTCATGTCATAATTTTATGCATTCATTAGATACGTTAGTTTTATTTTGAACAGTTTTTCTTGTTCGATCCTTGATGAAAATTCACTGTTCATTGCTATTCTACTTTGAGCTTGAAGTGAAAATATAGGCTACATTTGGACCGATTTAAAATTAAAATTAACCCGAAGAAGTCACAATAATATTGGCAAAACAATCGTTGTTAACATTGAAACATTTGTGTAAATTTTTGTTGGTATAAAACAACAAATTCAAGCTTTGTACAGGGTAGGCAAATAAGCGAGGTAAGCGGCTATATCTCAGGATCCACTCATTGTAGAGAATTGCGCTAAAAAAATTTACCACTGAAGCATACAAAAAAACCACACTGGAAATTGATTTGAAGTTCATACCTCTACCGCTAGGGGGCGTAATAGATATCGTCGAGTAGAAATATGAATTTTACTCGAAAATGTTTTATATCAAGGTGATGAAAAAATATCATCACTGTAATCCTTGGAAAATTCTGTATCTTTTCGAATAATCACTTTCGATTTTACGACATCAAATAAGGGTAGGAGAGAGGGATAAATCTGACTGATTTAAATATCTGTAACTTCAATTTGTCTCAACATTTTTGAGCAAATTAGATCTCGTTTGAGAGATAACATCTTGTTGATCAAGGAAAAAATATACTCAGAATGAATTTGTTTTTCCTCCTTCTGATAGGGGGCGCAAAGTCAGAAGTTCATAGATTTTTCCATTTTTCTCCGAAATTTCAAATGTAATGATAGAATTTTCTCAACAGAAACAGAAATTCCATCGCATTTGCATGAAAAACCTCAAGGTCGCAAAGCGATAGTTTCAGGCGTTCTGGAGTTATGGCCGGAAGAAATTATTCTTCAACACTTTCTTCTTTTTTTTAATTAGAAGCACTGAAAAACCGAATTGTCTTTTGGGGTTCTATGGCCACGCATGTCAAGGTTCAAGAAAACAAAGTATAACCAAAAACCATTTTTAATGGAGCATATAGGTAAATGACCTGAATAATGATGACAAAATTTCGATTTGTTCGATTTGTCTTCATTTGTAGCTCATATTATTTTAATCTTTGTTGAGTGGAGAAAAGAGCCGTTTCAATTTTGGCCACTACGAGTTGTTAAATGGCATTTCGGATTCTATTTTGTATATCTACTCTCGTTGTTGGTTGTGTTTGATACACAATGTCTTTTATGCGTTCTCAAAAATAAAAATCGAGAAACGTCAGATCGGGTGACCTGGCTGGCCAAGGAATAAGGAAATGAGCTTTCCCTTCCTATCCAGCGCCACTGAAAAGTTTCGTTGATGTGGTTTCTCACATCGATTGAAATATGAGCTAGGCATTCGTCCAATTGCAGGAACATGTTTTCCCTGGTTGCCAATGGCACATCTTCTAACAAGATTGCAAATCGTATGTAAAAAATTAAAAAAAAAACGGCACCAGTCAATGGCGTATCAAAAAATTGGCGCCCAATAAATCGATATTATAAAATTCCACACCAAACGTTCAGACTCCAGCGACCTTGGTATGGCACTTCTCGCACCCAATATGGATTTTCAGCAGACCAATAATGTAAGTTATGTCTATTGACTATATGTCCATAAAAAAATTATAAAAAAGAATATAAATAATTTTTTCTGTGATAGGAACATTTGGAGCGTTGCTTACGAGATAACTAAAAAAAAGCATTTTGTATTATCGCAGCCTTTCACTTGAAAATTGATTACTTAGCTTGCCAGGTGGTTCTTAAAATTTGAAACTCTGTGGTTCTCACAATAAAAGAGTTAGACCAAACATATGTTATATATTCGAAATCAGGGGAAAAAGAGCTAGTCAAATATAGAAAAATATACAGGGTCTTCCATTTGAAAAAATGAAGTTGCCATCAATATGTTGCTCACTCGGTATATATTTCATTTTGTGAAATCATTTAAAAAAAAAACACTAGTCGATTTCGTGAAACTTTTGTAGAAAACATTTCTTTTTACCTCTTCTAGTAACAAAGTTAAAGGGGGGGTCAAGTTATGGTGAAAAACCCGGTACAATCATTATATGCTCTGAACACCACGAGCTACTCGCCTTCGCCCAGGTGTACAATCCTACCTTTATTCTTGTTACTTAGACATGGCTCCACCTCGGTATACCGAATTCGACTGTAAGGATACCTAACCACAGTCCATTCAGGAATTATTGACATCGAAGTAGTACATAAACGTCTAGTCGCGGCTTTATTTCTGGTTACAAAAATATCACTTAAAATGGCTATGGTTCATCATAGAAATAACCAGTTTGAATTATTTTCATCATTTTTGAATCCGAAAGATCCTGAATTTTCGAAATTACGATTATTACGAAGGGACGCATACAGTCATGATTTCATAAATTGAAATTAGATCATATAACGTAAAAATATAGTGAAATGCTATCTCATTTCATGGAAATCCAATGAAGAGTATCTATTCATTTAAGAGTCGCCCATGAAAGATCCCATTGAAGATCATTCCTTTTCACCAAAGGCTCTTCAAAAATTGTTGCATTACTGATGGACACTGGATACCAACCTGCTTGCAAAATTCTTATCAAATAACTCTCATGGATCATTTTAACTGTGGTGTCTGAACTGGTGAAGAATACAGAAAAAACTGGTTGATAAATTTAAATAGTGTAGCTTAGTGAATGGAAGAGCCATATCATAATAAGACAGAAATAAAATTCAAAGAATCCATTAAGTAGATATATGAAAAATTTTGACATCACAGTTGTACTGTAACTTTCAAAATTGGAACCAATTCATCAGCCAATGTGTAAATCACTTTTTAAAGTCACAATTATTGAAACTGTTCATGACATGATTAAACTTGTATGAAAAATATAGGTACTATTTGTACTCGAGTTTTCTGTTTTTTATTGAAATGCTTTTATACTAGTTTCTATTAAATTACATAAATTATTTTGCACATAACAGCTTTAACTCACTCACTAAAAGCATTTTTGCATGAAATTATATTTCAAATTTTATTGCATTCTATTATTATCTTCAAGTGGGTAAGAGGTGAAGAAATTCATGAAGTTACTCTTATGAATATATTTTTCGATTAAATACTCAGTGAAAATTCTATAAAGCAATTGGAATTTATTAGATTTTTGGATTACTCATTGAAGAACAAAAAACAGATAACAATACTTAATTTCAATATAGAATATGAATAAACTTTAGGTGCAATGCCAAGACTTTGTTTAGCAATCCAATTATAAAATAATTCTCTCTTCATAGATTTATATAATCCTCATGATCACCACTGTCAAAACAAAACATCCAGGTAAAAATCCAAATATCCAGCATTCAAAATAGTGCTCAATCTACTTTTACCCCTCAATATACCTGAAAAACATTTTGTTTTCTTTCTAGAGTCCACTGTTGAATAATGCTGGCATTTTCAAGTAACTAAGTTTCCTCCAGATAAATGAATTTCACATTTTGTTGCAAATATTCTCTGTATTCATCATAAAATCGTACTCAACTTATTATATTTTTCTGTTTATCAATAAGAATTTTCCTTTTATTAACTGTTTTGAACTTGTATAACCAATTAAGTTTATGTAATATTGTCTTTGATTGATTAAAATCCAGATGCTTTTTGGTCAAATTTCATCCAGGCTGATATATTGGTTGCTTCAGTAACAATCAAATCATTCAATGATTCCACTAATAATCCAGGCTGTAATGACTTGCCTTCTTCTTTTTTCAGACAGTACTGTGAGAAATACTCAAATAAACTAATCAATGTGTGTTTGCAATTGATACAACTTTTAAGTTTCATAATTTCTTCGATCAAAAACAATAACACAAACAAACTGAAATCTAACCTCCTGTCAATGACATTTCCAATGCCAACCCGAAATCTGCAATTCAAAATGTTACTGAATGAGCCAGTACCAACTTAATTTCGATTTTCCAAAGCCACCCGGGATGTCAATAATTCCTGAATGGACTGTACGTGCTCTATCGCAGTGATAGTACAACGACGATAGGACATGGCGGTGTATGTATGTATGTTGGTAAGAATGTTGTTGGCGCATCCACCATTTCTATATCTAATGTGAATGCACCAGGCGTTGACAACTTATTTGCCGATATTAAATTCAAGGATTTTTCGGTCACCTTCCGATGTATATACCGCCCACGTACGTGCATTGGTGATGTCACACTTGTCGAACATATTAATCAACTTGCAGAAAGGAGGAACCTATTTGTGGCGGGGGACTTCAACTTACCTGACGTATCGTGGCCCATTTTGATTCTGTCGCCCCCGAACTCACTTTCACTTCATTATGCCCTTCTGGTACGCAATGAAGGTCTACTTCAGCTGGTTGATGGGACCACAAGATATCCATCTGGAAAGCTACCATCTTTGTTCTTACCTTGATCTTACCAACGATCCCGACCTCGGGGCGCAGATTGATTTTCCACCCTTTGGAAAATCAGATCATGTCACTTTCTAAGCCAAAATTCAGTTTCATACATCCTCTCAGACTTGCAATAAGAAAAAAATCGATATCATCGATAACGTGGGGCTGAACAGTCTGATCTCCGATGTTGATTGGATGGAGAGGTTCGAGGGTTTGGATATTGAGGCAATGTGGGACGACTTATTTCGTGTTATAAAATCGGCACTCAAGGACAACACTATATCAAAGTTTGTCGAGACAAGATCAATGAAGCTAAGAGGGAATTTGAGAGTATCTTGGTGTCCTCCGGGAATGGAAAGAAATTTTTTGAGTACGTCCGTTTCTTTTTCAAGACGAGATCTTTTGTAGCAATAGTGAGATGTAACGGTGGGACGACCCTCGGGGGATGTGAGGTGTCGGCTGAGGTATTTGCCGAATCATTCGCTTCTTTATTCACGGCTGAGCCAGATGGACCAATAACCGCAGTGTATGTGATCGTTGTGCTGATGACTTTAGCTCGGTCCAGTTCACCCCTGAAACTGTCTTGTCTCAGCTTCTTGCTTTGAAGATTGACTCATCGCCTGGTATGGATGGCATAAGCAGGGCCGGCGTGAGCAATTTTGGCGCCTGAAGAAAAGAATTTTTTGCGCCCCTGCTGAATAAGTATCAATAACAACATAATCGATCTCTTTCTTATCTCCCCCTATAATATTCAAATGGAAATGGCGAAATAATAAACGAATAAAAAAATGAAACATTATATTAACAAAACAGCTTAGCAGATACATTTTCCATCTAGTGATGTAACTTACAAGTCAAGACGATAAATACCCCTAAAAAATTAAAAATATTAGCGGTCAATGAAGAATAGCCTTTTCACCTGAAAAGTAGCGAAAAAACTATTCAAATATCGTTTCCTTATAATAGGTACATTTGTAACTTTTATCGCTATGTCTACTTCGAACATCCTAAAATTTGGGGACCAGCGTTGATCAGAGTCTTCTGATCAACTTTTCGTATTGAGGGCATACTATAAAAACAAACAATAATAATATTTGAAATTAACCGGTAACCATTTTTTATTCTTACGTCTGGTCCTTTATATGAAAATGATAATTCATTCCATCGGCTACTGCATTGAATAAGTAGAGGTGATTCAGATAATTGACAACCTTCTTGTTTGTTATGCATTGATTCGTTGAATTTTCGGAGATTCTGAAAAATTCATGTCTATCCAGAAAAATAAACGTGGAAAATTCTTCATTCATGTTATGTGTGTTATGTGGACATGAATTTGCTGACAAAATTAAGAGCGCATTCGCCATTTCGTTACACAATTATTTGTACTTAACCTATACCTACTTTCAAACTGGAAGCGTTCTTTCACCGAAACTAAATAATGAAAATATATTTGACCTCTTCGCGTCGAGAATATTTCTCGAAAATTAGTTATGTATAACATTTTCAATTACGAAAAATTAATGACATTTCATGAAAGATCAAATTTAGTTATCCAAATTTCGACTTTAGTTTCTATGTTTTCCGGAAGTCATAGACTACTCCACTCAGTTAGAAATGTGGTATTTCCTTAGTTCAAGTTTTTACTCGATAACTCTTAAATTGTTCATATTCAGGATCAGAATAAATAGGTATTCAAGGATATAGGTAACCTATTATAAAAACTGTTACGACTCATGGCAGGAAATGGTGAAATATTACTATTTTCTATAAAAATTTTTAAGGTAAATAGAGGAATAGATTTGATTGCGAAATATTCATCTTTTTTTACATAAACCATAGAATTTTGCCAAACATCATAATCGAAATCATTATAAACATCAGTCACACAACGAACTAAAACTACGTAAAAATGCATTTCAATAATACCCCTATGGACCACAGTGGTCTATGCGACTCATTAGAAAGTAATTAAGAAGTGATAGATGCAGCCAATGAGTGTAAACAAAAACGCCTCGCAAGTGTTACGGGGAATATTCAACCAATGAGAAAGATCAAATCGGGACATTCTTGTTTCCAAGACGATTTGCTGAATACCTGGGTTTATTTTTTATATTGCTAGCAATATTTTCATAATTTCCAAAGGAATTTCTGAAAATTCGGACAACCCTTGTATAATTGAAATATTCTGGCTTCCTCCAAATGACTTTGGATATACTATATCCATATAGAATATGTTTGAGATTCTACATAATTAGTTAGAGCAGGGAAGGAGCTTTTTCTTGTCAATCAATATTCAAACTTCAAGAGTTATAGTCTCAACATAACCTAAATTTTTAGGAAAGAATAGGGTTAGGTAAAAA
Source organism: Harmonia axyridis (assembly GCF_914767665.1). Classification (NCBI taxonomy): domain Eukaryota; kingdom Metazoa; phylum Arthropoda; class Insecta; order Coleoptera; family Coccinellidae; genus Harmonia; species Harmonia axyridis. The sequence continues at coordinate 29,062,165 of NC_059504.1, read as the reverse complement.
TCAATCAAATATAAATATCTTTTAATCTCCATCAACCAATTCACAGCTGTGATATTTCGAACTCGTCTCCAACCAGCTTTCCAAATCATTGGATGCCACATCTTCATCATTGGAGGGTAGTTCAGTGAGAGGCTCCATTTCAGCTTGGTCGTTTTGTGTTGAGCAACTATTGTCTTTTTTTACTCCGTATCTTTCGTTTGGTTTGTTCTTGTTGAATATCGGACCAGGAGACATGGAACAAACTCCTAAAAATTAAAACTCTTTGCAGAGAGAGACATGTTGATTCAGTATTTAGAAAAAATTCTACGATTTTTCGGTTTCAACAGAATTATTGTTTGTAATTCTTTCATATAGGGTTTCCCAATAGAAAATTTCATTTTGAATAATTTTCTATCTGGACAGCTGTCACTTTTGAAGCTTCCTCAGTTTGACATTTGAAAAATTGGAACCATGGCATTACTAAAACTGAAACGATACACGCACCAAAAACGCATCGAATTTGTTAAAATTCACTACAAAAATGGGGAAAATTTGGCAGTGATAGTTTTCAAAATTAAATCACTTTTAGGTCGGAAATAGTGAATCCGGTAAAAAAAATTTGAGCTATTCGGACAGTTAGTGATGTGAAGAAACATAACCGTGGGCTCAAAAACAACTGAGAATATTGCTGCTGTAGCCCGTAGTGTTTAACGATTCCTCGTCGATCTTAAGAATTAGGCATTCCACAAACGACAGTACATCGTATTCGGGAAAAGGTTTTACGTCTTATCTTTTATTTTCAAGAAGACAGCGCTACATGTCTCACGAGCAACTGAATAATTGGAATTTTGCAAAAAAATTTTTCTGGCTATGTTATTTCTCGATGAGATGATCACAATTGGCTATCGAGATTTCGCGGTTTAACACTTTTAGGCTTTTTTCTTTAGGGCCAAGACAAAGATAAAGTATATTATAATGCCCCACAATCGATTCAAGACCTTGAAAATGCAATTCTTGAACTTATCAAGGACATACAGCTGCAAATGTGCGAACTGGTCATGAAAAAGTTATGGTGTTGCAACCGTAGCCGTGACGGCCATTTGGCTGATATCATTTTCCATCGTTAATACTCTTTTCAATCAAAATGACATCCATTGATTTCTCCTTAAAAAGAGTTCTTCTTTGACAAATCAAAATGAAATCTTTTATTGGAAAACTTTTTATATATTTTATTGATTCAACAAAATTCATGAAATAGAAATTTCAAACTACAGAAATGAAAATTCGTTGATCTGTTGAATACCGTTCGAGTCTGATTTAAATTGTGAATATTTTGATGAAATACTGATGAGTAATGTATAGCAATACATAACGTTCAGTTAGTTTAGTACAGAAACTTTAGAAACCTTTCTTGCAATTCTGGATATTCATGGCGTTCTTGTCCAGGGCTAAAGGCACTTTTTGCCTAAGTGTCTGTAAATTTCGAATTCAAAGCCGAGAATTGTCAAAAATGTTTGGAATCAATTTTGTTATGTAGAACATTCGAAACAAGTTATAATAAAAAATGTATTGTTATATATATTTCACAATAAAATTTAATTTCTATCGAGAATTTCGAATTCTTTCAAAAATATTTCTGTATTGAGTGCCAAAATACCAATAAATGGAATCGCTTTATGTAAATACAAACGACACTTGACATAATATATGTCTGTATTCTCAGAATGGTCTCTTGCAACTCATGATACATTATAAAATGTTTTGATTGGATAGATAGCATTCCATATAATATTTTCATTTCAAAACTTTTATATGAAAAACCTTATAAGGTTATTATAAAATTATATTATAAGGCCGATATTTGATGCATTAAGCTGTATAATAAAAATTAATATTAATTAATAATATAATTAAGGTATATAATAACAATTTTAAACTTTGTCCAAAATTTAATGTCAATCACATCAAAATAATCATAGAAAGTTTATGGAGAATATCGAAAAAGAAATACCCAATATTTATAGACTGCGGGTCTATAAATTTCAATCATTTCAAATTTCGTTATCAGAACCTTGAAAAACTTGAGCAGAAAATTGTATATAATTACCGAATACTTTCTTTGCAACTGATTCAACATAGCTAAGATTTTGCAAGTCGATATATAAAATAACAATTTTGAACTTTATGTGAAGTTTCGTGTTGATCGCGTAATCAGATGTAAATAAAATGAGAAGAGTATTGACGTCAAATCAGGAGATTTTGGGTGCTACATTATTCAGGCGCTGATAGCGTCCTTGACGATCATATATAGCGAGATATATATCTAAATACAGTTTATGACCCCAAGGGTGCAAATGGCGCATGGATGTACGAGCGCTCAAAAGCTTCTGAATTCACGTCAGTGCTTTTCTCATTTTTGAACGACACCGTTTCTTTGGTTAATATTTTCTTTCATTATCAAAATATTAGAAAACATTGGAAGTAAACAACTGACAAGAAGGGCCACTTTTAATGAACCAAATGACATTCAAACTCTGCCAGAGTGTAAAGAACAGTTGTCTCAACTTCACGTCTAAAAGTGGCAATCTGTTTCTGAAGACTTTTCAATTCATGAATTTTCGGTAATTTATAGACCGAATGCATATCATAAATGGAGATTCATTGAAATTCTTCTAATAGCCATAGAAATAAAATTTAAAATCATTTCAGACCATCTTATGAAAAAGAATGAGATTATTAATGGATATTAAATGCAGATGGTAACAGCACTTTGAATAAATCGAGTTGAAAAGGAGTTTCAAGGGTTGAACCAAATTATACAAACCTCCATTAGCGTTTTTCATTCTAATCGGTGATCTGTATTCCCCACTTGAAGTCAGGGAAGAAGTTATGCTAGGCAAACGGATATCAAGATGGGATCCTTTAGCGGTTACTATTTTATTATTCATGGCATAAAGTTTAGTCGTAATATCTCTGGCAATTAGGGTTGTAAGGACTGTTGCTATGTAAGTGTCCTTCACGAATAAATATTCAAGGGCAGATCTTTGCCAATATAAATACCGACAAGTACTTGCTGCCACTATGGATACCTAAAAAAAATATATTTTTATATTTTTGATAACTTAATTTTAATGATGAATTACTAAAGATTCACTTTCCCCAACAGTATTTTCAATATCCAGTAATGAAACAATGCTACTGATTTATTTGGATAATAATATTTTCACCTCATCGTATTGTTTAGCATGTATAATATTATTATTATTAGAACTCTTAATTGCAACTTCATATATTACAGAAGTGTGAATAAAATATGCAATGGGTGGGCATATCGCTGAGCGATATCTTCCTGCCACCCCTAAATTATATATTAAATAAAATAAATTGTATATTATATTATATATTATATTAATTGAATATACAGAGTTTATTCTTTAAGAGATTCATTATTAAGATCATTTAAAAATTATCAATACTTACTTTGAATTTGTCATCAACTGTATTTCTACTCGACTCAAATTCTGGAGAATCTAGGAATTCACATGGAAGAATAGGATGAAGAAACTGGTTATCAGAGAGGACGTTGCACTACAATGATAGAAATAAAGTTAAATATTTTACGAAATAAAAACACCTATTTGTTGAATTGAAAATTTCTTCATTCATAACAGATGTGGAGGAATATGATCATTGTGGGATAAATATTTTAAGGTAAATCATTCTTCGTAGTTTCGGTATTAGGTGTAAAACTTTGCTTCCGCCGTTTTGCAATGGATAGCTGTAGCGGTATGTGGAAGTCAAAATAAATAATCATAGAAATTTGTTAACATTACGCCATCGAAATATTAGTCGATTTGAATCTGCATCATAAAGTTATTCTCAACTGAACATGTTACGATCCAAATTTCCGTGATTGCGAGAGGTTTTAATTTTCTGCTTTGATAAAAAGAGTCTGCGGCTAAGGCTGAGACTCGTCGAATGCTGTCAAATTCCTATGATGAGGCCGCTTTTATTCAAGAATGGTGATTTTGACAACCAGCATGTCGGTGGAAGAGATAAGGTTTCCGAAGATACATAATTGGAGGCATTACTTGATCAATACTCGTGCCAAATGCAACAAGAATTGGAGGGATCAATGGGAGTTACGCAACAAGCCATTTCAAAATGCCTGAAAGTCACAGGAATGATTGAGAAACAAGGAAATTCGGTTCCGTATGAGTAGAAGCCAAGAGATGTTGAACGGTGTTTGTTTACTTGTGGATAGCTGTTTGCAAGGCAAAGACGGAAGGGACTGCATCGCATTGTGACTGGAGACGATAATCCCAAGCGCAAAAAATCATGGGGATATCCCGGTCATGCTTCCACGTCGACGGCCAAACCGAATATTCACGGTTTCAAGGTCATGTTCAGTATTTGGTGGGACCAGCTCGGCGTAGTGTATTATGAGTTGCCAAAACCGACTGAAACAATCAGAGGTGATCGTTATCGAACGCGATTATTGCGTTTGAGCCGAGCATTGAAAGACAAACGGCCGCAATGCCACGAGAGACATGATAAGGTGATTTTACAGAATGACAATGCTCGACCCCATGTTGCGAAAGCGGTCAAGAAATACTTGGAAATGTTGAAATGGCAAGTCATACCCCACCCGCCGTATTCTCCATACGTTGCTCCCTCGGGCTATCACTTGTTTTGATCAATGGCACACGGCTTGGCTGACCAGCACTTCCGGTGTTATGAAGAAGTAAAAAATTGGATCGATTCGTAGATCTCTTCAAACGATGACCAGTTTTTTCAACGCTGGATTCGTACGCTGCCCGGAAGATGGGAGAAAGTAGTGGCCAGGGATGGAAAATACTTTGGTTATTAAATGTATAACCAGTTCTTTACAAGAAAGCCTCGAATTTCGGAAAAAACGGCGGAAGCAAAGTTGTATGCCTATGTAGTTATAGGTTTTGAAATCTGAGAGATATTTCAAAACTTTCAGGGCGAAACATAATTTTATTTCATATCATCGCATCAATAAATATTTTGAATTCAAGACATCTCTCACAGTTCCCGAGAAAATCTCTGGACTTGCGACTTACGAAGAAAGGAAAAATTTCATATTTGTTTTTACTTATCCTAAAGAAATATTTCTTCGGTTTTAGCAACCAATATCACTATCTTACCTTCCCAGATAAAAGTAAACCTAGTCTATCTGTTCTGGTCAGATTTTGAACAGCATACGCTTCTCCAGCATGCAAAGACATTATCTGTGCGAAATCTATGCTAACCATTCTTTTGAACTGCAACCTAGTTAGCTGAAATAGAAAGTATTTGTATTTCACATACATCGTCTCTGAATGTGATTGTTTCACCTTAAATGGTTCGAATAGGGCATGGTAAACTTCCTCTAGTTCAGGATCAAACTTAACAGGTCTGATTTGGTAGAGGATATGGAAAACTTGTGCAACGTTCATAAGCATGAATGCAAAATTCCAAGTGAATACATCTGGAGCACATATGATGTTCCATGCCCATGCGGAAAATAGCATGAGACCTACAAATTTACAATGCTTTCTTTAATAGAAGAAATCCTATTCAGAAACAATTTCTTCCATATTACCGATTGAATATGTGATCGGATTATATAACGTCAAACTTGAGAGGATAATGATATAAGTAAATTGAAATGGAAAAAGACATGGTGAAAATGTTGATACTTATTATTATATTCAATATTACTTCGTCCTATTATATAAAACATTTCACAGCGTCCTATGAACAATATTATTTCAGTTATTATTATATCAGAGTTAAATATATCAAATAAGCATTGAATTATCAGATTGGAATGCATGGGTTCCAAAAAATTTCATACCGGGTGTTGAATTTTTAATTCAGAAGAGAATTGAAGTTTTATATTTACAAACAATAAGTTATATTTGATATGAAACATTATCAAAGTTATTCAAAAAAGTTGATCAAAAAAAAATGAAATAATGGCATATTTCAACTAAAATACTGAGTTTTGTGATTTTCGAAAGAATTTATTAGACGAAATTAGGCACAACCACATTCGGAAAAGCGTTATTGGACTACTTTGGTCCACTTTTAAGAAACTTTTCTGAAAGAATTGTTAAACTAACGAAATACTAATTTCATGAGATATCCTAAATAATTTCAAATTCAACATAATCTGCCGAAAATTTATGTGAAATTGTGGCACAACTACAAAACATATATACATACAAACAAATAGGTACATACAGGGTGTCCCATAAGTGGCACGTCACAGTGACACCGGAGGTAAGTCAGCTAAAGAGGGACCTAACCAGCCTAACATGACCCCAGTAAAAAAGTTGCATGGTTTTCGAGTTATTACCAGATTACGTTTTTTAGTGAATTTTCACCTTTTTTAACATTGTCAGGGTCAGAATTCTGCTGGAAAGCTCTCGAAGCTTATTTTTTTTGTTGTAATGGAATCTTAAATAGTTATTCAAGATGACATGAGTATGATTCTGTCAAAAAGTTATGTGGATTTCCATAAATTAATGGATAAATCTTGATTTCAATTGCTAGCAAAACGAGAACTTCGACTTTGGACACCTGCTGTGAAAAAAAATCCTTGAAACAAAACGAGCAAGTAACATAAAAAAATTGGGCATTTTAGACAGATTTAGAAATGGTACAATACACGAATCTTATGCCCATAAAACTAGGTATTTTCATCATTTTATCGATGCCCTACTTAACAAAGTTGAAACTAGGAACCCCGCTATCAGGTAATTTTGCCGCTTGCATTTTGATACCGGGCTTTGTTATTATTTGTTAGTCACAATAGGGAAAAATATGGATTAGGGGAAGCGAAAAAGGAATATTATTGAAAAAAAAGGTAAATTAATTAAAAACAGATTTAACTTTCGATTATTTATTTAATTCTTAAATCTAACTTACAGTAAATGTGGATTGGGCGATTAGGACCCATACTGTGGCCACCGCGATCCCCGGATTTGAATCCACTGGATTTTTTTTATTGGGGATGTTTAAAGGACAAAGTGTATGCAAAACCAATAAGAAGCGAGGAAGAATTGCGTGAACGCGTATTCGACGCAGCCCGGACCATATCGGAAATTAGTTTAAGAAAATTGAATCGTAATTTTATAAAACGGTGTCATTTATGCATTAGAGTCCGAGGGAAACAGTTTGAACATTTACTGGAAGCTAGATTTAAGAATTAAATAAATAATCGAAAGTTAAGTCTGTTTTTAATTAATTTACCTTTTTTTTCGATAATATTCCTTTTTCGCTTCCTCTAATCCATCTTTTTCCCTATTGTGACTTTAACAAATAATAACATAGCAAGCGGCAAAATTACCTGATAGCGGGGTTCCTAGTTTCAACTTAGTTAAGTAGGGCATCGGTAAAATGATGAAAATACCTAGTTTTATGGGCATACGATTCGTGTATTGTACCATTTCTAAATCTGTCTAAAATGCCCAATTTTTTTATGTTACTTGCTCGTTTTGTTTCAAGGATTTTTTTTTCACAGCAGGTGTCCAAAGTCGAAGTTCTCGTTTTGCTAGCAATTGAAATCAAGATTTATCCATTAATTTACGGAAATCCACATAACTTTTTGACAGAATCATACTCATGTCATCTTAAATAACTATTTAAGATTCCATTACAACAAAAAAATAAGCTTCGAGAGCTTTCCAGCAGAATTCTGACCCTGACAATGTTAAAAAAGGTGAAAATTCACTAAAAAACGTAATTTGGTAATAACTCGAAAACCATGCAACTTTTACTGGGGTCATGTTAGGCTGGTTAGGTCCCTCTTTAGCTGACCTACCTCCGGTGTCACTGTGACGTGCCTCTTATGGGACACCCTGTATAAACGGCAGAAAAAAATTTAAATTACTTATTTCCAAAATCTTTGAATGAATCAAGTTGTTCATTTTACTTTCGTCCATATTATTGCTTCTTTGAATGATTAAAACATTTTTTTCCTATTGATTCGTTAAAATGTCTGTATTTTCCGAAATTTGAGCTTGATTACTTTCGACTTTTCAGGATATAGGTTCGGATCTCGAATACCTTGGTCAATTTTGTTAATGGGCAAGTCCGATTTGGGGTTTCGTAAATATGGTTGTTGGAGCTGTGAGGTAGTGACACTCTCCCCAGTCATGGCTGAAATGTTTCTGAACGAAATTTGAACCATAATGGAAAGATCATTTCTTGTGTAATGTAAGTCGATTTTCTGAATCAAATCAATAATAATAATGAAGAGGATTAATACAGGATGATCGAGGTATTTCTGAATTTTTTATAAGAATTTCTGTTTCATGGAAAAAAAAAATTCAAAAAAGTGATAAATGACCTCATTTTGAAAATATGTACTTCACTCACGGCATTCCGTTTTGCAGATAGATTGAGTAATTGTATTCCATAATCATTGAATTTTGGGGACACATATTTCTTCAGAGAAAGTAGAAATATTTTTTTACACCTGATTCTATATTTAGAAAGTAGAAACTTGTGAAATATTCAATTAAAGATGTGATGAGAAAATTTCAAAATACTCAACTTTATTCATTATCCAATAGCCAAATTGAATTTCGTAAGTAATTCTTCATAATATGCTTTATGAGTACACAGGATTATTTCGGAAGGAAGTATACTTTACTCACCCAATATCAGCCAGCAGTGCATAAACAAAACTCCTTTCTTTGAACAAGTGGATGAGTATCCTAGCACAAAACAAATATTGGCCAATTGAAATAGAATATGCTGAGGATTCTCCCAGTAGTCACACCAAGGCCACCAAGTGCCTAGAGTAAAAAATATACCTAGTATTTTTGCCCAAATTCTTCTTGTTCGTATTTGTTTCGAACTACATATCAACCGATATCAAATTTTATATTTGTTTTCTCCTACAATTATTATCATATAGACGGTTTATTGTGGTTATTATTATTTCATTATTGATCATCATTTAAAAGCGATTTTCTGTAACTGCAAATTCGTAAATACAAATAAGATAGAATTATGGTGAGTGAATGACGAATTCTCACAAGGATCAAGCAAATTCTTGAATTTAAACAACTTGTTGCTCGTTGCTCTCTTTCCCAAATAGAGCAATTCCTTTATAAAATTTAAGCTTAGGTAGTTCAAATAAATGGCAGGTACTGTATTCCAATAGTATCCTCCATCACATAAGTGTTACGGATGAATATATTAATTTCTTTGAAATATTCATAGATCTTACTCACCTGGTGGTATGTATGTTAAATTCTTATCCTCGTTAGGCCAAGAGAGGTTGTCTCCGGGGCTGACGTGTAAGAGATTAGGCCTGTCATCATGCAGTAGACCCCCAACGTCAGACCCTGCAGTCATTGCAATAATAAAGTTTGTGTTTTATCAACTTTACCTCCAGCTACCACTGTTTGACTTCATTCTTGTTTTGTCTGCATCAAAAATAACAAATCGATAGATGAGTCGGGACAGAAACGTGCAGTTGCGGATGTATTGATTTTTCAGAATTTGAATCAGCGACCGGTAGAGGGCTCTGTAGGACCTCTACTTATATTAAATTCTCTATGAATCGCGTTTACTTTGAAGAAGAAGTTTTACATAATATGCGAAAAATGATAATTTTTCAAACATAATTAGTATGCTATGATATTTTATATAACAGAATTGTGGCGAAATTGTATTTTTTCAGAGAAATTTTTGAACGGTTTCTTATTATGATTTCTTATTTCTGATTATTTTCGATAATGTGAATGTTATTTTTGAGAGCCCTATCTCATTCCTTCACGATTTAAACAATAAGGTTCAACCTTAGACTTCATAAAAAAAATTTCATGTAATTTTATCGATACCTTAAGAACATTAACCTCATCAATAGCGATCAAAAATCATGTAATTTTATCGATACCTTAAGAACATTAACCTCACCAACAACGATCATAGGTACTGATATATAGTCTAAGGGGTCAACTGTCTGATGGATTTTCAGGAAAGGTTCAGATACCGAAGATGCATAACATGCATTCTTTAGATTTTCTAGCTTCAAATAATATATTTCCCGGAAAATATTGATAGATTATTCACTTGAGAGGTTATTATATACATTATACATTATTACATTACAAATTCATAGGAATTCATTTCAAATTATGCTGTTATCCCATACCAAACTATACTACTAAAACTAAAAAAAAATTTAAACCTATTTAAATATTTACTCTTTAAATATTATTAGTATGTATAGTAAATATGTTTTTCTCCGATTGACAGCAAATATTAATTTTGCAAACACATATCAATCAGCAAATAAGGACTTTCCTGCCTAGGTTGCAAAATGATTATTTTTATTGGGAATAAAACATTTGTTTTATTTCTATCAAATTTTGTTTTAATTCATCAATACAGGAAAAATGAAAATATTGTGAGAATTGAAATATAAATAAATAAAATAATAAATGAAATATAATAAATATAAATAAAATTGAAATAAAATATCCTACAAAGATCATTATAAACAATCGGCAGACAATCTGCCTAGTAAAACAAATAACTATTCTGGCATAACGGGCAGATTATGGTCGACATAATCGTACATCTGAGCGTATAACTGGCGAAACAGAGAAAAAATTCGAAGTATTGGATCTGTTACTGATGTCTTAAGACCCATACATCATCGAAATGCACGCTCGACCGAAAATGTTGCTGCTGTGAGTAAAGGTGTTCAAGAAGATACAAATTTATTCATTCTTTGGCGCGCACAGCCTTTGAGCCTCTCTTGCGCCTTGCTATGACGTATTTTGCACCTGGATTTGCATTTCCATCCTAATAAGGTTCTGTTGAACTAAGCCAGCTGACCATGGAACATGTAGAACATATGCCGATTGTGCTTGAACAACAACCTTGGTTGACGATTTTGCACATACAATTTTCTTTAACGATGAAGCACATTTTCTCACTCGGTGGCTATGTTAACAAGCAAAATTGTCACATAAGAGGCAGTTTCATTCCTTATGTTACTGCTGAGAGACCATTACATCCACAAGAAGTCACTGTATATAATTTGGTCTTGTGACGTGAGTGGCCTGTATTTCATTGGAGTTGAAAAGGGCATCACTAAAACCGTCAATTCTCTACGCTTTTGCCAAATCTAAATGATTACAGATTTTTTTAGGAAATGGACAATATTCCTTCGTTCTAAAATTGGATCCAGAGGATGCCTCATCATTTATCATAACTGTAGAAAGAAATTCTCGTAACGGAAGATCTTACTTTCTTTTTGTTTGAGTTGAAACCATGTATAATTTTCCCTGTTAATTATTTCCAACGAAATTCGAATCAAATAAAAAAAAAAATTTTTGTTCAATCAATCACGGCAAAATCATCTGTCCAAGTGTCCAAAAATCCGAAGAAAAAATAGATTTCTGAATTAAATGCAAATCCTTAGATGGCCTGATTTGTACTGATGGAATAAGTACTTCAAGAAATGGAAAGTGAATACTTACATCGAACACAGTTGCAATCTACTTCCGAGGAATAACAGTAAAGAAAGAGAAAACAGGAAATTTCAAAATAGAAAATCAGACGATAGAATGGAAAAAGTAAGCAAAATATCTGGGAGTAATACTAGATGAAAGAATGAACTTTAACAAACAGATAAAAGCAAACAGGAAAAAGGCAAGGCGGTTGCATGGGAGACTGTACCCGCTGCCCAACCCTAAAAGTAAAATTTCCTTAAAAAACAAGCTAAAGATAATAGAAATATTGCTTACACCAAGCATCACTTATGCAGCAGTAACCTGGTATAATACGAAGGACAATAATAAGGATCAGTTGCAAAGTACGCTAAATAAAGTAATCAGAAAAGCGGTTAGCGCCCCATGGTATATAACCAACAAATCAGAGAAGAATTGTAAATTGAAAGTATTGAGGAAATAGTTAAAAAACAAAGAAAGAAGACAATAGAGATGCTGAAAGAACATGAGAATAAGGAATTAAGAAAGATACTACAAATCAAAATAAGAATGACCGAATCAAAGAACCAAAGAGAATAAAAAAGTGACATGCAGTATGGAGGAAAGTCTCCCAATTAAACAACAGTAGAAATAGGAAAAATTAAAGTAGAGGCGTAGGGAATAAAATTCCAGTCCAAAAAGAAGATCTGAGAGACCTTATTTTTATGCTAGGGAGTATATTTACAATACAGAAATCACAATTCTCTATGCTTTTAACATCCGTGTCAATTTTCCCCGAAATCGGCAAAATTTGCCGATAATTGCGTTTGTCCACCGTCACAATGACTTCCTATTCTCGCAAACGAGCGTAGCTGCGTGTGCATTCATGCCCGATTTCATGCAGGCAAATCAAAACCGAGAGCTGCAAGACAACCTGCGATATAAATCAAAGCAATGGCCCAGTGCCCCAAGTAGTCTCGACGTACGGGCAGCTGCCTTGCCTTGATCAGTAGCGCGGAACAACCCCTAACTGCGGTCTGAAGGGATGGAACCAGGGCCGTATTGGGATATAATATTATGCACGCTCATTTTTGGGAACAAGGTGCAATTATTTTGTCGAATTTGTGAATTTTGAGTCGACTATTCCACTATTGAGTGTTCAATGCTAGCAAATAACATTGTAACGACTTGTTCTTTAGTGGCAAAATTCTTAATACTTATTCATGAGATGAGGGCTAATCCCAAAAATGATAGTTGATTCTACTAAAATCATGTTACTTATCATTGAATAAGCAAGATATCTATCTTCATTTGAACTCGTCGAATATCATCCGCAAAAAAAATTTTCCGACAAAAATTTTCTAGTAGCTTTATTGTTGTCAACTCCGCGGAGTTGACATATCATGAGCGCGCTCATGATATTTGTTTTGATGTAATAACTCGTTTCGACAGCTCGTGGTTTTGTCAACAAAATTCATGGCAAAAAGGCCAAAGCAACAAACTTTCATACCAATCGAAAATTTTGCGGGCAACATTTTTTCTCTTATGACATCATCATTTACGAAAATCGTTTTGAACGAATAGGTCAATAGATTATCTGTGATCATCCGTCCGCCATCAGATCAGTTAGCTGATAATATTCGAATTATGAAAGACTGAGCCTAGTAAATGGTTTCCTCCTTATCTAAGGACACTGAGGTTGACCGTTTGAACCTATATCGTAAAATGAATTTTCTGGCTTCTATAAGGGCAATCCAACTATTTGCTGTTGGGTGTTCCAATAAGAGGTTTCATTTTGAATAGTCCTCTATCTGGGTAGCTGTTACTATTGAAGCTGTCGTCTTTTGATATTCGATTAGTAAAAACTAACCAACTAAAATAGACCAAAAAAACAGTTCTTACCTTAATATTTCCTGTTGCGAATGAGGGATGAAGGGTTGGAAGGATAAAAATATTACTTCTGATCGAATTCAGAAGATGATGAAATTCTCCGAGCAAGAATTCACTCACAATGACTTTATACTTGGTCTATTTTGCAAGAAGAGTTTCCTGGCCGTGTTATTTCTCGAAGGGATCATCCATATTGGCTCCGAGATCTTGAGATTTAACACCTTCAAACTTTCTATCTTTGTGAAAGATAAGGTTTATGCCAATGTTCCATATTCAAGACCTTAAAGATGGAATTCGTGAAGTTATCGAGGACATACAGCCACAAATGTGCGAATTGGTCATGAAAATCTCACGAAAAACATATTGCGCTGCAATTGGAGCCGTGCCAGTAATTTAGCTGAAATCGTTTTCCATTGTTAATGCCATACATCCCTCTTTCCAATGAAGTAAACATCGGATGATTTTTTCAAATATATTCTTTTTTTTTAATATCAAAATAAAACCTTTTACTGGAGAACCTTTTATAATTGGCCGCCTATGTTGGTAGTACTAAGAATTGATAATTTCAAACGTCTGCTAAAATTATCATTTTTTTTGCTGAGTGACGCAACTATTTCCTTTTCTCACGTGGAAAGTTTGAAGTTATATAGATAGATAGATAGATATGTTTATTCGTTCTCATTGAAATAAACAAAAACAAGTCACAGAGATAATTACATATATAATTTTCTGTACGTGACTAAAATAAACTTCATTCTACAGAAACTAAATACACTTTAACCAACACCAAAAGGATAAAAATCTAATACACATTATTAAATTCTGTATCAAACAAAGAAACAAAAAACATCATCTTAGGACTGTTACTCCATCCTGTCCATGCCATACGTCGCATATTGGTGATTCCTCCATTCCATTTTCATCTTTACTTTGTCGCTAATCTAGAAATTCTGTGATATATTACTTTTATATTTTGCACTGAAAAAAATAAAAGAAACGTCATCTTAGGATTGTTGCCTCGTCTTGTCCGTGCTATATGTCGCATATTGGTGATTTTTCCATTCCAGTTCAGTTTTATTTTTTTTATTTTTTATTTTTATTTTATGTTTTGATTCATTTCGAATATTCTAATAACCTTTGGAATAGTTCGGCGATAAACGCCGAAAAAAACGCTCCATAACGAATATCGGGCCAAAAACCCAACAACTTATATATAACCCCTACCGTATTCTCCTCTGATATGGCACGTGTCGGCAATGATACTGTTATTGCTGATTTGATAGCTGAATTTTTTATAGCTAAATTTTATAATTTCCAGCCTCGAATAATCTCAAATGATAGGGTACGACTAACTCATCAAATGCCAGAATTCCCTTCCGTCTGACAGTACTCAGAAACTTTTAGAAATTTTCAGGTTTCATTTTCAGGGCACAGTCTAATAAGTTAATGTACCTGCAGTAAAATAATATATTCGAAAAATTAATTAATAATTACATAATCATCAAGTCTCAATCAAATCAAATACACATTATGCTTTAATCTCGTCTCAAAAGTTATCCTTCTTTCCTTCGTTAGGGATCACATAAACATAAGATTTTAGGTCTATAACTGTTTGGATCTTTTTTATTTTCCATTTTTCCGAATGGTATAAGGGTAGGATCAGTCTCATTGTCAGTAAACACATAGCTGTGGGCGATTTGCTAGGAATAAATACCGGCCGGTGTGTAGAGCCATTGTTGGTTTTAAAGCCTCAGGCTATGGGATTGTCCGTCTGTGCAAATATTGAATATTTTATTGAATGCATGGATCGGTGGATATGTATGGGATGTGGAAGATAAGTCGGTTAAGGCACCTCATGGTTTGTTTCATTCGTATAATGTACTGTAGTTCAAATAAATAAATACTTTAAAGTTTTCAAGGTTATACGCATTTAATTGATTGATGCTTTTTCCTCTCCTTCCTATAGGAATGATAGAGACGAAAATGCATTCATTTTCAATTCTTCCTATGGGAAGGAATTATTATTGCGTTTATCGCAGAACATTAGATCAGAAGTTTTTAACCCAATTTTTCAATTATACCAATTGAAACACAATTAAGCTCTGTCGTAAAATTCAGCTAATTGATTCTCTATAAACATTAACATGGGCGTACAATTTTGCTTCCGCCGTTTTCTTTCTGAAATTCGAGGCTTTATGGAAATACTGGTTAGACATTTATGATTTAAAGTATTGTTCATCTCTAGCCACTTATTTCTCCCCATCTTTCGGGTAACGTACATATAAATCCTTCGTTGAAAAAACTGGTCATCTTTTGAAGCGATCCACGGATCGATCCAACTTCTACTTCTTCTTAAGAAGTGCTGGTCAGCCAGGCCGTGTGCCATTGATTGAAACAAGTGATAGTCCGAGGAAGCAACGTCTGAAGAATACGGAGGTGGGGTAGGATTTCAACGTTTCCAAGTATGTTTTGACCACTTTTGCAACTTGGGTTCGAGTATTGTCATGCTGTAAAACCAATTTATCATGTCTCTCGTCGTATTGCAGGTCTTTCAATGCTCGACCCTAACGCATTGTGTTCGATAACGATCGCCAGTGATTGTTTCAGTCAGTTTTTACAACTCATAATACACGACGCCAAGCTGGTTCACCAAATACTGAGCATGACCTTGGAACAGTGGGATTATCGTAATGAATCCATTTTTCGTCTTCCGTCTCAATGCGATGCAGAAATTCATTTCCGTTTTCGACTTGCAAGCAGCTGTTCACAAGCAAACAGACGCCGTTCAACATCTCCCGGCTTCAACTCGTACGGCACCCAATTTCCTTGTTTCTGAATCATTCCCATGACTATCAGGCATTTTGAAATGGCTTGTGGCGACACTCCCAAGAATCCTGCCAATTCTTGTTACATTTGACACGAGTCTTGATCAAGTAATACCTTCAATTCTGCATCTTCGAAAACCTTCTCTCTTCCACTGTCATTCTGGTCTTCGACAACAAAATTACCGTTCTTGAAGTGTTAAAACCACTCTTGACACCTTGGCTCCGCCCGTAACCTATCTTTCATATAAACCATAAAAATTACTGGAAAAAATTTAGTATTTTTCGAATATCTCGAACAAAAATCAAGATATAGTGAAATAGAGATCGGGGCTTCTTGAAGATTTTTTCTCTAAGTCCAAGTTCTCGAGATCCTCTCAGTGAGCATCGAATTTGGGACACCCTGTACTCCTGAATTCCTTACGACGAGTTTCATGAAACTTTGATTGATCGACTCGTTGATTTTAGTTTGAAATCTACGAAAATGTCAAAAATGAACTGAAATTAATAGACGGAATAGTCGAAATCTATCGATCTAGGAAAAATGATGGACTGCATCTAGAACACAAATTTTGAGCTGCGATTTATTAAGATAGAAAGCAGATAGGACTATTGAAAATATATATTGAATACTTTGAATAATAAAAGATAATTGACTACTTGATGAAGGTTTTTCAATATAAATATCGAAAAATTGATAACATTTTGTCCTTTTCTCTTCACAATATAATACATCTATGTATGATATATTCGGTTTTTTTGTCTTGGGAAAAAACCGAATATATCATAAGTATATATTATATTGTGAAGGAAAAATGACACAATGTTGTCCATTTTTTGATATCTATAGCGAATACTTAGCGAGATATCATATCAGGCTTTAAGAATTACCTACGGAATTCTAGTATGAAGTTGTACTAATCAACTATTTTGCTAGAACTAGTGCTTTCAGCAAAATACTTTAGAAATGTCTGTTATATTAGAAGAGAGTAATTTCGAGATAAACAATATATGGAATGGTGATGAATCGGGATTCTCAATAGTTCCTTCAAAAATTTTCACCTCACGATGGGTGTACTAACCAGTGATGAAAAAAACAGCACGTGTACAGATAGGATTTATATTCCAGCAGATATTATTTTCCAAAAACACAAAATAAAAAATTTATTGATGGACAACGACCAACATGCTTGGCAAATTTATAGTATGCAGAATATTTATTATTTTCTGTATCTACCTGCTGAAATCCAAGATTTGGCTATTTTTGCTCTCTCGTTCTCATCCGTTGTTATATGGATCATAAGAAGTGCGTTATTTGTGAAGAAACTCACGAATTGTGAAATATCTCATCACTAATATCACAATATGTTTTCATTTCCGCGCGCTTAATGTCAAATTTGATGGTTCATGTTGCAAACAAAATTTGCTTACTGAAAATGACATATGTATGCTCCCTCTATCTATGTTTATTACTCTGATTTGCCAACTCATCATTACGTATATTTCCAATATTCTGTTCGTGGCTATTTTGTACTAAATCGTAACGTAACCAATATGATATAATTCAAAATAGCCTCGAGCAGAATATCGGTATCAATATTGTGCCGAAAAATTCAAATAAAACAAATGGAAATTACTCCACAAAGAAGGAAATAACTATATTGTATAAACATCATTTGATTTTTGATTTCTTTGATTAATTCTGGATAAAAGCTTACTTTTCAATTTGCTTTATTCACGCCTGTATATAAAATTGAGACGAGATTATATGAGGACGGAATCTGAACAGTTATGTTTCTGAAAAATCAGGCTACAATTAAAACAATTATTGCTAAAATCTAGGGTCCGAGAGAAAATGAACTATACAAACTTCGATGAGAGTTTGTTCGTTGTCTTAATTTTGCTGGTGTGGATAATTTACTTTGATGCGAGCGAAATTATGTTGAAAATATTTTGATAGTTAAATCGATTATTTATTCATACGTATGAAATGAATATCGTTTTCACAGAAACCTGTGTAAAAAAATCTTTGCATCTGATATCAGCGGAAAATTTATTCAATCGAATTTTATTCGTATTCCCACTCTGTGCAAATCGTTGCATTTCTGGGGTAACCACCGACTGATACGATAGACAGGGCTGTACGGCACCTATTCGTGTACGTTTGCAAGCGCTCACTACTTCAGATGTTACGTTTTCTAGTGGACCGAGTCAAACGCATCTACTACAGTAACATGTTCGAGGGGCTTGTGTTTGAGCGCCCCTGTATGTTTATGTGCTGGAGGGGTGGATACCAGTGCGACGCACCTGTTAAGCAAATTGTGATTTAACAGTCAGATTTTTAACGCTTATAAAAATTTGAGTACGCATTATGCATCAAGTTATTCATGGTCGTTCTGTTTGTTTTTTGGGAGATTTGGATGGGTGGGTAAACAGAAAGACTGGTTGGGTGGTTTAACGAGTGAGGTTATTCGATTTTGTGGCTGCTTGAGAAATTTCCTCCATATAGAATAGTAGAGCTGCGTGAACAAGAGTCCTATAAATTACACAAGAGAAGTTAATACTTCGATGATTTGCAAGTCACGAATTCCTTTCAATTACATTTTGAACATATGTATTAAATTTTCAAATTACGGGTGATACCTGCAAATGTTAGTTATAAATATTATCATAAATGTCTATTTGTAAACACGAACAATGCAGTAGAAACTCGAGCGGACCCAGCAAAAACGAAGAATACGATGAGGGTAGCAGAGATGAAAATATTGAGAACTATTAAAGGGGTAAGTTCGAGAGATCAAATAAGGAGCGAAGTTATAAGAAAAGATCTAAAGGTTCAAGATAAATTAAGATCCACGAGAGCTAGACGACGATATTGGAGAGACCACGTCGACAGAATGATGGAAGATCGATGGGCAAGATGGGCAAAGGATGGAAGACCAAATTCAAAGAGAGCCCCCGGCTGACCTCCCAAAAATGGCACGAAAGCTGGACATCTGCTTCCCAAGAGGCTGAATAGTAGAAGAAACAAGACTACGTCTTAAGAAAAGAGAAAGAAGAAGAACAATACAGTATAGGAAATTATTTCGGTTTATAATAGTTGATGATACGTTGTTCGAAGAACATAAATTTAAAACTTTATTACTCTTAACTCTTTGACATAATGACAATACAAAATTTCATTGAGGTTTTTGATTTCCTTATAATCAAAAAACTAAGATTGTTCTTATTTTCAAAGATAGTGATACATTTTGAAACTCATTGACGTTTTCAAAATTTTTACTTTTATCTCCCATTGCATTGCCGGATCAACATTGCCCATAGATCCACATTTCCCATAGATCCACATTGCCATAGATCGACATTGTTCATAAATCTATCTGCCCATATATATTCATTGATATCCGTATTGCCGGTAGATCCAGTCTCCATAAATAATATTATAATCCCAATTTTAAGATTTAAAATATGTGCACTTCTCCAGAAACGTCTCATTGGTTCTCAATAATCATCCACCCTGTATTAGTCTCGGCAAGTCGGCATTAGTATATACTTTGTATCGTATTATATTGATTATATATGAACTTTATTTCTCTGAAGCAATTATCCAATAGAAGTAGAAGAATGTTGATTTTCTCAATTTTTAGATTCCTAAAGGTTTTCCAGAGTCGATATATGGTTCTCGATGTGGCGAATTTTAGAATAATCGAGTGTTAGGTTGAGCCTTCTGTGTATATATAGTTTCTCTAATTCACTGTATTATTTTTGAAAATTATGGATTATTTCCATAAACATCGCTCAGTGATTTCTGCATTGAAAAATTATGTTTTGCACTAATGAAAATAAACACTGCATAGCCAGAAAAAAATTAAATTCGTGACAGGAGAGTTCCGAGTACCAACATATAATAATGAAATATAACCATGAAATCTGTGTGGAACTGAGATATTCAACTCTCTTTGATTCTCAGCAAATCAAAATCCGCAAGAATTGTAGTCAATAACTGCCGAAAACAATGGAGGGTATTCAAACAAGGATTTGGCAACTTTAAAAATGCAGGAATATCCTTATTACGGAATTAGGTTGCTCAAGTGATTAGTAAATTCATTATGTGCGCATCGATGTGTGTATTGATTTCGGGATTATTAATTATTCTCATTCTTTTACTTCCGGTTATGGGCGTATAAAAATTGAACTTTATAGAACTTTCGCCTAATAAAGACGGTTATTATCTATTATTATTATTTGCCTGAGTGAAAAGTGAGGATTTTGAAATCACAGAAATCAAGGAAGGAAATATTAGTTGAAATTTCGAACTCTATAACAATGATTGTAAAGGGTGTAAAATCTCACAATTATTCGAAGTTGCATTGCACAGATTCAATACACTTCCTGATAAACAGTGGCATGGCGAGAATTGAGGCGCCCCATCGCAATCACTCCCTATTAATTGCTCATCGCAATGTTGATTTTAACGCAAATTTTTATTTTTCCATGGTGGATATTACCTCAACTCTTTTTTTTACTATTTTCCATATATATTAATTACTGCGATTTTTCAAGTGATTTTACAATTATATTGAATCTAAATTACCAATTAAATTTGAGTTGGCGTGGTATCATGGAACTAAGACTGATTTTGATATTCAAAAATTCACTTGTTTTATTCTTCAGTTTCTTTAAATTTCATTGAAAATTTTAATTCATTTTAATGAAATTAAAGGCAATGAAATATACATATATTTACATTGGCGTACCCAAGAGGGGTATAGAGAATATATCCCCCTCAGGAGGAATATCCATTATATGTAACAACCTTATATATCACAATCTTATTATGAGTAAGCAAACTTTTTTGGAAAACTTCTTCAAAAGAAGGAAAATTTGAAATTTGTTTTTCTTTATCCCCCCCAAGGCTTATGTCTGGGTACGCCACTGTATATTTAGATAGATAAATGAAAAGTTATAGGGTGAATTTTTTTAGGAGATGTACCGATGAATGATGAATCCCTAAAACTTGGATGTTTAAGGTTTTTTCCATCAGTATGAGGGAATACTCTGTACAACTTGATATACAGGGTGTTCCTAAATTTATGCGACAAAATTTGTGAGGTGAAAGCTCGTATGAAATTAAAATGGGTCTTTCCTATAACAAAATTTCCTCTGCCCACCCTGTTCCGAGATATCACACTTGAAAGGTGGTTACTAAAATTTAGTTTGATATTCATCTAATTCAAAATGGTGTTCTCTTTATGAACTGTTAGCAATCACATAATTCATCAATTATTGATTCAGAAAATATTTAGATCAACGCAAAAACAATCAGTAAAACATATCCTTTTATTTCAAAAATAAGTCTCATCATAAATTTTTCTATACAATATAAAATATAAAAATAAAGTTATTGACATTTTAAATCACATGAGTAGATGACTAGAAACATTCACTGAATTGTAGGTACAGACAAGTAAAATAAAAAATATGAATTGCAACCTTCCTTTGGTATAATGGTATAATTGTCGAAAAAAATAAATAAAATTTTTAGGCTATTTTCGCTCTGGTTTCTTGAGTCCATAATGGGCATTAAGGCACTAGAACATCATATTTCCGTTGTAGTTGAAGGAACCGTTATAAAATGCATCATTTTCGTAATTACAATTATTATTGTAATTCCTCGGGCTTGCTTCATGAAAACGGTCACCACTATTATAATCTTGCATAAAACTCGCGTTCATTATACTTCCGCTCGTCACTACAGCGTTAGATAAACTCTGTCCCGGAAAGTTTCTCGAAGTTATCGAATTTCCATATTTGTTGATCGAAACTTGTACATTTCCCACATTCACAATCACATTGTCCTGGGAACCGCAACTATACTTATCGAAGTCATTCAAGGTTTCTGTTAAGGCGAAGATGTAGTTGTGGGCGAAGCGCAACGTTTCAATCTTCGTCAGCTTGGTATCTTCAGGAAAGGTGGGTAAGACGCACCGCAGCTTGTCCAACGCCTCGTTCAGCATGTGCATTCTGTTTCGTTCACGATCATTCGCTTTCAACCTTCTCACTCTCTTCAGTTTTTGCACTTGCGACGGGCTTCGCGCTCTAGAAACTCTATTTCTTCCTGTGGCGTACCTCTTCCTCGGCCTGGCCTCCTTCGTGGGTGTGGATGTAACGGCGGTGCCTCCATACAAACCGTTAACAAAAGCAGATTCCTCAGTTGGATCGAAATTTTGCGTTTGATCGTTGACCGGCACATCTTGATATATGATTTTTCGTTTGGGCTCTACGATGGCGTTTTGGAAGGCATGGCTGAAGTGGTTGTAAAGTGCTTGGTTTATCTGAGGTTCTTTTTTGATCGGCGTGTAATGATCGGGGATATCTTGACGTGTGTGGAGGCCTTTTTTGGTTTGGGTTGAGTACTCGCAGTCGTACTCGAAGTAATCGCTCTTATCGTCGTAGTATTCAGTTGATGAATTTGCTGTTTCGGATTTGAAGGACAGTTCGAATCCTGAGTCTATGCTGTCTTCGCTAGTGTCAAAGCTTGATCTGAACATTCTGAAATTAAGAAGTAACCTTCAGTTTAATACTATCGAATAAAAACTAAAACAACAAACAAAAATAAAATATTTATTAATACGTTGTATTGAATGAATATTATATTCATGCGAGGATATCAGTACTTCTTGTTAATGATTAGTAACATTCAGGAATTTAAGTTTATTCAACATAAACTCAGGAATTTTATAAATTATTTTAATATCGTAGTGGTATTTGAAATTTTCAAAATACCTATCGTGGTTTTGTAAACATAAGAATTCACATAATTTGAATAATAATTGATAAAAGACAATAATATATGACTATCAATTTTGAAATAGAATAGTTTCCAATATTAGTGAAAGATATATAGAACAGTCCAAAGGCCCATTTTATATTATCATAATTTATAAATACCCTGTACCGTGCTATTTAGTATATTCAATTTTTTTTATTTTCAGAAGATGACAACATTAATTCCAAGAGGAAATTAAACATTTCATAAAGATTTTATGGACAATAGAGTTTAGTTCTCTATAGGTAGACACTGAAATGTTTCATATGACGCAAAATTGTATAGTGGAAATTTGATGAAATTAACATAATTATTTCAAATTATCAATTCTTGGAAGAATATATATTCTTTTCTTTATCCTGTGTAAATATGAACAATCATTTTGATTATAAATTAAAAGAAATATATCTAGTATGGTAAGTATTCCTTGAGTTTTTTGAAGGAAGCGGCAAAGCTATTTCTGAAAATCATTGTCTTGAGGATGAAGGTCAAATGGAATAAATTTATAAAATGAACCGAAGATACTCTTAGATGTTAAACGACATATACTTCTTATATCGTAAAGAAATTTGCTCAAGTTTTATTAAAAGAAAGAACATTTCATTCAGTTAAAGTAGGTACCTACTTCAGAAATAGATTCTAAATACCTATTTCTTGCATTATCATACGCATTCGAATAGTGTAGGACAACTACAATTTTCAGAATGCAAAATAATTTTTCTTCACAAAAAAGGGCTCTTTCAAAAATTTTGTCAAATGCACTGGTATTACCAGTAAAGTTCTAATAATTGATATAATATTAATATTCTATAGCAACTAGTAATGAATACCAATAGCGTCAACTGAATCAATTCAAAATATCTAGACGAATTCAATTGAAAAAACCATTGGTGTTGAAAAAAATAACCTATTTTTTTTTCTGAATTTGATCAGCGGAATAGGGATTATCAATTTTTTCTTAGAATTGTGAAGATAATCGAGTGTCCACCTTTATTTAAATCACTTTATGCATCGAAGTACTTTCATACTTAAGTATTTTCAGATTACGCCAAAATAGGCGAAAGCTAATCGAATAATAGAAAAAAACCAAATAATTGCTACCAAACTAATAACAAATTTAGAGTAAGTTCTCAAAATATTGAATGAAAAATCAAAGAAAAGCCACTTTTGAATAGGTATCTGGTATTCATTCCTTGACAATGGTTAGTTCGCACACAGAAATGTTATTAAAAATTTTTACCGAAACATCCTAGGTTTATAGTAAATATTCCTTGCTCAACTCCAGCAAAAATTTCACCTACCTATTAAGGTATTCATAAACTATCACTACACTATCATCTCCAAGCACTGTTTCCGTTCTGCATTAGCTAGTCCGTCTGGCGAAACCACTAAGGATGGAATAAAATATCAACTAAATGAGTATAAAGGGTGTTTGATTTTATAGGTGGCCCACCCCTCTACCGTTTAACTTAACGTTCGAGGCACGTAAGGAAGTACGTCATTGGCCACTAGCTACCACCCTATTCCCTGACTGATGGGGTACTTGTTGTGAATGCCTGTTGCAGCCCTCAAATCCTTGTAGTGCGGCAAAAACAATTTTTTCTATGAATTTTTCAATTTCCTGATTCATTGTTAAATGGTCCGTAATAAAAATAAAGGCGTGTTGGTTGAAATGTATCGAAGAAAAGTTATTTTCTTTTTACTCTTTGAATTGAAGCCTATTGTTTCTACAGTAGTAAATAAAAGATTGCGGTAACCATGACAGTACAATTCACAATATTATTTTTTCTTATGCAATATTACATTTTAAAATTTCTTTCACAACAAAGAAAAACATACAGGTTTAACGTTAAAAATTGAAACTATTCGACACATATAGAATATATTTTATAATGTAATAAGTTTATGACTTTCGATAAAAAGGCAAGAGCGAATGTTACAAACGATAATTCACATATTAGTGCAGGAAAATTACATTCGTCTTTAAATTAAAATAACAACTCAGTATTCAGCTAAAGTTCAAAGTTCAAAATGTTTTCATGAAAGCTTTTTACTATTGGTCAATGAAAAAAAGTGAAATATATGTATTCGGCGCATAAAAATTCAATAAACAGAAGTTAAACCATCCAAATAACATTTATTTTAAAACATTTCTATGAAGGTTAAAATGTCTTGATTCTGTAGCTACAATAATCTACAGGGTAGCTCACATAAAACAATCCAGACAAAGTATTACTTCTGGAGAACTCGAAAAAAGAGAAAAAGAATATCTCGTGATTCAACACATTCTGGTATTCGTTTCGGTGAACAAACCTGATTGGAAGGGATGAATGAGTGAATAGCATTTGGTTCTTCAGTGAAGATTTATCTGATTATGTGCCTGTGCAGAAATCGCTTAATCGATTCTTCAAATTTCGTATTGCAGTTGAGAAATAATTCATTAATTCTTGTCACAAAAAAATTTGTAGTTTTCATTTGGAGAAATGAAAATTTTTTTCAATCGTATCTCAATTGCATATTATGTCAATGAAGAATTTCAAAATTTTTATCATGGAACTACCAATTTTTAAAAACACTATTTTATGTCAATTGTGATTTATCGCTTTCTTGGTAATATTTTCATTCATTCTGAATTCTCAACTTGAAATACACGAGAATGATGTTTTTTTTTTTTTTTTTGAACTCTTATTAGATTATATTTTTCATCAGAATGTGAAAATTTGAAAAATTTTTGAATTCATCTTTGGAATAATTGAGATACAATTGAAAAATCTTTCAATTTTCAAATGCATATAATTCAGAAACTAGGTATACATGTTTTTGTCGAAACTGCCATACAAATATTCCTCCAAAAAAATGAAAGAATTTGAGAATGCAAAATTAAAGAATCGATAGAGAGCTTTCCGCTGAGAATCAAAATGAATTGGTACTGAAGAACCTAGTGAGAAAAATAGTGTGCTTCCTTAAGTGGTTGAGTTTCCGCACGAATTTTGGTATTAATCAAAATGATCAAAATTTGTTCAATTGTTCATCTTTTTTTTTTAATTTCAGGTGTTATTTCCTTGAATGCTCAGATTCTTAGGTGATGATCTTCTAGAGGAGAAACTATTTTCCTATAGGTTTAAAGGAACTGTTCTCAAATTGTTGGATTCTTTCTGGAAAAACGTAGGACTCAAAAGATAAACTTGAATGATATCTAGTCTTCAGAACATGAAATAACCCGTGGTGTGCCCCTAGGATACGTGCTGAAACCAATAATTTTCATTATCTACATCAATGATATAAACATTGAAAATTGTAATTGCTTGTGCCTCTACTCTTGTTTGAATTAATTTTTGATTCATTGATCTGATTTGTTTTCCTCTACGATTTCGTGCCAACCTACTGTCCAAACTATTGTAATATGATTGGAAAATAATCTCCAAGACATAATAGAATTAAAAAAATCAAAAGATAGTTTGCTGCAAATTGTCTCAAATGTAATTCCAGCAAGACAGTCAAATTAGTACATATTTGGAAATAAACAGAACTAGCTACTTCCAAATTTTTTAGTGTTGTCTCAAATAATAGGTTGAACAAAGTTGACTTTTGCTCTCTGATAGACTGTAGTTGACAAACCATGTAAATATGAAGGCAATAAATCATTATTATTATTATTATGGGAAAAAATGTTGGGCAAAGGAACTATTACTGTTCAGAAATGATCGGAAGGCATTTCGAATTGAACTTAAAATTAATTCAGAAATTCGACCACTTGATACTCTTCAGCTTTATCTAGTTACAGAAATATTCAACTAGATTTTTCTATGTGAATAATAAATAAATTTTCTTGTATATTGAAATAGAAAACGACATTAAAAGCAAGTTAAACCTAAATGAAATCACATAATTCATTCAATAATAAATCAAAGATATATCTGAGCATATGAATTCAATTCATGGTTATTGCTATACATGAATAAGTTATACAAATACCCCTACTGAAAAGTTAGTTCATTGGTAACTGTTAAAAAAAATAATGTTTGATTTATAGCATTCTCACGTAAACGGCAACGACATTTCGATTGGGTTAGATCGCATATTTGCTCAGTTTTTCATTATATTCGTGGAAAATTCAATCTTAGCTAACAGGTGAATGATATACATCCTGGAAAATGTCATCGGAACCATTAATTGCATTGGAAGGACTATATTCACATCAATGATGCCTCAATTGCGAAGGGTCCTTCCTGGTTATTAATTAATGGAAGGCGATAATAACTCTTACCTTACCATAAAATTATAATTTATTCAGGATACTTATTGGTGAACTAAATCAAATCATCAATACAGAATTCGTGCAATATTCTTACATTATTCGATGTTTAACTTTTCGCTGATGCTGGATATACTAGTTGGTCTCCTTAGAAGTTTAGAGTTTCCAAGACTATGGTTGCATAATTTGTACTTTCTTCACTTAAACTGAAATTTGAACTACAAAAGGATTTCCATACACCGTGATGGACATATCAGCAAATCTTATCAGTAAGCAGTACATAGAATGATGTAATAATTTAACACAACACAATATTTTTTATTAGGCACTGAATCATGAATGAAGGGCATTCTATGCAGAATGCCATTTTTATGCATTATCTTGCATTTATCTATTCCGGATGAAATTTATTTTCATATTGAAATTTACAGATTTTTGAGAATAAATACCTCAACCCTGAAAATTTGATGACTAACGCATTTGGCATATTTCGGTCGAGAGTTTTTTGTTTGTTTTCCATGTGTGTACATGGCGTTTCAGATGGTAGGTATTGCTCGGGGGTAAAATTCGATCGTTGAGAACCACCTCAAGTAGAGAAGGACCTTTCTTCATCCACTGAGGTAACTGGGCAGTATTTTAATTTGGGTGTATTTTAATGCATATTAGCACTCAATTGACTGGACAAATTTCAACCCGGTTCAAATTTCAAATTCTGTAAAATTTGTAGCATTGTTAAAAAAAAGAAGAGCTAATAGGAGCTATGTTTTTTATACATACTTGCATCTTCTAAGAAACCTTAGACTCACAAACTGAAAGTTTCAACCGCATTTTTGATTTCCTCGAGATGTTCATTGTCAAACATATTCAATTCATGTTTCCCTCCGATCGTACGTAATCACTGGTTCGGTGTCTAGGAATGAAGATAAATATCCCAAAGGGTTTATATTTAGTAGCTACTGGAGAAGGCGAAGATAATACGCAAATATAAAATTTCATGCTCAATGGAAGTCAAATGATATTTTGAAAATGTCGAAATATTTCATATCACAATTGGTTTTCGAGGTACAAGCCTGCCACAGTCCGACATCATCTTAATAATATACTAAGTTTGGTAGAGCAGTCCTTGAGTGTTAAAGTGAAACTTACGAACTGTGGGCGTCATCTTCAAGGCCCGGTCGGGTATAAATTCGTTCTCGACGACCCATGATTCGATTTTTCTATCAATTCGAAAACGAGATTTTTTCTTATTCGATCCATTTGTTCCACAGCAGCAAACAATGAAATTCTCCCAACCGTTAAATATCACCCTTTACCTAAAATTTATTGGTTTCCACCTAGTTCTTTTATATAACGAATTACACGCCTCTAAATAACGCAGCCCTTTTTCCAATTTTCTTTCTTGCTATTCCATCGAAATTCCGTGACGAACACCATGTGTTCACGATAAAACGGAATAGGGACCAATAAATATTTGAAATTTTTCATCACATTACGTTTTTTCATGTGACAAATCAATATCGTCAATGATTTTTGCCTCGGCAACCCTTTGATTTCATGCCGATGGTGATTTATACCTTTTTTCATGGTCAAATCGCTCAAGGGGTTGCCGTCATGAAGCCTATACGTGAAGAGTTTTATTGGAGAAGGGTTTTAACCAGGTGTTGTTGAAATAAAATAATTTAGTTGCAGTTTATGATTCACTGCTCTTAGGTTATTCCAATCTCAACTGATGAACAATGTTATGAAGGTCGAAAGGGTCTACTTAATAAAGGCAATGAAGAATATCAATATTATGACATCATTATACCAAAACCTTCACTATCTGATATATCTCTTTGATATTTGGTATAATTTTTAGCCGATTACTCAATTGTACAGTTTTGGATAATTTGTTTTTCTTTTGGTTAGTTTTGATATTTACTCAGTTGGAATTGCATTTCTATACAAAAAAAGTTTATATCAAAATGATATTTCAGATAGTGAAGGTTTTGGCAGAATGACGTCATAATTCTGATATTTACATTGGACTGCCTTCATCGAGTAGACTCATTCAACCTTTATAATTAAAAGTAATAATTTCTCAATCAGAGTCATCATCAACCAAAAGATTGAAATGAATTCTCTAAACTTGTTATTTCAATTGTAAATGATGATTTGCATATCGATTTCACAGTAGAGTAAGAGAGGAGATCTATGGCTATCTGTTGAAATTGCTTTTTCTGTGATTCATAACAGAGGAACTTCCTTTTCAGTTAACCTAAGGTAGTAAGCAGTTGCGAAGCGTGACAAGGTAGGCAAATTCAATAATGAACTACTATACTATTTTTTATAATTAGTAGAGGAAGAAATATCAATATTATGTCATCACTGTGCCAAAACTTTCACTATCTGATATATCTCTTTGATATTTGGTATAATTTATTAGCCGATTACTCAATTGTACAGTTTTGAATAATTTATTTTTCTTTTGGTTAGTTTTGATATTTTCTCAGTTGGAATTGCATTTCTATACAAAAAAAGTTTATATCAAAATGATATTTCAGATAGTGAAGGTTTTGGCAGAATGACGTCATAATTCTGATATTTACATTGGACTGCCTTCATCGAGTAGACTCATTTAACCTTTATAATTGAAAGTAATAATTTCTCGATCAGAGTCATCATCAACCAAAAGATTGAAATAAATTCTCTAAACTTGTTATTTCAATTGTAAATGATGATTTGCATATCGATTTCACAGGAGAGTAAGAGAGGAGATCTATGGCTATCTGTTGAAATTGCTTTTTCTGTAAATCATAACAGAGGAACTTCCTTTTCAGTTAACCTAAGGTAGTAAGCAGTTGCGAAACGTGACAAGGTAGGAAATTCAATAATGAACTACTATACTATTTTTTATAATTAGTAGAGGAAGAAATATCAATATTATGTCATCACTGTGCCAAAACTTTCACTATCTGATATATCAATTTGATATTTGGTATAGGTAATTAATTAGCCATTTATTCAATTGTACAGTTTTGGATAATTTATTTTTCTTTTGGTTGGTTTTCATCTTTTCTCATTGGAATTGCATTTCCATACAAAAAAGTTTATATCAAAGAGATATTTCGGAATAGTGGAGGTTTTGACAGGACGACGTTATAATTTTTTATTTTTATTTATAAATTTCTCTTCGACACCTGGGTCATTAGCGATTTTGGTACAATAAAATTTACATTTCATTTACAAAGTTTAGATATTCATATTGGAGTACATTTATCAAGAAGACTCTTTTGACCTTTATAATTCAAAATAATCATGTATTGATTAGAGTAACCATCAAACAAAAGATAGAATTAAATTCTCTAAAATTGTTATTCCAATTGTAAATAACGATTTGCATATCCATTTCACAGAAGAGTAGGATATGTGATGTATGGCTACCTGTTGAGAGTGCTATCTCTGTATATCATAACAGAGGAACTTCGTTTCAGTTAACCTGAGGTAGTGTAAGCAGTGGCCAAGTGTGAGTATAGACAAGCCTAAAAGTCATTAACGCTCGGTTTTGAAAAAATGGCAACATTTTAATGTGAAATGATAAGATAAATCCACAAGGCTTGTGTGGATGTAGAACAACAAACAAACTGTACTGTTTTCCCTATATGCTCTTCGGAGATTATTCATCATGGGCGAAAGAGGGAATTACTACCATAAAAAACTTTGTGACTAAAGCAGATAAACATTTTACTTTTAAGGAACATAGTTCCTCGAACAAATTTTTCGTTCTTCCATATGCTGGGGATATGGATATATTTAGTGCTTTTCATTATGTTCAAAGTGTTTTTGCTCGTCACGTAACTCGTTTATTTTATTTCATTCTCTTTTGTTGGATATATAATCTGATTATATTATTTATTGTAATAACATTACAAAAATCAAATTTTTGCTTTGATCCCTTAATTCCCAAATGAAGTTATAAGTAAATTGTCTAACCAAAAATTTTACCCACGCTTCGGTTCTGAGTGTAAGTTTGTAAATTCAGATATTTTTTCGAACTATGAGACACCAATCAGGAAATATAGTTTTGATATTTATTCCGTTCACTCGATTGTACACTTTGGATTATTTATTTTTCTTTTGGTTGGTTTTGATATTTCGTCAGGAGGAATTGTATTTCTAGACAAAAAAATATATAGCGAAAAAATATAGGTATCAGTGAAAGTTTTGGCACAATGATTTCATAATTTAGATATTTATATGATGTTGTTTTTAGTTGTTACTTTTCAAAATATTGCGAATATTCGCTTCATGTTCTGAAAAATATGTTCTGCAGAGCGATTATCTTACCACATATATACTCAGTTCTATAGATATTCAGTGTTATCATTAGAAATTGTTCCCGAAACAACTCTGAGGATTCTTCATTCGAATTGACAAAAGTTCAATACTTTGTGTTCGATCCAGACATAATTTCTAAAACCTATTCCGACTCCTTGATGATGAGCTTATCTTGAGAATTCATTAGAAATATGAACAATGTCTCTGGCTATGCAGAATTGTCCACATAAAATAGTTTGACCAGAGTATGAGGTTAATTTTTAATTGGGGAGTGGTACATCTGTTGTGACTGTATGATTTTTTTTCTAAGCAAAGTGTCAACATTTAGCAACATAAAAAATTATTTTGCGTTCGTTTCTTCGTAAGAAACTTATTTTTGGGAATTATGGGTGAAGAACATTAGTTATAGGTGGTCGAGTGATAGCCAAATTTCCCACTGTTCATTTGCAAATAATTATAGTCGTTATGTATTTGACACTCTTCAAATGATGTCTCAAAAAAGTCTAGAACTGTCAAAAAAGGAGACCATTATAGGATCTCCCCTACCAATCCGATTTTCGCGAAAATTACTTCAACTACAGCTAACGAGTCCAAATAAGTTTCAAGGTGCCTTCTATGTTTATAAGCTACCTACAAGTTTGATATTTCAATATAATTAGTATTTTCGTTACTTAGTCCTTATTAGGTACCCGCAACTATACCTTACATCACTATCATTTTAAATAATAAACCAACAACATACTGTTAACGATCATCTCTAAGTTAATATGATTATCGCCCGAAAATAAAAGATTTTTTTTTGTTTTTTATCTTTACTAGTATTATTAATTTCAAATTGCTATTTGGGCTGATTTAATTATTCTGATATTTTGCTATTCCAATTATACCATCAACCCTATTGACACCCTATATCACAAGTGATTGATGACTTAATCCTCTGTAAATGAAAGCAGTATATGAATTTTCTGATTTGATCATAGCCGTCAAAGTATTGACATAATATAAAACGGTAATGAATAAACAAAATTTTCATAAAGAACAAGGGAATATACACGAACACGTGCAAAGTCGAAGTGTCTGGTAGCTCTTCCCAAAATTTTTTGTTAATACCGGATTTGTTTATTCTGGTTCAAATAATTATTTACAAATCACTTGTTATGCTAGTTGTCATCTGATAACAACAGATAAAATGAACAAACGTTTCATACATTTCAACTTTAATTAATATTATTTCATTGAAGCTTTTTATGTTGTTATGTATAGGGGAAAATATAATTATTATGTTGATGAAGAATAAATATAATATTATAAATTACTCAAAAAACTGAGAGAACTTTTCTCACATCGAAACTCGACATTAGTAGAGGTTGATAATACTTTTCATATGTCGTAGAAGGCTCGGATTCTAACTTGATGGAAATTCTTATCAGAAATACAATTACGATTTGATCTATTTCCATATTAATAAATTAATATTTTGATTTATTGATGTGATTAGCGAGGAGCAACTAACTCAAAAAAGTGATCATCATTGAAAATGAATATTCATACTCTTATTGAGGTCTTACAATTCCAATAAAAAGTCGACTTTTTTAATGGATATCTTTGGGATTACAGACACAACATTCATCAATATATTACGAAAATCAAAGAAATTTAATGAATTATTTTTCAAATTACGTTGGCACATAATATACATATAATCATACCCTTATTTCATATAATATATTTCATTTTTAAAAGAGCAAATTGACATATTTTTCAATCAACTAACTGCATGAATAAACTATTATTATAACTTGCAACGTCAAATCTCCTTTGACCTATTTCACCAGGTTCCTGGAAGGGACCTACACTGCAATAGCATATTGTAATTATGATTATGATTCATTAGTCTATTGTAATCGAGTTCAATAAATTCAATAACCCAAAAATCTCTGAAATTTCTCTAAATTACCAAATGAAAAATTTACCTGTACCTATAGATACATTGTAACGAAAAAAGTATGAAGCAAAACATCTAGAAAATGGTTAATTTTGACTAAGAGCATAAGGTCATTTTTTCGTATACCTACTCGTTTTTTCTTTCTTAAAGAATTCTTTTGGTTTGGTTTCTGAACTCTTCGAAAGGAATCCCGCGAAGACTACTTTTATTATTTTCCTTTCATCGCAGATGATTTTGAATTATGAAAATTCCTTCTTCTTCTTCTCTTATTTAGGTCGTATATCTTAATTCTAAAATTCAACATTTTTTTCTGCGGCAAGTTCGAACGATCCAAATTGGTTCTCGGATTGAATTGCCAATGATGCTAAGGTTAATCCCTAATCCAGCAGCCCCATTGCGTTTTACCAGAGCGTCCCTAATATTGATCGACGTACCTGATACATGAATATCTGATGCAACGCACAAAAGTATCTAATCTCCTTCAATCTTAAAACATTTCAACCGAACCATGAAATAATACTTTAATCGCCCTGTAATGGACGAATGCGGACAATAGGTGTTACATATTACTGAAGGGAAGTGAAAATTTTTTCATTGTGGGTTTAAGTCAGCTAAGGGATTTAGCACTGTTATCTTTATGCTACAAACTTGTTTTCACTTATGAAAGTTATAAGTTCGACGATTCAACAATATTAAATTCAATGGGGAATTCTAATTGTGGATTGAAATATAAGTTCCTGAAAATATTTCTAGTAACTTATGTTTTTCTTTCACCTTTATTAGATACTAATTTTTTTAACGGACATTACCAAAGTAGTTGGCACAACAGTTTTTATATTCTTAAGGAGTTTGAGCGTAATTTTCCATTAGTTTTCGTATTATTTCATCTTAAATGTGTTTTTAGATATTTACTATCCACAAAAATATTGATTGAACGAAGAAAAAGTCTGTTCTTATTTCGTATGAGAAAATATCGAAACTCTGATCGAAAACTCAGCAAAACTCATCAAAAATCAACCGTTATTTTCATCATTCATTTTCAGGAGTCAGTAAACGCTACGCGAAAATGTTCATTTTCGAGATAAAGGATGTTGAAGTTGAATATTTTTCGTCATAGCTACTACAATTCTCCAGATATTCAGCTGAAATTTGGCGAAGATGTTACTTATACTTTGAGGTTTGGATCGAGTGTGTCAAAATCAACAGGTTTATAATTTTTCTGAAACAATATCGACTACTCATTTCCAAAACATTTTGGCGTGCAACACAGCTATTTCAAAAAAATATGAAAATATTTTTCCATTTTGGATCTTTCTGATTCCATAATTTTTTTTTTATTTCCAAATAAATATGACATATCCTGCAACTCAAGAGAGAATTGCTTCACAATTTTCTGCTCGAAAGTAGTAGTATATAAGTACAAAAAAAGAAAAAAAGAAAAATCTTTTATTTTTCATTTTAATTCCTTGAGGAGAGAAGGGACATTATTCCAGAAAAAAATTCACTCTGTAGGTAGACTATTCCAGAAAATTCATGTCATATGATGTAAACCTCAAAGTTGAATTTTTTCGCCAAATTTCAGCTGAATACCGTTAGAAATGTGGATGCTATGACAAAAAAAATTGAAACAACCTATCTTCAACATTATATATTTCGAAAGGGAAACGTCGTTTGACACAAGTTGTACAGGGTGTCCGAAATTCGATCTTCTGGTCTCCTTTTTCGAAAAAATAAGATATCAGAAATGATGACCTTGAAGACCATAGAGATATCTCGATTCGTTCTCGAGTTAGAAGGCGTTTCTATAAAATGAATTTTTCAAATATGTATTTCGATATATCTTGGTTTCCGTTCGAGATATTCGAAATATCTTAAAGAATTGACTACTCGAAAACAGATCATTTTCCTCAAAGTAGTTTACTACTTGGGTGGATATTATTTTTTCAATAATTTTGGAGAATATTGGAACTAATGAAATGGGCCTGTAGTTATCATTATCTTTGCTATCACCTTTTTTGTAAATAGGGATTACTTTTGAAACTTTCGGAAAGCATCCTGTTGTTAAACATTTGTTTATTAGCTTAGTGAGATGAAGGATGATTCCGTTTATGTTAGTTTTAAGTATTTGAACTGATAGTCCGTAATAGTCAGTGCTTCAGCTATTCTTAATGTTTTTCACTACTTCGCGGACCTCATTAAAGCTTACCTCACGAAATCTGAACTTGATATCGGGCGGTACTTGTTTTTTGAAAGATTTGTCAAATTGTCTGGGAAGATGTGATGCTATTTTCTCCGGAATTGTGGAGAAATAATGGTTGAACACCTCTGGAGCAATTTCTATAGGAGTCGAAGCCTTTGCTTTCTGTAAATGAGCATTTCCTAATTTCCAAGCAGTTTCACATTTATTATTTGAACGTTTAATTTTTTCATTATAGTAAGCCATTTTAACTTTCCCTATCTCCCTTCTATACGTCCTAGTTAGATTGTTTTTAACACTCAGATGGTTATCTGACCCATATTTCGCGTACAATTCCCGAACAAATAGGAGAGATGATTTCATCTCTCGAAGCTCTTGAGAAAACCACCCGGAGTCTTTTTTCGTGTTATTTACCCTCTTATTTTGCATAGGAAAAGACATCCTGAAGATATCTACAATTGTGTCATGAAATTTATGAAAACATTCATTGCAATTAGATTGAGTATTTATGAAATTCCAATTTACATTTTCGAGTTCTTGGTGCATAGTACTGAAACCTCTCTGTGTTAGAGGCCTTTTTGTTCTGTGGATATAGTAAGAGGTCACACTAGAGTCACTTAATTGCAAGAACTGCGCATCATGTGATATAGTAAGAGGTCACACTAGAGGCACTTAATTGCAAGAACAAGAAGTTTTTATAACACCCATAAGTTCATTATATGTCTCAAAGTTTGTAAATATATTATCAATGCAATTCTTATTTTTAGTTGGTTCAAATATTTTCTGTTCAAAACCAAAGGTCGTCACAAGATCAACAACTGCTTTTGACTCTCTATCCAAAACAAAATCAATATCACAACTTACATTAAACTTAACATTGAATTCCCTTATACTTATTAACACTTGAGCAGTTGAGGACTGATTCTAGGTTGAAAATGAAGATATCAAAGTTTCTAGATGGTGATGAATAAATACATACAATGATATAACCTGTTTCAAGGATCTTAACCGCGGACAACTAGCAGTGTACCTCTATGGATTTTTTCCTGATATACTCAACGATTGAGCACTCTGAACAAACCATTTGGGAATTTACCAGTATCATTGTACCTCCATGTCTTGATGTTTGCCTTGTGAAGGCATGTCCTACATACCAATCGTCAATGCACATGCCCTTATATTCCTCCTTTCTGAGCCAATGTTCAGTAACACATATCACGTCATATTTTATTGGTTGAGCGTAAATCAAACCCTCAAAGTCATTTATTTTATTTCTGATACATTGAGGGTTTAAATGTAACAGATCGAGACTGTCAGAATTTTTAATATGATTTAGATCGGGAATAAATACATTTTTTCGGCAACCGTCCGGGAAGTGCTCACTTCCCGGACGCTTTTTCTCTGAGAAAGTAGCATTTCCCGGCCTAGTCCGGAAAGTACGTACTTCCCGGACTAGGCCGGAAAAGAATCAAAGAATCCATAGCAACTGAGATAACGGCTGACAGTTCATATGAAATTAGTTGTCAAAAATTTGCATGTTTTTTGATCGCAATCGCAATAAAATATGGAAAGCAGCAGCGATAGTGTTATTTTACATGGTTGCCGAAAAAATATTGTACGCAACACGCCCGAAAATGGTTTTTTTGGACTCACAGACTTCCAGGACGAGCGTAAGCGAGTCCTGGAATTTTGTCTATTCGTCCAAAAAAACCCTATTTTCCGGACTTGTTACGTAAATTACTATTTTATGCCCTTGTCAGTGCTTGCTTACTCGTCGATAATGTCCTTAAAGGAACTGTATTTATCTGGTAATTTCGACTTCAGTGCTATACATTCTGCTTCAGGGAAGGTTTTCCTCATCATAGTTTCAAAATCCTCGACTTTGTTGTTAGGGGTAATTCTTGAAACAAATAATGCGGTTATTGCGGTCTTTTTTCCAATAGCTTTAATTGGATTGTCTCTACTCTCACCAATTATATTCCAGTGATGTCTTTTTGTCTTCAATGCTTTGTAGTTGGATTTGTTTGTATCGTTTTTATTGACAATCTCATTCTTTGCGTCATCTGTCAAATTATCAACAGTATTTATAATAATGGGACTACGATTTGTTTTAACTGATATACTCTTTATTTTCGACAATTTTCCATTCCTGTTCCTCTCCCTTATATTTCTTCTTCTCTCTCTAACGTCAGTAATTAAATGTCTGCTTCATCATAGGTAGATTTCATACACTTACTCGTTGAATCTGACAAGGATGATGAACTGTTTACTGACCTTGACATTGGTCCATTATTTATTTTTCTACGTTTTTTTGTCGAATTTTGAACCAGCTTTTTAAGGATATTGATTTTATCATGAAATTCCTCTATCAGTTTGTTTTTTTGTTTTATCAATAGATCTTTACATGCAGACTTACATTTCTGTTTCTCCCATTCAATAACCGCTGAAATGTCTTCTCCATTTGGAGCCTCAATTTCATTTGTGCAGCAGTCATCTGTGCTATGCTGAATGGATTTATCATATAAGGATTCATTCAAATTATGTATTCTTATCTTGAGCTGTTTGATCTCTTCGTCCTCGATTTCGCATCAACAGTTTTTGTTGGTCATGTTCGCACAGCAAATAACAACTCCCTCAGAATTGACGTATGTGCCGCTAATTTTTAACACACAGCTAGGGTGATAATTTCTATTACATTTACCACATATTATATAATTTTTTAC
The DNA here is from genome assembly GCF_914767665.1 of Harmonia axyridis. Taxonomy (NCBI): domain Eukaryota; kingdom Metazoa; phylum Arthropoda; class Insecta; order Coleoptera; family Coccinellidae; genus Harmonia; species Harmonia axyridis. The sequence continues at coordinate 29,023,743 of NC_059504.1, read as the reverse complement.
CTCTTTAGAACACTTTTTGCAAGTAGCAAGTCGGAACACTCTTCGGCGCCATTTTGTTTACTCATAGTTCTCGTAATGCTTTCAGTGAGCTTTGAATTTTGGGACGACCTGTATCTATCTCCAATTTAGAAACAGCGTGTTAAGAATATCTTCTTCTGCATAATAATAAGGTTAAATGAATTAGGATGAATCAATGTTTACAAAGAAATACCTATTATCAGTTTGTGCGAAAGAGCCCTAAATGAACAAAATGAACCCGTATCCCCAAAATTATCATCTACCAAATTTACTATGAGCATTAAAGTAGACTGCAGGTCTCTGACGGCCCCAAATACCAAATCGACACACATTTGTGGGCATTTTCATGCCCGACATAATCTTATTCATTGTCGATATATCCGACACATTTTTTTCCATAATACTGAAATGGATATAAATATTCAAAAGATTTTCCGCCATCGGAGCTTAAGCTGGCATTTAGACCATCCGAATCTGACGGGGATAAACGGTTTTCACTCAGGAGCAAGGGGCCCCTATAGTCGTAAGCCATGTTAGATTCAAGACAATGGGGAGAATTACACCGGCTTGTGGTCCAAGCTCAGTTGAGCACCCCTGACGTTGCCTTTCAGAGCTATTCTTAGTATTTACTATAGATGATTTATATCGGCTACTGAATACTAACTGATTGATCAGACTGCAACGATAAGGGAAAATGTACAAATTGCTACCATAACCTTGATTGATTTTATTAGATAAGATCTTGTATAATTGACAAAAATCTCTATCGATTTGATTTTCGATTAATGTTTTTACGTTTATGTTAAAACTTTGTTGAGTTTTTTACAACATATTGTATAGAATATCGCAACGTAAAAAATACTTCAAATTCAATTTCTCTTTCAAAAATGATAACACCAATACTTGAAAAAATTCAGAAATCGTTCTATTTAAAAGCAGATCATTTATTGAAATCAAATTTTACTGTTTCTTGTAAACAGTCTAGTGACTCTGTGCTTATACTTGGAAGATGGAGTCGTGAGCTCCGCATCTCTTGGAAAATAGGAACTGCTTGGGATATAAACGCAACTTATTTCATTTTGTTAAAATGAATTTTTCCAAATATTGTGATGATTTCTTTGATTAGGTTTATCTTAAATTGATATTATTAGTTGATGTTAGGTAGAGTTGAGTGATGTTATCCCTTTGAAATTGTATGCATGAAAAGTTCCAGTACAAATCATGAAATGCGAAGCATTTAAAGCGCAAAAAAATATTCACGGTGTGCCATTTGAAAAAATGAACTTATTGACATTTTTCAAAGGTCATTTTTCAAAATTGCAGTGTCTTACGGACCACCTGTAGAGTGATTCGATAATTTGCTGAAGATTTAAAAACTTGTTGGTAATTCAATAAAAAATGAATCGTGCAATAATATCGAACGGTTTTCAATAAATGATCTTCAGTTTAAACCATTATAACTTTATGAATTTTTCGAAAAAAGTGGCATACGTCAAAAAGTACCACAGATGACAAGTAGGATATTTCGAAATATAATAGAAATCATAAGTTTGATATAATAATTGGGCATTCACATTTGAAAAAACAGGGTGGTATCGTGTTTCACCACTTTCGGAACAGTCTGTAGAGTCGAAAATAATTTGTTATCGGGTTATCGACCGATCGAACACTATTGACTCAACCTGTATACGTTTCCTCAACAATTGTTTATTAAAAGTGCACAAATATTGTGTACTTTTTTGAAAAAACATTTACTGTTAAAAATGAAACAATTTGATAAAATGACTAAACAATCAAAGATACACAAAATGTGGATATTTTTTACTCAAGATTCGTGCAGTACTTATTCCAGCCCCAATTTGTGGACATTAGGTTGACAATTGTTCTCAAATTAATGTATAATCATTTTTAGAAAAGCAGATTTTCATTTTCAAGATCAAAATTCGATAATTACAGTCAATGTGAAAAATGATTGAGCGATCTTTCCGCTAAACGAGCTCTCAAGAAGGAATACATTTTAATACCTACATACATACATTCACAAATTATTATAGAAAATATTTCAGAAAACTTGTTTATAATTTGTCCTAGTTCGGATTTCTTTTAATTAATTGTTATCATATTTCCAATGGAATGATATTTTTTTTAAATCTACTATTACTGTTACTGAATACTCGGGAAGATTTACGACGGAGCTTGCAATGAAGGAAAAAATTCTTTTGGAAATAACGGACTCTCATCCCAGATTAAAATCTAACAACTTGATCCCTAGGAGAACAGCTGAGGTCTGTATTCCACAAGGACATTACTCCCCTTCGGATAAAAAGTGAAGGAATCGAATATCACAAAGAATTGAAGGATAGCTCCATAAAAATAAGGCAAATGTCGAGTGTGTAATATTATCTCTGCCATTTTGGAAACGTATCTAAGATCACATGTTGAAACATTGCACAGATTTTAGTAAACTTTTTCATTACTTCCTAAACATTCAATCCCGATAAGCAGGTATAAAATATCATTTTGAGTCATACCAGTTTGAAATGTTATGCCCTAAGGCATAATCTGAATACTTTATGGTCCTTGATGGCCAGTAGTTTTTTAACAATTTGATAATTTTTATGAAGAAAATTATAACAAATTATGAATACCATCATCTTTTTTTATTCGAATATGAAATTGGCAATTCTGAAAGGATCCAGTGAATGTTAAGCTCAATACATACACGCATGCTAAGCAAAGTCGGCTGTGAAGTCTGTTGTTCGCTGCCATCTCTAGATAAATAACATCTTACTCTGATAAATTGATAAATGTTTTTTTTTGTTACATTCTTTTTATATTTGTAACAGTTCTCAAAAAAATATCGTTTTGACATAATTTTTCTCTTGAAAACCAAAAAATTCACAAAAATAAAGTTGAGCTGACATTTCATGCGAGCCAGAAGGCATTCGAAAAAATTGTTGGTGGTGTTTCTCTATGATTCCAAGGGGTAGAAAAAGCCACACTCCAAACTTGTTTCGCGATAACTTTTTCTTTATTCATATTTTACAATGAGTAGATTAATTTTGGATAGACTAATCTATTCTTAACAAATGAGGTCTCTTGTAATTTTTTGCTTTTATTCACAGTTTTCGAAAAAAAAAAATCAACAAATAATACGTCTGAGTTGTGGAGGTTGGAATTATTTTCGACCTCAAATTTATCCAATAGGCGAATGTCAAAACGATGATTTTATCGAGAAATGGTACAAATATAATATGAATGAAACAAAAAAAAACAACAATTATAAACTTTTCAAAAATTGAAAACTACTTTTCGGGAGCCATCTTAAGGGGGCTACAGCTAAGGAGATGGAGGCGCAAAAAAAAAGTTTATATGAAAAACCCACCCTATTTTTTGACAAGTAATTTTTCCCTGAATTTTTTCGCAACTATATCATATACACCCTGTATAATATTGGTTATTATTTTGAAACTTAAACGAAAGTATATGACTCAAATTATGAATAAAAAAATATTATAAGAAAATATAATGGGTGAAAAAAAAATCATCGAAAATGGGGGGCGCTGTCTAACATATTGCCACAGGCGCAATGGTACCTAGATACGGCTCTGCCAAACCATAAGGAACCGAACAGGAGTAAGAGAGGCAGTTGAAGCTATCTTACAGCTCAAGTGGAGCTGGGCTGGACATGTGGCGAGAATGAGTGAAGGTGGACGAGGAGACTTATGGAGCGGCGACCAATAATGTAGGTTGTGGAAATTAGTCACCCTTTCCCTACGACATCTTTCTTCATCTGTTCATAGGATCCTCGATAAAAATCTAGCATTCTCTCTGTCATCATTCAGAATGAGTCGGAAAATTGGAGTCTTCTAGTATACTCACCACTCACCATCTGCTAATCCTTGTACTGGAGTGTAGTGATAGGGATGCGAACGGCACCGACCATACTTTTTTGTGAGATATTCCAAGATCACTGGCAGTCGGGTACTTATTGCAGGAGCATGTTCTACTACCTGTAATATTGCTTCACCTTCATCTATAATGTTTCGAAGTCCTGGGGCACCAGCGTTTTTAGCCTTTTGCGCAGTACATATTTGTTTCCGCAAATCTGCGGTAAGTTGATGAAAAGACAATCATGTGAGGAATACGCCTGTTTGGGAATCTACGTGAGTAATCTTTCTGGGCCTCGGAAGCATTTCCATTGCTGTATCCATACACAAAAAGAATCTTGTACAAAATAATAAAATACTTTATAAGAAATAGGATATTGGGATCTTGATCCCTTTTGATTACACACATCCACTATTATTATACGGAACATTCAGAAGGTTTTTTGAAAAAAATTCTGCTGAAACGAAACTATAGTGACTGCATTCTAACGAAAACTTTTTAAGGTACTGAAGAAGGAATTTGACAGGTTTTTTAAATAATTTTGTCATACAAAAATAGTGGAATTCGAAAGTTGCAAGCAAATTGATCTTAGAAATTTATTTTTTTCTCTTCATTTACCAAGTTTCAAACCATATCAAATCTTTTTCTGCTGAAAATAATCCAAAATTAATCCAAACTTGGTCATCGTATAAAAAAATTGACGAAAAACGATGTATGGTGAGAAATCTTTCAAAAATCACAATAACTCAAATATCCTGTTGATTTTCGGATATCAATAAATATGGCTAAAACGACAGCAAATGAGTCATACTAACACGTGCTCCAAGATTCATGTCGAATTTGGAAACACCCTGTATATGGGTATGTAATGGAAACTATAATATATATTATTCTTTTTTGGTTTATTCCTTTTTGTTTTCAGATTGCATTATATTACATGCGTCGTCAACTATTGGTGGAAATGAAAGATTACTACACGGGGAGACAGAGTTTTTGCTTAGGTTTTTATCTGTGCTATCATATCTTACGTTGAAATGTATAATAAATCAATCCAACGATTGTAAAATACAATATATGATGCTCTGTTCTCATCTCCTCTGCTAATACTATGAGAATACATATGCACATGCTTTATTGTTTGAAATGAACAATGTTTTGTATAGCTCTATCTCAAAAGAATATTCTTATATCATAAAGAATAATTTTACCAGTATTAGTGAAAAATGTCACTTCAAATGCCATTGCGTGATGTTACAATTATTTATGAAGACCCTGTATAACTTTCCATATTTCTTAAAAAGTAGATAACTAATTTATGCTTGTAATAAAAGAAAGATACAATCAAACAAATGGACTTCGAGTTGGCATATACACCATAACATTACCCTACGCCCATCTATAGATCTTATATACCTATATTTCATTTCTGCATTTCAAAAGTGAAGTCTAAACGGTAACCTTATATTTTCATATGAATGAAAAAAGGGACAGATGGTCTGAAAATCGAGCACATAGGAAATTTAATTATTCGAAGGGAGCAAATAACTACTATTGGTCTCGATGGGGGGATTCATTGTTTGAGGGATAAGGGAAATTGGCCCTTATGGTAGCGAACTTTAGGGTGGCAGTAACCGGAGAGGGATTACAACCATGGACCAAACCCATTCGATCCAGATCAAACACATACTTGACTAAAATCTTCATGAATAAATAATTAGCGTTAGGTGTTTATTCAGTTCTAATTGACAATTTGGTCAGAGTAAATAAGGCGATGTCTTATTTATTTTGAGTAAAGGAAGGGTTACAGGAAATGACCATCAGTGTTATTTCTAGGAAATTGATTGCAAACACAGGTTTCTACATAATGTATCAATTACAAATTTCAAAGTTTACAACTTAGATTCAAGTTTTTGATCTAGAATACCACTTAAATGTGAGTTCTGTTTAACTTCGTTATTCTGCAAACTAGACCAAACATGTCTTTAACACTGAGAACTCTATTGTAGTGTTATACATCTTTTAATTCCTGTATTTTGAGTTGAATAATATTAAAAAAATTATATGTTACTAGGTATACAAAATCATTTTCAAAATTAATGATCTAGGAGGTGCGGTGTCATTTAAGATGCACAAAGTATACGTGGTGTTTCAAATTCAGTCGGCACCATTGCTAACTCCGTTATTATTGATGCTACGATGTCGGTTAAATGGGCAAACTAGTAGCATTTTTAGTGGTCTTCTCGATGCCGAAAACAAACCAAAATTGACAGTCGCGTTGTCATAATATTCCATAAAATGATATTTTTTTCAATGGAACATCCTATATTTTTTCATGCATTTCGATTCGTAATAACATTCTCAACAACATTTGACTTTTTTTCGTAAAAGTGAAAATAAGACAGTCGTATTAATAGGAAACATTTATCACAAACGGATTTGATAAAGCGCTATAAAATATCGAGTAAATGGTCAAAAACACCGCCTTCTTGTTGAGCACATATTTGAGCCCTTCTATTGACACTATTGATTCACAAAATGAATGCGGCTAGCGGAATGGCTTTAAGATGGAAATTATCGTTTTGTCTATTAATATCAAATAGCTTAGTGGTGTCGATTGAGTGGTGCTACATGATGATCACGGGTTTCACGAATTCACATACCAGCGCACTTTTTTCTTTTTACTGTCTTATTTTGCTATTATCAACACAATATTGTCATTCGTATAAGTACAAAAAATGGTTGTTTGGACAATCATGAGGTTTATTCGCCAAAACGAATAAATGTTTGTACTAGTGAAAGAAATAATTATTTCAAAATAAGTCGCTCATTTTTCACTTTAAGAAGAAAGGTGATATGAGCTTTGTTGTTGAGAATGTTATAACGAATCGAAATGCATGAAAAAATATAGGGTGTTCCATTGAAAAAAATATAATTTTATGAAATATTTTGACAACGCGCCTGTCAACTTTTTTTTTGTTTTCGGCATCCAGAAGACAACTAAAAATGCTACTAGTTTTCCCATTTAACCGACATCGTAGCATCAATAATAACGGAGTTAGCAATGGTGCTGACTTAATTTGAAACACCCTGTATATTTAGAATAACATACTGAATGATTCATTCCCCATCAAAATATTCTGTCATAGATGTGGCACTATCCTTCCTCGTCCATCCCTACTAAAAATTCAACATTTCACACTATTATATTTTCGGTCTAGTTACACTTTCTCCATATCTCGGCTCGAATACCAATACCAAATTTCATGAACCCCGAAATATTGAAAAGGTGCCGGTTTTAAGACTATGTATGGTCCTAATTTGAATATCCACACCAAATTCCATTGAAATTAGATAAAAATTGTAGGAGTTAAAGATTTTCATATGCAGGGTGACCAATTTCTGCTAAATTAGTTTCAGTGAATTCCAATAATACACTAAGCATTACCATAAACAATTGCACTTATTACTGTTAATGTATTTATTTCGTTATTTCGTAAATAAAGAATATTTTTTATTTTCGGCTCCTCGGTGTCGACAAAATAATTTACCTATGCCATCAGGCCAATGAGAACAAGGTTAGCAAATGTAAATTCAACATTATAGATTATACAGGGTGACTCATTTCAAAAGATCCACTGAAATAACTCCTTGGTAATAGTCTGGATCAAAAAATGTTTCAAATTTGACCTTGACGTTTCATGTCAAATTAATTGCAAGGTGAAGTAGATATTTTAGAATATGGAATATACCATTTCTTTGCAGAATGTTAAACTTATTGAAAAACATTTTGCTAATTCGTTTTTTCATAAAATGACTTTTCTGGAGAAATGTTTATGTTATTCATGCTTAAGAGGTCATGAAAAGGAACTTCATAGTTATGTCTCATAGAATTATTTGTTTTTGAATAAGTATCGTATGAATATATCCAAAAATAAAAACTGGTTTGTTTCCTGAATTTTTTCCAAACTCTTATATCTGTTGACAGGGATAATAAAATGTCTCCTCATGCCGAATTTTGAAATTTCATTATCACTACGTTCCTTCTCCAAAAAATTGTCTTGAAACGGTAAAATATGCTAACCGGTCTTGATAATTTATTAACGATTACATCGTACCAAAAAAAGACGAAAAGTCCTATTTTGAAATCATTTTTGACCGAATATGCTGGTAATGTACTACACTATAATGTAATGCGGAATATGCAGAAATACAATTTTCTCCAAAAACGTGGAGCAAATTCATCTCCCATCCCCTTAGTTCTACCCTTACCTTTTCCCACTCAACGGTGACACAACAACGCTCTCCCCACAAATTCAGATTAGTTCAGATGACATAACCCGACAATACTCAGGTGTAAAGATTTTGCGATGCGTATACTTTCATCATTGTCGCCAACTGATCACCGGAAGATATCACCTTGTTGTTTCTTTTGTCATCGAGGTGTCAACATGTCATGCCAGATTGGCCTGCATTTTCATACGAGTTTTTTACGTGGTTTGGAATTTTAGACGGCATCTGGACTGGTTTTCTGGACGGTTAGGTAAAGCTGTTGAGAATATGTGAAATTTGATGAAAAAAGTTGCATTATGGAAATTTGAGGGTCCATCATAAATCCAACATAATGGGGAATAGGAATTTCGTCGAAACAAACTCAATCAACCAGTTTGAACCCCTGATTGCACTTAAATTGACCACAGGAAGTAAAGTTTCATATTTAATGTTTTTCTCTACGATAAGTATATAATTTAAGGGCATATAATTATCAGTTTTACATATTGATATCGTTTATAATGACGAAGGAAAAATGGTTCGTACTTTCTCTTTTCCTCTAATCTCAACCTTTCCGATAGGACTATATACTTGTGAGGTAATTTTCAATGACTCGCCGGCAAATTTTGGGTAATAGGTATCTCATCATTAACTTAACGGGTGTTATTTCTCAGATCGTCGATATTCTGACGATTATCGGTATAAACAAGATCCTTCGCTTAACCCTAGAAAATAATCCAAAGGAGGTCTTGGTGGCAATTCACAACGCAAAAATGAAAAAAATTACTCGTCCTGGGAATTTTTCTTCCAATATCATCAAATAGGGTCGTGTTGTGTGGCTTATTGCAGTATCTTGCTGGAACCCCAATCTTTTTTTGTTCCATATAATTAATTTCTGACCAAAAAGAATCGGTAATCACTTGGCTATAGTGTTGAGAATTGACGGTTTGAGCTATACCTTCTTCAACTGCAAACCATATAGATACTTTTTGTGGACGTAATAGTCTCTGAATGAGATTTTTCACTGTCCCATATGCGAGAATTATGCTTGTTCACATAGTCATCCAGTGAAAAATGTGCTTCGACGCTGAAGAAAATTCTATGCGAAAAATGGTTATCCAAACTTTGTTGTTCAAGCATCCACCCAATCGGCATATGTTCTACGCATTCCATGGTCAGCTGGCTTCATTTCTTGTGTCAACTGCACTTATAAGGATGGAAATTAAAATCTACATGCAAAATACGTCATAGTGTGCCGTAAGAGAGCTCAAATATTGTGCGCGCCAAGGAAAGGATAAGTTTGGATTTACTTCAACACTTTAGCTTACAGCTTATTGCATCAATATTTTCGGTCGAGCGTGCATTTCGATTATAAATGGGCCTCAAGACATCTGTAACAGATCCAGTTTCATCGAATTTTTTCACTGAGAACACACCCTTACTCTACTGAGACTTGTAAACATGCACAACTAAATAGGTAGGTCTATGTATGTATGTAAGGTAACACTTTTACGAAGGAAAAAAACACAAGATCAATTTAGAATAATCACAAGCTGAGTTGCTGAGAATCACCTGAAATTAGTACTGAAACTTCAATCGACTGGAGTCCACAAATTCTGCAATACAACCCAGAAGTTTATTTTTGCTTTTTCATTTTTCTCGAAAAAATTGAAATTGAAATACAGTTTGAAGGTTCACTTCGAAATTTTATGCTAAATTTGAAAATACAAATAAGAAAGAGCGCACAAAACTCCTGACTCACTACAATAAATTCCTCATTTTTTCATATCATTATCACTAATTACATATTATTATCCTACTTTATTTTTACCAACAATGGGAAATAATTTAATTTCTAGAAATATTATGTGAATATCAGAAAATACCCGAATATTATGAATTGATTGAATTCTCAATAGTTAAGATAGTAAATGTAGAGACTCAATTCGTAACTGATACACTTTCAATAAAGATCTAAATTGTTTTGTTCTTCTTCTTCATGTATGATGCGATGGGAAAATTAGCAACACACTTTTGTTCCAAAGACCAACCAGTTCTACATATTAAAAAGTTTTGCATATATTCCCAGCCACTCATGTGGCCTAAACCAACACCCTCAAGAATATAACGGTTTTTTATCCTATCTTGTAACAATCAGCCAACGCAAAAATCGCTGAAGGACGTAATTGATATCAATGTGCACTTCCAGCGGAGGTGTGACACTGTTTAGCTCGTAATTCGCTTCATTACAAGCGACACGCGCGAAGTCGCGTGCTCTTTATTAGATAATATCCGCAAGACACGTGCGCGGTGAAGTATCATGATGTGGAGCTAGAGGTGGAGCTTTCACGCCATGTGGATCATCTGTGGAATATTTGAGGTCTAAAAAATGATACTTCAGGGTGTTTTGTTCTTTTTATTGGACAGATGATATGTTTTTATTTGGACTAATTCGAAGAGGATCTGTGACACTCGAGAGTATGTCGTGTGTGGATTGGGGAATTGTGTCTGGAGTTTCCCTCGGGAGGAATGGTGATTTGAAAGGCTCACGGGCGTCGATAACCAACGATAGTTGGCGGCTTGTCTATAAAGTTAGATAACTGAGTAAATATTTGAGGGTAGATTTTTCTATATAAAATTGAATAAATTAATACAAGAATGATTTTTTTCTAATGATGATAACTGTTGAGAGTGGGATATAATGAAAGGTGTTGAGATATTTTGCGTTGACAGAAGAATAGTAAACCATAATGTGGCACTATTTCTTAGTTTTTTCTCCATCAATCAAATACTTAAATTTTGATCAAAACTTATTGAAATTCAAATAATTCAATAGTGATTAGTGAGCAAAACAACAAAAAATGATATTATACATTGGCGTAAAATTTTGCTTCCGCCGTTTTTCTTCGAAATTCGAAGCTTCATTGTAAAAACCTGGTTATACATTTATGATTCAAAGCATTGTCCATCACTGGCCACTACTTTCCATCATCTATCGAACTGACCATAATCTTGGAACCGTGAATATTAGGTTTAACCGTTGACGTGGAAACATTGCCAGGATATCCCCATGATTTTCTACGCTTGGGATTATACAAATGAACCCATTTTTCGTCTCCAGTCACAATGCGATGCAGAAATCCCTTCCGTCTTTGCCCTGCAAGCAGCTGTTCACAAGCAAACAAACGCCGTTTAACATATCTAGGCTTCAACTTGTACGGCACCCAATTTACTTGTTTCTGAATCATTCCCATGACCGTCAGGCCTTCTGAAATGGTTTGTTGCGTCACTCTCAATGATATCCAATTGCTGTTGCGTTTGACACGAGTTTGTAGTTCCTCAAATTCTGCATCGAAAATCTTCTCTCTTCTACCGCCATGCTGTTCTTCGACGTCAAAATCACCATTCTTGAAGCGTTGAAACCACTCTCGGTACGTTCTTTCACCATTAACGGCCTCACCATAGGTATTTAAGAGCATTCGATGAACCTCAGTAGCTTATTTATATTGAAGAAAAAAATCAAAACCCCCCGCAAATAACGGAAATTTGGCTCAAAATTGTCATGTTTAATCGAGAATAACTTTATGATGCACACACAAATCGATTTATATTTCGATGGCCTCATGTTTACAAATACCTAAACTTATTGTATGAAACCTACAATATTTATTCCGACAATAAAATATTTACAATATTTATTTCGACTACCTCTTACCGCTACAGCCATCTATTGCCTAAAGGAAGTTCTGGAGCTAATATTATATTGAAGATTAATTTTAAAATCATTATTGATATTTTCAACATTTAGTCTGAATATTTTTAATTTACCAGTTCTGTACCCGAAACGATGCCAAATATTGGGTTATACCCCTTAATAGAAATAAGTGGTCATACTGAATTGTGTCCATCCATCTTAAAGAATATTACCTACTAGAAAGAAGACCTGAAATTGAAATTTTGAGGAAACCTAGGAACCAATCCTAAATTCCCGATAAATAGCCTAATTGAACTTTTTATGGAACCACTGAGAAGATAACTTCTTAGTAAGGAAAAATCTCTATGTAGAACTACTAAGAAGTACATAATCTTCTAAGTGTTTCTTAAGAAAGATCTTTCCTCAATTATTGGGAAATAATGTAATTCTATATAATTCTATTGACTTGAAGAAATGTGAATCATGTGAAATCTCGTGGGAATCTCATTTTTGATTCCTAGATTTTTTTTAGAGATAGAATTTCACGAAAATCACAAAACATATTTTTGAGTCCTATGCAACTATTGTGTTCCAAAATAGCTGCATGCTTAAAAATGAAAGGAGATCGATTTTTTTGAATACATAAATGTACGTCTAATTTCAGTAAGATTTCTCATTACTTCAGTACAGGATGATTGTCTGGGAAATAGGTATATGGAGTTGAATAAATTTGATATTTCATATAATATTGTATATATTTTCTCTGCTACGGGGATCACTACATGAAACGAACACAATGAGAATTACAATTTGGAATAGAAAGAAAAAGGGCTTTATTGAAAATTATCAAATCAAAAAACTTGTAACATGAAAGAAAATATTTTCTATTTTAAAACGATTGATAATTCCTTGGGTGTATACATAAGAAATAAAATCAATTTCAACATGTGAAAAAAATTACGAAGCTTATATATCGGGTGTCCCAAGGTGAGTGGCCTATTAGATTATTATGGAAACTATTGATGGTAAAGATTTCAAATTTTGTGGATAGATATTTGGCCATGTAAGGTACATTTTTAAAATAATTTCACATTTCCAGTGTTGCCGGATGTATGACAATTTGGCAACAACTTTGTTATTTTGAATGGGACATCCGGTATTTCGATTTTTTTTTATGATACTCCATAAAATATTAGATCTATTCACTCTTACTTTTCTTCCCTATCTTCAACGGTTTTTGAGTTATTAATTATTTTTAGAAATTTTAGATCAAATTGGCGTATTACGAAAATGACTCTAGTTCGCTCAATATTTGAGATTCAAGTCAGAAATTTTGCAAGTCCTTAGATATTGATCTGATCTGTGTCACTGCTTTTGAATTATGGTTGTCAATAATACAGGACGGACCAAAAAAAAATCATCATTTGCCAAGTTACAAAATTGTAAAAAAGTCTATTTTTTCAAATTAGACAGCTAGTTTATTTTTCAATTTTTGGAATCAGTACAACACACTCTACAATTTTTCTATTCACGTCCCTATACCTATCTCCACTGGATTCCGAGTTATATGCGTTATATGTGTATATCTTTCTTGAGCCATTATTTATAGAAAAACCTCGAAACAAAACACCTGTTAGGCAATAATTATTTATTTTGACATTTATGGATTGAACTGATTCATTGATATATCGATCTATGAACGACATAGAGAAAATAACAATACAAAAGAAATTAACGCTTATTGAATCAATGTGAAATCTAATAAACGCATATAACTCGGAATACAGTTGAGATAGGTATAGGGACATGAATAAAAAAATTGTAGAGTGTGTTGTCCTGATTCCAAAAATTGAAAAATAAACTGGGTGTCTAATTTGAAAAAATAGACTTTTTTACAATTTGGGAACTTGGCAAATGATGATTTTTTTTGGTCCGTCCTGTATTATTGACAACCATAATTCAAAAGCAGTTACACAGATCAAATGAATATCTAACGACTTGCAAAATTTCTGACTTAAATCTCAAATATTGAGCGAACTAGAGTCATTTTCGTAATACGCCAATTTGATCTAAAATTTCGAAAAATAATTAACAACTCAAAAACCGTTAAAGATAGGGATGGAAAAGTAAGAGTGAATAGATTTAATATTTTATGGAGTATCATAAAAAAATAGAAATACCGGATGTCCCATTTAAAATAACAAAGTTGTTGCCAAATTGTTGTACATCCGGCAACACTGGAAATGTGAAATTATTTTAAAAATGTACCTTACATAACCAAATATCTATCCACAAAATTTGAAATCTTTACCATCAATAGTTTCCATAATAATCTAATAGGCCACTCACCTTGGGACACCCGATATAGGTATATGTGGCCTTTAGCAGTTCAAATGGCGTACATATGAATGAGCACTCAAAGAGCTGCTCATAACATATCGTCGGAGCTTTCCTCATTTTAGAGCCCTCTTTCACCAAACCCATTGCTCCATCTTTACGTCGCAAGATCTGTAATTTTTGAATTTTAAGGCGGGGATAGTTATTTTTCGATATATCGCTTGAATTTGTTATGTTTCTAACGAAGGTAATGAGCACAAAAGTTGAAATTATTATTCTGTACATACAAGGTGAGTCTTTTACTTGTACATATATTTCAACCGAAGATACCTGAGGTCAAGAGAAACACCATTTTTTCTCACTTAGTATAGGGGAAATTCTGTAGTTGACCAGACCGGATGGAATTTTATGTTTGGAAACGATTCATCACATCAATAAAAAACTATATTCCGAAAATCATTACTTCGATTCCAGTCCGTTGGCTAGATATAACTGAAAATAACATTTTTTTATGGATTTTCAAGAGCCTATATATTTTCAACCGAAGTGAATCGGAAGAAATGGTAAAGGAAAAAAGTGTTTCCTCTGAACTCAGAAATCTTTGGTTGAAATATATAAAAGTCGAAGACTCACCCTGCACAAGCAAAATCTCAACCCGATGTGTAATTCCGAAAATATCGGTAATTTCTTTTCCAATATTTTTCTTGAAATTATTCCTAATCATGCGATGAGCTTGAAATTTAGCGAAAAGATGGAAATTGTTATTCCACCAAAGCTTCAATTCTAGAGGTCACGAAAATATTGGGTATTTTTTTTCGATATTCCTCTTGAATTTTCTGGTTCTGGTGGTGATTTAGGAAACTTTGGAAGTACAGCATTTTTGAAGAAACTTACGAAGAGAAGGTAGGTTGGACTATTGGATATACATACAGGGTGTTTCCAACTTCGACGTGAACCTTGGAGGAGATGTTAGTATCACTCATTTGCTATTGTTTGAGCCATATTATTTTATATCCGAAAATCAACAGTTTCCGAGATATTTGAGTTCTTGTGTTTTTCAAAGGTTTTCCCACCTTACTTAATTTTTCGTCAATTTTTTCTAAGTTGGCCAAGTTTGATTAAAATTTTGTATTATTTTCATCAGAAAAGGATATGATATGTATGAAAAAAGCAAAACTATGCTGTATTAGATGTTGAATAAGAATCAATATGATTTCTAATATAATTTTGCCTGCAACTTTCGAATCTACAATTTATGTATGACAAAATTATTTAAAAAACTTGCCAAATCCCCTCTGTATTTCCTAAAAAAGTTTTCGTTAGAATGCAGTCACCAGTTTCATTTCAGAAGATATTCATTTGAAAGGGGATAGGAAACTAACGAATTGAATAGTTTTTTATTGCAATTGAACTCAAAATTTCGTTGGAGAATGTATTCATAAATTATGTTCAAAATGACTTCCACCATTCCATATACAAGCACGTGCTCTCTTTCTAATTTCTTCAGTTGCTACTTTCTGCCTGAAATTCACTGCTTCGTCTTTTCTCTCCACCAAGTTGTGGATATGTATGTATTTCCCTTTCATGTACTAATCTTTTAAACTGCTCTAAACATGAAAATTTAACAGTGTTAGATCTGGACTTCTCGTTGGCCAAATAGGTACTCCCCTACCTATCCAACAATTCGTTTAAAAACATACGAACGTTCAGCCTATGTTGTGCGGGATACCCATCCTGTTGGAAAATAATTTCACGTCGGTCAATCAAAGGAACCTCGTCCAAAAAGCTGTTCATATTCGTTCTCAAAAATTCTCGATAATTTTCTCCGTTTAAATTATCAGGTAGATAATAAGGACCTATAAAAAAATAGCTATTGCTCCTATCCAAATATCAACGCTCAATTTCATTTGGAATGATGTTTCCTTTATCAAATGCGGATTTACGTTCGACTAATAATGTAGGTTGTGAAAATTAGTCACACCTTCCCTACTATATCTTGCTTCGTCTGTTCATAGGATCCTCAATGAAAATCTATAGCATTCCCTATCTCAGCGTTCAAAATAAGTCGGAAAACTGGAGTCTTCTAGCATATGGACACCATCTTCTAATCCTTGTACTGGAGTGTAGTGATAGGGATGCACCGACCATACTTGTTTGTGAGATATTCCAAGATCACTGGCAGTCTTACGTGTACTTATTACAGAAGCATCTTCTACTGCCTGCAATATTGCTTCACCTTCATCTACAAAGTTTCGAAGTTCTGTGGCACCGGTGTTTTTAGCCTTCTGCGCAGTACATATCTGTTTCCGCAAATCTGCAGTAGGTTGATGAAAAGACACTCATGTGAGGAACACGCCTGTTTGGGAATTTAAGTAATCTTTCTGGGCCTCGGAAGCATTTCCATTGCTGTATCCACTATCCATACCTACACAAAAAGAATATCTACATATTCAACATTAATAAACGTCGACATAATCTTGTACCGAATAATAAAATACTTTATAAGGAATAGCAAGTAAAAAAGATATTGTGATCCTTTTTGATTATACAAATTCACTATTTTTATGCCAAACATTCAAAAGGTTATTTGAAAAAAAATTGCTGAAACGAAACTAGTGACTGCATTCTAACTGAAACTTATTAAGGTAATAAAGAAGGAATTTGGCAAGTTTTTGAAATAATTTAGACATGTATAAATACTGGATTTCGAAAGTTGCAGGCAAGTTGATCTTAGAAATTGATTTTTCTTCTCTTCATTCACCAACTTCCAAGTCATTTCGGCAATATTGATTCGGCAAGAGTGATTTCGGCAAGAAAAAACATTGGGCAGCACTCATACAACTATTTGAGTATGTGTAATAGAATATTTAATTACTTACCTGAGACGTGAAATTAACCGCATAAATCTCCTGACGAAAATTTTCAAAAGATATATGCTTGATCTAGATAGGAAGATCGTACAAAAATTGATAACAACTAATGATGCCGGATAACAGCATATACTGTGTCTCACTGGTTTTATTGGATTTCATGTCTTGTTGCGGATATTTTGTTTGCATTCTAGCTCTAGCACAGTTAATTGAGTAGGGAAGAGGATTGTTTCAACAGTGGATGAGCACCCACGCACAACTTCGGTTTTAGTTGGGAACTAATGTTTATTTGTGAAATCTTTTTTTTTTTTAATTCTAAAAGTTTTTTTCAATTCTTTTATCTTGTATGAAATTTTCCGAATAAACATCTATCTTTCTTTCTTCTTTCAAACCATACAAATTCTTATTCAACAGGAAATACAGCATAGTTTTGCTTTCTTTATACTTATCAAAACCTTTCCTGATGAAAATAATCCAAAATTATAATCAAACTTGGTCATCGTAGAAAAAAATTGACGAAAAATGAAGTAAGTTGGAAAATCTTTTAAAAATCACAAAAACTAAAATATCTCGGAAACTGTTGATTTTTGGATATCAATAAATATAGCTCAAACGACAGCAAATGAGTCATACTAACACGTCCTCCAAGGTTCACCTCGAATTTGGAAACATCCTGATATTCCCAGTTACATATCATGAAATTATGAATGGATGTTCATTATGATTTTCATATTGCATTCATATTGTTTCTTATAAATTGACTCTAAAGAGAAGTATATACCGTTTCAGCGATCAGTTCAAAAATAAGTACGCTATATTTCACGTTCGGGGTCATCATTTGAGGTTTTCACTATTTTCAATTTTAGAGAATTCGTCATTGGTCCTTATTTATTAATTTTTCTGGAATGAAAAAAAAATCAGGTTAGTTCATGATTTGAATAATAAATATATGCATAAACAAAGCTTTTTTCATGAATTATCATATAATAATATCTGAATAAAATCTTGTCAAAGGCTGGAAATGCGGTTTTTATAAATTCAAAAATGAAGGCTTAAAAACGTATTTTGAATTATTTCATGAGGTAAAGGATGGTGGTAAATCAGAGGAAAGTTTGAGATTGCTTCACTCATCCAAAAAAGTGTTGGCATTTAAAAAACGCCGTATAGAGTAGTTGAACTTTGACAGCTCACGAGAAAGCCACGTAGTATGAACCCCTTTTGAAATTTCTAGTTTTCAGCTACTTATATAAAAAATTGTTAAAATTATGTCCATAACATGATGAAGTGAAGATTGTGAAAATTACATAAAAATGAAACAAAACACATTCTTCAATAATGCATTCACTACAAAAATTATGGAAATTTTTAAGTGACAATTAGCAAAACTTTAATTAAGTACTTCAAGTTCATCGAAAATGTCAAGTAGGTGATGAGAAGATAAAAAACCGTATGCGTTGACTCAAGAATAACTGGCAATAATACTGCTGTGGTCCATACTGTTGATGAAAATCCAGGTTTGTCAATATCTCCTCGATCTTGGGCATCAGGGTTTTTCTTTTGACCGTAAAAGTCATGAACAAAAATAGATTGAAACACGAATTAAAAAAAAAAAATTGTACAAAAAAGCCTTCTACGCTATGAGTGAGTTTGGATCAGCCATTCTTAGTAGTTTCATAATTTGTCATGTGTGTAATATTTGTCTTATACTCGAATATTGACTATCAATGTTTTAAGATTTAGCCTGTTTGGAACTATAATTTATTTTAAATTTTGACTCCATTTATATTGACATTTAGTTATTATCGATTTGATGATACTTACTTAACTTACTTTATTGATGTATTGACGTCCCATGTTGAAGGGTTAAAATTATTCACTTGTATTTATTGTGAAAAAATAAATACATTTTTTCGAATATAAAAATATCGGATCCAATAGCACAAGACACCCCATAACAAGCATGTCCATTCTCCTTTCTCATCACAATGCACATCATCAAAATGTCATGGACCATTATTCCAAGTTAAATAGTTGAAAGTACGTTAAGCTATTAATCAGCCTGCGTCCATACAAAAAGGAACGCCCGACGCGAGCCCAAAAGGGTTGTCAGTGTTTCGCACCCCTATAGGATTTTCTACGGCGGTGCAACCGGAAAGAACGCACTCATTGAAACTTGCAACACCGCTAATCCAGGAGAAACAACATGTAAATATTATAGTTGGTGCATGATGACGAACTGAGAGCCTTAATTTACATGTGAAGGGAGCTTAATAGCAATCTCATTTTAAAATGATGGTAGATACTTATGGCTGATTGTCGCATGTACGGTCGGATTTTTAGATGGAACTTTGCAAAGGAAGGCATGATTAATCGATAATCCAACCTTTAAAAGAATGTCCATTTTCACTCAAAGTAAGGAATAAATTCATATTCTACGATTCAATTTTAGCTTTGTACAGCTAGCGATCTTATGGTGTATGGTAGTATTTATTTTTATTTATTGTCTAATCTTCCGTTATTCTGAAAATATAATGAACTTGTCTATTTCAAATGAACCACTCTGTATATTTGTTGTTCATGAGAGAACCTTCAATAATTTGTATTCTAAAAAAACGAGTAAAAAAATCATGTAGTGAAGCAGAGAAGTCGCTAGCCAAACTGCCGCCCTAGGCAGAGACCCAATTTGCCGTATAACAGTAGTCAACTCTGCAGAAAAAACAATTAATATTGGACTCGATATTGGGTCACCGGAAGATGAAAAAATTTGAAACATCTTTTTGAAAAATTTTATAATAACATTAACAAAAAAACAACACTTTCAAACAAAATTAAATTCATTTTAAGATTGATATGAAAAACTAAACTTTTGTCCTTTCCTTTACATAATACTCACATTATCTGTACTCATTCATCACTACATAGTTGAATATATATTTTCTGTACTCTCATATTTTTGAGTGGTACAGAGATTTTTTCTATTTCGTTAACTTTTTCAAAATAACTTTAGCGATTTTTCCGAAAGGAACAAATCCTGCAAATACTCCCTGAATATCATAGTTCAATAACAATAATTTATTTGATCCTTTCAGACATTTTTTACAATATATAGGACAAGTCTTATCAGTGGACAAATACTAAAATTCCTTTTACACCATTATTCACGAAATGATTTGTGGAACAATTTGGTATATCTATACATATCTGTTTTTTAATTCTTGCGACCTTGTCTCACAAGATCTACATTTGAATAAAATGAATTCATTCGGCTTGAGGGGTCAAATCCATCAATTGATAAGATCATATTTGTTGAATCGTATGGAGCTAGTTGAAGTAGGTTTGTGTGCGTTCATCTTCTCTCGAAATTAAGTGTGGTGTACCACAAGGATCAATATAGGGTCCATTGCTTTTTCTAGTATTGGTTAATGACATTCCTGATGCCATTGCTAATCCATCGGATATAGTAATATTTGCGGATGACAACACACTTCTGTTCTGGTAAATCAGATAATAATACTTTGACTGTAGCACTCGATAATTAATATGTCGTGAATTTTTGTTTGATTCACTAATAATAAACTATTTATGAATAGTGATAAGACTGTCTATTATGTACTATCGAGTATCGACCATTGCAATAATAGCCTTTTATTGAGAATTAATTCAAAATGTATACAGGGTGTCCCGTAAAGACTACGTCAAACCGAGGGAAAATGTAGATCAAAGGATAACCAACCTGCTATGACAAAATTTCCATTATGAAAGTCTTACCGTTTTCGAGATATTTTTTTTTTTGAAAATAATGAATTTTTGCCCCTTTCATTAGTTTTGGATCTGCATGATGTTTTCCAAAATTTGTCGGCAAAATTGAATTTCGTTGAGGTGAATATTTATGCGAGTAATATTTTCGCACGTAAGCAATTGTACTAAGTAATGCAACATCGAAGATTTCTTAACAGAATTGACAAACTTGATTTTATCAGAAAAGTACCCATTTGGATAAAAACAGCCATATCTTTTTTCTTTGAATAACAAATGACTTGTGTGATACCTCTTTGAAATCACTATAAAATAGACAATTTATTGGTGTAATGTGCAGCAGTAGCTCGGTACATTTTTTCAACTACGATGGGCTAAACTTCATGAACAAAATAATCCACTACCAAAATTTCCAATAAAAATATTTCTCATAGCCCCCCTTTAAAATTTTCGGAGGATGTTTTTAATGTAAACGTTGAAATCCTTCTTCAGCAATATTTTACTGAAAAAATTAACCGGAAGATGTGAAATTGTACCAACTGTAAGGGCAAAACTATTGAAAGGGGCAAAAAATCATTATTTTCAAAAAAAAAATATATCTCGAAAACGGTGACTTTTATAATGGGAATTTTGTCATAGCAGGTGGATTATCCTTTGATCTACATTCTCCCTCGGTTTGACGTGGTCTTTACGGGACACCCTGTATGTATTCCAAATATTGAAATACGAATATGTTAAAGCTAACATTCACACATTTTCATCATTAAATGACAACCATACGTACTATACTCGGAGTATGCATGATTTACCAATACGAACACACAAATTGACTGATTATGAGAAATCACCCAGGTACAAGGGTATTAAACTGTATAATGCATTATCTGATGAAATCAAAAAGGTAAAGAATACTCGTTTGTTTAATATATCAGTAGAAGAATATCTGCTGAAGAAGAGCTCTTATACTCTCAAAGAGTATTTTGGGGATTCTTTTCAATTTATTTCCTTATTTGCTGTTTTTTTGTAATTTTTTTTTGACAGGTTCTATGCCGAATGTTTTTCAATGTAAATATGTATGATTCATGTGATTTATGCAAATAAATTGTATTGTATTATTTTTATTTTACGTAACTTTCAACGATAGGTATTACTCAATGCCGAAAAAATTGATTGAAAAATAACAAATTATAGAGCTAACTTTCATTAACATAATTTGAGGTCCACAAATCCAAAGGTAAATTGAAAAAATAAGTATATGATGTCACTCAGGCTACATATACATACATTGAAGGATTAAAATTAAAATAGAATATTCAGTATCGATAACGGTAGGACATTTGACCGATCGAAGACAATAGTAAGGTAAGCAATATTTGTCGCGCAAAAGTGTTTCATTCAAGATGTTTTCCTACAAAAAATGTTACTTCAAAAAAAGCCATTTTCCAACTTCGACACCCTATATCCCGAATACTAATCATATGATCTACTTGTTCAGGAGGTCATATTTTATAAAATACGAAAAATTTACTGGTGACAATTTTTTCATTAGGCTGCTACCTGGTCCTTTTACAGTGTGGTTTATTATTCCGACTTCTAGCCCGTGACTAAAACAGATACCTATAAGAATATCAATTTAGAAAATGTTTAGATGGATATACAGCGGCAATATTCAAACACTTGGTCATTGCTTCCGATTAAAATTTCAGTATACAAATAGCTTCTGTATTTTCCTTAGAACATTAATACTCTATTTATATACTAAGGTATTTTCCGAAAAAAAAAATTAGATGGCGTACGAAGAGCTAGTGGATTACATTGACTCAATTAACCACAGTGGCAACAAGCGTGGTCTCGTTTTTGATTGGCATTTACCTGATTTTTGGGATTTATTGAAAATATAAGGCCCATTTTATTTAGTAACTGTAGTATTCTTCAGTTAAATGAATTCGTTCTATGTACAATAAAATATTATCAGGCCCATGGCCCAATAATTTTGATTTTGACGTGTGTCAGTTCAGTTCAGTGAATTGTATTCATACGTTTTATGGTTTTATGTCCCAATTCGCCATTTTTAGGCTCAATTTGAACGAATTGTCGCCACTATGTTCAATTAAGTCACTATGGAGTGGATTTGTCATACGACTCCATATTTTCCAAAACTGTAAAAATGTCAGGGTTTTTACATTTTTTCCCGGGAACGATTCCCTTCGAGATCAGTATTTTATTGATGAATAAACTCAATTTGAGCATGAAAATGTTTTCAGTTTTCTCAGTCAATTTTACAATTGTTTTCTTAGATGGACAGTAAGACTACACTTTTTTAATTGTTCATAACAAGAATGTCTATTCTATTAACGTTTGTGCGTGCAATGGCCCAAATACACCATTTGTAGTTGTTCAGTCCTAATAAACAGGAATTAGGTAAATTGTTGAATGAAGCAATAAATAAACGACAAATTGTTTATTAAAATTAATAAGGTAAAACAGAACATGAATACATAATCATTTATTTGCGTTCAATTATATACAATATGTAGGTATTCAATATTTTATACTCCAAAAACAAACGGAGTGGAATTTTGTGATGGTATTATATATATATATAAGATTGTGAGAATTCTGCATGGAGGATCAAAGAGTATCAACAAATCTCATTGATACTCTTCAATTCACCCGATGATTTGGTGAATTGGTTGAACTGTGTGACAATGTAACGTTATTAGCTCAAAAACATAGGGATGAATGCTATAATAATTACAATGTGAATGTCACAGCTTCATCTTTTATCTTTAATTATTACTGAATTCAGGTGGTAGTCAAGTATAAACAGCTTTGGATAATATGAATTATTGACGTCAATACTTGAGTACTATGCCATTGTTTAAAGGAATCGTTCGACAATGACGATCTTACATTTCAAAAATTTGTGCAATTTAGCATGGAATTTTGATCAACGAAATGACCCACATCTTAAAAATAACTTGAAAACGAGACTTCACATCACAGGTTCAATAGAAGAATTAGGATTATGAAAGCAGTAATGTAAAAATATATACAATTCAAACAGACTTGTTATAAAAGGGGGGGAAGAATTATAGTTGAGAAGGTAATAGTTAAGAAATGAAAAAGTTCGTTGACCAATATTTCAAAATTTTCATCCACAACTATATTTCATGTTCGAAAATATCAATTTAGAAATCTCTACTGCATTCTTCAGATGAAAGGAGTAGAGAATGTTTTAATATTATAAGGCATTGCTGGCATTATTCCTTTAACCTATGACACATCTGGCATCTTACCTAGAAGGTCTAATTATTATGTAAGTATGTATTAGCAACAACTTATTTAAATTATTATAAGAATTAACGAGATTCCAAATTCCCTGAATTACATTTGTTTATATATATTTATGAAGTTCGTTTTGTACTTGTTCATCCTGAGTTAATACACCTAGATAAGCATAAACAATCGAATCCTTTCCAGAATACATTCTTTGTACTTCATAGAGAAGGGCAGTGAGCTACACCAACTTCTGAGGTAGATTAGTATATAATTTGTACTGTTACACGAAAATTATAATACGAAACAGTAACAGACAAACAATATGAAGTGTAGATCTTATTCGAGACGTATTATTTAATGCTTTTATATACATATAATTTATTCTTTCAACTGCATTTTTTTCGTTAAATCGAACATCAAAGACATTTTGAGGTTAGGTACGTGAATACTCAGAAATTTCAAAACTGATCATTTCTCTCCTTGGTTCTACTATCTCATTTAGTTGGTAGAATTCATTTTTCTGTAGAGCCTAAGTTATTAGACTTTATCATTCATATCATTGTGAACTTTTTATGACTTGATGATGATGACTATGATTACATTATGAGTTGCCATTAAAGAAGATTGAATGAATCACGGATCAGTTTCGAAATTTCTAAAGGCATGAGAACTCCGATAAAAAATACCAACAAAAAATAAACATGCATTTCGTCGACGAATATTCAAATATTTCATCCACTGTACGAATAATAGACATTTAATTCATGCAATAACATTGCATTGCCACGTCACTCTAGCTGAATTTAAAAATATCGAGACAACTGGGCATAAACAGCTAACTGGGATCATATCTCAAATTCAATCGGAAAATTTCGATTCTAATTCGGGCAACATCCCTCAAAATACATTTTGTGACCTTGAATCTTCATCTATGATAAAGAATTTGAGATTTGATCGTGTTCAGCGCATTTCTGACATGAATTGACAAAAGGCATAGCTAGATGCAGTGCAAAGGACATGTAAGAGGTACATGTAGAGATCACCAACATTTAGAAAATAAGAACACCCAGTAAATCCGATCAGCCTCCATTCATTTGAATTTCATTCACTTCACGTCCAGCATAACACTTAATTCAGAATTCATCCCAACGTAACCATATTGCAATTTTTCGGAAATATGCGCCTAAATAATAACAAAAACTTCGGAACTATAAAGAACTATTCAACTCTTAATTCATTTAGTTTTAAAACTAGCTTAATTAAAAACTTAACATGAATATATCAAACCTATCGAACCCTGATGCGTAAGCACATTATTTATAATATTAAAATACCCGTGATAATAAAATACAGTATGTTCATTGATATAATGTCCCACCAAAGAATCCTCATAAATTTCAAATCAAAAAAGGCTGAAAAACTAAAAGCACTTTTACCCAAACAAAAATAAATCATTGATGGGTGTCAGAAAAAACTTTTCGATGCACCAAATGCCAAAAAATATAGGAATATTCAAGTTATAATTAAAAGTAAAACTTCAGTATGGGAAATTACTTCAATGATTCCATGAAATTAACTTGAGTCATTCACAAGAATGGTCTAAGCATATTCATTCAATTTCAACATATGAAATATTGGACAATACCTTCAATAAATATAATTACAATTTGTTTCCAATATTTCTTACGTGGAAATCTTGACGCAATCACACGGTGAACAAACACAACAATTACTAATATAACACAATTAAATCCGACAAGGAAATAAAATAAACAAATTCAAAGAAAAAAGAACCTTTCCCTTGTAAAGGTAGGAAAGATAAAAATGAGGTAGATACATTTGAAATTGTATATTTCAAGGATCGTCGGTCGATATCTATATTGTTGAAATATATGGAAATCTATTGGAGGTAGAATATGTCACAATTATATTGTGTTTTGTACTTTATTTACAAAGACCTGTATTGAGAACTAAATCTAGCATTTCGATATAGTAAATAATAACTATAATGTTGAGTTGTCATGTTACTGAGGTAGAGAATATTTGTATGATGAAATGAATACTATTATTATTAAAATATAATATGAACAAAGATCCGTAGGGAATCGTAAGAAATACTGTAATATTGAGGTAGATAGATTTGACTAGGAGCGTCTATTTATGGAACTATTTTATAAATGGTGGGCCATCAGTTGTTTAGGAAAACTTTGGTTGAATAACATATCATATAAACTTCATTTCGGACTATTTTTAAGAGGAGATGAAATTTCTGAATCTAAGGTGAATATCTTGAAATTTTGATTTGAAAAAGATAATAATAATATAATGATGGCCCCTTAGAAAATATTCAACCAATGGGATAACCTGAATGGAATCTTATGAATTATTTTTTGGGAAATTTAAAATGGAGGAAATATGTCTTCAGGCCATGGTCAGAAGTAACACCAACCAAGGTCATTCTGAAAATACGTTCAGGGTTCTTTAAAAAAATACGGGGCGAAATTCCTTAAAATAACCAACCCCTCTTAATCTATGAACTGTATTTGAGCAAGAAGCTTCAAACGCAGATATAGGTAAATATTTTAGAGTTGCATGGACAACTTAAACGATAAAATTTATGTTCAGTAAGTGATAAAAATCTAAGAGTAACTTATGTGAATATGATCCACCTGAGCTGTTTTGTATTTGTTTTGCCTGAGTATGAATTAATTATACCTGAGCAATGAACTAAATCCTAAGGAAGTTAAACATGTTGCACATTAAATGACTAGCTGAATATACATGTGATAAACGAATGAGGCAGCTTTTCCTGAAACTATGAGGTAGTTGATGGAATTTTCAATCACATTTACCAGAAATGAACTATTTTCTTCACTTCTGGCAATTTCACTCGAAAACGAATCTTAATAAAAGTATTTAGAAAAATATATAAGTACAACGAAATATAGTCTATTGTAGATAACAAAATAAACAAGTTACCTTTTTTCTGCTGTTCACAGTTACCTACGAGGTAGTTAATGGCAGTTTATATTGTATTACTAAGATTACCTGAGTCGTTTAAAGACCACCTCTCAATAGACAAAACTGACGGTTGTGATCAACTGATCGTATCAATACTATTTTATACTCTGATATAAAAAAACTGTATATTCACACTGAAAGATTTACTCAACTGAAAGTCCAATAAGAAAACTATTTGAACTTTTTCATATTATCAGTAATGTCATTGAAAGGTAGAAATATACTTATTGACTAATCGTGCTGATATTCTGTGAGACTTGAGGAAGATAAATTAGTAAAAGTGACCAGCAGAGTGGAACTTCAAACAACCTGAGAATGAATAGAACATCATCTAATGACGCTAAAAACATAACAAGACCAGCTCGTAATGTTGAATCCTTTCAAGTCCAATTTGTAACCGTACATTCTAACTAAAGTATAAAAATGACACATATCATATTTTAAAGTTATAACAACACAGATAAGAGTTATAAATCCGAGTTTGACGGTAAAAGAGAATATATAATATATATTATATGTACATCAGGTCTCTGATTATACCGCCTAGCTCATAAACTGATGCAACATCAGGTAACTTATTATGGGACGTGGTTGTGTACCTGAGGCTGCTGTTGCGGCTGCGGGTGGTTTTGGTTTTGGAAGCTCAATTCGGTTTTATGCTCCCGAGCTATGTGTCTTCTTACCGTATTGTTTCTGGTGAATGTACGTGAACAGAATGGACAAGGTACTCGGATTCCCTGATGCCTCTGCCTGATGTGGGCTCTCAAATTCGTCTCGTAACCATATAATCTTTCACAAAAAGGACACTTCAATTTTCTTCCTGAAACACAATGTTGTCGTGAACATCAACACGCAATTTGGTGAAAGCTCTAAATTTCACTCTATAAGAGCGCAGCGCATCCACCAATTTCTAACAAAAATGTTGACTGAATTGTTTCATGCTTACCATCCGGTGTATTGACGGATCCTGCCTTGTTAACTTTCGCAGCAACTGTATTCCAGAGAGATGTGGGTATCAAATCGTTGTTATCGAGTTCATGAGAGTAATTCGCCATATTGCCCAATGAACCATTAGCGTTATTGGATGAAACAGTGTTGTTGGCACTTTTTCCATTGCCATTGCCATTACCATTGCCATTACCATTACCACCAGTACTACTCGCAGGCTCTTCTCTTTCTTGCTTAATCGAAGGTTCCATCCGCATTCTTAAATCTAAAAGAAGAATACTATAGACTATATTCAAAGACAGCCGCTTTATTAGAGACGTGCTGCACAGAAGAAGAAAGTAGCGAAGAAGGCTCCAGTCAAAAAAGCCGCTTCTAAGAAATATTGTATTCATGATGAGCCATTGATTTGAATCAATTTTGTTTCACAAAATGAATACCTGACACTTAATTAATAACTGGCATTACAAGGTAGAGGTTATTCACTGATTCCAACGTAATATGTTGATGAATATGGAAAATCAGAAAGAAAAACTTACCTTCTGGACAACCAGGATCTTGACATATGTTGGCACTATCGCTTTCTGGGCATATTAATGCAGTGGCTGGGTCAGGATCGAATCGATTCTCTGGAGGAGCATCTGCTTCCTGGTTTGGCTGGCTTGGAAAGGGACAAGAAGAAGTTGGCGAAGGCCTGTATGCCAAAGACAATGGCCCCGGCGATCCAGGTCTTCCAGACTTGCTTCCGTCTCTTAAAACAGACGCTCTATCTTGCAAGGCTTGTTCGATTGGTGGACTTCTTGTGGGTCTTTTGATGTTCAAGTTGTCGAAGGCTGAACCACTCGATGGTATTCTCTGGTCGTATTGCCTGTAATGGTGGGGGGGCTGCATGTAAGGTGACATTGTTGGTGAATAGCTAGGGGACGGACTTGACTGAGGTTGTTGCTGCTGTTGTTGTTGTTGTTGCTGTTGTGGGTGACTGTTCGAACTTTCTATTTCTTCTTTAAGTAGGCTTAGACGTTTTCGGGGTATTGAGGTATCTAGAGTTGTGTCCATGGTCGGATGACCTTGGGCTACTGCTAGTTTTTCGTGTTCAATACTGAGGCCCTTTACCTGCAACCAAAAATTATGTCCATTCTCAGGAGGATAATACATTTTGATATGAATTTAAGTATCAATAATTAATATTTAATTCAAATACATAAGTACTAGTACTTATTCGAAGCTGGACAGATGATTGTTAGATAATATAAAATTTAATTAATGATAATAAGTTCATTCATTTAGCTTTATTGCTACTTGAAAATACAAACATTGAAATACAAAGCATAATTAAATGCATAACAGTTTGTTATTTAAAATATATATTTTCATAAACATTAATTATAACAATAGCTGATCATTTATTGAAAATATACATTTTTAATTATATTGATTGAATTCTATTAATTTAAATCTCGATTGAATATGAGATTTCGAATAATTTGTGTGCAAGTATTTGGAGTAGCACCCGTCATCGTAGAAATAAATGCTAGTGATTTTTTTTTCAGCAAGAAAATAACCGTAATTCTCAACTGATACAATCGATTTAAAAAAAATAATGGATCTAATATCGTCCATTCAATTCCGTCCAGTTTTTCACTGGACAGATTTGAGGTAGTTCCCATTTCTTCAATTTCATATAATTTTTGGGTGCTGCATCTGAGGTTTGCTACCAAAATTTCATGACAATGAAAAAAATTCAACAAAAAAGTAAAAATATCATATAACTCGGAAAATATCAATTTTTTATGAATGACCTTCCTATATAAAAAGAAAGTATATGAAATTTCCTACAAATATTTACCATTAAGTTTTTTGTCCGATAAATCGTGCTGGCTCAAAGAATAGTTGAAAATACGTGTATTTTACTGTCTCTACAGAAACCCACTTTTTGGGGTAGTTTTGATTTCTTCGATTTCATATTTTTTTTGGAATGCTGAATTTTGAGGCTTGACATAGAAATTTCGTGCTGGAACATTGAAAAATAAAAGCAGAAAAAGGTAAACAAATTTCATTTTTTGACGGTGTTTTGCATATAACTCGGAAAATATTTTTTTGTGAATGATCTCTCCATAAAAAAACAAAGTGAATAAAATCCCTTTCATTAAGGTTTTTTGTCCGATAATCCGTTCTGGCTCAAACGTTAGTTGAAAATTTGCGTAGTTCATATGTCTCTACAAAAACCCACTTTTTCCACTCCAAAACTCCAATTTTTTATGTATTAATGGAATGTCATCCAATACAATCTAGATGAGTTTGAACTATCATCAGTTTGGGAAAAGCTTAGCTGACAAATAGCAATAACTTCCTTACCTGAAGACTCTCCGCAGCTTTGAGAAAACTGGAAAGCGCATCTTGGGAGACGTGTACCTCGCCTTTATACATAAACTCCAGTAGCGCTGACATGTTTGAGGCTGACGTACCGTCAAGAATCACTAAAAGATTTTGTTGCAGCATCGCTGGTGCTGTTTCGAAAAGATCCGCTAGGTGCTTACTGCATGCTGCTAATATGAGCTTGTGTGCTCTGAAAGTAACCCCTGAAACAAGCAGATAATCAATGAAAATCAAGAATTCAAGTATTCAATATAATAATGATAATTTTATTTTCTGATTTGGTGCCGAATACATACAAATTATTCGTCTTAAAACACGAAAGTACTGATAACTTGCCTCTGCAAACACTTTATCAATGCAGATGAACATTTGGTTTCTCAAGAGCAATATTGAACCTAATATACGAAAATAAACTTCGCTATAGGTAGGAATATTTTTATGCAACTACCGGTTATACAGGATGAATTAATATAAAACAAAAACTATAAATCTTTCTGTGAAAAAATCATTGAATTTATTCTGTACTAAAATACCAAGGTTTTTTTTCAAAAATTGAAAAAATCGATCAATTCATTTCTGCACAGAATCAGAATGAATCTGCACTGAGAACCTATAATGAGAAAGGTAGTGCACAATCTTGAATCAATTTTTTCAAATGAACAACTTTATCTAATAATTGTACTATCGGTTTCGAGCAGAATAGTCATCAGACTTCTAAGGCAATCCAATTCACATCCATTTGAAATAACAAAGTGATGTACATAGTTCTGGTAATTGTATAATTAATTGTAAAACATAGATAATATAGCTAGGAGTATTTACTCCTAGCTATATTATTATTATTCAATCATTTGATTGAATTGGGAGAAAAAGATCGTAAAGGTTTTTTAATGTAAACAATTTTTGTTACTCAAATATTGTAGTCGTTTTTGCAAGTTTTTTAAATTTTACAAGAAACCGGTTGTTCGAGGAGATCCAAAGTCGATGTTTAGTTGTTGTAAAAATGCCTTAAGCAAAAAAAAATTCAAATTTATATATAGTAATATATAATAGTGTTGGAATATAGATTGATATTGTGATGCATAAAATAACTGGTGTGTCCAGTGATTAGATTTTTTTCAAGATATTTCTGACGATTCAACCACAGCATTCCTGGAACTTCCCTTCCCTTCCGTTGATGGCGCTATTCAATCGAACGACGCGACGGCGGAATTTTTTGTGTGAGCGACAAAGAAAACGATGCGGAAATCAAGTGAAAACTGCTGAAAATCCAAAAAGGCTGGTCCCTTCAAAAGCCGTCAGTTTCATATCAAACTTTGTCAAGAGTCAGTGGACACGCCATAGTTTTTCTAGATATCTTAATTGATATTACCTATATCATTTAAAGAAACAATTCAAATCCTAAAACGAAAGATCTAAGAAGTAGGTATTCAACTAATGAGCCATAAAGAGATTCTGACGTTATTCATACGATGAAAAGTCAATGAAAGGTCTAGTTCATACGACCAGTAAACATGGTATGTACAATTGAGGTCAAAACAATTGTCTAAATTGTTTCAATAAAAAGTGCATAGGAATTTGCTGACATTGTTGTATATGCTTTTACATCAGACTGCATCGATTGAAATATATTTGAATGATGATATCGATATTCATGAATTCAGGATAGGGAGATAAGAAAAAAAAAAAATTTTCTTCGGTAAAAACCATAGAGTAATAAACATATATAGATGAAGTATACGCAATTTTTACACGTCCCCAACAAGGTCAGATTACGTTGTTGGATTGTGATATATTTTCAAATCCACAATTTTACTATATCATTATGAATGTAGGTATATTATTATTATTAAAAGAAATTACAGAGTAGAGGCAAAAGCCTATGAACTCAAAGAACGGTGAAAGAAATAGTTGAACATACTATATATACAGACATAAACTATTATTATTATTATTAATAGTAATAGAACTAAGAATTAGCAACAAACACAAAAGTAAGCACATATTAACATCTGTATTTATGTAGCATATGTCAAGAATAAACTTTATTATTATTATTATTATAAATAGAATGTTCAGATGCAAAACCCATTTTCAAACCAGGCATCAAGTCTGTTCTTGAAGGTATTTACGGAAGGTGCGTTCACGACGTCACCGGGGAGTCTATTCCATGCACTGAACACTATTAGAAATGAAATATTCGCGGCACTTTGCACGAAAAATTTCACGCTTGAATTTTAAAATGTGAACACGTAGATTGTTTGTGCTCAGTTGGTACAAATGCGAGATATCGGTACCGAACATTCCATGGAGCGCACGAAAGGTGATGATCAAATCCCCGCGCAGCCCTCGATCCTCCAGTGAAGACAGCCCCATCCTCTCCAACCTCTCCGGATACGATGGTCTGAAGACACCATAAGGCAGACGAGTCACTATGCGCTGAAATCCCTCCAAGAGCATCAGATCACCTCTGAGCCAAGGGTGCCAAACAGGAACGACAAATTCTAAAATTGGCCTCAGGTATGTTTTATAAATCTGAACTACGGTAGCGACAACACATCCCTGAAAAGATCTCTGTATAATGAAGAGGAGTCTCCTTGCTTTGTTCAGCGTTTTGGTAATGTGGCTTGACCAGGAAAGATCACTGGTGATGGTCACACACAAGTCAACGTATGTGGTACAACCCTCCACTCCAAGTCCATGAACACAATAACTGCGTCGGGGGTTGTTTGCACCCAGATAGGGAACACGACACTTTGACTGGTTAAGAGGTATGCGCCAACGAGATGACCAGAGGGAAACTCTATTAAGATCTTCTTGGAGTTGTCCATAGCAAGTCTCAGCCTCTCCGAAAAACTTGACATCGTCCGCATAGGATGCACTAGGTGGGACAATAGAAGAAGTCAGATCACTTAGATATGCTAAAAACAGAAGATTCCCTGGAGAAATCCAAATAAATAACATCAACAGGGATCAGTTATATTGGATGAATTATATTTATTTGAGCGATTCTCAATTGATTAAGCAAATTTGAATATTTGGAATCCGATAGTTGTCCTAATTGTCGAATTAATAGTATGCAGAATATTTATTATTTTCTGATTCTACCTGATGAAATCAAAGGATTGGCAACTTTTGCTCTCCTAGTGTAATCGCTTTTTTCATGTCGTATGACGCGCTTGAAGTTTGTTTTCTGAATTTCTGATATATATTATTATGATATATTTAGGTATTCATCTCAAAATATTTTGAGTTGGTACAAAACGTTGATTCACTAAGGCACATAAGAAGTGCGTTTTTTATGAAGAAATTCGTGAATTGAGTGAAATATCGTATCACTGTTATGTTTTCATTTCCGTGCGCTTCATGTCAAATTTGATAGTTCATGTTGGGGACAAAATTTGCGCACTGAAAATGACATGCTCCCTCTATCTATGTTCATTACTCTGAGGTAAAAACCATTTCCTGAAATAAAAAATTCAGTTCAAGCTACGAAGAATCATTCATAACGGGTTTATTTTTTCCCATGCCCATTCATCTTTACGTTTCCTCAATTTTTCGACGCAGTATTTCATACCGACTGTGTTGTTCGCTCATGATAGATTGAACTATTAAATTTAATATTTCACATTGCCGAAAGTGCATCATTATAATTGAAGGCTATTACCTACTTGGTGTCATAGGCATATACAGAATATATGTATAGCATAGATTTCGGAATATGGTGAAGAAGATTATATCTCCATTTAATTTTTTTTATAGAATTAAAACAGGAATTTCAATAAGAGAATTCATTTTGAATACTCCGCTATCTGAGCAGCTGTCGTCACTTTTGAAGCTGTCATTCGGCAAGTAAAAACTACACCAAGAACAATTGAATGGCACATCCTTCTACAACGCACTGAAATTCTTAAAAATCACTAAAAAAAATAGTTGAAAATTCAGTTCGCAAAACTATGACATTTTTGGGTTAAGCACTTTCTCGGCCGTCGAAAGTGGAATTGGTCGAAATATTTGAGCTGTTGGGACAAGTAAGTGAAAATCGAAGAATCAAATTCGTGTGCGTCGCTCAAGAACAACTGAGAATAGGTGTTGCAGCCGACGAAAACCCAAGTTTTTCGATTCCTCGTCTATCTTGTAAATTAGGCTGTGATTTTCATGGCCGAGATTGGAAGTTATTGATGTGGACGACGTTTATTTTCAACAAGACGGTGCTACGTGCCACACAAGCCACGAAACGATCACAATTTTGGGAGAAAAGTGTCCTGGCCGTGTTATTTCTCGAGAAGGTGGCCACAATTGGCCACCGAGAGTTTGTGATTTAACACCTTTAGACTTTTTTATTTGGGGCTATGTAAAAGATGAGGCTTATGCCTATGCTCCATAATCCATTCTAGACCTAAAATATGAAATCCTTGAAGTTATCGATGACATACATCCTCAAACGTGCGAATTGGTAATAAAAATTTCATGAAAAGGATGCTGCAACCGTAGCCGTGGAGGACATTTGGCTAGTACCTATCGTTTTCCATCCATTGATTTCTCTTAATATACAGGTTCTTTTAATATCAAAATGAAACCTTCTATTGGAAAACACTTCATTACGTAGAAATAATTGATATTCCGAAGCTAATGTGAATGCAAAGCTAAGGTTGAGTTGAACAGGATATGCACTTAGTGCATTACTGAACTCCGCCTTTTTTCACATATAATATTCTGTAAAAAAAAAAATTTGATTGTGAAAATAAAGTCATTATTATTATTATTATTGTCAACATTCCTTCAACTCAGAAAGGCAATATTCATGATATTTTGTTATTTCATATAAAAATCGTTTTCTATACTTCAGCTAGAAATCTAACTTATCTAACAATGAATACATTTTCTCTATTTCAGCATCAAAAAATGAGTTCATTACAGTTCTAAAAACAGTGCTGTATAATGAATTCATTACAGCATCGTTTTCAGATATATTTTTCGTTTTGTGGTTTTGTCTATACTGACTTCAAATCATATCAAATTTCAACAAACGTCAGTAATTGTAAATCTAATAAAATTTGGATATAGTGAAATGATTTGTACATTATTCGCAATTTCTCTTAATTCTGGTGGTGTTGAATCGATTTCCTCAGACATAATTCACGAATTTATTGCGTAATTGTAAATTATTGCAAAATTCGAAACGTACAATTCATATATTCAAATCCCGGAATCTGTCAATTTTTGTAACAGTCACACCAACTGCCGAAATACAATTCAAAAGTCACTAGGATATATAATCTGAATTTTTCATTGAATATCTTCAGTATTTCACAAAACTTGACTGAAATAGAGAAAATATAGTCTAATACTCGTTGCAGAAGGCAATTCCAACACTCTTGCGTTTTTCGCATTCGTGTTGGTATATAAGCCTATCTGCAACTTGTGTTAGAATATATTATCAATGAGTCTGAAAAGAGTAATCTGATCCAGAAATATCAAACTATCAATTTTTGTAGTTATGAAATAGCAATTACATTTATTGTGTATTTAGTTTTATTCAAAAGTTGGGCTCAGACCTATATCCTTTCTTATTCCAGAGTTATTTTCCCTTTGGTCATTTGAATGTTAGCAACAGACTTTCACGTGAAGGAAAAATGAAGCTTATACGATATAAGAATAAAGCAGTTTATGATGAGTTGCATCACCCGGTTGAGACTTTCATTTCAGTGATTTTCTGGAATATCAATATTTTAAACACAGTCTCACCTCTGCAACATTTTCGGGAAACACCACCAAAAATTGAATTATAAGCTACTGAATCCCTGCACGAAACCACAGAGTAACTATTTCTATTAAACAACCATCATCGGAGGCAGACATTATAAGTTTAGTCCTCGTAGGCTCTAGACAACCCAGGAAAGAAGTCTCCGCGGAACATCTTCATTAAAACCGGTATCAAAACTCGGAGGGTGATGTAGTTCGCTCTATTAGAGTTTCAAATTATCTAGTAGCTCGCTTTCGCCGAAAACCCACAGCCTACCTGATTATATTCTCACATATTACGCGTTTCTTGTTTGCTCTGCAAAGAAGCGGGATTGGGGGTTCGGCAAACTCAATTTTGTACCTTCCCCTGGCTCTGCGCTTTGTATTTGATAATTTAACAATTAAAGGCTGACGGCGCGGCAGAAGCTTCGACGGGTACACCTTCATCAGCCGTTGAGATAGATGAATCGATTTTGCTTCTGATCCGGGCTCACGTGTGAGCCAGTACAGGTGCTGAGATGCTGAGCCTTAGGTGTTCCCTCAGGTGCGTTGGGGATGGCAGTCGAACTTTGGCCATGGTTAGGAGATCTGAATTCTCGCGGGATTAGAGCCTCTAGATAACGGCCTCTAAAAGGATGCGTTAATGTTATCATTGGTAATTATACGCATTATGGGGCCTTGTGGAAATATCGATAAGATTTTGATGTGTAACGCTGAGTTTGGTCTTCAGAATCTGAACTCAAGATGCGGTCTGTCTCAGTTTGGCAGCCGTAGCCCACAATGTACCAAAAATTGTTCATCATCATTAATGCTCTTCAAAAAATAATATAAGTACTTTGAAGATCGAATGAGTCTTCTTGGTGAAGGCATTCTAATATAAATATCAAAATTATGACAATATCCAGCCAAAACTTTCAAAAAAAAATTATTCAAAAGTGTAGATATAATTCAGTACACGGCTAATGAATCGAATAAATAAATTAACATGAAGACAGATATATGTTTTGGAGTTTTTTATTTTTTAATAGATTTTTTCCTCATCAGTCTTATAGTTCAAAAAACTTACACAATTAACAATGTTATAACTTTTCATCTTTTGGTTTTAAATCAGACCAAAGAAAAGAAAAATAAATTATCCAAAAGTGTATAATTCAGTACACGGCTAATGCATCGAATAAATAAATTAACATGAAGATAGACATACCTTTTGGAGTTTTTATTTTTAATAGATTTTATCCTCATCAGTCTTATAGTTCAAAAAACTTACACAATTAACATTGTTATAACTTTTCATATTTTGGTTTTAAATCAAACCAAAGAAAAGAAAAATAAATATCCAAAAGTGTATAATTCAGTACACGGCTAATGCATCGAATAAATAAATTAACATGAAGACAAACATATGTTTTGGAGTTTTTGTATTTTTTATTACATTTTTTCCTCATCAGTCTTATAGTTCAAAAAACTTACACAATTAGCATTGTTAAATCTTCTCATCTTTTGGTTTTACGAGTACGTCATCGAAATACACATTCGACCAAAAATTTTGCTGCTGTAAGTGAAAATGTTGAAGAAGATCCCAATTTATCCTTTACTTGGCGCGCACAATATATTTGGGCCTCTTTCACGAGAGCTTTGGCGTATTTTACATCTGAATTTGCATCACCACAAGAACTAAATTCACTGCAAAGCGTAGAACATACGCAGATTGGCTGCTTGAACAACAACGTTTGGATGACGATTTTTGCATCGAATTTTCTTCAGCGACGAAGCACATTTTTCACTCGGTGTCTGTGTAAACAAGCAAAATACTCATAAAACATGTAACTACTGAGAGACCATCACAATCATAAAAAGTCACTGTATGGTTTGCGATTTGGTCCAGACCAAATCGCAAACCATACAGTGACTCAACCAGTTGAGTGATTGGCCCGTACTTTTTTTTTAAATAATGAAGGTATGACGGAAACCGTTCATTCTCATCGCTATAGCCAAATGATTAATTATTTTTTGGGTTAAATGTATGATATGGAATTGTAAGAGAGATGGTACCAACAAATTGCTGCAACAAGCCACACCACACTCTTTGACTTTATTGCAATAAAAATTCCCAGGATGCATAATTTCTCATTTCGGAGATGTGAATTGGCCACCAGATGTTCTGATTTATCGGCATTGGATTATTTTTGTCGGGACTGACTCATTTTGGATATGTCTATGCATGCATGCATATTAAAAATTTCAGAAAAAGCTCAGCTGAAGTATTTCGAGTTGCTACCAACAAAACATGATTCTCAACATCATCGATAAGGTATGAAAACCTTTCATAAATACTCTAACTCATTTGAAAAAACACTGTAAATGAAGAATAAATAATTTTTTTTTATTTCCTACTACTTGCTGAAAATTTCGATAAATACTTTTTGTTATTTCTTTGTTATAAGGATGACTCATTGTGATTGAAAAAAGTGTTTACGACGTTAAAATTACGAGTAGAAATCCAAAATCGTATGTGAATGACCCTCGGAATGACCACCTATTACTGTAATCTTGATAAGACCTCTTTCTATAACTCCACCTCCATTCTTGTATGGGATGCTGAACTCGATAATGAAATTTCAACTTGCATAATCTATTAGAATAAATACGTCTGAATACGCCCCTGGCAAAGGTGATGCGCAAGTAGGTTTGTCTGATGATCTCACTATCTCAGTACAGTTTGAAATCGTTATAAGATTTGAACAACCACGTTACTATATTCATTAAACATTCGTCAGGTGTCATTGAATATGCTTTAATGGTCAACAAGACCTCCACTTCAAGGAACAAGAATAATATTTTATATACGGTCTTATATAATTCATTGACAAATGTTGTGGAATAAAATTAAAAACTCTTCCTAATGATGAACCATTGGAATATTTAAAAAAAATCGAAATTGCCTCTTTTCATTTTAAAAGTTGGTTTACTCTACACACTCAAGCGTTTCAAGCGAACTGGTTTGCGCAAGCCAGTTAGTGTATGACAAATTGAAGATTCTGTTTGTGTGAACCAGGTCTAAAGTATGTCCTGAACAGAAAATCAGCTGAGGGTTTTTGCGTTCGCAGGGGCGTCTGAACGATATTAGGGTCTCATCTCCAATTTTGAGTATGCGGTGATGTTTACGTCCAATATTCCCCGATCTTATTGGAAGCTTCGAGTTTATTGCAAAAATGGGCTTTCATCTATAGTTCAGAGAATCGTTTAGGATAATTGCGTAAACAAACAATTTAATTGTTATCAGGAAACAAATCTTTTCTGCAACTCTTATTTAAATCATTTTCATCTATATTCATGCTCAAGTTCACATTTCATTTCATTTGCGTAAGTGGCTTGGGCGTGTAAACCAGTTTTTAGTTTCAAGTCCAAAAATAAATGAAAACGCCACAAAATGAATCATTTTCGATTTATTTCAAGAAATTTGTCAAATCCCTGACCATTATACAAAAATATCCCATGTCAGTTCCAATGCAGTGAACATTAGAATCATTAGAAGACATTCATGGTTTTGAAGGGTCTTCCAATAAATGATTTCCATTTGATATTGAAAAAAAAAACGAGTATATTTCAAAAGAAATCAATGGATGCTTATTTCATTGTAAAGAGGAAGGTATGCAATTAACGACGATAAATAATATCAGCCAAATGGCCGCCAAGAATAAGTTTTCAAACCATATTCTTTAGAAAATTAAACTTCATATATTGTACCTAAGAGAATAATTCAGAATCTTTGGTTTGATAATGGCGAATACGCCGAAACATGTAACCGGATGGTTTAATATACAAGGTTCCAACAACAGAAGTGTTTTATAGACTTTTCCTTCAATGTTATACTCAACACTTCAAAATGGGATTTTATGAGATCATATTCTTTAGATCTTGAATCAATTGTGAATAGGGGTTCATCAAGCCAGGTAGCTTTTTTAATTTTAACATTTCAACAAGTTGGTTAAAATGTCAAGCTACCTGGCTTGATGTACTTGATGAACTGTTTTGATGACTTGAAAATCAAGCTCGTGAAAAATTACATACTTGACTTGATTTTAGACATTTATTGCTTGACTTGATATCAAACTAATTGATATTACTTGAGCTAGATATGCACGCGTCGCACGGCATATATTTCTGCAATCTCGTGCGCGCTTAAACTAAATAAGGGGAATCCTCGAGCGCCGAGAGACTGAAGCATTCGGCAGTGTGAATTTATTAGTAGTTTTCTCATATTTCTATGAAATCTATTGGTAGATTTTGGTTGTTTCAGAAATATCTTTCCAAACTTGGCCAAGGATTTTTATCATCGCCAGCATCTTCAGCTTATGTTGAAAGACAATTTTCCAGAGCTGCTCTTACAGTTACAAAAACCCGCAAAAGGTTAGGCGACAAATCTATAAGATGCCTTGTGTGTCTCAGATCCTGGATGGAAAATTATGAAATCAAACAAAATTTGAAGGTTCGTCAATATTGAGAAACTTTATTTTATTATTATTTGTCATTTAAATTTATGTTTCTATTTCAAAAAAGTTGATATTTTCGCTTCTTTTATACAATAAGTTCAATAAATAAAAGTGTTTTTTGCAAGGTTCCTTCTTACTTCATCATTTTTTTATTGATATGACACTACGCAATAAAACTGCTAAAAATCAAATAGCTTGATATGATTCAAGTACTTGATAATAATACTTAATAAATACTTAACTTGACTTGACTTTGGAAAACTATTACTTGACTTGAAATCAAGTAAAGCTCAAGCCAAGTAGCTTGAAAATCAAGCCAAGCCGTGAATAATTGTGAAGCTTCGGTATAGACCTTATCTTTCCTGTGGCAAAGACAAAAACTGAAGTTCAATCACAAGAGTGGCCAATCTCGAGAAATACCATGACCAGGAAACTTTTCTCATAGAATTGCGATTATTGCGTTACTTGTATAGCACGTATCGCAGTCTTGTTGAAAATAAACGTCGCACACATCAAAATATTTCAATCCTGAGCCCAGTAGCGCAATCCATTCACCGTAACAGTTGCACCAGCCTCATCTTCCGATAAGAGCTACAGAAGCAATATTTTCAGTTGTTCTTGGCGACACACACGGTTTCGAATTTTCACATCAGTAACTTGTCGCCGAACTTGCCCCAAAAGCTCAAATTTTATCAACAGCTGCACTATTGCCGGCCGCGAATGTGCTTCACAACGACCTGAAAGTGCTTTAGTTTCGTGAACTGTGACTGCAAAATTTTTACTATTTTTATAGCGTATATTTTGATAATTTCAATGCGTTGTGGAAGCGAGTGCCAAAAGATGAAACTTTCAAAAGCGACAGAGGCCCAAAAAGCTATTTCTAGTCAGAATGAAGCCTCTTATTGAAAAAACCCTTCTCTTTGAATCGATTTTCAGCAAAGGTTTTTTGGTATTTGGTTTTGAAATTACACCTTCCTAAACTTAGTTTTTTCTTCAGAAATGTGGCCGAAAGATTCTTATTTGCTTTCACATAATCAACTTCTAATTATCGTAACAGTATTGCGGTAAAATGTATCATTTATTTTTATTTAATGGATTCGGTCCTTATTTGATGAAAATTAATTATAGATGAAATAATAGAAGTCGAAATATAACCTGATGAAGCCACAGTGTTGACGAAACGATTGCCGTAAACATTGAAAGATTCGTGAAAATTACTTTGTTTCATTATTCGATTATTTTCAATTCAATTCAAATTCATTCACCACAATTCAACATTTCGAACAAGTTCGAAATAGCCTATTTCCGAAATAAAATGCTAATACCTACTTACACCAATGATTAAAATATGTTTTCGACGCATTTTCATCAATAAATTTCAGTACAATAGCGCCTAATTTTCTTTTATCGACATAAAAGTGAAAAGACAAAAGTTTAGAATTCGAATAAAAAAGGGAATTAATATTGGTAATCAAACCTCGAATCAAACCAAAACGTAGAGAGAATAGAATGGAATTGAAAATACTAGCACTCTGGGAAGATATTCACTCGAAGAAGCAACAGAAGGCTTGAAAAAAATCCTATTGTTTTCAGGCCAACAACTAGAGGCGAGCATAAAGGAACGAATAGGTGTGAAAACAAACATCCTATCCGCCATATTCGACTAATGGAGGCGCAGAAATACCATAGTCACAGCGAATAGACGGAATTGCTATTGGGAAAGATTGGAATCCGTCTCATCCTTGGAACAGCATTAGACATATCCGGATGGGATTGAAGTCCGAATATGCCTCATTAAAAATAATTGTTATTAGGCTAGATACAGTTACTAAATTGCTATTCTCCTGCCGCCACTCGATGTCAGTGTTGTTGCGGTGCATTTCTTCTTGCATCGCTGCTCTAACTGTACTCCACGTTCGTATTACAACTATTATGGCATCGGCCGAGTTTCTATGGCACGTTGCACCTTTTCTTCGAATGAACTTTCGTGCTATCTGAGAATGCTAACTGGCGGTTTCTCCTTGTGGTTTGTAATCGTTCTTCAGATCGAGGTACCTCGAATGATGTTCAAGTTTATTTTCTATCATGCATTGCCAAATCGGAAAACGGAGTCATTTATACATAAGTGATTATTAGATTTCTAACCAAAAATAACTGATTGAAAATTTTCTGCTGTAATTTCATAAATATATTCGGGTTATGGATAACAGAGCACATAACGGGCGTCCCAAGTTATCGTATACGGGCAATATCTAGCTCATTTGACAAGATAATAAAAAATTAAAAAAAAATCGCTTTGAATAACATCAAAGTACATTTCCAATGATATATAAAAGAGGTGATAGCTACCCTTTTTATTTTCAAATCGCTTTCCCTGTATATTGTCAGTGAAAATTGCGTGTCACTCTATTTGGAATACAACGATAGCACGTACTTGGTATTTTTTCCGTGATAATAACAAAAACATTAATATTTTGTGACTTCTTTTAGGTTATTTACTTTAATGATCCTTATAAAAATGAAATGCCTCCACCCATGTTTGTACAAACTTCACATATGAGAAGAAGATAAATTGTTTGTTTTAAAAAACCGATGTTTTTTATAACAAAAAACTTGCTTTAAATGTTTCTTCGTTTTTGAATTGCATAGTAGGTATTTTGATTGCAATTTATACTTCACACAATAATGTTGATGTTTTTGTTGTTATTAATAAAAAAAATACCAAGTATGTGCTATCGTTATATTCCTAATAGAATGACACGCAATTTCCACTGACAATGTACAGGGGGTGCCATTGGAAAATGAAAAGTGAGGCGTAGCTACCACAAGGCTGTCAAATGAAAGAACCTTTTTTATTCATAATTGGAAAGGAACTTTGATGTTATACAAAGCAATTTTTTTTATTATCTTGTCAAATAAGCTAGATATTGCCTGTATGCGATAACTTGGGGCATCCGGTATATTGACTGTTATCATAATAGTGAATCTGCTGATTTTTATCTCCTTCAATGAAAAATTGTTCAAGTTTTTCACAACCAATTGCATTGAATATTGCAATGTATGATAATAAATATTTCATTTTAATTTCAAAATTTCTTTCAAAAATGATATCACCAATGGTTGAAAAAAATCAGAAATCGTTCAATTTTAGGCTTGTTTGGACAGACCGCAAATTTTGCAGAAGCCTATGTTTACATATTCACATAATTGCATTTACTCTCAATATTTTCCAACTGGTTTGGGACTATTTATTTCATGATCGTGAACAAGCAATTTATATAATAAGATCTTTCGATTCAATCTGAGGTCTGATTTCAAAATTTTACCTATGTTGCACTAAATTTGTATGAAAAACTGTTCACCTTCCAAAGAGATGGCGTCGTGGACTACGCATCTCTCGGAAAATTGGAACCGCTTGGGATATAAACCTAACCTTTCTACGTTAAAGTCAACACTACCTGAGACGTATATGTGTGTTTTGCTTTAAAATACCTCTAAAGAATCGTTACATCACTCACATCTATGTAAATAATTGAAAATAAATGAAACATTTTTTTCATTAGATATGATCACAGATTAGGTACTAATTAAAATTATAATTTGAACTAGTACGCCCATAGATCTACCTTGTAGGTAGATCAATATATCCTGTAGATCTACCTAATAGGTAGATCAATGTTGTCCATAGATCTACCTTGTAGGTAGATCAATGTTGCCCACAGATCTATGTTGTCCATAGATCTACCTTGTAGGTAGATCATCATAGCCCATAGATCTACCTTTTAGGTTGATCAATATAGCCCATAGATCCATATTTTAATTCATTCATAAATACTTCCATATCTCCTGTAAAATCGATATCGCACTGTATAAA
Organism: Harmonia axyridis; assembly: GCF_914767665.1. Lineage (NCBI taxonomy): Eukaryota > Metazoa > Arthropoda > Insecta > Coleoptera > Coccinellidae > Harmonia > Harmonia axyridis. The sequence continues at coordinate 28,979,172 of NC_059504.1, read as the reverse complement.
AAATATTCATCGCACGTATATCTTCGCAAATTATGCAAGAGAAAACAAATCTAAAGCTCTTATTCCAATTTCCAGATTTCATAAGGTCTCGATTTTCCAGAAATGTATAATTGGCGCTTGAAAATTGTACACCCTGTATATAATCGTCAATCCCCACCTGTATACCTTCAAGAATTATGCAATTGAATGATAACCTATAGAGCTAACATGACAACTATAAGAAAAGTTTTCAGTTCTCCAGAGACATTTCGGAAATTGTACACTCTGTATAAACGTTATTCATCGCACGTATATCTTCGCAAATTATGTGAGAGAAATCTAACTTGAAATTTCAATTTTCAGATTTCATAAGTTTTCAATTTTACAGAAAAGCATAATTGGCGCTCGAAAATTGTACACCCTGTATAATATGGTCAATTTATCGAAAAACCTCCAATAGGCAACTTGAAAAAAAACAATGTATAATCGTTATTCTTATATGTACTTTGAAAATCGGAAAAACATAATTATATGTGTATACTACGAAATCATTCACACAATAGACTAAACAAAAAATTGATCCATTTCAATAATCCGAAGCATTCACCGCCAAATAATATAAAAATTAATAACTGGCGAAAAATTAAGAAAAAAAAAATTATCACCTGCTGCAAGATTTGAACTCGCATCCCAAAAGAGACCTCAGATTGTACGACCGCATCCCTAACGACCCGGCCACAATGCCTTTGCATAATTATGTGCATTTGTGCTCCTTATAGGAATAATGTCAAAATAACTGGTGACAGAGATTCTATAAATTGATGAATTTTCATGAATTTCGTTTGAAAAATCGTTAAATATAAGGGAAATCGAATTAAAATATCTCTACCTACCAGTTTTTTTCGCCTCAAATGCTGATATCTTTCCAAAATGATATATTTACCTTAACAATTCACATGAAACGGAATGCTTCAAGATTTGACCAATTTCCATGAAAATATCAACAAAACGCAAAAATACCATCATAAAAGGGCGATACATACAGGTGTAGTCTATTATTTCCTCAAATTTCTCGTTAAAAACTTTTCAAATAACCAAATGACTCCTGTAGAGGCTTCTGGCAAACCAAGCTTTCCACTGACACAAAACGATTCCGATTGAAAATATCATAAAATATACATGGAAAAAGGGATATAAATCGCATCTGATTCATCTTTTCTTGCATATTTCCTCTCGATTCGTCCAAATTTCAACATTTCCATTAAAATATCATCTGACGTTTCCCATTTTCATTCTGTATTTCGACGATTTCATGAATGAGCACAGAATTGGTTAAAACGTCAGAATATTTTGAATAGATTATTAGATTGATCCTTGATTTTATTATACAGTTATTCATATTTCAAATAGTTCTATTCATCAAGAGCCCTCTAATGGACACAGTAAAAATAATATAAAACCTAAATATTCTAGAAACGTCAATTGCCGCGGACGTTGCTAGGCCCGTTGCTACCCAAGGACATCGTAGTATTTTCCTATTGGTTGTTCACGTCGACGTGAATCTGGAAATTCGTCGGGAAATTTCCCAAAGTTTATCCGTTCATTCCCAGGTAATCCCGAAAAATCGGGAAACGGGAATATCCGCGGGAGTTAATTCGACATTTTCTCTTTCTTTCCGTACTTTTAGTTTTTCTCGTATCTCTCCCAGAGCCGAGAACACTCGACCGCAAAATCGGTCCAAAATCGTTCGATTTTCGGTGGGAGGAGCGCTTACGAGTTTAATATAGTATACAAATGTTTCATGAATATTAATTGTAAAATTTAATTGTAAATAGCCATGTATATATAGATTAGGAAAGTAATAATAAAAATGCAGCATATGATATTTTTTTTGGTTTGGTTGAAACCAACCACGCTCCGCTATGGAGATGGTAGGTGTATTTAACAGGGATCACTGAATGCCAAACCTATGATTCCATTAGTGATCTCTGGATGAATAACTGCGATCCTCTGAAAGAGGAGCACCTTTAAAATTGGCCTCGCCAAAGCAGAAGTAGAAGTTCACAAAATTTATTCATATGATATTCCTCTACAATTGTCCATAAAACTGCATGCATATTGTGTAAATTAAAAATGGCAACAAGTGTTGCAATGAAACAATTGATAGAATTACTTCGCAATCAATTCCAGTAAAAATTCGCGTATATTAGGATGTCAATTGTTCTTAAATTGTACAACCATTTTTAAGAGTGTACCTACTTTCCTTATCGGCTGTTATGTGTTTCAGATATTTAACTTTGTTTTCGTGTTTCATCTATATTTGAGGGAAAATGGGAATATTGAGAATACATAATAAAGGGTGAAGATATAATTCAAATTAATTTTTATAAAGCTAACCGCAGGTTTTACCTTTGTGAGGTATGTTTATAATTATTCGATATAGATAAGAATAATGCATTTGCATCTATAGCTGCTGAAAACTGTCCTGCAATTTTATTACGGAAATATATTTGCTATTTGTTCTTTCTTATTCCTATTTACCTCTTTTTCTGATTATAATAGGGAGATAAGTAACAAAAATCTCAATTGAAATCAATTTTCGATGTGGAAAACTGGATGCATTCCTAAATAGCGTATCTATTTCAAATTTTGACAGCTTCATAGGCTTATGGTTTCTAATGAAAAGCAGTAGAATGTCTAGATATTTTCAAGTGTAATTTTTTTTGTAATTACCATGTTTTACCAGAAACACATTTCGAATACTCACATTCCGTATAGTGAACATTTTCAGAAGGATCCGTATATGTGTATATGAGAGCTAAAGAGTCTGTACTTATGAAGGTGTTGAAAAAAAAACGCAAGTAATTCCTCTTGAAGTGGGTAAATAGAATTAAAATTTTAATTTAATCCAAAAAGTTCCTGGAACTAGATTACATATGTTAATACATTAATTTTCCTTGTCATCTTTGAACAAGATAGGTCTTTCGTCCTATCTATCCTATAAGTGTTAAGTATATTTCACATCGCAAATCAACACGCCAAGCTCGTGCTTATTGTGTGTTGACTTTATATGCTTAGGTTTTTACCATAAACTTCGAATATATAATAGTAAAACCGTGATATTTTATTTATTCTGCAAAATAATTTTAGCTTCAAGTTTCATTCATTGTTTGAAAAGTGATATTCAAGTTCAATTAATTGATCACTTATTTCATCTACTTTCAAGTTGGTGAAATTTTCATGTTTGCGTATAGACTTAGTGGGCTCAGAAAAATTAGTAGAAGTGATAAAATAACTGTTACTCACCATCACAGAATAACGTCACATCAGCTAAATTCTCCGATTTGAAGAGATTACTGAAAGAAGTGGCAAGATTCGTCCCGAAGCTATTCCATTTCAGGCAAAACTGTTGCTGCTGAGTTTCCATCTCAACACCGGAATGGAAAGTATTATGAGCTGTAACAGAAATATATATTGAAAGTTAAAGAGAAATAATTATCCATTATCATAACAATTTAAAATGATATTGCAATGTTCAGCATTTCGGTCATGTAGATGATTCAAGGAAAATATATTCGTAACAATAATGGAAAAAACGGTTAAATATCAAGAAGTGTTACAAACATCCATTTTTACACTTTCACTGAACGAAGTATGCAGGTGGCGCTTGATGTTGTTTGTTTGCTTCTTTCTACATGACACTATTTTTACACAAAACTCTAAGCTTCTTGAAGGTCTCCTTTCAAGCTTTGGGTAATGTTGAATCAGACTTTTACCATTCAAAATGATTCATCTCCCTAGAATCATCTTTAGCTTATCCAACCAGAAACTGCGTCATTTTTTCATGCACGTTTGTCAATAATTGATAAAAAACGGAGAGCCCAATTCTATTAGGAAAAATAGTGAAGTTGAACGTACAAATAACCCTAAAATAGTCTTATCAGTGAGATAAGAACCGCATTGCTCCTTTTTTATATTTTCCTATGTTGTGGAAAAAAGTTACATCTCTGACCCATATATTATATATGATAGCGTGGCCCTAGAATCGCATATACATGGTGACCCATTTTTCAGTCAAAAGTGAATTGATATTTTCCAAAGTTTCCTCATGAGAAGGGATAAGATGAGCATATTGGTTATTTAGTTTGTTAACAGTGCTTCATCTAATCATTTTTGCGAATTTAATTGAATAAAGCAAGTATTCTTCTGTGCACAAATCGCTTGATCGATACTCTAAATTTTTTGGATGAACCTTCGTATGGGTGTTTAAAATGAAGTCAATGATTTTTCCCGAATGAATTTATAGTTTTTGTTCTACAAAAGTTTTTCAATCGGATCTCAATTATTTCAATGATGAATTTTAAAATTTTTGGAATTTTAACAATCTGATGGAAAAATACATACAATCAGTTTAGAGTTTCTCATAAAAAATCTATTCGTTCTCAGTTTTTCTTTAATTTGAGGATTCAGAAAATTGAGAATGGAATATCAACAAGTAAGAAAGCGATAAATGACAGTTAGCTGAAAGCAGCGTTTTAGAAAAATTTATAATTCCATGTTAATGAAAAAATTCTTGAATTAATCATTGAAATAATTGAGATACTAATGCGAAACATTTCAATTTTGAAAGTGATATAAAATGAATACGTATTATAATGTTTTTCTGGAAAAAATCAGTTAGTTTATATTAAACTGCCATAAGAAGGTCTCTTCCAAAAATTGAAAGACCTGATAAAGCGATTTCCGCACAGAATGAAAATGAATCTGAACTAAAGTGAGAACGGTAGTAGTATACATCTTCAAGTGTGCTGAAGCGCTGTAAATATTACATAATCCGTCAGGTTTGAAAGTGATCAATACCATACCTAATCTGCTCTTTTTTTAGCAATGAAAAATTCGATTTATCGGTATAGATAGGCATATGTGTGAATAGTTTTCTTCTCAGAGTGATAAACATGGATAGAGGGAGCATATGCCATTTTCAATAAGCAACCCCAACATGAACTATCAAATTTGACAGGAAGCGCGCGAAAATGAAAACATTTCAGTTATACGATATTTCACTCCATTCGCGAGTTTCTCCACAAAGAACACACTTCTTATGCCCCATAGTGAATTACCGTTTCATATTAACTCAAAATATATTAAAATAAATAGCTAAATATATCAGTAATTCAGAAAACAAACTTCAAGCCCGCCAAACGACCTGGAACAAGCGATGACACTAGGGTCACTACGAGAGCAAAAGTTGCCGAACCTTGGATTGCAGGAGGTAGATATAGAAAATAATTAATATTCTGCTTAGTATAAATTCAACAATCAGAAAAAATATCGGATTCCAAATATTGAAATTTGCATATTTAATCGGAAATCACTCAAATAAATATATTTCATTCAATAAAATATACATTCATAACGATATGAAAAAATTGTGGATTTGAAAATTTATCACAATCCGACAACGTAATTTAATCATGTTTGGGACATACAAAAATTACGTATACTCCTTCTATCTATGGTTTTCATAAAAAAAAACATAGGTTATGTCATTGCTTGAGAAATGTGTGTCTTTCTAAGTAAAAGTAAAGTGTTTAATGATAAGTTTGGAATTTGTGGAATTTCTATGCATGGAATTTCTATGTGCATTTTCTATGTGTCAGTTTTTATATTCCTGAGATACGAGTATCATTCATCATAAAGAATTCACTTCGAAAGCAAGTTGAAGGTTCAATTCGACGTCAACCGATGATTTTACCTACAAACTCCTAGGAATCCCTTCGAATCGATGACAAACAACCAACAATTTTGCCTAATTAAAGACTTCAACCATAATTTCCAGAAAATCGAATATTCACCGGCAGCCATTACCTCGTTGATAAATGGCGTTTCGGAAACTTCAACTGGTCGTTAACGATTTAACTCCGAAATTCCGGACCCGACCATTTCCAACTTCAAACGAGAAAAAAAACGCCCAGCATAAACGACAGGAATATGGTATTCCTGCATCCTGCTGATTTTGCATCAGATGGCGTCGTTCTGTCAATTTCGTAGAGTTCCTGCTCTACCAGCTCGATTCGGTGCCGCATATATGACACGTTCATTAACATGCGTCCAAATCCTTTGTTGAAATTATTGATTTTGCTGGCGGCACACTGCACCTACGGGGTTGCGTGTCCCGTTTTGCGTTGCAGGAATTCGAACGTGGCATGAAGGGCCTGCAGGAATCGAAAACCGGACCAGAGAGAGGGGTTGAGGATGTATCAATCACGGGGAACCCTTTCGTATGATACCCCTTGATTTTATACAGAATATTGAAGATCGTAGCAGATTAAAATTTTAGAATATGTTTCAGGAGTTAGTATTGAAACCAGGTACTTCAGTTATCTGAAACTATTGCAGTAATCGATTTAGGAATATTTTTCTCTTTTACTTAATGAAAAATAAGTGCTTGGATTTTTTCATGAATGATTTTCGAAACATTCACAAATTGCTATACATTTTTTGAAACTTCTAGATGTACTTCAGTCAAAGTTCATATCGAGAGCTTTGTGAGTATTCCTCAATACAACTTCATGATCAACAACTTGCACAGAAACTATATTGCAGTATTTGATTTAATCAAATTAATTTCTATGGGTGATTCATGTTTATTTGCTGGTTTTATGTTTTTGTTCCAACTATTATTTCTATGGTTCCTAATATGTATCTTGGCTTTGTTTTTTCAAATTCAGCGAATAAACTTATTAATATATTATTATTGTTAATTAAACATTCTCTTCTGTACACTCTTCGACACTGGAATATTTCTGGTTAACCAACTGAAAAAAGTTCTTAGATTTTTTCCCTCAAGAAGAATTCTCGAAAAAATTGTTATAAATTTGGTCGAAACCTCCCGATGTATTTCATTGTTAGGTCATATCAAAAAACATCATAACTCGCGTAGAAATACGGACTAATATTCAATGAAGAACATGGTTTTCTCGGACCGAAAATAATATTTTCAATTTTGTGAAGATTTATCGAAGAAAAATCTAATGCATTATTTTCTTACAATGAGATATACGAAATGAAAATAAAAATTGCTTCAATGTGTGACCACTTTCTTTCACTATTCAAGGAAGATTATTGTGTAGAAAATCAATTTAGTACTGAAACGATTTTACTAATATAACTTGACATTACGTTGTGAAACGTACTTTTGTTAATTATTTTTTGTTGAAAGATTTGAAAATCCAAATTGATTTAAAAAAAAATTTATTCAGGATTCAGGTGAAGAAATTCTAAGCATTTAATAACATCTGATCGTTTTACTTTTGGGTACCTACTGTAGAATTGGATTGTCGTGAAGGATAAGATAATCTATGAGATTTGTTGAGATAATATTCGTTGTAAAATCTATGGATCGCTTAACACTGAAAACAAATTAGTAATCAAATTCAGTTAATTTTTATTCCGAATTCCGTTGGATTTTATGAGTGAGAAAAAAGACTACGATCGTCATAAAGATGCGGTTCACTCCTTTCAAATTCAACCTTTCTCTGCATTCTTCCTTCCTAATCCATTGAATGCATCAGTTAACTTCTAATGTATTCACACATTTCCACGTGTAGTTGGAAAGAGTCAATGAATTCATGAAGAGTAAAATAATAGGTATAGTATATGTATCTTTTTGACGCCTTCCAGTGGGAATAATGGAATGATATTCATTTTTTCAATAAAGGAATTAGGATTTCACACCAGAGGTCAATGTACAACTTTCACAATATTATAAGATGCACATTGCAAAAGAATTCATATAGTAGGTATTTATTTTGTATGCAGATATGATAAAGGGTTAGTTGGCATACAATCAATACTAATATTTCTAGTTCAATAATCAAATTAATGAATTTTTGAGGAAAAAACCGAAACCTATAGTAGGTAGGACCAAAACGGATGAAGGCAAAGTGATATCGAATCATTTTTTTTTTGTATTATCAAAAGAATATATTCGCAATAAGGAGAGTAAAAATAACCTTCTGTTCAAAAATCGCATCGAAATAATCATTATAAAAATTTTTCAAACAGACAAATTTGCTATTCTATAATTAAATTCAAGACCATTTATTCCTTTATTTGCTGAAAAATATTTCATAGAAAAATGATTATTTTACCAAATAAACCAAGAACATTATGGTACTGGATGATTCAAAATTCAGTATCAAGATTTCATGGGCGTACTTTTCAGGCCAAAATAAAACTTTTTTCTATTATTATGTGTCCGCAAACACTTCCTTACCTTGAGCGTTAAAGTTTCAAGATTTTTTCAGTTTTTCTTTCATAGCTGTTTCATTTTTGGATATATTAAGATCAAATTTAGTATGCCATCAAGTGATAGTAACAAGCTATAGGGAGATATTTCTTGAGTGTCAAACCCTTTTTCACCCCATAAACTTTTTTGTAGTACACCGCTGATGGTTTCTTACATATAATTTGAATTCTATATTTTATTGATAAATTTTTTGTCTCGCGTAATTTTTACGCTTCTACGATCGTAATTCGCCACATTTAGTTGAAATTTATAACAAAGGTAGGAACCTATAATCACAATGAAAACAAAAATTTTAGGTTTGTGATCTGAATTAAGTTTTCTTAAAAAAATAAGAAACCTTCATTTCACCTTCGATCTTAATACCTCAAAAACTGATATAACTATGAAAAAAAAACAAAAGTCTTGAATTTTTAACGATCTGTAGTTCGGCAACAAAGTGTTCGAGGACACATGTTCATACAAAGAGTCTTATTTTGACCTGAAAAATACTCCCCTAAAACCTTGATACTGAATTTTGAATAATCCCTGTATAATATTATGAAAATCTGATGTGTGAGAACATTAAAAGTTTTGTTGCAAATAGGGTAGATTCAAATGAGGATTAAACTTTTTCTAATAATGATGACACAAAAATATCCTACATTAACAGAAGGAAAATGCTTTGCAAAAACCAATCAACTGAGATAACGCGAGTTAAGAAGTAATAAACTGAAATCTAATTCATAACAGTATTCGACTCACAGAATCAGAAAACATACCTTCTCAGAAATGTCAACTTAAACTAAACTGCAACACCGACACTGAGTCGAATACATCATACATCGAACACTGAGATACAAATATTCCTCTTATTTATTCTTAAAAAATAAAAAACATTGATTTTTTCATTAAAAACTACAACGAAACAAGAGCGTTTTTCGGAGAATGTAAGACACCTACGGAACCCTTTCCCATCTTCATTACCATGAAAATGGGCCACCGGTTGAAACGCAACATTCCGTCCCATTTCCTCAGGCTGCATTTTCCAATCATTTTCCTTTGTTAGTGTTATTGATTTCCCTCGCAACACAATGCACCTTTGCGTTGCGTGTGCTCCTGCCGGGTTGCAGGAACCGAAGAGCGATGCAGGGCAGCAGGAACGTCCCGTTGCGTTGAAGGAACCAGTTTCTAAAGGGGTTGATTATTATACTGAAACTTTGGGGTGCACGTATGTTTTTGACTGAAGAGAAATGGGGATAATCTGAGGGTTGAAATTATTATAGGGTATTTTAAAAGCACCCAGGATTTCCTGCCCTGAAAAGAGTATTTTTCGCCTTTGTGAAGACCTGTCCTGAAAAGATCTTCCTGCTGAATAATGAGGAATATTTTTATTCATTTCAAGGACCTTTGTTGAAGAACGACATTTCATTTCCCACGACCAATCTTTTGAAATTTTTCGATAGGAAAACATTCAGCATATAAGTTTTCAATTGATGATATACGTATTGTACGCCAATGTTCATCTTATACTTGCATTGAATTTGCTCCAAAATTCAGATTGGGTATTTATTTGTATTTCTTCTACTTATTCCATCTAAAACGAATCATTTGAATGAGTATAAAAAAAATAGAGAAAACACAATAAAGGTTCCTGAAATTCAGCAAATCTCGTATATTCCTAGGGTATTTCCTGCATGGAACTTAAAAATTTTCATAGAATCATAAAAACTGTCCAAAGAATTTGATTGAATTTTGAATATTAGTGCCATCAATGTTGAAATATAAAAACTTGGTGTGGAATCTGTAGCGATGTTTACATTTCAAGAAATACAATACATACTTAATGAATGAACATTTTGATGTTGAAGTTTACCTAATGGAATACAAGGCTGGTCATTTGAATGCATACCTATATTCAGTTTTTGTCTTTGCAAGCCTATTGTTTTCGAATTGTTGTTTGGAAACCTCAGAAATTGTTTGAATTTAATTAGAAACCAGTGTCTATACGATATGAATGCAGAATATAAAATTCGTAGATATTAGATTATGTAGTATCTATATGCTTAGTCAAGCAAATTTTCCACAAGTATATTATTTTTCCGTTCGCGACAAAATATTTTACTCATTCAAAACATTCCGTTTCAAGGACTATTGTAGTTTATTGAATCAAATTTGATGCAAAATGCACTTGAAAAAATTTTCTAACTATATAAAGATAATTCGTCTCAAAATTTTGAACCAATTAAAAACTTGAATTATTTTCATATAGATTTATATAGATTTTTATTCATTTGTTGCAATAAAAATGGTAGAATTCGATTTAAATTTTCTTCCTTATAATTTATATTAGTTTGATTTCTTGATTTTCACAAATTCAATATCAAAAAGATATATTGTTTTTCCGAAAATTCCAATCTGGTTTCCATTCCTCCTAAGATATGAAATTAGTACGAGTAATTGCATCAACCAGGTGATTAGCTCAATTTGAATAATAACTGATGATTATCGACCATTTACAATTCATCGCAGTAGCCATAATAATATTACTGAAAGTGTGTAATTTACGTCAAAGCCTCTAGACCACACAGTAGCTTAAGAGGAGAAAAATCCATTATGTTGTGAATAATTGCTAACCGTACTTTGTCGGTAGCTTTTCAAAGGGATAATTCTTATAGCATAGACTACTTTTCTACTACAGATAGATATAGGAAATTGCTTTTATCTTTTTTTATAATTTCTCACTTTATTACGGCTGGATAAGGAACAGAATAGAATATCTCTCCTTCAAAATAAAATTGGATGAACTAAACCGTTCATTACCTTGAAAATATCTATGAACCAATCACATCAAAAATTGATAACATGGACTTTGTCTTCTTCAATGAATTTTACAGCAACGAATATTGATTACTTGAAACCTACTGGATGTAAACACTTGGCTGAAAATCCAATAAATGGTATTATGTCGTGGATATGAATGAAAATTTTTCCTCAAATCAGATTTTCGTAATATATAATTTTATTATTGGTTGCATGAAATATGAATATAGATTCGAGCAGTTGGATGACGATGAGTCAAATAATATTTTAGATATCAACAAATATTGTCTCATGAATCTTGCTGACTTGGATTCATCAAAATGTGCATTGCCGGTTACTAGAATTTTGGTAATAAGTAAACTTATTCCAAAGAAACTATTCTCCTGAAATATGTTACTATTGCCCATGCAAGTTCGAAAGATCGATTCTTGAATCCCGAAAATCCTATTAGAAATATCGGAAAATGATAAATGAAAGTACAAAAATTGACTTAATGTATTATAACGTTTTCAGATGGCAGGTTTCAGATTTGCGAAAGAAACTCGTACAATTTTAAATTTTTGTGAATATTGTTAATTGTTTAAGTCTTATAAATTTTATTTCTGAAATGTTCAATTAAAGGCCATCTTAAAGCGTTATTATTATAAGGCTTTCAGATAACGGTTATTCGCCATGCGATTTATTTCACAGATGCTACCATATTGGTTGTTGATCGTGCTTTCTGTTTACGGTAAAGTAAATTGCACAGTTTTACGTTCCACTGTAAAATAGGCAGTTACACAGTTGGCGAGATGTACGAATAACAATATTTTTAATAATAATTGAAATTGAAAATATATTTCCTATACTAATAGTTATAAAAGTCTGAACATTTTGTTCAGAATTTAATGTATATTACGATAATGATATATAAAATATATATTTTCCATCTAAATTTTTGGTATCGTTTTCAAAATAGAGTTCCACTTAGATCTATCAGAATTTTTTTCAAGGATTTTCAGTAATGGGCATGTAGACTCGATGAAATTTATTGTATTTTACATCAAGAATATGTTGCCGTGCTTTATATTATTTCAAAATCTTAACATTTCAATTTCCAGCATTTCAACCTCCAATATTCCATTGTTAATGTGGAATTTTAGATAGATTTTACTGTTCGATATTTTAAACTTTATTGTATACTCCAAAAACACACTTCAGATGAACAGATAGTTGTATAGGGTACAGTTGTATCAATTTACTTACAACAAATTTCAATAATTTCTTTAAGCAGGCTTTCAAGATAATAAATTCCAAGATATTTATGAACAAAATATATTAGTTTAATAATAAATGAGCTGAAATTATGTGTCAATAGGGAATACAAATTCATCATAAAAAATGGCACCATTCCTGCAGTATTATTGAACAGAAAAACTCTGCCAATGTCTAGTTTTCCTTAAGAAAAAGGATGAAGAAAAATAATGCAGGACGCATTCTGATGAAACTGAAAGAGTTCGATTTTTGAATTCGGCATATTCAACAGATAATTCATAGCTATTTCTGAATGAAATTTATTGAATCTACAGTTTTATCATTGGAAAGATAGACCAAATATCACTTATTCCTTAAATTCACATGATGACATTACAAAGTACAGAATGAAGTACCATGATTTTCTGTACGCTCCTCATAAAACGACGAATCATAACCGAAGGGCAGTAACCTTTCTGAACCTACTCAACTATATCCTAGCAGTGCCACAGATAGCAATCAATCTGATTCACCGGCATATCGACCGCCTAGAACAACAGCACGATAATCCAATTTTTTTTCTAGCCAAGGTATCGATCCAAAAGGGCAACGGAACCGTTCTCGTGACGCAGCTATCTATTTGCAGATTGAACTTTCGCTTTCAACGGCCGTTCCGTTCTATTGCAAAAAAACGCGGAAAACTATTTCAAGGAGCTCATATTTATGTTTATATTATCCTAGTCGCGATTATTCCGCCACGTTGGCAGCAAGCCAGAAGGTTAACGCTCGTTTTACTGCACAGCAGGACTATGCCGAGCCTTTCGCTCTCGTTCTGGGTAGTTTTCGTCTCCGAAAGACCACGAAAATAAAACTATAAATCGGGGAATTTTATTGATGCTCCGGGGATTCTTCATCGGGGGTTTTGGGGTGCTTGGGGCACTGTGCTTTGTGCAGATCGAGGTCAGGAGTTGGACGAACTTTGGACTTACACACTGAACGGAAAATCAGACAAGGAGGCGAGCAAGGATGACGAAAGATTCAGGCGAGATGTTAACCCCCAATTATAAACGAATCGATTCAAGAATATACCCTGCAGAAGTTGTTATTTGCTCATCGCCTAGTCTCGAATACGTATAGTATTTGAGAACAAAATCACCAGGCCTATGTTTTGTGGTGAAAAGTAATCAGTTCATATAAGACGTGACAACTGACAATTTCAACATTCAATATCATATGGGTTTTCATTGAAGAAATTATCAATTTTTATACCAAATTGAACTTTTGCTCACAGAACGAATCACTCTCTGATTTTCTCACAATTATTTTTAACTATTTCCCTAATATTATTTTGTGCGATATAATCTTAATATAATTTCATTATGAAGCTAAACCCAATGCAAACAAAGACACCTAGATAATACCTGGTGGTAATTAAAAAAAATAGTCCTATGAACATGAGCCCGCAAACACTTTGTTTTCGAGATAGAGTGATTTTTGTGATGATTACACCAGTTTATCGAATCTGTAATTATCTTCGCTACAAATTGTGTAAATAAGTACCAAAACTTATAATTCATCACAGCTCACGAAATTTTGAATGTCTTGTGAAGGGAAGGTGTTATGAAAAAAAAAACAAACTTCAATACCCTATATTTTGAAAACAATGTGTTTGCGGAATTTTTTCCTTTAAATGATCCGAGGAATCTGTAATTTTCGTTTGTACCTCCAATTTATGAAAATCCTGTACTAAGTGTTCAATCATAAGTGTTTAAGTGTTCATATAGTGAAATAAAGTGAGAGAATGAGAGAAGTCGTTGTATATGGACTGTGAGAAGAGCGCATGATGGAACAAAAAATACTGAGAAAAAACAAGACATGATTCGTTTGGGGAGCAATCTTACTAAAAGATGTAAAAAGTGGTACAAATAGCGTGGAGAAAATTTTAAGTTCGTTTTTCAAATTGCTCTAATGCCATTTTCTTTATATCTCCAGGAATCTCATAGCCTTGCATTTTGAAATGTAAATTAGAAATGTGTTGTGAATCAAGAGTAACATTAGAAACAATAATTGGCGTTCAAAATGTTGTTTTTCTCTTATGAAACTACAGATTTGATTACAATGAAAATTTTCATTTGGATGTCTTGAGACAAGAGCAAAATTTCAAGTTAATCGTACGCAATTAACCTTTTCATGCGTATAAAGCTATGTAAAATTGAAGAATAATATCGTGAAAAAATTAATCAAAATCGACAAAGTTGGAATTTGATCACATATTTTCAAAGATGAAAAATTCAATAGGATAATGAATTATTCTGATGAATTTCATGCTCCTAGATGTTATATGTCGTTTGAAGAAAAGTCTTTTTGATTTAGTTTTTTTATTCCAGAATAGATAGAATTTTATATGATATTAAAATTGATGCCCCAGAACTTGAAATTAATTTGAGTCTAAAAAATTTTAACTTTTCCTGGGGTTATTTTTTTTGTCGTTGGGTATATTCACTACAAAATGCTCATTTGTGAACGTCCTCATGAACTCTTACTGTTAATTATGCATCGAACAGTGACGGTGATTAACCAAATTCATTACAAACCTCAGACAGATTCTGTGCCAATTGTAGTTGGAGGCCAGACAAAAGCGAGAGTGCTTCCAAAGCGATGTCTCCACTAGCAAATATATTCTCGGGTTAATTAAATCTTCTGAGGATTTATTACCTTCGTTTTTCGCTGAGCTACATTGTACAACTTATGTAGGCGAAAACTTGCCAAGTTCATGAGTACTACAATGTTTTGTGCTTTCATCATTGCCTCTGCTGACATCGAAACTTCGATATCTAATATAATTACGAATTTAGATCGCAAATTTCCGTAAATCAGGTCCTAAGCATTTTTAGTTAACCTCGATTAATCTTACAAACTTTATTATAAGAGTTCCTGACAAGCTACAACTTCAAGTGAACCAAAATTTCGAACGATTGTAGTGGAAATTGTGAATTTTATCTACATTTCTAAAATGATAACGGTGAATTTTGATAAATTTCGGTGTAAAAGGATGTGAATTCGATTTAATCCGTATCTCACTGAAATGTTATTTCTTATCGTGAAAATTTGTTTATAAATAATATATCATAGTTTGTTATATTCTTCCTTCAATGACAGAGCGGTATTTTTGACTTTTTTCAAAGCTTACACATATTCAAACTGCCTAATCAACGATGGAGTAGGTAAGTATTAGAAAGGATTTCATTATTAATTTGAGGAATTAAAGTTATACAATTTGTCAGTTTTTTTTTTGGTCATTTCAATCGAATTCTAGAAAAATAGCCCCTGCTCAAAACATGAACTTCATCGTGAAATTATCAGGAAAAATAGAGTTATTTGAATTGTGCATATTGTGAAATTTTTCTTTTTTTAATATTTTTCTGATCCATCTCTTTCATAACTTATCTACTCATTGATGCTCCCATTCCATTTAGATTCGACAATGAATTTCATATTCATTGTCAAATAAAAGACGTGGGAGTTGGAACATCAAATCTCCATTAAACATTAGAATATTTTCCATTAAACAATCCTATACCTAGACAGTCCAGAATCTACCTGATCTTCTGAAATCGAAGTTCTATGAAGACTGCTGCTGATGTTTACGATACCTACCATTTATGTTAACCGCTAGATATGTCAGAAAATTATTCAAAACTATTCAAATAACGATGACGGAATTTCTCTGATATCTACAGAATCGAGATGAGCTATTTTGATTCTTCTTTTGATGCTGCAAACGATCAACCTTCAAATAGATTAGATAAGTGAATATGTTTGTTATTGTCGAAATCAGAATTTTTTAAGTCAATTGAAATGAACTATAACAGAGCACCAAGTATCTTTATGAAAAAAATTAAAATTCAAACTTTTTCAAGCATCTGCAGAAATAGGTACGAGAACAGGATAATTTTATTATCCTGAACTACTTAGTAGAAAAGATATTACTCTATTCAGAACAATTTCATATTATTCTGCAATTTAGGGTATCTAGTTTGATTATTTTTCAGTTCTCTGATATGTATATTTCGAAATATGATGGAGGGATTCCACTAAAGTTTTTTGGAAGAGTTTGGTCAACGCAAACCTTCTTAGTTCAATCCATTTTAATTTTTGTAATGAGAGTACGGAATTTGTTACCTTCAGTATTATGAAGTGGATAATCGACACACAATAGACTTTTTCTCTGGTTCTGACAATAGAAACCCATCATGCACAAAAACTTAAAGTTGTAATTCGTCTTAATTGTAGTTTTAGAACTCGAGATAAGTTTCATTGTGAATAAAATTTGGAGGTCAGTATTCCTTAGCCTATCTAGGCACTGAGATAATTATCTATTTTTATTCCGTAATCGTTGTTCCTAGTTCAATTTACATAATTCAAGTGGTGATCTTTGATTGAACGACGCTTTAACCGTCTATTGACTAGGTTACAATCATTCCGATTATGAATTGGGAGAGTTTTGGTACATCAAGGACGAAATGTGATAAGGAGCTCCTTGCTCTGCATAATAAACTCTCAATAGGAATAGGAAAGAAACACCAGTGGAAACTATTTCATCAGAAACTTGAGAATATTGGTTGCCATGAACTCGTATATGATAAAAAAAGTTGCTCCAAACATGAAAATAGATTAGCAGTCGTGGTTTCTTCAAAATTTGGAGATCATTTTGAGATCCTGAGAATGAAAACGAAATTTTATTCAAAATATAAATGAACAGAGATGACACACTGAATTTTTCTATCGGTTGGTCTAGTTACATGGTGAAGACCGTCATGTTACATCAAAAGTCTTAACTCCAAATACCTATCTACTGCTCTACATTGTTATCATGACCAATTCACTTCAAAGTAAATTTTTTCAAATGAATTAGGTGAAAGCAAAATAGTTCTTGCGGGTATTAGAAAAATATGGATACGTATTTTAACCAATAACCAATCGATAATGTGATATTCAATAAAGTCATGAAAATTTCGATAGAAATGTTGTGGATTCATAACATAGTTTGAAATACTTGTCAGAATGATTCGAATGCATTAACTCCACTACGTATATGTTGGCATTGAGAAACTGTATTCATACATAAAATTGAATCATTTACAACATCCCAATTTGATGAAAATTAGTGGAAACGTGCGTTGAATAAAAGAATCTAAAAATATTCCAGTTTGGAGCCACGGCAAAGTTAATCTGTGGAAGTGTTTCCTAACCCAAAATTGAAAAGAATTCGGGTCCAAAGGCACTTATATCTTGATTTTTATTGAGCGAGAAGTAGGAGTTACATTGTCCACGTTGCACAAATATTTACAAAAAAGCCAGTTGAATTTTCAACGAAAATCAATTCAAAATATTCAATACCATCATAGAGGAGCACGGCAGGCAGTATAGAGTTATGGCAGAGAAAAATAATACCAAAATATTTTAGAATATACGGAGAGTCTTTTTAATATACAATATTAATCCAAAAATTAATTATTTATTCTGAAAAAAAAAATGGTATCCTTTGAAATGAACAGATATTTAATTCAAATATGATTAACACACGTGGCTTTTAGGAATGTCAAAATAGTGATACACCCAATGAGCCAAAAATTTGTAGTTCAATGGGTTACGACTAGGTTGAAACTATTGTTAATCATTAATCAACAGTAAAACATGTAAACAAAGTGAAAAAAATCTGAACTATAAACAATGAAAAATAATATAATTGAAAATGTATTGCCGATCAACTGTCTTATAAGGAAATTTCTGAGCTCTGTAATTTCAAAAATATAAAATTGAAGATTTCAAAAACATGGAATTGAACAATTGAATCAGGAGTTGCGTACAATTCAATTTTATGATTGAAGGAAATGATGAACTATGGTGTGAAATCTAAGCGTTTTTTTTTTCGAAAAATTGAAGAACCCCCTTGATATTGGGGAAATACTGAGCCTTCATCCAAAATTTGTATTGTTTCTCATATTTATATCATTTACTTCAAATTCCCGATAAATTAGAGGCTGATTCAAACAATATCAGTTATCATATTGAACGGTTGCAACCTTCTTATCATTTTTTATTCATATTAGGAACCCAAATTGCGAATATTATCCATTTCCCGCTACCAAAAAGCCACGCCGGTCCTGTAAGCCTCGTGCTGTCCTATGTTACGCACTCATAGCAGCCTCAAAGCGCAAGGCCAGCAGGCGCATGAGTCTATCCCCCTTACTCCACGCAAGCTTGCACCGCGCGATGTCATAAGCATAACCTTGCCGCTAAAACTCGACCGAATAGAAAGGAAGGAAACGGAGCGCGCTGCAAACAAAGGGTTAAAGCAGGCGATAAACTGGGAAAAAATCAACTTACTCCAATACTAAACCCTCGAGAGACATATATAGTTTATCCAGATATCACGACAATCCAAAAGAGGGCATGTCAACGCGTTCCTGGTCCTTCGCGGCGGATTCAATTCTCGCTACACGCAACTCGCCTGCTGACCGCGCGCCTCTATCCGACAACGAAACAAGCACCGACACTCTCACTCCACCCGTTCGCAACGACGACTAGTTTGCGAGATTTCGACACTGCGAACACGCTCACTATCTGTGCGTTTTGTTCAATGCCAGTGCAATACGCATATGCACGCATAGTTGCCAGCGCACCACGACGGACGTCGAAAATCAAGTTGGACGGAGGCGGGACGCTCGGTCGACGCGCTGGACTCAAATTGGGGCTAGTAGCGGAAGGGTAACAGCTGATAAAAATGTCAGTCAGTGACTCAAGGAACAGGAAGAGATCCAGGTTGTTTCAACGGAGGTGGGAAGGCACCAAGAGTACCTGTTTCGGGTTGATCCATGACTTCTCGGTATGCTGATCATAAATGATAAAAACGTCAATTAAATAAAAGGTTCAGCAGGAAGAATAATTCAAAAATATAATGACCAAACTGCTGTCACTGGAAGCATAAGAACCAGAAACGTTTTAGGAGGATAATAAAAAGGGCAACGTACTTAGTTTTTTGATTTATCTAAAAGAAAAAACTGGTAATTTTGTCCACCTATGATTCTGAGGCCGAATCATTTATGATTAAGGCATAAAATGCTCAGTAGGAAGAATTTGAAATAAATGGTTTTTCTATTGATGGAGCGAAAGGATGAATATTTTAGTCGAGTTATGAATGATACATGTTCTGCAAGGTAGTTTTCGTAGAAGAGGCAAAGTAGTATTAAGTAGTTGTAACGAGGAGAGTAACAGCTGATAAAAATGGCAGTCAGTGATTCGAGGAACAGGAAGAGATCCAGGTTGGGTCAACGGAGGTGAAAAGGCATCAAGAGTACCTTTTTCGGGTTGATCTATGACTTGGCGGTATACTTGGGGCGATTAAGGCTGATAAAAATGTCATTTAAATTAGAGGTTCAGCAGGAAAATTAATAAGGAAAGATAATGACCAAACTACTCTGTCACTGGAAGCGTAAGAAATAGGGATTGTTTTGCAGGGGAAAAGAAAGGCAACGTACTCAGTACTTTCATTTCCTCAAAAAAAAAACGGAAATTTTGACCATCTATGATTCTGAGGGCTAATTGTTTATAATTTAGGCTTGTAATGGTCAGTAGGAAGAGTTCAAAATAAATAGTTTTTCTATTGATGAAGCGGAAGGATGAAGATTTCAGTCGAGTACTGAGTGATACAGGTTCTGTAAGGTAGTTTTAGTAGAAGAGGCAAAAAGATATTTAGTAGTTGTGACGGGGAGAGAAACAGCTGACGAAAAGGTCAGTCAGTGACTTGAGGAACAGGAAGAGATCTAGGTTGGGTCAACGGAGATGGGGCGGCATCAAAGGTACCTGTTTTGAGTTGATCTATGACTTCACGGTATTCTTGGGGCGATCAGCAGGAAAATTAATACAAAAAGATAATTACCAAGCCACTGTCACTGGAAGCAAACGAAATAGTATAGGTTCAGCAGGAGGAAAGAAATGCACCGTAGTTCGTTTTTGATATCTCTATGAAAATGGTGATCAGAAAATTACTTTCGAGGAAATTTTGATAACCTATGATTCTGGGGCCGAATTGTTTAAATGCAATTTAGTCTTGAAATGGTCAATTGAAGAATTCAAAATAATCAGTTTTTCTATTTATGAATCGAAAGTATGAAGAATTCAGAGTACTGAGAAATACAGATTCTGCAAGCTAGTTTTAGTAGAAGCGGCAAATTAATATTAGTATTTGTAACGGGGATAGTAAGAGCTGATAAAAATGTCAGTCAGTGTACAAAAAGAGATCCTGTTCGGGTCAACGGAGGTGAGAAGGTAGCAAAAGTACCTGTTTCTGGATGATATAGCTAAAAAAAAATATTAATTAATACATCAGGATACCGATCAAGCTACTGTAGTTCGTAACTGAAAGCGTACGAAATAGGATAGGCTCAGCAAAAGGACAGAAAGGCAATACAGTTGTTTTTTTTAATTTTTCTATGAAAAAAACGGTGATCAGACAATTACTTTCGGGGAATTTTGACCACCTACAACTCTGAACCCGCATGGGTCAGACAAGTCGTCCAATAGAAAAATCCTTTGATCGATTTGAGAAGTCGTATTGCACTTATCACTTATTTCATGCAATATCTCAATTCATATGAAAAATGCTGAAAATTATGCCCAGTGGTTTATTATTTTCAAAAACCATGGAAAAAGTCTATCATGAAAAAAATATATATGAAATATCAGCATTAAACACTCACGATAAATATTTAGCGATGGAGATTTGAAACCGTTGTTATTCGTTCTCAGATACGAATTCAAGTTCATGGTAAAAGTATTCTTAAAAAAAGATTCAAGTTTCTGAGCGATAATATATTTTTATTTTATTTCTAAATTTTCTGATTTGGAAACGCATGGATTGTTCTCGTGACCTAGGAAAATCAATGCGCTATAGTGGTTTTTACGCTGGAATTTCTCATGAATATTAGCACGTGAGGCTTGATTGGGTTGATTTTATTAAAATAAAATTTATCACAAAAAAACTATCATCATGAGTAATGGTTGTTAGTAAAAAAAAATTACTAAAGGAAAAATATGGATATAAGTCAATTTCAGTATTGAATATTATTACCCTATGATGATAGATTTTCCAAGAGAAATTATGTGAATAGTCTGAAATATTGTTTTGGATAATAAATAATTCGTGAATTCCATATGAGTAAATATTACTAATGTAATATCGCTATCGATTCTATATGTTCTTGAATAATGTCAATATCATTTTCATAAATGATCTACAATGACTACTACACTAGGTATATATCTGATCATTAAGCAATAGCAAGTTGGAGAAAATTTGGGTGTATTACACCTTGTAGTTGTTACTGTATGAATTAACAAATAAGTATTTATATTATATCATTTTGTGAATAGTAATACAACTCTAAACAAGGAATAATTCGAGGCGTTTGGAGATTTTGAGCGCTCCTTCATTCTTACGTCTTTGGAGAACATAGAATTGTGCATATATGACATGTGATTTACTTTACGTTAATGTTCTAGGTTAATTCATCTAGAATTAAAAGTTCTGAATCTGATAATATCATATTTTTAGATTGGGAATCAATATTTGAGTGTTCATTTCACATAATATAAATTTCAAACTTATCGAATACCGTATCACGTGAATATTTTTGCGATATTCTGCTTCTAATTTTTTGAAAAGCTTGAAATATTCATTTTCTTTTCTTTACATCTTTTATAATTCAGACGTTAGACAGTTTTTCATTTTCACAGCTATGGCTCCTATCCTATCAAAACGAGAAAATATTCAAAGCAAACATTCACATAATAAATATTTTCGATGCCTCATCCACTGATGGAATAACCTTCGAGAACTTCCTCGTTGGCCAAGTCGATTAATTATTCTCTTGAACTGATTTGATTACTTGATTTTTGTTTACGATCAGAATCGTTATTTCATAATAATACGAATTTTACAATCAACTTCGAGTTCATTATCAAATTTCTCGATAGTTGAGATTTTTATTGTGAGATGTCTGATGTCGAAGTTGTGATACAAATTCGGACAAAATCAGATCCACTGACGACATTCATGTAATTATTCAAGGTCCAAAATAGTAATCAAAATAGTTGAATCGTCGATAATTTTAAATGATTCGTGGCATCATCGGTATATCTAAATGATGTGAATTTTTTCTTTCTGGACTTTGATTTGTCACTGCAGAATTGAAACGATTTTTTCAGTGAAAATCTACTTTTATCACGAGTCAGGCCATTTTGAATAACAAGTGATGATGTGAAAAAAAAAAAAACAATAACAAAATATGAACGAAAATTGTAGAGGCACAAAATCACTGACCAGCTGTTATTTTATTTTTCATGATAGTTTACACTGATTGCATTCAGTAATAAGCTATTCAATATATCACATTTTTTCTTTAAGAATTTTTCTCGTTTTGCAACCGTATCATTTGAGACCAATCCTCAACGGACATAAAGAGCTCTATCACTGCTGCTTTTTTGACAATTTATGAAAAATTTTCAGGAGGTGTATGAGTTCCTTATGATCTAAATGAAAGTGGTCATATTAAAAATATATAAGGAATTCTTTATTCCAGTATTAAAAGTGTGTAATCATATAGTATAGTAATAATCTTTCCTACTGATGTTCACGATGAGGATCAAAATCCTCAAATCTTCGGCACGTCTTGTCCATCAGTTTTCTATTCCTGAACCGCACTGAAGGAGCACCTTTAGGAAATAAAATTCTCTCGTCGTACGAATAATAAAAAAGAGGCCCCCTACAACACAGCGGAATTCCACCGTTAATGAATGAACCATCGAATTTAGGATCCTTTTCGCTAGTTCTATAGGCGAGCTGTTCCCCTCTGGTTTTTTTCGATTCATCTCAAGGTCTTCGACCAACACGTGTTTGTTCTTTTCAACACATGCAGATATCGCATAATTAGAATTCGAAATAGACGAGCTGAACTGGCGGTGTACCATTAGCATATTACACTGACTATGGTCATATCTCATAGTTTTTATGGCAACATTTTCACGTTTTAATCCGTTGTCGCTTGGTTGGCACTCCTGGATGCTCATTCACCATGATGGTGACGGAAAACTTTCATTCGATTGAGAATTGGTCATGCTGCCGAATAAGAATCGTGGGATATTCAACTGTGGAATTATCTCATCAAATTCTTACAAAGTTTTGGTGGTACACGTATAGTTACTTATGCATTTCGTATATGGATAGCAGCTTCGCTTGATCAGTTGCACACTGCACAATAGATACTAGCATCAATCAATATACATATCTAATGAAAACTATTCTGAAATGTGCTGAAAAACCTAATACAGCAGTTTATCATTCAAAATTATAATGATAATTAGGTAAATAAACCAGCACAAATTCATATCTTCATTTGCAAAATGTGGCAGGTAAAAATACCTACCTATTTCATTCGCTACTACCAACCTCAAAATGTCGTTAAATTTTTGAGTAATGCTTCTGTGGAATTCTTTATTTTGGTTTATTATTTTCGATTATAAACTTACGGAATTTGGAATTTTTAAACCTATTGGATCTGCTGAAATTTTCACCGTTTATGTTTCGCAATGTGTATGTGTATAATACAAAAATCGAATGAATAAAATCATATAATATATGCATGAATTTTGCTGGGAATATCAGTTGTTATACCGCATCACCCGTTATGCAGAGAACAAGATCTTTAAATTTCAAAGGTAAAAAATGATGTAATCGAATTTTGAAAAATTAATATCTCTAAAATAAAATTCAAAAGATGTGTATGACCATCTTACTCATTACGCTATTTTTACCGCAAAGTCTTATCACCCATAGTTATCAATCTTTTCATATTTTCTTTTTTCTTTTCTGAATACCACCAGTATGTAACCATAAGACTAGATAGCTACGAGAGATAATGTCAGGAATACCGGAAGAGGCATTTTCCCAATAAATGTCCATATTAATTAAGTCACCTATTCATTTGTAAGATTTATTTTGAACCACTTCAAGAAATAAAGACAGCTTCAGCATTATATTTCCAAAATTGCCATAAAATTTTTAAAAGGTCAGAAAGAAGGAATTGTTCCACGAAAGATTTCGAAGGTTCAACCAAAATAAAAAAAAGAGTTATCATACAAAATGTAAGATGTTTATAATGGAATATAATCTTTTAATTCAGGTCACTTGATTATTGACCGTTTGGAAGTTACTCAATAAAAAATCCATCTTATAATCAATACTATTATTGAATATTTTTCTCAACGTAATGCAAATATTTCTTATAATTCATCAATACAGCATGCATCCTAGGTTATCTGATGATTGTTTACATTTGAAACACGTTCAGTGATCTGAATAAAAACAACAACGCAATGAAAACGCTGCACATTTCTCTGGAGGGTTTATTATTTACACTTCAATCGAATTAGTTATTATTCAGAAATCTTTCAACTCAATATCTTGCATCTTGTGAAGTAATTCAGTTCAACAGTTCTTCTTGAGTTTATATTCGATTTGATCAATCGATCAGAGTTAATTCTTGAATCTAGAAAATTCATACAGAGTAGCCACTAGTTTTTGACTAAGTTCCGTTCATTCAGAACACATCTCGGATTAAGCATAACTCAAAATTTTAATGTGTTTCTGACTTGTTTGAAGAACCTGTTCCATGATTTTTTGGAGGATTTATATTAAAATATCAAATCAAGAAAAATCATTTACATGTCAATATTGGTAAAACATGAAATTGTTAATTAGAAATTAGCAGTAGATGATCAATTGATGAAAAAAACTGCCAAATTCTTGAATTGGCGATACTTGCAAAATACAATAATTACAGTGTTGCCAAAACCACCTGGTCATATCTCCTGCTTATTTATATTCGACAAAACGGCCACATTCCTCAATTTGAATGCCATAGCAGCACTCGCTTCTAAGAACAAGAAGGAAGCCTTTAATTCATCCTTTATTTTTGACACCCACTAATTCTGGTCATGTCAAGCAATTATTTCATGATATACGATGAATATCTACACGACGACCAGCTTTGAATCGCTAAATCGACGACAAAAACAAAGGTCCCGATGGCACGCATGTCCGACAGTTGCATTTGAATAAGAATTCGAATTGAATGAAACGCCAAGTATGCGTTGCAAAGAGACTGGCCAATTTCACCTATGTCTAAGAGCGCAGAAAAAGAAAGTTCCTCTTGACACAGATTCTATGCTGCACTTTCTTCAGTGTACATAGAGAGCAAAAGAGGCGGATCAATAGTTGCAAGCGGCTTCGTTATCGTCGTTGCTATGTTCTCTGTGTTCTACTTTCGGGGTTTCGTTGCATCTTCTATCAGAGGAAACACACGCCTTGACCTAATAATTGGTATTCGAAATATCGGCATGATTCGATTGTCCCATTAGGAAATTATAAAATCTGATGATGCGATGTGCGTTTCTATCGTTGGGTCTAGAACTTGCGTCAAGGACAATGGAGGAACTTGTAGTAGAGACGATTATAAAAAAGAATGTTGAAATGACCACTGATTTTCAGTTGACATAAAGGGTGATTTATTACTTTTTCTAATGAAACATCATGTAATTTCAACAATAAAAAACATTATGGAAACATAAGTCCAATCCAATTTGAATTATTTAAGGTAATAAATAGCTTCAAAATAATCATTTATGCCTACTGGGTTCGTTTCAACTGGCATCGATACAAAAATATTGATGCAAATGTCGATTTATGAATTTGAATGAGGAATATAGAATAATCAGCGTTAAGTAGAGCGTTTTGTGTTCTAAATACGGAACAATCTGTTTTGAATAATCGAGTTTTTCGTATTATTTTTCATTCATGCAGATCCCACATAAAAATTAAAGAATGAGGAACATTATGATGGAAGTAGTGAAGAAAGTAAAATTAAATTTAGAAATCACTAGAGAAAGTTATAAAATTCACAAAAAATTTTAAAGAATATTTTATTTCCTAGGAGAAGCACCAATGTAAGGTGCATTTCCAATGCAAATGCCAGATATTGATCGGTTGAAAAACACTAAAAAATTTGAGTTTTTTGCACAAATGAATTAATGATTGAATAATGCAATACTAGTTATTTCAATGACTCCACATGTGGAATTAATATTTCACCGTAATAACTATCATCCATTTTATTGGGAAATAAATCTAATGCTATAATATTTTATAGTTCAGAGGAATGTTCATTTAACTTTATATGTTATGCCTTGAATAGATACTTAGTCGCGATAAACGTATTTGATTTATTTTTTAGATATTATTACATATTATAGGGGTTTAACCTCTACACTAAATTTGGAATTTAGTTGCTCATATTTTCCAGTATTCAATTTCAATTTTATTCTTATCTAAGTAGTTAGGTAGGTATATGGAAATTTGTATTCAATGCACCAATGAATTATTGATGTGGCTTGGAAGAAAATATTTAACAACAAACTCTCTATTTTGCTTCATACATATAGGCAAGTTTAACGAAAATAATTTCATTCGTCAACAGGAAAAGTAGATGTTCATCACCCAAAAGATTCTATTTGAAATACAAACCAATACTGAACGATAATCAGTTGCGTATAGATTTGTAAAAAGGCAAATATGTATTTCAATGAAATAACAAGACATTAAGACAAATCTAAAATATCAAAGTAGGGTTTTCAATAAAATATGCATAAACCATGTTTTACATGAACTAGACTAATGATACCTCATTTTGAGGGTAACTCGATTGCTTTTTCATAAATGCCGTTCTCTTGATCTTTTTTGTGAAAGAAAGAAGAATTGTTACAGTAGCAATAGTTGCAGTGAAACATGAAAATCATGAAATATTTTTTACTATAAATGATTTTCAAAATGTTGTCCATTATTTTGCAGACAAAAATATAACCTATTTTCAGATAGGTTTTGGAAAACATCAACTTAAATTTCTCAGCATGTTGTGGGTGTTTTCACTTTCAATTCTTTTCCATGTCAGGGCTATGATTTATGCACAAGCGACTTCAAATGTAGGTTTAATTATTGCCTACAAAATAAAAAACTACCAAAATTGAATTATTTTCTGATAACTCGTGGAAGAAAACTTACTACCGCTTTTTTCTTTCATGGGCCATAAAATTTCGTACATAATTGTATACATCCCAAATAACAAAGCGAAATATCAACTGGAGAATATTCTTATTCAGCTCACAGATTGCTGCATACTAACTGCAACATTCAAAAATAAAATCTAGAGCAAGCTAGATGACAAATGATAATCCACGAGTGAAGAGAGATCACTAAAAGCATTTCCGTTGTCGATAACCCAATTTCGATAGACAAGCTCACTCTATATGCGTATATTATTACCTAACTGAATATCTATTTCGGTGGTTTCCATCTGAATCGATGTTCGCAATGAAAAGTATGTTGCGTCAATAGGTATTACAAAATGGTGGCAAGGGAGCTCTGTCTGTTCAGATAGAGGCTCGGCCGAAATTCTGATAAGGTAATGGTAACAATTATTTCAAGTTAACAAGGACAATATCAGAATGATCATAACTAATTATTCAATAATGAGTTAATTGAAAGATTTGAGTTGCTATTCTGCGAAATCCGAAATTGTTATTGCGTTGATTTGCTAGATCTTTTATTTCTATTTTTCATGATTAACAAAATAAAAAATTCTGGCTAAGTTAATATCTTGGATCTAACCTAAATTGTAATTTTGAATAGTCACTGGAGTCTTTGGAGGTTTTGCCTTGCTAAGGAGAAGGATTCTTCATGGAATGGCTATATATAGATTAAGACTTCTTCGACTCATTTTATGTATGGGTTATATACTATAACAAAATAACATTTATATTATATTATACTTTTCAAAAATGGTTCAAGTACTCACGCAATAGTTTTTGACAGATCACTCAACGAAAATTGTTCCTCAGAAATTTTTCACATTAATCGACCTCTCTTACACTTTTTGTCTTTCCATTGATAAAATTTTAGTTTTTCTATTCGATTGATTCCTATTCAATATTTGAAACACTGCAAATTCAGAAGAGATTTCTAAATCAATCGAACCAATGTTTAAATTTTTATGAAGGTTATATCGATAAGAGCGCAAAACACAGAGTCATAACCAATGACTCATTCATTCTATCATAACAGGCCGAAAAGTTGAATTGATGTGGAATTAAAAAAAAAACTTTTCATACGATAGAACAAGGCTAAAAATTGGTATCTTGAAAACCTAGAATTGAAATCCCATTCCGTACATATAATAATTTTATTAGTAAGGCCCATTTCACCTGAACTTGCGCATTGTATACGTAATAATCGTCTGTAGAAATCTTTGGAGGCGATCCAAGTAAGGCAATAACGAAAGATAGCGAAAGTTATCTTGCTTGGAATAATAAATTCATCGTTTCCCACTTCGGAGATTTTGTTTTTTGACATCCAACAGGACATCATTACTTGCCACATCCTTCACGAAACCACTCATTTGATTTTTTTTCCTATTTATGTTATTTCCCGAATTGTTGACAATAATTTGCCGAAGCCTTCTGCAACTTTGGCAATTTTGGATTATTTTTTTAATCTGGCGATGGCGTTTGGAATCCAAGGTTTACAAAGGTCCTCATCGTCGAAACATTGAGTCCTAATTAAATACTGCGTCAATGGAATAGCACCATATATGTGCAATATCGTTATTAAAAAATTTCGTAAAATGAGTACACCTGAATATCTGTGAAGGTTATTTATCAAATGTGTTGTACCATGCATAATTCGCAGATATCTACTTTATAAACTAATAAATATTGCAATGCATAGTAAAAAAACCCTGTATTGTTGAATATTTGAATCTTATACATTGATAAAATAAGAATAAGAACAGAAATCTCTCATTCTTGGGAAACCACTGAATGAAAACTCATCTCATTCATAAAAAATATTTGTTGTTGAGTATTCGAGTTGAGGGTACGAAATTTCATGTTCCAATTATTTTAAAGGTTCATTATTGGAAATAATAAATAAAAATAATTATTGTTGTTGCCACGTAAATCCAGAAAGAAAACAACATTTCACAAAGCAAAACAAAATTTATTTCGGGGTGAACTATTTTTAAGTATCGAGTATCGACAGGATAAACCACATTTCAGCATGGAATTTAAAGTTTATTTGTGATAGTTGCAGGTATAGACAGAGGACGAGGTCAAACAGTTTCTCATATGTTAGTTTACTCGAAGCGTTGGAAATTAAATTTTTTAATTCGCTGTATAGAATAGAAGAGACCACAAAAAGTTGTATGAATTTAGGAAGAGGTTTTCGATAACTTGAGATTCTTAAAGAGAGGATAACAGATTTTCAACTAACCTAACGATTAAGAAATCCATCTTGCCAAAATGAATTATTTAGTTTTAATCACTATTTAATTTAATTGTTGCTTCGTATGTGGAATTAATGTTCAACAGTAATAATAATCATCCACTTTATTAGCGAATTACTCCAGCTTAATGTGGTTTCCGTAATAGGTATACTATTTTCATTTAACGTATGTATGTATGCGTAATGCCTTGAATTTATATATTCGCAGTAAATAAATTTGATGCATTTTTCATTAATTTGGATCAATTTAGATCCAAGCATAAACTGTCCATTCTGTAGGTTCATGACTATTTATCATTTCGAACGAATAGTTATATTATACTTCCATAAAGAAATCAAAATTTGATATAATATTAGAAGTTAATACCGAGAGTTATCTTTTTTCAGAATATATTAAGGATTTTGAATTATGTTCAACGAACTTCATAGTTTATTTATATTTCAATTATTGATGGTATGTTTTTCTTCATATATGGGTATTATTATGTTAGTGATCATATTTTAGTATCAATAATACATATAATAACATTGAATATTTAGTAGTTAGATAGCTAGCTAGTATAGCTTTTATAATGCTGAATACATATCTTTGATCATTTACTTCCACACATCATATCAGAAGTTCTCGAAAGTATGTGAAAAATGAGTAGTTTAAAAGTTGAACTACGAAGTACATATTTGAATATCTAAAATCTTATTTGTCAGATGAAATAATTGCATGTGGCCATCCCTCAAGCAATGTTATTCTAACCAAAATGCTGAGTTTGCCGTTTCTTTAATTTCATTGAATTAACTATAAGCAATGCTGTGAGTGAAAATAGGAGATTTTTGAAAATAACAAACATCTAACATATCATATAAAACGAGCAATTCATTAGAACATCCAATGAATTCACAAAACGTTTTCGTGTTACAACAAAATTGCAAATGATTGCATACACGCCTATTCAGACAGACACAGTGCAAATTATAAACGGATGATTATTATTTACACATCAATCTTATCTTCAAAATTACAATGCTCCATCACTAGTAATTGTAGGAATTTTCTAAATTCTAAATAAATAAACATCTACGATCATAATCGTAGACAAAGAATTACAGTAATATAGAATTTTTACGAGTTTCGCTATTTTTTAAATCAGGAGTCCAGAGGTTCATTAATCATTACACAAAATACAGAAAAAACCCATCTGTTCAAAGCATTCTTTCTCAGTAACTATGGGAGGTAACTACATTAATTGGGTGCAGTGATATAAACTATGGTACATCAATTATTCTATGTAGATAGATGCAAACTCTAAAACAAAACAAAAATACTTGCGACAAGCTAAACAACAGCTTGTTTAGCTGCTCATTCACCCTCAAAATTCACCCTGAAAATTTTTGAATAATTGCTCAAAATGTTACATATGTATAAAAGAACGATCACTTCCCCACACCATTTCCATATTCTACTGAACTCGGAAAACTGCTGATAGTAGGAAAAAATATTGGTTCCCTGTTTTGTAGAACAATGTGCAACCACTCTAGGTATGTATACAGGTGGCCAAGAGATTGACGTAAAAAAAAAAACAGTTCCCTTGTGTCATGGGCTATTCGAATCATCCCCATGTATGTTATGCGATTTTTCACGGTTTTCGAGTTATGAATTTTTTTATGAACATTGAGAATTTTCGACTTGACCATCTTAAAAAAGATATAAAAAAAAGTACAAGACTTTTCTGCAAAAATTTTTTTGCCACTTAATCTCCATGAATTTTACTTTTATACATAAAATAAACAGCTCCGTAACTGTGATAAAAATTATGGAAATGTTGGTCTCAAGTGAAAAAGTTTTGGAATATGATCTAAATTTTCGAATCAAAATTAAAAATGTAAAAAGGCTAATTCACTGTTTCTTAGTATAGGCTTAAAAACTGCGCTCAATAGTCAGCTTTTAGAATCATTAATAAAAAATGGTACTTAACAGTCTACTTTTGCTAGAATAAGACTTCAAAGTCATTTACTCAAATATTATTTTTTGCTATTTTAAGATTTTTCTGATCAAGTTATGATAGAAAATGCTGAAAATTAATGAATACTAACACGTGACTGCGCAGTTCAAAACGAAAGAATTTTTATGAATAAATCACATCGTGAACTATTTTTGAGCATGAATTGATAATATCGAAATTAATAAACTTATGTTACGCTATTGCTATAGTGTCCGGTGACAAGGAGTGACGAATGTTGGCATCAAAACAAATGCATCAGTTACAAGACGATTTCCGTTCCTCTTATTGAAGTTCTAAGGACAACATAGATATATTTACCGAATGTGGAATCTGAATTTCCTCAGGTTGATTTTGAATATAATGGCATAAAATAAATATGAAACTACCACTTTATTTACAAATTCGAATTCAGAATCGATTGAGAATTCAGAAAATATGAAGAAATATTATGAAGTATATCCGTTTTCTTGAAAACTAGAAGTTCAAATGAAGAAAAAAATGGTGATAAATTGTCCATAGACCATCTTATTTTGAAAACCAGTCAAATTTTCAAAATAAAATGGTTTTTCCTCAATATATTTCCATGCCCTGGTTCCATAGTTTTTCCAACATATTTGTATAGCACGTGAAAAATACTATCCAGTTACCCGCTTACGTGAAACACCCTGTACAACTTCGTACACCGTACAAAGTTTGATCATTGCAGGAGCGCTAGAGGGGAAATTAATGGGTACTTGATTTTTGACTGATACCCGAAAAGCCACGTGGTGGTAATCCCTCTTAAGAGACAACAATGGATGTTTATTTCATTGTAAAGGGGAAGGTATTAGCGATGGAAAACGAAATCAGCCAAATTACCGCAACGGCTACGATTGCAGCACCATATAATTTTTTTGCAATTTTCCATGACCAATTCCCACATTTCCGGCTGTATGCCGATAATTTCACAAATTCCATCTTTAAGATCTGTAACCGATTGTGGAGCATTGGCATGGACTTTATATTTCACGTATAAGAAATTTTTATGTAGAAATCACAAAGTTATCAAAATGTGGATGAAGCCTTTTTTGAAAAATTCAAAGAATTTTTTTATATTTCTGGAAAATATGCAAATGATCCATTAAAACAATGTAGCATTCAAGGCATAATTTGATTATAAACAAAAAGACGGTGTGTTAGATTTAAAAAAGAACGTTGGTATCATTTCCGTTGAAACCGGAAGTCAAACGAATATCAAGTTTTTTCTAAGAATTTTTCTCTCCCAACAAAGCTTAACTAAAATATTTCAAGGTCGAGTCTTTCTATGAAATATTTTAACAAAATGTCTTCGTGAATCACCCTGTATATGCAAACTGGACGGACCAGGAACTATATCTGTTCCGAAATTGAAGCAGCAAGGGATAACAAAGGGCATGCAAATGTCCCGTTAGACCGAATGCAAGACTTGACCCAAATAGAAAAGAACGAATGAGGGGAGGTTGGAAGTGAAACCAGTGGATACTTTCGTCGGCGTCGGTAGGGAAAGTGATTTATCTTTTTCAGGCTGCCCGAGTCTTCGAAGACGGTAACACATTTAGAATGCGACCTTGAGAGTTTCCACGAAGGGTTTCCCGGCTCGTCCGTAATTATTTGCGTGTTGCATAAGTTGGAGGGTGAATTGGAGGTGCGAATTATTATGTTTTTTTTAATACGCTATAAAGAGGTTGCTCTTTATGCTAAAGTTCTAGGGGGTATGAATAACATTATTTAATTTATCCTGAATTTCTGTACATTTTGTTCTATTGGGTACTTCCAATCTCCAAAAGCTGGAAGTTTATAAGTTTGGAAAATCGGAAGATATCCGTTTGTATATCTTTCAGAGCTTTTATCATATACCCATTGTTTTCCAATTCGTTAACTACCAGGGTTACTATTTATGTATTGAGAATACTAAAAATAAACAAGCGATTTTGATGCAAAATATTTTTCTCTATTTCAGTATCGTAATGAGTTAATTACAGTTCTAAAAACAGTGCTGTAATGAACTCATTACAGCATTCTTTTCAGTTATATTTTTCGTTTTGTGGTTGTCTACATAGACTTAAAATTCCGTCAAAATTCAATACACATCAATGGTCAATATATTGTAATTTGGATTGAGTGAAATGATTTGCGACATTATTCGCAATTTCTCTCAATTCCGTTGGTGTAAAATCGATTTCGGCAGACATAATTCACGAATTTAATGCGTAATTACAATTTACTTCAAAATTCAAAACATACCATTCAAATTTATATTCCGTAATCTGTCAATTTTGGTTACAGTCACACCAACTGCCAAGATCAATACAAATGTCACTAGGATGTATAATCTCAATTTTTCATTCATATTTCAGTGAATTTTTCAACAATATTTCAGTGAACTTGACTGAAATAGAGAAAATATCGTCTAATACTCGTTGCAGAAGGCAATTCCAACACTTATGCGTTCGAATTTCGCATTCGTGTTGGAATAGGAGCTCATTCTGCAACTTGTTTTAGGATATACAATTAGTGTTTTCTAAAATAATCGCCTTTAAGATCTATATTCGTATACTTTAGCATGCGATTGAACCACCATTCGACACATTTTCTCCAGTCGAAAGATGGTAGTTCTAAAACATTTTTTTTAAGACGTCAACCGCATCTTCGGGTGATGAAAATCGTTGTCCACGAAGTTAATTTTTAATGTCAGGGAAGAGGAAGAACTCATTCGGTGCCAAGTAGGGGCTGTAAGGCGGATGAACAATTAATTTGATTGTTTGTGTCCAAATACTCGTCCGTTGCATTTGATGTGTGTGAGCTCGCATTGTCCTGATGCAAATGATTCTTCGTTTTGGGTTTATTTCTCTAAATTCACCAAAAACTTTAGGCAAAAGAATGGTTTCAGACCACTCTGAATTAACGGTCTTTTGATTTACAAGAGCCACAATTGCCCCAATACCAGTTTTCGTGAAGAAAGACGCCACCATTTGCTTCTTAACGCTTCGAGAACGAACAACTTTTGTTGGCTTCGTTTCACATTGAAACGCTCAAACTGCCAACAAGCCTTTCTGGCTCATATGCATAAATCCACAATTCGTCACCTGTAACAATGTTGTATACCTCTTTGGATGCACCACAATTGTATTTCGAAATCATTTTACGGCACCAATCGACAATAGCAATTTTTTGAGCATCATTTCAACGATGTGGAATCCAACTTGCACAGAGCTACCGAACACACAAATCTAGTCATACTAATGCTTGAATATCTCTCAATTTTGTTGATATGTCACATGACGATCTTTTCGAACTAATTTTCGCACAGCTTCAATATTTTCCGGCACAACGACTGATTTTGGACGACCTTCTTCAACTTCGTCCGTGAACGAACAACGTCCACATTTGAATTCAATCAACCAGCGATATACAGTGGCTTTAAATGGTGCTACATCCCCAAAAGTTGAATTTTGTTGATAGATGAATTTTTCTTAAGTTCATGTCGAAAGTCAACTGAATCCATATTAAGAGATTAAATTTTCAATTTACTAAAACAACAAAAATTGTACTCGTACGACAAAACGTTATGGGTAGATATTTATAACACAAAAATGTCAATTTCTACGATGTCAATATCAGATTTCACCTGGCAATATCAGTGTTGCCCATTCTCAGTATAAAATAGAAGCCCTTGTATCTGACCTAAGGAATTCTTGGTAGACAAAATTCACCATAGGATTATTCATGAAATTTCAATGAAGGATTTAAGTTAAACATATCCACAGATAGTTCTAAAACCACGACTGCGACTGGCGCTGGACTATTCAGGGCTATCACCAAGTGCTCATAAAGCTACTATCCAAGTATCTTTCAGTCTAAGATACTTAAAATCGAAAAAAGTAAATGAATTCCGTAAGAAATTCGATATAATGATACATTCTGACAGTCAAACTGTCATTTAGTCATTCAGCTCACCTATCGTCAATTCTGATACGATATTGAAGTGCCGAAGGAAAGTCAATGAATAAGAAGGTCTGTTTAATCTGAATTCCCGGTATCTCAGGAATTAACAGAAACGAAGAAGCCAACACACTTCCCAGAAAAAGGGAACAAATTCCTTTCATTGACCCAAAACTATTAGTGATATAGATAAATCTATCTATAAGAAAAATAAAGGACAAATAAAAATTCGAAAGGAAAACATTCTGAAGGAATCTTTCTAGGTTGGATCATTCCAAGAAGTTACTTTGA
The DNA here is from genome assembly GCF_914767665.1 of Harmonia axyridis. Lineage (NCBI taxonomy): Eukaryota > Metazoa > Arthropoda > Insecta > Coleoptera > Coccinellidae > Harmonia > Harmonia axyridis. The sequence goes on along the minus strand of NC_059504.1, from coordinate 28,943,150 downwards.
TACTGCAAGATCTACGATTAGGTAACTGGATCTGGCCAAAATATGCTACACCTCCTAACTGGATTTCTTACAGCGCATTCCCGTCTCAGAGAGCACTTCATGAGAATGAGTCTACCAGAAGACGATGAGTACAAATTATGTGGCGAGGAGAAAAAAACTCCGGATCACCTGGTGACCGAAAGCCCCGCTATCGCTAGCCAACGCAAAAAATCCTTTTGACAAAACACTTGTAGAAGTATCTCCTTAACCAATTCATGATATATTCATAAATCTGATCAACTGTGAAGTTACTACTATCAACTACTTTGCAGTTTTTATAAACTTTTCACTGAGGAATGTATAGATCATTCACCGAATTAAATTGACCATCTTTACATCTTTTGCGGCCATGAAATTCTAAAACCAATTCGCACCAGAATGAAGAGTGTTATCCTCAGTAATCAAATGAATTGAGATCTGGTTACCTTGGAGTCCATACAACTAGACCAATTCCAAGAGCTAACTAAAGGCCTAAACATATTTAATAGGTCAACATGAATTTTGATTTAGATAGAGTCAAGTGGAAAACAGAGAGTTGGATAATTCTTTCGGACTATTCTTATATTTAACCACCGCTGTTGTTTTTCTCGAAATCTCCAATAAAATAATAGATCTGGAAAAAAAGGTATCATCCTTGTAGGTCTAATTTTTTTATTATAATAGGCAAAAAACTATTGTCATATTTTTTAAATTTTCGAATTATTTTAAGGTTACCACCTTAATATTTCCCTGCGTTATTCAGAGGCTATTCAGTAATCTGTACACATATCTTGAAAATCAAAGTGTTAAATGAAAAAATTATTCAATATAAATGCAAATTATTGAAGCGATGATACTGAATAGTGAATACACATTTTTTATGGCCTGAAAGTTTTCAAATAATGGAATATTCTATTGGGAGTTGGGAACAAAAACACCTACGTTATTAAGATTTAATATATCTACGAAAGATATTCATTTCAATGTTGAAGTGAAGGACAATGAGTATTTTTTTTTGTAATATTCCCCAATAACGACCAAAGAATTAAAATAATTTATTTGAGCACATGCCGTCAATGGTCCTTGAGCGTGAAATCTCCCATATACTGTATATAGTTTATTTCATTAAAAAAAGATGCGTGAATAATCAAAAATTGTATAATTTCATTACACGTGTAGATCACGTTGCTATTGAATTTCCTCGAAAATTGGTTGGCCAAAAATGAATATGAATATTTTTGAACAAAACTTCACTATCAAGCTACATAATTATTATTAGAATCTGAAAAAAAATCTCTGCCAATTGATGTGGCAAGGTTATGGAATCAGTATTCTGGGATGCGAAAGGAATAATATTCATTGATTACCTCCAAAAGGGTCAGACCATCAACAGCGATTATTATATAGCGTTATTAGATCGAAATCGATAATAAACGGTCTTATTTGAAGAAAAAAAGGTGCTGTTTTATCAAGACAATGCGCCGTCTCAAAAATCAATGAAAACAAGGGCAAAATTGCATGAATTGGGCTTCGAATTGCTTCTACATCCACCGTATTCGCCAGATCTGGTCCCCAGCACCTTTTTCCTGTTCTCAGACCTTAAAAGAATGCTCGCTGGGAAGAAATTTAGCGCCAATGAAGAAGTAATCGCCAAAACTGAGACCTATTTCGAAGCGAAAGACAAATCGTAATACAACAATGGTATTGAAAAGTTGGATGATCGCTATAATCGCTGTATTGCCCTCGAAGGCAACTATGTTGAATAATAAAATCGAATTTTGCCAGAAAAATGCCAGAAATTACGCACAAGCGGGATTACCAAATAAGCTTAAATTTTTTTTTAACCAATTATTACCAGATCCAAATATCCGTTCCGATTTTCATTAACACCGTCCTAGTAGAACACGGAATTCAATGATTTTCGCATGCGCTTTTCTGCGAAAGCTAAAATTCCTATGGGATCATCTACAGCCCGAACTAAATACTCATACCAAATTTCATCAGAATCGGATGAAAACTGTAGAATTTCAGATTGTTACGAGAATATGTCGACATTTTGAAATCAGAAATTTTTTTCCATCCCAAAAGTGAGCACAATGGCGCACCACCTTCGGTACACCAAGATTTTTTCAAACTTCGAATTAAAAACTATTCAAACAATGAAGATTCGAAAATTCTAGATATTGATCTCGGATCGATAGCATGCATGCTTACAGTCATTCATGATTGTGTATGAATGGTTGTCTAGTATCTATTTCTTCTATTTTTTTGTTAGTGAGAAAAAGAAATGATATTTATCATTGTTTAACGTCCAATGCTGGGAACGAGTTATAATTTTTTTTCTAAATGTCAGTTAGTATTGAAAAATATACATTATTTAGTCTAGGACCTAGGCCATCATATAAGCTAGGTATGTGACAATGTAGGTAAAAAATAGGTGAAATAATGCAAATCTTAATCAGTTCATGATTCAAACATAATTCTTACTAATTGTGGATTCTGCAATTATTTTTTTATGTTATAACTTGCAATAGTTAAAAACAATAAAGAATCGACTGATTATATTAACAATTATGATCATTACGTAAGTCTATTGTTTGAAGATACTTAAGAAGTCATGATCTAGATGAAGTACTGTCCGTGTTATTCAACCTATGTACTTTGGAATGTTTCCTGTCTAGTGACATTACAAATTTAAGAAATGAATTTTCTGAATACCGCAATAAAACGTGTCCCAAAAGATTAATAGTTTTTGTCATTCTGTTTCCAATCAACCAATCCAATTTAAGTGATATTAAAAAATAACGGAAAATAACTTATTTATCCAAATCTATTATCGACGATAACAAGGCCGTAACCAGAGGGGCATCAAGTGTGATTGAATATTGATTACCCCAGAAATAAAAAAATATATGTAATATTTTGATGTAGTGGGGAGTGGGGGAAGACATAAGACGGCTGAAATGTCTGAATAGATCGACCAACATGTGTTATTAAAGCTCCTATAATTTCAAACATCCACAAACTAATGAACATTTTGGACACACTGCCTCTTACCACATGTACCCCTGAAAGGACTTCTTCTCTAGAACATCTCAAAATTTATTTAAGAAAATCTAGAAGCCAGGAAAGATCAAACGGTTTTAATGTCATTTCATCGCAGAATGGACATCGACACCGAGTTGGTAATAAGGTATACAGGGTGGCCATTTGAAAACGAAACAGGCGAGATTACAGACGAAATAAAGTTTTTCGATAGAAATGCTCGGACAGGTCGATTTCTGTTTCGAGGGGGACAACTTAAGATGTAGGTTACGGACGCATAGCGCTTCAACCCTTGCTACTACAACCCTCACCCCCAAATTTTGAATAGGGAAGATGGGGTGAGTGATACATCATTTGAAAGGTATTTTTATACTGATTTCAGCACAGTAATTGTTTTTTCATTTTATGCATTAGTTCTCGAAATATTCTTAACTAAGTATTTGAAAATGAAGTGGTGTTTTCATGGCACTTGTAGTGTTTTTTTGTGAAAAATCGACATTTTGAGCTTCAAAACAACCATGACTGTGGCTTCCTTCCTCCAATCCACTGACATAGAAATCTTTAATCAAGATGTCGAACAAACAAAGCGTATTGCGAAGGAGCTCAATCTTGCTGAAACTCAATCTAAATTATCATCGATATAAATTTGCAGTATTTCCAATAACATGCGGTAACACTGGATCGATAGAAATCTCCAAAAAGTCCAAATACGTACATATCTCTAATCAGATTACCAGGTAAGAAAATCAAATCATTAATGATGCCACAGAAATATTCCAGTCCCAATTCGTGAAACGATTTCCGACTTAATTATGAAGTGTTTTCTCAGTTGGCTTCAATATGTTTTCATTTTGTTAATTATTGAATTCATATCTTTTTCAACAAAATGAGAATCGATGATTTTTTATTTATTACGAACAGATCATTAAGTTGGCTTACTGGTTCTTTGACATGTGAATTATTCTTAGTTTTGCATCGAGACTTGTATGTGTTCTAATTCATTGTTCGACATGGTTTATTCAATTGCAGAGCGGGTGGAAATAATTTCACTTTTTTTTGCAAACAATCAATGTGCGAATAGAACCGCCAGAATAAGAGAATTAGAATTCTTCAATCAACGACATTTAGATAAACATGTTAATAGGAAGTATGTTTTGGAATTAGTGTCAAAGTTTCAAGAAACCGGGTCCGTGGCTAATAAAAAACGAAACATGGAAAGAAATGGAGCAGCTGAAGTAGCTGTTCTTGGACAGATTGCTCTGAATCCAATGACGAGTACGAGGCAGCTAGCACATGAATCTGGTTTTACACGAACTCGAATTGCAAATATTTTGAAGCATCATAAATTCCATCCTTACAAAATCCATCTTTCACACGCACTAAACGAAGATGTTTTTGACCGTCGTGTTGAATTTTGTGATACAATGAGTGAACGAGTAACTGCTAATCCCAATTATCTGTACAATGTTTGTTTCTCCGATGAGTGTTCGTTCTTTCTAAACGGCAAAGTAAATCGACACAATTGTCGTTATTGGGCCGATGCTAATCCGAGATTGTTCCACGAAGTTTATACTCAACAACCAAAAAAACTCAATGTTTGGGCTGGAATATTTGGTGACAACATTGTCGGCCCGTTCTTTTTACCTGGTAATCTTACTGGAGATATGTGTTTGGAAAATCACATTGATCCAATTTTGACGGAAATTATTGAAAACAATGCTGGAAATTATGTGGAAGATCAGATTGTGTTTCAGCAGGATGGAGCTCCCCCACACTACGCCTTACCAGTTCGAGAAAATCTGGATCAAAGATTTCCGAATCGGTGGATTGGAAGAAGGGGTCCCACTGAATGGCCAGCCAGATCGCCAGATCTGTCACCACTAGATTTTTTCTTTGGGGCCACTTGAAGAGTAAAATTTACTCTACACAGCCCGATTCCATAGAGGATTTAAGAAGACGTATAGTGAACGAATGTAGTCAAATCACTCCAGAAATGCTGCAAAATGTGCGCCATCGTTTCGAACAAAACTTATTTCATTGTATGGAAGCTAATGGTGAACAATTTGAATATTTAATTAATTGATGTGAGTTTTTGATAACTTATTTACTTTACTTTGAAAAGTCTTATTTCTTAGATCAATACTTCAAATCGTTCTGATACCGTACAGTTGGAGAATGATTTCAGTGAATAAAACAGCTAGTCGAACATCTGGCCCTAGTAGCATTAACACGTACTTCATTTGTCCAGTGGTAGATGTTTTGCAATTCCAGATACAAGTGCGGAAATTTTGGTGTTTCGGGAGCACGAAATATCAATTAATTTAAGTGATAAAATTAACTAACGCATGAATATTTCGAGAACTAATGCATAAAATGAAAAAACAATTACTGTGCTGAAATCAGTATAAAAATACCTTTAAATTGAGGTATCACTCACCCCATCTTCCCTATTCAAAAATTGGGGGTGGGGGTTGTAGCAGCAAGGGTTGAAGCGCTATGCGTCCGTAACCTACATCTTAAGTTGTCCCCCTCGAAACAGAAATCGACCTGTCCGAGCATTTCTATCGAAAAACTTTATTTCGTCTGTAATCTCGTCTGTTTCGTTTTCAAATGGCCACCCTGTATATTTCTGTCATGGTTTTCAAACAATTTGATATCTTTCGACTATTCTATCAAACCGAACCCCCCTCCGAATTTTTTTCCAGCTACAGCCTTGGATGTATTTTTCGAAATGATAGTCGCAAGTTGAAGAAGTGCCCTCTTATGTTTGCTACTTCCCTTTAGAGATGAGGTAATCTTAGTTTATGAAGCAGTATACCGAAGGGCGAAGATATATAAAATACGATAGTTGAGTGTTCGGTCAAAAACTCATTCGTAGTGTTATTACCATAGTGAAAAATCCAAGTTTTTTTCACATATGTAACCCTTTCGATGCAAGAATTTATGGTAAGCAACACCAGGGGAAAATAGTTGAAGACGGTCACTTTTGATCAACTTTGAACTGTCTAATTGGAATCTTATGTACAATGAAACTTAAATAGGTAACTTTCTCTTCATTTCGATGCACTTTTACGCTGTACCATTTGTAATAAAGAATTCAAAACTGATTTCGTCTTCGATACTACTGACAAAATGAAATAAAATTAACTAAATCAAAATAGATGACTCTCAAATTGCCGAATAAAGTTTAAATATATTCACTACAATTTTGTAGGTTCATTTTTGTCTTGATGTAGCGTCTTGTTTGACCAAGAAAATCACACAGTTTTTACCCTGAAGTTTATGAATTAAGCGAAACGTCAGCCAATGACAGCATCAATATTATAAGTGGACCTGTAAACCTATTAAATATTCCTTCGATTATATTATAGACTAAAAGAACGTAATACTCATATGGCTATCCAAAAGTTTCACAAATAAAGTTGCCTATTTGCTCCGGAAATCATTCCATATTGCTGGAGACAAAAACTCAAAAGCGCCGCCTATAACTCAACCAATTTTACCAATTTACAAGATGACAACCAAGCACTAGTTCCATTTTAGACTTGATGCATGTCGTCATGCTTCTGAAATTGAAAAATGTTTTTTGCAACCGTTAGTTCAAGGTTGGGATAATAGAATTAATGAATCTATATCAGTTTGATTAACATCTGTTTCTGTGACTCGGACGGTAATAGTGTGGAGTTACGATGTTTGAAACTCGTATTGAGTTCGACAGGTCAAGTTTATGCTAAGATTGTTTTGTAAACACGTAACAACCAAAATTGATAACGAGGCTTTCAGAGAAAAATACTTATTTACAATCATATGAATAAAATCGGGAAGGATTGATCAATACCAAACTTCCTGGGCATAAAAGAATTTTCAATTATACATTCTTATATTGCTTATTGAAGTATTGATTTGGTATGATGATATTGAATTACAGGTTTTGAGTTCCTTGTTACTCTACGAATCTAATACAGGCCTAATATTATCCAATGAATCATCACAGCTTTGTTTTGAGTTGCGCATTATCCATCTCTGATGGACGATGTACTACATTCTGTCAAGAATAATTTCAGGAGCCCACTGAAAAAAGTTGTATAAATTATACGTTGGCACAATTACCTTCAATACTTATTTGTCCAAAAATTTATTGGAACAAGGAAAATTATCCATTAACGTATAGGAGAAAAAGATCTGCTATTGATAGTCTTCTCAAGAAGACAATCTTGTATTTTGTTACGAAATTAGGGGACTCATAAAAGTAATGGGACTTTCTGAATAAATTCCAGATAATTGGCGCCTATTTATTGACAGTTCAAAGCGAAGTTTAAAATGTGTCCTTCTACATAATGAGAATAAGTATCCTTCAATACCACTAGCTCACTCAACGAAACTGAAAGAAGAATATAAAACCATAGCTTTGGTCTTGCAGAACATCACGAACATCAATGCATGATTTGTGTAGACTTAAGAATAGTAAACCTCCTTCTTGTGCAGCAAAGTGGTTACACGAAATAATTCTTGTGTCTCTGGGATATTAGGGACAAAAAACACCACTGGGTTAGAAAATATTGGCCTCAGAGAGAAAACATGGACGTTGGGGAAAAGAATGACATTAGCGACGCTTTGGTTGGAAGAGAAAAAATCATACTTCCTCCTTTACATATACAGTTGGGCTTAATGAAGCAATTTGTAAAGGCTCTTGATAAGAATGGGTCATGCTTTGCATATATAAGGGTAAAATGCATCAGTTGAGCACTGAAAAACTCAAAGCAGGGATATTTGACGGCCCACAAATAAGACAATTAATTGAAGATCCTGCCTTCATGAATTCAATGAATCAAGTTGAACAAGAAGCTTGGACATCATTTGTTGCAGTTGTAGAAAATTCTCTAGGCAAACATAAAGCTCAAAACTATGTTGAAATGGTTAACAAGATGCTTAATAGTTTCAACTCCCTGGATTTGATTAAAATGCACTATTCCCTCAGCCACTAAGACCGTTTCCAGAAAATTTAGGAGACATGAGTGACTGAGTGAGGAAAAAGAAGAAAGATTTCACCAAGATGTTAAAATGGAGAACCGCTACCAAGGAAGATGGGACGTGCACATGATGACAGATTACTGCTGGAGTTTAAAAAGGGACTGTTTGAAAAACATTCAAGAATGCCGCGGAAAAGAAGCTTTCGAAGAGTTGATGAGTGACTATTTGATTTCTTCAGTGTTTTTTTTTGTTTGTAAGTACAACGTAATATTGTATTTTGTATAACTAAGATAAAAATTTCATATCTACTTTTGTTTACTACTCTTGAGGATTTGAGTTAAAATAATGTAACTTATATTTCTCTTATCTTGTAGGTATAAATGAATACGTTATTTGAATTCAGGACATCAAATTGATATAGAATCAGCTCAAAAAACTAAAGTAGCTGTTACCCTGTGAATCCAATCAACTTTCGATGTTGATTGTGATTAATTTCAATTGTAAGTTTCAAGTTAAAGTACATGTTGAGCTGATTGGTTTATTCCTAGTGTGTGTTCCTGCATGATCAATGTGCAAAAATTCCAAACGAAGCTACATGAACTGATTTGAATTCCTTATTATGCAAACAAGCTCACTACCTCCAACGATGAATACTGAAATTCGTCCTTATCAAATATCATATTTTGGCAAGGCGTCATTATCTACACGTGTGGACCTTTTCAGCGATTAGAGTTTCTTGAACTTTATTGCAACAAACGCAATTTTTCCATAGATTTGTAAATGAAGATGGCTATAATTAAACAAGATAACTGGGTAATATCGAATATAATTCAATGATACATAAATTAGCAGGACAACTTATCAGTTGCGGAGAGAAAATTATCTTTTCCGTAGTTAGGTATTATGATGTTTGTGTATGAGACTACTGCAGCATTGGAGGAGGTAGTCGTGATGTATAATTAAAGTCTGATAACCGGTTGCTAGAAACCGTTATTGTAATGGGTTGATAAGATCAGGTTGAAAGAAATAGATCTGCTGAGTATTCTGAGAAGACTGGATGTTGTGATCTCCATTCAACATTGTAATTAAAATGGATACTACTTCTTGACATTTCTAATTCGTATCTTTTACATGATTTACCAAATGCCAATTTCCTGCAATTTGAAATGTGTTTCACAGAATAAGCATTGAGGGAATCCTTGAATTGCATTCTGATACTAAAGAAAAACGAGTATATTTCGAGAGAAATCAATGTATATTTATTTTCATTTCAATGTAAAGAGGAAGGTGTGAGGCCGTTATGAAAAACAATATCAGCCAAATGGCTGCCACGACTATGATTGCAGCACCATATCCTTTACATGAAATGTTCCATGACCAATTCGCACATTTGCGGCTCCATGTCCTCGATAACTTCACAAATTTCATCTTCAAGGTCTTTAATCAATTGAAGAGATCTTCTCTGTCACTTGGCACCCTTGAAAAAGATCTTAAGGGGTTATATCACAAAATCTCAGAGGCCACCTCGAGAAATAACAAAACCATGAAAATTCTCTTGCAAAATTGCTATTGCGTCGGTGATTGTGTAGCACGAAGTGCCGTCTTGTTGAAAACAAACCTGGTCTGCACCAATATCTTCCAATTTCGGCCATTAAATATCTTTAATTCCTATGATAGACGAGGAATCGATAAACCTGTGTTTTCGTCAACACCACGGGCTGCAGTAGCAATATTCTCAGTTGTTCTTGAAAGACGCACACGGTTTCGATTCTTCACGTCACTTACCTGTCCCAACAGCTCAAATTTTTCCAGCGGTCTCACTATTGCCGGCCGAGAAGGTGATTCAAGACGACCCAAAAGTGCTTTAGTTTTGCAAACTGTGATTCAAAATTTTCAACATTTTTGTAGTGCATTTTATCAATTACAATTTTCGTTTTGGGTGTGTATCGTTCCATTTTTAGTATTAGTGTCAAATGTCAAAAAAATTATTTCGCGAAATTCTTTGTATATTATGTATGTATAAAATTACAGAAAAAATTCAAATAGTTGAACTTGAATTAATTAATACCTTAAGATATATTATTTTATATTAAATTTGGGATACACATTTCTGTTATTTTAATATTATCGCATCATTGTAATCGAACCAATAAAAGAAATAAAAATCATAATATATTAAAATGCCAACGTTTCAAACTTAGAGTATCAAGTAGGTTATATTAGGTAAGTCGTTTGATTATGATGAGTTATTGACTGTTGATTAAATGAAATGGGAGTAAGAGTGCGTTTTGGCTTTTTTCGAATACCTCTTTGCGGTTTATTTATTTTCTAACAGTATGGCAACGTTCATCTGGTCCATTTCATTTAATGTTATTTTCTCTTTCATTATGTTTTAGAAAAGTAGAAAAAAATTTCATTCACTAAAAAATGAAATATTGGGGAATGAGATCAAACTGCACAGCAGGCGACAGCAAGGTCACAAGATGAAGGCATCAGGATAGACTACAATGATGTTAAAACTTTCCTCCAAAAACAACGAGTTCAAGAAGGGCAGACAGTGTGAGATAGAAGCTATTCAAAATTGAAGGAGATCAAGAGTTCAGGATATGAAACTAAGATCTCAAGAACAGTAGGACGAAGAAAGGATGATTGAGAAGATTGAGAATAGGGCACTGCAACATCACTTCGTTGTATATGCTGAGGGAAATGAACAAACCAACCAAGATGCAAAAAGCATAATGAGAAACATATACTCGTAGATTGCACTTTTTACGATGGTATTCACGAAGAACTGAATATGCGCGGTTTTCTCAAGGAGATACTGATAGAATATGAGAATTCAGAGCAGAAGGTTTTAAGACTCTTAGAGAGATCTGACTATTTGGTGAAAATATCATTATTTACTAGTCGGATTTATTTATTGCTTGTATATTATATTCCTTATTGTTGTACTAGTCTGGGTTAGCTGCATTACTGTTTTATAATCTAAAACAAGCATGGCTAATGATTATAGTTGTCGATACCGCTAAAAAAAATTATATTTTATTTTGTAACAATCTTTTTTTACTTTTATGTTTGTTGTTCATTTGTATCCTCAAAGTTTGTTCGTATAATTTCTTGTTATATTTATGTTGCAGCACTGATGAAGAACTAATATAAAAGTTTGAAACGTTGGTAAAATGAGAATTTTTGTTCCTTTTTTAAACCATCATCAGTCCTAGAGCCGAGATATTATTAATTTTTGAAATACGTTATAAGAATATCGAGACTCCATGGACATGAAAATACCTTCATTGATCATTTCAAATATTACCTAGATGACGAAGTCGAAAGTCCTAAAAAATGGTCACACCCAACCCATCCCCAAAAGAGTCCAATCACCTACCATAAATACCCGATCCATAAAACAAGTCATTCGAGCAGTTCATGAAGCTCACCTATCACGTTAACATGAATAATTTGCAACAAATTTGGCCGCTCGCAGTTTGCAAAGTTGGAGGTGGACCTTGAATTGAACGTTAACCTTAACGATTACATAAAACATAATCACCATTGAATGCAAACTTGAAATTTTCGAACGTTGAGTTATTAATCATTCAATCTGCCGGTTCTAAACACTGCCAGAAGGCAGTGGCGTAGATGCATTGGCACGATAAGGCCTTGAACTTCGCGCATGGAGGACCACATGTTGATAGGCGATTGTTACCAAGAAAGAATGCGGTGGTAGCCAGGGAAGAGTCTTAGTTGGAGACTGCGAGGTTTTGCGATGGTAATTCAGGTTGTGCTAAAGATGAAACATGTTGGCAACAGTGATATAGAACATGCCGTAACAGAACGAAAAAGTGAAGCATTATGGCGCATTTGAAGAAGCGAAATTTCTAAGCTTAAAACCGGTTTTTAATGAAAATGTGATGCAATGATGACGTACATAGAATTGAAATGCTATCGATTCGATTCTCATGTATCAGATGAATTTTTTATATGACCCTCACTAATAATTGGAATTTTTTGTTGAATTTCGGTCAACATATTTTATTGGGTAATCTTAGAAAATGATAAGTTCAAAAGGGAGAGGGGCATTGGACTATATTTTGGGGATTTTAACGAAATTAATTCAAACAGAGATGACAAAATAAATATCTCTTAACCTTATATTGAAGATATCTTTTTGTAGATCGCTGAATTCTTATTGGATGACATAGTCCCAATCTCAATGCACTAAAGAATTCGTGAAAATAAAGACACTTCAATGAAGTTTACCTCATCCCTCATAGAATATTGTAACGGTTATATTTTACACCATTTGAGATTTCGGTTGTTACTGCGCCCTCTGGAAGTTGATTGTTGATTCAACTCGGAATATTCCGTATTAAATTAAATTTGAATTTATTATGGAATAGTTATTTCCGGATAAATGAGGTCGAATATCATTACCGTGGGGAAATATTTTATAGTTTCTGGATTTCTTGTTTGTTTTCTTCTGTGTGGGAAGTTTCGTTTGACACCTGGTAGATTCTGTGGTTATGGATTGTCAAAATGGAGGTTATCGGCGATTTGAGATAGTTTTTTGAAAGAGAGTTTTTTGGAAAGAAAATTTGCCTGATTGAAGAATATATGATCTAGAATCATCCTTATTATAGGCGATTATTTCTTCAATTTGGATAATTCCCTATATGGTTTATGGTATTGTGAATATTTCTGGGATATACGTTTTATACGTGATTATAAAATTTTCTTCCACAAGGCCCATCTCTGGTATTGAATTTTACTCTGAAGATCTGAGAGGTATGATATAATTCCTATATCTTGTGTCATTATCTGAGATTTCTATTTTATTAGGATTCGCTTCCCGCCGATAAGTTCGAACACCTGTTGAACTTCACGAAGAATATCAAGAAGATTCTTTTCCCTCGAACAACAACTGAGAGGTATAAATTCCGTTTCATTTTGTGAACAATATCTTATTGTCTTTTATTAGGGTCCTAGTGCCTGGTTGGATTTGGAATCCTAGTGCCTGGGTAACGTTGACAATCCTAGTGCCTGGTAAGAGTCTGGTTGAGTTTGAAGAGTCCTAGTGACTGATTACGTTCAAGAGTTCTGGAGTCTGGTGTATAGTACGGTTGGAGTTTATGGTATTATTTTCTGGTAGATGGTAAATTTCTGGTGCAGTTCTGGTGGATGGTATTTTCTGATAGATGGTACAGTTCGAGTACATAGTATATTGCTGACATATGGTGTACCTCGAGTAGATGGTATATTCTACGTATAGAGATCTCACCGTTAGATTTGCTGTCAACCTTCAATATTGATTTTGTATCAGGTAACCGGTGCTTGCACTGGGTATTGTATTGAGATTTAGTTTTAGAAGTAACGATTTAGTGTACTGATGGTAAATCAGTCATTTGAATAGAAGTTAACGATTTTTATTATTAATTTTCTGTCCATTGACAGTTATACTGAAATATATTGAATAAAGGTTGTTTGTTGCTTATTATATACTGTGGAAATTGTAAACAGTTTGCGGTGAGGTGCACTTCATTAACTGGCCATTTAATTTAACAACTTTAATACTTGTGTATCCCTTCAGGATTTGCAACTGGAATTTATTATTACCTTATACAACCGGCTATTTTATACCAGCCAGTTATTACAACCACTGTATTTGTATATTCCTTCTGGATCTGTGGTTTAGGTCAATCTTCTTGTTTACTTGGTTATTTGTCTTGTTTATTATCTGGTATATTTGGAGTTTGTTGAACTCTGTTTACGTTTAGTTTTGGTATTGAAGTTTTAGGTTTAGCCTAAGCCAAGTGTAGGCTGATATAAGGATCCTGTTTTCAGGATTAGTTTAGGCATATAGGTTATAGGAAGCCCTTCTGGCATTTGTTGTTGATTATAGGTTATAGGAAGCCCTTCTGGCATTTGTTGTTGATTATAGTTTTTAGGAAGCCCTTCTGGCGTTTGTTAGTGTTAGGTAAAGTTTTGGGAAGCCCTTCTGGCTCTTGGCAACTTTGAGAATTCTTTTTATTTTATTGTTTATTATCAACCACTGCATAAATTTTAATTTTATTAAACGTTTGACTTGAGTGATTTGTTTTATTGCTACTCTGGTAGAGGAGTACGCAATTTATTCTTAAGACAGGCATATCTCTACCTGGCGCCCATTATTTCCACCTTATTTTGAAGAACTCACTCCCGTCTTCACTGAGTGTAGTCGCGAGCCGAACTTTAGCCTTGTGACCCGGCTTACTCAAGGTCGACACGTCACAAATTGGCGCCCAACGTGGGGCCTAAGAGTCTATTCTATCTGACTTGCAGTGGTTGATCGGTCTTGTTGTTATTATTGATATTTTTCGTATTCCGTTAGTTTTCAAAGCTACCTTGTTATAAATTCTTTCTGTAGTGTCGATTTCCGTTGTATTTATTGGCGCGGCCAATATTTTGCATATTTGAGGTTAGGTAAGATTGTGCTTTTGGTATTTTGTTAAGTATGGAGGGTCGAATGGACGTGAATCGTCTCGACAAAGATGAATTAGGTTATGAATTGGCTATTAGAGGTGTAGGTGACGTGAATACGGTTGTTGAGATGAGAAAGAGTCTTAGAGGTTATTTGAGGTTAGAAAAATCAGGAATTGAACCCAAATACCCACCATATCCATATCGGTTCGAAGATGACTCAAAGGTGATAGAAAACTCGATTTCGTTATTTCAGAGAGAATTATTAGACTTTTCGGGTGATGAGAAAAGTCCATCTTTTCTGAAGACGTCTACACGCTTGGTACATTTGTTTAAGCGAGCGGAAAGATCTCAAGCGCTCTCAGAGGAAGAACAGGTTCTCCGGTCAGGATATTTAGCGAAAATAATTGAGTTACAGGCGGAATTAGGATCGCGAGCTAGGAAATATCGGAGATTATCGCTGCAAACTCGGTCACCTCTGGAGTTGAGCATGCTGATGGATACTGCTGGTATATCTGATTCATCGTCGGAATCTGAGTCGGATGACGTCACAGTTAGTGATATAGTTCACCGGACCACTAATACAGCCTCAGCTCCTCAATGTAAGGTACCTTCAGTATCAGTAGCTAAGTGGAATATTACCAAATTCAGTGGAGATAATTCTAAGTGCTCCCTGAGTTCTTTCCTTGAAAATGTTGAGGAATTGTGTATTTCCCGAAACGTTACTGAAGAGCAGTTGTTCTTGTCCGCTAGTGATCTATTTGTGGGTAAGGCTCTTATCTGGTTCCGATCTGTTCGGTCTACCTTGTCAACGTGGTCTCAGTTGGTTGATGAATTGAGAAAACAGTTTCTCCCTCCCAATTATAACGAGAAACTTTTCGATGAGATTAAACACCGAACACAAGGCCCTGATGAAAGCATCGGTTTGTATCTGGCAATGATGGACACTATGTTCAAACGTCTTACTGTACCAGTCAATGAGGATGCTCGACTGAGAATCCTTCTTCGTAATATCTCACCCTTTTACCAGAGTCAGTTAGGTTTGACTAACATAACCTCGATTTCGCAACTGTTGGATATCGGAAGACAACTCGAGGCTCGCAAAGAATCCATCGAATCCTTTGTACCTCCTCCACGAAATAGGAGCTCATTGATGGAACCTGATTTAGCATATGTATATGCCGAACAACCCTCTGCCTCTTCTGTTGATGTGAGTACCTCGTCTGCTGATGTAAGTACCTCTGCGGCTGAGGTAAGTGCAGTATTGACTTGCTGGAATTGTAAGCAACCTGGTCATGCTGCTAGGGATTGTAAGATGACCAAAAATAAGTACTGTTTCAAGTGTGGTCGTCCGGGTTCCACTGTTCAGACCTGTCCTAAGTGTAAGCCGTCGGAAAACTGAAGGGGAAGACCTCTAATGGCAGTATGTGTGCCTTCCCTCATTTCTCTGCCCGTGATCGTTTACCTTTGCACCAAAAAGCTCTGTTGGATTATGTGTTGGCGCATGCGCAAAATGATGAACGTCCATATTTGTCGGTTTCTGTTTTTGATATTAGTTTGTTAGGTCTTTTGGATTCTGGTGCTTCATGCACGATTATTGGAGGTCCTGGATGGGCGATGTTGAAGAATTTAAATTTAAGTATTAATGTCGATAATGTAATTGCTTGTAGAGTCGCTAATGGACAAAGTTGTTCTAGTATCGGTTCGGTGGATTTACCGATTAAGCTTGAAAATAAGGTCAAGATGATTTCAGCCTTAGTAGTTCCTGAGTTGCCGCACTCTTTAATCCTAGGCATTGATTTTTGGAGGAAGTTTGGTGTTGTACCGGATCTTCGTTGTGGGAAATGGGTATTTCAACGAGATGCTGATGTCACTGTGGATGCGATTGCATCAGAGGAACACCTTACCCCTGAGCAATCTAGGATTTTGAATGAGGTTGTGCAGGAGGCTTTTCAGAACATGGGTGACGAGTTAGGGTGTACTAAACTGGTGGAACATGAGATTAAAACCTCGTGTCGTCCCATTAAGCAGAGGTATTATCCTGTGAGTCCGGTAATGCAAGGTCATATTGATGCAGAGTTAGACAACTTACTGGAGCAGGGCATTGTCGAACCTTCGACCAGCCCCTGGTCATCCCCGATTCTTCTTGTTAAAAAGAAGGATGGCTCGTACCGATTCTGCGTTGATTACAGGAAATTGAATGCCGTAACTGAAAAAGATGCGTATCCTCTCCCCTATATTAATTCCACCTTGGATCGGCTCCGCAACGCCAAGTTCTTGTCCTCTATGGACATTAAGTCGGCTTATTTTCAAGTGCCCTTAGAAGCATCCTCTCGCCCTCTGACTGCTTTTACAGTGCCCAATAGAGGTCTGTTTCAATTCCTCCGTCTGCCTATGGGACTGTCTAATAGTCCGGCTACCTTCCAGCGTTTGGTTGACAGAGTTCTTGGTCCGGATTTGGAACCATATGTGTTTGTCTATTTAGATGACATAATAATAATTACTGATACCTTTGAGAAGCATGTAGAGGTACTAAAGGAGGTCTTTAACCGCCTCCAAGCAGCTAATTTAACGGTTTCAAAGAAGAAGTGTCATTTTTGTCGACCGGAACTCTTGTATCTAGGTTATGTAGTGGATTCAAAAGGTCTAAGAATGGATCCAGCGAAGGTTCAAGCCATTTTGAACATACCAGTCCCCACTTGTGTTTCGGAGGTTCGACGTATACTGGGTTTGGCTTCATGGTACCGGAGATTCGTACCAAACTTTGCGGATCTGACTGCTCCCTTAACGGAGCTACTCAAGAAAAATCGGTCCTTCAGATGGAGTTCCCAATGTAATGAGGCTTTGATTAAGTTGAAGGAATGTTTGATTAGTGCCCCTGTTTTATCTTGTCCGGATTTTTCGAGGTCGTTCACCATTCAGTGTGATGCTTCCGGTTATGGGATTGGTGCTGTCTTGACTCAGCAACAAGAGGATGGAGAAAAGGTGATATGCTATCTTTCTAGGTCTTTAACCCGGTTAGAACGCAATTACACCACCACGGAACGTGAATGCCTTGCCGTTCTATGGGCGATTGAGAAACTGCGACCGTACATTGAAGGGTCACATTTCTCTGTTATCACCGATCACGCTAGTTTGCTCTGGCTGGATCGACTGAATTCACCTTCTGGAAGATTGGCCCGGTGGGCTATCAGGCTCCAACAGTATGACTATACCATTATCCATCGTAAAGGTAAGGATAACATCGTACCTGATACCTTGTCTAGGGCAGTACCTATCATCGATACTGTTGATACTCCTCAGAGTCGTTCCTCGGATTTGTGGTATGACAAACTTCTAGGAAAAGTGACTCATGCCCCTCACCGGTTCCCATCCTGGCAAATCATTCAGGGTAAGCTTTTCAAGAATGTGACACCTCGAATTCCTGAACTGGCCTCTGACTCGGATTACTGGAGAGAAGTTGTTCCTCGTCCTCAACGAAAATCATTAATTAGGCAGGTCCATGAATCTTTACTACATGTAGGAGTTTTCAAAACTTATAGTAAGCTTGCCCAACGGTATTACTGGCCAAAGATGCGGTATGACGTGGCTTCGTTTATTCGCTGCTGCAGAACCTGCCATGCCATCAAACCGAGCCAGGAGAAGCCTTCTGGCCTCATGCTCTCCAAACAGGTCTCAATTTCTCGACCATTCGAGCTTCTGTCTGCGGATTTGGTTGGTCCTTTACCTCGGTCTCGCTCCGGTAACCAGTATATTTTCGTCGTCGCGGATTGTTTCAGCAAGTTCCCTCTTCTTTTTCCACTGCGTACGGCTACCGCGTCAGCCATTGTAAAAATACTGGATACACATGTCTTTCCTGTCTTTGGGTGTCCCAATTCCATCATTGTCGATAATGGCGTACAGTTCCGGTCTAAAGAATTTGTTAAATTTTTACAATCTTATAATGTCACCATTCAGTATACCGCGCTATACCATCCCCAGGCTAATCCGGTCGAAAGAATTAATAGGGTTATAAAAACCATGTTCAGGTCCTACCTGTCAGAAGATCAGAGAGGTTGGGATAGACAGTTAAACCAGGTTGGGTTAGCTATTCGTTCCTCGAAGCACGAAGTCACCGGTTATTCTCCAAATTTTATTGTTTTTGGAAGGGAAGTTTCGTGTAAGGGTGAAAATACCTGCCCTGATCAGATTAGTTTCGACAGGTCTGCCTTGACTAAGGACCGAGAAAAAGCTTTCGCGAGAGTATATGGTGACGTAAAGGTTAAGTTAGCGAGAGCGTACGAGGCTAATAGTAGAACTTATAACCTTCGACGTCGGGATGTCCAATACACGGTTAATCAGTTAGTATGGAGGAGGAATCAGGTGCTTTCGGACGCCGCGAAATATTTCACAGCTAAGCTGGCACCGAAGTATGTTGGACCTTTCGTGATTTCAGCGCGGGTATCCCCTTGGACTTATGAACTGCAGGGTGAGGACGGTAAATACCAGGGAGTTTGGCATATAAAGGACTTAAAAGCTCATCCACCGGATCAACTGACTGATGAACACTTGTCGGACTAATTTTGGCTGTTTTGTTTTTGTTTGGGTTAAAGGATGGTTAACCCTTGCCTTGAGCATAAATTTACTAGGGTGGTCACTACCCCCATCTAGTGGCTGACATATGCTTAACATCTTTTGTATCGTCAGAACCACGATAGCAACATGCTATAATATCCATCTCCGTTTCAATTTGCTGAGATTGGACTGTTGAAGTTAATTCAAGTGTGACAATTCTGGTTTTGGTTGTGTCGGTATTGGAGTTTTGCTGGTGTCGTTTTCTTTGGGATTCATTGAGGTATTGTCGTTATTTGGTTTACCGTATTTGGCTTTTTGAAGTTACTGGCAGAAAAAAAAATTTTTTGACCCTTCTGGTAAATTTTTTTTTAAAGTAAGGGGGGATTTGTAACGGTTATATTTTACACCATTTGAGATTTCGGTTGTTACTGCGCCCTCTGGAAGTTGATTGTTGATTCAACTCGGAATATTCCGTATTAAATTAAATTTGAATTTATTATGGAATAGTTATTTCCGGATAAATGAGGTCGAATATCATTACCGTGGGGAAATATTTTATAGTTTCTGGATTTCTTGTTTGTTTTCTTCTGTGTGGGAAGTTTCGTTTGACACCTGGTAGATTCTGTGGTTATGGATTGTCAAAATGGAGGTTATCGGCGATTTGAGATAGTTTTTTGAAAGAGAGTTTTTTGGAAAGAAAATTTGCCTGATTGAAGAATATATGATCTAGAATCATCCTTATTATAGGCGATTATTTCTTCAATTTGGATAATTCCCTATATGGTTTATGGTATTGTGAATATTTCTGGGATATACGTTTTATACGTGATTATAAAATTTTCTTCCACAAGGCCCATCTCTGGTATTGAATTTTACTCTGAAGATCTGAGAGGTATGATATAATTCCTATATCTTGTGTCATTATCTGAGATTTCTATTTTATTAGGATTCGCTTCCCGCCGATAAGTTCGAACACCTGTTGAACTTCACGAAGAATATCAAGAAGATTCTTTTCCCTCGAACAACAACTGAGAGGTATAAATTCCGTTTCATTTTGTGAACAATATCTTATTGTCTTTTATTAGGGTCCTAGTGCCTGGTTGGATTTGGAATCCTAGTGCCTGGGTAACGTTGACAATCCTAGTGCCTGGTAAGAGTCTGGTTGAGTTTGAAGAGTCCTAGTGACTGATTACGTTCAAGAGTTCTGGAGTCTGGTGTATAGTACGGTTGGAGTTTATGGTATTATTTTCTGGTAGATGGTAAATTTCTGGTGCAGTTCTGGTGGATGGTATTTTCTGATAGATGGTACAGTTCGAGTACATAGTATATTGCTGACATATGGTGTACCTCGAGTAGATGGTATATTCTACGTATAGAGATCTCACCGTTAGATTTGCTGTCAACCTTCAATATTGATTTTGTATCAGGTAACCGGTGCTTGCACTGGGTATTGTATTGAGATTTAGTTTTAGAAGTAACGATTTAGTGTACTGATGGTAAATCAGTCATTTGAATAGAAGTTAACGATTTTTATTATTAATTTTCTGTCCATTGACAGTTATACTGAAATATATTGAATAAAGGTTGTTTGTTGCTTATTATATACTGTGGAAATTGTAAACAGTTTGCGGTGAGGTGCACTTCATTAACTGGCCATTTAATTTAACAACTTTAATACTTGTGTATCCCTTCAGGATTTGCAACTGGAATTTATTATTACCTTATACAACCGGCTATTTTATACCAGCCAGTTATTACAACCACTGTATTTGTATATTCCTTCTGGATCTGTGGTTTAGGTCAATCTTCTTGTTTACTTGGTTATTTGTCTTGTTTATTATCTGGTATATTTGGAGTTTGTTGAACTCTGTTTACGTTTAGTTTTGGTATTGAAGTTTTAGGTTTAGCCTAAGCCAAGTGTAGGCTGATATAAGGATCCTGTTTTCAGGATTAGTTTAGGCATATAGGTTATAGGAAGCCCTTCTGGCATTTGTTGTTGATTATAGGTTATAGGAAGCCCTTCTGGCATTTGTTGTTGATTATAGTTTTTAGGAAGCCCTTCTGGCGTTTGTTAGTGTTAGGTAAAGTTTTGGGAAGCCCTTCTGGCTCTTGGCAACTTTGAGAATTCTTTTTATTTTATTGTTTATTATCAACCACTGCATAAATTTTAATTTTATTAAACGTTTGACTTGAGTGATTTGTTTTATTGCTACTCTGGTAGAGGAGTACGCAATTTATTCTTAAGACAGGCATATCTCTACCTGGCGCCCATTATTTCCACCTTATTTTGAAGAACTCACTCCCGTCTTCACTGAGTGTAGTCGCGAGCCGAACTTTAGCCTTGTGACCCGGCTTACTCAAGGTCGACACGTCACAATATAGTGGACTACCAAGAGGTACAAATATCCCATTCCAAAAGCAGTTCTATGTTCTACTCTATCCTCGGACTTGCTGTAATCCATATTTACATAATGCGGAGACCCTAGATTTTTTTGGAAGAACTCAATTTGAAGCCGTAACTTCAATCTTCGAATTTTTTATCAAATATAAAATCAAATACATTTCTGGTATTGATACCAGGAGATTTATGGGTTTACCTTATCCTTCATGGAGTTTAGCAGATCACCAAGAGGTACAAGTATCCCATTTAAGAAAAATTCAACAGATATAAGGTGTAATAAGAAGAAATCCATTATTTTTGCATGAAAAACAAGACTTTAATTATCATAGAATGATCCGATTTAGGACAAATATGTGCCGTTTTGTTCAATAACTTGTTGCCATTCTGAAGGATATATCATTATGCCGCTCTCATAGAAGCCGTCTTCCTTATCGACAAAAAATTGATACAGTCGATTTTAACAAGCCTCTGTAGAAGTGAATTTTTCATCAGCAAAATTGATCACCATGGATAGTAACAGATGGTTCTCACATGGTGTCAGGTCCGGACCATGAGGTGGATGCATAAGAACTTCTCAACCAAGCTCCCGGAGCTTCTGTCGACTCACTGTCGATGTGTGTGGCCTGGTGTTGCCTTGATGGAACACGATTCCTCTCCTATAAGCCAAAGTTGACCTATTCTGGACAATTTGTTCCTTCGGACAGTCCAATTTTTGACAGTACAGTTCCGAGTCAACAGTTGTGTCGTAGGGGTACAGCTCTTAGTGATAATTCACTGCCAATTCCACCAAACACACATCTAAATCTTTCTGATCGTCAATCCTAGCTTGGCCACCGTTTCCGCCGGCTCACCACGTTTCGACCAAGACCATTTTAGCTTGATGTTGTCGTAAGTGATCCACTTTTCATCACCAGTCACCAACCGCTTCAAAAATGGGTTGTTTTTGTTGCAATTCGGTCCATGATTTGTTTTGCGTTAACTCGTGTGGTACCCATACATATAATGAATAAATATATTATTATTATAAAAATAGTATTTTTAAAGCTGAAAATAAGGTTTTTCCCAATTTGTTATAGTTCACTTAACATAAGAGACATGTAGATCTACCAAAAATTATGAGATTTTGCATCTATCACAAGAATGTTAAAACTCTAATTTTTCCATAATGTAAGGTTTTTCATTTTTAATAGGCCTCTATCTAGGGAGCTGTCACTTAAGAAGCTGTCATATTTTGATATTTGACAAGTAAAAACCTAGTCATTACTAAAACTGAAACGATACACGCCTCAAAAAGGTACTGAAATTGATAAATTCACAATAATAATTGACAATTTTACGGTCCAGTTCGAAAACTAAAACTAATATTGAAACTGATGAAAAATTTCAGGTGTTAGGACAAGTCAGCGATGTGAAGAATCGAAACCATGTGCGTCGCTCAAAAACAATTGAGAATATTGCTGCTTTAGCCTGTAGTATGATATGAATTGAAAATAAGGAAAATTGTTAACTCTTTAAATGATAGACGACGCTCAATTTTTATGTGAGAAGGACATAGAGCACGGGTCTTGACAAATTTTTGACGCGAGCTCTTTAAATGAACAACTCCTGGTACTTTATTGTCTGATGAATGTATAAAAGTAAGAAATGTATGTTTCCTTATGAAATAATATTCTTTATGGAAAATTAATCGATTTTTTTAATCCCAAGCAACTCAATCGACTCAACAAAAACCCTCAAACAAAAATACTCAAGATGAATGTCTTCCCCATTACAATTTTGACCAAATTGTCCCTAGCAAAAAAAATCCTCTCACGAGCGTGAATCCCATGGATCAGTGACTCCAGTCATAAACCCACCTAAAAACTAGTTGGTATTTGACCAATTTCGGAAGTGCCAATGGAGAGAGAGAAAAAGTTGTTGTTGCAGCTCTGTCTTAACCTTGAATCTATAAGTGCATTGTCCTACACAAACATCTAGGAATAATTTTCGCTAGCTCGCTTCGGAATAGCAAAGTTGGTGGGAGTCGCTCCATTGGCATGCCAAATTATTAGCTTTACATATAGCCGGGTCATTCAACATCGAATATATCTACGCAGTAGATTCTTCTATGTAATCTTATTTCAATTTATGCAGGCATACTATGAATGTATATTAGACGCGTAGGAGAAAAAAAGCATTGAACTCATCTATTATTGTCGAATAGATGTCATGAGATGATTCGTTCCCATGTTTTCGATTCAGCAGTGATTCTCAAATGGACAACTATCTTCTGTCTTATTGCTAGATCATTGTAATGAGAAACGCTGCTGACTGTAGAAAATACTACTGAAGTTGTAGATAAATGCATATTTGCTTATAGTTTGAATGTTTAAACGACTTGAAAATAACAACTGAATCATGTGAAAGAAATTGACTGCCACTTTATTGTTGTTAATAGTAATAAAGTAGGTGACCAATAGGGTTAGGGTTTTTGAATAGCCCGCTATTTGGACAGCTTTTTTTTTGAAGCTGTCATCTTTTGACATTTGACAAGTAAAACTACGTTATTACTACAAATGAACTGAAACACTCTTAACAACGCAATCAAATTGTTAATTCACCACGAAAATGTTGATAATTTTGCAGCCACTGTTCGTGAAATTAAAGCACTTTTGGTTCGTCGTAAAGTACCTTCTCAGCCCACAATAGTGAAGCTGGTTAAAAAATTTGAGCTGTAGGGAAAAATTCGTTTTATGATTCTCATCGAAAAATTATCATGTGTGATGAGGCCACCAGGTTCTTCTGATTTAACACCTTTAGAATCTTTTCCCTCGGCCCACGTGAAATCAAAGGTCTATGCCATCCTCCACAATCGATTCAAGGCCTTAAAGATGGAATCCGTGAAGTTATCGAGGAAAATGTGCCAACTGATCCTGCAAATTTCATGAAAAGAATATGGAGCTTCAACCGTAACACATAGGCAATTTGGCTGATATCGTCTCCCAACATTAATAGCATACCTTCCTCTATACAATTTTTAAAATAAAAATGAAACCTGAAAAACCATTTATTACTACGAATACTTTGGTATTAAGGTAAATAGTTCAAAACTTTACAAGGAAACATTTTTTGGGTAACCTATTACTGTTAAGAGGGAACACCACTGCGTGACATTCACGTGATCTGACAATAAATGTCTTGAGGAGGGACAAAAATAATGTATGGTGTTGCCAGAACGATTGAATGATCAGTAAAAGTTATGAATATTACAATAATTCCAACTTTCGTCGACTTTCAAATTATTTTTATAAATATACACAAAATAAGAGTTTTTCCACTTTTGTAATTACCGAAGTTACCGAAATTTAATTTTTTTCATTCGCAAATTGAAAATATTGAAATACTCCATAAAATATTTTTCAAAGAAATTATGTGAAACCCCATAAAAATGGATGATTTGTAAGAAGAATATCTCTGATTTTGTTTTGAACTGAGCAGTCACGTGGTGGTTCCTTCATAGTTGAATTAAAAGATTAGCAATCGCTGACCAACAACACAGTTTTTCCTAGATGTCTCTATGCGAATTATGTTACAAAAATAATCTCGATGGCAAAGATGCACTATATTACCTTTTCCTGTTTTCACATAAACTTTACTCACTTATATGTCTTATTCAAACTGCAACATTTGACTGGTAATTTTACGTTGACCCAAAAGCGAAATCAATAAAATCACTAACAGCAATTTTGTAGAAACACATGAAGAAACATTTAAAACACTGATTTTTAAGCAATATTGATACATAAAAAGAAATTTCAATAAATCACACCCCTAGTATTTTCAAGCTGCACGCCCCTGATGTTCGATCCGGAAATATCGAGAAGGCGAAGGTAACAATTTTCGGTGGCCGAAATCGAGCTAAGCTAGAGAAAAAGATAGACGTTGCAGCTTTTTTCTGACCTTGGATCATTAAGTGCATTGTCCTGCAATAACATTGAGGCTGTTCACAACCTCAAGAGTTCCGCACTTCTCCAACTTAATAACAGGCCACGGTGGGAGAGAATAGAGTATAATAAGTGGATAATAGATTCTTCTTGGACGATGAACTTTCGTTTTGGCCATCAAGTCGAATTTGGAAGATGACGGCTCGGGTTATCATCTATTATAATCAAGATACTGAAGCTGCAGATCAGCATCCAATTTGTTCTTTATCATTTGTTACATGAATATAATAGTTTTGGAGCTACTATTGATAGTGAAGTTTTCTGCCATAAATTTAATTATCTCATCATTTTGGGCTCAATTGCTATAATTGTGAAGAAGAGAGTAAAATGGAAACAATGAAAATACTATGTCTATGGGAGCGCTCCTAACGTAGTACCTAGGTTGTTCTTGGTTATCCCGGAAACTTCTAATCTACGAAAGCGAAATGTGCACCTATTTGAATAAGTTGAAATTTTTATGGAATCATTTGTCTCAACGGGAACACAAATACAAATCGGTCTATGGTCAGAATATTGTTTTCGATAATATCATAGCAATATATTTTTCACTTTAATGTTTGATGTGGTATATTTATCAAGAAATCAATTTTGAATATTTTATTCCATGAATTTATAGACTGGATCTCCATGGATTGGTTTCTAAAAGCAAGAGTAGTGTAATAACTGATTTTGATATCAAACTACAGTCGATTATATTCCCTAGTATTCCATAGTACTTAAATTACTATAAGACATACTGGATCATCCTTTTCGTGGTTCGGATTCCACAGCCATGACTGTGAAAAAATTCGACAAGACTGGTTCTGTTACCGACGTCTTACAACCCATGCATTATCTGAAGGTACTCCTGAACGAAAATATTGCTGCCATAAGCGAAAGTGATGAAGAAGATCCAAACATATCCATTCAACATTTGAGCATCTTTCACGGCACGCTATGTCGTATTTTGCATCTGGATTAGGATCTCCATCCCTATAAGGTTCAGATGACATAAGAGCTAAGGCCAGCTGGCTATGGAATGCGTAGAACATATGCCCATTGGGTGCTTGAAGAACAACGTTTGAATGACGATTTTTCGCATAGAATTTGCTTCATCGACAAAGCACATTTTGCACTCAGTGATTATGTAATCAATCGAAATTGTCGATATGGGACAACAAAAATTATCAAATGAATGTTTAGAGACCATTACTTCCACAAAAAGTCACTATATGGTGAGCAATTTGGTCTGGTGAAGAGATTGGCCCATACTACTTTGAAAATGAAGAAGGCGTCACTCAAACTCACAATTCTCATCGCTATAGCCAAATGGTATGCGTTTTTTTGGCCTGAAATGAATGATGTGGAGTTGGAAGAGATGTAATGCAAGCAAGATAGTGCGGCAATATATACAACAAGACCCGTTTTGGCTTTAGTGCAAGCTTAATTCCCAGTCATTAACATCTCGTGATTTATCGCCATTCGATTTTTCTGAGATTTTTTGATCAGGATCGAGTTCATGCCGACAATCCTCAGACTATTAGATACCGATCTGAATATCAACATCAGTCAACTTATTGGTGAGTTATTGCCCGAAATGTACCGGCGAGTACATATTTCAATTAATTACGAAATCAATAAAAATTTGATTAATATTCTGAGTTTGTGTTTTATTTACGTTCACTTTCGGAACCACAAAATGGATAACCCTTCATAAACAAGCTACTAGATATCGTGAAGAACTTGTACTGGATAATTCAGTAGGAATCGACAAATATTGTATTCTTATCAAGTAAAAATTACCACAATAATAATTACCGAAGCAAAATATTTACCACTTTCTCTGATTAGATTTAGCAATAATTCTCCGGATTGCATAGACAAATCCTATCGAAATCATCGGGTCAATCTGCTGGAATAACGTAAATAGGCTACGACGATATTCCGGATCATTTGACACGGTGTCTCTTTGGAGATGGACAAAATATCCAAAAAGAACCGTCGTAAACATCTCGAGAAAATCGGAATACCAACGACCTATTTCATGATGCAACAGAAATGAATTTGACCGATTATCTAAATAATTTTAATCTCCCGGGTTATCATTTGAAACATTAGGAATACGGAAAATAAGACACTGGATGTTTGTCCAAAAGATTTCGATAAAACATCGTGGCAAATATTGATAACGCAGAATTCGCGAATGCAACGAACTCTAGAATGACTTTCGGATGAGGATCAGTCAATAAACTTCTCTGATTGGCATTATCAGCACTCTTAATTGCACTCTTGTTTTTGTCATTTCGAGAGTGTGAAATATTGTGTATTTCAGATACAATCTAAAATTAATTCATATCTTTCAATTATGTGAACTTGAAGTGCGTTTCAGTAGATTTAAAAATGACTACGCGAATTCACGAAGATGTTCTACCATTGATTTTAACCCGAATATTTCGATAAATTCTCCATTTTTCAGATGAATTCGGCTACTACTATTCAGGTCAGAAATACTTATTTTAGCACTCAATCTTGTTTTATAAAATGTCATATATTTTTCATATTGCTGACTAGATCTTCGGTGATATGATTGACTATTTCAGTATTTTAATATCATTTTAATTATATGATTATGTCCCTCGTCATTTTCATATATGGATGAATACATTTCCTTCAGAACCTTATTTTCAATATTTGAAGGGAAATATTTTTTCTGAATTCTCAAAGTTTACAAATATGTAATTAAACGAAGAATGGAGCACAATTCCTCTATTGAATATTTTCATTTCTTCCTACATAAAAGACTATAATATCTATTTCTATTAATAAAAAATCATATCACAATGTAGGGATCTCGAATGTTAGGAAATCATGACAAAATATATAAAATTCAATTCTTCGATTTTATAGTAACAAATTTCATGCGAAGAGGGCTAGTAGTTTTGAAAATTGATTCAGAAAAGTAGAAAACGTAGTTTGTCGAAAATTTTCGACTCCCAAATTTAACACTCTCCAAAACCTAAACTTTGTAATTTCAGGGAAGAGACATTTTTTTTCCTTGAACTATAATTATCATTAGTAATGATAAAATGAAACCCCATGATCTCGTAAAGTTCCTAGGACACAATAAGAGTTATTCACATGATAATCGATAAAAAAATCAGTTGGTGTACTGCATTGATCTTTTTAATTCGATAATGATTTTAGTTCTGAACTCCTTAGGATAAAATGACCAAAATGCAAGAATCAATTTTGCTTATTACGATAACAAACGACAAACACCAATTTTATATGCTCGATGTTATTTTGATAACATTAACATGTAACAGCTATCATAAAAAATTATTTCAAATTCAATAGAAAGAAAGATAACATGAATATCTCTTTTTGGTAAGGCTGCAAGTGAACATAAGGTGCGTTTTATGGATTGCATTATGATATAAAAGAGAATACAGTACACACTAAGTGATAGTGACAAAAATGAAGCATAAGCGTACTTTTCACGATTTTGTTTTTTTCACAAAATATAAATTAAGAATAATGGTATGCATTGAGAATACAATTACGTATGACAACACTTTAAATTCCGGAACGATAGGTTAGTATCTATATAGAACATAATTACAGAAGATAATATGTTATTATCGTATCATAAGACATTTAGCAGGCACCTGTTCATAAGAACAATCTGTCATTCATATTTTCTCTCTGGTACTCGTTATTATAGTTTGAAAAAAGCTAAATTGAGTATCATCAATTGTAATAAGCATGACCTAAATGAAGTTTGTCAACTATTCTCACTAATTTCTGTATTCAAAGTATTTATGAGAAATGTCAAATATATCAAATATTCTCAGCGCACAAATCAAAAACCAACAAAAAATTACCAAATGGCAATTTGAATGCGCATTCGCCATTTTGCGAAGTGTATCCAATACTTTGTCAATATTCATGATGTTGAACATATTTTTAGCCGAATGACTTATTAATTGCACTATTGTTTCTTTTGTTAACTGCATTTCAATGGTTGTTTTTGTTTCGTCATATCGTCATTGATGAGGTGACAAATATACCGGATGGATTTAAATGTTTTTCGGGGATTTCCGTTAATTGTTATTATTACAATAATAATTGTGTATGAATGGCAGCCGACATACGTTTCTTCATTGTTAACTTGCAGTTTTCAATTATTTCACTGATTAGAACTGCAATTGTGCTACATGCACGACAGTCATCAATATTTTAAGATTACGTAATGAAACATGACCCATTCATATCCGCTGGTGGATTTTTTGTAAAATTTGTGGGCCTTATTGTTGATTAAGGCGATTTTTTTTTCTCCACGCAGACCTTGTTAACCTATTCACATTGGTACCACTCTTTTCAATTTGACTCAATTGATTCAATTCTGAAGTGTTTATAGAGTACCTTCAAAAATACTTCATTCAATGTAAACTGTCTCATTTGACAAAGTAATTCTTATTTCGCTAGGTATTTCATGATTTCATGAAAGATGAGATTAACAACAAGAACATTAATTGCAAACGGAATTTAGTTAGGCAGTTATTTGTGTAGGTCGAATGAAAAATAGTAATACTTATCTGTAAAGAATGAGAAATTTCAAAGAAATAATGCAAATAATTCAGTGGATAATCAAGTGAAAAATTTGAAAAATAATTTCTCCTACCCTCTTATCCATTGTAAATCTTGTGTGTGCTTGACCTTGTTGATTTGAAGAATGTTGTTCTTCCTTTTGATATTCTCAAGATAGGAAATATAAACAAAACAAAAAAAAAAGGTTGATTATGATTTTCAATATGATTTGAATTGCTTCAACCTCTATTGAATAGATATCATATTATTCAATATTTTCTCATGAAAAAATATGAATAATTCAAGAGAAATACTGAATATTTTATTTTTTATGTTTACTAGTTATAGTAAACATTATTCCTTCATGGATGATGAATTTTTCGTGATTATAATAAGCATCGTCCTTAAGGTTGAAAAATTGCGAAGGCAATAATCCACGCACAACGCACAATATTCATTTAATGAGAAATTGAATGGCTGAGGATAGAATTTTAAATCATAGTATTTCAGAGGAAATTTGATAATTAGTGAAAATAAAGAAGGAATTAATTGAAATAAAAATTAGTTTGAGATATTACAATAATATTTTAACGAAAAAGGGAACAATAAGTCTAAATGCAATGGTTCTAAATTCTTAGTCATTAATAAAAAAAAATTCTGACAATAAAAAAAATTGAAATATAATCAATAATGAAAAATGGTGACGAAAACTCACCTCTCATTTCCATTCTTCACTCATTCGTCGAAAGATAGGAACGAACTAAACGCATAAAAGGAACTGACGTCGACCGGCGTCACTCGCGGCCAAGTTCGTATTAAAATCAAAGCGCAGCGAAAAAATCGAAAAAAAATAATCCGAAAAACATTCGCACTCTCGCTGTCTAATTGCAATAGTTCTAAGCGGCCCGCTATTTCTGGCAACCAGGAAAAAATAATGTTTCGACCGGCAGCGAGTTGCCAAATAATTTCGGGGGACAGGGGGGACGGGGAACCCGGGTGGGCCACATTCGCATAGGCCCCATTACGTAAGCCCGCACTGGTGCACGTCCTATCTAGAATTCGCAAGGTTACGTTGCGCGCTGGTTGCCTCGATGCGTTATCCTATTCGCACAATCGATCTACGGGGGACGGTCGACAAGTCACGCATCGGTCGATGTGCACGTGACGAAAATAAACGATCGGTAACCAGGACATTTCAATAAAATAGAATTAGGAAAGGACTGACGTCTAGTCATGAGCTCTTGAAGACTCGATTTTGTTGCGCATATAGCGCCCTTGGAAACCATAGTACTGTATGTACAGGATGGGCAAATTTCGATGTTTTAGCACTACAACTTTTAAACCAGAGGAGATAGACAAAATCTGATAATCCCTTCTCGGTCTCTTTTTCTGAGAAACTAATAAGAGTAGTTTTCATATTTGGTCACCTTCTTTTGTTTTCGAGTTATAAGCGGAAATAGGAAAAATGGTGATATCGAAAAACATTTATATCGCCATTAATACTGATGATAGAGCTCTGAAATTGAAACATCATACAGGCACTTTTTTACGTAGAATCCAGTGGCGTGCTCGTCTTTTCAGAAGGATTTTTAATTACGAATCTATGAACCAAACTTATGTTTTTTCAAATGGAAACACTATATTTCTGTGCCATTTTTTGAAAGCTTAATTTTTCCTGATTTCAAAAATATATAACATCGTATGGTTTGTATCTATATAAATAATGGAAAATGGTCAAATACCTTTTTTCATCTAAGTGTCCCAATATTTCTATGGTTTCAGCTGTTGATGAACATAGAAAAATTGTGCTTCCTATAACAAGAGTAGTGCCTTTCCATCAATCTTATTATTTCTATGCTTTTCTACAAAATTCGAATCTAGGTATAATTAATAATTTTTTATCTAAAAATGGATTTGGAAATAACGAAAAGATCTACAGGATCGTATGTTTCAATCGAAAGAGTTGTAATGAGATGGATGCATCAAAAGATTATTTTCATAGGTCTCCAGAATGAATAGGTACGCACAAGTACCAATCCATTTCAAATAGCATATGAAACAATGCATATATGATTGAATAATTTAATTACGAAGGGAACAAACAAGAAATACTAATTAACCTAATAATAACAACAATTGCACAATGCACAATCGACACATCTTCTCGATATTTTGCACCGAAACTGTGTTCAAGCAACCTAGGAAATTTTCTCCGAGTTCATTTATATTTTCGTAACTATTTTTATAAAATATATCTAGATTCGAATTTTGAAGAAATTAGTTAGAAGCATAGAAATAATCAGATTGATGGAAGGACACTTCTCTTGTTATAGGAAGCTCAATTTTTCTGTGCTCGTCAACAGTTGAAACCATAGAAATATAGAGACCTTCAGGTAAAAAAAGGTTTTTGACCATTTTCTATTATTTATATTGATACAAACCATACGATGTTATATATTTTTGAAATTAGGAGAAATTAAGCTTTCAAAAAATGGCACAAAAACCTAGTGTTCCCATTTGAAAAAACATAACTTTGGGTCATAGCGTCGTAATTATAAACCCTTCTGAAAAGACGAGCACGCCACTGGATTCTACGTAAAAAGGTGCCTGTATGATGTTTTAATTTCAGAGCTCTATCATCAGTATCAACGTTGATATAAATGTTTTTCGATATCGCCATTTTTCCAATTTTCGCTTATAACTCGAAAACAGAAGAAAGTGGCCGAAAATGAATACTACCCCTGTTAGTTTCTCAGAAAAAAAGACCGAGAAGGGGGTATCAGATTTTGTCTATTTTCTCTGGTTTAAAAGTTGTAGTGCTAAAACATCGGAATTTGCCCACCCTGTAGTGTTATGGATCAATATTAATCAAATTTTAATTTTGTTTATTTAATAAGTCTAAGAATAATACATAGGCGCACAACTCTGCTTCCGCCGTTTTTTTTTCAGAAATAAGAGGCTTCATTGTAAAATACTGGTTATTTATTTAGGATAAAGGAAAAAAGTGTTTCTTTTGACCTCAGGAATATTCGGTTGAAATATATGTACAAGTCAAAGACTCACCCTGTATAGTAGGTATAGGTAAGTATAAATATAGAGCGTCAAAATTGTCATCATTAAGATGTCAGTATTCATGTTGCACCCAAATTTATTGGTTATTCATTTATGATTCAAAGTATTGTCCATCGCTGGCCACTACTTTCTCCCATTTTTCAGGCAGCGTACGTATCCCTTATTGAGAAAACTGGTAATCCTTTGAAGCGATCCAAAAATCAATCCAATTTTTTACTTCTTTATAAGACTGGAAGTGCTAGTCAGCCAGACCGTGCGCCATTGAACGAAACAAGTGATAGTCCGAGGGAGCAACGTCTAGAGAATACGGTGGGTGGCGTAGGGCTTCCCATTTCAACGTTTCCAAGTATGTCTGCACAACTTTCGCAACATGGAGTCGAGCATTGTTATGCTGTAAAATCAATTTATCATGTCTCTCTTTGTATTCCTGCAGTTTGTCTTTCAATTCTCGACTCAAACGCGTTAAATGCATTCGATAACGATAGCTTGCGATTGTTTCAGTCGGTTTTAACAACTCATAATACACTACGCCGAGCTGGTCCCATCAAATACTGAGCATGACCTTGGAACCGTGAATATTCGGTTTAGCCGTCGACGTGGAAGCATGACCGGGATATCTCCACGATTTCCTGCGCTGGGGATTATCGCAATCAATCCATTTTCGTCTCGAGTCACAATGCGATGCAGAAATCCTTTCCGTCTTTGCTTTGCAAGCAGCAGTTCACAAGCAAACAAACACCGTTCAACATATCTCGGCTTCAACTCGTACAGCACCCAATTTTCTTGTTTCTGAATCATTCCCATGACTTTCAGGCGTTTTGAAATGACCTGTTGCGTCACTTCCAATGATCCTGCCAATTCTTGTTGCGTTTGACACGAGTCTTGATCGGGTAATGCCTTCAATTCTGCATCTTCAAAAACTTTCTCTTTCACCGGCATGATAATTTACGACTATTAAACAAATGAAAAATACGCGTTCAGATGTTTCAATTTTTTCAACAAAAACGGCGCCCTATACGAAAAAAACAGAAGAGATTTTTTATCACAAATTAAACGAATAATTCAAAAATGATTGTTGTTGAGATCACCACTCGAGGTGCGCTCTCGTGATGTTTCGCGAACTAGATCTCGCGAATCTGTGTATAATCGAATATTGTCTATGCTCTTGTGATATTATAACTGATTACAGGGGAACAACTGTTTTGGTGTCGTGGTTTTTTGGGCTAATGTCATATCAATCAGGCATAATCTCTAATTTATTGTCTTATTTTTGGACCGTCAAATATCCCTGCTTTGAGTTTTTCTGTCCTCAACTGATGCATTTTTACCCCTATATATGCAAAACATGAACTATTCTTATGAAGAGCCTTTGCAAATTGCTTCATTGATCCCAACTCTATATGTAACGAAGGATGAATAATTTTTTTTCTTCCATCCAAAGCGTCGTTAATGACATTTTCCCCAACGTCCATGTTTTCTCTGAGGCCAATATTTTCTAACCCAGTGGTATGTTTTATCCCTGCTATCCTAGAGGCACAAGAAACACATATATTTCGTGTAACCACTTTGCTGCCCAAGAAGCAGTTTACCATTTTTAAGTCTACACAAACCATCCATTTATTTTCGTGATACTTTATCTTCTGTAAGACCAAAGCTAATGTATTTTTTTTTCAGTTTCTTTTAGTGAGCAAGTGGTATTGAACCATATTTATTCCCTTTGTTCCTACATTAATGCATATATAATAATTTTAGAACTCTCATCAATGGATATACGAGTACTTACTGAATGGTAGATAAGTTGATGTATCTAAAAGAGTAGAGCTGATATAGAATAATGGATTGCTGTACAGATTTCACGTCTCAAATATAGTTAAAATCAGCTCTAAAATCCCAGGCACCAAAAAAATTTATTTTGCCCTGTGAATCAATCAGCTCAAAATTTATTTAAGCAAACTTATTGTATTCAAGTAAAAAATCAAGATAAATGAATTCAACTGTAAGGTAAATAACCTAGAAAAACGTTTTTTTTTAATTCATATCATTATTTTTTTGTATGCAGCATGCATACGGCGCCGGCGGTTCATACTGGCGATTAGGTTTCAAACCGTTGATCATAAGTTCATGTCTCTCTCCAAAATGAACTAGTGCACTTAAAGTCCGGAACCAAAAAAAAAATTTTTGAAAAGAAATGGATCTTGATGAAAATTGGTAATTTGAAAAAAATTGACCACGACATTTTTCCACAGGATTTTTCAAATTCAGGGTTCGACAGCAAACTTCTGATTAACCCTGCATAGTGTCTTATAAGCCAGAACTCATACAAATATTGAATATGTAAGTTGAAATTAATAATGTTATCTACGGTTTACTGAAAAAATGTTGAAATTCGAGCTGAAAATAAGAAAACTTTGAGAATTCAAATTTTACTTAATATAAACTTGTTGCGTTTTTGTTTTACACCTGAGTGTATTTTCATTTTTTCCATAGTTTATCTTTCCAAACGTTGCCTCATTATTGATAATGCGGTATCTAACTACTGAGCTCTAACCGAAATTTCCTTTCCATTAATTTTCTTTTCATGAATTATTTGTAATTACAAGTTTAAAATCAATATTCTGGTCATCAGAAATAGCTATTTGATGTACAAAACGATTAGGTACCTATCTATTCTTAATGCAACAAAAAAATCCTGGTATATTGTAAATTGTTCCTTAATAGAATTTCCAAAATGGACTCGAATTGATCCCGTTTGGTTATTGATTAGTCCTGCTGGCTCGCATGTCGAGTGAATTTTTATGGATTCATTGCGTTGTTAGATAGCCAACATACGTAATAAAAACCTTTGAAGTTTACGTGCTACTTTTATGGTTATTATTAGCCTTGATTATGGTATCTTCGGGGGTTGTTGCTCATGAAATTTTGATACAAGGTGGTCATTTAATTATAGGTAGGCGCAGAGAATTTATATTGAACTACAGAGAATATAGAAGTGAATTCAAAATTAAAGGAAATATGTTTTTGGTTGAATATATTTCACTAATAACTTATAGTTCGGGATATATAACAATAAACCTTGATATCGTGAATCAATTGTTGGTGTATTCGATTAATTGAAATATTGAACTGATATGTTTTCGAATTATGTTTTCCAAATAGGAATAAATATTGGCCTTTTTTCACATAAATGGCTATGTGTCTTAGTTATCAATTGAGAGCTCAGTACTGCTCTATTTTTTTTGTAAGAATTTCTCCTCGATAAAAGCTAACAAAATATGTAACATACAGTGAGTTTATATGTATATAAAAATGATTTGAAATGCACAAAAACCAATTCAGAATGGTTATTTTGTATGAACGAAATCAACTTAGTCCAGAACTATTGTCAACTTGCAACCAAAACTGCTCCATACACTTCATAACTAAAAAAGATTTGTCTAAAAAAAAACGAAAGAGTTCATTTTTTTGTGTCAGACTATAATTGTCTATTATACGCTTCGGCCATAGCTAGTATTTTCCTGTGATAATTTGAAGTTATTCTTAAAGGTTGAAGATTAATCTGAAACCACAATGCGTCAACCACATCTAGTTGGTCAAGGTTAGAAAAAATTATGAAATTCATTCTAGAATTTGTTTCATTATAACATACCTTTAGATCATTAGATTAGAAATCAATTATCTAGATATTAGTGATATTTAAAATTTTGTATATCTT
Source organism: Harmonia axyridis (assembly GCF_914767665.1). Lineage (NCBI taxonomy): Eukaryota > Metazoa > Arthropoda > Insecta > Coleoptera > Coccinellidae > Harmonia > Harmonia axyridis. Next base: position 28,906,369 of record NC_059504.1, on the reverse strand, counting down.
GAAGTGATTGTTCTCACGTCTATAGGATGGCGCTACACGCTGAGAAATACTGAATAACACTAATTGAATAACACTTTTTGACAGTTTCTTATTCAGAGCTTCAAAATGATAGATATATCAAACTCTTTTATATATTGCATCAGAATTTGATGCTTCATTTTTCATTATGGGAAATTCGAACAAAGAGTCAAATTAAATATACACCTAGTCTGTATTATTACTTTTTCTCAAGAAATTGTTATACATTAATTACAAAACAATATAATCACTTGAACTCTATTCGGTTGAATTAATCGAATATCTCATATCATAAATGATATAAAAGATACAATTCTTCTGGTAAATCAGCTTACGTTAGAGGAATGTCACTTCTTGTAATTCTGAAATTTTATCATGGAAGGGTGAGAAACCCCTGCAAGGTTTTAAGGGGGAAAGGGCTCAGAAAAATTCATCTAATTAGATGAATGATCTTCCAATAATTTTCGATGGAGTATATCATCAAGTTTTGAAATATTTTGCATCAATTCAGGCACCCTGTATATGAGGAATTGTGTAAGTGACAATATAGATTGAGTTGTCCACTAAAATACTATAGGTCTTTTGTTGTAACATTAAAATCACTGTGAAAAACCTTTTCAAATTGAATATGACCTCTAAAGATAAACGGAAATTCTCTTAGGGGAAATATTTATTTTTAAAAATAAAATGTCGTTTGGCACTGCACACCAGACAGTTTACGAAAGAAACTATAAATATAGGGTCTCTCCATATTTCTGACAATGAAACCTTGAAAATGCAAATTTATATCAGACGTGGTGCTCCAATTTACAACTAGATCACACTATTTCAACTACAGAATGAACAGAATCGGTAGAACACATTTTTATTTCAACTACCTATTTTATATTTATTGTTTGAGGGAAAATTTGCATTAATTTTCGTTGCCATCAAATGCTGATTTTTCTTCTAAACAATAGATATTTGGTCATCAATTGAATAAGAAAAAATAAAATAAATAACTTGAAAATATGGACTTACTGAATGAAACTAAACCCGCACCGAACAATAAAATTCACAGAAGATAAAATTTCTCTCATCTAATTCTAATTGTTAATAAGTTATAGGATCTAGAAATGGCAGTTTGACAGAGAATGCTGAAATGAACATAATTCAAAGTAAAATAATTCTGTAATTGATGTATATCTTACATACAACACGTCACACAATAATTTCCGGGCCTAGCTTAAGGATTGCATTTTTTTTGTGTTCGGAATGTATTGATGGGATAATCGAGATATAGAAAGATCAAAAAGGAAAGTATAAACAAATTTCAAACTAGATCCACTCCATGTGTCGACTCTGCTTCATAGCTTGCTTTGAAAATATCTCACACATAATTACTAACTTATATAGTAAAGTTTTTGGCCCCATGTTGATTTTCTCATAATGAAAAGTTATAGCTCAACTACCAGTCTCATAGCTATAGATAACAGATAACTTATGTAATAACTTAAACAATCTCAATTATTAATTTGAAAAAATGACTAAAAAATCAAGGCTGAAATTAGAATATAATTTCTCTAATTCTGTGGTTATTCCGTTCATTCTTCCACATCTTGTAGAACAAAATCGTGCGAGAATATATCAGAAACGCAAACAGTTTTCATGGTTATATTTTATTATTCTATGTTGGCACTCCGAACTTTCCGCTACGGCTTTATCTGTCAATTCATCAAATTGCCTTAAAGAAATCAGTTCTGCCAACCAACATTTTTCAATGCAAAAATCACTAAATTATATTTATGGAAATATTTCATTAACTTCAATGAAAATGCAATGAATTAGAGGAAATAATGTATAATACTCGTACAGAAGGCTCATTCTACCACTCGTTCATTCCAAAACTCGCCACTTCGTGGCTCGTTTTTGAATTTTGAACTCGTGGAAGAATATCAATGCCTTCTGCACTTGTATTATAAATAACTATTCTGGAATGAAATTGCGAATGCAGCTCTGAATTCTATTATCGGGATCGCGGTTTACTCATTCGTGAATATAAGGCAGGCATATGTGGTAGCTGAACAATCCGAATTCTATGTACATAATTCCCTAGCACAGAGATGATTATTTCATATTTCCTTTTATAAATTGTAACGCACTGGTTATTTCAAATTATGGAAAACCCTCGAATAAATATTGGGGATAGAAAATAAAATAAAACGAAATGATATGATGTCACAAGTCTCAAAATATTGATGTTGTGACAAAGGAAACTGAAGAATCAACCGACAACAAAGAAAGTTCCGTTCTTTAGGTATCTCCTATATAATTTTTAATGAAAACTGCAGAAACACTTTCAACGTAGATGTAGAATATAAAATAAAAAGGAAACACCGATTATTCACTTCATGAAATTAAATAGAAATAAATAACATGAGTTTGTTCTAATATTATGTACTTCCATTCGAAAAATAATTGGAACGACCAATGTTTGAAGTCAATTTCATTCATTAACGGATAAAATGAGAAAAATTTAAATACCGTCAGAATGTATAGAATAAACATATTCATAAGACGGCTTACTGTAATGAGTCTTCCATTCACTAAAATTAATATTAAAAGAAAAATATTGTTTTGAGTTCGAACATTCAGTTGAAACCATGTAGGTATATGGCCAATTGAAAAGTCCCCAGTCTGATGCACAGATGACGGTGCTAGTATTAAATCCATATGATTTTTAGTTAGTACCAACCTTCAAACGATATGTGTCAAAATTTGACACCAATCCGACCATCAGTTTGTGAGATATTGCGTTATGAGTGTAGATACTTTCGTTATTTGAAAAAAGATGAAAAAAAAAAGAATTGACAATGGATGAAACATGGCTCCATCATTTCACTCCGGAGTCCAATCGACAGTCAGCTGAGTGGACTTCACACGATGAACCGAGTCCAAAGCCAGGAAAAACACAACAGTCAGCTGGCAAGGTTATGGCAACAGTATTCTGGGATGCACAAGGTATAATATTCATTGATTACCTCCAAAAGGGCCAGACCATCAACAGCGATTATTATATAGCATTATTAGATCGTTTAAAGGATGAAATGTTCAAAAAACGGCCCCATTCGGATTAAAAAGGTGCTGTTCCATCAAGACAGTGTCACAAATTAATAAAAACAATGGCAAAATTGGGCTGTGAATTGCTTCTTTATCCACCGTATTCGCCAGATCTGGCCCCCAGTGACTTTTTCCTGTTCTGAGACCTCAAAAGAATGCTCGCTGGGAAGAAATTTAGCGCTAAAGAAGAAGTAATCGCCGAAACTGAGGCCTATTTTGAAGCGAAAGACAAATCGTACTACAAAAATGGTATCGAAAAGTTGGAAGCTCGCTATAATCGCTGTATCGCCCCCGAAGGCAACCATGTTGAATAATAAAATCGAATTTTGCTAAAAAAATTTTTTTACTATGGTAGACATAGACCAGGGACTTTTCAATTGATCTGTTAGATATATACGTGTAAGACTAACCCCAATTCCTTTTAGTAACATATATTTCATTTTTCAAAATTCTTATTCCACATTAAACTTATTAAGTATTAGTCATTAGTATTCAAATTACAAAACATATTATCAAACTTGGATGATTGATAAAATTTCAAAAAATGTATATACTTTTCCTTCAATTATTCATAAAATGTGTACAAATGTTGTGCACTTCTTTAAAAACAAAAACTATCAAAAATGAAACAATTTGATAAAATTACTACACAATCAAAGATACACGAAAATGTATATATTCTTTTCGCAAATTTTGTGCTGTACCTATTCCAGCAACAATTCGTATACAATATATCGACAAGTATTGTTAAATTGTACAACCAATTTTAAGAGTGTAGAGGGATTTCATTATTCCAACGTTCAATTATTGTCATTCGAGTTATTTCTGTTTGTATAACAAACCTATATGCCTCGTCACTTGTTCAGTGAAGTATGTAAGTAACACCCTATCAAAATCTCAGAAATCTTATCTTCGCCCAAAAATACCACAGGAGTAGTACCTACCAAAATCACCGCTGGGTATATCGAATTTCCATTAAAGCAAAGCGACGAACGCAATTTTCCGCGTCATGTTCAGGTGGAACGCCACACGGGCTTTCCATATGAGCAATTAATTGAAAGTTTCGCTGGGGCCTCTTTGAGAAAGTGTGTTTGATCAATTTCACCCCCAAATTTCGGAATATGCCTACCTCGAACGTAATAAGTCCTAGCGAACCTTGTTTGTATCCGTAAAATTTGATTTTCGACGAAGTTTTAATGGAAACGTCACCTGGGGGTTGTTTTGGTGCCTTCGAATTAATGGCGGGCTCCATTTCTCCCGTTATGATTTCACCTCCATCGATTTTCAATGCCCGGCCCACGCGCCACGTTGTCATTGACCCTGATCTGGACCTTCCGATCTGTTTTTGTTATCTGCTGGAGACGATTCGGTGGAAGGAGGATGGTCGCTATCCTAATTGGAGGGCACTCTGGGTTTTGGGAAGGGAACAAGTTATTTCCGAGCCAAAAAATATTTTTTTCTCAGATCGGTGATGGTTTGTGATTTCTCTATTGGCAAACCTTATGACTTCATCGGATGGACGACTCTGAATTAAGGGGGAGGGAGGCATATTCGTGGGTCTCCACGCCTTGCATACCCTCTGCACCCAACGCATCAAATTTCTTTTATGTGCAAATTTGTTCAACGCAATTTGGGTTTGAATTGAAAAATTTGAGTCTGCAGGTGAAATGACCGATTTTATAAATTCTTCAGATTAATTTATGGAGGAAATAGAAGAAAGGGTTGTAGCAATAATGTGTCATACTCCTTAATATTCTATTGTTTTATATACTGGGTGAAGCGAGGGATGAATTCTCTTGAATTGTATCGGATGTCCCAAATTCGTTGTCCAGTGAGGGAATCTCTGAATCCCGTTGAGCTAGAAAAATGAATGGCACATTTTCGGGCTTGATTTCTAAGGTAATTAATTTAACGAAAACCACAACCTTATTAATTCAACTGTTTTCAAGCTATTAGAGGAAATTAGAAAATGGCGTGAATAAATCATCTGTTTTTATAACATTCAGTTTAGAACTTATAAAACAAACTTTTGTTTTTTTAAATGTAAGCCATACATATTTCCATAACGAATGAAACCGCTCGCCTAAATTTTTGTTGGTACTCTCTGAAATATCACATGAACAAAGAATACAACATGAATTTAAAGTGAACTATATGGACATGGAAAAAAGGTTATTTGATCTGAATTTTTCGAAAAATAGACATTCAAAGTCGAAAATAGGAAACATGTACCAATTTTAATGAAAAATTTCAGAGGTTTTCTCATTTCATAAAGTTTTTTTTTTCTGTTTTTATATATTCAATGAATGCTTTTCCCTCACCAGCACTATCTTTTCATGAAATTTTCATGACTACATATAATACTAGTTTCCCTTTATTCTCCGATTTTTTTCGATTCCCTCCCAAAAATCTTGCCTCCCCATAATAAAATGCTGGCCTATCTTAGTCCCCCTATTCTTGAAAGCTGGCGTCACCAGACTAAAATTTTATTTGGAGATCAGATTGCTAATGAGTGTTTTCCGAATTCATTTTATCTAGTTCATAACTGCATGTTTTCATGGAATATTTTCGATGATTTTCAGAATTGTGAATTAATAATTTCTTTAGCTAGCGATGTACAGAACTTTTTTCCTTTAATAGGCATTTGGAAATTAACAATCACAAATGAGTGTCCATCCCTGGATATTGAAATACTTTCATATTGCAAGAATCATCTCAAGTTCCTATTACCATTACTATTCTCTAAAATTCGACACATTTGAAATTTCTCAGATGAACTTCATAACCGTGTTCTTTGAAACCTCGTTTCCTCTACAACCGCCTAAACAGAGTTAAAGTGAGAACGGCAACTTCCTTCTTTTCTAAAATGGACTTGAGCGGTATATTTCAAACATTGACGAAAAAAAAATTCTCGCTGAATTTTATTACAAGTAAAAGACGTTATCTTCTCCATATCTCAAGATAATAACTGCCAATCGCACCTGCCAGTTATGCGTGAGCCGGTTTTCGTTAATCGACACAAAATAATCAAAAATACCTGGGCAATGGGGCCCACTTTTAATAGAACAGGACAGGGACGTATTTAGTGAACAATTCAAAAGATATCGGAATATTTAGTAATTAACAAAGGTAATGTGCTTATATTTGGAACTGAAATGACTGTTTAAAACGTCTGAACGAACCTTATGGTTGAAACTATTGTAACTAAGTTATATCTAGAGTCAAGCTAGAAGCTAAAGAATGCAAAATCGACATGGAAGTTCCTGAGAATAGCGGATGCAGGTAATGTCAAAACAGCAATTGTGCTTTTCCAGGTAAATGTGGAAGGAACACTTTTCTTTCGAGTGGAAATACTGAAATGACTGAAATTTCTTTTGAAAACACGTTTTATTTTTTATCTATGAACGGTTTGGACAATATTTCTTTACGAACAGATTTATTTCTGAAAACAGACTTTGAAAAGCAAAGCACCTACTTATATGTCTTAGAGAGTATAATTATTATTTCATAAGAAGGAGAAGTGTGACTTTCCATTGAGGAGGGTTAGAATATAGAAGATTTTTTCGTCACTTTTTCAAGCGGTCGGTGAATAATGGAAAATTAGGAGGATTTTCAAATAAAAATTTAATAATAATCACCATTTTGAGAGACTTTTTGAATGGGAAATTTTCTAGAACTGTATGTCTAAATCTTTGAAAGACGTCTTACATTTTATGATGCGATTCAAAAAAAATATATTAATTTTTCATTTGAGGACATCTTTCAGCAATGATTTAAAATAGCTCTACTATACATATAATAATCATATCATAAAGAATTTGTTATAACACATAGTGAATCATAAAAAACAAATTTTGTTTTCTATTATATAAGAATCGAATATACGAGTATATAAAATTAAGCATTATACATGGTGTTCCACTATTGATGCGACGCTCTAATGTCAAGAGCTGAAATTTTTTAATATTTTTCCGTCACAGTATCATTAAGGTCCATTAGAGCTACATTCTCAAATTTTTTGGAAATACGCAGGTTGTACCAAAAGATGTAAATGGCCAAACATATTATGTTTTTTTTATGGAACACCCTGTTTTCCATTGAATTTTCAGATTGCATGAAATTCAAATGAACCCAAGTTCATTCAACTCTTCAGGATATATTGATGAATTTATTTAAATGAGAATTTGAAATGTCAAATTTTATTATTTTCGAAAAATTCTTTACCAAATGAGAAAATAAAATTTAGGATGTGTCAGTTGGAATAAGCCCAATATTGACATTTGAATAAGTCATCAATGATTCGTCTCTTCTTGAGCACCCAGTAGAGTTCTCAATGATCATCCAAAAATCAGTACTCGGAAATCTCAGAAGTTTTGAGCATATGACATTGCGAATGAATTAGATTATTTCATAAGAATAAATATATGGCTGGTCATTTTCACTCTTTTGTTGCATCCTGCCTGTGTATTTCCGAACAATTAAATAATGCAGCTCAAATAGAACCTGATACCTGATACTGTGTCAAAAAAATTTTTCGAAAATTTCAGCGTTGCGTCAATGATGAAACATCCTGTATATAAGATCAACTTATGATTCATTTTAAACAACAGTTTGTCAGCCAACCTTTCGAAGAATCATGACGAATGGGATTATTCAATTCTTAATTTGAACAAATTTTTTGAGGCCTATTGAAACGTTTTGAAATTTTTCATGCAAATTTCGGATTACTATTTTTAAGTACCAACGATCAGCCAGATTATTTATCATCTTAAATCTATATGATCTTTTTTCGTTGGGTCACTCGAACCCTTGCTCCTCCTAATACACCCATTTATACTAGATCATCCCCTCTCCATCAACGTCCCACATCCCCTCCCGTTTTCACACTAAGTAAGAGGACCATAGAATTTCAGTTCGCACACAACTCTAGTTAATGCGTTCATCTAATCTAATAGGATTCGTGTAGTGCAGGTTTGCAAATATCGTTTCATCGAGATGGCCCTGAAAAGTTTGGGATTAGAGGGGGAGGGAGCAGCGAGGGGGGCATCATCGGGCATTAGCCGCTTCTAAGGACACTGCGAGCAGGCGGCATGTGCACGTTGACGTGTGCGTGTGCGTTCTCCGCCTCTCCTCCATTCCCCCCACCACCACTCACTCCATATCATCCATCCAGGGCTTGCTCGGATGCTGCCGGCCCGTTCCACTGCCGAATAACTCTATTATTGCGAGCTGCGATCTCTATCCATCCATTGCATATTTCAATTTGGTATTTTTATCATTCTCGAGGTCGAAACTCGACGTCCTATTTGTTCCGTTCAATTCGCTGCTGGTCTGAAGGGGTATTAGGTTAGGAGCCTTTGAATGGGAAATTTGTATCGATGAACTTGTTGAGTCATTCACAATATGAGATAATAGTTCCGATCGATGATTTCAGAGATCTCTTGTTCGAGTGCCAAGTAAGCGTGAAGAATGAAGAAGGTAATTATGTCAATCTCGTTATCCTTTGCGTTACTCTGAAGGTTTTAGTTCACTGCAATATGAGGCATTTTACCAACCATGTGATAAGTTGGAGTAATCTATCGGAAAATCAATCGAAAATTGCTTCTGCGATATTCTAACGGGTACTTGTAGATATTACTAGTGATTCTATCGGCTCACAGATGGCGTTATGGGTTTTCACGCCACACTACTTTGGCTCCGGCGGATTTAAAGGGTTCGTCGTGTTGCAACAGAGGCACCTCTCCACGATGGTGTCAAAGGGTATGTATTGGACAGAGATCGCTCAATAACCCATCTGATGAGTCCACCAGTGATTTCGGAACAGAACACAAAACCCTTGGGAGAGGGCGCATCTTGTATCTTGACTTGAGAAAGACCAGAATAATAATCTAAATTATGAATTTTATGATTGAATTATTTCTATTTTCAATTTCAGTTTGTTTTTGGTCTAAACAGATATAGCACAAAATTCAATGAAAAATCAGTTTTATGAAAGATGTTCCAATAAGTAGTTTCATTTTGATATTAAAAAAACTAGAAATGAATGGATATTTTTGTTGCATTGTAAAGAGGAAGTTATGCCATTAACGATGGAAAAATATATCAGTCAATCGCTGTTATAGCTCCAGCACCATATCTTTTTCATGAAATTTTACATTATGAATTCGAAAATTTGAGTCTTTTTGTCCTAGATAAGGATAAGGAAACACCACCACGTGGTTGCTTAATTCAAAATGGAATCAGAGATATTTCTTCTTAGAAATCACCGATTTTTATTGAGTTTCCACATAATTTTCTTAAACGATAATCTACATGGAAGAAAGTAAATATTTTCAATTTGCGAATGAAAAAAAAGGAAAAAAAATTGGTAACTTTTCATTTTTTCCAAAAAAATTTGATGATATGTAATTTGAACAAAGCCCTAATATATTTTTAAAATATTCGTAAAAAAAACAAAAAATCATTACAAAAGAAGTAAAATGATGATCTACTTATTTGCTCCGGAAAATAAAGAAGATGAAGTAAATGTAAAACTTCGTACACCGTACAAAGTTTGGTCATCGCAGGATCGCCAGAGGGGAAATGAATGAGTACCAAATATTGACTGATACATGAAAAACCACGCGGTGGTAATTCCTCTTAAGGTCTTGAATCGTTTGGGTTGCATTGGCATACACCTTATCTTCCACAAGATCTGGGTGGCCAATTCCCTTCGAGAAATGACATGGTCAGGAAACTTTACTTTTAAGATAGTTCGCTGCTTGTGTAGTACGTAGCGCCGTAGCGCCGTCTTGATGAAATTAACGAGGTCCACATCAATATTACCCATTACAGCCAAAAAAAATTAATATTCATAGCGTGTTAGCGCAATCCATCAACCGCAACAGTTGCACCCCTAATTTTCGAATAATCACACCACCATCCCAAAAACCGCACCAAACAGTGACACGTTGAGGATGGAGAGGCTTTTCAACCAACATTCTTGGATTTTCCAAGGCCCAAGAATAATTCTGCTTATTTAACATAGCCTCCAAAGTGAAAAATTTTCGATGAAATTCAGGATGAAAAAAAATATTTTGATGAATTTCAAGAGCCAATCAGCGAAGTTAAAACGTTGCTGAGGATCGACCGGCTTGAGTTATTGTATTAATTGAACTTTAAAAGCCTGAAGACCTAAGTCTTCACGCAAAATATGGTGTTATGTCGTTTGTTGAATGCTTCAATCCCAAGGTGAACGAGGAATAGGCCAACCTGAGCTTTTGTTTTGCGAGTTCGATTGTTTACATCATTAACTTGTCTCAGCACCTTAAATTTCTTCACCAGTTGCCCGACGAGAAGGTGCTTCAGAACTACCCAAAAGTACATTAGTATTGCTAACTGTGACTGGAAAATTTTCATAATTTTGTAGTGAATTTTGAGAATTTTAATGCGTTGTTGAAACGTGTATCGTTTCATTTTATATGATGGCGTAATTTTTTCTTATCTCTCGAAATATGATAGCTTCAGAAGTGACAACTGCTAGATAGATAGATAGATAGATGAGGTATAAAGTTGTACTTCATTTATTTTATTTTACAAAATTGAAAAGCGCAATCGGTTATTAGGCCTCATCAGTGCGTTACCTGTAGGTGAGTTAAGGCAAAGTTGAAACATTTGAGAAGGCCAAAGATTATGTTACTCACTCGTACAATTTTATTCCTCCTTGAGTAGGACGTGTACACAGCTCAACTCAATTCACCACAGATAGATAGATAGCTTCAAATGAAACCTTTTATTCTTAAACCCTCTGTTAGGTTTTGTCGATATTATTTCTGAATTTTCATTTTTACAGTTCAGATAATGCGATCAACAAGATATTTTGCACCAAGCATGAAACTATTATTCTTCATCTGCCCGCAAAATATCAATTCGGTTGGATCTTTAGCCACTGAAATGTTGTGCATCTTTTCCAATATTCTTCTTGAATTCATTTGATTCTGGTGATGCGATCAGCATGATATTTTGCATATGATTGGAAATTTATCATTTTATATCAACATCGAATTCGTTGTTTCGAAATTAACAGGAAACGGCTATGGACGAAACCCCTTGTCGAATTCTGTCCATTAACCGACTCAACCGCACCATTCGAGGTCTGAACTCTGAAAATTTCAAGTTTCTAAGTTGCTTCATTAGAGTTATCATATGTTTAGAAATAATGTTTCTTGTTTGCACAGATTTCTGATGAAATTAATTTCGGTAAATTTCATTGCGTTTTTGTTGTATACATGAATAGAAATAGTTGACCAAAAGGTTATAATAGATGGATATACCTTAAAATGAACCTCTATCGTTTTCAATCAACTGAGAAAAACCAATAAATGAAAATGATGACCTTAATCTTATGATATTTTCATACCGAACGGCCAAAACAAAACCAAACAAATAGTTACTAATGCAATCTCTTTAATAACTATTTTATATGATGAACAGAATTGATTGAAGTATTTCTTGAATGGTAAAGTCTTCTGTCAAGATTTTATCACTAACATAATATTTTAACCAGTCAAATCATTTCACCTAGCATTAAACTTAGTGTTTATTTGAAATTCCGACATCGTAAAATGTTCAAGTTAAAATTCAACCCTTATTTAACCCTTCTATTAATTCATTAATCGTAACACATTGCTTTCGGAATAAATCCAAGTTAGAACTCGATTCTCCAACGAGTTAAAGGGAGTTCTAGAGCCCTAGCGAACTTCAAGAATAAATTCGAATTAGCAATATTACATTATGGCGAATGCGCCAGGCTCAAGATACCGTTAACACTGTTTCTGAGGACTGAAAATGAATTACGATTGTTTTCATCATCGTATAAATCGGTTCGGTTAGTCATTCGAACAATCTCAAGTGGAAAACAATTCATTTATGAAGGAGATATTTGCTTGCTCCATCGACTGAAATTATATTTGCCACAAAACACATTTCTGATGGTCACACGTGACACCCAATTCTTCTTCAATCAATCCTGAACCTTCATCCCATACAATACCTATATCAATTTCTTTCAGAAGCTTTCGGTAACATAATATTCACCTATACACGTGATCATATCATTTCCAATTTTTTCAATCAAATTTTGTTAGATTGCACATACATTTATTGGTAGAAGAACAACCAAAATAACTATTCAAAATAATATTTCTTGAGGAAGTCATGGTTAAATGTTCATTTGTTTACACATTCACGAAATTACACAACGAATTTCTAGAAAAGTGAAAATCATGAAAAAATAATACATATGCAGGGAGTCACCGCGATGGCCTATAACAAGGGCGTAGATCTTTTTTTTTTCTTGGGTGGGTAATCGAAATTTTTTTAAGACAACGTTTACTCATATCTGCCATATGAGAAAGGAAGGTTTGATAACGAAGTTTGAACCAAAAATTACTCGAAATAATAGCATTTTTTTGATTCGATTGTTCCCAAATTGGAGGTACATGCGAAGAAAAATGAAAAATTCCTTGAATGATTTTAAGAATAGAATGTTCTATACATGGGCCCCAAATGCTTTGTTTTCGAGATACAGGGTGTTTCTGATGGTCGTACCTTTTTGTGATGCATATAACAGTTTATCAAATCTCTATTGATCTTCTCTACAGATTGGGTAAATAAGTACCATAATTTATATTTGATTATTTATTCATCACAGCTCACTGGATCTTACAATAATTTGAATTTTCCTGAGGATTACTGAAGAATGGTTCGACAAGAACCCACAAGATACCATAAAGTGTAGTTAGTACTGAACCACAGTTTCGTTTTACACTTTATTTCTTAAAATGATCAGAGGAATCTGTCATTTTCATTTTTACCTTTATTGTAGGATTACTCTGTATTATCAATACAAAACTGATTTCTTTACAAATAAACGACAATTCAATGAAACACATCACATTGTAAAACACAACGCATAGGTACAATTTTTCAATGCGAATAACTCAGTTCAGTTCTTTGATAAATGCAGTTAAAATTTTGTGAGGAGAATTATACAAAAAACCGAAAACAACGGGTAACTGTATACCGATGAATAATGCAAAAATCACAGATGGCAAAACAAGGGGGGACGCCGACAAAACAGGTAGATGAAGGAAAAAAATAACCTCGGACTTGTAGTGCAATAAAAGTAATCATCTTAAACGCGATAATAAACTCATAAACCGTAAGGGTTCGATTTTTTGCTGCCGTATCGATTTTGAAGAAAGGTAAAAAGAATATTGGTTCATTTTATGGAAGAATTTTAGTTCTTCGTCTTTGAGAGAATTCTGAATTTTTATATTTTGGAAATCTTTAGGGGGATAATTACCCCCAATACCCCTCCGTTTCTACTACCTTGGCCTATTAGACGTTTATTGAGAACTAATCATAATTTTGTGCTGGAAATTCGCATGTTGGAGTTTCAAACAATGATGTTTCTCCCTAAAATATTTTGAGATCTCTACAATTTCCGGTTATACCGGTAACAGACTACTACTTCATTATTTCAAATGGCACACCTAGTATATTAATGCAACATTAGATAACTTTTTCATGACATATTCAGCAAACTTCATGCTGTATCTTTTAAAATCATCGGTTTATGAGTTATTGGGATTCTTATGAAAAAACTCGCGATGAGGACTGACTTTTTTTAAGATATTTCTGCAGAAGTTTTTTTCGAAAAAACTTTTTTATTTTCGATTCTGCAAATACGTAGTATTATAAGACTGCTTGCAGTTTGGATCAAAAATGTACAGGGTGTTTATCAGAAGATCATGAACTTGGACAACTCAAATTGATCATAAATCAAGATTTTCAAATTAGAACCTATACTTTTTATTATTTCAATCAATTTTACGTAAGAAAAGAGGTGGAGTTCTTCAAGCAAACCCTATACCTAAAATGAATACTTTAATAGTTATCGAGAAAGAACTTTAAATGAGGGAAAACCGCAATTTCGAACTGTGTGTAGTAGTCTGTGACTTCCGGAAAGCACAGACAGAAAAAACAATTCGATGTTTCGATAACTAAATTTGACATTTCATGAATTATAATCAATTAAAAAGTAATTGAAAATTTTATTGGTTTAGGGATTTCTCAACAATCCCTACAAAAATTAATTACAATTCATGAAATGTCATATGAAACTCCTCTGATATCCAAGCATAGAAATTACAATTTCAAATACTTTCCTTTACAAAAAAGTATAGTTCATTAAACATGTTTTGCCATGTTTTCATGAAAACATTGCATATAAATTCATTCAAGAACGAAATAAATCAAGAATGTTTTGTTGAAAAAGTGTTCCTACTCTATAGAGGAGTAATATTTCGACTCTTATAATATATAATTCATAAGTTAAATGAGGTATTAATACTTTGGCCTCTCCTAAAGGATTGACTAAATTATTATTTTTATTATCCATTGATGATATTTGAAGTCATTCAAATAGCAGAGCAATACGATCAAGGTGAAAAAATAAACATAAAAATAAACATTTCTTGGTCAACTAGGAAAGTTTCTCCTACTACAATCAATCATTCGGGGTGAAAGACCGAATCCACCTCCAAAATGAAATTTCACCTACGTTAATATCGAAACGCTCTTCAGGTTTTCATGAGGCGGAAAACTGTTATTGCACCCATATATATTTTTGTTCTTCACGCGATGCGATAGGAAGGTATAGGAGTGGTTGTGTGTTAACCGATGACGTGGAAATTTATGTATGTAGATTGAGTAGGCGGAATAATAATTTATATCATATTGGGAAATTTATATCCTGCTGTTGAATTGGAGCTAGTTGATTTCGATTCGTTAATGGATTGGAAAGGTGGTATCCGGATGTAAAGGAGGCAACAGATAAATCTATGTTTATTCTATGTTAGTTCTGAATAGAATAATAAAATTGAATAAAGGGTTATTCAATTTATAATTCCAAAAGTAGACGAAAATGAAATACACTTTTATTTAGATTACTTAGAATATCGATAAAATTTTTATTTCAGTATTATACTTGGACCTGGTCATTATGTGTGGAATATAGCATCATTTGAATATACTCAGGGTGATAGCTTACAGGACTCATTCGCTGTAGTTTTCGATTAATCCCCGGAACTTTTTGAACATTACTCAACAATAACTTGACAGATACTGGTTTTCAGATCGTCACTTGACCTCAATACAACAAAATTGTTGTATTGAAACGGACAACATTTTGAGTATCTGCTGTGATCTCATTTCCTGCAGTAAAGGCGATTAGATTTATTAGTTTAGGCGATTAGAAATTTCAGATAACAAAAATGTACAGGGTGGGCAAATACGATGTTATATATTTTTGAAATCAGGAAAAATTAAGGTTTCAAAAAATGACACAAAAATCTAGTGTTCCTATTTGAAAAAACATAACTTTGGGTCATAGCTTCGTAATTAAAAACCCTTTTGAAATTACGAGCACGCCACTGGATTCTACGTGAAAAAGTGCCTGTATAATGTTTTAATTTCAGAGCTCTATCATCAGTATTAGCGGAGATGTAATGTTTATCGATATCGCCATTTTTCCAATTTACGCTTATAACTCGAAAACAAAAGAAGGTGGCGAAAAATGAATACTACCCTTGTTAGTTTCTCAGAAAAAGAGAATAGGGTATCAGATTTTGTCTATCTCCTCTGGTTAAAAAGTTGTAGTGCTAAAACATCGAAATTTGCCCACCCTGTACATATGTTGTTAGGGTGCAAATGAAAAAAAAATTGATCAGAAATTGTCTCTGAACCATTGAATTCCGAACCAGTCGAATTTGCGAAAATTTTTTTTTTTTGGATCACTTTTTAATTTTGCTTTTAACACAAAATCCAGTGGCCCGCTTACGTGAACCACCTTGAACAAAATTTGAATTTCTGTTATGTTTGTTATAAGAAAGAAGATCTATAATACAGAGACCTATTTTATTTTGAGTAACCTGGAAGTTCAAGAATGATATTCCTTTATATTTATCGGTAATGGTTATGACTTGGATGGGTGACCGCTTAGGAACATACGTGCTGTAAGCTTTTAGTTTATTTCCTTCAGGCAAAGTCCACCTCTATAGGAATGGAAGATTTATTTGGCAGAGATCATTGAGTGCCAAACTGTCGATTCTATCAGGAAGAAACAACAGCTTGAGTCGAGTAGGTACGCCTTGCTAAACATTGTATGTGTTTAAAATATTCAGAATGCACCCGAATAATGACCAGAATAATTAATAAGTGTCGTTTCTTCGTCGTGTGAAATATATAAACAATTGTTTATATACTTAAGTGTTCGATCAACTTTTCTGTTGATATAATAAAACCGTATTGGTACGTTTAAAAGCAGCGTTCAATATTGATATACTTCTTCTTCTTCTGGTACCATGACCGTTTAACGATCGTTGGTAATCATGTTGGCTATCATGTTGATATACTACTTTGATCAAATAAACGTAATTTCCCGCGACGATTTTTCTGATAATAAACGGTTTGTTACCATTTCACAACGTTATATCAACGTACCTGTGCCCATTGGGTGAGAAATTTCAATGATTTGACAGTTTGTTTATGATTTGACAGTAAAAAATTTCAAACTGTTGACATTTCTGTTCAGCAACGATTGATCATGAGTCATTCAATGTCAGAAAACGCTTACAAATTCTGAAAATTTACATTCAAAAAAATAAATCTGTTCGTTAAGTTTATAGAGTAGGTGCTGTGCTCCATCCATGAGCGGTCTAGTGAGCAAACAATTCGTACAGTTATTAATCGTTTTCGAATAATTTTACTCTTCTCGATTCAAAACAATCAATAAGATGAAATGAGAGAATATTGCTACTTTAGCGCGAATTATTAAAGAAGAATGAAGGAGCTGCGGTTACGGTGGAAGGCGAGCGTTATCGAGTAATGCTAACTGATTTTTTTGTTCCCAAAAATTAATCATCTAATCATCGAAGACATTTGGTTCCAACAAGATAGAGCCAAGAAACTTTCCATACAGCGCTTAACCATCAATTTATGGCATAATCAATCTTGTGAAAATTTCATTTCCAGAAGTGGTCCTAAGCCACCATTGAACCCAAAGGCCAGATTCATTGAAAAAAGTAGTGAAAATTGAAATGATCGGATGGACTATGTAGTTCGTAGTCGAAGACAAACAAACACTCAAAAAAAAAAAAAGATTTGCATGTTCTCCCCTTTAAAAAATCAAAAAAAAATTAAACAATATTTATAGGTAGCCTTTGAGCTGATAGAAAACGCCTAGAAAATGCCATTAATTCAGATGTTCTGCGATTTCAAGAAAAAAATAAAATACTGTAATTTGGGATGAATAGGATAGGTGGGGTATTTCCGTATTGATTGGCAATACTGAATTATGAGCTTAACCCTAAATATGCGACAGCTATCTGTTTTTGAAGTCAGAAGTTGCTTCTACTGGAAACGTTGTTTGTAAAAAATTTACAAAAAGTACGCGTGCAACCTATTTGCAACCTGTTGTGGAGATATGAAAATAGTTTAGTGAGAAAGATCATTTTTTCAAACCCCAACATGCAAATTTTCAGGACAAAATCAAGTTCAGTTTTCCATAAACGTCTAATAGGCCATCGCGGTGGATCACCTAGTATAACAAAGTAATATCATAAAGTTCAACAGAAAATTTCAATAAATATTTTTTATGGTGATACATTTTGAGATTCAAATCGGAGTGAATAGGATTAACTATGCCAATGAAATAAAACCCAGACGAGAAACGTTACAATAAAAGAGGTTTGCATGTAATAAAACTTACCAATACCCAATTGCAATAATATATTAGTATGGTGTTATACCTTGAATCGTTTTTGCAATGCTAAAATAGGATTTTTCTTTTACTATATGTAATATAATCCTATTCTTCCAGACAGATAGGATCTCAAAAAAAAATGTATAAGGTGTGTGAATAAGTCTTTCCCGTTTTTTTTCAAATTTTGAGCCTTTATTGTGAAAAAATGGTTACAAATGAATTATTGAAAGTATTGGCCATCGCTAGCTACAACTTTTCCCCATCTTTCTGGCAACATACGAATCCCGTTGCGAAAAAATTCGACCGGTTTGGCCTCTATCCAGTCATCCACCCATTTTTTGGCTTCCTCGTAGGAATGGAAGTGCTGGTCAGCAAGGCCATGCGACATCGATCTGAAGAGATGGTAATCAGACGGAGCAATGTCTGGACTATACGGCGGGTGGGGTAGGACTTCCCATTTGAGCGTTTCTAAGTATGTTTTCACCGGCTGTGCAAAACGCCGTTCGACGTCTCTCAGCTTCAGTTCGTACGGCACCCAATTTCCTTGCTTTTGGATCATTCCCATGGCTTTCAAACGCTTGGAAATGGTTGTTCGGTCAACTCCCAATGCTTCAGCAAGTTCTTCTGCGTTTGACACGAATCTTCATCAAGCAAAGTCGCCAATTCTTGATCTTCAAAGATTTGCGGCCGCCCGGAACGCTCCTTGTCTTCCACGTCGAAATCGCCACTTTTGAAGCGTCGAAACCATCCGCGAACACTTGAATCATCGACACAACCTTCTCCATAAGCTTCCTGAAGCAACCGATGCGCCTCGGCAGCAGATTTCTTCAAATTGAACCAATAAAGTGAAACTTCCCGCAAATGACGTCGACTCGGCTCAAATTTCGACATTTTCACGATTTCAAAAATTTATGATGCGAAAAAATTTCAACTAATGTGTTAGTGTGGAATTGTTGACAGATGAATAAGCTTTGATTATGACATATGTAACCATTAAATACTCGCACAGTATTGGTGGCACCATCTCTTACAAAAAACGGGAAAGACTTATTCACACACCTGATATATGTGATAATTAGACAGTGATGTGAATAAGTTGTTCGATAGTACACATTAAGACTAATATTTTGGTACCAGAACAAGTTTCCTACCTCATGTGATAAAAAAGGTATAGATTTTAAAATTTGAAAATTGATCCTTTTCACCCTAAATTACCGATACTTAAAGCTGACTCTGTATACAGCAGAAATGGCAGGAACACCAAATGAATGAAATCTGACACTAATGATAGCTGATAACACCTAATCCCAACTCAAAAACAACCGAATCCCATCCCATATTGCCAATAATTGAAGTTTCCAGTGTGTGACCTTGCAGGAGAGTCAAACATCAATCAGTCCAACCCGGCCTACACAAAGAGAAAACCTCCGAACCCCTCGACAATTTTTTCATCATCACCGCCACCCCTCCCAAACCCCAGTTAACCCAGATTTCCGAAACGGAATTTCCTCCGGCCTACCGTTTTTTCCCATATCAAACCTGTACATCCTCGTCCTGCAAACGTGACCGGCATGTCCTGATCTTATTCCTCCGACTGTTGCCTCGATGCGTAGGGGGACCAAACAGCCTTGGCCCTTGCCTCGTGGGCAGACGTCTGGGGGCAGAGGGGGACGGGCAGTGGCGTCGAGTCGTCGCGCAGACACCTTGCACTCGCTTTGCACCCGCCCGTCCGCCCCCGCGAGCCGCCATGACAACGCAGCTCTTGACGCCAGCTCCGCACTGCGTGCCCGCATCCAGGCGCCGTTGCCAAGCCGTTGCTACAAAAGCACGTTTATTTTTTTTTCGACCAAATTAAGGGGAAATGATGAATCCAGTCGAAGTAGGTCATACGCTAGGTTGTCAAGACAAATATGATATTTTCCCCCAAAACAACAATGTTGAATTTGAATATGTTTAGTTAGGTTCATAAAATTGTTTTCCATTTGCTTCAAGGCTGTAATTAAATTCTTTTTTAATGCCTTATCAACAACATCCATATGTGGGCAGGTAACAACCAAGAAATATTTTTCATAAATCTTAATATTAGGGGTAGCCAAGTTCTTGAATTTCAAGATTTTGAAGATCAAGATGAAGGTAATTTTAATTTTAGTAATTTCAGAACAAGACAAAAAAATTTCGAAAAAAAATCATAGAATATCTTGGCCAACAATGAAAACGCTGAAACGTATTTATTTGTAGTAAAGATAATTTATTAAAAGAATACATAGACATAGATTTCTGAGAAAGATTAATACATAAAATTGTAAACTTCAAACAATAAAGCACCTGTAGATTAATCTTAGTATTAGCAGAGGAAATGTGAATGAGACATCATACATTTCAAGGTATGATACAAGAGTACAGATGAAAACCTCATCAAATACTCTGTCTCCCAGTATAGATGTAGTGATTGGTTTGTCTATTTGTTTACAGACTAAGCTGACTGAAGCTAATACTGAAGGGCATCTTCTTCATTTAAACAAAATCTTTTCCATCCTTCCTTTTCACCAAAAGTTGACGACGCATATATTATTATTAAATCTGATAATGAAACTGAAAAGATAACTTGGAAACCACCATGAAATTTATAAATTGGACAAGAATTCACCAAGTGGTCAATAGTTTCTTCTATACTATTCACTCATACAGGGGCCTTTCAATAGAATGCCATTTGAAGAGCATACTTTTGCAACGACCACTACTAGTCCTAAGTCGATTTAAACTAAAGTTTCCTAGGAAGATTGAAACCTGGAACTTTCTTTGAAAGATCAACCATTAGACTTTTGTTGAAGACATTACAAGAACTCCAATCCGAACGCCAAATTTCCTTGTCACTTTTATTAGATTGAAGAAAATCATTAATTCATAAAGGTTCACGTTACTTAAATCTGGCATTTCTAGTATTTGGGAGGTAAGATACAATTGAAAATAGGTTCGTGTAAATGTAAAAATGAAATTTATCCCAAGATTTCTTGTCTGCAACCTATCCACGAATATAGGGCGAAAGTATATGTGATAGCACTGGTAACCAATATAAAAGTGTGGATCTATTAGATTCACTGATAATTCCATAGAAACTTTAAGCTGTGCATCAATATTATGAACATGAGCACTATTGAACCAAACAGAACAACAGTATTCAGCAGCAAAAAACCAAGGCCAAAACTGCCTTCCCTGCTTAAAATTATGTGTAACTCTAACCACATGCCATTTTTGAAAGAGTTGCCTCACTGTTCAAGGCTATGATATAACACCCACGAATTTACAATAGTAGTCACCCTCTAGATAAACATTGACCTGTGTCGCTTTCCGTTTTACTCATTAAAATATACGGCTGGACTGTTTTATGTGGGTCACCCTGTATATCTAGGGCCCTTCAAACTGTATTCACAATAAATACAGGAAAGAAGCCAATGTTTTTCCAGGAAGTTCAATAAGGAAAAAAGGGGAGACTCGATAACAAAACTGATCTCATTTGAATCACTCAACATGAAACTGTAGTGCGTCCGTCTTCCACGAAATTTTTTGAAAGCTGATAAAAAAGAATTAAATTCATCATCTTCTATATTTTAATTAGATCTACACTTATACTCATCAGCAAGCAATTCCAAGTATCATTTAAGTTCATTACACTTGTTATTTTTGTGCCAAAATAAAAGAATTATTATCAATAATAATGTGCAAGTAGGAAGTTGTTTATTAAATAGAAAGAGGGTTGTTTCTTCCTAGCTCATTTATTAGGTCACTAGTTTCGCTCAAAACATAATGATGATGCTCGGACGTTTTTGAGCGAAACTATAGATTCCTAATAAATGAGCTAGGAAGAAACAACCCTCTTTTTATTAATATGTAAAAGAATTATTGTTGTACATCAAAATAAATAGTAATATACAATCAAATTCCACAAAAGATAAAATAATTAGGGTTTGAGTGTAAGAACAGGGTGAATAACCCATCTGAACTCCGCCCTGGAATCGAATTTGAATTACATTTTATTTTTTTTTGTTCTTTATGTTCTTTCTATTCAACAAATTCAATAAGGCTCTTATTATTATTATTAATGATGATTGTCTTTCTTTGTTGATTGTTTTGTTTTGATTGAATATTTTATTCCGATTCTCCTCTAGGCCACTAAGATATCTCAGAAGCAGAGAGCACGTGTGAGGTTATAGATGAATTCACAAATCATTTTCATTAAGAGTATACCGAAAATTATCCGGTCCATCTTAGTCCTATTCAACAATAGGACTAAGATAGTTGATAGTTCAACTACTATCATAGTTCTCAATAACAGATTCAATCCATCAATTTTGAAATCTTAAATAAACAAGAAAATTCTAGAAAAGAACTGACATGGTGTCACGAGTTTTCGAATACTCCTTCATTCATTGTCACTGAAATATTAAGTATTTTATCCAAAATTTATCTTCAACAGATCTGTGATATTGCATTCACAAAGAAAACAAAATTTCGAAGAGTAATTAGCATCCAAACTGCTAGCCTGAAAATTTCAAATTTCTATACGTTTTTCCGTTCAAGAGTTATTGTGTTTATTGTCGGCCGGACGGACAGAAACCAATATCGTGACGAAATTATGTTCGAGGAAAGTACACTCAAATTCAAACGATTTTCTAAACTATATATGGAATTTTGAAAAGAAAAAATCAATATCATATGCTAATACCACAAAATAGAATAAATTTACAAAATAATCACAACACTGATCCACGCAGTAAACAACCCTTTAATTAGAGATTCAAATCAAATTTTCCCGAACCGAATTAGCAAGTAAATTAGCACCGCGAGACATCTGCAACAATGAATAAGCTGTACTTTTGAGTTCCTGAGATTTTCATCTTTCACCTCTCTCCCTCCAGGCAATGCGCGGACGCTTGGCAACGTAGCTTTGAAATATTTAACCCTGAGCTTTCACTTTCTGTTTCTCTACATTCAATTACTCCCAGACCCGGTTACCAGGACACTATCGTTTGTTGAGTAACATTTTCGGTATAAATATTCTATTTCACCGGGACGGAGGTGATTATCCTCCCGATTCAAAGGAGAATGTCAGGAGATATGAACGAATATATCATTTCATTAGGTAGGGAAGCAAAATAGAGGGAATAATGATCCGACCTCTCTGCTTGCTTATTCGTTGTACACTAGGGCAATGTGACGACTTCAGGGCTTTTGTTGAATAAAAACTGATTTCAGTTTTGGTGGATAACGTGACTTTACTGGCGAAAGGGATGGTTTTTATGGGTACAAAATAATAACACTTCTACATTTTGGACGACTAATCAAATTTTGTAATTTGTTTCATATTTGATATGAAACAATTTTACTCAATCATGTCAACATTACACAGATTATACAACTCATGTTCTGATTAAGCAATAGAATCCCTAAATTTCTCATATAGTTACGGCGTATTGATAAGTGAATACTACTTGAAGACGTGGTATAATCGTGTTGGTGTTTCGCCTCCTGCCATATTGTGAATTTCCATAGTAATATTCTTGGACATTCGCCAAAAAATAAAAGTCAAGCACAATGAAATGTAATTGAATTATCAAAATGTAGTGCTTTGGTTACAGTAATTGAATTTATTCGTTATATAATCATAACGAATACCACTCGAGCATAGACAATATATTTCGATTATATGAACCTTTCACTCGACGTAGTTCGCGGTGTATAATCGAATATTGTATAGGCTCTTGTGATATTATAACTGATAATTGCATTCAGTGCAACTATCAATCACCATGACAACACGATTAAGTTTGACAACTTCATTCCAAATAAATTTCAAAACGTTTCAAAAGTTTTGACAATGCGTGTGTATAACAAAGTAAAAATACGCTAATCAAAGAAAAATTCCCAGAAATACAACATATAGACACAAATATATAATAATGATATTTATTCACCATCAAATTTTGCAAGATTCGTCAAATAGCAATCATATCCAAATTCAACAGATTGTGATTACATACAATTAAGCTTTGCTTAGGTCTTTCACAATCATGTTATTTTTTTTCATATTTTACCTTATTGTAACAGTGATGAATAAACGTTATTATTATTATTATTAAAAATTGAAACATAAAAATTCTTCTGAAGAATAAGATGCACCTTTCACCAATATTTCATTAATTTTGCTCTTGAGGTTTTTTCGGTGAATTCTTTATTTCATTAGGAAGCCTGTTGAAAAGCTTTATTCCCCAATAACTCGAAATATTCTGAGTGTTCTTTTCCCTGGATGTATTAATGTGGGGAATATTTATGGATTTTTGCTGCGAACGAGAATATGAATTGAATTGAATAAACATAGGAGCTTGGAAGAATTGACGTTGATACTTAAAGATTGGCGGTCAATATGAGGAAGAAAGACGGTACTGAATATAAAGAACTAACGGTGAAGACAATGTGAAACGTTTTGTACAAAAAAGTACTATAATGATTATGATTGACCCGTTTGACAATATAGTATTAAAATCATCCCGAGATGACCACGAAGCACATGCAATAAATCCTCTATAGTAAAGAAGAGCTACGAATATAATGTTTAGTTAGAGTCCTAAATTTTTTTGTCAAAAAATTTTCCGCCAAATATTCATTTGCGTCATAATTTTATGAGGAATTTCTCAAGCTCGTATCTTGGTAACAACCCAAAGCCGAATGCTGAGGGATGTTACCCTTTCGATTGTAATCAAATTATCTCGTCTCACAGGCAAGAAATTTTTTTTGGTGCCTGGGATTTTAGAGCTGTTTTCAACTATGTATATTTGGGACGCTTAATCAGTTAATGCAATCCGTTTTTCTCTATCAGCTCTTCTTTTTTAGATACATAAACTTATCTAACAATGTGGGTTTCATTCAGTATATTCATTTATGAGAGTTCTGAATTTATTATATATTCATTAATGTAGGTACAATGGTTTTATTGTCAGTCTATAATTGAGTAAATTCCAGGTAAATCTATAAATTGTGGAACCATTGCCTATCAGATACCTTCAATCAATTCAAAATGAATTAAATGATCTCACCAGGGATCTCAATTTATCGAAAAAAGCATCTGAAGGACTGGCTTCTAGGTTGAATGACAAAAATTTATTGAAACAAGGAACCAAAATTACCTTTAACCGTACAAGAGGAAAAGATCTGCTACCATTCGTTTCTCAAGAAGACAATCTTGTATTTTGTCACGAAATTAGGGGGCTCATGAAAGAAATGACAGTTTCTGAAAATATTCCAGTTTGAAATGTGTCCTTCTAAATAATGGGAATAAATATGATTCAATATCACTAGCTCACTCAACGAAACTGAAAGAAGAATATAATACCATAGCTTTGGATAAAGTATCACGAACATCAATGGATGATTGGTGTAGACTTAAAAATGGTAAACTTTCTTCTTGGGAAGCAAAGTGGTTACACGAAATATCCGTGTTTCTTGTGCCTCTGGGAGTAGGGAAAATATACACAACTGTGTTAGAAAAGATTGGCCCCAGAAAGAAAACATGGACGTTGGGGAAAAGAATGTCATTAACGACGCTTTGGTTGAAAGAGAAAAAGTTATACTTCCTCCGTTACAATATAGTTGGCCTTAATGAAACAATTTGTAAAGTCTCTTGATAAGAATGGGTCATGTTCTGCATATATAGGGATAAAAATGCATCAGTTGAGTACAAAAAAACTCGAAGCAGGGATATTTAACGGCCAACAATTAATTAAGGATCCTGCCTTCATACATTCAATGGATCAAGTTGAACAACAGTTGACATCATTTGTTGCAGTTGTGGAAAATTTTCTAGGCAAACATAAAGCTCCAAACTAAGTTGAAATGGTTAACACGATACCTAATAGTTTCAAATTCTCAAGGTGCAATATGTATTAAAATCCACTAAGACCGTTTTCCATAAAATTTTGAATTATTAAAAACAATAAGCACAGCAATCATCCGTCAAAGTTTGTCAGGGAGCTTGTAGAATAACTTGTATAATGATACGTAAAAGGTTATTTTTAAATAACTTACTACAATTGCCTTAGGTATTAAAGGTTTTTTTGCAGAATTTATGCAGAATATGGGTAAGTTAATGAAGAATACCTATTATCTCAACATTATGTGGCGTTCAAAAGAGAAAATATTCATGGAAAGAATAGGATTCTGCTCCACATTAGACGAAGCTATCATCATCAAGATCCAGTAAAAAAAAATTATATAAATCTTCGATAATTATGGAACAACCATTGAATTCCCCTGATATGACTCTGGCCGGTTTTATCCTCTTTACAAAACTCAAATAGCCACTTTTGGGTAAGGCTCCTGTTTTCAAGCAATAACAAGACAAGAGACACAAGTGCATTTGAAAATTATTCCGGTTTATCCGCTAGTGTAAGTTCCGAAAAGGTTCACCTAAATTTCAGGGTTTTTCTTGAGGTTTTTCAATTTTTCACTTGCCTGAGCTGCGGAGAAGAATCAGAAAAGCATGAAAAAATCTTACTATGCAATCATGTATAATAAAATTAGCACTATACTGCACATAACTTGCAAAATTTAGAGGAGTGGAGTTTTCTCGTTCTTCTTCTTAATGAGCATTCTTCATCAATGGAGGTTGGATATTACCGTGGCAAATTCTTTCTCGTTAAAATGAAGTTATCCGAAAAGACTTTTTTTTTTGAATGACGATCACTTAATCAATTTTTTTCGAAGAAGATAAGACTAGGAAAGTTGGAGAAATAATTCAGTGACTTGTACAACATCAATATAAGTACACACCCTTCTGTATTTGTAGCATTAACTAGGTCATTAACGAATAACCTACGAGGTCAACTCAACACGCAACAAAAATGATCACTCTTGTTTTCAAATTCACTATACAAAAATCCACGATCAACTTGTATGGAAAATTATTCAGTCTTCTTTAAACCCTCTTTTCGAAATGAGCATTTTATTCCGAAGTAAGTATTTTATTGAATCGATTAAGAGAATATTCTCATACAGGGTGAGTCTATAGTGCTCGATCGGTCGATAACTCCTGTAAATTTAGGATAGGAGAATGATTCAAATTTTGACGGAATCGACAGCACTCAACGCATAGCTTGAATTATTTTTGACTTCACAGGCTGATTTGAAAGTGGTAAAAGACGATACCACCTTGTTTTTTAAATTTGAATGCCCCTTTTTTATATCATACTTATAATCTCCATGAAATTCTGATTTCGAAATACTCTACATGTCATCATTCATCTGTAGTACTTTTTGAGAAAAACCTCTATTTTCGATAAAGTTCATGGTTATAATGGTTGAAACAAAATAAAATTTCTTGAAAATCATTCGAGATAATTGTACGAATTATTTTTTATTGCATTCCCCAAAAATTTTCAAATCTTTTGCAAATTTACGGATCACTCTACAGGTGGTCCGAAAAGGAATGAAATTTTTCAAAAATAAATTTTAAATAATATCAAAGTCCATTTTTTCTAATTTGTTCAAAATGCTTCGCATTTCATATTTTATACTAGAACTGAAAGGATACTTTTCACGTATACAATTCCAAAAGGTATTAGAACACTCATTTCTACTCAATATCTACTAATAATAGCAATTAAAGATATGCCAAATAAAAAAATCATCAAAATATTTACATTTTGACAAAATGAAATGGAGATCACGTGAACAAACAGAGACATAGTCGGAACCCTTGAGGAGCTTGAAATAACTGTATATTTTCAGCTAAAACGGTCTTGTCAATATTTATCGCTCACAATGATCTGATCAGATGTCTGCAAACTTTTTTAATAATTTAAATATGATTAAAATGAGGTGCAGTTCGATTTGAAAAAAGTTTGCAGACATCTGAGCAGATCATTTAAGCGAATAATAGTAATGGGACTTTTTCAGCTGAAAATATCCATTCATTTCGAACTCCTCAAGAGAATTCTGACTATCAGGGCCGCCGCCAGACATTTTGGCGCCCAGGCAAAATCAAATGTCCCTGCATTGCTTTGCCTAATCATAGTATGAGGAATTCCTTATACTATGGCCTAATGTACCTAAATTTTATTTGAAGCAGCCTCTGTTATTCCTGTCAGGCATCTTTCAATTCGATATGAAATCGTAATGTTGAACTTAAAATCACCTTGTCAAATTTATCAAAGGACTTTTTGTCGATTTCATCGAAAAAAGCCCTGAATTGTTTGGAAGTTTGGCTCCACAGTAAAATGACAACGCTTTTTAATACCCATCTATTTGCATTTTCATAACTGGATTTCAATAAAATTGGCACTTGGCAATTTTTATTTTTGCATTTTACTACAAATAATTGTATTTTCACATTTTTGTGTCAAAATGTCTTGACTTTGCGTCCCTACAATTTGTCGCCCCAGCTAAATGTCCCTTATGCCGGTCCTGGCGGAAACCCTGCTGACTATGCTTCTGTTTGTTCACGTGGTCTCCATTTTATTTCGTTAAAATGTGTTTTTGAATATTTTGACATTGTATGCGTGAAAAGTATACGCCAGCCCCAGTACAAAACATGAAATGCGAAGCATTTTGAAAATAATTCAATTAGGCACAACATGTCTAGACAAAAAAATGAAGACTACTCGCTAGGCTATGCCATTTGAAAAAATGGACTTATTGATATTTTTCAAAAGTCATTTTCAAAAAATTACAGTCTCTTTCGGACCACCTGTAGAGTGATACGTAAATTTGCAGAAGACTTGAAAACTTTTCGGGAATTCAATAAAACATCATTTTTACAATTATCTCGAACAGTTTCCAAGATATGATCTTCAGTTTAAATTATTATAACCATAAAATTTTTCGAAATTGGCCTACCTCAATAAGTACCATAGATAAATAATGACAAGTGGAGTACATATTTCGATATCAGAATTTCATGAAGATTATGTGAGTATAATATAAAATGGGTATTCCCATTTCATAAAACAAGGTGGTATCGTCTTTCACCACTTTAGGACCAGCCTATAGAGTCAAAAATAGTTTGAGCTTATGCGCTGAGTGTTGTCGATTCCGTCAAAATTTGAATCAATCTCCTAGCCCAAAATTTATCGAGTTATTAGGCCACTTAGTGAAATGACAGTATAAACATTCAATTTTTCCTTAATTTGAACTCACTTGGTGGTAAATTTGAATCAAATCGAAAAGTTTTTAAACGTTCTGAACCTCCAAAATTCTGCCATAATGATCCCAAGATCATATTCGTTCCATTAGGTGTAACTTGATGTTTAACACCACATGAAGAGTAATGACAAGAATCAAAGAGAAAACGAATATTTAAACTCTCAAAATCACGAAGGATATACTTTTTAAAACATCCCAATATATTCTGACTACTGCCCTGGAGTTTTCAGCGATATCTTCACGGAGGCTGCACATAAAAACAGAAGATGTCGCCAAGGAGTTCGTTTCTGAGGAAACGTTTTTTCATCACCATGGTTATTATGGGTTTTCTAGGACCTGTGCACATGTTCCCGAAATCAATATTTTGCGTTGACCGGTATGACCTGATTTTTTACCTGTTGAGCACGTGCCATGCGAAAATAATTCCATCTTCGTGTGAAACGATAAAAATTCAAAATAATAAAAATTTTAATAAATAAATTTTATACTCTAATTTTTCCAGGCATAAGAATCATTTAGCAACAAATTTATTATATACCTACCTACATAATGTTTGTGTTAATTTTCTTTCATCATTGTCTTGACGTTATTATGATGGATATCAAAACTCCGAATAATTTTCAAGAAGGAAATAAAATGTAAAATTATCGAAAGTAATAGGTACCACAAGTGCTTCAAATTTTATCGACAATTTTTTTTCCACGAAAACTTATTTATTTGGTAAAAATATGAAAAAAAAAACGATCTATATTCGGTTTGTTTGAATGTTTCTCAAATGAACAAGTTTGAGTAATGAAAATTAAAAATTATCTGATAAAGTTTCAAGAATGATTTGCCTTTGGAAAGATTTTTTTTTCAACAATTTAAATGTTCAATATTCTCTTGGATGGTGGCACTGAATCAGTTCGTGTTCATTTTGCAATAATACTCAGAGCATTTTAAGCTGTCAATAATGATAAATTCGAAGTGAAATTTTGACGTTTTAATGTAAACAAGGTATTATTGATGAGGAAGCAGTGTTATCAGTATACCTAATCCTGACTGATTGGCTAGAATAATGCATTGTTATTAGTTGAAAATTCAGATTTCCACATATGAAAAAATAACAAAAAAATGGGGTACACTGTAACATTGTTAGTATGCACGTTTTCCTTCGCCATTCTGCAACTCTCAGTAATTGGATTTCAATCTATCTATATCAATTTATTTTTTATTTGAACCCAGTTAATGCGGGATCGATCATCTTTCACTTTATTCATTATTTTGGAGTATGATTTCATGAAAGAATACTGAAGAAACACGATGTTTCGCGAAATGTTAGTTTCCCTTTTTGAAGAGAATATTAATTCTGAGCCAGTCTGAACTTTTGTTTTCACTTGGGTTGAACAAGAATAATTGAATAAGGTTCCTCGAAAGAATAGTTTCGTTGAATCTTGAATATAGCTACCGCCATCCTAATTGAAAATAGTATTGGTACTTTCGCCATTTTGCAACGTATTAATTTGCTCCGATTTTTTTTTCCATTGAACTTAATAGATTAAAAAACCATTTTTTCAGTAGTATGTTGGTCAGAATAATAACAAAGTTTTCATATGAAGTACACCAGATTTTAATTAAAAAGATTTGTACGTTCTTACATTCTTAATTTAGTAAATCAATTCATTGAAGTAGTTAGTTGTTTCACACAAGTAGCTCAAATTATTTTTTTTATTCTATCAAGAAAAGCGTAACCCCTCAAAATGTCAAAATAAATGTTAATAATGAAGATTAAAGAAGCATCTACAAAAGAGAAAATGAAACTAAATTATTGAATTGAATCGCTTTCATAATGACATTCGAAGGATATGAAGCAATCATATTCAACAATGCAAATGTTCAAAACTTTTTTATTAATCATTAGCCTATTGGCTTTACTATTCCTATCTCTATTTTATGTATTTGAGATATCGTGATATGATAATTTTCCTGAATAAAATACAATTGTCCCAACCAAACCATAAATTATTAGCCATAATAAAAAATACGTAATGTAAAAACAACACAATTTCTCTAGACTAATAGATAGATAGATAATAGATAAATATCTATTTTCAAACCAAAAAATGAATTTATTGTCTCATTGTTTTTCTCCAGATCTGGTATCAGACTTTTAATGAATTGATTCAAAAAATTCAAGATGTTTATACAATGCGCTTCATTTATTAATCTCGCATAATATAAATGAATACATTGTGGAGATACATATTAGGAAAATATTCATAATATGCCCGGAAAGATGTGATATAGCTTCATTCCCGAGAAATAGGCACATTCACATTGACATCATTTATAAATCAATTTATTCATTTGCATTCAATGAAATTAACCACTTCGAAAAAGCGCATCCACCATAAATTGTCAATTCTCATGAAAACCTATGGTTTTAATCAATATATCAGAAATGATCGAATGAATAAAATACTATAACACCAACTGGCGTATTTTCTAACTATTTTTTATTCAAACAATGAAAGAAATAGCAGTTTTATTGCATATACAATAATAATGCATTTTCCACAACAAATGGTAACTTTCAGAAGTTAGGTACCTACTTAATCTTCTCAGTATCATAATACAACACACTATGAAAAATCACGCAACTCACCTGACTCCAATTATTTGAATAATATACAATACTGGGAAAACTTCCAACGATTTTCCACAGCAAATTCAGGTACAGGAAAAGTGAAAATAGCGCGATTTAATTTTAACCTATCATTTTATATCACAATTATCACAACATTTACGGAATGTTCAAAATCATCGGAGAAAATTCACAATAACACAGGAGCATTCTTCCTCGAGGAAGATGGTGTCAATTTTCCATCATTATATACACATACATGCACGAAGAAGATTAAGGATGGCAACTCTGTCATACGGAAAATCGCACGCATGTCCGATAGAAATGGGGAAAATGAGGTGAAATGTCCCAAGTTTTCTCTTAGTTTAAATGTGCAATAGGCCTTTCGTTTTCGTCCCAAGGACGTTCCAGTGTCCTTGAATGACACTAGAACTACAAATTATGATCCTTCAAATCTAACCTCAAACTGTCATTCAACAGTGTTCCCAACAAAAATATATTTTATATAATATTAATTGACCATATTCACCGTCGCCATATTGTTCTGCGACAATACCAACGACCCAGTGTTCCCAACGGAGAAATATTGAGTTTACTAGAGAAATACCGCTTATATCAAAAATACTATCAGTCAAAGAGATTATTCTTCCACTAACTATTTCCAAAAATAGAGCGAAACCTTCATTTATACACTCGGCCACAGTTAATTTGTATATAAAACTACCTTTCACTAATGTTTTTATTTCCAAAAGGTGAAATTTTTGCGAAATATTGTCCCAAACAAGCCTATCTGGCGTAGCAGCCAGAAAAGGTACTCCGGAATTTACACATAAACCACAATTATAAACTTTATATTGTGGAATTTTTCTAGTAAACTCAATAGTTGGTATTGTCGCATAACAATATGGCGACGGTGAATATGGTCAATTTGAGTAAAGTGATATGTGATGTTGATTATCCTACAGTGACTTTATTAATAAAGTCACTATAGATTTTTCTATCTTGTATTAAATGTATATAGAAAAATGAATAAATTACAAAGGATTCTATTTGTTACTCGAACATTGCCTACCAATTATAATTATAGTACCAATACTACATCTCTTTATTGCTTAGATCTGGTGAAGTAAAGAGTATACAATAGTGTAAAATTTGCCTCTTCAATTTGTAATTTTAGGAAATTCGACTATGAAAATTTTATGACTGTGCTTCTGTTAGAAAATACCTCAAGATCAACAGCTCTAGCTGTAAGAAGCTTCAATGTGGAACTATCAAAAGTCTCTGAGCAAACAAGCCAAATTAATACAGGTCAGGCTAGATTACAGTTTTGGGAGAATACAATAGAGGCGTGTTACAAGGAAGATGTTAAAAAAGTACCTCAACATCCAGTGGCAATGGAAGTATACAAGGTACCATTGAAGGAATATCGGACGAAAACCTAAAACATTTTAATTTTAGCTGTTTTAGGCAGTTAAGCGATCAAATCTCACCCAAAGATATTTCAAAAACTTAATAAAATGTCGTCATGATTATCTCAATCGAAACTTTTTTGGGTCTTTAGAGGAAATGGAGAAATATTCAGAGAGTGCTGTGTCAAATTTATATTATCTTATTCTCGAAGGTTGTGGTGTCAAGAATATGCATGCAGATCATGTAGCATCTCATTTGGGAAAGGCCCAAGGAATATTGAATTTATTACGGTAAGAATTTGTTTAAATATTATTTTTCTACATAGTAAATATTTTCATTTCAGAAGCTGTGTTGTTGCAAGGAAACTTAATTTCATATCAATACCACAGGAAATTTTAGTTAAGTACAGTGTTAGTGATCAAAGTATATTGAATGGAGCATCAAGTCACAAATTAAATGACTGCGTATTTGAGGTTGCTAGTAGAGCTCATCACCATCTTCAAAAAGCTAGAAAGTTATCAGATAAACTTCCTAGCAATTGTAATTCAGTCTTTTTGCCAGCTGTTACTATTGATGGATACCTTACCAAACTACAAGTTGTAGGTTATGACATTTTTCATCCATCCTTGAAAAGAAAACCTTTGTTCTGGTTACCTAAGTTAATGTGGTATAAATACAGAAATAAATATTAATCATAGATTTGTTTTATTATTATTGTGCATGTTTTACATCTTTGTATATTCAAAAAAAACGAATGTATATTTACATATAATAGAAATTATTATTAACTCCATTCGAAAACTGTTCTATAATTAGTAATTGATTATTGAATGCAGACAATTTTCTCTGGGTAGTCAGAAATTAATATTGATTTACTTCGGGAGATTGTAAATAATTTAAATTATTACATATAATCACATACAGGTAATAATGTATTATACCTCAGTGATGTGATTTGTTTATTTACCGAAATAAACTCCATTATTATTATTATTGTTGATAATGAAGAATTAGTTGGTCCAATGGACCTACTTGAACACTTTGAAATAAATAAGCTTAATAAATCCACAGAAATAAACCTAACAGTAAAATGGGAATGTCCAAACCACCTTTGTTAAATTTATTTTAATATAATTATTCTGTACTATATTATTCTATGCATATTAGTTTTGAACATATGATACCAACTTTTTCATAAACAATTGTGTAGATGATATTTCTTCAGTATGGTTCTTGATAATGGAGTAATTACCGAATCCTGTTGTACAGAGAAGAAAATTAATAAACGATGGAAATTGATAAAATATTGTTCTTTATTTCGTTGTGTTGAAATAATGATCTGATACTAGAATGAATTTTTTCTTCATTGCATCTTATAATGTGCAAAAATATCTATTTGCTTCAAAAAAAATTATGCAGTGACAAGAGCTTGAATAATAAAGGAAAAAACCGTTTTTATTTGCGTTTAATTCATCGATGATCTTCTGTAAAATTGGAAGTCTTTGTTTAATAAAGTTTTACCTTTGAACGTGCGATATATAATTTCATATTTCCAAACATTTTTCTTAATTTGTTCAACATATAAATAATTTCTGAGGAATCTGGACGTTTGCTGAAAGATATAAAGCTCTGAATGAAGTGGTCCTTTAATTGAAACTTCTATTCAATTCATATACCTATGGCATTGTTGAAAAAACGAAATCCGTATTAAATGATGAGTATATATATATATCACTCGATATTGGATGTTTTTTTTTTAATTTCACTTCAATAATAAAAAACACATATTTGGAATAAAAAAAGGGAGCATGCAAGGGGTATTTTTCATGGAATTACCAAATTTTTGCATCTTATCAATTCCTATTAAAAGGATTCGGCTCTTACTTCATGAAAATTCATTATCAAATGAAGTAAGGCAAAATAATTCCCACAAATGTTTGTAGCAATTATTTTCTATAACTTTTTGGTAAGTTTTATTCTTTATTAATTTTTTGTTCGTAATTACATTATACATCAGAACTGATAATTATTAATAGTTTACATATTAATTCGAAAAAACCGCTCTTTTAGATGAATTCTGATAATTATTAATAGTTTACATATTAATTCGAAAAAACCGCTCTTTTAGATGAATTCTGATAATTATTAATAGTTTACATATTAATCCGAAAAAACCGCTCTTTTAGGACGGTATGCGCAGGCGATAAATTAATATCGCGCTCTTTATTCAACTCTCTTATCAATCTCGATTTCCTCATATGAAATTTCTAGAAGATTCCTGCCTTTGCCAGACGACAGCGCGAGTTGCTTTAGTAGATCCCGAATTGTCCGATCAGTAATCGTTACCAGTGAATAGGCTAATTTTAAGCTTATAAAAAGCCGGCGACTAGAATTATTAATTAATTTACTGTTTTTTCCTTGTTCAAATACCTCATTAGAAGAAAAAGGTAAGGATAAATCATTTATTCAAATAACTGAGAATACTATGTTTTCCATAGAAATCGATAGATTAGCTCGTCTATTGAAGCACATGTTCACCGAAACTTTTATAGGCTCAAATCTCTGTTCATAACTCCTCTCATTCCGACATTCAATCTTAATGAGAGTAAGTAGTAATTTTTGAAGGTGTGGGAGTAAATTTTTTGATATAATTGTTAGATTTAATTTCCTTTTTAGGTTAGGGCAAAATGCAACTTGAGATTGGGGGTTTATCGGTTTCATCAAAATTTATCAAGTTGACTATGATACTTGATTCCATAAGAGAGCTGTCAGATAAATTGATTTTTCTATAATTCAGTCAAATTATTTTTACTAAGATTCTTATTCTTATAGATGTACCGTTTACCAGCAACATTGAGAACCACCGCTTTAGTTAAAGCTAACAGATTGAATAATGTGCAGAGGTGGTATGCTAAAGATGTTAGGTTTGGTGCTGAAGTTAGAGCCCTTATGCTGCAAGGTGTAGATGTATTAGCCGATGCTGTGGCCATCACTATGGGTCCAAAGGTTAGCTTTCATATTGGCTTAGTAATTTTTAAATGCAATCCATAAAAGATTTATTGCACTAAAATGTTATATGGTGTTTTTTATCTTCAGGGTCGAAATGTAATCATTGAACAGTCATGGGGCTCGCCAAAAATAACTAAAGATGGCGTTACTGTCGCTAAAGGTGTAGAACTCAAAGACAAAATTCAAAATATTGGTGCTAGGTTAGTACAAGATGTTGCCAACAACACAAATGAAAAAGCTGGTGATGGTACCACCACAGCTACAGTTTTAGCTAGGTCAATTGCGAAGGATGGTTTTGATAATATTGGCAAAGGTGCCAATCCTGTAGAGGTTAGAAAAGGTAAAATGAGTTTAAATAATCTGGCATAATATTTCACAATATTTCCTAGATGTTTTCTCTAATCATGTGATTTGCAGGAATTATGATGGCTGTTGAGAAAATCACCGAAACTCTTAAAACTTTATCAAGACCTGTCACAACACCTGAAGAAATTTGTCAAGTAGCCACAATTTCTGCTAATGGTGATAATGCCATTGGTTCCCTTATTTCTGATGCTATGAAGAGAGTTGGAAAAGAAGGAGTTATTACTGTTAAAGATGGTAAGACCCTTAACGATGAATTGGAAGTTATTGAGGGTATGAAGTTTGACCGTGGATACATTTCTCCCTACTTCGTCAATACATCTAAAGGTATGAATACCATAATTTGAATTGAACTGATGATTCAATGATTTAGTTTTTTATAGGAGCCAAAGTTGAATATCAGGATGCTCTATTACTTTTGAGTGAAAAGAAAATTTCTTCAGTTCAAAGCATTGTTCCTGCTTTGGAGTTGGCCAATGCTCAACGAAAACCATTGATTATTATTGCGGAAGATGTTGATGGTGAAGCATTAACCACATTGGTAGTAAATAGGTTGGTTGCATTGTCTTTGTATTTTGTTGTTTGATCAATATACATAATTCAGAATACAATTTGAAATTTTAAATTGTTCAATCCAGGTTGAGAATTGGATTGCAAGTAGCAGCTGTAAAAGCCCCAGGTTTTGGAGACAACCGTAAATCCACTCTGCAAGATATGGCCATTGCTACAGGTGGAATTGTTTTTGGGGATGAAGCCAATGTAGTCAAAATTGAAGACATTCAGCTGGCAGACTTGGGCCAAGTTGGAGAAATTGTAATTACCAAAGATGACACTTTACTCCTCAAGGGAAAAGGCAAGAAGGATGATATTGACAGGCGCGCTGATGCAATCAGAGACCAAATTCAGGAAACTACTTCTGAATATGAGAAAGAAAAACTGCAAGAAAGGTTAGCTCGTTTGGCATCTGGTGTTGCTGTTTTGAAAGTTGGGGGCAGCAGCGAAGTTGAAGTAAATGAGAAGAAGGACCGTGTTACAGATGCCTTGAATGCTACAAGAGCAGCTGTTGAGGAAGGTATTGTACCTGGAGGCGGTACTGCCTTGTTGAGATGTGCTAAGAGCTTGGATTCTTTGAAAACTGCCAACAGCGATCAAGCTAATGGTGAGATCATTTTATTTATATCAAAAATATTGATTTCTTCTGCAGAAATATGTGATTTCCTCCAATTCTGAAATTTACCCAGAATAACTTTGAGGAAGGCTCATATTCGGTTTTATTAAATCAACCTCTAAATACTTTTAGTATTGAGTTAGTTCAGCTTCGTTCATCCAGTTCTTATACAGGATGTTCCACCACTGACGCGACGCTTCATTACAGTTAAGCTTTGAAATTTTTTATTTTTTTGTCACATCATTATTATTATGTGAACTGGGGTCGTTGTGGCTCGGTAAGCCTTCCGGGAACTGCGACCATGTAGATTGTTCTCTACCCTACTCATTCATGGAAACCCAAGGAGGTTGTCAATGAGGTTATGTCACATCATTAGGCCCCATTATAGATGCCCTGGTAAAATTGTTTGGAAAATACGCTGGATGTACCAAAAAAAGTGTAATTGACAAAACATATGTTTCTTCTTGTGAAACATCCTGTTTTTCGTTGAAATTTCAGATTATTTAGAAGAAATGAATCCATGTTTATTTGAAGTTTGAAACTTTTTCGAGATAAATATTTTGATTTTTCACAAACCTTTGGAGAAATACCTAATTGCTCAGAAATGAATAAATTTATCTAAATGAGATTTTCAAAGTGAATTCTTGAAGAAAGGAAGTAAGTTTCGACTTTTTAATAAACAATGAGAACTCTACTGGGTGTTAAAGATGCAACAATTCATTGAGGACTCATTCAAATGTTAATATCGGGCTTATTCTAAATGGCATACCCTGTACTCCATTTTTTTTATTAGATAGCAAATTTTAATATCTTGAAAAAATTGTAGATGAGGAAATAAAATATTACCTAACATTTGAATGAGTTATCAATAAATCGTCTCATTTTAAACACTCAGTAGAGTTCTCAATGATTATCAAGAATTCAGTACTTACCTCTATTCTTCTAGAATTCTTTGCTGAAATCTCATTAAATAAATTCATTTAAAAGTTATTAGATTTTTCCAAAGACCCTTCAATTTATGAAAAATCGAAATATCTCAAAAAACGGTAAGTTATATTAAACTTTGAACGGACTTGGGTTCGTTTATTCCTTAGATTATTTACAACAAGATGGAGCAATCCCTTACTAGATGAACTGAATGTTTTGTTCCCATAATAAACACTGTTTGTTTACAAACAAAGTGTGTTGTCGTAAATAGAAGTCAGTGGCGTGGATCTAAAAATTTGTTAAGAATAGAAATAAATCCTTCAAAGGTTATCGAATCTTTAATTATTATTTCATTGGATGCATAATTAATGTCATTATTTTTATGAATTTTGTTAACCTTCCCGATGTTTTCATCTTATTCTAAATCATTGTTATACGCAGAATTTTTATAGTGCAGGCATATTTTCGATTCGAAAAAATATTCAATATGAAAAGAGATTTGAAATAGCAAATATGATATTCAAATATTGTTGTTCTGGTTTTAATAATTACAAATACCTATACAATTGAATGTTATATCATTATCAATGATTTTATTAACAATCCTATTATATCGAATACATCTATTCAGGTCACTTTTCAATAAGGCTGCATGGTAGGTTATTACCATACAAGATGATGCTGTATCTAAATTTGGATTTTAACACAGCTTGATATCTTGTTCTGAGGTGAGTCCAGATTTTTATTGGGGACCACCATGTTATTACAAATGGAGCTCATTTGACTGCAAAGGTTTGAAATTTAAGGGTATTACACCTGAATACTATGTTAAATTGAATAACAAAAATAACAATAAATTTATTGATCCAGTTCGACATGAAAATGTATTAGATAGGTCAGTTTTACATCAAGTGTGAAGTATAATCATATCAGTTCTCATTAATGCTGTAATAGGCCTTACTTACTTACTGAAACCTTGTCCATCCATTACCTGCACCTTTGAGAGCAAATGATATTATGAATGTATAGTTTTGTTCCACTATATAAGATAGATGATTGGAATTTTGTGAGTTTTGCAATGGAATGGACGGAGAATCAGTATTTATAGTGGAATAGCAATTGAAACTTGAAAGCCTGCATAATCAGGATTGATTATCAAGCAAGGATGTATTAATAACTTCCATAAAAAATAACATGTAACATAAAATAAATGATTTTTACAATAATGATTTGAAGAAATACGATAGGTAACTAAAATATACTGATAATCGATTCTTCAGAAATGTTTATAATAAAATAACTAAGAATCCATATCTACTACTGCTATAGTCCTTGGTAATTGAATCCAAACAGGATCGAAAAGTACACAATCAAAAAAGAGTGTTTTATACACCCTGATCACCCTAAAACTTAAAACTAACAATTGTAAAGATAAAAAAAAAACTTATTGATTCTGATACAAAATCAGATGTGTGAGCATGCTTCTTACTCGATTCACCACTTGATCGCTCATTTTTCTTGTCTCGTGGTGAATTCTTATAGTGAAATATCTTTTCAATATCAGTTTTATCAAAGGCAATTCATGACTTTCTAGAAACCCTTCATCAAATACATGATTGCCAAATGCATTCAAAACATCATCTGGTAAACAGACAATACAATTATGAATCAACTTATTGATTAAATTTTCAGACTTTGTACTCAAAATATTAGGGTTGTTAGAAATCATATATCTTATTGTTTTTTCTGCTTGTGTGCATATCTTAATGACAAATTTGGATGCCTTGAATAAATTGCCATACGTTTTTCTTTTCTGTAGAAATGAATATGTTTCACAAGTCTCCAACATATCAAGACATTTTGAGCAAGTGATACATTTTTTCAATGACTTGACAACGAATCCTGCTATATAAATTAAAACATCCTGTATATATGAAGATAATTGCCATCCTGAAGAACCAAAGTAATCATGATCATTTAACGCTGCACACAAATT
This sequence comes from Harmonia axyridis, assembly GCF_914767665.1. NCBI lineage: Eukaryota > Metazoa > Arthropoda > Insecta > Coleoptera > Coccinellidae > Harmonia > Harmonia axyridis. The sequence continues at coordinate 28,865,757 of NC_059504.1, read as the reverse complement.
TTTATACTCTTCAGTCTCCTCCAAGTCCTCCTTATGATCATTTATTGTTATTTTTTTATATGACGAAACATGAAGAATTGATGTATTGTCCAAATTAACAACATTTCCAGAATCAGCACCTCTCACTTCCCTTGCTATCAACAACTTTTTATATGCTGACTGAAATTGTCTGGCTGTGGGATTGTTGTTGTATCCATTCAGACTCCTGATAGCACCAAAAAATACCTCCAGATGGTCTTGAGAGAACTTATAGGTCAATAAAAAGTCTAATTTTTTTGACACCACATACATTCTAAATATTTCCTCAAGACTCTCCATACATATTAAAAACCCTAGAAACCCTGTTTTCCTTCTTGAAGATAATACTGGTGTTCCATTCAAAGTCAGTTCCATGAAGTATTCTTTTGCTTCAGAAAACCTTTCCACGTATAAATCAATGTTTTCAAAAGATAATGCCCTCTTATATGTATATGGAGAGAATTTATTTCTTGAGTTCAAGATGTCAAATAAATCATTAACTAAGAGACAGAAATTTGCAGTCTCTTCAGCACCTTTAAAATTTGTCAATTTCAAATCAAACTCAAGGAATTTAAGAGCATCCGACACACTCCTGCTGAATGTCTGCGCAGCAATCTTCACTCTCATTTTTTCTTTCACAAAATGTAAATGACGTTTTCTTATCTTCGTTGCTGCATTCAATCCTTCTGTGTCTTGGAGATTCACAAGTTCTTCAAGATAGGTCCATTTGATTAATTTATCATTTTTTGTTTTCAAAATCTTACTGTCTCCTAAACAATTCCTCAAGAGTTTGAGCATGTGACAAGGGTCAAGAAAAATTAATACCTTCTCTTTGGTGACTGGATGTTCAAAGTGAGTCTTCAATGATTGAGGATTCGAAAAATCAGCACCCAAATGACTCGCCATATTCAAATTCGAAGCTGCTCCATCAAAAGTAACAGAAGTTATTCTCAAATTTACTTCATTCAAAAACTCCAGACAGTTAATTACCAAATTGGCTCTTTCTCTGCTTGATAATCCATCTATCAAAAAATAGCCTACTGGAATTTTCCAGTGACCATTGATGCAGGTAACTAAAAACACAAGTGCTTCCTTAGCTTCTGGTAAAGTATCCACTTCAGGTTTTTCTCCAAAACTTATTGATCCATAAAATTTACCAGCAATAAATTCGATTTTTTTTCTAATGGCCATCTCGTCAATCACCAGATTGCAATAAATTTGTTCTCCCGCAGACTGCTGCACTTTGTTCTTCAATGCACTGAGGGCTTCAGTTGTGAAGCCAGGAGTTCCATCGATGGTCTGATACCACTTAGAAATAGTCTTTGGGTGTGGAAGTGAATTATTGAATTTTTCCCTAACATAATTATAGGCCCTAGGCGAGTAAAAATGTAATGATAGGGCAAATGCTCGTAGAGAAGGTGTAAATTTCTGATTTTTTGATCCCCTTATGAGTCTATTTACCATATCTCTACTAGGACCTGGTAACGATGCCTGAAATATTGAAAATAATTACATTCCACAAATATATGCAAAGCTGAATCTTACTTACCTCTATATAATCTTGAGCATTATCGGATATAAGGTTCATTTCCCTCAAATTATTCAGTAGTCCTGAAATATCTGAAATTTTCTGTTGCAGTCTTCTGTTCTTCATCCTCAATGCTTTCAGTTTCTTTTTCTGTTCTGCAATTTTTCGTTTAGCAAGGGAGAAGGCAAATTTTCCTTGTTTTGGTGTCCTGAAATCTTCATCCCTTACATCACCAACAAAACATTTTCTTTTTCTTGGTCTTGGTACAGAACTTTTAGCTTCAGAACTGAAATAAGAAGGTTTTATATAATGAACCAGAATATATTTTGCAATATTATAAATATAAAATTAAGTAAAACTTACGTAGTTGGATGTGCTACTGTTAATACTTCCGAGGATACCAAGTTGCTTGACGATTCTGAAGCTGTCATAGTACCGGACAATTCTGAAACTGTCAAAGCACCAGAGGATTCTGTATCGGTCAAAAAAGCAGATAAATCTGAAGCGGTTAATGTATCAGATAAATCTGAAGCAGTCAATGTAGCAGATAAATCTGAAGTAGTCAGTGTAGCAGACAAATCACTAGCTGTTAAAGTTCTGGATAGTTCAGAATTACTCAGTTTTGAGGATTCCCTGACACTACCTAGCTTATTAGTATCTAATGGTTCTGGAGTCACAGGCCTTTCATCTGGAGATGTGCTACTGGAACTGAAATTAGAAATATTATATTTAGATGTTCATATTATCCAAATCAAATTTTAAAATAAGTTTACAATATGCTTATATTGAGAGCTAGGTATTCCTAGCTACGCCTATGGTAAATTATTATTTGTTGTGTTTACTTACCGATGTATGGATCGCCCGCAGTCTTTACTGGTGCTTTTTTTACATATCACACAGGAATTAACCATTTTTCAGCTTAATACAGCAAATAATTATTGTCCAACCTCGTTTTCACTACAAAAATCACTTGGTTAACTCAAAACGATGAGTTTGAACTTGTTGCACCTAAGCATCAGCTGTCAAAGAAGGCGGCCATAATGAAATTCATTCGCACGTCCAGGTCACGTGGTAGAAAGCCACCAATAGGGAGCTGCGGGAATGTGTTTTGATTTTGACGAAAATAATAAACATATTGCTATCTTATTTCGGCCACGTTTTCTCTCTCACTATGCTCTATCTTGGTGTAAATAATCTAAGGTTTATTCCATGCAATCTGAAATTTAATAAAACACACGGTGCTTCCACAAGAAAACCTTGGTCATTTAAACTTTTATTGTACACCCTGTGTATTTCCAAACAATTTGAGAATATTGCTTTTAATGGACCCTAATAATACTGTGACAAAAAAAATCAATAATTTCAGCGTTCTACAGTAATAAAGCGTTGTGTCAATAGTGGAACACCCAGTATATGTCAGGAAATTGTGATAATTTGATTATAGTAGATTTTTATATGTAGGTTGTTATTTGCATATGCTGAGGATATTTTCTAAAATTTGACCAATCATAGAAATTGACTCGAAAGTTGTGCTAAATTGAAATACAATATTGGTGTTCATGATTCTATTTTTCTGTAAATTGTGAGAAAATTTATTTTAACAACTTAATTGACTACTTTCTGTAGCCTTCCCTGCTCAGGGGGTCCTGTCTGATTTGTAGGAATTTATTGATCAGGTACCACTCCTCATTATATTGAATGGCAGTTAAATTCATTCATTTGGTTTTATAATTTTTTTCCTTATCTTAATTTTTCCAGGTATTTTCATTGTTAAACGTGCTTTGAGGGTACCTTGCATGACCATTGCTAAGAACGCAGGTATGGATGCAACCCAGATAGTAGTTGAAGTAGAACAGAAAGGCGGAGACATTGGTTATGACGCTCTCAACAATGAATATGTTAACATGTTCGAGAGAGGAATCATCGATCCTACCAAAGTGAGTTCTTAATTTATTTTCATTGTTCTCATTGTTATTGTTTGAGATTTGAATTATAGTTTTTTTTTGCCCAAATTTTTCCCTATATTCATCTTTGATTCTATACAGTAGAACCTCGATCATCCGGCCTAATGGAGGGGAAATGGTTCCCGGATAATCGAAAAACACGGACAATCGAAATTCCTCAAAATACGCACAACAACTATGAAAATTAGAGAAATGTATGGGGTACAATTATTTATTAAGCAACAAAATCAATAGAATCATAATATCATATAAAAATATACAAATGAAAAACAAATCATTGCATTGGTACCTATAATACATCGAATGTATATATTTTAGTTGAAAAAGTATGTAATTTTTGTCTGTCTTTTTTTATTATTCATCTTGAGACAAATGTGAGCCCGAATTTTCCTCAAGTGGAGGACATTAATATCCGGTGTGTGAATAAGTCTTTCCCGTTTTTTTTGAAATTTTGAGCCTTTATTGTGACAAAATGGTTACAAATGAATTATTGAAAGTATTGGCCATCGCTAGCTACAACTTTTCCCCATCTTTCTGGCAACATACGAATCCCGTTGCGAAAAAATTCGACCGGTTTGGCCTCTATCCAGTCATCCACCCATTTTTTGGCTTCCTCGTAGGAATGGAAGTGCTGGTCAGCCAGGCCATGCGTCATCGATCTGAAGAGATGGTAATCAGACGGAGCAATGTCTGGACTATACGGCGGGTGGGGTAGGACTTCCCATTTGAGCGTTTCTAAGTATGTTTTCACCGGCTGTGCAACATGTGGGCGAGCATTGTCATGTTGCAAAATAACTTTGTCGTGCCTGTCGGAGTATTGTGGCCGTTTTTTTCGCAGTGCGCGGCTCAAACGCATCAATTGTCGTCGATAGACCTCGCCTGTGATCCTTTCATTCGGTTTCAGAAGCTCATAGTAAACCACACCTAGCTGGTCCCACCATATACAGAGCATGAGCTTGGCGCCATGAATATTTGGCTTGGCCGTCGATGATGATGCATGGCCGGGTAGTCCCCATGATTTTCTTCGCTTCGGATTATCGTAACGGATCCACTTTTCATCGCCAGTCACGATACGATGCAGAAAACCCTTTCTTTTATGTCGCTGAAGCAGCTGTTCGCAAGTGAAAAAACGCCGTTCGACGTCTCTCAGCTTCAGTTCGTACGGCACCCAATTTCCTTGCTTTTGGATCATTCCCATGGCTTTCAAACGCTTGGAAATGGTTGTTCGGTCAACTCCCAATGCTTCAGCAAGTTCTTCTTGCGTTTGACACGAATCTTCATCAAGCAAAGTCGCCAATTCTTGATCTTCAAAGATTTGCGGCCGCCCGGAACGCTCCTTGTCTTCCACGTCGAAATCGCCACTTTTGAAGCGTCGAAACCATCCGCGAACACTTGACACATCGACACAACCTTCTCCATAAGCTTCCTGAAGCAACCGATGCGCCTCGGCAGCAGATTTCTTCAAATTGAACCAATAAAGTGAAACTTCCCGCAAATGACGTCGACTCGGCTCAAATTTCGACATTTTCACGATTTCAAAAATTTATGATGCGAAAAAATTTCAACTAATGTGTTAGTGTGGAATTGTTGACAGATGAATAAGCTTTGATTATGACATATGTAACCATTAAATACTCGCACAGTATTGGTGGCGCCATCTCTTACAAAAAACGGGAAAGACTTATTCACACACCTTATATAATCCGTATCATTTTCCTGCTCTAAATAGTGCATCAGACCATTTGCAAATCTCAACGCGTCTTCGGCAGAAACAGTGTTTCTCTAATTCTGTGGTTATTCCGTTCATTCTTCCACATCTTGTAGAAGAAAATCGTGCTAGAATATATCTGAAACGCACAGTTTTCATGGTTATATTTTATTATTATATGTTGGTACTCCGAACTTTCCGCCACGGCTTTATCTATCGATTCATCAATTTGCCTTGAAGAAATCAGTTCACCCAAACAACATTTTTCAATGCAAAAATCACTAAAAGATATTTATGGAAATATTTCATTAATTTCAATAAAAATGCAATGGATTAGAGAAAATAATGTATAATACTCGTACAGAAGGCTCATTCTACCACTCGTCCATTCAAAAACTCGCCACTTCGTGGCTCGTTTTTGAATTTTGAACTCGTGGAAAAATATCAATGCCTTCTGCACTTGTATTATGAATAACTATTTCCTGCGTGGAAAATTCTTCAACACTTTAATCGACAATCGTCTGTTTCCATACAGTGGTTAGGTTGGGAAAATTTCGATGCGATTTCTGAATCACCCAGTATCTGATAACCGGGTTCATTTAAATCCGAATTTAGCCATTCCTCAACATCATCGACTAACACATTTTCAAATTATACCAAATTATTACTATGGCGCATGCGTAATGAGTTGAATCCCGGATAATCGAGTGGATGTCTGCTCGTGGGAACGGATGAGTGAAAATGTCGACGAGCACGGATTACAGAGTAAAACGGATAATAGGAGAACGGATAATCGAGGTTTTACTGTACATGCATTGTCTGCCAAAGGATCAAATAATATATTATTATTGTTCATTTGAAATTAAACAAATTATTTTGTTTGGTCACTTCATGAATGTGTATATTACAGGTTGTAAGAACAGCCATTACTGATGCTTCCGGAGTAGCATCCCTCCTGACCACAGCTGAGGCAGTCATAACGGAAATTCCAAAAGAAGAGCCAGCAATGCCTGCGGGTATGGGAGGAGGAATGGGAGGTATGGGTGGTATGGGAGGAATGATGTAATGACTGAATCCTTCCACTACTAAGTTCATCTCATTTTTTCCTCATCGAATAATACATTAGTTTACGTACAACAGAGTATGTATGAGTGTGTGTGCATCCTCCTAATGACTGAGGCATTGACCGATAGTTTCCATTACATTTCGGTCATAAATGGGAGCTTATATTAAGTTCTATATTCGTGGTAGCATTTTTCTCACTTGATCACGAATATGTATGTATGAATGTTATGACTCTTCAATTTGGTATTTTTTCATTACCATAAGGAGTTCAGTTCTCGGCCAATTGGTTTTCTTGATCTGAGAATATTTTTGTAATAGATCAAAGCTGCATTTTTTTAATGTTTGTAAAATTGATTGTAGAGATTGTTAATATATTGTTATTTTTTATTAATGTTTTTTATTCGGATATATGAAGTATAGGAGTCTATGAAGAGATTTTACAGGAAATATCAAATTATGCAACCTGAACATAATATACGTTTTAAAGATGCAAGTTTCAGAGTAATACAATACATAGGATCAATTGCATTTCAAAAAATAAATATCGTTTCCATAATCAATGTTAGTATTACTGAAGTTTATAATTTCTACCGATTGCGCCGTTTGATATTATCGGTGTTTAGCTGAACAGGAGATATTTTTGTCGTTTGAAAACATTGCAAAATCTTGACGGTGAACATAGAGAAATCAGGAATTTCAAAATTTAGTACAATTTTTCCTGCATTTGTGGTGGCAAAGTAAACATAAATTATTATAAATCGTCATCAAATGAAAATTCACAATCTAAATTCATATTTGAATTTTATCACAAAACCAAACACAGAAATACACATACAAGTGTCAATTCCGTCCGTAAATACGAAGCGGTTACCTTGAACATTGAAAACCACTAGTAACAGCTCATAAATTCTCGGCGATATACGGACCATACCCGTAATAAGTCATATGTTTTGGGGTGCGCAGAACCCTGTTTAAAACTAATCGGGAAAATAAACGTCCAAATTTTCCTGTTTAGTTAAGCCGGCGATTAGGCCACATTAATGCCTGTATACATTATGTTCCTAAATTGAACGTACAAACGAAAAGGGGGAATTCCTTAAGTGAGTTTAAGAAAAAAAAATCCCATAAACATGGGGTCGCAAACGTTTCGTTTTCGAAATACAGAGTGTTGAAGTTTGAATTTTTTTCAAGTTTTTTTCTCATAGTATCTACACTTCACAAGATATTCAACTGAAATTTGGCATAGATATTAAATTTGAGAGTTCTCACCACGTGACATGGCAATTCCGATAGAAGATCTACAGGGTGATATTTTTTCTGGAACACTGCCACCTGTTCTTCTGCAGAACTTTTTTTTAGTGAGCAACTGATAATTTCAAAAAATGTAAGAAGAAGCTTTGTTCTTATACTAAACTTTTCGGTCTCTTGTAGTTTTGTCGTATCTACCAACGATTTCGAGAAAAAAAATTTTGAACGATTCTCTCGAAATCCTCGTGAAAATCCAAATTATGATGGGAAGGCCACTTTGTAAGCTGTGGTGAATGAATTCAGTGTCAGTTTTTATGGAAATTTTCCTGATCTGTAGCGATGATTCATAAAGATTCGATAAACTTGTATAATCAACACAAAAAATGTATTACAACAAGAAACACTCTGTATTTCGAAAACGAAACGTTTGCGACCCCATGTTTATGGTACTTTTTTTTCTTAAACTCACTTAAGGAATCTCCCCTTTTCGTTTGTACGTTCAATTTAGGAACATCCTGTATATTCCAAAACAAGTTGCAGAACACGAATGCGAAATTTCGAACGCATGAGTGTTGGGATTGTCTTCTGCAACGAGTATAAGACGATAATTTCTCTATTTCAGTGAAGTTTTATGAAATATTGTCGAAATTCAATGAAAAATTCAGATTGAATATCCTAGTGACATTTGTATTGTATCTGGGCAGTTGGTGTGACTGTTACGAAAATTGAGAGATTACGGAATTTGAATCGTACGTTTCGAATTTCGAAATAATTTGTAATTATGCATTGAATTCGTAATTTATATATGAGGAAATCAATTCAACACCAACAGAATTAAGAGAAATTGCGAATAATGTTGCAAATCATTTCACTCTTGGAGTATAGAATAAACAGGAGGGAGCATAACGTCCCAAAAATGATGATCAGAAGGGGAGCTGAATATGGCCAACTTACGCTTCCGCTTAACAGTGGCGTAGTAGGATAAAAATTTACTTCATTCAAAAATAATACATTTCGGTGAAAATTAATAATTATATTAGAAAATGTAGCTGAAAACTAGCAGATATAGGGGTACATTGATCTTAATATAAATTAATAAATTTTATTAACGAATTGAATAATTACAAAAATTACCAGTAATTATATGTATTATAATGGAATAATGAATACATCTGGTTGAGATGGGTTTATTCAAACTTCACATATACGATTCTATATTGAATTTTGAAGTTTTATCTTATTTATAGTTTTGTGAAGGACAGCTTGGAATTGAAATGAACGAATTTAAGATGGGGTAGATGAATGATAATAATAAAATAATTTTTATTGATAAATAAAAAATTGATCAATTAAAATCATCGATAAGTATGTACTGGGTATAATGAATTGATGAACAAACTTGGCTGCTATAATGAGTAAATTCTGTAATTCGGAGTGTGTCTTCCTATTTTATTGGGGGTATGTCATCAAAAAGTGGGGGTTTGCTCTCTAACTGATATAATAATAATAATGTTTATTTGTCAAATTCTACAAAATTTACAATTCGTGTATTAAAATCCAATATATTATTCTTTTTCCCAACATGATGAATAGAGAAATCAACTAAATGAAAATTCCCATGAAGGTACAGCCATACCTGAAGATCCAGTAATTGAATATAAATAATCATGATCCATTAGAGCACTTTCCACACATTTCGAGGGCCTGGTCACTATTGCATTATAATTTTTCACCTGATATAAACATACATAGAGAAATGTATGATTTTGTTGAGCAAATTTCATTATAAATGAAGAAATATCCTTGGGCAGACAGAATAAACATCAACAAAACATTGAATCTTGAAATGGAAAGTTGTACAAGAATCGAGGGAACTGGAAAACATTTATATAATGTGGAAAATGGTTGTCCTTATAATTTACTTACATATTTTAAACGATCTACTACAATTGTTGGTACAGCAATGGGATGCAGTCTCACTATAGCCTTAGGAGTTCTTCTTCTTCCTCTTGTATTACGACGGAGTCCTGTCAATTCTGTCCTCCAGCCTCCTGCGATGTTGACGTCCACCTATCGTACCAACGTTTTGGGGGCCTACCAACTAGTCGTCTAGTTCCTGGTTTCTGTGTTTTGGCCCACTTTGCAATTCGATCTGGACCCATCCGATCTACGTGATCCCTTAACCCTTTTAGGAGTTCGATCAAAACAATTATCAGCTAAATGACGAAAGCATAAATAACTTTGAGTTTTAGGAACAAATTCAGGCTCATTTATAAAATGAATCCATGCCGCTCTCCTATACTTTCATCTTTTGGAAACCTAGAGCAGAAAAAAATTAAAATCGTGAAAATAAAATACTTACACGAATAATTGATAATTATTTTTCCTATAATCAATATTATTTACAGAATAATGTAATTAGCTAGTAATATGATAAGAATGAAGAGATAATAAACCTGAAAATGTAATAACAAGAAACCCTTGTCTTATCTTATGATACGCCTATGGGTTTTGTTGGTTAACTTTGACAGCACGAAACGCTAAAGTTGACTGAAAATTGAATCATGGAAGGTAGCTCATGGCGGATTTCCGTTCAACAGTTTTATGCTACTTTCTGGTATTCTGTGTTCTAAGATTTCACCACATCCAAATTGTATTGACAATTGACGTGTGTTGAATTTCGATAGGATTGGAAGTCTGGTCTGGGTGGACAACCACAAAACGAAAAATATAACTGAAAACAATGCTGTAATGAGTTCTTTACAGCACTGTTTTTAAAACTGTAATGAACTCATTACGATACTGAAATAGAGAAACGTTATTTAAAAGATGGCGCTAGAGATATCAGAAACAAATCAATGTTCAGGCAAACGGTGCAACTGGCCAATAAAGATGCCCTGCCTTCCATAATTAATAGTATAGGTGTTCCAAATTCGATGTACACTGACAGCATCTCGAAAACTAAACCTAATAAAGTGAATATGTACTTCAATGCCTGTTTAGTGTAACCAGTGTTAAGGCCACATTAAACATACTTTGAGAAATGGTGCAAAAGAACTCAGAAAGTAGTCGACGTTTAAATTTTTAATCAATGTTTAGGCAAGTAATGCAACTGGTCATAAAGTTATCGAGGAAGAACTTTGGATGAGTAAAACTAGGAATTTCTGCGTGTTGCCTGTGACTTCCAGAAAATACAGAAAGATAATATAATAAAATTTGATGTTTCAATAACTAAATTTGACATTTCATGAATAGTAATTAATTGTTTGATTGTCTCAGTCTTTACTTGTCGGAAATTCATCTTGATGAAAAAAAAAAGTAAAATAACTTATTTCCGCTTTATATATTTATTTTCACAACAATTGTTTCGTCATGATAACATGACTTCGTCAGTAATTAATTGTTCGTTTGGGATTGTTAATGAATTCATCATCATCACTCAGCTCTCTGCGTCCACTGCTGGACATAAGCCTCCCCCATTTCTGCTCATTCCTTCCTGTCTTGAGCTCTTTGTATCCAGTTGCCTGCACATCTCTTTAGATCGTCCGTCCAACGGCTAGGAGGTCTTCACCTGCTTCTTTTATCCAAGCGCGGTCTCCATTCGAGCAGCCTCTTCGTCCATCTCCCGTCCGTCATTCTTGCCACATGTCCAGCCCACTTCCACTTGAGCTTTCGAATTACATCTATGACGCCTGTTGTTCTTCGCAGATCCTCATTTCTTATATGATGACATGACACCCCGAGCATGGACCTTTCCATATTACACTGTGTTACCATAAGTTTGTTAGCACTTGCTGTAGTTAGTGTTAAGGTTTCAGCTCCCTAGGTCATGACCGGCAACACGCATAGATCAAACACCTTCTTCTTTAAACATTGTGGTATGTCGCTTTTGAAGACGTCCGCAAGCTTTCCATAGGCTGCCCAGGATAGTGTAACTCTTTTTTTAATTTCGCACGTTTGGTTGTCTCTTGAGATTTGGACCTCATGACCAAGATAATTTTACTTGTTCACCAAAGCTACTTCCTCCTCACCAATGAAAATCTGCTCACTGGGAACTAAATTTGACATATATTTTGTTTTTGAGATACTCATTTCTACGTCAGCACATGCTTTTTGTAGTTCCCGTAACATATCTTTAATGTCCCTAAGGTTATCTGGTAGCAAAACTATATCATCAGCAAAACGTAGATTCGTTAAGTTTCGACCGTCTATATTTAGGCCCTTGTTTCCCAAATGTAGTTTTTTAAAAGCATTTTCCAAGACCGTTATAAAGAGTTTGGGCGACATCGTGTCTCCCTGTCTGACACCTCTGCCGATTTGAATGCGTTTAGTATTTTCATGGAGTTTTACCATTATTGCAGCATTTTTGTAGATATTGTAAATCAGCTTTGAGTATCTGTAGTCAACCCGACATTCCTGTAATGCACTGAGGACCACCTTCGGTTCTACCGTGTCGAAGGCCTTTTGAAAGTCTACGAAAGCAAGGACTAGTGGTCTATTGTATTCAATGCTTTTTTCAATTACCGTTTTTATGCTCTGCAAATGGTCATTTGTTCCGAATTTAGCTCGGAAGCCCGCCTGCTTCTGAGGCTGATAGAAATCCAGTTTTTTCTCAAGTCTTGCTGTTATTATTTTTGTGAGTAGTTTATAAAGGTGACTCAGAAGGCTTATGGGTCTGTAGTTTTCAAGTTCCGCCATATTACCTTTCTTATGGAGTAGTATTACAATAGCATTGTGCCATTTGTCTGGTATTGTACTATTGTATATGCACAAGTTAAATAGCACTCTGATCTTTTCGAGTAAACGCGGACCACCGATTTTTATTGCATCTACAACTACATTATCTTCTCCAGGAGCTTTGTTATTATTTGTTCTCTTTAGCGCAGCTTTATTTCATCTATTGTGATGCATGGCAATTCTTCTGAACCTTGGTTTACAACCCCTTTTTTTGGCTGTCACTATATCCGGTTCCGTGCTAGAGTTCATTGTATCTTCGCTTTGGCTTGTGTACAGTGTCTGGTAAAAGTCTTATACTATTTCTAGGATTTCTTCTCTATTTGTAGTTGTTATATCTTGTTTGTTCTTTAGCTTGATTATATGTTTTTTTAAGATTCAAAGTTTCCTTCTCATAATCTTCATACTTTTATTATCTTCGATCGTTTGTTGGATGTGACCCGTATTGAATGCTCTAATGTCACGTCTTATGGCTTTTGCCACCTTTTTATTTGCTCCTTTTTATTCGTTGTTGGCAACTATTGCTCTTCTTTCTTGGATCATTTGCCTTGTATTTTGGCTGTTTTTGGGCAGTATTTCTTTTGGCTTTCTAGCATGGCGCTGGTTAATATGTCATCGAGAGTGTCATCTTCGTTTGAATTTGCGTCGCAGCTTGCCAATCTATCATCTATAGAGCGCTGGAATCCCCTTATATCTGCTGGTGTCTTCCAAGGTTTATTTGTTTCCTTCTTGACCATTATGTGTCGTTCTTTATCGATATCAATAACTACTTTAGCTCGTACGAGTCTGTGGTCGCTTCCCGTGGAGAACCTGTTCAATACTGTCACATTTCCAACGATGCGTTTTTTGTACGTTATAATATAATCTATTTCATTTTTTGTGCGACCATCTGGGCTTTGCCATGTCCATCTTCTATTTTATTTTTTCTTGAAGAAGCTGTTCATTTGAAACAGGTTATTCTGTAGCCAGCATTATTTCACCTCGCTCGTTTCTACCTGGTGATCCAAAGTTGCCTGTAAAAGATTGCTAGTTTTGTATTTGATTTCCTCGGTACCACCCATATCTGGGAGGCATCCCCCTATCCGCCACCTGGGGAGGCTCCCAATAGGGGCCTAGCAAAAACCCCCACATAAACTAATAAAATTTTCAGTCCTCATTTGAAGTTCTTCCTTGATAACACTTATAGTTCATTTAAGGTATAGGGTTTGCTTAAGTAATCCCCCTATTTTCACATGTATAATTGACTAATAGAATAAAAAATATATTTTGTAATTTGAGAACCTTGAATTTTGATGAATTAGATTTGTTCAAGTCCATGATCTTCTAATAAACACACTGAACATTTTTGGTACAAACCAAAAACGGTCTCTTAATACTACGTAACAACGTATTCGAGAATCGAAAATGAAAAAGGTTTTTTCAAAAAAAAAACTTTCTGCAGAACTTTCAAAAAAGATGTGAGTTCTTGATGTCGCCATTTATTTTTCATAGGAATCCCATCAACCAAAGTACGGCATATTGCAAAAATTGTCATCAAAAAAGCTATCTAATTATGCAACAATATACTGGGTGTGCCATTTGAAAAAAGGAAGTAGTAGTCTGTTTCTGGTATAACCGGAAGTTGTAGAGATCAAAAAATATTTTAGGGAGATAGATCATTGTCTCAATTGAGCTGTTTCCAAACATGTTTGGTACTTGTGCTCTAGCAGACAGAATAATGAAAAGAAAGTATTTCTTATTTTTATACATTTTTATTAATCTAAAAATGTAACAAACTACAGGGTGTTACATGCGAATCAATTGCCGCTAAACAATAAGTATTTTTGATAATATTGTTGATTGGACTAATAAAGAATGTTCCGCGTTAGATACTTTATGGCCTCACACAAAATTATTGTATTCTTGTCCAGCCTGTACCAATTGGAATCAACATGTGATACATTTTTGGAATCAGCTCAGCTATAGTAATCGTAAAATTGAGATAAAATGGAGGTTTTCCATTTGAAAATATGACGGTGACGTCATTACTCGAAAGTAATTCACCCTGTATATTAGATTATTATTTTAAAATACGGTCAATTAAAATAAAAATCGACGTGTTTCAGGATTATTCCTTAAAATGGTCTGTTTAGCTAAAAATGAATTTGTTCCATACTTTACGGACACAGTGTATGTGTGGATTTATTTGTAAAATTTTATTGAAAGATAAATTGATCAAACAATGTGATATGTAAAAAAAATTTAACCTTTAACAGTGAAGAATTGGGGGACATTGATTTTATTCAGGTAAGGCAGTACAACCACGGAAAGTTGACAAAACCTGGGCAATGTGTAGCATTTTTATTTAGGCATTCCCTAAATTACCTTTTTCATATTATTCCGGGAATTTGTGAAAAAAACATTACCCTATACTTAAAATCGTTGGAATTCAAAATTTTAAACTGTAATGAACATAGTTTGGGGGGAAAATAGAAACAATTTTCAGGTGTTACTTGCAATGGTGGTGCAAGCAGGTAAACGAAATTATGAGTTCCTTCTAACTTCCCCTAGTGAAGAATTGATTGATCCAATCAAAATAGGGGCAAAAAATCTTTGATACAAAGAGAAAAAAGAAATGATTTATTTATTCATATCTTCATTAAAATTGATTTATTCATTAATATTAATTTATTTATGTTATTTATTTTTTTCTGAAACTAATTTATTCATTTATTGTTTATGATTTAATGTTGATGCTCCTTTATTTATTTAATGTTGATTTATTTATACATGTATATTGTTTATTTTCTGTTGATTTTTTTTTCTTTGGTTACTGCTAATTAATTACATGTTTATTCTACTATAGACTTTTATTTGCACAATATATTATATCATCACATATTATTATACCAGTTATTTATAAAAAAATTCAAATGGTTTTTGGTCATCATAGCACCAAACTTCATTCGAATTGCTCAATATTTCGTTAATAAATTCAAAACAAGTAGGTATAGGAAAACCACTCACTTCAAATTTCCCGAGTTTGTCGAGTTTCTTCTGATCTCGACCGCCAGGGGGAGATAAGTTTCAAATAATTCGCCTTTAGGTAGGGGAGTGTCGCATCTATGTTATCCGTAATCTGTGAGTTCACCTCTCCACGATGCTGTGAGAGGATGGGTCTTAACTGGAAGATATTAATTATTACCGTTCTAGAGAAATAAAACATTACTTGGATAAAAATAAAAAACTTAAGCAGAGATTGCTGGATAGCTTAACTGAAGAGTCCACCAGCAATCTCTGGACGAAACACCAAACCTCTGGGAGAGGGCGCATCTCGTAACTTGGCTCGAGAACGTATCGCCAAAATCTGTTATGACCAGTGAACAAACTGAAATCAGCTCGCTCAGCTGTGTGAAGCTGGCACCCACAAATGCGAAATCAAAATTTCAGGATCGTTTGTCCATCGTAGGTCCACGTTTGTACACTTTTTTTCATTTGTTCAGGCACTGTTCGAAAGTTATAAGAAAATACATCTTTTCCATTCATTTTCTGAGCAGCACCCCCAAATTGCATAAAAGTGTTCAAAATGACATTGATCGTTTGTTCAACTTTAGTCCACTTTTGTCCAACCACAGAAACCAAAATATCTTAAACATCGATCATTCGAAAAGTGTGAATTGTTGGCAACCCCAAATGCGAAATTTGAGTTCAAAATTCCAGGATCGTTTGTCCATTATAGGTCCACGTTTCTCCACCTTAAATTCAGCAGCGGTGATGATGAGATCCCTACTATGATATATAAAATAATAATAGTCAGGTTATCATGACCAGCAGTTAGCGAAATACTTAGGTACATACCAACATAATACTACAATAATAAATAATTTTTTCAAACATGATATATTTCCGGATACCTTGAAACTGGCATTGATAAAGCCAATCTTCAAAAAAGGAGACCCAGAACTACTCAACAACTACAGACCAATAAGTTTATTGCCAGTATTCTCTATAATTTTTGAAGTTCTTGTCTCAAAAAGATTGATGGAAAATTTTAAAGAGAACAATCTCTTCTCATACACTCAACGTGGATTTCTACATGGACGATCAACACAAATAGAAATTTTCCAGTTCATAGAGTATATTTTAGAGTTACTTGAGGCTTTGGGCATATTCCTGGACATCTCTAAAGCCTATGACTCATTAAATAAGGAATATCTTCTTGAGAAATTGGAGTTAGAGGAAATACTGTCAAATGGATGGATTCATTTCATTCATGACTAACAGAAAACAAAGAGTTACCATCACACAAAATAATAACCAATCAAAGTCAAATATAATGAAGAGAGCAATAGGTATAGATCATCGGCATGCTCTTATTTTTAATACCTATATACATAAATGCTTTAGGCCACATAAAACCAGAAGACGAGGGGAACACGGACAATTTTGTGACTAGTGACGTCGACCCAAATATATTAACGGGTGCAGAGGATTTTGAAGAACTCATAAAACGAGCAAACCACATATTCTCAAAATCGAAAACATGATTTGACCAAAACAATATGGACCTGAGAACAAACAAAAATTGTTCTTTTTGATAATAATAGATCAAATAAAAAAATAAGATTCAGTAACCTTATTGCAGCATAACTACCACCAGTATCACCTATCAGACTTTGTCAGATTTCTCGAAGTTTACATTGATCAATTACTCAATTGGCGTCAGCACACAGCATTGTTTCAATGAAGTTGAGTAATACATTGTTTCGCACTGAGATCAATAACTAAGTATATGAATGAAAACACATTAAAAATTTTATTTCGTATATAGTACCTATATTTGGAAAACTTTGAGTCCACTTCTAAATATGGGATGATTTTCTGGGGTACAAACGAAAATTTGGAAAAAATATTCCTAATTCAGAAAAGAGCAATTCAAATAATTTACAAATTGGGGTTCAAGGAATCATGTAGAGGAATATTTAAATCCAATTAATTCTGCACATTATATGGTTTGTACCTGTTTGAACTTTTGATGTTTTCACATAAACAATTTCACAAAATAAATATAAATTTTTGTCTGAAAATGTAAAAACAGAAAAGAGAAAAATAAATCTAGATTTGATGTTTCCCATAGATTGAAATCAACTCAGAATAGTACCTACTGGATATATGAGTATCAATATCAAAGTCTTCAATAAGTTACCTAATAATATCAAATGTATAATGAATTATTAATCATTCAGAAAAAAAGTAAAACATCTACTAATTACATTAGCATCATATAATCTTAAGGCATATTCCGAAGCTTTAAAGAAGCTTATATTTTGTGACGTCATTTTTATTAAATTTTAGCTGAGTGTAATTTATATGTAAGTTGAATTTATTTGAAATATCTTATCTCAACATGAAAGCCTCATCGCTCAAGGGGGATGTCGGTCACGCCTCCAGCGTCCCCATATTCTGTATCTGCCTCTGTGGGATTATAGTTTGCATGTCCCCTATATCCATAACTACATACTACTATTTTTTGCAGTTTTCTCGACGGAGGACTTTTTGCGAATTGTGTTAGTCTTCTTATATCTTGTCGGAGGCTATGTACTTTGGCTTCTAGCTTTTTTTGCCAATGTGGTTTATTCATGGGTTTTTTTTGGAATGGTTGTCCACTTCTAGGTTCTGGCTTTATGCCGAGAACTGCTAATATTGTGAGGCTGCATAGTGGGTAAGATGCAATGACCCGAGGTTCTGGTCATTCGGAAAAAAGTTTGGAATTATTTAATTGCTCATTATATGCAGAATATGTGAGAGTTTTTTGATGTCTTCGGTCTAGAATAGTTCGTTTAATACACGTTTAATATAGTAACCTCGAATTCTGTGAAATATATCTATCCATTGTAGCAGATAATCGCTCTAATAGATCTCTTTAGCCTTATTCTGGGTTTTCGACAGATGTAGTTTGTATATTCCGCCGTTGTATTGATGTTGTGTTGGTTTCCATCACTATCGTAGTTCAATCGTCGCTTCGGTGGTATTGAGGTTGCTGTTCTGTAGCCTCAGTTGGACTTCATTTTTGTGGTGTTAAGTTTCTCATCGGTTACAAATTTATTTCTTAAAAAGACCTGGTATTGGTCGGATACTCTTTGCTCATAAACTTGAAGTTCTAGATAGTTTTTGTGAAATTCTGAAAACAGCTTTTGCTGGTAGCCTATTTTATCCTCTTCGATTTTTGACACTTTATAGTATAAGCGCATGATCGTTTCATTTATAGAACTTGTCTATTTCATGCGTCTTCTCAGTAGACCTTCTTTGGCGAGTGCTGGTTGAGGAGCCTGGGCAGCACCTTCAGCAGTCGGAGAAACTCGTTTTATTCTTCAGCTGTCGGAGAAACTCGTTTTATTCTTCTCCTAGAATTTTGAGATTGTGGAGGCATAGCATTTTTTTCGAAAGACGCCCGAGCATATGCCGGTCTCCTTAGAACTCTGACACCGACGTCATGCATGCTGTCATGTCCAGCACCGGCTCCAAACTTGACGAGCTTCAGACAGCAGCTTTATATTCCTGCTTCTCAAATTAGAATGTTTTCTGCTGAACTGTTCGTTACAGTAGTAGTTCGATGGAGCACTTGAAAATGGTGAAATTATTTGTTTTTGATTCGAAAAACTTCCCATTAATTATTAAGGGTGTATCAATTAAAAGAAGATTATTTGGAATCTAGTTGAAATCTCCATCAAGCCGTTCATCTTTTGCTCAGAACGTTTTCCATTGTTACAAAGAATAGTTGGACAAGTAGCGACTAACGTTTCATCTGAATGATTAATGAAACGATTACATTGAGGTCGTTTGGACGGAAAATTCAAACTAGATTCAATTCAATAAAAAATACTATTTCCCAAAATAAACTTTATTTCGACAATATGTTCTAAGACATATTAGGTGTAGAACTTTGCTTCCACCGTTTTGCAATAGGTGGCTGTGGCGGTCAGTGATAGTCGAAATAAATAGATCGTAGATGTCATACAATAAGCTTAATATATTTGTAAACATAACGCCATCGAAATATTTGTCGAGAATAACTTTATGATGCAGACGCATCATAAAGTTATTCCCGATTAAACATGTCAGCTTAGAGCTAAATTCTATTCATTTGCGGTAGGTTTTAATTTTCTGCTTTAATATGAAGAAATCTGCGGCTGAGGCTCATTGAATCATTCATTTAATTATTGACTACCAGTTACAAAGGAAATGTACGCCATTTACAAAACCATCGACAAGTAGATGCAATGCGAAGCAAATTATGGCACACTTGGATCCAACATTATTATCTTACAAAACAAAAATTTTTGAAAAAATCTAGCCCCCTAAGATCTTGGGTTGAATCCCAACTGCCATTAGTTGACCAATCAAGGTCGAAAAATTCATTTAAAGTTCGTTTTTAAGATCCTTCATCAAAATTACGAAAAAGTTCTTTCGACGTACTATATTTCATTCTTCCTGTGCCATACGCTGAAAAATATTCCATAAAAGTAAAATTCATTGAAAAAAACTTCAAACTCCTAAGTGTTTTCCTTTCAAAAAAGTTAACTACCAAATTGATAAACTCTTATTTCCTCATAAATTCTCGTATGACTTCAGACAAACTGAAAATAATTCTAGCCAACTTGTCAGGTGCAAACTTCGAGGTATCATCTGATCCCAGGATCATTAGCGCCGAAGCTCGGGTCTCCTCAACTCTCCCCTTCCCACTGCTCTACCCGCCACCCAAAAGCTTTAAATATCATCTTACATTTTAACGACGAAAACAGGGAACATCGAGCGATCCCGAATTCGAATAAAACTGTTTGCATGAAACCTGACCCTTTCAGTCTATTTGGCAGTTTTATCAAATTGCTCGAATCGAATTCAGTTTGAGTAAGTTTCCCAGAAGGAGAACTGTTAGAGCCCGATAAAATAACTTCCTAAGCTCCCGAAGTTTCCGACACAATACACTGATAAGTTCGGCGACTTACTTTTTTTTTGTATTGTTTCGACTTTTGGGATAACTTCTGGAGATATTGGGAACCGTTTGCGTCATTCGGATATTTGCCCGTCAAATCGTCGGAAGGAATCGAGTATTTTTACGAGTGTTTTATATCTTGATGGGAGTATATCTCTTATTTGGAATGTTTCCCTTTTTGGAAGGTTTGAGATAGTGAAGCTGTGATTATTAATTTATACAAGTTCTGGTGAGGAATTTTCTAAGGTATAGATTCAGTTACGGCGTTCTACTTCATGAACATTCAAAAGTAGGTGAAGTTGGAAGGAAATTTTCTGAAAAAGTCAGAAAAGATATGCTCTATATGCATATCTATTCATGATCAGGTGAAAAGGCTTCCGAATGATACATTTTTCGTTGTCGAGACATATATCGACCAGTTGGATAAGCTTGAGGTGAAATTTATTGAAGGTGAAATACAATACCTACTCAATTATCTGCCGGAGATCAGGATGCATCTCTTTCGAAATATTTTAATTTTCTCGAAGTCGGTTTAAAAATTGGAACTTGATGTTATCGCCAGTTGACCAATTCCCATCAAGCTGCGGCTATTTCTTCTCCTTGTTCTTCTTCTTCTGTTGATCTCCCCCTTCCTAGGATTTCTCTTCTATATTTTGACGGACATATAGAACAATGGCCCGAAATCATCTCCTTGTGGACAAAAATAGCTCTCTTCAGGATATTCAGAAATTACAATTTCTCAGGTCGTCAATTACTGGTGAAGCTGCTGCCGTTATTGCGGGTTTTCAACGAACTGTTCCCAATTATTGTCATGCTCACCAAGCTGCAAGATCGGTATCAGAATCATCGACGTTTAGCTCAAATGTATATCAACCAGATATTGGCGTTCATTTAAGTTCGTGATCAGAGTTCTGTGGAGAAATTAGAGTGGATTTTCTGTGATTACAAGTAGCGCTTAGCTTCTACCATATCGCTAACATTTGTTTACAAACTTCGAATCTGGGAACTACATGGTACAAACTTAGCGCTACTTGTAATCACAGCAAATCAACTCTAATTTCTCCAAAGCATTCTTGGCCGCAAATTTGAATAAACAAACGTTATTTGAAAAAAATTATAATATCGTTAAATTTCAATGTATTGAATGTGAAAAAAATAGTTCGAAAATGATAGCATAAGATTCTATAGTAAACATCTAATATTAATCTAGAAATGTATCAGTATCACCTGATGGAAGGAATCAATGACTCTCTAACTAATTGACCGAATAATTTCAAATTTTGAAATTTTGTCATCCTTTACTATCGCCTTCTTTCAATATTTTTGAAATCGAATAAATCAGATCCGGACTAGAAAAATTTCTGACATTTTCTATTTTCGTGAATATTGGATCACCCTGTACGTGAACATTATGATTTTTCGTCATTTTCGTGACCACGAAGAATTGATTCATAAAAAAAATTCTAAATCTCTGTTTGGCATGGTCATACAGGGTGATCAATAAACATTCCCTCAAGAGTGAACTTTTTTTAGTTCAATAACTCTTCAAATAATCCATCGAATAATTTCAAATTCTGTAGTTTTATCACCATTTACTATCGCCTTCAACCAATATTTTTGAAATCGAATTAATCAGAACCGGACCAGGAAAATTTTCAGACTCTTTCTATTTTCGTGAATATTGAATTACCCTGTACATTGATACATATCATGATTTTTTTTTCGTTTTCGTAACCACAAAGAGTTATTGAACTGTGAAATTCCACTCATGATACGAACATCACCCTGTATATCACAAACGAAGTCTCTGAGGCGATTGAAAACTCTTGATACGGGTCCTCCATGATGACCTTTATTCATGATATCCGTTTGTCGCATTCTTCCCGGGATTATGCTTCGAATACCTGTGAAATTGATCTTCGAAGTGTAAAAAAAATTTCATAATCATCTTCACAATTTTCACTTTTTCTGATTCTATCCATACTGGACGTTGCTCTTGTAGAGTCTTGACTCTGTTTTCTTTCAAATAACCTTCTTTTCAAGGAACTCCTTGAGGTTTGTAAAACATGGATACGTCTTTTAGGGTCATAAGACTTTTTATAAAAGTATTTAGCTTTCGGTAATAGTCCAACTTTTCTTGAAACATCAACTTCTTTTAGTAAATGATGTTTCTCTCTACTGGGGCCAGCCAATGATTCTTTCACAACTGCAATAAAAAATATTTTACGAACTTCGACTACTATGAATACATGCATAATTAAGTGTATAATATAACTTCATTCAATAGATTATTTGCAAAGTACAAATCATCAGAGCAACAATATTGAATCAAACTGAAATTATCATTATTAAATATACTCACTAGGAGATAGATCTTCTGCATCAAATATCTTCCTTTCCTAATCTAATTTCCTTCAACAAGAATAAAAAGATCAAATTAGTTTCAGCGCCATCCATTGATATTATATTGCAAAAATTCCAACTCTACCTATCATAGAGATGGTGCTTCAATAATGTTTCAGCTACAGTGACAATATACAGGGTCTTTCACGAGGAACCTCACCCATATTTATACGGGAAACTACTGAACGTATTTTCATGAAATTCAGCACTTATAAGTATTTCACGATGCTGATGAAATCTAAAATATTTTCAAGGCATGAGCACCTCCGGTTTTTCCGGAAATGACGTCAACTTCCGTTTTTCAAATTAGAACACCATTTTTTTATTGCAGAAATAGATTCCTTAGAAAATTTCAAGTTATTTTGATGTAACATTTTTCAGTTTTGGTTGGAAAATTCTCTCTGAGCGGGAAAATTCGAAAAAAAAATTGAAAATAGAGCTCCGCTGAAACAAGAATAACTTCGAGGTTTTTGGATGGAAAATTTTCATTTTTGGGATATTTCAAGATGTAAGATTGATGTATTCACTTTGAAAATCGAAATCGCGATTCATGATACAGGGGGTGAAAAAATCGCTTTCAAAGTTAGGGATGACAAAATCGTGAAAAATCAATTTTTTCAAATTAGAACCCCATTTTTTTATGGCAGATATTGAATCTACGTTGAAAAATAATGTGAGTGTATGCATCACACCCTTGCCCTAAAGTGGATATTTTCCGAGTTATTCACAAAAAACTGTTTTTCGTCTTGAATTTTCAGCTATTTCTTTTCCCTTCACGCCAAAAAGATGAAATTTTCAGGAACTGTTACTTAAACCATGTTTTAGATTTTACTACCCTAATATGCAAGAGAAAAAAGTTACAGGTTGTTCCAAAATAGATGGCGAATTTTGATTCGAATTTGTATCGGAAACCTCTTTATTTCAACTAATCGGCCATCGGTTTTCTCTCCAGTGATAAATAAATAATTCCTTATGAACCATATGCAAAAACTTACCATGTTTTACATTCTTTTTTTTTTTAATGATAGATATCATTAATTACATCTGCCAAATTCCTCTTTATTCAGTAGCATTTTGTGTTTACTATTAATTTGGTGATAATTCGTATTAAGTTATAAAATCGATCACTATGCCTAATTTTACCAATGAAGATTATTTAAATCTCATTCTACTTCATGGAGAATGTAATAAAGTTGTAGATAGAACGATTCGACTGTTCATTGAGAGGTTTCCTGACCGACCCAGACCAACGAGAGATACCATTAACAGAACCATGACAAACTTGAGAAATGTCGGATCTTTCGTTAAGAAAACTATACACAGAGAAAAAAGTGTAGTAGAAGATGAGAACGACGAAATTACAGTTCTTGCATATTTTCGTGTGAATCCTCAAAATTATCTCAAAGATGCCGAGATTGATCTGGGATTATCTCAATCGAGTGTTTGAAGAATATTAAAAAAACATAAAATGCACCCATATAAATTCAATAGGGTACAGCATTTGAAGGAAACTGATTTCGTCAGGAGAACAGAGTTTTGCGAAGCTATGATGATTCGATTTCAAGAGAATGAAAACTTTTTGGACTGTATAATTTGGACAGATGAATCTAAATTCACAAAGAATGGTTCTTTCAATAGGCATAACAGTCATTATTGGGATGAAGAGAACAACCACCACTTCAGACAATGGAACTTTCAAGAGACCTGGAGTTTCAATGTTTTTTGCGCCATCAAAAATAATGCAATTCTCGATGTTCACATTTATGATGGGACTTTAACTGGTAAGATAGAACACTACATATGTTTGCATTATTTAAAGAATGTTCTCCCTTAGGAGATAGATATTCTGACATATTGACTCAAATAATTGAGCCGCTAGTACAGAACCATAATGACTTATGGTATCAACACAATTCACTCAATGTGTCAAATATCCTCTACAGGCTATTTGAAGATCGATGGTTGGCGAACAATGGTCCACATCTTTGGCCACCACGTTCTCCCGATTTAACTCCTTTAACTATTATGTTTGGGGTAGGATAAAAAATATTGTCTACTCAACTCCCCTGACTGATAAAAAGGACAGCATAGAACGAGTCAGAAATGCGTTCAGGTTTGTTTAGATTTTTAGATTCATAGTTTTGAAACTCAATTTGGTTTTTAAACACTTTTGCAGATCTCTTCCTCCCGATGAAATAAGAAGAGCAACGCACGAAGCATTCCTGAGACGTATAAATAAATGTCTAGAAATTAACGGTCAAAACTTTGAGCATATTCTCTAGTTATAACTGCGAGAGTTTGCCATGGTTCTCCTAATAGTAACTTGAAGTCGGTTTCAAGAAGGGGTGAAAAATCTACAGCATGGTTCAAATAACAGTTCCTAAAAATTTCATCTTTTTGGCGTGAAGGGAAAAGAAATAGCTGAAAATTCAAGACGAAAAACAGTTTTTTGTGAATAACTCAGAAAATATCCATTTTAGGGCAAGGGTGTGATGCATACACTCAGAGAGAATTTTCCAACCAAAACTGAAAAATGTTACATCAAAATAACTTGAAATTTTGTGAAATCGTCACGAATTTCTTGGCCTGAGTATTAGTCCAGTGGGTTATCCTGTTTTTCAACTCACATTGCTGGACCGCAGCCTTATATTGGTCTTTTCCTTGCCCACAGAAAGGCTCAGGTCCAGCAAGTGTTAACCTTGATGCACTTCTCGCAAGTTCATCAGTTTTTTAATTTTCTTCAACACCACAGTGCCCTGGTACCCATAGAAGAGTCCCTTAATTGCCTCTGGCCATTTGCCTTATGATGTTACGGCACTCCCAGGTCAACAGAGACTGTATTGTTACAGAAACAATATTTATTCCAATTAAAAAATTCACTTTCAACAGTTCCTATTAAAGTGCTTAGTGCCCGAAATATCGAATTACTTTTACCAAGTGCTTAGTAATCGCGAGTCTCTTGTGAAAATTGTGCTTAGTGCTCGAAGCCCTTTTTTTCGAGTGCTTAGTGCTCGAAGCACTATTTTTCAGTGCTCGTCACAGCTCTAGCCAATATGGATCTACCTACAATGTGGATCTATTGACTATATGTGATGGGGTCCAAGGGGCG
This sequence comes from Harmonia axyridis, assembly GCF_914767665.1. Taxonomy (NCBI): domain Eukaryota; kingdom Metazoa; phylum Arthropoda; class Insecta; order Coleoptera; family Coccinellidae; genus Harmonia; species Harmonia axyridis. Next base: position 28,840,008 of record NC_059504.1, on the reverse strand, counting down.
GAGCCCCTTCGGTGAGCGGAGCTAGTGGAAGAGTATAAAATCGGTAACCGAAAAATTCTGTTATCAGAATTTCAAAGAAACTACCAAAACTGAACAAAGAGAAGCTGATCAATACCAGGTCATATTAAGAAATAAAATTGTACCCGAGCCGAGGTGAGACTGAATATTGAGTTTATTATTGAAATTATTTTTCGGCAACCGTCCGGGAAGTGCTCACTTCCCGGACGCTTTCTCTCTGAGAAAGTAGCATGTCCCGGCCTAGTCCGGAAAAGAATCATAGAATCCATAGAAACCGAGATAACGGCTGACAGTTCATATGAAATTATTTGTCAAAAATTTGCATGTTTTTTTATCACAATCGCAATAAAATATGGAAAGCAGCAGCGATAGTGTTATTTTACATGGTTGCCGAAAAAATATTGTACGCAACACGCCCGAAAATGGTTTTTTTGGACTCACAGACTTCCAGGACGAGCGTGAGCGAGTCCTGGAATTTTGTCTATTCGTCCAAAAAAACCCTATTTTCCGGACTTGTTAAGTAAATTACTATTTTTTAGCCTCGAAAGTAAAGTTTAGGGTGAAAACTATGAACTTGATCACCTTCTTGTTGCATTATGCATCATTGTAGATATTTTATGCCTTTATCTAGATTGTATTACACGTCCATTTAAGAAGTTTCTCTTCTAGAAAGTTTATTAATCCTGTATATTTACATTACCGAACGAGTACGTAAGAAGGGAAAGCATAGGTTTCATCGATGTATAAATTTTTCTGGAGCCTCATACAACATGTATCCTGCAATTCCTTATCGTTTTACATATAAAGTGAGTGAATAATGATATTCAGATTGGGTTATCGAATCGTATTTGTGAGGATTGGAAAATAGAAAATTCGAACACAACCAATTTTGTGCTGCTGTAGCTGCCAACTTCTGAATAAATGAATTTATATCAGCGTTTCAGGAGACATCCAGATCCTCTTGCCAAATCTGGTTGATGTTGGGTTTATACAAGGACGATGGCTATTCAAAAAGGCGCTTTCAGTTCTCTTTGTCGTAGGTACGTTGAAAAATAGTGACACTAAATCAAACAATAGTAATTTACGTAACAAGTCCGGAAAATAGGGTTTTTTTGAATAGACAAAATTCCAGGACGAGCGTAAGCGAGTCCTGGAAGTCTGTGAGTCCAAAAAAACCATTTTCGGGCGTGTTGCGTACAATATTTTTTCGGCAACCATGTAAAATAACACTATCGCTGCTGCTTTCCATATTTTATTGCGATTGCGATCAAAAAACATGCGAATTTTTGACAACTAATTTCATATGAACTGTCAGCCGTTACCTCGGTTGCTATGGATTCTATGATTCTTTTCCGGCCTAGTCCGGGAAGTACGTACTTTCCGGACTAGGCCGGGAAATGCTACTTTCTCAGAGAAAAAGCGTCCGGGAAGTGAGCACTTCCCAGACGGTTGCCGAAAAAAGATATTTGATGAAAATGCGTACCTTAATCTCTTTGATATATTGGTACGTCTGTAATGTCAAGTTGACAGGAATATTCAGACATTAACATTGTTGATCTTGAATTTGGAATATTTTCTGTATTAGAATAAACTTTCCATAATCTTACTTAAAATTGAAATTTAAAATTAACTTGACTTCTTAGAACTAGGTAGAGTGTAAGAAAGATATATGAAAATATCGTGTCCTCAAAAATAGAGAGAAGAAACTTCAATATTGGCTAACTAACAATTAATATCTTCATGTAAATGTAAAAGATGCTAAGTGTAATTTTTCATGATTTTGATTGTCGGAGGCTTGTAGTCATGAATCTGGACTAAAGCAACCCCCTATTTAAAATTAAGTTCTCCCAATGCTTGATGTAAACTTATGGTAGAATCTGAAGCAGGTAGCGAATTTTTGAAAACGGAATGTACAGGGTGTTCTTTCAACCTGCAAATTTAACCTGAACTTATCATAATTTCCACCCTGTATATTTGAAAAAAATTCTACACTGAAAATTTCATCCATATTAATTAAGCCATATCAAAGTTATGAATAAAAGAAAAATCGGTCGAATCGGACAAATCATCCTGTAGACTCTCAATAAAGGCCCCCAACCATAAACCAAACATTGTTTCGAAACTGTCTTGACTAGTGTAAACTTCTCCTAAAATCTGACGGTCTCCTCTGGAATCACCCTGTATACTCACTATTCAGGTCTAAGTATGTTTTCAAATACTTTTCAATCCAATGTTTAGAATTGAGGGAAGAAGGCAATAAAATAGAAAATTATGAGATGATCACAACACGTGCGTGCGGAATATTTCCTCTTTGTCTATGTACTTTGGAAGATGAAATCTTAAATATAATGCTCGTTTCAATGAAAACACACCTGAGTACTAATAAGGCACATCTGCAAAATATATAATAACGCAATTACAAGGAATCACCGAAAAAAAAAAGTAATTTATAATATATCATGAACATAACTATTAGTTATTACATCTTAAATATCAACAATAAATTATATCATAAGAAAAAATATTCAATAATTTCTAGAGAAATGTTGCAAAGAACAATAAAAAAATATGCCAGTTATAAAACCGTGTAATTCTCAAAAAATAGACTTCAGTATAATGATGTGCTGTTTTTTCAACGGCCTTCCATCACAACGATTTACAGACGATGGAGCAATAAGTTCGAAACGGAGAAAAATGTATTTTCTCTATTTCAGTATCGTATCATTACAGTTCTAAAAACAGTGCTGTAATGAACTCATTACATCATTTTTCGTTTTGTGGTTTTCTACATAGACTTCCAATCCTGTCAAAATTCAACACAAATCAATGTCAATATGAAATAATTTGGATAAAGTGAAATGATTCTCAATTTCTCTTAATTCTGTGGGTGTTAAATCGATTTCGGCAGAAATAATTCACGAATTTATTGCGTCATTATAAATTATTTCAAAATTCGAAACGTCCGATCCTAATTCATATTCCTTGATCTGTCAATTTTCGTAACAGTCACACCAACTGCCAAGATACAATGCAAATGTCACTAGGATGTATAATCTCAATTTTTCATTGAATTTCGACAATATTTCACAAAACTTGACTGAAATAGAGAAAATATCGTCCAATACTCGTTGCAGAAGGTAATTCCAACACTCATGCGTTTTCGAATTTTTCATTCGTGATGGAATAGAAGCCCATTCTGCAAGTTGTTTTAGAATATACTATTATGGAATTTTACTGTAATGTATTGTCCAAAAATGTTCTATATACCTATTGTGCAAATCTTGCATGAGCTTCATATTATTCAGTAAATAATATAATATACAGGTTGGGCGACAGTCGACGGCATGCTTGACTTTTATGGAGAACAAAAGGTACGATTTTATTGAAAATTTGGTTTCTTGGGTAGGAACCACAGGTTCCTTTATTCGAAAAGTACTGAAAACTTCGATCTTTCAAACAAACACTTTGTATATTATCATTATTTTCGGTTTGTCGTAAACTTTTGATTCTTAATGTATATTTTCTTGTCCTCATCTCTAGCAGTTCTCGAGTAATTGATTGATATACTTTTGTTTTTGTGCAAAACATATATTTTTTTCAAATACTCGTTTTTTTCAATATCAAAATAAGACTTCTTAGTGGAAACTCCTTTATAAGGAATCGGCTTATCTCAAAACATTTTCAGTTTTGGACAAAGTCTTGAAAATTGAGTAGTCTTTGAAACCCCTTCATTATCGGTTGAATTAACTCTCCTCTGAACAATTCTCCCAATATGTCCGCAGACATGAAATTGATATTGGAGGAGAATTGGAGAAATCAAAGTGGGTAATATTGTCCGAGTTATTTCTTGGGTAATTGCCAGGAGGTAATCTCAACGAAGATTACGGATGTGCGACACTCCAAGAAGAAAGCTTTTATCCGAAAGCATATCCAATTACACTAACAGTGTTCGAATGATATTACATGAGGAAGCTGGAAGTTCCGACAGAGACGACATTAGGTTTCCTCGATTTTACGGCGTTTTCCGCCATTTTATCCTGATGGAGCTGGAGTAAGATGACGTTGAAATCCTCAGAATACAATAATTCTCAGATTCCGATATGAAAAAAGATCGAACATGCTCTTTGTTCGGGTCGATTCTGCTTGAAAGCATACCGTTTTCCGGTCATCTGACCGCCTTTTAGCTATGATTTTTGCCTTTCACGTTGAAAAGAGACACATTCTCAGTTCTAAGATGATATGCATACCGGGTGGCTCAAAATGTATGGAGATAAATCTGACCATCTGACGTGGGTGATTTCACCCACTCTTCTGAACGTTTTGGAATAGTTCAAATGGAGTAAATATATCTTGCAACTGAGAAAAAGATTTTAACAGGATTACTTTTTGACGACCCGATGTAACTTTCTTTTAGCCTTCGCACTTAAGTCCACCTGAACATTGAATAATTATTGAATCGAAAGAACAAGTTAGCACTTGCTTCGCCTCATAGACACATCTTGTTCTCAAAGGAAGAAATCTCCCGAACAACAAAAGTTATTATTATTATTTTAACCGATGTCGTTGTGGCTCGGTAAGTCTGCAGGGAACTGCGACCTACAGATCTTTGTTCTCTACCCTACTCATTCATGGAAATTCAAGGAGGTCGTCAATGACGTTAATAAAACTGACAACCTCCTTAGGGGCCTTGGCCGTTACCTTTCGGGTATCCAGGATCGGCTTCCCCACATGAATGGTTCTTAGGCCAGCCATCTCTGGACATATGCGTGTTGCATATCATGTGTTCGACTGTTTCTGCTTCTGATCAACTGAGCCTGCAAATCTCGTCGGTTGACTTTCCCATACGGCACAAATGATGTTTGTACCGACAGTGCCCCGTCAGCAGTCCCACCATCACCCGAAGCTCGACTCTTGACAGCTTCAAGAGCTTTTTGGTGTAGGTAGGTGAAACCGTCACGACTTTTTTGGCCTGAGTGAGTCCAAGAGTGTTAGTCCAGTGGGTTATCCTGTTATTCAACTCCCATTGCTGGACCGCAGCCTTTGATTGGTTTTTTCCTAGCCCACAGAAAGGTTCAGATCCAGCAGGTGTTAACCTTGATTCATCGGCTTTTTCATTCCTTCAACACCACAGTGCCCTGGTACCCATAGTAGAGTCACTTAATTGCCTCTGGCCAGTTGCCTTATGACGTTACGGCAGTCCCAGGTCAACAGAGACCCCAGCAGTACGATTCCACGGATCTTAGTGTGGTCTGGCTGTCCGTGTTGATGTAGACATTCGCCCCCTTGAGGTTCATTTTAAGACACTCCTGAGAGCATACGTAAACAGTCAGTATCTCGGCCTGTAAAATAGAGGGCTCACTTCCCAGGGCTTTAGAGATCTTCAGTTTAGGTCCATATATCCCAATGTCAGTACCTCTCTCTGATTTTGATCCATATGGATGACTTTTTGTCCAAACGATTTACGAAACTTATTGCACTAGGACATTTATGTCATTTATGACCGTTTCAAAGGGCGTTTCAAAATCGAAGATGGTTGGCATAACATCCTATGGCTTTCCCAAGAGGTTTGAATCTAGTTGATTCAATATCCTCATATGTCCAACCCAGTTTCCATTGAGGAAAATTCTTATTGCTTCCAGCAGGCTACATTTTTCCCACATGTAAATGTAAAGGAGGCAAGTCAAGTATGACCTCCAGCGCTGCTGTGGGAGCTGTGCGCATAGCTCCTGTAACACCAATGCATGTCAGCCTTTGCAGTTTCTGCAACCGGCTGTGTGTGGTGGCCTCCTCGGTTTTGGTCCACCATGCTAGAGACGCATAGGTGAAACAACAAAAGTTACTATCCGAGAATAAATGAAGCAGCTTTCAAAATATATGTATAAGTTTTCGAACATCATCAAGATGAGAAAAAAAACTTTTATAGAGTCTGGTAACAGATATGAATCGCACAAAACAGAATTGGACCAGATGAATTGCTTATAATCAACCTATTTGAACGCTATCTCAGAAGCTTATCGCTTTTCTCCTAAGAGCATTCTACAGGACAACCAGACGTGGAAAGCCACAGGAAACTAAACCAGCTTCTTTGCTAATTTCAATGAAAATCAACACCCTTGGAAGAGATGATTATCTGATTGATCTGATTATCGGTTTGCACATGATACTGCAAATGACGTGAGGGCGCGAGAAACATTGAACTCAGGATCGACCTGCATGAACTGAGCCAGAAAATCGGCAAAATACATTTTATGACTTCCTTCAAACTGAATACAGAACAAACACCAAAAAGAGAAGAAGAGAAGAAGCGTTTTCTATGTCTCCTATCACAACTATTTATCAGGAATCACAGATCCTAGAAGTTCACGGAATCAATCGGAAGCAAGTTCAAACAGTTTACAAGAATAGGCTGTACCGAAGACTTCGGTTTCAAAGAAACCAATCAGATCCAGCGAAATCGACCAACGAGAAAAACCGTGAAAAAGAAAAACACGCAGATCTAGAGATTCAGCTGATAGGATAACAACCAATCAACTCCAATGGTGAGCTAGTAAAGCGTTGAGAGAGTTCTGATATGACTAATGGAAAAAGCCCTTCTCTCCATTCCACGGATCAACCGGCAGAATAGTCTATACAGATGAAGAGAAAGCAGAAGCTGTTGCTGATATTCTGTAACTCCAATGCAGACCGAACACATAGATAAGGTGGAAAAATATGTGAAGATCATCACAGACAAACGCCCGACCAGGACATCATGGTCCATGCCGCTGAAGAAAAGTAGAAGCATTCGCTGACAGCCTGCAACTTCGATGCAGACCTAGACCACAAGAAAAATGTGGAAAAATACGTGAAGATGATCTCACGGAAAACGCCCAATCGAGAACATCATAGAGACAACCACGGAGGAAGTTCGAAATATCATTTCATATCTTGAAAGAAGAGAAGCGGAAGAACATACCAAGCTATTAGTGAGAGAATATTCCACCAGATACAAGCGTCCAAATCTTGTACTTCGAGGTACTATGTATTTTTTTAACTTGGTGACCGGACTAAGTTAATCTACAAAATGCCAAGAGAAATCACCGAGATCAAGGAGTTCCTCCTAACGGCGAGAAGGAAGGACGCCAAATCCGTTAAAATAAAGAAGAATGTGGATAACACCAAATTCAAAGTAAGGTGCTCAAGATTCCTGTACACCTTAGTTATCACGGATAAGGAAAAGGCTGAAAAACTTAGGCAGTCCCTTCCCCCAGGTCTCCAAGTGAAAGAAGTTAAAAAAAATTCATTCTAAAAACCCTTGTAAGGTGAAGTGCAATTCCCACCATTAATTGCTTTCAGAATGGGATAAAGAAGTCTATGATCGTATATTCCAAACCGCAATTTGGGTTTAATGAGTCTCACACTGTTAATCCATTTGATATACAGGGTGTAACATGAGTGACTGGCCATAGCCTAGTGGTGAATGCAGGCCATCCAGGCCCTTCCGAAATGTAGCTTGTTTTGTATGCTTGCTCGTATCCTAGGACCGTTAGTTTAGGAGATACAGGGTGATTCATGAGAATTCGCCTAAATTTCTGATCTCCATAACTTGGGAATCATCAGTCTCATTTTGGTCAAATTTTGTGAGTTTATTAACTTCGAGCAACTGTTAGAGACATACTACGTGTTAGTATGACATTTGCTGTCGTTTGAACCATATTTAGTGATAACCCCAAAGTAAACACTTTACAAGATATTTGAGTTCTGTGATTTTCAAAATATTTTTGACCTCACCCCATTTTTCGTCAATTTTTTCTACCATGGTGCAATTTGATTATAATTTGGAATTATTTTCTTGGCCAGCGAGAAGTCCAGATCTAACTCCGTTAGAATAGACGAAACAGCGTGAAGAATGAGAGTAAATTTCAGGCGCAAAGTAACAACTAAAAAAAATGAGAAAGAGGGTACGTACTTGTATATGGAATGATGAAAGTCATTTCAAACATAATACATGAATACATTTTCTACGGAAATTTTTTAGTTTGATTTCACTAAAAAAATTTTCAATTCATTAATTTACTTTCTCTGCTTCTTTTCCTTTTCAAATCAAAATCTGATGAAACAAATTAATGCCTGCATTCTAAAAAAAACTTTTTCAGGAAATAACGAAGGAATTTGGTGAGTTTTAAAAATAATAATTTTGTCATACATGAATTATGTGATTCGAAAGTTGTAGGCAAATTCCTATTAGAAATTCACTACTTATTACTTTCTTCATATACCAATATTCCAATCATACCAATTCTTATTCAACATTTAATACAGCACAGTTTTGCTTTTTTCGTACATTTCATATTCTTTCCTGATGAAAATAATCCAAAATTCAAATCAAACTTGGTCAAAGTAAAAAAAATTGACAAAAAATGAAGTAAGGTGAGGAATATTTAAAAAAAACCCAAGAAATGAAATATCCCGAAAAGTGTTGATGTTTGATTATCAATAAATATGGCTCAATCGACAGCAAATGTGTAATACCTCCTTCGAGGTTCACGTCTAATTTGGAAGCATACATTTTTGTTTTGTTTATTTGCTCCTTAAACACTCGGAAATAAATATTTAGCTCATCTGGAATACTGCAACCCGTGCTTTTAAAATCAACCAAAAAAATTAATTAATTCCCTATTAAGTGTGTTAACTAAACATTCATAATTTATAAAGTGAAAAGAGGTATTTTTGTTTCCTATCCCACTCCTCAAAAAATTCTAGTAATGGAGAAATGAGATTTGAGTCATCACGCAAACTGAAAATTTTCATTGTATACATCCCAATTCCTTGATAAACGGTTCAGTTCGATGGGGCAGGTCTGGAGGAAAGGGCATTGTATCCAACCCCGTCAACAGTCTGAACACGAGCAGTATTATTGTTTACGACGATTAGACTGAGCGGAATTTCACCTGTTGCTTCTAGCGAATCAGTGTCTGAATTCTGGAATAATGTTGTTTTGATTCAATTTCGCTCACCTTTTGGGCATGTCAGTACTTTGCCTGAAAAGTCTTCTATCTGAATGTTGTGGTAGGAGTTTCAACCAATGAATTCGATATTCGTTAATTATTTCTCTGCTGCTGCTATAGAATATAGCTCTTTTTATTTCGAATTTGATCATAAAATGTTAGTATTCCATCACTCGCTATGTAACAATAGTTCTATAGATTTAATTAACACTCTCTATATCAAGAGAATTTGCTACGGAAAGCTTGAAAATTGAACTAACAACTTTTGTTGCAAGAGTCGTCAAGGGGATCGGTGTTGCAAGTAGGCTCGGCATTAGAAGTAATTTTAATTATTGTTTCAGAAAAAACTGTAATGGTACGCAATACAAAAAGAATAGAAAAATTGGAACTTTTGAAGGAGAAAGAAAGGAAAGGATCGTGCTCAATGTCATTAATAATCATATATCAATAAGAGCAGCTGCAAAAGCAGAAAATCTTGTGATGACAAGCTAGACTTCAGAATGGAGACTGCACTCGAAGGTGGAGATTATGTTCTTATCAAAGAATGATAAACTAAGAGACATGACATAATGTCAAAAATACTAAAAATTTCTCAAAAGGATGTTGATGTCCAGCAAATTCGAAGATTATTTTTCATTTTCAAGTTTGTTGAAACGGAAGAAGAATATTCTTTTCAATCAAAATTGGTAGTAAAGTGCCAATTACAACGCCTTCTGGAGGGACAGCCAGGAGATCAGAAATGTTGATTTGATATGTTTTTGGGATACTGGATACGAATCTGATGTTTGCTACCAAAATTTCGTGACTGAACATTGAAAAAAATGCAACAAAAACGTGAAAATTTTTATTTTTGTCGGTTTCTTGCATAGAACTTGGATAATATCAATTTTTCATGAATCACCTTGAAATTTTCTACAAATTTCCCTTTTTAAGTTTTTTTCTGTGTTGAACCGTTCTGGCCCGAACGATAATTGATAATTGAAGTATATTTCTGCCTCTGCAAAAAACCACTTTTTGGAGTACTTTCGATTTTTAAGATTTTACATCTTTTTTGGGAAGCTTAATCTGAATCAAAGGTTTTTCACCAAAATTTCGTGAAGGAACATTGATACAAATTCAAAAATGCAAAAAATTTCATTTTTTGGCGGTTTTTTGCATATAACTCGGAAAACATCGATTTTCGGTGAATCACCACCCCATAAAAAAAAAACAAAGATAATAAAGTTTCTTACATATTTCTCCCATTGAGTTTTTTGTCCGATAAACCGTTCTGACTCAAAATATAGTTGAAAGTTTGTATTTTAGCTGTCACCACAAAAACTCACTACAAAACTTCAATTCATTATTAATATATTCAACTATGTAGTGGCAAAGAGGACATGGGAAATAAAAATCCTTAATGAGATGCCGACGTTTCGACCTTTATTTCAGTGATTCATTATTAATGGCATGTCTTTAACAAGGAAATAGATGAACTCGTTTCTTTCGTGGAAAGATATAAGCATGTAGTGAAAAACAAAAAAAATTGTTGTGGTTTTCTGACAAGATAAGAACATCAAGATATATTTCAACAGCTCTAGATCCGGGCCTTTTCGACATGGGAAGGAAATACATAATTGAATGCTAACTTTGATAATGGAAACTTAGACCTAAATTTTTCATCGTCATATTGAACAAAATGATCAACTTGAGATCTAGTTTCACGATGATTTCTTGGACGTGATATAGGTATGTGCAAGGAAATCGTCAAATTCGATTTCTAAAACTCCAAAAGTTTTCCGACAACTTTAATCTATCGGACACTTGTGAAACATGGTTTTTAGTGATATCTATCAGATAATTTAAGAAAAGGCTGTTCGGAGGTGGTGAAACGGGTCCTAACTGTTGCTGTTGGTATATCTAGAGGGAAATGAAAAATTTCATCTAGATCAATTTTGAACCTCGCTTTCTTCAAGAAATGAATAACAGAAATTCCAGCAATGTATGAATTTTATTCATTACTCGATTTTCAAATTTTCCTTTGCGTATCGAATATAATAAAGAAGAAACTCTGTCCTCAGCGTTCCTCACGCGCCAAGTCAATGACTTCGGGGCATTTTGCCAAATGGAATCGACGGATGAGACGGTCTGTTTGATTCTTTGCCAACGTCCGATACTGTGATGGAATTCGGTGAAAAAAAGCACATACTTCGGTCCTCCCTATCCCACGGGAACTCCCACAGATAACCCAAATATTCACTCACTCCCCGGCAAGAATTCAGGTCAAGTGTCTCCTTTTTCTCCAGGGGCAAGAAACATAAAGAAATAAGTAATCACACTCAGCCCAAAGGCAATTCATAAAATACCCTTGCAAATCATTCGTTTTCGGCATTTTATTCAAATTATCCGGTTTCTTAACGGAGGAAAAACATCGAAGGGAAAAGATGAACTCACCCCCGTATTTTCTCGCATAACGAAATATTTTATGAATAGTCTCCCCTCCGTTGTCTTGTCGAATTAGGATGTGACATAGAGGAATGGTGGCTTTGTGAAGGGGTCGTCAACAATGTCAATTTCCGTTTTTATTTCCGAGATCGATGAGTATTGAAAGTAGGCGTCGTTTCTTATCTTATTCAGGTTGTGGGTTTCTTTGTGTCACATGCAGAAATGGCTCGTGTATTGACGTACACACCTGCGATATAATCCTGCGAAGAAGGAAAACTTTGATTGAAATATTCTAAAGGGGATGAATTTTATTTGGACAGAGGACTCACAAAAAAAATAATAATAACATTAAATTTCATTTGCAGACAACATAATGCTACTTCAGGATAGCGTTTCTTGTTTTTTTTTATATTTCGATTCTTTAAGTTACTTTTGTTGTATATCATGTAAAGAAGAAAAAGAAGAATGACTTTGTCATAGTTAATAGATAATCTCAACGGTATTGAACACGTAAGTACCACGTTGAAAGCTGCCATCTAAATAGTGAATAAACAGTTAAAGTATAAAAGTGTATTTCTTACCAACAATATGGAATGAAACAATTCTTTTATCACAATACATGAGCCTGTTATTGGTAGGCGACAGTAAAAAAAAGCTGCAATTACATATCAATAAAACGAAGACGTTAATGTAGACGTGAACGACTAACCGACAGTTTAGTCAAAGTATTTCTGAGTATATTTTTGTTTAGTAAATATAATTATCGATTAGTTGATCGATCTGTTTATGTGCCACTGTTTAAGCCAATCCCATGTGTTTTTCCACCAAAATATATTTATTCGTGCATCTGTGATTTACATAGTTCTTACCACAGAACATTAAATATATAAGAAGTGTTAACGCCGTCCTAAATCAAGGCAACAATATGACCGATATTTTGTTCGCCATTACTGAGTGATTTACATTGCGGGAAAATTTGAATATGAAGGCATGGCAATTCATTGAAATTGTTGTAATATTTTTAGAATTTATTTTAGGTTATGCTGCTATTATTTCAAATTAAAACAAAAAATATCATTAATAAAATTTAGTTGTCAAAGGCAATTTATATATTTGCTTGAAATAGTAATTATTTATAAAAATCAATACATAATATTCATTATATTGGGAGATTTACACTATAACCGACTGAAAAAAAATACCTATTTATACCTACTTTATAAAATTCTATCTGATGAACAACTGAATTCGTACATTTCTGAAACAATATTTAAATTTCTACACATAAATAACAGATAAAGATCTTCAGTTGGATTAATCTATCGTCCTACGTTATAGTACTCATTTCGTAATTCACTTTAATTATTACAGGTTTTCTTTGTTACTTCATTTTCAGCTCATCTGAGGTTGTAGGTGGAGATATGAAAAAAAAAATATAAATAGCGATCAATTAGTAATTCATTTTAATTTGATATGATAATTCTGGATCACGTAGATGGTTATTGTTAGAAGCATTAATTTTTTCCATACAACAAACATTTGGGGAAGTTCTGGAATCATAGGGATGATGATGATGATAAATTTGATATTTCAGTAAAGGCCGAGGAACAGAATTTAACTTTAATCTAGTTGGTTTTGAAGGATTATTTTAATCACTAGTAAAGATTTCAGATATATTAGAACATTGAAATACAATATAATAATAATAATAATAATAATAATAAATCGTACTTTATTTCAAATCAGATTACATAACAAAATCATGAAAATGAAGTGAAACAGTGTCATATATACACATATATATTTTATCCCGTATAACTTGCCATATTATAGGGCTCTAAATTTAATAGGAACTTGTATATTTTCTTCTTGAAAGTTCTGGTGTCCTGAATTGCTTTTATATTGCCAGGCAATGAATTGAGAAGTTTCAGGCATCTGTATTCTACTTGTTTTTGGCTTGTTGTTAATTTGAATTTGGGAAATATGTAGTCCAAACTTCTTGTTTCGTGGAATGATTTTTTATTTCGATATTTTTGGAAAAGATGGTCGTTTTTCTTCATAAACAACAAGCACTCATGTATATATAAGGCATATATTGTTAGTATTCCATTTTTCTTGAAGTAAGTTCTACATGATTCATTGTATTTCAGATTGTTCACTATTCTAAGTGCTTTCTTTTGCAATATGAACAAATCTTCTATATTTGATGTTCCATAGAAAATCATTCCAAATCTCAGCCTTGACTCTATCGTCGCGTTATATAGAGCTTTCAGGGCTTCATAGCCAATGTATCGTGCCATTGTCCTCAGGCCATAGATATTTGTTCTTAACTTTCCGCTTAAGTAATTCACATGTTCATTCCAATGTAAATTCGAATCAATATACATTCCTAGTAACTTGGTGTGTTCTTCTACCAAATAAGTATTTTGGTTTATACTTAAATTTCCGCTATTCATGTTAGAGGGTGTAAAAAGTACCAAACGTGTCTTTTCTTTGTTGAGTACTAAGTTGTTCATCTCAAACCAATTTTCACTCTCTTTTATCAATTTTTCGCTCATCATCCTTAGTTCTGAAAAAATCTTATGAACAGCTAATAGATTCGTGTCATCCACATAATTTGCTGCAATCACCTGCCCTTCTTCAACTCCAAGGCATTCATCAAAATCATTAATGTATATTAAGAAGAAAAGGGGGCCAGCTATACTACCCTGCGGAATTCCCAAAATGATCTCCTCCAATTCCGAATTGAACACTCTTCCCTGTGACTCCGCTTGTACCATTTGTTTCCTAGATGCAAAATATGACTTTGCCCATTTCAAAGCCGGTCCTCGTATGCCATATTTTTCTAATTTTCTCATCAACTCATCCACACTCAAACAGTCATATGCTTTAGTCAAATCCAAAGAAATTCCCATTGCAGATTCCTTGTTTTCAAATGCCTCCACTATTTTCGATACAAACGTGAAAATAGCCGTTTGAATCGATTTTCCCTTTCGATATCCATGCTGACTTTCCTTGAAGAACGCATTTTCTGTTAAGAAATTCATGATCTGCCTACAATACGCTATTTCTAGTATCTTTGAGAAGCTTGGTAAGATGCTTATTGGCCTGTGATTTCCGTATTCATTAACGTCACCTTTTTTATGTATTGGTTTGACTATTAATTAATTTTATAATGTGATTTTTTTTATTAATTAATATTATAATGTGATTCATATGTTTAACTATTTCCTCAGCTGTCTGTTTTATTATTTTACTTGATATTCCATCATATCCACTTGTACCTTTATTTTTCAACGACGTTATAATTTCTTTGGTTTCTTCTAGATTTATTGGTCTCAGTAACAAGGATTTATTTTCTTCCACATACTGGTGTTCACTCCTGTTTCTTGTTATATTTGCTGTGAGTCTTGTAGCTGCATTTATGAAAAAGGTGTTCATATCATTGACAATATGGGTTGGATCTCCATTCACTTGAAATTGATTTGTTTTCTGAGAGTTATTCATTGATTTTATGAAAGACCACATAGTTTTATTTTTATTTTCAGATGTTTTAATTTTCCTGTCGAATTTATCTTTTGTTCTCCTTTTCAAATGATTATCATATTCTATTTTTGTTTTTCTATACATTTCCCTGAACGATTCATCGTGTGTGCTTAACGTTAGCAGTATATCCAATTTTTCTTTAATGGTTGCAGTTTCGGGATCCATTTTATCCATTTTTGGTTTTCCTCTCACTTTAATTTTTTTGAGTGGGAATAATTTATTGAAAATTTCCTGGTATAACGCGTGAAAGTGATCAAACTGGCTATTTATGTCTTTCTTATTAATTTCATACAGAGAATCCCAATTTTGTTCTCTAAGTGCATCCTTGAAGAGTTGAAAATTTCTCTCTGAAAACATACGTCTGTACTTAAACTTCATTTCTTCCTGATCAATGGTGAATACTATTTTTTGGGCTGTGTGGTCGGATATGTGTGCATCAAAAATGCTGACTTCATATAGTAATTCACTATTTGTAAAAATACCATCAATGCATGTTGCTGAGTTCCCTGTTATTCGGGTCGGTTGATTAATTGTCTGCTCTACATTATATGTCCCCATCAAATCTAGTATGTTGCGTCTTTTACTTGATTTTTTGTCCATATTTATATTGAAATCCCCTGCTATTACCACTTTCACATTTTCATTGTGTAATTTTTGTAAAATTTTTTCCATACCCTCAGTCAATATATCATCATTTCCGTCATTGTATACAGCGACGCAGACCTGTTTACTTTTTCCTATATAATATTCAACTGCCACACATTCGAATTTTTCCTTTTTTTGAGATCTTCTTGATGTCTTTCCTCTCCTTTACTTGTAACCCATTTTTGGTGTAGATGGCTACTCCCCCATGTTCTTTTTCCGCCCTGCAGAAGTGTGTTTGCAATGTAAAGTTTGCTATTGCATGATATTGAAGCTGTTCTTCTGTCTTCCAATGTTCTGATATACACAACACCTTCACTTCCTCATTCTCCTTCAGTGCTTCTTCTAAAAGTTCTTTGGCATTGCCTATGGATCTAACATTTTGATGTAAAATCCCAAATTTATTAGACATATTCGGATGTTCATGTTGTCTTTGTGTACTTCTCTGTGATGTACCAGCAGGTGTATCTACTAAAAAGAAGGTTCTTTTTGTATGTTTAGTGTTTGTAGGAATTCTCTATGTTTATCGAAATCAAAACGTTTGACCCCTACTCCATTTGGCCAGAATTCTGAGCTATATAATAGATTTTTTTTTTCTATCAGTGCAGTGACTACATATCTATTCAAACCATTTCCTTTCACTGGAATTTCTTTAGTCCAAACTTCATTATCGGTAAGTCCAGTTTTTTGTTTGATATATCCATGTACTTTTTCCTCGGTGCAAGCTTTATTTACTCTATATATGTAAATCCAAAGTTTTTTCTGAACTCCCGCGAAATCATCATTAGTTGTCTCATTGCTTGTTCCTATTGTCCTTTTCTTTTCCAATATGAGGAGAAACCCAGTCTTATTATGTTCTAAATTTAGTTTCTCATGGATTACCTGACCTTACCTGAAACCTAAAACAGAACTTGTAATAAGCGACAATAAAAAGAAAAACTACTTTATCTGTTCATTCAATGACAACGAGTAAATGACATCTTTCATTTGAGTGAAAAAATTTCCTGAATAATAATCGTTATAAAGATCATAAAAAGTACGTAGTAGTAAGTGAGTTTATATGGTATTTGAAAGAAAATGTTCACGCGAATATCGAAATGTTCAGTGAAATGTATTGATTCATTAAGCTTTAAGTTTTTGTCCTCAGCTTCAATCGTGTTCTATTCTCTCAAAAGACTACCGGTCATCTTGCGTTTTCACTGAAATTTCCTGTTTTTTTATTGGAATTCATTTTTCATTCTTAAAATTCTTATATCTACATCTGATTCTATTGTATGTTCCCACGTGTGAAAATAAAATGGATCAAAATAATTTCCACAAATATTTTGTTGTTAACACAATTGTTTCTCGGTTGAAAAAACAATTGTTGATAATATTGAAATATTTTTTCGAAAATTATTTTCTTCTATATTATTGGATAATGAATTTCCATCAAGTACTGAATCCATTAAATATTCTCATGAAACATGTTTTCAGGAGTTCGGAGAATGTATTTTTCACATACACAACTTCTATTTCACGAGTATAAGTAGATATGTATGTAATTTTACATTTCCCAGATTCCTGAGAATTTGTTATGTAGTATCTTTCGTTTTTCCTTTTTATCTATTTGACAAAGTGCAGACTGTGATTTCAAATATTCTGTGTATCTAAAAAAAAACACCTTTATCTAACTAAATTATATTGGTAGTACATACACATATTTCAAACGCCTTTCATTTCTTTTTATTTATTGCTTCAAATTATATCTAGTTTGGTTTTCTCTAACGTCTTGATGAAGTCTGAATATATAAACGAAACTTTGGCTGAGCTTCAATTGGTCGCCTGATTTCAATAATCCTAATGTATTGTATTATTGACTTCACCATTCGAAACATTTCATCACTCTCTATATTCATTAAAATGAAAAAAAAACATTGAAATATAATATATAATAGTCACTCAACAATCGAAAGCTTCTTTTCAGCGACATTCTTGAATGTTTTTTTGAACAGTCCCTTTTCTAAACTACAGCAGTAATATGCCATCATGTGCATGTTCCATCTTCCTTGGTAGTAGTCCTCCATAACTTTAATATCTTGGTGAAATCTTTCACCTTTTTCCTCACTCATGTCTCCTAAATTTTCGGAAAACGATCTAAGTGACTGTGTGAAAAGTGTATTTCAATACTCATATTGCACCCTAATGGCCAGTTGCACCATTTGCCTAAACATTCATTAAAATTTAAACATCGATTGATTTCTGATTTTTCTTAAGAAATCAGAGAGTAATCAATGTTTAAATTTTTAATCAATGTTTAGGCAAATGGTGCAACTGGCCCTAAGGATTTGAAACTATTAAGCATCTTGTTAACCATTTCAACATAGTTTTGAGCTTTATGTTTGCGTAGAAAATTTTCTACAACTGCAACAAATGATGTCCAAGCTTCTCGTTCAACTTGATTCAATGAATTTATGTAGGCAGGATCCTTGATTAACTGTCTTATTTGTGGACCGTCAAATATCCCTGCTTAGAGTTTTTCTGTACTCAACTGATGCATTTTTACCCCTATAGCAAAACATGACCTATTCTTATCAAGAGCTTTTACAAATTGCTTTATTAAGCCCAACTTCATATGTGAAGCAAGAAGTATAACTTTTAAACTTTCAACCAAAACGTCGTTAATGACATTCTTTTTCTCAACGTCCATGTTTTCTCTCTGAGGCCAATCTGTTCTAACCCAGTGGTGTGTTTTGTCCCTATTTTCCCAGAGGCACAAGAAACACGGATATTTCGTGTAACCACTTTGCTGCCCGAGAAGAAAGTTTACCATTTTTAAGTCTACACAAATCATTCATTGATGTTCATGATACTTTATCTTCTGCAATACTTAAGCTATGGTATTATATTCTTCTTTCAGTCTCGTTGAGTTCTTGAGTTAGAACCTGAACTCATTTTAATTCTGTTTAATAACACAAAAACACTTTTTTCAACATAAAATAACACGCCGAATTCGATCTACTCTCATTAGTAAGAACGCACAAACTGACATGACGAGTTAGGGGATTAAAAGGGTCAGTTCAGGTACCTGATAGGCAATGGTTTTATTATTTATAGATTTACCTGGAATTTACTCGATTACAGATTGACAATAAAACCAATGTATCTACATCAATGAATATGTATATAATAATTTTAGAACTCTCATTTCATTAAATATACGGAATGAAACCCACATTGGAGAGAAAAACGGCACAGATTCAGTGTCCCGAACAAAGTTCAAACCAGCTTTTAAATCCCAGGCACCAAAAAAAAAGTTTTTTTGTTGCCCTCTTTAATTGATGAATCGATAATATCAAATTTCTCATATCAACTATTGAAATTTTTTCTGTAATCTTTTTTTTTTATTCAACTGAAGCATGAATGAATGGCAATTGTTATTGTAGCAGGACTTGGAGCCCTTAAATGTAATCCAGATTTTCGAATAAGCTCCCTTTTCAATTAAATCGTAAAATTGCGGCTCTCGTCACCTGTGTACAATGTTTTCATGGGGATATTTTAATCCCGACTCATCAGTTCTGATGGCGGTCCCACTTTGCAATTCAATCGTTCATTTGCGAATGGCACATAGAGACAGATCAGCGAATGGCCCACTCTCGTGTCATGGCAACTCGTTTGTGAATTTTCAATTATACGCTGGCAAATCTGCATTCTATGAATAGTGGAATCTGTATGCCACATCGGGGTTCTCTTCATTCTATAAGAGGTTTGCTTAGATCGTTAAAATCGATGGTGTTACCAGGTATTACAGATAGCAAAATAACTTGTTGTGATTTTCGGTGGTGAATTATGAAGATTCATTACAAATATTTATCAAATGATCCATTTCATTTCACCGATTGTATATCCTCTTTTGTAAGCGTTTCTCAAGATGGTGAGATGACATCTACGAAATAAAGGTCTTCTAAATATTGATAGCGCAGTATTCAAAGGTCCCTAGTAGACCCCTTGTAGGTTGCACTATAATTAATATCCTTACTCAGACGTCCGTGCATATTCAAGAGTCACTATCTCGAACTTTTTTTTAATGGGGGGAAATCCATCTTTTGGCCACCCAACAAATCTCGATAAATGTAAAACACCTCTGTCGGCACCTGCTGGGTAGTGCGAGGCTCTCTTGAAGGGCACACTCACTAAAAACCTTCATTACACCTCCACCGAACCCGTAGAGAAAGGTTTCAAGGACGCCTACCTTCCTCTTACGCGTTCAGCCTCATGCAGCCGGCTCACCAAGGGTTTGGTACTCTACGGCGGAATGCCTGTCTTTGTGTATCGCTGTCCTACACCCTAAAGTGTGGGATAGGGTAGAAGCAATTCGTTTCTGGTGGTAGAGACATTCAACAGGTAGCCTAAAAAGCTTGAGACAACTACCCGTCAATGAGCTCCCTCGTTCCGTGATTTCCCTCATAGCTCTGATTACGGAACTCAAGCCTGAGGTAGTTCCCCGCAGGGACTTGGTCGGCAAGCCTCCTCCCTTCGAACTTAATCTTCCACGAGGAGATGCCTCTTGACCCTGGTCTTGCGATCTTAGCGAACTTGAACAAATAATGCAAACCCTAAGTCCTCACAGCATAGGATCAGCCTCAATTTGTGCAGGGAAGTTATAAGGATAAGGGTTCTTAGAGGGAGTTCAGTAGTTTTGACTGTGAGCAGTGGGGTTGAGCAGAGTACTAACCTACTGTTTCTTTATCCCCGTTTCCTAAGACTCAAGGTCATTAAAGTCATAGTTACTCCTCGAATAGTGTACCGGGAATTACACTTAAGGTCTATAACTGGTGCCCGCGGAAACATAAGTACCCCTATTCTACCACGTAGTCAGAGCCAAAAGTTGGCATCTTCTTGCTTCTTCCTCGGCCTCCTGTGGGTGGCCTCTGTCTTGTTGGTTCTGTGCCTCTCTGGTGGACCCTGCCGGACGGCTAGCTGGCTCCTCTACTTCTCTTCTCGTGTTGCTCGTTCTGCTAGAACCTGTCGCTTGAAAGGGTAGAGATATGGGAATGTTCTTAGGGATGGACGAGGTATTGGCAGAAATGTGGTGTTTGGGGGAACATGGGATTGTTGGGGTATGAGGAATGTAGCAGGCTGGAATTAGTCAAGCCGCATTTTTAGGTCAGTCTCAGTTTCACTGTCTTCTTTACAGCAGGCAGTTACTACAAGCCCTTCCACCACGACAAGATGCTGACCTCGGAAGAGCACTATCATGTCCCTAGCCAATAATAACTTGCCAATCTCTTAGCAGTGAATTATAGGCAAATGTACGTATGAGAAAAAGTTTCAGGAGAAGGAAAAAACCGAATAAAAAAACACTATTGAGGAATAAAGCAAGATATACTACACCTTGTCACTGAATTCCTTATGGACAGAAAATGTAGAGATGGAAGAAACTCCGGATCATCTGGTGACAGAATGCCTCGCCATCACTAGCCAAGGCAAAATCTGCTTTGGATAAGAAACTTTTAGAAGTGAGGAAGTAGCCTCCTTGAAGCCATCTCATGAGAATGGGTTCAGCAAAAAATGTGAAGGTGAAAGAAACTCCGGATCACCTGGTGACAGAATGCCTCGCCATCACTAGACAATGCAAAATCTGCTTTGGACAAGAAACTTGTAGAAGTGAGGAAGTAGCCTCCTTGAAGTAATCCCAGATACTAGAGTTTATTTGAATTCTGGAACTGGAACGCAAGCTGTAAATCACGTTATGGCGAAAATAGCTCGGAGTGGGGACACAAAAGACCATTAGGTTGACGTGTAACGGAACCCTTTTCATTAAATCTTAATCTCCATCTCGAAGATGAAGATGAAGTTAATAAAAAATAAATTTTGATGTCGAGTGGCGATGATCCTCCCAGGTGTCCCATCAAAAGAATGAAGTTGAAAAACTCCATATCTTCGAAACGGATAACTTTTTAGGAAAACTGATAACAGAATGCTTTTCGATAAATCTGCAGCTAAAACACTTCTAAATGTCTACTATAAATTAAATTGATTTTCCTAGGAAGATCATTATTGTTTACCTTGAATTATGATATATAAAAACTATGAATTGAAATTGAGAAGTGTAGTTCAAACCATCCTTCTCTACGAGTAAGTCTCTCATGAATCTATATATGTAGGGTTGTTATATTGTTTGTCTAGGGGTTATAAAAAGGCCGCCAGTACTTAACTATTGTTTATTTACACTTTGTACAATCCCAACGTCAATTGAATGTACAGCCACTGAACTTTCGTCTATCGAAGTTATTTTATTTCGTCTAATTGTTAATCGTCTAATTATTCGAGTAGATCCGTCTATATCTAACGTCGAAATTATCTTACTCGCTGCGTCTACTCTTTTACGTCGAATCCTATGCGTATCATTTAAGTCGAATTATTTAACTTTTCCCGTCTAATCTGTAACGTCGAATACCAACTATGTCCGTCTATTCTCTAACGTCGAATACCACCCTCGTTCGTATGTATCGTACTCCAGTCTCAGTCTTAAGTCTCAAGTACTTCTTCCCCTCACGTCTCCCTATATCGATAAATCTGCATCTTCCACCATTTTAGGATTGATTGCGTAGTTTTCGTATCGTCAAGTCAGTAGCGTGTCATTCAGTTGGGTATTAAGAATTCGGATCCCACATATATGTATTTTATAAGCAATTCTAAGTTCAATCATTCAGTGATCATTGTGTTGTTAGAGTAAGACATATTTTCTCATTTTTAGTTGAAATTCCTTACCCTTTCGATTAATCACAGTGTGCATATTGTTTATTTATGAAGTTTATCTTTGGTTAAGGGTAGAGCAGATAAGCCGGATGGATTTTAAATAGTCTCCAAATCCTCATTTTTGAAGATATTGGATTGAAATTATTTCTTTAATGTAGAGTCAGAATCAAAATTACTGAGGAAAAAAATTTCGTTCATTATGAAAGATTATATCCATCAAATGTCTTTCTTCTTGGTTGAGGCATTCTTGGATTTCGCATTGCTCGCTTAGGCTTATTGGTAAATTGGATTAAATTGATTGAATTTCCACCCCAACTGAAGCCATCAGCTGTTGAAGGGAGTGGGGTTTTTTGATGTAGACTTACGCTTTCAAATGACCCCATAAAAAGTAATCACAAACCGTAAGGTCCGGCGACCTAGCGGGCTATTCCACATCTTCGTTACGTGAAATCAGTCGCTCTGGGAATAGAGTGGCCCTATCTTGCTGAAATCACATTGAATAAGCACTGTAATCATGAGTTGTGGAATCCATAATTCTTCCATAACTCTCAGAATACACAATAACCACCCCCCCCTTTTCATTTTAAAATAATAGGGTCCACGGTTCAATGATTCCCAACTTGGAAAACCCACACCAAAAGGTTACCTTGTCACTGCGGAGAGGTTGCTGGTGTAATTCCGGTGGATTACTTGAGTGATGGAATATGAATCACGCATTTAGTAATTAGTTTCTTATTAATGGCGAAATAAATCATCATTTTCAAAGAATAAATTACAAAATTCGGATGTTCACCATGATAATGATATGTTGAACACTAATCAAAGCGAATGACGTCATTCAGTAGTAGAAATGTAAACAAACGGCTCTGTTCTCAGATAGATCTATTACAGGTTATATCTAGATATACTTATTTGATATTTCTACCATGGGTTATTTTAGGTCTATGTATTTTAGATCGAGTTCTCTCAGCTCAGTTTACGACTCAGTTTTCTTCAAACCGAATATTAAATCAAAAATGAAACTACGTCAAACTACGGGTTGATGTCACTAGCGACGATATGACACTTCCATGCGTTTTGGTGCGAATTTTAAATCTGAAAACTTAAACGTAATTTTCTCCTACTTAACTCTTCTATCTGCAGAAAGATGTTATTCCTTTAAAATAATAAGTTGCAGAATCGCCTCCTATTCCAACACGAATGCGAAATTTGAAAACGAACGACGAAGTTTTTGAACGCATGAGTGTTGGAATTGCCTTCTGCAACAAGTATTAGATGATATTTAAGTCAAGTTTTGTGAAATATTTTCGAAATTCAATGAAAAATTTAGATTATATATCCTAGTGACTTTTGTATTGTATCTTGGCAGTTGGTGTGACTTACGAAAATTTACAGATTACGGAATTTGAATATGAATTGTACTTTTCGAATCTTGAAATAATTTATAATTACGCATTAAATTCATGAATTATGTCTGACGAAATAGATTCAACACCACCAGAATTAAAAGAAAATGAGAATAATATAGTAAATCATTTTACTTTATCCGAATTATATTATATTGACAATTGACGTATGTTGTAACTAGATAGGATCGGAAGCCAGTAAAGACAACCACAAAACGAAAAATAACTGAAAACAATGCTGTAATGAGTTCATTACAGCACTGTTGTTCGTACTGTGATGAACTCATTACGATACTGAAATAGAGGAATAAATTATGCTACTCCGATCTCTCTAAAACATTTTCTCCAAGTATTTTATGGTTTTTGGACTCATGATTATTACCGATTTCAATATACCTATTTGACATCAAATTCTTCTTTATCAGGTTGGAATATTAGCATCGAACAGTCGTCGACATCAAGATATAAACATCTATTTAATACTCTTGTTGCATAAACAACTATTATGGTAGCAATACAACAAAATCAAGTCTTTTGTTCTATAACTCGTATATATTATATACTCGTATATGTTTGCATGAACTGATTTTAGTGATTTAAACTTATGACGATTGTGAAATATTTATCAATATGTGTGATACTGAACTGAAACTGAGATGTATGAAGTTAAATATAAAATAACGACGCACATAACTAATAAACAAAAATCAATATGATTCCGGATATTTCCTGAGTGGACAATACATCGGAAATTGTAGGGAATCGATAAAAGTACACAAAAATTCAAATAAAATTGAATTTGCAATTTTTACCAATTTCGGAATATGTATTCTGCAAGCATTCTCATCAAAAACTGACGTGAACTGAATGGAACTGCAATTAAAATGTGAATGGCGTGATTCGAACTCCCAACTCTGGGGCGCCCCAAACACTTCTTCACGCCCCCATCGTCCATAAATCTATTACGCAAAAATTCCGGCCGTATTGAAATTATTGTTTGTCCGGCTTTTCATCCCATCAACTCCAGAGCAATGTTCCAATCGTTCGATAAAGTTGCCGGTTGAAGTGGCGACCAAATTTAGTTATTGCGTATTCCTGTATCGATCCAAAATGAAGCCCATTGTGGGGTCGATTCAACCCAAATTCAGAAAATGAGTTGGGAGGCGAGAAAAAAAAATTCAAATTATACAACAACAAGAAAAGTATGAGATTGAGAAACACACTGTTTTGAAAATGTATTCAATTGGCGATCGATTTCAGTCATTTGACCATCATCTGGCCAGCTGAAAAGAATATTAACAAATTAAATTACACATGATAAATTTGAGGTTATAAAATTGAACTTAGTAGGGCAGAAGTACCGTCAATCGAAGTAGTATTGACAGACAGGATTTGTCGTTCATCAAATTCAACGAAAATAAAATAAAAAGATCTTTCTAATATTTCTCTCTCCAACAACTTCCAAATTTTATCTTCAGGAAAACTCTTTAGGTAGCGTGGGTTCATCTAAGATTGTTAAGTGAAATAAGGAAACGGAAGCGGGAACAGCAGGAAAGGTAGGAATTGTAAAAAGTGTGTCGGGAAGATCCAAATATTAAGTTAACTGATAAGATGGGGTTATGAGTTTGAAAATGTTCTTTGATGTATTGAAATCTATTGTGTTGTTCAAAAGATGGCTGTCGTTTTTGTTTTTCATTATTTCGTATTGTTCAAGGAGTGTTATCTTAAAGTAATTATTTCCGACATGTAAAATTTCAAGGTTTTCGAAATTCATTGTATATTTATGTTCATCAAAGTGTTCTCCGAGAGCTGAATGAGGTCTATTTTTCTGGTGTTCAGTAAATCTTTTCTTCATGTTGCGCGTTGTCATACCTATATAAAAGGATTCGCAATCTGTACATGAAATCTTATAAACTCCACTTGTTTATTTTTTATCAATCTTGACTTTACAGTTTACTAGCATATTTTCTAGGGTTCTATGTGGTTTATTTGCTATGTCGAAATTATATTTTCTAAGAGATATGGATAATTTATGATTTAAATTTGCATAGAAGGGGGTTGAAATAAAATGTCTCTTCAGGCAAAATAATGTGGGTTAATTTTATTAATGGTTAATTTTCTTTTTATAGATTTTAAAATCCTGTTGAAAAATTCACCTTTTATTGATTGTTTTTTTCAATTTGGTAAATGCTTTTTAATTCATTATTATAATCTTCTCTAGATAGAGGAACACTAAGAAGTCTTCTAAACAAAAATGTGAAGGCTGCTTTCTTTGCAGGGGGTGCATGATATGATCTATATGAACACTTTTATCATGTGTAATTCAATTTGTTAATATTCTTTTCAGCTGGTCTGATGATGGACAAATGACCGAAATCGATCTTCTTATAAAGCACTTTCAGTAGATGACACCAGCGGTATGTGCTGGTCGATTTTGACAAATCCAAAACGTAATGAACTAAGCTTAGACATTTGACAAAAAAACTGTTTTAACACATAAGTGATTTCATTTTACGTCATTTATTCTTTGTTGTGTGAATTGGTCTGATTTTGTGCCAAATAAAATCTTCATTTACAGTGTTGATTTTCTTCTTTAATTCGAAGAAAACGACGGTTGGAGCTCTAATAGAAACAGCATGCCGAGATTGGTTCTATCACCCAAATACGGTGATTACGACGTTGGAGGCCGTCCGCATAAAAGAAGAATAAAAACCATTTTTTAGCATTAAGATTTACCCGCCAAGCCATTTTCGAGCAACTCCATGGTTGGGAGTTGGATATTATTCCAAAAGAGGGAACTTGATTTCCTTATGACTTGATGTCATGGGACGTTGAACGTCGTCAACAACAGATGATGAAAAATGAGTCTATTACAGCAACCAAAGAAGAGAATATCATGAGGATTGCCGGTCACGGTGCTGAAGTTATGCTGTGTATTTGGTGTTTTTTGTTATGAGCTGTTAGAACCGTGTGAAACCATTGCTGGGCAACGGTATCGACTTCAATTGATGAGCTTGAGCTGAGCATTGCGCGAAAAACGTCTTCACTGGATCTATTTAAACTAATTTTATAAAACAGTAATGGTTTTAGATGAAGATGAAAGAATACTTTTCTTAGATAAAAGTTTAATTTCTCAATTATTTGAAAATGATGATCAGCGCAAGAAAAACTGTAAATCCTAAACTTCACTTCAGCGAGACGAAATTGATTGATTAACCATATTAACATGTGTATTATTCTTGTGAATTTTACGTCGCCGAAGTGAAGATATGATGGCAGCAGGCCATCGTGAACTAACATGCCACCCATCCTGAAGAACTGCTTCAGTGATATAATTCGACAAAGGTGAGCGAGCGATCACGACGAATTCGTTCTATTCTATGAACAATATCGCTTCTTCACACCAATGTCTTTTCAGTTTTGCACTTGTTTATGTCGTTGACGCATCGTGTCCCATTGATGTTTCTTGGAGTATAAAAAATATTGTCAGATGTATGAGGTAAGTATTATCATTGTTGAAAGAATAGAAATGAAGAAGAAAAGAAACTTTGGTCGTCTCGGTTGCAATTCGAGACTAATAAAGACGCACCAAATCAATCTATCTCCATTGCTTCAAATGCAAATATGAAGTGATTTTTTTAATTCCTTCGGATAAATTGGATCAATGTGATAAAGTACGATAAATATATAACATAACAAAACATACTTAACTGATCCAGTTAGACACAATAAAAGTGTAGAAAAGGTCAAAGAAAAAAAATGAAATAAGAATTGCTGTTAATGCTAAGTATCTAATGCTAAGGAATCTGAAAAATACTCTCCCACCGAGTAAAAACATTTCGATGGCAGCATACTTTTGATTACTTTTTTGAGTAGATTCATTTAAAAAGATTTCACAGAGGATGGTTAATGATTATATTATTATGAGATCCACATCGACCGAAACAGCACAAGTCAACATAATAGAAGTAGCTCGGCCAACGCCGTTCTTGGAAATGTACGCGATAGTGCTGAAGTGCAAATTCTCTCTGTGAACTCATAAAGCTTTCTTTGTAGATTTCAGGACAGACTTTAGTTAGTTATGAATCAGATTTAGAACATCAAGCTTCGTTTTGTAACTCACGTTTTTCCCAAATCTTAATCTGTAGAATTATTAATTATTTATCCAAGTGTTGTAATTCTTAATTCAAAATAGAATAAATCCTTTTTAAAAACAGACTTTAAGATACGGAAAACATAATTGGCGCTGCGAACAGGATATCGCAACGGGGTTTTAGTTCGAAACTGAAATAAGTGTCCGCTACGGATTGTGTCCAAGGAACTCCCGTTGAGTTTCAACTCTTGATGTGATATCCAGAACCATCATCAACCACTTCGATCCAGAAGGAAGCACCACCCCTTCAACACAGAAGGAAGCCAACCACTTCGATCCAGAAGGAAGGACCAACCACTATAGGATGCAAATCTTGGTGTAAGTCCATCAACCCCTTTTTCCCTCATTTTTTCCACATCAGTCCTAATTTCAAATGACAGATAACTCATCTCAAGAATTAGAAATTATCGCTGAAGACTCAGAAATTCTAGAGCTAGGAGCAAATTTTTTACAAAATCAATCGATTAGAAATAATAGATTTCAACCTTATCGTAGAAGAACTTTAACACATTCCGAAATGAATAACCAAACTTCTTCTAACGTTATACCTACCGAAGTAATGTCCAGACAGGACTTACAATTACTATTGAATTCCATACCAGAATATTCACCTGGTCAAAATCTATCGATATTCATCAATGAAGTCAATAATTTACTACTACATTTGCAAGGAAGATTAAATCCTGACTTGAACTATGCGTTAAATTTTTCGATAAGATCAAAATTGAAAAATGAAGCCAGAGATTTCATTGCTTTCCAAAATGCCTCTGATTGGCCTACAATCAGAAGAGTTCTCTTGCAAAGGTACGGAGATTTATTAATTTCATCATTAAGTCAATGCGTACAACATAGAAGTGAAAATTATTTAGATTTTTACAGTAGGCTATCAAGAAATTTAAATGATCTCCTTCAACATCTGACCTTAAATATTCAAGACCCAAATTATCTCTTGTACAAAAAGCAGGACATTCAAAAGTTAGCCCTCAAAACATTTCAAATTGGAATTCTAGAACCTTATCGATCCTATCTAAGTAATTTCGATTCAAATAGCATCGAAGAATGTATAAATAGATGTAAATTTTTTGATAATAGAAAACAAGAATGGGAATATTGTGAATTCCTACGAAAATCACAAGAAACGCCTAAAAAACCAATTCACATACGCCCACAACCATCAAATTATCCAAATCGTTCAAATCATTACAATAATTTTACTCCAAGTTATTTTAATAACCCACCAAATTTTACTAATCCAGCAACAAATTCTCAATTTAATAACAATTCTAGAAACCCACCAGGTTTCCCCCACTCAATAAATAAAACGATTTCAAACAATCAAAGATTCCCCAAGAATCGCGAAGTTTTTGGAATCAAACCCGGTTCAAATATTTACAAAAATCAACCAAAACCCACGCCTATGTCAATTTCGACTAGGAATACTTTTAAACAACCACAACAAACACCCATGTCAATATCAACCAGAACATTCCAAAGAAATCCAAATCAATCACAACAACCAAAATTTTATTCGGAAGAATTATTTAATGTTCAAACAGAGAATGATGATCCAGAATGTTATGAAACGGAATATTATAATGCGGAAATTGAACAACAACCTGATTGTGAGAATTATTACGAGGATGACGAAAATTTTCAGATGAATGCCTCGGAATCCCAAGAAACTTAGACTTAAATTGTGTAAAAATTAAGTTAAAATTGCCCTATATTTATCTACCCAAAATTGATCTTAAAATTTTAATTGATTCGGGAGCAACAAACTCCGTCATTAATTCGAAACCTGCCTTCGAAAAATTTTTTGAATATTTATACAAAGAAGAATTCAGTGTTTCAGGCTTAGGAAATACTATTAAAGCTGACAATAATTTGAGCATTCCACTTTTATACGAACTAGGAATCTTCGATAATATCCATCTACATGTAGTTGATTGGCATCAGAAATTCGACGCTTTATTAGGTACATCAGATCTACAAAAATTAGGTGCAAACATCGACTATAAAACACATACTTTAGAAATTAATAACATGAAAATTCCATTCAACCTTGAATATTCTTCCACAAAATTAAAACCGAAAAAATTCGAAGCAAATAATTTTGTTAAAGTACCTGTCACTATAGAAAACGGTGATGTTTTATTACCAGAATTAAATTTTCAAGAATTTTCAACTCCAGAATGCATTGCTCATGCGAAAAACGGATTTTGTTTTATACCAACTTCAAAACCAAATCAAACTAACATAGAAATAAATTTTTCTGAAAGAATACCTGTGACATCTCTTTTAGAGACTGAAATATCTACACCTCCATTAGAAAGCCAAAATTTAAGAATTGCTAAAAATATTAGAACCTCACACATGAATTCTGAAGAAAAACGAGAAATTTTGAAACTCTGTAGTAAATTCAAAAATATTTTTTATAATGAAAATTCCGATCTTTCATTCAGCAATAATGTAAAACACAAAATTCGAACAAAAGATGAAGAACCAGTTTATGTTAAATCTTTTAGACACCCCCATCACATGAAAAAAATTATTCAGGAACAAATTCAAAAATTATTAGATGACAAAATTATACGTCCATCGATTTCACCCTACAGTGCCCCAGTTTGGATTGTTGATAAGAAAAAAGACGCATCTGGACAAAAGAAATACAGAATGGTCATTGATTATCGACGTCTTAATGAAAAAACCATAGAAGATAAATACCCTTTACCGCGTATCGAAGAAATTTTAGATAACTTAGGAAAAAGTTGTTATTTCACAACAATCGACATGGCAAAAGCATTTCATCAAATTGAAATGGACCCCGAATCGATCGAAAAAATCGCGTTTACAGTGAATAATGGCCACTTTGAATATGTTAGAATGCCTTATGGTTTGAAAAACGGCCCAAGTACATTTCAACGTTGTATGGATAACGTACTCAAAGAATATCTCCATAAATTCTGTTTTGTATACATGGACGACGTTGTCGTATTTTCCAAATCCTTACAAGAACACATTAATCACTTAAAATTAATATTTCAAAAAATAAAAGAATTCAACCTAAAAATCGAACTTGACAAATGCGAATTTTTAAGCAAAAATGTAGAATTTTTGGGACATGTGATAACCCCAGAAGGAGTATCCCCCAACCCCTCAAAATTAAACACTATAGAAAATTACCCAATACCTCGTACAGTGAAAGAAATCAAATCATTTCTAGGGTTGGTAGGTTACTACCGCAGATTTATTCAAAATTTCGCACATATTGTCCCACCTTTTACTAAATGCTTGAAAAAAGGCGCAAAAATAAACCCTGATGATCCCGATTACGTACATGCATTCCACTTATGCAAAGAATTATTGACAAATGCCCCAATTTTAGTATATCCAGATTTCGAGAAACCATTTAAATTAACCACCGATGCTTCAAATGTTGCTATTGGAAGTGTTTTATCACAATCAAATCGACCTGTAGCTTACTATTCAAGAACTCTAAATTCAGCTGAAAGAAATTATTCGACTATCGAAAAAGAATTACTTTCAATCCTAGATTCTACAAAACATTTTAGGCCTTATCTTTATGGACAACATTTCACAATTGAAACCGATCATAATCCCCTCGTATGGCTCTCTAAAATCAAAGAACCAAATTCTCGACTCATACGTTGGAAACTGAAATTAGAAGAATTTGATTTGTGACGGCGACTTTCTTCGGATTGTTGATTGTTTACTATTTCCCTTCTATATTACCTCGGGCGCCAATTGCGATAGGTTTTATAAGGTCGCAATTCCTTACGTCGCTCACTATTATCGACCCTGGGTAGCCTTTAAACAGTTGGAGAAGGGTTCGATTCAATCTAAGGTAAGAGCGATTGACCAGTGGTGATTTATTTCGCTAAATAGCAGTTAATGTCTATGAGATAAATAAAAGACACCCTGACGAAACACACTATATTAAACAATATCCGTTCCCTAATGTACAACACCAAATTATATACAATACTATCCTATATATACAATAATGCAAAAGGCTTCTAAACACCAAAATCAAATATCTACAATGCAACACGGTACGGAACGAGAACTAAGCGAGGTGAGCAGGTGGCGTATATCAAGCAGCAGAAATGAGTAAGCAGTGAGCAAGCAAATTGAGCGATGATAAAAACGGTTAAGTGCGGACAAGCGTGGAAAGCATGCAGATTGGCGTGTGAAATGCAGTCCAATAAGTCAGATGTGACTACCTATCCTGTGTTCCGTACGGTCCGGTTCGATACCTCTTTATTAGAAACAGCAAGCCTGAACAGTATCTTCGAATCAGGTCTTGTATCGGCGCATCCACCAAAAATGGATATAAAGTCAGACTGGGCAGGGTGACTCACCGAAATGACCACGGTGATCAGTGAATCGGAAATACGCGACCCCCCTCCACAAGATAAGGAATTCCGTCTGGTGGTCCCAAATAAGAGTTGCTCGCAATAAGGGACCCGACACACGGATTCCACTTGAGAAAGTTGGGTCTTAGAAACAGATTTCAATCAGGGTATTTGTCGGCGCATCCACCAAAATAAATCTCAGGTCGGACTGGGCAGGGTGACTCACCGAAATGAATACGGTGATCCTTGAATCGGAAATAAGCGACCCCGCTCCACAAGATACGGAATTCTATCTGGTGGTCCCAAATAAGAGTTGCTCGCAATAAGGGACCCGACACACAGATTCCACTTGAGAAAGTTGGGTCTTAGAAACAGATTTCAATCAGGGTTTTTGTCGGCGCATCCACCAAAATAAATCTAAGAAATAAATTTCATTCGAGGTATACTCTGGCGCATCCACCAATTCACGACTCGAGTCAGATCGGACAGGGTAATTAGCCCAAAACACCGCGGTGATCCGGAGATCGGAAATTAGCGACCCCTCTCCTCAAGATAAGGAGTTCTGCCTGGTAGTTCCAAATAAGAGTTGCTCGCAATAAGGAACCAGACAGACAAACTCCACTTGAGAAAGAAAGATCTAAGAAATGAATTTCGTTCAGGGTATACTTTGGCGCATCCACCAATTCTAGACTCGAGTCAGACCGGACAGGGTAATTAGCCCAAAACACTGCCGTGATCCGGAGATCGGAAATTAGCGACCCCTCTCCTCAAGATAAGAAGTTCTGCCTGGTAGTTCCAAATAAGAGTTGCTCGCAATAAGGAACCGGACAGACAGACTCCACTCGAGAAAGAAAGACCTAAGAAATGAATTTCGTTCAGGGTATACTTTGGCGCATCCACCAATTCACGACTCGAGTCAGATCGGACAGGGTAATTAGCCCAAAACACCGCGGTGATCCGGAGATCGGAAATTAGCGACCCCTCTCCTCAAGATAAGGAGTTCTGCCTGGTAGTTCCAAATAAGAGTTGCTCGCAATAAGGAACCGGACAGACAAACTCCACCTGAGAAAGAAAGATCTAAGAAATAAATTTCGTTCAGGGTATACTGTGGCGCATCCACCAATTCATGACTCGAGTCAGACCGGACAGGGTAATTAGCCCAAAACACTGCTGTGATCCGGAGATCGGAAATTAGCGACCCCTCTCCTCAAGATAAGGAGTTCTGCCTGGTAGTTCCAAATAAGAGTTGCTCGCAATAAGGAACCGGACAGACAAACTCCACTTGAGAAAGAAAGATCTAAGAAATAAATTTCGTTCAGGGTATACTGTGGCGCATCCACCAATTCACGACTCGAGTCAGACCGGACAGGGTAATTAGCCCAAAACACTGCTGTGATCCGGAGATCGGAAATTAGCGACCCCTCTCCTCAAGATAAGGAGTTCTGCCTGGTAGTTCCAAATAAGAGTTGCTCGCAATAAGGAACCGGACAGACAAACTCCACTTGAGAAAGAAAGATCTAAGAAATAAAATAAATTACAAATAAATCACACTCGGAAAGTATCGATGGAACACAGGAAAGTCACCGATAATACAGACAGGAATAAAACGGTTCTTACCAATCCTAAGGATTTCCCACTTCACTACACGAACTCAAATTCTTTTCGTGTACGGGCTAAGTGTCAAATTCACGAATATAAAATACGGCACTAAAACGTCCAACGTTCAAAAGAAAAATTGCAAACTAAAAATTAAACTCTAAATTGTTACTCAAGAAAATCCGCTCAATAACTATGAAAATATATAGCTCGAAGACGCCGACAGGAGTAAATCGGAAAATATCTTGATACTTCGAAGACACCGGCAAGAATTAATTGGAAAAATATCTTTCTACTTCGAAGACACCGACAAGAATAATCCTCCTTTTCCGAAATACTTCACTTGTAATCTCCGTTGGAAGGGGAAAATTTCGAGTCTCGAAATCGGCGGTGTACCTATGAAAAACGAAAGACAACATGTAAAAAAGAACATATTGAAGAGATAACGTCTATCGCGTTGTCGCTCGAAAGTTTTTATACATAGGCTGATATTTTAAATTGCATCGTTATATTTTCATGAAATAAATAAATCAGAAATTATTCCAAATGAAAATTTCTGAATTGGACGAAAAATACCTTCACTGCTCTCAATTAAAATTTTATTTTCACCTACTCATCTGACTGGTAGAATAATGATGGAATTCTAAACCTGGGGCAAATTATACTGGGTGATTCTAATAAAATAATTATTGAATTCTAAACCTGGGGTGAATTATACTAGGTGATTCTAGTAAAATAATTATTGAATTCTTGACCTGGGCTAAATTATACCGGGTGATTCTAGTAACGAATTTCACTTCGTTACACACCCCCCTTACTTCCCCAAAAAAAACGAAAGTTTTTTTTTTATGACCACCTGCTACCTCGTTGTTCAGAAATCTATTGGCAGACGGCCAATATAACCCCTGGATGAATCTTCAATGACCAGCGATGGAGGTTCGTCGAGGTTCGCAGCAGCTCGCATTGGATTCCAATGGACTCAGGGTTGGGCTGGTCTGACCTCGCCTGCTGATTGCGGTTTTCTTCAGCTCGCGATGGCTCCTCTTGTCGCCTCGTTTGGACTCGACTATCTTGGGGGAACTCTTTCGGGCACAAGTATTCCCTGGACATTACCCCCTTGTAGTCTTGGCCAGTAGTCGAATGCTTCTACCACCAGCTCGTCTAGGCGTTCTAACATGGAATCCACCAGCCTGACATTGAATAGGTCCTACTACTTTTAGACATCTGAAACATAAAAGGATTAGCGACCATTCGTATGGATCCCCCACGACCAACGACTACCCACTTCGGACTCCAACATAAGGACATCTTGATGGATGGCCTCACACTCTGGGAGTCCAAATTCGCATTGTGGTCACATCTACAGAAGAGGCGGATGATGTGACCGCCAAAGATCGGGGCTTCTCAGAAAACGAGCGGCTAACGCGGTTACACCTTATTGGCATGCTCTCCACCTAGCTCATCCTCGTGGAACGGTTTCAAATCTTTCACGTGGATATGACGGAGGCATTTACCCGACCCGCTTTTCAAGTCGTAAACCACTGGAGATATGACCTTGGTAACGGTATATGGACCAGAATATTTGGGCGCTAATTTAGATGCAAAGCCCTCTGCCGCCGAAGACAACGGATGTTCCCGGCGTAAAACTTTGTCACCTACCCGGCACGACCACGCTCTCCTCCGGAGATTATAATACCGACTCTGTTGGTTGAATGCACGAGTCAGCTGGAGTCTAACAAACTCCCGGGTCTCTTGGAGTCGCTTGATGCGATTTGCGTATTGGCCTACCCCTTGGACCTGTGGTTCTTCCGTTGATTTCTCTGCATCACCTTTGGTTCCTGATGTCCGACGGTTCGTTTCTGGGGAGTGAACCTCCCGACCGAAATTCAGGAACGCCGGTGTGAATCCGGTGGACTCATGTTTGGCAGAATTCAACGCGAAAGTCAGTTCTCTCACTCGCTCATCCCAGGAGCGATGATCCTGCTCGCAGAATTGTGCTATCATGGTTTTGATGGTCCGGTTAGCTCTTTCCACGGGATTGCACTGCGGCGAATAGACCGGAGCAAATCTATGTTGGATACCCAAACTCTTCAGGTTTTCCCTAAATAGACGTCCGTCGTATTGAGAACCATTGTCGCTAATTACGGTCTTTGGACATCCAAATTTCAGCAACACTAGATCGTAAAACGCCTGGAACACACCTTTACCCGTGGCTGCCCGGAGTGGTTTGCATTCGATCCACTTCGAGAAACGGTCCTGGAACATCACGAGGAAAGTATTACCCCTTTTGGAACGAGGTAATGGGCCTATTAGATCCGTGCAGACTGTATGCCATGGTTCGGTGATGTGGTACGGTTGCATTTTCCCTGGGGGTTTCTGTTGGCAAACCTTGTACCTCTGGCATTGCTTGCACCTTCGAACGTATTGGGCTGCTTCACGGAACATCCCAGGCCAATAGTAGCTTTGGGCCACTCGAGATATGGTCTTTGCGATTCCCAAGTGACCAGCCACCGGCTCATCATGGTTCTCCCGCAGTATCGACTGCCGACCCTCGGTTGGGATGCACAGTTTCCACGGCGTTCCCATCTCTGTTTCCGTGAAGTCGTCAGCGCTCCAAAAATATTTATATAACCTTCCCTCCTGTATCAGGTAATCTGGAAATTCCGCAGGATTCTTCACAACCTCCTGGTATTTCTTGGTGTACCACGGACATCGAGTCGTGTTCTTGGCCACACAGACCTGTTCCTCGATTTTCTGCATCTTGGGCTTACTCAGACTGTATCTAGGCTTTTTCGGTTTAACCTTTAGTTGGGCCATTTTCGTTCCTTCGGAACCTCCAAGTTCCTTCTCCGGGAACTTCTGAACGACTCGTATTTCCTGTCGGTGCAAGGAACTGATCGACGAGTTGTACGGCATGGAGATCGGCGAAACGGCTCTCTTCAGCAACTTGCCCTTGAGGAAGCACTGCGAGGTACGGAAATCAATCTTGAAATCGTGCGAAGCCAGCAGGTCCATTCCTAGAACCAGATCCATCGGTAGATGGGGCACCAAATGGAGTCGAGATTTGATCTCCTCCTCCCCAAACCGTATTATGGGCTCGTACATCTCTTTCACGGTGATTGAACTTCCGTCGGCCACTGTGGCCACCATATCTGCGATCTCCGACGGAAAAACTCTCATCCTCCTGCATGCCTCTGCTGCCTTTTTGCTCAAAAAGGACTTAGACGCACCAGTGTCTAGCAGGGCTGCCACGGACTGTTTTCCGATGTGGACAGCGACTATTGGCCGGTTATCCTGCGTGTACGCTGACTGCTTGATTGGGGATGCCATGGAACGGAACTGTCTCTTCCCCGTGGGGCAGCTCCGCTCTAGTTTTCCGAACATCGGCAATTCCTGGACATCACGCCTTGCTTCCCACATCGGGAACAAAACAGCCTCGGCGTTGATTGACACTCCCTTCTCAAGTGTCCGACCTTACCACAACGCCAGCATTGAAGTTCTCGGAGCCTGGTGTCTTCGAACCGAACGACCTTGGCATCACGGGGTGGTGGGCCTCCAGGTTTGACTCCAACGGATGTAGACTCCCTCTTTGGTGTTTCATTCCGGGCCTTAGGCGTCGACTTTGGTACATTTTCCGGTGGCTTCATTTCTTCCGGCCTCTTGGACGGTGGAAACTCGACGGTCAAGGTCTGTGGAGGTTTTCGGCGAGGTCTTTCATATACCAGGTGTGGATCATCGATTAGACCTTTATGGGCTGGAGGTGGAGTGTATTGGTCCGCATGCCACTGAACCAACTCAAACACCTTTCCTTTGGACAACAGCTGGGCATAATTGTTGATCTCTTGAAAAGCCAGGGCTTTCTGCAGGGTCGGCAACAGACGCTTCCTGATCATATTCACCTGTTCTTCTTCAGGAGGTCGCTTTGTAGTCAACTTCAAGAACAGGTTCTGCATCCTTGTGACGAACATCAACAGCTTT
Organism: Harmonia axyridis; assembly: GCF_914767665.1. NCBI lineage: Eukaryota > Metazoa > Arthropoda > Insecta > Coleoptera > Coccinellidae > Harmonia > Harmonia axyridis. The sequence continues at coordinate 28,802,141 of NC_059504.1, read as the reverse complement.
TCGTCCTCCCCCTGAGTTCGTTTCCTGATTTCCTCTAGAAGCGTTTCCTCGTAGTCGAGGGGGAGGAAAGCCTCACGCAGTTGCTCCTTGAAGTCTTCCCAACCTCTGAATGTACCTCTCCTGGGAATATACCAATCCCTGGCATCCTTCCGTAGTAACTCGAAGATAGATTCGAAGAGGTACTGTCGAGTAACCTTGCGAGATTCGGCTAGATGTTCGACCTCCTGCAGGAATGCATTAACGCTGGTTGATCCATCGAATTGTATATTCCACTTATAAACAGGTACGGCTGGCTGGTTAAATGATCTATCCATTCCAGTCCTGTTGTCCTGTCCTGTTCTGCCTCGCTCCAAACTATCTGATCTGCCTAGATCAGCTTGACCTCCCGTAGCCGTCGTGTGGGCTACATCCTCCTCGGTATCTCTCGAATCCTCGGGTACCAAAAATGGGAACGAAATTCTCCGAGTCGACTCAGCCACCACCGGCCTATTCCCTCGCATGAGCGGTCCAGAAGTTTCATCTGTTCTCCAGGGACTAGTGAAGTTTAATCGTCGACGGACAGCTTCACAAGCCCTGTTGTGTAACCGCCGGAAGAAATTCAATGAGAAACCTCCCTCGCTACTTTCCGGTTTCAAAATCTGCGTTTGGTCTCCCCTGAAGGTGCTTCCGTTATCAGCACCGGCGGCTTGTTGGTCATCCAGTGGAGGATCCTCGAAGGAGATAAGACTTACTTCTCTTTCCGGTTGAGATGCTTCACCCAGCTCAGGGTTTTCCGAAACATCCCTCAACCCATTCCGGGCAACTTTTGCTTTGGCCAAGACCACGGCGTCTCCCAGCATCTCGTCTGTTTGTTTCCATAACTCAGACAGCTCATCGGCCTTGGCCTGCTCCTCCATCGTAGTCGGTCTCACCAGGCTGAGACGGTTCTGTAGGTGTATGAGTCTACTCCTTATACGAGGCTCCTCATTCGCGGTGTTCTCCTCGTCAAAAGCTTGAACATGTTCCACCAAGCTTCTCAGGATTCGACTGGCATCGTTCAGTTCTTCCTCGGTGTCTCTTTCCATGGGACAGAACTGTACATCCTGTGCCAACACCTTCCTCAGTTCCTTCCGGTTTTCTTGTACGGTTCTGCCGGCTCTACGGCCACGAGCCTCCAGCTCCCATCTCAACTCTTCCGCTCTCAATCTGTTCACCTCCATTATCCTCTGAAAAATATTCTACACAAAAAATACTCTAAAGGGCTCTTCTGTCAGTCCTATAGCAAAAAAAAAAATCAGGTCCCTGCTCGGGCGCCAATTTGTGACGGCGACTTTCTTCGGATTGTTGATTGTTTACTATTTCCCTTCTATATTACCTCGGGCGCCAATTGCGATAGGTTTTATAAGGTCGCAATTCCTTACGTCGCTCACTATTATCGACCCTGGGTAGCCTTTAAACAGTTGGAGAAGGGTTCGATTCAATCTAAGGTAAGAGCGATTGACCAGTGGTGATTTATTTCGCTAAATAGCAGTTAATGTCTATGAGATAAATAAAAGACACCCTGACGAAACACACTATATTAAACAATATCCGTTCCCTAATGTACAACACCAAATTATATACAATACTATCCTATATATACAATAATGCAAAAGGCTTCTAAACACCAAAATCAAATATCTACAATGCAACACGGTACGGAACGAGAACTAAGCGAGGTGAGCAGGTGGCGTATATCAAGCAGCAGAAATGAGTAAGCAGTGAGCAAGCAAATTGAGCGATGATAAAAACGGTTAAGTGCGGACAAGCGTGGAAAGCATGCAGATTGGCGTGTGAAATGCAGTCCAATAAGTCAGATGTGACTACCTATCCTGTGTTCCGTACGGTCCGGTTCGATACCTCTTTATTAGAAACAGCAAGCCTGAACAGTATCTTCGAATCAGGTCTTGTATCGGCGCATCCACCAAAAATGGATATAAAGTCAGACTGGGCAGGGTGACTCACCGAAATGACCACGGTGATCAGTGAATCGGAAATACGCGACCCCTCTCCACAAGATAAGGAATTCCGTCTGGTGGTCCCAAATAAGAGTTGCTCGCAATAAGGGACCCGACACACGGATTCCACTTGAGAAAGTTGGGTCTTAGAAACAGATTTCAATCAGGGTATTTGTCGGCGCATCCACCAAAATAAATCTCAGGTCGGACTGGGCAGGGTGACTCACCGAAATGAACACGGTGATCCTTGAATCGGAAATAAGCGACCCCGCTCCACAAGATACGGAATTCTATCTGGTGGTCCCAAATAAGAGTTGCTCGCAATAAGGGACCCGACACACAGATTCCACTTGAGAAAGTTGGGTCTTAGAAACAGATTTCAATCAGGGTTTTTGTCGGCGCATCCACCAAAATAAATCTAAGAAATAAATTTCATTCGAGGTATACTCTGGCGCATCCACCAATTCTAGACTCGAGTCAGACCTGACAGGGTAATTCGCCGAAAAGGCTGCTGTGATCCGGAGATCGGAATTAAGCGACCCCTCTCCCCAAGATAAGGAGTTTTGCCTGGTAGTTCCAAATAAGAGTTGCTCGCAATAAGGAACCGTACAGACAACCTCCACCTGAGAAAGAAAGATCTAAGAAATAAATTTCGTTCGGGGTATACTTTGGCGCATCCACCAATTCTAGACTCGAGTCAGACCGGACAGGGTAATTCGCCGAAAAGGCTGCGGAGATCCGAAGATCGGAATTAAGCGACCCCTCTCCCCAAGATAAGGAGTTATGCCTGGTAGTTCCAAATAAGAGTTGCTCGCAATAAGGAACCGGACAGACAAACTCCACTTGAGAAAGAAAGATCTGAGAAATAAATTTCACTCAGGTATACTTCGGCGCATCCACCAATTCACGACTCGAGTCAGATCGGACAGGGTAATTAGCCCAAAACACCGCGGTGATCCGGAGATCGGAAATTAGCGACCCCTCTCCTCAAGATAAGGAGTTCTGCCTGTTAGTTCCAAATAAGAGTTGCTCGCAATAAGGAACCAGACAGACAAACTCCACTTGAGAAAGAAAGATCTAAGAAATGAATTTCGTTCAGGGTATACTTTGGCGCATCCACCAATTCTAGACTCGAGTCAGACCGGACAGGGTAATTAGCCCAAAACACTGCCGTGATCCGGAGATCGGAAATTAGCGACCCCTCTCCTCAAGATAAGAAGTTCTGCCTGGTAGTTCCAAATAAGAGTTGCTCGCAATAAGGAACCGGACAGACAGACTCCACTCGAGAAAGAAAGACCTAAGAAATGAATTTCGTTCAGGGTATACTTTGGCGCATCCACCAATTCACGACTCGAGTCAGATCGGACAGGGTAATTAGCCCAAAACACCGCGGTGATCCGGAGATCGGAAATTAGCGACCTCTCTCCTCAAGATAAGGAGTTCTGCCTGGTAGTTCCAAATAAGAGTTGCTCGCAATAAGGAACCGGACAGACAAACTCCACCTGAGAAAGAAAGATCTAAGAAATAAATTTCGTTCAGGGTATACTGTGGCGCATCCACCAATTCATGACTCGAGTCAGACCGGACAGGGTATTTAGCCCAAAACACTGCTGTGATCCGGAGATCGGAAATTAGTGACCCCTCTCCTCAAGATAAGGAGTTCTGCCTGGTAGTTCCAAATAAGAGTTGCTCGCAATAAGGAACCGGACAGACAAACTCCACTTGAGAAAGAAAGATCTAAGAAATAAATTTCGTTCAGGGTATACTGTGGCGCATCCACCAATTCACGACTCGAGTCAGACCGGACAGGGTAATTAGCCCAAAACACTGCTGTGATCCGGAGATCGGAAATTAGCGACCCCTCTCCTCAAGATAAGGAGTTCTGCCTGGTAGTTCCAAATAAGAGTTGCTCGCAATAAGGAACCGGACAGACAAACTCCACTTGAGAAAGAAAGATCTAAGAAATAAAATAAATTACAAATAAATCACACTCGGAAAGTATCGATGGAACACAGGAAAGTCACCGATAATACAGACAGGAATAAAACGGTTCTTACCAATCCTAAGGATTTCCCACTTCACTACACGAACTCAAATTCTTTTCGTGTACGGGCTAAGTGTCAAATTCACGAATATAAAATACGGCACTAAAACGTCCAACGTTCAAAAGAAAAATTGCAAACTAAAAATTAAACTCTAAATTGTTACTCAAGAAAATCCGCTCAATAACTATGAAAATATATAGCTCGAAGACGCCGACAGGAGTAAATCGGAAAATATCTTGATACTTCGAAGACACCGGCAAGAATTAATTGGAAAAATATCTTTCTACTTCGAAGACACCGACAAGAATAATCCTCCTTTTCCGAAATACTTCACTTGTAATCTCCGTTGGAAGGGGAAAATTTCGAGTCTCGAAATCGGCGGTGTACCTATGAAAAACGAACGACAACATGTAAAAAAGAACATATTGAAGAGATAACGTCTATCGCGTTGTCGCTCGAAAGTTTTTATACATAGGCTGATATTTTAAATTGCATCGTTATATTTTCATGAAATAAATAAATCAGAAATTATTCCAAATGAAAATTTCTGAATTGGACGAAAAATACCTTCACTGCTCTCAATTAATATTTTATTTTCACCTACTCATCTGACTGGTAGAATAATGATGGAATTCTAAACCTGGGGCAAATTATACTGGGTGATTCTAATAAAATAATTATTGAATTCTAAACCTGGGGTGAATTATACTAGGTGATTCTAGTAAAATAATTATTGAATTCTTGACCTGGGCTAAATTATACCGGGTGATTCTAGTAACGAATTTCACTTCGTTACAGATTTTAAAATCATTCACACCAAAGGCAAAGAAAATAAAGTTGCCGATGCTCTTTCTCGTATAGAAATACATAATCGAGAAAATGAACCACTTCTATCTGACGTTGATTTAAATGCAGAACTATCCTCTATTTTACCAAATGTGAGTGAACTCCCTGAATTAAGCGATGAAGAATTAGAAAATATTCTCAATCCCCAAAACGATGAATTATCTATTCCAAATAATAGTGAACAACAAAATTTAAATGATGATCAAAATTCTGATACTGACGCTACCATTCATTCTACCCAAGAAGATAATGGAAAAGTCATTCCAATTACAGAAAAATCAGTCAATATCTATCCCAATCGAGTTATTTTAAACATCGGTGAACAATTCAATTTGAAATTTAGTAAACCCTTCGGAAGAAACACGTATAGCGTATCAATACGACAAAATTGTATTACAGATGATTTTTCTAAACTTTTCAAAGAAATTCTCAGACCAAATGAATCTTACGGAATTTATTTTAGAGACAATAAGCTGCGTTTACCTCTCGTTAGATTTTGTAAAGAATCATTTAACTACTCTGCCAAACTTTTTATTAGCAATATCTACTTATTGGATGTAATTTGCGAGGAAAATCAAAAAGAAATTATTTCCGAATACCACGACAAAAATCATAATGGAATTTCAGAAAGTCACAAATTTTTATCAAAAAAGTATTATTGGCCGAAAATGAAAAACAAAATCACTGAAATCATAAATAAATGTGAACTATGTCTTCAGTCAAAATACGAAAGACACCCTTATAGATTGAAATTTTCTGGCCCTCTTCTTGCAAAGAGACCATTTGAAGTAATACACATCGATACTTTTTCTTTTCTTAATTCCAAATTTTTGACAATAATAGATCTCTTTTCTAAATACGCCCAGTCGTATCTCGTTAAAGATGGTACAGCATTAACAATCCTCAACAAATTACGCCATTATTTGGCACATCATAATATTCCTCAAAAAATTGTTTGTGACGAAGGAAGAGAATTTCATAATAAAACCTTTTTAGAGTATTGTAAGTTGAATAAAATTGATTTACACTTTACTACTGTGAATAACCCAAGTTCAAACTCTCCTATTGAGAGATTTCATTCAACACTATTAGAAAAACTCAGAATTTTGAAATTGAAAAATCCAAATGAAAATCCTTCAAATCTTATGATCACTGCAACTTTGATCTATAATCAATCAATACATTCAACGACCGGATATTCTCCATTTCATTTACTTTACGGTCCGTACGACAAATTACCAGAATTTGACTTGAACATGACAGTTTACGAGCAATACAACGAAAAAAGAAAGAAAGAAATATTACCATTTTTTGACCATATTTACGAACGGAATAAAGAAAAAGGGCAGAAAAATTTGAATAGAATAAATGAGAATAGAAACGATCCCCCAAATCTAGCACAAAGAGAAGTCTACGTTGAAAGAAATAGACCCAGAAAAACTGACCCGCCTTTTGAAAAAGTTACAGTTGAACGACAACAACAAAATAAAATTAGTGGTTTAACTCAAAAATCTAGAGAAACCACAGCTCATATCAAAAAAGTCAAACGACTAAGAAAAAATGTTTGTTCTTTTCAGGATACCAATGATCCTCCTGATACAGACCCAAATCAACCAGGCCCTTCAGGTCAACAAAATAATCAGTAATGGATACTTTGAAGAACCCTTAAGTCAGGCAAAAATTCTTGATCATTACCATAATTTTCTCTTTTTTATAAACATCACGAATTTACAAATCAATTATGATCAACTTAATTACAACTTTAATGCACTGCAGAAAAATCGAACTATTGATGAATTATCTCATAGAATTTACCTTCAATTAAAATCGAATTTAGCCCAAATTGAACAAATACTACATAAATTCATTAACAAAAAAGTTAAAAGAGGTTTGGCTAATTTTATTGGCAAAGGCATAAAATTTATCACAGGAAATCTAGACGACGATGATCTGAAAACTATTAACGAGAACATAGAAAGTCTCCATCAAATTAAAAACTCTGAAATTGAAAGAATTAATAAATTAACTTCTTTTGCAAATCATTTAACACAAAGGTACTCAGAAGATTTAGCTTTATTGAATGATAATATTCAACATACTAAATTACTTTTTCAAAACATAAAATCAACGGAACAATTCAGAATGACTGTTGAATATCAAATACTTCAAGCAGAAGATCTATTGAATACTTTCTTGATGCTTGAAAGAACTATCAGTTTTGCAATGAAAGGAATACCAAATTTAGAACTCATAAAAATCGATGAACTTCTTTTGATTGGAAAGTATCTCGAAAAAATTTATAAACCACAACAATTATCTCCAATCGATCACGTTCATCTCTATAAAACTATAGAGTTTGCTAAAATATCTGTCATAGGAACGGATGAATCCATCACCTTTCTCCTCAAAATTCCTATTCTCAAACAGATCACCACAAACTATTCCCGAGTGTACCCTCTACCTAACCACCAAGATATTGCTGTAATACCTCCGAAAAAGTATTTGGTCAGAATCAACTACGAAGAATACTGGACCAATGAAGCCTGTATTTCCACATTAGGCAGTTCCATTGTCTTATGTCTTCAACCACCAGTCAAAGAAGCCTGCATCCTGTCATCACCAGACCAGTGTCAAAAAGTGCTCATCAAAAACAACTATAAGATAATCCATACACTTCAGAACAAACAGCTTCTCACCCTGTTTAAGAATACGCAGACAATACTAGAAGATTGCCATGGTATAATTGTGAAAAAATCCATACAAGGAATAAACCTGCTACATTCAGATTGTACCATCATCATCGACAATTCAATATTTGACAACACTGAACCAATTTTTGAGATGAAATTTGAAAACATTTCGAAACTTCCATTGAGTTACGATTATAAAATGGAACTTCAGTTAAAACACTTAAGAGAACCTACATCAATCCTGCAAGAAGCTGAGAAACTTCAAAATCAACCAATTTATCTACACCCAATAACTCAGCTCACGCATTATACCATAAGCGGAATTTTACTCTGTTTCATAATCATTGGAACAATCACTGTCATGATAAACAGAGTAAGAATTAGAGACCTGTTATACAATCCGAGGAAAATCATTCGCATCGACCTCGAGAACAACCCAGGTGATCCCACTGATAACGAGGACGTTATCTGAACTAAGGGGGGAGGTATTATGAGATCCACATCGACCGAAACAGCACAAGTCAACATAATAGAAGTAGCTCGGCCAACGCCGTTCTTGGAAATGTACGCGATAGTGCTGAAGTGCAAATTCTCTCTGTGAACTCATAAAGCTTTCTTTGTAGATTTCAGGACAGACTTTAGTTAGTTATGAATCAGATTTAGAACATCAAGCTTCGTTTTGTAACTCACGTTTTTCCCAAATCTTAATCTGTAGAATTATTAATTATTTATCCAAGTGTTGCAATTCTTAATTCAAAATAGAATAAATCCTTTTTAAAAACAGACTTTAAGATACGGAAAACATAATTATATAATTATATAATGGAGAACATTCAAATTTATGTGTTCTATGTTTTGGCACAAAAAGAATATGAGAATTTCTGGTGTTATATTCAAGATAACTTGAGACAGTTTCCCATTTTGATACATTCTCTTTAGCATAAACGAGACATTTCAAAATGTAAATGCATTGCAATGGTAATATTTTATTAAATACAAATATGGATTCGCACGATGAACCTGGTGTCAAATTGAAAATCAAGTCTATAATTCTTTTTTGTGCAACGAAAATTCTTGAAATAGTAGTGCTGTTGCCCCAGAGCAAGATGTTATGTATAAGGTGGCTGTAAAGAAGACTGTAATAAATTTCAAGGAGAGAACTACGAGGCAGAGAGTTTTTAAGCCTACTAATTGCAAAGAAACAACTATTAACTCTCTTGCAACAATGTCAGTATGGGTTGATCAACTGAGATGCTGTCAATATGGATTCCAAGACAATATTGTACAATCAGCTGAAGTTATAACATTATTTAAAAAAACCTAGTCTTGGAGGATCAGACGCAAGGTTATGCAGGCCGAAATGCAGACAAACGGTCTTCCCGATATTCACCATTCAGTTGTTAACACGATACCACTCGAAAAACTCTGATATCAAGCTTTCACAAGCCTGCTGTAGCTCCCCACGACTCCGCGATGAAACAACCACCGATGTGTCGCCAGCAAAAAATATCAACGAAAGACGAGCCAGATGATAGGGCAAATCATTGATGAACAACAAAAAGAGCAAGGGTCCCAACACGGAACCCTGAGGAACACCCAGCTCTATATTTCTCTCCCTCGAAAACCATTCTTCCAATATAACTGACATGGTTCTATCTTTCAGAATATTTCTCCAAGAATATTCTCCAAGAATATTTCTCTGAAACCAATATTGTAACACTTCTCAAGAATGAAATTGGAGTTGAGAGTGTCGAAGGCACAAGATGAGAGGTCAAAGAAAATCCCGGCCACTTGCATCCCCCCATCCATTGATAAATGGATCCTACGGAGCTAAGTGCAGCCGATTGAGTAGAGCGACCGTTTCTGAAGCCATGCTGAGCTGAGTTAAATATTTTGAACTTCTTAAGATAAGCTAACATTCTCGCAAAAACAATTTTTTCGAAAACTTTTGAATAAACGCTCGAAATTTATATTGGACGGTAGTTAGTTATATCATGTAGATTTCCGTTCTTGAATATCGGTACAACAATAGATGTTTTGAGAATCTTCGGAAACTTACCCGATGTGACGGATAAACTTGATTAAACTTGCAAAGTGACTGTTGATTGCTGGGGCAATCTGCTTGAGGATTCTAACTGAAATGCGATCAATTCCTACACTATTTTTATTTTTTTAATTTTTTTTGGTGTCTTCAATCTCAGAATAAGAAACGGGAAAAAGAAATTGCTTACTAAGGATGATATGACAGTACAAGTAAGTGATAAATCGTTACCGTAGCAAGTATGCAGTATATTTTTTACTGTAGTGGAAAAATAATTGGCAAACAAGTCAGAAATTTAATGAGGGTTATTGAACGTTGTGCTATCCACTTCAATGGAAATGGGATTATGACGTCTTACAGATTTTCCAATTGTATAAGATTATTCATTCACTTCATCAGAAAAAATATGAACATAAATTATATCTGCCTACTTTTTCTTATCCCAATATTGAGGGAACTCCTGATCATGATCATTCCATAAAAATATTTTCAAATTCTAGGGTTGTTAAATATGAAAGAATTATTATGAACCACTCTCCATCTACTATCAATGCAGAATCTGACCAGGTTGTTACATGTGAAACTACACATAAACAAACAATCAATGTACCTACACCATCAATTAGTCGAATTGAATATCAGCTCAGAGTAGCCTGTGAAAGGTAGCCCATAAAATTGCCGTTGAAAGTATCAACCAAATTTTGTTTTTGTGTGTCGGTCCGCGCTCTGCATATCGATCCACACTAGCGTCCATTGTTCGAGTACCTACATGAAAAGGGCTGGGAAAAGTTGGAAAATTACTTTGCGACTTAGGGCGCCTGAATTAACTGTAATTGTCAGAGCGACCTAACTGGTCCCACTTTGTTATGATATGTGAAAATTGATGTATTAAGAATGAAAGCGAACGAGATTAAGATCGCTTAGATTTTTTATGAGCTCGATGGTTTGATTGACACGCCATTCGACGGTATGTACTGAGATTCTTTGAATACAACTTAGAAGCTTTCATCATCTTTTTATTGAATAAGATAGGTAGATAAATTACCATTATAGTGATATTTTTATAAGAACATTGACCAATAGTAGAAATATTTATTTTGCTATTGGGTCAGAACCCGAGAAATATCGATGAATATCAAGTGTGCTGAACCACCACCATACATACGGCCAAGAAAGAATCAGGAATTGATCATTCAGCTCTAGGAGATTGCTGAAATTCCTTCTGTCGCTAAGTCAGTTAAACAGTTTTCTTTCGAAAATTGTTGTTAAGCTTTGGCGAGTCTTTCTCGAGTCCAGTTACGAGGTGCGCCCTCTCCCAGGGGTTTGTGTTTCGTCCTGAGATCGCTAGTAGACTCCTCAGTTAGAGTATCCAGCGATCTCTGCCTAAGACACACCCTCTCACACCATCGTGGAGAAGTGACTCTGTTGGAACGCTATGACTTCTATAAATCCACCTGGGCCAAAGTATGTGTGGCGCGAAAACCCATAGCGCTATCTGTAAACAGGCAGAGTCACTACAAAGCAAACAATTGTTATGTCGAAGTGCTCGAAAACGCATTGTTTTTAGTGATAAGAAATATAGATATCCTACCGATCTTGAACTAAGAAAGTTCACCAGAGTAGATCAAAAGAGAAATTGAAGTTCAAAGTTTGTTTCGACTATTTTGGTTTTGTGAATTCTTACCAGAAAGAGATAGTGTGTGACGATTGGCGGATATCATCACATAACACATAATGAATATCATGATTACAAACTCAATATATTTCACAACCAACTACCTTCTTTCCCTGATATGAAGCGGCCTTTTCTCTTCCTGAACTTAAATGACAACTGTGGCGAGTACTGATTTCTGAAAAAAAAATAAATAAATAAAAAACTTCTTTTTATTTACTCGTATTTCATTATTATTTTTGCCCTGAGGTATGAAAAAGCTATAGTAGCTGGGCTAGTGAGGAAACTCTGCTAGGACTTGTGTGGTCCTCGGATATTTTATTATTTTTGATTTCGACGTCGAAGACGAGCATGGCGGTGGAAGAGAGAAGGTTTTCGAAGATGCAGAATTGGAGGCATTACTTGATCAAGACTCGTGTTAAACGCAACAAGTATCAGCGATCATTGGTAGTGACGCAACAAGGCATTTCAAAACGCCTGAAAGTCATAGGAATGATCCAGAAACAAGGAATTCAGGTGTCGTACAAGTTGAAGCCGAGATATGTTGAATGGCAGTTGTTTGCTTGTGAACAGCTGCTTGCAAGGCAAAGACGGAAGGGATTTCTGCATCGCATTGTCACTGGAGACGAAAAATGGGTTCATTACGATAATACCAAGCGTAAAAATCATGGAGATATATCGGCCATGCTTCCACCTCGACGGCTAAACCGAATAATCATGATTCCAAAGTCATAGTTAGTATTTGGTGGGACCAGATCCGCGTAGTGTATTATGAGTTGTTAAAACCAAGTGAAACATTCACGGGTGATCGTTATCTAACGCAATTAATGTGTTTGAGCCGAACAATGTGAGGCAAACGGCCTCATGTTGCGAAAGTGGTCAAAATTTTCTCCGAAACGTCAAAATGGGTCCTAGCCCACCTACCGTATTTTCCAGACATTGCTTCCTCGGACTTTCACTTGTTTTGATCAATGACACACGGCCTGGCTGACGTACACTTCAGGTCTCATAAAGAAGTAAAAAATTGGATGGATTCGTGGATCGCTTCAAAAGATGACCAGTTTTTTCAACGTAGGATTCTCACGCTGCCCGAAAGATGGGAGAAAGTAGTGATCAGCGATGGACCAAACCTTTGAATCATAAATAAATAACCAGTTGTTCACAATAAAGCCTTGAATTTCGCGGAAAACTGCGGAATCAAAGTAGCACGCCTATGTATTATCCCATTCTAGTTTAAGGAGATTGAAAAAAGTGCTTGAACACATGTAATCTTTATTTGCTCAATTTGTAATGCAACATCAACACTGATATCGTAATAATGACATGCTGATCAATTATGACAAAAGATGTTCTATATTTATACTTACCTTTACCTATACCTACTCACGAATAAACTGAAACGAACTTGGACTTGCAAGAAAGCACCTGGAAAAATTGAAGTGAAACTTGAGATTGCTGAAACACAACACAATTACACAAGAGTTGACGAGAGTTTAAAATTTACGCCGAAAACATATTTCATACTTTCCTACTGTATCGCTTTTGACAAAAATGTTTTACATCTTTAGTTATTTCACACAATTAGTTCTTATCTACTATCGGCCAGCATAAACATTTCAAACGAGTCTACGCAATACCTCCTAGACTTCTAGGAGGTATTGGTCTTCGCAGTCCTCAGTATTTTTCATCCTTTTTTTATGGTGACAACCAAATAGGTTCATGTAGATTGTAGAAGATGGAAGGAGAAAGAATTGAATACCTACTTAGGTATTCAATTAAGACCTCCGGAGGTAATCTGAAATCCAAAAAAATATTCGTTCATTGAGAAAATCAAATAAAACTACAAGATGAATTGTTTCATCGCATCAAAATGCGGAAAATACGAAACTCCACAGGTAATCGACGATATAGCCCATTCATACAACAAGTTTCACGAAGTTGGCAAGCAACAACCGTAGGTAGGTACACAGCTCGACATACGTAAACAATCACGGGAACCAATGCATTTCCAATGTTGAACGGGGAAGTTTCAGGCGACAAACACCCGCTGAAAGTTTGTCCACAGCGTATTTCACGGTGGCCCAGGTGCGATGGGGTTGACGTTAAAATAAACAAACTTCAAGTGTTGGGAGTGATCGAACACGGCGGCTTTGGATGTAGGTTCTAGTGTGATTTCGCGTTCGAGGAAACTGAATAGGATTTACTGGTCAAGTGGTTTTTCAACAAGAACAACACGACTCCAGAGTAGCATTGGATTCCGAGCAAACCGAAGCGTGGAATTATTTCTCCTATTCAGATAATGCAGGGCCGGATTGAATACTTTTGTTCCCGTCAAAAATTTCAATACGTTTTACCAATGTGAGATAAGTATCGTCTTGTTATAGCATTCCTTCAAAGGTATTACTACGAATTCGTACAGAAAGTTCATCGTAGCTCAGTCTCAGAATCAAACGTCGATTTTTAGTCACCATTTTCGATCAGTTAATGATGTTAAGAACGTTGATGGACGTTCTCCAAATAATAGCACTAGTTCTGTGGATTGTTTGTTCTGAAATCCTTCAGTAACATTCGGTAAGGTAAGCCTCAGTAGTTGCAGTTCTGTAAATTGACATCTTCCGAATTGTTGGGGAGGGAACATATTCAATGCTTCTGTGTAATCGTTTAGTCTTCTTGCGATGATTCTCTCAACTATTTGAGATAACAGTGGCTTGTAGTTTTTGGGGAATAAACCGTCTTTTCCTGGCTTATTGCAAACAATAACATCAGCAGTTTTCCATTTTTTAGGATAGTGTTCGATCTCATCATTCCATTGGCTATAGTGTTTGCTCGGCTATTTCTTTTCTGGGAATTTTCTGTAGCACAAAATTTGTTATTTTGTTATAACCTGGTTTTCAATTTCTTTAGGACTTCGTTGATCTCAGTTGATTTCGGATTTGAAATGGTTTCGCAATCCAGTGGTTCTGACATCAATTCTTCATTTTCTTCTACTTTTTTTTACAAGTTTCCATTTTCATCGGCTTCTTTGGAGTTGAATCTGACTTCTCTTTCTGATGTATCAACTAGAGATTCGGCTCTTTCAAGCTCTGAGTATGCTATTCCACTTGCTCCATGTAATGGAAATTGTAAATTGAATAGTTCTTTTATCTTCTTCTTGTTTTCGGTTATCACCATCATCACATCCAACGACACAGCACGTTGGTAGACGGATGTCTATCAACATTCTCCATTTGCCTCGAACAAATCCGTGATCAAGGCATATCCCCATCGCTTGTGAATAGACACTGTACCACTCCAATGCATGTGTCTTTGATGAAGTCGATTTTCCGTCACCTTTATGTTACATTTCCAATACTTTGGCTTTAGAAATTAGGATTGAAATAAAAAAGCTAGAGGGTATATTTTTTATTCACGGAGCATCCTTTGTGTATTGATTTGAACTGGGTGACAGATGATACTTGAACTTGATTGCGACAATTTTTTAACTACAAAATATCATTCCAAGAGAAATGTAACGCAAACATCTCTCACTTCTTCACTCCTTACAAATATTTTTCCCCGAATTTGAATGTGGGTTAGAATTATTTGTGTTTTCCCGAAACGTTAATCGATAGTTACTTAATTTCAGTTTGAAATTTTTGACGCAACAGAATGATTAAACACACTGAAGATTAGTATATATTACTTTGATGAATGGATGCCTCATCAATTGATTATTTTTTTCTAACGAATTGTTTTGGGATTATAAGCGAAGACCTCAGATTCGAAGAATCCTTCATGAAGAAATTATAACATAAATACAATTAGCAGAATCTATTAGATTGCTATATTTTACAAAACCATTTCTTGTTATAATTTTCGGCAAGGGTTTCTCAGCAAATATCATTGCTGAGCATGTTGGTAAATCAACGAGTTGACCCCTGCCTCATACACCTTCACATATCCTAGAGCGGATATGATGATTGGGCTAATGAACAGTTGGGTATTTATTCCCAGTGGTGCTCATCCTACGAGCCAGTGTCACAACATCGTTAACATCAAATCGGTGTTTTATTTAGTAGGTACCAAAATTCGTACACATGACAATTACGAAAAAATCTTTTAACATTTGTCGATAATGACCTATACAGTTACGGTGGCATGCTCTTCATATAAATAAGAATTTTTTTCGCTATAAACTAAACTTTTTCATGATAACAATGAAAATCGAGAGATTGAAATGAAATGAAAAGACGTATTAGTGGTATGCTGGAGAACAAAAGCAGAATGGATTCAGTATTCGAGAGCCAAAGTAATCGTATCAGGATGTTCCATGTTCGACTCGATTCCACAGATATCTAACATGCACATTTTAACTATATTGAATATTTTGTCTCACAACTCCAGTACAGACTGCTTTTTTTACCTTTCCTCAATTACGGAAGAGTGAAAACTCTTTGAATCTCTTCACAAAATAACGAATTATTTGTTCACTTGACTGGAATTGAACATTCCTATTGAAAGGGAATTTTTTTAATTTCGTTACGTTGTTGCGGTGTTGAATATTCATTGTTGATTAGAAAAAGTTGCAATACTGCGAAAAAATGATTTTTTTATAAACAAAATTCTGTATTTTACCAATTAAAAAAAAAATTGAATAAAACTTCGTTCGTTGTCTAGAGCTTTTTTTTGAATTCATTGTTTTTCTTAACATCAAATTCGGTCAAAGGTACTACTCGTATTCGTGAGCCCTCTATAGGATTTGTAATTAAGCTTAAGAATAATATAAAAACATTTCTCTTCAACATAATTCAACATTAAAAATGTTCGAAACTAAAAGGGATAAGAATTTACTTCAATATTCGTATTAATATTTATTTCTCTAAATAAAAATCTGATTCAATACTTGAGAATTTTTAATTAGTCAAATAACAAGGACAGTGAATTCTATGATTAGTAAATTATTCTCGATGCTAAAATTCTAGTCCTTCTCAAGATAAAGATCTTTGAATCTAACCAGCAACATTCCATGATTAAATGAACAGGCTTTCAAGATAGTTAGTTTATCAATAGTAGGTAGAATTTGAGCGACAATGACGGAGAATTACTTGATATCATTTTTCTCTGAAAACCGGTAAAGAGCTTCGGAATTCCTATGCTCAAGTTTATTGTTTCAATAAATATGAATGTGCAAGCAGAGAGTGCTCAAATGTAACGATAACAAGAACCTGATAATACAAAATTCACACAGAATACCGACCACCCCTCTTATACAGTCCCAATTACGGCTCTGCCACCAGTTCCGCCAATATTGTCTCTACAAACTTTCCAACATGGAAACACGAAGTGGAAGTTCAATTTATTCAGGCGGAAGATCCTGCAGAACTATTCTTATTGTTCGTAAGGCTGAATACGATTGCATTCGCAGATCATATCTGCTTCAAAATTCAAATTATGAGTCTTAAATCGGTGTTTATTTGGCGGAGACTCTTTCACAAGTAGAAAATCCGTAGACTGTGAAGTATTCGTTATTTATATGTGGGGTACAGTTAATTATACTGAATTATACTGAACTGAGTCTTTGCAAGTCCGTTAGAAAGCGCCACATGCTGCGCAATACCAGACACAACAGCGTCGCTTGGATGCATAATATATATTGTTATGGATTTCCCAATCAGAAACCTTAAAGTTATCAAATTTCAGTTGAACATGAAATAATTCCAAATTCTCAGTTGGTATCATTGATAATCATTTAATTTCATATATTCAGATTTAGAAATATTAGTTGTTATTTTGTTAATTATTATGTTATTAAAGATAGGTAGTTGCGTAAGACAAAGATATTCACAGTTGAGTGACAGTAAATAGAAATTACTGAGTACATAGAAGTTGGATCATCAAATGGGGAATAAAAATTGAAAATCCAGGATAGCAGTGTGTAATAATCACAGATTAATAATCTGTGGTAATAATTGGAGAGAGACGTCAGAGGGAAATTTGTAGGAAGTTATTTGAAAGAGAATTTTTAAATGAGTTGAATTTTTATATCAATAGAAGATAATATGGAATATAGAAGAAATTATAAAGTTAATGGAAGAAATTGAAATATGGAATGGAAGTTTGTTATTGGAAATTTGATATGGAATCTGAAATTGGAAGGAGTTAGGAGATAGAACGGGACTGATTGGCAAAGAACATTCATTAGATAATTTTTTTTTTCAATTTTGTATAATTAAGTAGATAATAATTCAATAATTAGGTAGATAGGTTGTTGTTTTTTTAAAAAAGAAAGAAAATAAATTTACATTTTTAATTTCTCTGAGCCAACCTGAGAGGGAGTTATTTCAAAGTAGAAATTGAAAACAATTCAGGTGATTCTTTATAAAAACGCCCCCTCGTATTTTTCACTTTTTTATTTATTAAATTTGCATTGATATCGTTCGCTTGTATGAAGTTATATCTTTTTTTGTCAAATTTAAACCCGATCTCAGTTGGGTTTAAATTTGACAAAAAAAGATATAACTACATACAACCAAACGATATCAATGCAAATTTAATTCATCAACTCCGACTATCGATCCAGTAGCGGTTGTATACAGGGTGTTTCATTTTATACCGGACAAACTTATATAGTCATGTAGATGACACCGGGAGAATCAATTTTAATTGAAAAAACTACTGATTGGGCTAAGAACACCAAAATTTTGAAATTGCACTGTCGGAACATTCTGATCTGATGGTAGTATAAAATTATCAAAATAAAAATTTGTTGTCATTTCAATGAATCTCTGTGGGGGAGTCGAACTCTCGACCGTAAGGTATTACCTGTGGAATGTAGATTTGAATGAAAGATGAACGATATTATTTTTTGTAACCAAACATTGGTAATTCACAGAATTTGACAGTGTAATCGCATTTTACTGAATATTATTTGGCAAGTTCCTTAAAACGAATATCGTAGCAAATTACTCAGGAAGGAAATTGAGGGAAATTTGCAGCTGTTGGGTACATTAATAATTTTCCAGTTATCAATGGTATTTTATTATTGGAAACATTTTTAAAAATTGAGAATTCTTGAAAATAATTACATATTTCACAAACGTGTTAATTAACAGCACATCAGCAGAAAAATTGCAAAATATTATTCGAATGCAAATCTGGAATGTTTCGACAGTGCAATTTCAAAATTTTGGCCCTCACAGCCCAACCAGTTGTTTTTTTCAATTATGTTGAAGGACTGAAGGAGAAATTTGGATGTTCGTTATGAAGGAACCGTTCGATATTTTTTGATTCTGTTTTCATATTCGTTTTTGGTATAAAAAAAGTAAAATCGTGAGATATTTTATCGATTTCAGGTGAAAGGTTTTTTTCGCTGTAAACAAGTAAATCTCTCACAGAAATTCTTTAAAAAATGATTTGATTCAGTAAATGATTCCGCCATTTTGAATTTTTTTTGAGGTCCTTTACCTTTCCTGAATTGAGCACTCAAAAAAACTCTGATTTGAACAAAAATCGTAACTTCAAAGGTTATACATAACTGACCACACTCAATAGAATATTGGTCAGAAATGACGTTGCACACCCTGTATCTCGCTTATGCTTCGTAAACGAGGTACCTATATGTCATAAGGCATTAATGATTCTCGTGGTGTCATCTACATGACTATATAGGTTTGTCCGGTATAAAATGAAAAACCCTGTATATATTGGTCAAAAGGTAATTGATGAGTGAAATTAATCAGATAGCGTCATGAACTAATCGTGGTATGCTTTCATTTTTGTAACATAGTAAATATGCTCTTAATTTGAATAAATGAATGATTCCCTAGAAAAATCAACAATGTCGAAAATTTACATAAGAAAGAATGACCCACAAATTATTGCAGGAAACTGCTTTCGATAGTAAATTAGGTACAGTCTTCAGCAATTGTGGGGCAAAATAAATATTTGAATTCATTCTATAGTTGGTATAGAAATGAAACTCTTTTCTAAATATCGCTATCCTATATCGAATCTGAATTTTATCTCTGAAGAGCGGAAAATTCCAACCATGAATTCAAATTGTTTCCCGGAAACAAACTTTGAATGTTGTGTAAATGAAATTCCAATTGATATTTCCATTCGAAAAGCTCTCAATTGCAATAACGTGGTTGCATATGACATATAAAGGATTTTGAATGGATCATCTCTTCATTCGATTTCATAAAAATAATTTGAGGTTCTGCATGAACTGAAATTGAAAATCTGCGTATATGACAGTTGGATGAATGAATATTTCCAACTACATTGTACTCATTCAGATACCGCATGGGAAAATTATGTTTTACAATTAGGGAAAATCAACGTTAGAGTGTTGAAGTTACGAAAATCATAGTATGTACAGTCCATTCAGGAATTATTGAC
This sequence comes from Harmonia axyridis, assembly GCF_914767665.1. Classification (NCBI taxonomy): domain Eukaryota; kingdom Metazoa; phylum Arthropoda; class Insecta; order Coleoptera; family Coccinellidae; genus Harmonia; species Harmonia axyridis. Next base: position 28,782,492 of record NC_059504.1, on the reverse strand, counting down.
ATCGAAGTAGGCCATGAACGTCTAGTCGCGGCTTTTTTTCTGGTTACAAAAATATCACTAAAAATTGCTATGGTTCATCATAGAAATAACCAGTTTGAATTATTTTCATCATTTTTATATCCGAAAGATCCTGAATTTTCGAAATTACGAAGGGACGCATACAGTCATGATTTCATAAATTGAAATTCAGATTATATAACGTAAAAATATAGTGAAATGCTATCTCATTTCAAGGAAATCCAATGAAGAGATATCTATTCATTTAGGAGTCGCCCATGAAAGATCCCATTGAAGATCATTAAAATATGCATATTCCTTTTCAACAAAGGCTCTTCAAAAATTGTTGCTTTACTGATGGACACTGGATATCAACCTGCTTGCAAAATTCTTATCAATTAACTCTTATCATTTTAACTGTGGTGTCTAAACTGGTGAAGAAAACAGAAAAAACTGGTTGATAAATTTAAATAGTGTAGCTAAGTGAATGGAAGAGCCATATCATAATAAGACAGAAATAAAATTCAAAGAATCCATTTAGTATATGAAAAATTTTGACATCACATTCGTACTGTAACTTTCAAAATTGGAACCAATTTATCAGCCGATGTGTAAATTACTTTCTAAAGTCACTGTTTATTGAAACTGTTCATGGGCTGAATGATTGATTAAACTTGTATGAAAAATATAGGTAGGTACTATTTGTACTCGAGTTTTCTGTTTTTTATTGAAATGCTTTTATACTAGTTTCTATTAAATTACATAAATTATTTTGCCCATAACAGCTTTAACTCACTAAAAGCATTTTTGCATGAAATTATTTTTAATTTGTGAATTTTGAAATTTTATTGCATTCTATTATTATCTTCAATTAAATACACAGTAAAAATTCCATAAAGCAATTGGAATTTATTAGATTGTTGGATTACTCATTGAAGAACAAAAAACAGATATAACAATACTTAATTTCAATATAGAATATAAATGAACTATAGATGCAATGCCAAGACTTTGTTTAGCAATCCAATTATAAAATAATTCTCTCTTCATAGATTTATATAATCCTCATGATCACCACTGTCAAAACAAAACATCCAGGTAAAAATCCAAATATCCAGCATTCAAAATAGTCCTCCTTCTACTTTTACCCTTGAATAAACTTGAAAAACATTTTGTTTTCTTTCTAGAGTCCACTGTTGAATAATGCTGGCATTTTAGAATAACCAAGTTTCCTCCAGATAATATTTCTTATGATGAGCATTGCCGAAACATCCGTCAATCCAGCATTCAAAATAGTGTACCTTCTACCTTATCCCCTGAATATACCTGGCAAGCCATTTTCAAAAATCCAAGTTTCATCCAGATAAATGAATTTCACATTTTGTTGCAAATATTCTCTGTATTCACCATAAAATCGTACTCAACTTATTATATTTTTCTGTTCATCAATAAGAATTTTCCTTTTATTAACTGTTTTGAACTTGTAACCAATTAAGTTTATGTAATGTTGTCTTTGATTGATTAAAATCCAGATGCTTTTTGGTCAAATTTCATCCAGGCTGATATATTGGTTGCTTTTGGTTCGGCTTTTGGTACCAATCAAATCATTCAATGATTCTTTGAAGGTGAAATCGTATTGTACAGGTTTTCTTCCACTAATAATCCAGGTTGTAATGACTTGCCTTCTTCTTTTTTCAAACAGTACTGTGAGAAATACTCAAATAAACTAATCAATGTGTGTTTGAAATCGATACAACTTTTAAGTTTCAAAATTTCTTCGATCAAAACCAATAACACAAACAAACTGAAATCTAACCTCCTGTCAATGACATTTCCAATGCCAACCCGAAATCTGCAATTCAAAATGTTACTGAATGAGCCAGTAACAACTTAATTTCGATTTTCCAAAGCCACCCGGGATGTCAATAATTCCTGAATGGACTGTAGTAAGAATTGATAGGACCAAACTGAACAGCTTTTCAGTTATTGCATACTAGATAGGAATATTGGGAGATTGCTCAAATATTTGTACTATTTGGTTCCGGAAATGGTTCTGATCGATTTGACCCATCCCACTGCTTGACTGTACAGGATGGAAAAATTTCGATGTTTTAGCACTACAACTTTTAAACCAAAGGAGATAGGCAAAATCTGATACCCCATTCTCGTTCTCTTTTTCTCAGAAACTAACTAAGAGGAGTATTCATTTTTGGACACCTTCTATTGTTTTCGAGTTATAAGTGGAAATTGGAAAAATGGCGATGAGGAAAAAAAGTTATATCTTCGCTAATACTGATGATAGAGCTCTGAAATTAAATAATTCTACAGGCACTCTTCAACGTAGAACCCAGTGGCGTGCTCGTCTTTTCAACTTGGTTTTTAATTACGACGCTATGATCCAAAGTTATGCTTTTTAAATGGGAGCACTAGCTTTCAGTGCCTTTTTTGAAAGCTTCATTTTTTCTGATTTCAGTTATATATAACAGTGTGGTTTTTAACAAAATAAATAATAGAAAATGCCCAAAAACCTTTTTTTATACAATATTTCTATGGTTTCAACTGTTGATGAGCATTGAAAAATAGAGCAGATAGAGCAAGTTCTGAATTGAATTTATTTTTGAAATATGTGGTAATTTTTTCAGAAATAACCTTGGCATAATATATTTGAAATATATTTGAAATTATATATTTGAAATATATTTGAAATTATCTTTGATATGTGGATACCTATATAATTTTTAATATTGTTTTGGGGTTTTTATTATCAACAACTTATCAATTAATTCAACATCATAGTTAGATGTTATCACTTCTTACTGTAATAACCTTTCAACTCGATTTTCTGTAAAATGTTTAATCTTCTTATAGGTCCTAATTCTTATAATAGTTAGCATTAGTTTTTTATCTCCATAGAATTTAGTAACTTCGAATCGAATGAAAATTCTTTTTGAAAAAAGATTCTGTGAATCGGAAAACATAATTGTATGAAACGCTTACTTACATTTTCTTCAGCATTCATCAGGGCTAAGGAATCATATGCGTTGTAATTATCTACCACATCATTTATAAATTGGAATGGACAAAATATGCAACAACATCCTGGGAAAACCTAACTATGAACATTGATATGCTTAACTTCTCCTCAAATAAGAGGCAGCTTGATTCATCATTTCGAACTACTTCATATCACTCTGTTGAAGAAACTGTATGGAAATGTTGTCTAAATATGAACTCACTTTTTCAACCTCCATTTTAACTCTTTCTGAAACCTGACTGTAACAACTTGATCGTCTTTACTTTTATTACGGTTTATTTTTTGATCAGATTTACTCTTTGTCTGCTATCTTCCGAACAAAACATCCAAACCATTAGCCATCCCTCAGGTATGTACCTCTAAGCAGGGCCGGCATGAGTAATGTTGGAGCCTGAATCAAGAAATTTTTCGAAGCCCCCGTTGAAAAAGCATCAATCACAACCGGACCTCCCCCATTACCCCAAACCAAAAAAAAAATCTGCTCCGATGAATGAATTTTCTTCTTTTCCGTTGAAAATCTTGCAATCGTGCTTAAAATTAAATTCTAGCGCAAAGTTTCAGTATTGCTTTGAAAACTGATTAGGATTCATGTGTTCCGCTAAAAACATATAGCATTTAACAGTAACTAGTTTCGAATGCAAAATCATAGGAATTTTCCATATATCGAATATGTAAATATCCGCTTCCAAACAATTCGAAAGCGAAGATAGTGTTGTTCCTCGTCTTTGTAGAATCCATAATGATTTTATTTCTCTTTCAATGAGGGTTATAGGGAATTTTGTTAATATTGGTTTGGCTGCCATGTGTTTTTCGTCTTTTGGTTTGAAGATTTTTATTGCAGGGAATGTTGACAAACACAGCGGATCGGAACAACCGTATGTTGTTTTTAAGGATCAAGGATGAAATATAAAAAGGCGGCCAGCAAAGTAGGCCGAATTGCCGCCCCTCAAATACAGGCGCATGAAACTGTCGCTTCGCTGTTTCACCCCTAACGCCGGCCATGCCTCTAAGTAAATGGATATGGAGCAATTTTCAAAAATTTCTGTCTTTTCCTCCACACAATACGTAGGCATCAAGTTTCCGAAATCAATTTGTGACAAGATAAATTAGTGCAATTCAACATTTTCAGCCATTACTTCCCGGACACTGACATCTTCAGTATTATATATAAATAAGGCTTTCAATTACGGATTGTTGGATATAGTTAGGATACTCCGGTTATTCCAACTGAGGAATTTTTTCCTTCACGTTTTTCCTACAACTGCGGAAGGTGTTTCAGAGGTCTCTTAGTCGTATGCTCTTATTTAATGCTGAATTCTTCAATTTAATTCGCTCTTCTTCAAAATAGTTACTCCATGAGGTACTCTACATTATTATCGTAAGTCGAGATTTGTTTACAACTATATGAGCCTTCAGCGCTGTCAAGTTGAATTTGAAAATTAAGATTTTTAGACCTAATTGTCACTGATACAGAACTCGAACATCTTCAAGTTTCCTCAATTGTCAAATGAATTGACCTTGATGAGGTTAAGCGTATTATACATTCCACGTATTCTATTTAGATAATTAAAATCGAGATCCTCATTGCTTGGATGGTCCTTGTCTTCTGTTTTGGATATGCTTTTTTACAAACCTTCATGTCATTTGAGGACAAAAATAAAAATTAAATGCAGAAGGCTTTCTGCCACAAGATTTTTTTCGGTAATAGAAAAATATATTTGAAAAAGGCGTTTTCAATAATAGGTTCCATGCTGATTTTAAAAAGAAGTATATTTCAAGAGAAATTAATGTATGTTTCTTTCATCGTAAATATAAAGATAGTTCTAATAGCTGAAATTTTGCCACCGGTTTAACTATAGCTGGCCGAAATAGCGCAAATGTTACCACCATTCCTGTGAAGTGTTTTAGTTTTGAGAATTCTGACTGAAATATTTTTACCATCTCTGTAGTGATTTTTAACAATTTCAATGTATTGATCAAGCGTGTACCGTTCTATTTACTCATTACTCATTACATTACTCATTGAATGTCAAATGATAACACTCCAAAAGTGAAAGCTACCTAGATAGCTGGCAATTCAAAATGAAACCTTCTCAATAGAAGGTTTCATCAAAAATGTTTGTAATTCACAAAAGATTTTCATTGGAAAATCGTTTATGGATTACAAAAATTTTTGATTAATCTAGTCAAATTTGACCATAAAGTAGTTTTTGTTCTTGCTATTTTCGATTAATTCCAATCATTTTTCTGTCCCGTATAACTTCAATAGAAAGTTAGCACAATTTTTTGATGTTTTGCTTAGCCGGGCTTCGTAAAATCAATTGGATGAATAATGAAATAATATCAATAATATATAATATTAACCAACCAATATCTAGATATATTAATTCCTAATGGGTTTCTTACCAACAAAAAGGCGAAGCATTAATTCAATTGAAAATTCTCGTTATCTACTACCTCGAGATGAACTCAGACTCCCCTAAACTTCTGCTACGAAGATTTAATTATCAGATACTCGGATAATATTAGAACCCCTTGAGTGACGGAAGTAATTTATGAAAAGCTATCTAATTTCAGGTGGAAATAGGTTAGGTCCGCAATATTTTTCTCTCTTAATAAAGATAATAAACATCATAGTTGAATTTCAATTATATTGTCGTGACGTAAATTTTGGCACACTAATGGACCGGTAAATTCCGATATTGAATGCTGTAAAGCATATTTTTACTGGATACGACAACTAGAAAACTAACGAATATGTGATAAAGCTATACATCCTGACAGTGAGGTTGCAGGAGCTTTGAGTTCACATATCATCGAAAACTTTCTGTAAAATATATATCATCGAAAACTTTCTGTATAAATATATATTTAAGAATGAATTGCAGGAGAAGGAAAAAACCGATGTTACGTTGTAAATATGACTTGGACATTTTGGTATTTATGGTTGTGATTAGATCAGCCCTTCAGCTGATAATCACCTGAAACGTTCGTATTTCTCTGTTTATTTGTTTATTGAACAGTAATAAGGTCCTTAGTCACTTGTACGATCTAAATCTAAAAGATAGCTGTAATACTTTATAAAAGTTCGGGAGCCAGTAACAAATTTACATGACCAAGTTCCTAACAACGGTAATTAGTAGAATGCATCAGATAATAGTAAAAAAAAGCCTCGTGAACGTCAGCTATCACTCGGCTGGGAGGGAAAGCGGTCGCAGCCTCCCACGCATGAAGAAGAAAAAAATTCAATCATTTCCTCTCAACTGAAAATTTGTCTGACCAATTATCACTCGAGAAGAAATAATCAACCAAATTTGCACCTGACTCCGGACTATACCTAAGGATCATATCTTTAAAACCCTCTTGGCCAACAGGTATGCTGCTCTTTCTATATTAAATGGTTTCAAATGAAGTCAAGAATTTTTGGTGGCAGTTAAATATTAACGGAGTGTTATTCTCTTACAGGGTTGCCTTCATCTTTCTTTGTTTTTTTTTATTCGGTTCCTGACATTGATGAACCACTGCTGTTGGGATGTTTATCGTGTAGTTCCAAGCAGTTGTAGATGCCTTGGAAAAGTTATGATGGATGAGGTGATGTTCGTGAACTGACTGTTCAGTCATCATGGAGTCCCAAGCCAAACTCCGAATGATAGTGGAACATTGTATTTTTCAGATATTTGCAAATCGTTATGATGTGAAAAATAAGTTCATCCATGTGAGGCTTGGGGACACGCATATTGAAAGAATTTTTGACAACTTTTTGTCAATAAAACCCAAAATTCTTCATTTTTCGAGAAATTTTTTCGGATTTTCTGAAACTTTGTAGAGGGACTGAAGTTTGGGTAAAAAACGGTACAATTTTGTTGTATAGGTTCCGCCTTCGGCGAACCGTGCTTCGCAAACTACTTGTGGTATTTTTTGATTCGGCATAATATTTTGTGGAAAAAGAACTACCTGAAATTGATCATTCAAAATGCTCGGTTGTAACTTGAAGTTTGGAGTCAATTATCAGTCCCGATTTGAGTTCGTTTTGCGATATACTACGGAAAAAAATTAATCGCACAAAATTTATCATCAACTAGTTCATTCAAAATACTTGATTCTGGAAATGCAATTCAATTCATACAGTTACGTGAAATTCTGAATGTAGAGTGTATAATTCTCATGTTTTGACATAATCGAAAAATATAAAATATGGAATTGATATGTAAAAACTTCATTCATAAAAATCTACGCTTCTTTTTCACATCATATCACATTGATGTACTCTACATTACTATCGTAAGTCGAGATTCGTTTACAACTATATGAGCCTTCAGCGCTGTCAAGTTGAATTTGAAAATTAAGATTTTTAGACCTAATTGTCACTGATACAGAACTCGAGCATCTTCAAGTTTCCTCAATTGTCAAATGAATTGACATAATCAAAAATATAAAATATGGAAATGATATGTAAAAACTTCATCCATAAAAATCTACGCTTCTTTTTCACATCATATCACATTGATGTACTCTACATTACTATCATAAGTCGAGATTCGTTTACAACTATATGAGCCTTCAGCGCTGTCAAGTTGAATTTGAAAATTAAGATTTTTAGACCTAATTGTCACTGATACAGAACTCGAGCATCTTCAAGTTTCCTCAATTGTCAAATGAATTGACATAATCGAAAAATATAAAATATGGAAATGATATGTAAAAACTTCATCCATAAAAATCTACGCTTCTTTTTCACATCATATCACATTGATGTACTCTACATTACTATCATAAGTCGAGATTCGTTTACAACTATATGAGCCTTCAGCGCTGTCAAGTTGAATTTGAAAATTAAGATTTTTAGACCTAATTGTCACTGATACAGAACTCGAGCATCTTCAAGTTTCCTCAATTGTCAAATGAATTGACATAATCGAAAAATATAAAATATGGAATTGATATGTACAAACTTCATTCATAAAAATCTACGCTTCTTTTTCACATCATATCACATTAAAAATACTTCGAAAACAGTGAATTTGATGAAAACATTCGATTATTCTTCATTGTTATGATTCATCATACTAAATGTGAGCAAGGAGAATTTCATCTTGATTCAATCTTGTGCTGAGACATTAACAATGGCTCTCCTTCAAGTCTCACAACCTCAAGTCTCGACCTTTGACGACTTTGATACCGAAGTTACGCTCGTTAACTAATTCCGTTTATGAGCAGCAGATTCGCTGAATACCGCTGTAATATTCATAAACATCTGCACAAATTAGACGTTTCTTGATTGTGCGAATCAAGTTTCTGGGTTTGCAGTAAACGTTGATAAATGAAAATATGAAATTTAGTAATAAACGCAAACTTGTTTGTGTAAATTTCGGTTTCTCTTGCTATGGTAGAAGTCGGCGGTTTTTCGGTTTTCATTCAATGTGAATTCTACAATCTTCAAAGGCTTTCAGACCTACCTCAAAGTGAAACCATAAGGCAAAATGTTTATTCAGACTCCAGATTTATTGGATGATTCATGAAATTCATTCAGAATTGACTACTATTTTGAAAAATTGATTTCTTTTTCATCATGAATATGAGCAGTCTATTGGTAGATCGACTTTTCACAAGCTTCAGAAATCAAATGGCCAAAAATAATGTGGAGATAAAGAATGAAATCGGAATTATTTCCATCCAAATTTGTTTTATCGTCTTCAATGTTAAGTTTTTTAGGAGTAATATACAGACGACTATGAAAATACCATCGATAAAAGAACTGATTGTATGCATTCTCAGAAATTGACTTTATTACCCCTTTCAAATGATTGTTGTTGAGTTGCTTTCTAATTATATAAAATAAATACTTGGAAGGTGACTTTTTGTGACGATTTTTTTATTGACAACTTCGTTCTAACTTAATCTTGTGTCATAATGACAATAACACACTACAAAAAAATATAACATTCAAAGCATGAAACAATGAAGTACAGCATGTCCCAACAATTGTTTATGTCTTAGTCGTAATATTGAAAACATATATAAGCTTTCCGAAGCGAGTTGAGCTCTTTTGAGATTTTCGTTCAAAATTTGTGTTTGAGTTATTGTATCAAACAATAACAGAAGAAAAATACTATGATTTTCGAATTTCCTGTGAGTTCATGGTGAATAGAGAGTTAATCTTTCAGTGAACTCACGAATGCTAACAAGATTTCTTTTGATCTTGATTCTTCACGGTTAGGGGCCGACAAGACAAAAATTCTTGTCGTGGACTAGCCTTTTTTTTAATGGAGACAAATCCACCTTATGGACACCCAACAAATCTCGACAAATGTAAAATACCTGTCAGCACCTGCTGGGTATTGTGAGGCTCTCCTGAAAGGCATACTTATTAAAAACCTCCATCACACCTCCGCCGAACCCATAGAGTTCGGCGGGGGTTTAGTTGTTTTGACTGTTAGCAGTGAGGTTGAGCAGAGTAGTAACATACTTTTTCGTTATCCTCGTTTCCTAAGATTCGAGGTCATTAAAGTCATAGTTACTCCTTGAATATTGTACCGAGAATTACACTTTAAGTTCTGAATTGGCGCCCGCGTAAACATAAGTAGCCCCTATTCTACCACGTATTCACAGCCAAAAGTTGGCATTTTCTTGCTTCCTTCTCGGCCTCTTGTGTCTCGTTCTGCTAGACCTCTCAATGATTTCCATCTACCTTTATGGCCTGTGTCTGCTCGGTTCTGTGCCTCTCTGGTGGCCCCTGGGCCTGCTAGCTGGCTGCTATACTTCCCTCCTTGTGTTGCTTGTTCTGCTAGAACCTGTCACTTGGAAGCGTAGAGATGAGGAGAAGTTCTTAGGGATGGCGAGGTATTGACCGAAATGTGGTGTTGGGGGGAACATGGGATTGCTGAGGTATGAGGAATGTAGCGGGCTGGGATTAGCCACGCCACATTTTTTTTTGGTCAGTCTTAGTTTCACTGTCTACTTTACAGCAGGCAGTTACTACAAGCCCTCCCACCACGACAAGGTGCTGACCTCAGAAGAGATGTTGGACTATCCTGGAGTCGAGCTAGTTTACGGTGTTAATTGATCCTTGTGTACAGGGGTCCTTTGGTCTCCCCAATGTAAGCTCTATCGCACTCGCATGGTTTTTCGTATACGCAATTTTTAAGTTTTTCATCTTCGCTGCCAGGTTTCAACTTGGTTAGGTTAGCCCTGACAGTTTTTGTCTCGAAAAGTGTCATAAAATATACAGGTCCGTATTGAAAAAACTGAGGTTGAGGGTGGCCCAGAGAGCATGAAACGTTGGATACGAAATCTGATTACGTCAAATTGAGAACAATTTACTGTCGAATTAAAAATTCCTGTAACATTTTTTGATAATATTTGAAATGAAGTGGGAAAAAAAGAAAAATTAAAATGACATAATTTACTTTTCATATGATATCTCGAAAACCGGCCCTGATAATCTCGATTTATTTAAACTGCTTGATATTGCTTCTATGCATGCAACTTTTTCTCCATTTGACCGATCTTCTAACTCTTATGGTTTAAAAGTTACCAATACAATATCATTGAAAAAGTGGCCACACTGTTTACACCCCAAGAAGTCTTGGCATTGATGCAATAAGATGGTCTATTTCTTCTTGCAATAGCACCCCATACCAAAACGCCTCTTGTCCAGTATAAATGACGCGTTCAACATCGAACTGAGGTTCACGTCTTTCAACTTGACGTCTTCAAACCCTTCTTCGGCCATCATGTGCACCCAAGGAGAATCGAGATTCATCCGAAAAGAAGACCAGATGCCATTCCAAATTCCAATGCTGAGATGGGGTCGATAATACTGCAGTCCAAAACACTTTATCCGGCGGTAAACCGTTCGGACAGTAACAGGATGGCCTTGTTCTTCTAACCACTCATCAGCCAAAGTTTGAGTTGTCGCAAATGTGTCTCTACTGCCCATAAGTCTTAGACGTCGATCTTGAACTTCAATTGTGTCCCTTTAACGGTGCCTACCCTTCTTCGATTTTGGGCATTATCAACCCACGCTTGACAACATCTCATAACAGTAGTTGGATTTCTCTTCATACGGTTAGTGAATTCTAAAAATGACAACCCCGCCTCCCGTAGACCAATAATTCGACCTCTTTCAAATTCACTTAGATGACGGTAAATTCCGCGTACACGTTCTCTAGGCATTTTAACAACAACTAATCATCGGCTTTGGATCTTCTCAAAAAGATGGTTAGTGTTAAAATTTAAAAAAAACTTGTAAAACTACAGTATTCAAGTAACAAAAATTGTTTACATGAAAAAACCTTCTTTTTTTCTCCAAATTCAATCATTTACTCTTTGCTATACTATCTTTATTTCACCAGTTTCTTTGTCAGTTAGTATATTTTAAAACAATGGTATTACCTTCAGTTCATTTCATCAGAATACCTGAAGCATCCAAAAATATTTTTAATTGCTGAAAATTCAGGAAAAATGAATAAATGCTATGGAACAATCGCCTACATCAAGATTATATACAATTAGAGAAGTGCAGTTCATATAAGCAGTTCTAGTAGAAATAATAAAAAAACGTGAAATGAGGAAAGTATGATAATAACGTTTTATAGAACTCCCCAATTGATGCAAGTAATTTTAACAAGAGTTTTCATGAATATTTAAGAATAATTGCAAAAAATCTGACACACATGTGATCGTTGTTGATATTAAATCAACCTTTTGTCGTAAGATGAAGGCAAGATCACCGAGAAGATCACTAAATATAATGAGCGAATTTGGTTGACTCAACCATCAATCAGTACTCGTAATAATGAGGCTCCCAAACATATTCCAATCATATATTTCTGAAGATGCGGAACGAGGAGGACGAATCAGAAGGCTGACTGTTTCAATTTTGTTTTGGATACATACATTTCTAATTTGCGATAATTCTCAGCTTCGAATATAGAGATAGAATAAGGTATATCGAGTATTCAACGCCAATTTGAGGAAGGAGTGTGTGATTTGATCACAGGAGTTCGACTCCCCACAGAGATTCTTTGAAATTACAGCAAAATTATTTTTGTGATAATTTTATACTACCATCTGGAATGTTTAGAGTGTGCAATTCAAAATTTAGGCCCTCATAGCCCAACCAGTTGTTTTTTTCAATTATGTTAGAGAACCGAAGGAGAAATTTGGATGGCGGTTATGATGAATAACCTTTGTAGATTTGAAAACCTTTGTGGATTTGAAAAGAGCGTACGAGACAGTTGATCGAAGAATCCTCATGAAGAAATTAAGTTTATTCAATGTTAAGGGATTGGTTTAAAATTGGATTGAAGATTATTGGAGTTTTAGATACAACAGAACAAAAATACAGAATAGGAGTTCAGGAAGTAGGTTAGGTGTACCGCAGGGGAGCATTCTGGGTCCTCTGCTTTTTATAGTTTATGTCAATGACTTAAAAACAGTGTTGAAGAAGTCATTTGTTAATTTGTTTGCTGATGATATAGTTTTATATATGACAGGAAGGAACTTTTTGGAGGTGACGGAATGAATTAATTCTGAAATGAACTTACTTTATGACTGGCTCTATGAGAAAAGGTTGAAACTGAATACTTTCAAAACAAAATGTATGGTTTCAGGTTCAAAATCAGATTGTAAAAAAAATTCTGAATCAAATTTGAGAGTAGGTATGTATTAATGAAGTGAGTATAGATTATGTCCCAGAGATTAAATATCTGGGTGTTGTATTGGATCCGCTGTTGAGTTTGACTCTGCACATTGACTATATGTGCAGGAAATTAGAGAAGAAAAAATCATTTTTTGCTCGTATTCCTGCCTTTTTGTCGGAGTTGACCAGGAGACTGTTCTTCAATACAATCATTATGCCCCATTTTAATTACTGTTCTGCACTGCTGATACCATGTGCACAAGGAGATATAAGTAGACTTCAAGTTCAGCAGAATAAATCCATGAGAATAATTCTAAGATGTAGTAAGTTCACACCTGTAGTAATCATGCATAATGAATTGAACTGGTTACCTGTGGAAAAAAATATCAAGGAGGCTAATCTAACCCTAATTTACCAGATAGAGCTTGATCTTGTACCACGATATCTGAAAGAGTTCTTAGAAAGAAGAGGAAATTTTTATGACTACAAATACTACAATATTCGGTCAGGAAATAACTTCAATATCTGCACAGTGAGAACAACTTCTTTACAGAAGTCCTTGTTCTATGAGGGTGTTCGTTTGTATAATGGTCTCCCAGAAGAAATTAAGACGACACCGTCTTTGGGTGCATTCTGCGGAAGATTGAATGGCCACTTGAGAGAGAAATGTGAATGATTATATTATTGTTGTGTTGTTTTTCTATTTTTTGTACTAGCCGGGTGCTTAATAAATTTTATTATTATTATAATTATATTTTTCGTTTCTGTTTTCATATTCGTCTTAGGCATAAAAAAATATATAATCGTGAGAAATTTCATCAATTTTACGTTTTTTGTTCAAAATGCTTCCAATAATTATTAAGGCTGTATGCAAGTGAAAGAATATTATTTGAAATCTAGTAGAAATCTCCGCCAAGCTGCCATGCGCCGAACGTTTTCCATCGTTTCAACGAATGACTAAAATTTCATGTGAATGATTAATGGAGCGGATAACTTGAGGTTGTATTGTATTTTTTCCGTGGAATATAAACCTACAATAAGAGACAGGGATTCCCATTTGGAATTCCCAAATTAACCACCTTTCCTACACCTTCACAAGGATGAAATGAATGGAAGATAGTATAAGTGGACTTCCTCCCCAAAACCATTTATTTTTTATTCGAAACATATTTCCGTAAGATGTTTCCTTTTCGAGATTTTTGACTGATTCAACAAAAAAAAATCAACTGATATATTGCAATATCAATTAAAATATGAAATAACCAAATAATTTGAATGGAAACTGAGATAAAAAATATTTTACATATCCAAATCTATGGAATATTCATCATCATTCTTCTTACTAAAATATTCAATTCTATCCTGAAATTTTATATCTGATTGCTCTCCTCACAGAATAGAACTTTCATATCCTTTATCAAACAGGGAGATCATTATAAATAGGTACTCATAGTACATTCAAACGAAATGAAAAAACTCAAAGCATAAAAATAATTACTGGAATGTCAAACACACAAGGCTTCGCATTTTCGCTATTCACAGTACCTGCAGTTAAATTAGAAATCAAATACATTCCAAAGTTACTTCACTCAGAAAAATTACCCTGCAACTCTGTCAAGAGGAAAAATTGTTAGCTATATATTCGTTTGAAAAGATCATTCCGCTTCTGCAAAATCGGATGCACAACCTTATCATGTGATGCGAAAAATTCATGCAAATTTTTTGTCGACATTTACAGAGAGACGAATCACAGGGCTATGTTCTTTCAGGCGGAAACGAATGGTAGTTACATGCGTTGACGTGAAAATGAAGGGCCACCAAGTGGACGAGAAACAGGGGATGAAAATTCGTCAGACCCATATTTTTCTGCGTTGCGGTGGCATGTCCTTTTGGAAACATATACATTATCGTTTTTCAGCTCATCTTTTTCAGCCGGTTAGGAATTGAAAAACCAATTTCAAGTAAGGTCGAATGCATATACTTGATGAAATCAATTCAATACAAATATAAAATTATGACAACATTGTGCAAAAATCTGCACTATCGGAGATATATTTTTGATATATAAACTTTTTTTCTCAGAAATACAATTCCAATTGACGAAATATTGAACTAGGTTGTACTAGGTAGTTCACGTGTGCGGGTCATTGGATTTTGCTATTAATTCTATTAATAAAATTAAAGAGTGACCCATCTGTGAGATAGTATTTTTCACGGGCTATGCAAATAAGTTATCGAAAAACTATCGAACATAGGCTTAGAAAGTTATTAATTTGAGTTATTATTTCTCAAAAAAAATTTTTTGCAAAACGACCGTTTTTTTAAATCGAATGGGTTAGAGACAATTTCTCACGAATTATTTTCAATTGGAACTTCCGGTTTCCTCGTAAATGGAAAATTTGTTGGAAGCTTCGCAGTCAATGGGTAAATAACTTTGCTTGATGTACTGATGTACAAATAAACTAGGTATGTTTCAATCGTTAATAGCGCATTATTAGCAGTGATCCAAATCAATCCGAAGTGAGGAACCCTCCACAACATAATGATGAGAGTATGAACACCGTATACGAATGAGCAAAAACAGGTCAGACAATTCCAGTGTGGCATCCTCTGAGGATGCCTATCAATTTCGTGGGCGAAACTTCAGGTGAAAATCCTGACTTTGGTTGACATCAGGGTTAAGTATTCCTTAATCATTAGAAATTATATATGGAAAAGAGTGTGTGAATATTAGAATTCGTTTCATTCTCATCAATTCTAACGGGATTTGATTGCCGATTTTTCGAAGAAAATAGTGGATGATAACATTCAGACCTCATTTTAATTGAAATTGTGAATCTCGTCGAACATAATTGATCAGAAACGAATAATATCATCAATTACTAATGCAATGCAAGAAATAATTATCACTTAGAAGAATCAGTTCGAAAAATGTATTTCAAATCAAATTTTTAATATTCCATTAAAAAATCCTCTTTCTTAATGAATTCATTCAAAATTCAGATCATCCTTGTGAATATGGAAGAAACAGTTTGTTTTCTGAATGATCGATAGTTATAGCGAAAGAAGGTCATGTTTCCTGAATTCATTTTTCATAATAACAATGTGGGGTTTAATCCATTACAGCAAATATGTAGCATTAAGAAAATGGAATCCTCCGCCGGTCTCTGACCCATTTCTTCTAGAATATATGGTAGAGATATCCCTTCCAGAGTTTCCTTCACAAAACACTGCCAAGACGAATTCTTCACACCCCACATGAGGAATACTCATTTTCGAAATGTAGCTTCTGTCTTGGAGTGAAAATGTCATACCCACGATTCCTAGCCGAGATTAATGTTGAAAAATATGAAAATATGAAACTCATTTACGATTCTTTCAACTGTGAAAGAAGGGAATTGAATATTCGCCGAACTTGCACAATTACAAAAAAAGGATTAATCTAGAAACTTCACACAACAGTTTCACATTCATTTCATTCCATACTTTGTGTCATACTGAAGACAAAACCTTTATCTGGTATGTAATAGAGTAGGAGATGTTTAATTCAATAACAAAGATTTCAGTTCGAGAGCCATTTCTCTAATAAGTGAGAAAATCGATTCTTCATCGCACTAAAATCTATTCGGAACTACACTACACAAAAATATGTCTCATATTGTAACCTGAGTAAAGTTCTAGGTTAGATGAGACTACGGGTAAGAAAAACTTTCAAAATATACATACGCGTAGAAATGAAGGTACAAACGGATAATTATAGAAAACAAAACATTATGGTATAAATTAAGTAATAAACGATAATAAACGCTCTTTTCTACGGATTTTAGTTATTGATTTTCAAACTTGAGAGTTCATATAACCGATCCAAATAAAACAAACTTGATTTCCACAAATTTCTACCGAAAATAATTCATTTATCAACAAAAGAAAGAATGTGATAGGTATCAGGCTTGCCTTGAAAGCAAGCCACAATTAATTCGAAGACATCATGGGAAGAGATTTGAAAAATAAATCAACCATTTTAACTGCCATCACTAAGGTGAAATAATCTGTAATAACATAAATATAAGATAATATATACATAATGAGAATGGTATATAAATGAGACTGGTATATAATTTGAAACAATGATAAAACCTAACCAGCCACAAGCAAACCAAGACAGAGATAGAGGATAGCTGACACTCCATTCAGCAATTGTACACTTTATTAATGCCAGAACACAGATGTTTTCACTAGTTATCAGTTAAGTTCCCAAGTTTGGATTAAGAGATGTTGAAGGTATTTATGATCTTGAATTCTCAAGGATACGAGGATGAAATCTTCGTGCCAGATACATCGGGCAACCGTATTTTGTATATTCCTTGTGTCATATTTTGTTCTTTGCTTATACTGTAGACATTTTGAGTGAAGAAATAGAGTGGTCTCAAATTCAAAAAAACGGAAACGGTTAGTAGGGTTAGTAATGGCACATTATACACAGTGGACAATCGTTAACTCGAAATCCTCAATAGAGGGAATTATTCTCAATCCCTTTGGAAAAATTTGTCTAAGCCGAAAAAATATCTATGCATAACTCGAAATGATTTTACAGATATATTTTATCATTTTAACCTCTTTAAGTCGAAAACACAAATATTACCTCTATAACTCCAAGTTATTAATAGTCAATTCCAAACCCCAACGCACAAGTCGAAACGTGTCGGAGAATCGAGCATATTTGATGATGCAAGAATTGCGTTTTATAGAGTTTAGTTTTGTTAAGACTATAGAAAATATATTTTTTGTTTAATGTTTTTATTCCAACTCTCCTAAGCTCAGACTCTCAGAAGATTGGAATTTTTACGAAGAACTTATTCAGAGTTTTCACCGTTAATTGCTGAAACAAGCTTAAAAAATTTGAATAAAATCCTAATACGCAAATCATTGCAATTGTCAAGTTGAAATAAAAATTAATTTAATTTAATTAATTCTTCTGCAGTTGGAGAGTCTAAATCAGACAAACCCTTAAAATATTCAGAATTTATCAATTGACATTTGTCAACACAGATAAACATTGATCTATTTGCTAATTGTCATTTCCTTTAATTTGCTTCACTTGTCCTTTCAATTGAGAAGTAAAATGTTTGGACTAACTGCTTCATATAGGCCCCCTTCTACAAATGTGAAACTTTACATTGAAGAACTTAGTGAGTATCTGTAGAACTTGTGTTTTGGGGATGTTGAAATATTAATAGGAGATGTTAACATTAATATTAGAAATAGTACTAATTTGGATAGTTTAATATATCAAACATATATGGGGCAAAATGGATTCATTTTTAGGATTGACTCACCTACAAGGGTTACTGATAATACAACATCTATCCTTGACGATATTTACTTAAAACTTAAAAGTAGCGCGCGTCAAACCTTGCTATATTGTTCTGGTGTTTTGAAAACTTCAATATCTGATCATTGGGTCGTTTTTCTTTCAATTGAGTCTGCATATAATGAAAGACACTATTTACATAACCCCTCAAATAAACGAACCTTTACTGATAGGGGAAAACTATACTTTCTCCTGATGGGTGAAACCTGGCGACAGGTCTTGGATGACTGAAAGCCACAAACGGCTTGCATTAATTTTATGATGTCTTTAAAAAAGTATAAAGAAGATTCCTCATATATAAAGAAAGTTGAAGTGGAAAATTATAAAAAAAAACAATCCTGGATCACAGTTGGACTTATAACATCTATTAAGCGGCGTGACAAGATGAAGGTGCGGCTGAGGAAGAATTTTTCTCCTGAAAATAATAGGAAATATACTGAATATAGAAATTTATTGAATAGCTTGATAAAAAAAGAAAGAGTTATATTATACGAATAAGTTTAAGTCAGCAGGTAAGGACATTAAGAAACATTGGACAATTTTGAATGAGATGAATAATATATTTAGGATCAAATCAGATATTCCCAGGCAATTGATTGATGATGGGGGTTGTACTGTCATAGAACTGGAGGATAAGGCTAATGCATTTAATGGATTTTTTGTTAATATCGGTGAACGGCTCGCTGGAGAAATTAATAGATCTCCGATTGACAGTGATATGAAATCGCAGAGGTTTAACGCTTTTATATTTTCGAGACCTGTGGACGAGAATGAGCTTGTGAGTGCAATCTCTTCTTGGAAAAATAGCACTAGTCCTGGACCGGATGGTATCGCTCCATCTCTTATCAAGCAGGTTCACTGGTACATTTTGAAACCACTTGCCCATATAGTGAATTCATGCTCTTCAAGTGGAACTGTTCCAATTGAATGGAAGGAGTCACATGTGAATTGCGTTTATAAGAGTGGTGACAGATCCCTGTTGACGAATTACTGGCCAATATCTGTTATCAAAAATTTTTCTAAAATCTTCGAAAAATGTCTCAAGAGCAGATTGACCTCGTTCCTTGAGGAGAATGATATTTTGGGCAGCAAACAATTTGGATTTAGGAAAAATATGTCAACCACAAACGCAATTCGGGTACTCGTTAAGGGAATAATTCGCTCTTTGGATGAGAATAAGAAGGTTCTAACTGTTTTCTTAGATTTGGCCAAGGCCTTTGATACCGTGGACCATCACTTGCTTTTTGAAAGATTGGATGAGGTAGGTATCAGGGGAGTGGCAATGAATTTGATTAATAGTAATTTAAGTGGTCGTATTCAGATGGTCAAGATGGGGGACGTTTTTAGTAAACCCTTACAAATTGATATCGGGATCCCACAGGGAACTGGAGTGGGCCCGATTCTTTTTTGGTGTTTATTGGTTAGGTGCTCCGTGTTTCGGAGCTTGACATGATTGCCTATGCCGATGATTCTGTCTTAATATTCAAGGCAGATAGTTGGGATGAGGTTCAACGATGTGCGGCGAATGGTTTGAGAAAAATTCTTAGATTATTGTCACTTGTTGAGTTTGAATTTATGTAAAACCAAATTCATGACATTTTCACTTAGGGAACCTGATCAGCCGCAGTATCGGTTAATACACCTTCATAAGGATCAATGTAGTCAGTTGGGTTGTGAATGTCCTGTGATTGAGAAAACTGTTTCAATGAAGTATCTCGGTGTTACTATTGATCAGCATTTGAGATGGAGTGAACACGCTTTCTATCTGGTCAAACGGCTCGAGAAACTCTTTTATATTTTTACAATATCAGGTATGTTCTCTCCGCTAAAGAATGTTTTAAAATATATGAGGCAATTGTTCTTTCGATCTTGAGGTATGGAGTTGTTGTTTGGGGTAGTATGTGTACAAATAATATGGGTTGCCTTGATGTTGTCCATAAAACCATACTGAAGATAATATTAAAATTGGGTAGAAGGTTTAGAACGGAGAAACTTTACGTTAAAATCTAGAAAATTAAGTATCAAACTACTATACATACAGGGTGTTCTGATTTGTTTCCGACAAACTGAAACGGGTGATAGATCACATCATTTCAAGCAAAAAAGTTCCTATGAACATGGGTCCGGAAATGCTTCGTTTCCGAGATACAGGGTGTTAAAGTTGAAAAAATAATTCGCGTTTTCTTTAATATCTTTCGACTGATTAATGACATCTAAATCTGACATGATTATTCTGGTTTTCCATGGCAACCACAATAGATTTAAAATGGCTAAACACAATAACAAATTTAAAGTGTGTTAGGTTTAGATGTCATTAATTATAATTATAGTTAACTAAGTTCATAGCTTATCAACAAATACAGGAAAATGGTATTGGTTACCAAAGGACCGAACGAAGCATACAAAGAAGAAATCATCTATAGAGAAATAGGATTTTACAGACCTTCCAAGAAAATAAAAACTCAGTATTCGTAAAGCATCCCAACAACTCAATATTTCAGGAAACGGAATATTCAGAACACTTAAAAACAACAATTACATGGCATACCACATTAGTGGGCAATAGAAAATCTGCTTGCATTTCACCTTAGAAATTTTCAAAATGAATTTAAATTGAATATTTGAATAGGAATAATTTCATGAAAGGATTTCGAAGCAGTCAAAACATTTAAAGGAATCGCGAATTATTTTTTCAACTTTAACACCCTGTATCTCGGAAACGAAGCATTTCCGGACCCATGTTCATAGGAACTTTTTTGCTTAAAATGATGTGATCTATCATTTTTTTCAGTTTGTCGGAAACAAATCACAACACCCTGTATGTAGTGATTTTGTATCAGATGAAATCAGAAAAGAATCAAATATTTCAGACACGACAGATTCTGCGTGGAGACCTATTCGTTCCGAAGTTCAATAAGAAACATTCGCAGAAAAGCCTATGTTATCATGATCCCAAATTCTATAACATTGTTCTCTAAGAGCTGAAGGTAACAGCTAATGTAAAGAGTAAGTCATTCAGAAATACGCTCCGTTCATATATTATAATGAATTCTAGTAGATTCGAAGCAGTTCTTTTATCATTTTTGTTTTTCATACTGTTATCTTTTTTGTTTTGTTCTTGATAATGTATGCAATTATTTTTTTTTCTACATATCAGTTGTTTATTTGACTATTGGTGATTAGTATGCAGGGAATGTTCATCACTTGTTTTTGCGAGAGTATTGGCAGTATTCAAGTCTGGCTTAAACTGCATACTCTGCAAATTGGCAATCCAGTTTTTACTTTTAATGTATTATATATGTTGATAAATAAAATTGAATTGAAAATTAAAATGAATTTTTCGGCAACCGTCCGGGAAGTGCTCACTTCCCGGACGCTTTTTCTCTGAGAAAGTAGCATTTCCCGGCCTAGTCCAGAAAGTACGTACTTCCCGGACTAGGCCGGAAAAGAATCACGTCATTCGTGTCATTGTGAATATGAAAATCTTGGTAGGTATATTTTTAATAAATGCAGTTGATCATTACCATAGCAACCGAGATAACGGCTGACAGTTCATATGAAATTAGTTGTCAAAATATTGCATGCTTTTTTATCACAATCGCAATAAAATATGGAAAGCAGCAACGATAATGTTATTCTACACGTTTGCCGAAAAAATATTGTACGCAACACGCCCGAAAATGGTTTTTTTGGACTCACAGACTTCCAGGACTCGCTTACTCTCGTCCTGGAATTTTGTCTATTCGTCCAAAAAAACCCTATTTTCCGGACTTGTTACGTAAATTACTATTGTATGAAATTTTCCATTTTTCTGTGAATTCATCAAATATGTAGGATCCACTCCTACTTTAGGAAATAAATAGCACTGTTTTTTACCTCCATAACTTGAATTTTCATTTGGTTCACCTTTATATTTCATAACCTCGAATTTGATCAAGAATGACCTGTATAACTCGAACTACGCTTAAGTATGTCAAACTATATGTAACTCGACGAAAAATCTTGGTCCTGTGGTGTTTCGAGTTAACGAGACTATACTGTATTACATATTAATTTATTATATAGTCTTTCTAGATGTGCATTTGAAGCTGCCCCCAGGCTTTGATACCACATCTAAGATGATTCTTGGCCAAATCATTATAGACCGATAAGATTCGACTACTGAAACTAAACCAATGTACTACATTCACGAAGTATTTTCAGCTTTAGTTTTCAATATTCTCTAGTCCATAGCACTGTACCTACATCGCCACAATATTTAGTTCAAGTTGAAAATATTATCGATATACAAATTTGAAAGTGACGCACTCAAATCTGTATCTTGGGGTATTCCACACTTGACATTGAAGCACAAATTATTCGGAGGGATCCAAGTATTTCTGGCCCCACTCTAGCATCGCCACTGGTTTTCAAGCAGGAGCAATAACTGTTCCTGGCTCACTGTGTCGAAGGATTTGGCCAGGTCAACAAATATATCTCTTCAGAGGTCAGCACCTTGTCGTGGTGGAAGGGCTTGTAGTAACTGCCTGCTGCGAAGTAAACAGTGAAACGAAGACTGACCATTAAATGTGGACGACGGGCTTGATAAAACCGATCATATCTTCTCTTGCAGGAAATGGGAGCAATCCAGAAGAGAGATGGAGGAGGTGATCGGAGGTAAACCTGACTTCCGCCACAACAAAGAAAATGTCACCGACCAGATGATGGAGAGCGAAGAAAAATGGAACAGCATAACGCTATGGGTCAAAGGCGTGATGAAAGAGAAGGCGGAGGAGGAGCGAGCAAGGGACATCAACGGCAGATATGATTAGAGGCAAAAAAGGTAAGTGGAAACAACTGACAGGTTTTAGCAGAGCACGTAGAAAAAGCAGAGAAACCAGCCAGATGGCGGGCAGCATCCACCAAGAAGAAGGAAGAGACGTAGAACCGACCAGACAGAGGCCATAAGGGTAGGTTGAAATTATTGACAGGTCTAGCTGAAGGAGACACAAGAGGCCGAGAAGGAAGCATGAAGATGAACTTTTGGCTGTGAGTATGTGGTAAAATAGGAGCTACCTAGTTGCCGCGAGCGCTAGTTTAGGACCAGTTTAGGACCTAGAGTGTAATTCTCGGTACATTATTTGAGGAGTCACTATGACTTTTAAGCCTTTGAATCTTAGGAAACGAGGATAACTAAAGGTATGTTAGTACTCTGCTCAACACCACAGCTCACTGTCAAAACTACAGAACACCTGTTTTTTTTAAAAAGCACCCCATTCTTATTATTTCCCTGCACAAACTATGCTGTGAGGACTTAGGGTTTGCTTTAGCTGTGCAAGTTCGCAAATGTCGCAAAACCCTTGGGTTGAGACCAGGGTCAAGAGGCGTCTCCTTTCACTGTGATTAAGTTCTAGGGGAGGAGGCTTGCCGATCTAGTCCCTGCGGGGAACTACTTCAGGCTTGAGTTCCGTAATCAGAGCTATGGGGAAAACTACGGAACGAGGGAGCTCATTGACGGGTAGTTGCCTCCGTTAGAACAGGACAGCGAACCACAAATCTGGACATTCCACCGTAGAATACCAAACCCTTGGTGATCCGGCTGCACTGAAGCTGAACGCGTAAGGAGAAGGTTGGCGTCCTTGGAACCTTTCTCTACGGGTTCAGGTTTAATGTAGGAAAAAAGAATAAAAAAAAGGTCGACAAATATATGGACTCTCAAATAAGCTTCTCAACAACGATTAGAAGTAACATATTCCTGGCCAAAATTCCTATTCCAGAATTGTAATTGCAATTAGGATGCAGGTACAAATGAATTGCTTATGATATGACTGCCTAAAATACTTACATTGAGGACAATTTGCCCCGTGTAATGTTTTTGAAGTTATACCCGTTATTTGAAAGTTCACTTAAACACTTGTCTCGTATCATAGACTATACATTTTTCTTGTATTTAGTATGTGATTCCGAAAACTGATTTTCCATCTTATTGAATAAGAGCGATCCTATTCTCCCTATCTCTGGCTTTATCATCACCTAAAATCCTCAAGTTCTCGTGCAAATAGAGAATTTTCCAGAGGAAATATTCTTTTGGCCACATATGAAAGAAATGGCTAGGTGGAGAGAGACTCGAGAGAATGAATTGCTCTGCAATAATGACAATGCTACGTTCCACCATCACAATTTTTCAATATACGCTTGCCAGCGTTCTTTATGCGGAACTCGGAAGACGGGCCCTTATTCGTATATCTGGATCTCTTGTGTCCGCCCAATGAATGGTAGAACGCAAGTATTGGAGGGAATAAGATAAAAACCCGAAAGTGTTTACTCGGAGTAATCCCGCTGTCCCGTGAATTATAGATTCAATCAGTCTGCCCGGAACTCTTATCCATTTTGGTCCTCCATGCCGGATTACATGTTATATACTCCCAAGGATTTGGTAATTAAAGGGCTTAGCCTCAAAACATTCCACTCTTTGTTGACTTTTGTTCCATTTGCCGAGTCAATTATTTCTCCTAATTCGTTTTACCTTATTTTTCGGACGAGGATGTCCGGTCAAATTGATGGCTTAATTAAATTGCACAAGTCGCAGTTGCGGACGTTCGGAATTTGGGGGTTTTGGCGGTTGATGTGACCGACTATTTGCTTCATCATATGAGCACAGAGAAGTTTTCTTCTAGTAATTGAAATTCTTCTTGTTTGCGGAAAATTTCAACATATATAAAGATTCAATCACATTCGATTTCGTGATTAGTAGGCCTTCTCATTGAAAATATGCTCTATTAATGATGACGTCACACACCGCCATTTTAGTTCCATTGTCAGTGTTCGGAATCCGAACAAATAAATTGTCATTTGAATTAGTACGTTGTCGCTAAAGAAATTGGCTTATTTTGATAAATAACATTATTTAAGGAACGATTTCAGTATTAATTGATAGACAGAAGGTTCGAGACTAATACCAGTAAGTTTGAATCCTGTATCATTCCTCAGATTTTGTAAAAAGCCGTGTTTATCAGTTTGAACTTCAAGTTCAAACTTACTGGCATGAATCTCGTTCCTTCTGTCCATCAAATAATAGTAAAATCGTTCTTTAAATAATCTTATTTATCAAAATAAGCCAATTTCTTCAACGACAAGGTACTAATTTGAATGACAATTCATTTGTTTGGATTCCGAACACTGACAGGGAAACTGAAATGACGGTGTGTGACGACACACTAATAAAGCGTATTCTGAACATGGGTCAGATTGCCA
Organism: Harmonia axyridis; assembly: GCF_914767665.1. Lineage (NCBI taxonomy): Eukaryota > Metazoa > Arthropoda > Insecta > Coleoptera > Coccinellidae > Harmonia > Harmonia axyridis. The sequence continues at coordinate 28,757,214 of NC_059504.1, read as the reverse complement.
CCAAAATTGCTGTTTTAATTTTTTTCTGAGTATAAGTCACTTTCCAACAGGCGATTTGATCATCATATTTGTTTTTGAAAAAGGTATGATTTTGGGCTGTAGGTACCTAGTCATACAAAGTTTTCTAATAAGAGATTTAATTTTGATTAGAAGAAAAACGAGTATATTTCGAGAGAAAGGTATGCCATTAACGATGGGAACAATATCAACCAAAGGGCCGCAACGGCTACGATGGTAGCATCATAACCTTTTCATGAAATTTTCTAAGACCAATTCGCATATTTGCGGCTGTATGTCGGATCCATCTGTAAGGACTTTAATGGCCTGTGGAGCATTGACATAATGAAAATCCGGGTCATTTTTATGCATTTCAAGATGAGGTTAGTGAAAATGAATTGCGCCACCAAAGTTTTATGGCCGAAATTGATATTGATGAGGACGATATTTTCAATAAGAGGGCTTTATTTGCCACGAAAGAATCAAAAAAATAGCAAATTGGCAAGAAAAAGTTCCTGGCCGTGTTATTTCCCGAAGTGGTGACAACCAATATTTTGTTATTCAACACCTTTAGAATTTTTCTTTGGGTCACGTGAAAGATAAGATCCATTTCAATGCTCCACAATTGCTTCAAATCTTGAAGATGGAATTCGCGAAGTTATCGAGGACATACAGCCGCAAATTTGCGATGAAAACCTCTTATTGGAAAACACCTTATAAAAAAAAAAAATAATTTTTGAATATTTTAACAGAAAAATCTACCATGTTACCTTTAAGGTAATACAATGTCATTTTATTGAATTATAGGTAGAAAATCAAGATTCATCTATGGCCGCTCAAAAGATACAAAATTATTGGATGTAATTCTCAACTCCAATACCCGTCCGTTATAACGAAAATTCAAGCAGAAATATCCTCGAATGCTACAACATAAAAACCACAAATGCATAACGTTCCAAATAGCCCCAGGTTATGATTATCCGTTGGAAATATACACGAATACATCGAATTTTATACCCTTCGAATGGCCTCAGTCTGAGCTCCAAAATATGGTTTGCATCTCCCATCCTTGTGAATACGTAATATGTATTTATTCGATTTTGCATTTATGTGTCACGCGATACGAAAGGTCGATCATGTTTCCGAATAGTATCTGCTTTCATATATACGCGTCACGGTGGAAAATATACTAGCAGAGCAGGCCGAAGACTGCTCTTAAAGGAGCTCCTTTCCTTAATATTATCATGAAAAATTTAGAGAATATCGAGAATATCAAAATTTTACATCATTCTGCCAAAACCTTCACTACAGTATATCAGAGATATACGATATAAAACAGATTTTCCGAAGGGTGGAAGAAACGGATTCTAGCGCCCCTTATCCTAAATCTATACAAAATCTATAAAAATACAAAAAGATCTAGTAACTATATGAAATTGACAAATACTACAAATACTGCTTCTTAAAGAATGAAATATAATATAATAATTATAATAATAATAATGACTATACAGGGTGAGTCTTTGACTTGTACATATATTTTAACCGAAGATTCTTGAGGTCAAAAGAAACACTTTTTTCATTTAACATTTTTTTCCGATTCGGCCCGGTTACAAAGATATAGTCATTTTAAATTTTCATAATGAGCTAATTTATATATCGTTGTTTATTTCATTTCGTACAAGAATTGCCATTTAACCTTACATTCTCAAATGAATGATATTCAGCTGTGAAAGTTCGAACACAGACTAGTAGCACAGTATAGTAGAGTTACTATACTGTGCTAGTAGTCTGTGGTTTTAAGTTTGAACTTCAAATTTCGAGTGTTGCAAATTTAAACACAGCTGTTCGAATATTTGAAACGAACAATTCACTCCATTAGGTCCTTCGATTAATCTTCAAACTAATTGAAAAAATCAGGTCCGTATTAGAAAAATATTCTCTTCACAAGCTGAGATTCAACACCCTGTATAGTGGAATATTGGAATTTAATGAAAATATTCGGAAAAAGCAGAGATTTTTCAATAGGGATCAGTAGATTTCAACGTCATTCAACTCATCAAAAATTTCGGACGAAAATTTAGTTCAGTAGTGGAATTTCCCCTTACTTCTCAGATAAATCGTACGTTGAGATTAAATTGAAAAATTTTCTTGTTCGCTGATTGAATACATTAATTCAGTTATATATCCTGATATCCTGACAATTATTTTTCACCGAATAATAAAATTTTGAGAACTTATTTTCTGTTAAATCCCACTAGAGTTTATTCGAGTAGCCTACAACAATTATCGATTATTTTCGTGAAAATGACCATTTTCCAACATCAAAATTGAATGATTCCCAAGAAAGTAGGCACTTAAATATCAATGAAGTCATTTTTGAAATGATAAAGATACGTCCAGAAAATAGCACTAGGATTATTGCTCATGCTCTGAACGTACGGCATGTGACTGTATGGCGTAGATTGAAGAGAAATAACCTTTACCCTTTTCATCTCCAGAAAATACGATTAGAGTCGATGGATTTTAAAAAATGAAAAAATAATGAATAGAATATTATTTACTGATGAAGAGTCATTTTCACGAGGAATGGCGTCTTCAATCTGAAGAACTGCATGAGTTCATTTTCATTTACACTTTTACATTACTTGTCAAACTGATTTAGAATGGAATTGCCATAGATTCGAACTGTGTAAGATGCATAGAAACTGTGCATCTATGAACAGAACAATTATCGCAGTGCTGTTTCGCTTCCTACAATGCAATTATCCCCTAGGGGAGTACAGTCCATCCTCACGAAATGAAAACCACTTCAAAAACCTTCTTTGTACAGTCTCTATAGATGGTAAGCATAACAGTTATAAATTGGGCGCCAAATAAGGCAACCATACTCGAGTTTACTTCTGACCAACGCGTTGAATAAGTGAATTATTTTTGACGAATTCTCTAATAATCTCGCGTTCCGCACAATGAAACCATATATCCTACATGCCGATAAAGTCAGTTGTAGAAAACCTTTGATCTAATACATAACCCAGGTCCTTGATTTCAGTAAGCCGAGAGAGATATATACCCCTAATGTTGTAATCAAACAGATGCACTTCCTTCTTCACTACGCTACATTTCGATACATTCAAACGAAATTTATTGCTGTTACACAACCTATTCACAACATCCATGTCATCCTTCAAACTCAAACAGTCATCAGAAGATAAAATTTCCGCATAAATTTTAAAATCATCAGCATAAGCTAAATTCAAATTCTTTCTCATCTGTAGAAGGTCATTAATAAATAATATAAATAATAGCGGTCCCTGGTTAGATCTCTGAGGTACGGCTGAAGTAACGGAAATGTCTCTAGATCTACAATTTTCGATTCGAACAAACTGCTGACGATCACTCAAATAGGATTCAACAAGATCAGATAATGGATTCGAAAAACCAAAAAAATTTTCAATTTTCGCACTAAGAATTTTATTATTAATCTTATCGAAAGCCTTTTGAAAATCAGTGTATATAACATCAATTTGTCCACCCAAATCCAATCTCTCATATACGAATTGCGAAAACGTAATTAAGCTAGTTGAACACGTCCTTGTTTTCATGAAACCATCATACTGTTCCGCAGCAATACTATTTCTAACTCTAGGATATATGGCGTTAAACAAAAGTATCTATAATAATTTAGAAAAATTACACAATATGGATATAGGTCTATAATTACTTATGATGGAGAAGTCGCCTTTCTTGAGCACAGGAATGATTCTTGCAGTTGGTTCATCAAATTATCCCACCTGTCGCTCTTGAATACAGCTGAGGCCACCTCAACCGCGCTTAGCTAACCCCCACATCATTGTTGGTAGGTACAACAGACATACTGAACAAATTTTAGGCTTTTAGGCTAAAATATGTGTGGTCTTCCATCCACTGGCTCTCAGAATATTCATATATCCTGAAGCTATTCGAATGAATATATTACTTTTTTATTCAAGTATATTTCCCAACATCTAATCCGACAACATGAAAACTTGTGATTTCCAGAATAATAAAAAGAAACTCCATACCATCAAGAATAGTTCAATATTTATAAGGAACAGAACGGACAACTAGAATAGATTCTATATATATTCCATCAAATATGTTGTTGCATGCACATATTGCGGATATAGCTAGTTCCTTCCACTAGAACCGCTTTTATTTTTCGGTATTTCGCATTATCTGAGGGACTCAATGGTTGAAACGGGTTCCGCATCTGAATACAAAGAAGAAGGTTTTCGTGAATGAATTTTTTCCATTCGATCACTTAATATTGGTCGCTTGGGGGTATTAAAGTCTTTGGGTGATATACATGTTTTGTGGAATACGCGTAGGTGGTTTCGGAGAAGGAAAATGTATATGTGGGGGAGCACTCTCATAGAAATACCGTTTTATTCGCTTCCGTAGGTATTTGATAGATGGATTTCTATACGCCGATGATTCGATTATCTGCAACTCTCCAGAATATGAATGAGTACCCCGATTTCGAATATTTTCCATCTCTATATCGCATTTAGGTGTCAGTAAGTTGCTTTTTCGACTTATGAATCATGCACTCCTTCTTTGATTTAGAATATTGCATTTTATAGTCCGGCAAGTACCTAGAATGACACCTTGAATTTTCAGAATTAGTAGATTTTCTTGAAGAGAAATCCAGGAAAATATTCACGGAATGTCGATAGTGAGCTTTTTTCATCTGTTTATGTATGTAAACTGAAAATCTCTACTAAACTATCACTTATCCTGTAGTGATTCTGTCTGCTCACAGATGGGGGGATGGGTTTTCGCGCCTCACATACTTTGGCCCCGCCGTATTTATAGGGGTCATATATAGTTGCAATAGAGTCACCTGTCCAGATAGTGTGTCTTAGGCAGAGATCGCTAGAATGCCCAACTGAAGAGTCCACCAGCGATCTCGGGACTAAACATCAAACCCCTGGGAGAGGGCGCACCTCGTAACTTGGCTCGAGAAAGACTCGCCAAAATCTAAAATGCCATAATAACCCCTCAATTTTGTCAGACTAGGTAAACTATACTTTTATTGTAAATAATCTTTGAATTCGCTAGATTCCCTATATATTTTCCTTGGTAATACTATTGAAATAGATAGGACTCACGTTGGGTATGAAACTATAGGCCTCTGAAAATAAGAATGCAGCGCCAAGGTTGGCAAACGTAGAACTATTGATATTGACATTGTCCGAATTGATCATTCCACGTTACCCTTCAATTATTACAGTCCCAACAAAGTATTTCAAACGCTAATGTAACTCAATTTACATAAGATGTTTCTGAAAATAAATTTTTATAACTATGCTACTTAAATTACTAATCATATTGAAACCTATTTATCCAATTGAATTATGGCTGGACTAATGATAATTCAATTGAATAATTTCATGAAATGTAATAGAGAAGTATCATCAGTATATGCCCTGAAATAAAAATATATAGAATTTCATAGTACATGTCCAAATATTTCTAAGGAATTTGCCCAATATTGGGTAAAGGTACGTCAGTTTTGAAGATTTCAAAATGAAGAATTCAGTATAATTTTTTGATTTTTAAATAATCTAATTCCTTCAAAACGTTTTTACGCAACTTAGAACTCTACTTAAATTGGGTAGCATTTCATAAATGTATCTTTGGTAAAATTCTTGTGAAATGCCAAAAAAAAAGAGATAATGTCACATGTTATGTAGGATCACATTTCAATTTGGTTAGTACTGAAACAATACGCTGATTGTTGAACGATGTGATCTTTGATCACTGTAAACAGATTGTACTGCTTCTACTTTTGTATCTAATAGTTTTATATTATTGAGACCAGTAAAACTGTCTAGAGCACTGTTGTTATCAGGTCACACAGAGAAGACACTTTAGGAGTATTCACTTGCACTTCAAAATCCTCATCATCAGGCTGACCCTGAAGAAGCTGTGATAGACCTTGTGCACGTTCGATTTCATCTTGGGAAGTAGTTTGTACAGCAGGTTTGATTTCTTCACAAGAGCATTCTTCAGCAACAAGTTTTTCTTTGTCGATACTTCTTTGTCTCAATCTTTCAGATCTACTACTAAAACATTCAGGTTCTTCCTTTGTGGAAGTAGATCCAACCGGAAGGTTTCTGGAATGCACAGTAGTCTTTTTCGAAAACTTCGTGTAGAACTGGAATCTGTACGATCATCCCCATAAATATAACCCAAAATTTCATGTGTAATCCGTGCTTACCTCGATAAAATGCAGGGAACATACTTTCATATTTCTTGTCAGTGGTTTACCGATATTGAGTTTCAGTTGCCAAGCTTTTTGTCGATCCATCAGCACTTTACTCCCCAATTACTCTTCCACCGAAACACGATATTTATCACCAGTTTGAGGGAAAGCATGGAAATTGATATTTGAACTTTTTTTCGCGGGAAGAACACTGAGGAACTGAACAATAGCGATTCGAACGACTCAAAACCATTAAAATGATTTGAAAACATAAATATTTGTAGAATATCACACAAACACAAAGCAGAATGCAAGAACTATGTCAATATTATCAGTTACTCTGATTGTCACCAGGTGAATGAAACAGGGATTGCAGTAAACTCAGGGTACAATGGGAAACAGTATTCACAATAGGCTTATCGTTACATTTTCCTATGCAGGCATTCATAAATGTATTTTACGGAAGGTATTGTATCGCCGGGTGATTCATTTAGGGGTATTCTCCTTTTAATTGAAAAAAATGTATAAAATATAAAATTCTATTATCTTTATTATTACACAAAAAAATTCTTTCCTAATTATTTTTTATGTCCATTCTGAAGTTCCAATTTTCAATCATTCTGAGTATTTCTAGTGGTATTTGAGAAAAAACACTAGTAATATTGGCTTCTAATGCCTCAATTGTCGCTGGCTTATCCATATAGACTGTAGCATGCTACATTGCAAATTTTATGTATTCAACGGAACAAGGAAGTTGATGAAAATCTGGGCGTACGCCAATGCGTATCTTCGTGCATGTGAACCCGATACAGTGAAACTGTCATATCATTTCTTTTCCTGACTTCCTTGAATGAACGTTATTGATAATAATTGAAGCGAAATTCATAAAGTTATTTTCCTTCATTATATTCATAAAACACTCTTTTTCTTCACTAAATTCCTAATTGGTGTTCCTGATAAACGCTGAGTTTGATTATCACATTGAGAGTCCTTCGTAAAAAGACAGCCCAACATCAATTGTCAGCTTACAAGCCGCAGTATTTACTCTCCTTGCTATTGAAGAACTGTCAGACCAAACTTCTTATCAACTTCGGTGGAGGAAGATTGGCTCAGTATAGAGCTATGACTTTTACCTAAAATAGTAGGAAGTAATTTGTGAATTTAGAAAATTTCATTATGTATTCTTGTACATATAAAAATTTCGGATTCTCTTATGTATATATTTCCATTTTTGTAAAATATTGTATGCAAATTTTACTGGTACCAGATTTTTTAAAAATTCAGATTGTAAAATACTTGGGTGTATATAAGAGGTGTTTGATCGACCTGGGTTTTTGTCCCTTCCATTTGGCTAATTCAGAGATCAGAACCAACTCAAAACAAACGACTGTGCTCGGGCATTTTGAGTTGTAATAAAAAGGTAACAAGGCTTTGGACTTTACATAGCCCCAAAGGAAAGAGTCGAGAGGTGTGATATCATACGATCTAGCCGGCCAATTCGTTGGGTCCAACGTGTGAGATGATCCGTTCGCCGAATCGCTCTCGCAGTGAAGACATGGTTTCACGGGCTGTTTGCAAAGTGGAGCCAAATTTCGTCGAGTCCACGGGCTTCAAATTCAGGCATTAAATAGTCTGTTATAATTCCGCGATAATGGCCTCTGTTTTAAAAAAATATTTACCATTTATTCCACCGGCCCATATACCACACCAAAGAGTCGTTTTTTCTGGATTCAATTTCAGCTCTTGAACCTCTTCTGGTTATCACCCCAAATACGCGCATTTTGTTTATTCACGAACCCATTAAGCCAAAAGTGGGCATCATCGGTGAACAAAATTTTTGTCGAAAACAGTGGATCTTCTGCAAACTTGTCAAGATCCCAACGACTGAAACGGAAACGATACGGATTATAAACGTTCTCATTATGAATAATTGTTAAACACTACTGAACAGGCACTTCAGTTAACACGAGGAATGCACAATATGCAATTATATCTCCACCACTTCACACTAAGAAAAAACGTCAAAAACTAAACCAACTGAGATGAACCTATATGAAAGAGAGGTTGTTACGATTATCGATGCTTTCGGTCCGACAAATTCAAGTATAAAGTATCTCAAAAGAAAGTTTATATTTCTTTAGCGTAGTGCATTAAGGCAACAATTTGAAGGGGCGCGAGGGATAGTCAACCGGTAGCCTGGCTCTTGGGAATTGAGGCGCTATGGAGCGTTTCTCGGGAGCGGATCGCTCATTGTGCGTGCACGAATTTTACAAAAATTGTAATTCTGCGACTATAACGCGTTGAAAGGTACCCAATATTCCAATATTTCTGTCACTTTAATGACACGCTAAGCATTCCTTCAATTCGGAAATGAATAAAAAAGATTGGAGGATCAGTTCAACACTATATAAACCGAAACCCGGGCACCCAAGGTTATTGAGAACGGAAGACACAGTGAATCGGGTCGATTGGGTCTTCTTCATGATTCCGACCTCTCCATTCGGAAACATTCATCGCAAAATCAAGAGCTGCACACCTATAAAACTCAAGAATTGAAACTTTCAGAAGCCATTTAGTAGTTAGTGTACGAAACGTACATAAAATCTTCAAAATTACCATCGTATCATATCATAAATTTTCTACAATATTCACATAAAATTATTTCAGAAGGTATTTCATATTTCTCAATCAATGACTTCAACACATGAACAACTAGGAGAAAATATAGAAGAAAAACTATATCGGAGAATATACTATCGGCTCAAAATGGACCTACTGGAGGAATTCAGTCAACAAAGGCCTATTTCGGGAACTGATAATGATAACAAAGATCAATTCCTTGGAGACACGGCCAGAAATTCACGAATGAAACCTGATCTGGAAAACACAAAAGATACAAGAACACAGAAGACGTACTTACAAGCAGCAGCGGGAAGTAAAGAAATAACAAAACGTGATGAAATGCGACAGAAAATTGTTGTCGATAACCAACAACAAATGCTCGATGACATGAAGAAAGTTCAGAATAGTAGCAAAGATGAGAGGGGTAAGTCAAATTTCCATCATGGAAACACACCAAAACAAAGTCTGGAAACTGTTGGACAAAAAAACAAAGACAACACAGGAAATAAAAATGAAACTATAACCATAAATGTCAATAAAAAAGAAATAAGAAAGAACCGGTTAGAACCATCTAATCAACTTAACAACTCTAAAAGAGGGGAATTTAAATCGCCTAAGGAATCAAGCTCACGAATAAGAGATAAATGTCAATACACTCAAACAGAATAAGAAGACATCATCAATTTATGGTTCCATGACAGAATCAAGCAGACTTAAGGCCTATATGCCATTATCACACATTCACATATCTAAAGTCAGACTAGAAAACGATGCACAGGACATCATTGAATATGTGAAGAATAAAATTCCAAATACTGATGTTGAGTGTGAGGAGGTGAAAGTGAAATCAGGAATGTATAATAGTTTCAAACTGTCCTTACCAGCAAATTGTAGCTCGAAACTATTACAGAGCTCATTCTGGCCAGAGTCTGTGGCTGTGAGAAAATTTAGGAACTTTGAAAAAATTTTTCAAATGAAACAGAACACAGTTCAAAAAACATAGAAACCCTGACAATTGGTTACAAGTCATCAGCAAAGAATATAATGAATGCTGACTTGAAATATGGAATTTTGAGTGTATTACATCAGAATATTCAATTTAAGAAATAAAATATCAGACCTGGAGGTCTTTATACACAACCTCAAGCAATTACCACAAGTAATATGCCTCACGGAGCATTGGTTCCCAGGGGATACCATCCTCTCAGCAAACCTCCCTAACTACAGAGTTGCCTCATACTATTCAAGACAAACACCACATGGGGGATCGTGCATCTATGTCTCTGCGGAAACGGACTTCATGGACATGGACGAGCTAAAGAAATTCACTGCGGAGGGCCACTGTGAGCTATGTGCAAGCATCAGTAAGAACCTAAAGATAATAGTCATTTCAGTATATAGACCCCCATCTGGAGACCTACATAAATTTCTTGAACTCAGTAGCTATCGACCTATTAGTATTCTATCTAGTTTTTCTAAGGTATTTGAGAAGGTTTTTGCCGTCAGACTCATCAGTTTTTTTCGGAAATTGAATGTTCTTGCTGATAGTCAGCATGGTTTCACGAAAGGTAGAGGTACCGAGACTGCTTTATTTGAGTTGCTGAATTCTGTTCTTTTGGCGCTTGAGAGTGATGAAGTTCCGTTGGCTTTGATGTTCGATTTGACCAAGACTTTTGATTCCATCGAGCATAGAACCTTATTGGCTAGACTGGAGTTATGTGGGATTAGGGATATCTCTTTGAAATTTATTGAGAGCTACCTAGGCAATCGACGTCAGAGGGTTGCCCTCACTCTAGACGGTGCAGTCCACTTCTCTGGGGAACGATCTCTTACTAGGGGCGTTCCTCAGGGAAGTGTACTGGGCCCTTTGCTTTTTATTGTTTTTGTGAATTCCCTTTGTTATATTAAGACCTCTGCCAATTGTAAGTCGATTCTTTATGCTGATGACAGCAATTTTTTTATTATATCAGGTGATGTCGAGTCCTGTAGCATGGCTGGAATGGATACGGTTTTGTCTGTTGATAGATGGTGTAATGAAAGTGGTCTTATTCTAAATCATAGCAAGACTCAAGGTATTTTCTTTTATGGCAGCCAGTCGGTGAAGAACTATCCTCCTTTTTTTGTCATAGTAACGGTCAAATTAAATTGGAGGATTCTGTAAATTTTCTGGGAGTTGCTCTAGATGAACACCTGCGGTGGGATCATCAGGTGTCTAAGTTGGGGAAGTCTCTCAACTCTTCGGCGAACTTGATTTTCATGATGAGGGACAAGTTGGAGAGTGCTATGGTGAGAGCTCTCTACTTTGCTAGTTTCCAGTCTGTGCTAGCATATGGAATTATTTTTTGGGGCAGTTCGTCTGGTGCCGATGAAATTTTTCTCATCCAGAAAAGAGTGATGAGAATAATGAATAGGTTGGGCTTTCGTGAGTCCTGTCGCGGAGTTTTCAGATCTAATGGAATCCAAACCGTCTTTGGTCTTCACATTTATCGCCTATTTATCTTCCTTAAGTTACGGAAAAACTATTTTTTGCCATATGTCAATAAAAATAATACTCGTCAAGTTTATCCTTTCCTTCTTCCTATTCACAGTACTACTAGGTTTGAAAGAGGACCTCTTTATATGGCCATGCGTTTATTTAATTTGCTTCCTAAGCAATTACAGGTTGTTGAAGATATAACCTTGTTTAGAAGGAGCATTTACAATTTTATTTTGGATTGTGAACTTTATTCAGTTGATGAGTTTATTTCATTTTGTAGAAAATAAGCTCTTTTATGACTTGTCTCTATTTTATTCGTTTGCATTGATTTTGCTGTTGTGAATAATTTTTGAGATCATTAAATATTATTGTTATTGTTATAACCTTGAACCACAAATATATGAGTTCACGCACTACATTGGGGATCATCACAGTCTAATTGACAACATCTTTGTGGATGGTAAACAATTGTGTAAAGGCGAGGTAGTAAAAAGCTATTTCTCCCATCATGAAGCCCAGATAATTACATTAAAAGGCTTTGTGCAGGTGCAATGCAGCTCAACAACACCACCAAAACGGTTTTTCTCAGAGTCTAAGATAGAAGATCTAAAGAACGACCTGAAGAATATTGATTGGGCCTACCTTTTAAAATTTTCAAACCCAAATGATGCGTATGAAGCGTTCTCCATAACTGTCCAGGGCCTCATTGAAAGAATATTGACTATCAAAACTGCACAACCAAAAAGGCGCAAACCTTGGATAACAACTGGAATAAAAACTTCTTCAAAAAGGAAAATCCTTCTCTACCACCTAAAAATAAGAATGAAATTTATCCAGAATATTATACAAAGTACCCAAAAATACTGAAAGAAGTAGTTAGAAAAGCCAAAAAGCTGTCGAACGAAGAATATATTAAAAATTCTAAGGATAAGACGAAGGCTACCTGGACGTTGATACGGGAGCTTTCAACCCAGTCACAGAAAAGGGACTCCATTATTACCGATCTAGACGGTCAAAATCATCCAAAGGAAACTCTGGATCAGATTAATGAGTTCTTTGTTAACCAGGGATCGAATCAGACAACAACCGGGCACATACAAACTCTTGTGAGCACACCAGCAGATAAAAATATCGTTAACAGCATAGTCCTTCAATCCACAGATCCGACAGAAATAAGAAATATTATTCTGAAGTTGAAGAATACCAACTCAACCGGACATGATGGAATACCGGTGAGGATACTGAAACATGTGGCTGATGAGATACCGGGACCACTATCCTCCATCATAAACTTCACCTTTGAAACAGGTGTATTCCCGGATCAACTCAAGAAGGCTCAAATAAGACCGGTGCTTAAAAAAAAGGGACGATATGAACAACTATAGACCAATTGCGATACTACCTAACATCAGCAAAATCTTTGAGAGAGCACTCTACAATCGCATAATAAATTTGCTTGAGTACTTTAACTTAATATATCAACATCAATATGGCTTCCGAAAAGGAAAAACAACGGTGCAAGCACTCTACCGAGTAATCTCCAAGATAATAGATTCGCTAAATAAAGGAAAATATACCCTGCTTTCGTGTGCTGACCCTACGAAGGCTTTTGATAATGTGAACCATGCTATTCTTTTGGAGAAGCTGAATAGACTGGGAATCCGGGGACTCCTGCTCAACTTAATAGAGTCCTACCTGTCAAATAGGAAACAAACTGTTGTAGAGTTTGACAAAACCACAGGAAAACTGATCGAATCTGAAGAATTGCATATTAAGAAGGGAGTTCCACAGGGGAAAATTCTTGGGCCGCTTTTGTACATTATATACACAAATGATCTTGCTCAAGTAGTGCACCAACTAACACTCTTCGCGGATGATACATCCTTGGTGCTATCGGAGGATCCCAGTGACATACCAGTAAAAATATTCGACGCATTAGATAATCTAAATTACTGGTTCAGCAGAAATAACCTAATGCTAAACCATGAGAAGACACAATTAAAAACATTTGAATTTACCACAGAATCTCACCAGCGATCCTATGAGGGTGCCGATAGATCACTGACCACCACAAACTCCGTACGTTTCCTGGGTGTTGAAGTAGACTACCGTCTGGATTGGACATATCATATAGACAGCCTGTGTAAGAATCTGGCTAGGTTTGGATACGCACTGGAAAATCTATCTCGTCTGGTGAGCCCAGAAACAGCAATGACAGCATACCATGCATATGTACATGGCAGGATCAGATATGGGATCGTGATCTGGGGCAACTCAAGCGAAATCGACAGAATTCTGTTGCTGAAGAAGAGATGTCTAAGAAGTACTCTGAGTCTCGATAGGCTCGAGAGCTGCCGAAAACACTTTGTGGATCATGGTATTTTAACATTGGTCTCATTATAAATATATATATGAAGGAGCCCTTTTTGTTGCCAACAATCCTCCATTCTTTACGGACTACGCCACTAGAGCCAAAGAACATCTGAACGTGCCCTCATTGAGATTCCCATACCTTCAGAGAAACTCTTTACATACCCTCGTGAAGATTTATAATAAAATACCTGATGAGATCAAACAGCTGCCAGCAGAAAAGGATGGAGAGAGTACTTTTCAACTACATGAAGGACAGACCGTACTATTCATTGAATGAATTTTTAAACACTTGATTCTTGAATGTTTTTAACATGGATTGTTTAGGGACACCTTGTTTATGATTGTATATGTTTGTACCCTTTGTTTCTATTTTACATTTTTTATATTGACTAGCTCTACACCCTAACAGGGTAATTTGTATTGGAGTATTTAAATAAATTATGATGATGATGATGATGATGATGAAAGGAATTGTGCCTTCAAATTGTTTATAGAATAAGATTCATTTCCGTTTCGAAGTACGTTGACCAGAAAAAGTTCTACCTAGCTTCATATGCACGTTGAACTGTAGAATAATTCGATCGTCATCATATTCAATGAGTATTTATGTTGGTCATGACGTCATTAGAATTATGTAAATTTCCACTTTGTTAGTATCATTAACACATGATTCGCATTTGAGTCACAACCCTTGAGTCCTCCAGAATCCATTATCTTAAACCCAAGGTAACGTTGATAAGCAAACCCAACATTGATCATTCGTGTCGGATAACATCCAACATTGGTCCTTCGAGCTTAAGAAAAAAATTTGGAACCATTGAACCCCACAACTACCAGTAATTGGATTTACGACCCATTGGCTATGACCCATTACCAGGGACTTTGGAACTTCAATTACTGAACCCCACAACTACAAGTCATTGGATTTACGACCCATTGGCAACATTTACCAGGGACTTTGGAACCTTAACCATAGCACCTCTCGACCAACAACCACAAGTAATTCTCTTTGCTATTACATTCCATCATTCTTTCGAACCGATCCTTCAACCTTGTTGATAAGCTGTGGAGTAAAGACTACCCTTGAACTTCTGAGCCTGGTTGTTCCGTTTGTCGAACAAAATTCTTTTTCATTGAAACGATCCTTCAACCTTATAAACTAAACGTCATATAACTATACTCAACTAACTAATTCAAAATGAAAAACCTCGTCGCTTGTAAATGCAAAAATATGACAACTGCTTAACTAGAGGTTATTCAAAATGAAACCTCCTACCTACATTTGTAAGATAACTTCAGTGTAGGTCTATCCAACTTCTAGCGCCAGCCTGACTGTAATCGGATAAAGAACATCGCTCCTTTATGGATCTGGGGATGGTGCAACATTAAGCATAAAAAGGAAACGTCCACCGTTGGTCTCGGCAAAAACCGCACAGTATCAATATGAATATAAATTCTCGACGGTGATAAATAATTCGAAATAACTCTCATTGTCACCGAATATGGGGGGCATACATCATGGGACGTAGCGGCGTGATAAAGGAACTCTTGGTTGATGGGAATGGCAATGCAATAGGGATAGGTATGTGCGTCGGGAACCGACCGGGATATTCCTCAAATTACTTTCACGTCGCCTCGCACAGCTGAACAGTGACAGAGCCATGAAATTAATGGCTTCACCCCGGTCTGACCCTGTTCCAGTCTCCAGATTATCGATGTGCCCAGAGGTGTCCGTGCGGTCGATCCAGAATTCGATTCAGGAATTCTAATAAATCGTTTTCCGGAGTTACATTACTGATATAATCTTCCAATGAAGGTGGCCCCGAATGAAAACCGATCGGGACGATGCTGTATCGGGATGGCATAATTCGGGATAGAGAGGAAAAAAAATTGGAACTCTGATGCGGAATGAAATGGTCGAGGATTCAGCGATGGTCGGTATTCGTGTTGAATAGCAGCCGCTGTGGAATACTCGAGAAGGGATGAATGTAGAATTTCTTTCTTTTTCGTGCTATATTTATGAAGCTTCCACACACGATGATTGATATACTGTCGTGTGTGAAAGCTTCATTATATGAACAGATTCATGATATCGCTATCAATTAGCCTCTATTATAGTCGTATAACCTTTGATTGGACCTACAATTATCTTTACCTCATTTCTTGTAAATATTTGACTAGGATCTCTACTTGTTATTATGTGATCCTTGCTTAACCTGCTCAACTAATCAGAATTAACACTAGGATACTACAACTCAATACTTCAAAATGATCATCGGAATAACTTTGGAAGAGTCTGGATCGAAAAGTGTTTCAAATGATAGTTTTTTCAGTCTACAGGGCGCCATCGAATGCAGATATTGAATGTGACCTTGAAGTTTGATTTCAAGGTCAAGTATATCTTTTGAATACATACATTTTTCTTTTGCAGAATATTAATCTTTCTGAAAAATTTGAAAATCGTATCGTTTGTTTTTTCTATAAAATGCATTTTCTGGAGATATGAGGTGTTACATGCTAAAGATGGTCATTTCGAACGTAGGAAATAATGCTGGTTTTAAATTAATGTATAAATGATTAACGAGCAAGTATACCCCCGAAAACGCTAAGCGAAAAATTTATCGTTTTCAAAGGCAACTGCTTATCTCGTCATTTCACCTGAATTTTCAAAGTTAATACATATACGTGGTTATTTTACCCTTTTTGCGTCCATGGGTTCCCTAGTTTATTTTTGTGGTTTTTAGATGAATGCTTTCTTTTTCTTGTACCATGATTTTAATGATTCTCATATGGTATTCCCATACGTCTCATACGTCTGTGCTACCCAATGTGTGCCATGGCATTTGTTGAGATCGGCTATTGTAGTCGCTGCACAGTCCGCTTTTGCGTATCTTTTTACTAAATTTAAAAAAATTGTAGGATTCTTCATTTAACTTATTCAAATAAATTGTATTGTATTTTATTTGGAATCCTGGATATTCTGGTTCATGTAGGTATTGCTCGAACCAGGGCCGTCGCTAGGGGGCAGGCAGGGTAGGAGGTTGCCTAGGGCGGCTAAATTCAAGGGCGGCATTCCAAGCTTGATCAACATATGTGTAGAAATTCAAAGTACCAAATGGGATTTAAGTCAGTCAGCAATAACAGGAAGGAATACCGACAAATTTAATTAACATCAAAAACCATCTGAGGTGCCCCATTATACATCAGGCGCGGATCCAGGCCCCACTTTTGGGGGGGGGGGAACTTTGAAAACTGAAAATGTGGACCCTAGATACTTCCGCCAATTTTTGCCGTTCATTAATTTGGGTTTTCACAAAATGTATTGAAGGTGACATTTTTGCTGATTTTGTAATTATTTGAGCCAAATTCTAGGAGGACCGGCGAAATTTAAGAGGTGCCCGAGCCATTTGGGGGGGGGGGGGGCACGTTTCCCCAGTTCCCCCCCTTGGATCCGCGCCTGTTATACATTATACTCATAAATATCCAGATGTGGCGTGATCCCCTCATAGTGCTGTTTACGAGTTATTGACGCCAAAAAATCACATGCATTCATCAAGCTTATCGGAGTTCGCTTTACGTTGCCGAATTTTATTGCCACTTGGGTTTCTGGATTGGTTTTTTTTCAATTCCCTAATCAAAATGTTGATTCTTCAGAATGGGATGCAAAATATAAGAAAACGATTTCATTTCATCACTTCCAACTGAACCTTCTTAATAAATATAATAATGAGTAATGAAAGATCTATAATAATTTCAAAATTACATTATCTGCGTTTTTTAATGATACATAATGTGAAATAATCATAAAAAATTCTTTATAAATATATTCTCTTCAAGTGCAAAACTCAATACAAAAACATCAAATACAACGAAATACCTACATAGATAATATACTTGTCCTTTCCCACCCAATATCTACCAATCGCCATTTTCTCAATGGATCTGCTTTTTAATTGATTCCACATCTTTCATGTGTTCGAATGAAACTTTTGGTATACATTCACTCGCTATTTACTTTTGACATAAGGAAATGTGAATAAAAATTAGTAAGAGTTCTTACAACGCATTATATATGAATGAATATTGTTCCAATTTTAATTTGTTAAATCTCAATTTGAAGTTGAAAAGGTATAGGTAGATGTTGACATTTGTATATAATATGTATCTAGGAACAAAATTGAATATTTATAGGGTGAAAGCAGATCCTCTTTGAAGAGTCCGGGGCCTTTCCGATCTCGTTCTCCTGAACGCGCGATACATAGCGATCAGAACGAATCGATGAACCGTAACCGCGAATAAATCCCTCATGAGACGTTCTATGACATGATGTTATTAAATTCATAGCTTCTGGTGAGGAAGTAATATCCCCCTCAATCAATCCCGCAGCCACAGACTTTGGGTGAAGAAAACCAATTTTGGCTGAGGAGATGTGAAAAATTCGCGGAGAAAAATTGTATCGAGCTCTATTCGTTCCCCATTTGAATTGCAAAGTCATATTAAATTGGTGAAACGATTCTTGTATGGATTTGCCGCGAAGGGAAAAGAAAGTTACGGCACCCAAATTCAATATCCCTCAACATTTCAGGCGATAATAATGGCACTGCATGAATTTGTCGAACGTCGCAGTAAAAGAAAAAACTTCTTGCTTCAAGCCGGAATCGAATTCGGATTTTATATTGGATAAAGTTTCTTGCGGGGTAGGTACTTCTGCAGGTCGATGGAAACGATTTGCTTTATTTAAAGACCAACGGTGATTCGCACATATGAAAAGTAGGAATGAAGTTTTTGAAGTTACGGCTTTGAGGAGGAACGTTAGCCTTTGTGGCTCGGTAGGTTCTTGGAATGACTTCTTTCGGCTGTTTTTGTATGTTTTTTCGATAGCAGTTTTTATCGTAAAGAAAACTCTGCAGAAAGGCCTAGGTAGTGGTTTTGTTCGCTCTTTCATCTAACCCTTCTATATCGGAAATTGCGAAAACATTCAGAAATAAGAGCAACCAAATTCTACGCATCTTCGAAGATTCGAATTATTCATTATTACTTGTAATTATATCGTTCAACAGACTTTTATTACGGGATTCAAATATTTTGACCATAAATGTCACATTGTTTGAAATGTTGAAACGGTTTTCGAAGGTTCAAATATGCAGTTATAATGATCTCATATTTTCTGAATTTTTTTGAGTAAATATTTGTATAAAACATGAAATTGCTTTTATTTTCCTCAACTGATTTTTGAGGAAATGAATTTAAAAATAAGACAGTATCGATCGGGGACTCAAGTCCCTAGGAGTCCTTAGAAACGTGAAGAAAAACTATCGATCAGGGATTCGAGGAAGTCGATAGAAACAGGAAAAAGTATCGATGGGGATTTTATGAAAGTCATTTTTGGCACGGTTTTAGGTGAAATGAAAAAACATACTATAGTTTTGAGGTTGGATCTAATATTTTGGCAATATGAAATATTTCATTTTATTCCGGGTGAAAAACCTAAGGATTATCTAAACCGGACGAAGAGGATCTGGCTACGAGAAAAACAGGTTAAAAATTTAGTTCACTTTTTGATATAATATTCAGCGAAATTCTCCTGATTTGAAGAGTAACGAAAGCTAAATAAGTATAAAAGTCCAAAGTTCCGAATTCTCCCGAATATGTATAGACATATATTGGCAGGTGTTTGATGTTTTTCTTGTTTTTTTTTTTTGAAAATTTGAATAGAGTTATTTGTTTTTATCATGAAATTTTGTATGAATACTAAATTAACTAGAAAATACCTGAGCCGAAGATAAGCTACGATTTTTTTTCATTATACATTTCAAAATTGATCAGATTTTATTCTCTTTCAACCTTCATCTCATCCTTGGAGAAGAATAAAACACAAGAAGACCTATCCCTAGTGCGATGGACCGAAACCCCCAATATTCCTCATTTTGAGGAATATTATAATAATATTCATTTTTTTCAAATGTGAACAGTGGAAAGCCGCTGTTCCACTGACTTAATTGATTGTCATCATTTATTGAATTTTTAAGTTGGTCGTGAGGTCATTCAGATTATACATATTATATTAGTTTCAGAAATAAATGTTCGTTATCACATGAACCGCATATGAGTAACAATCCATACATAGTGAAGAATCCATTAACTTATAACGCAGGGTAACGCTGAGACGCAAACCCTATACAGGGCGTAACACGAGTGATTGGCTATAGCTGGTGAATGAAGGTCATCCAGGACTTTCAGAAAATCAGCTTGTTTTGTATTCTTATGCTGGGTTTCATGAAACATTTGTCGTGGTGATATGCTGGATCAAATCATGTTTGTATTCAATTGCAGTTCATTTTGGACACATCCGTAGAATTCAAACTACAATTAATGAGTTGATCGGTCAATCAAAGTTTTTTGGAACCCATCGCTAGACTGTTAGTTCCAGAGATATAGGGTGATTCATAAATGTTATCCTTAATTTCTTAATTTTCACCAATTTTTGAATTTGGAAATAATAAGGACTTTTTCCCCAAATTCGAAGATGACTCACCCACATTTATCTGTTCTTCTTATTGTACCTACTTATTTCATTTCATAACATATAGTAGTGAACGAAAAGTATCAAAAGAAATTTTGGAAATGATGTCCTTCAATTTCTTCATATTTCCTAGTTCTCATCATTACATTATTCGATTTATTTGGGTAGATAGTATAATTAATTTGCTCAATCATTCCATACTGAGGGGTTCGTACATATTTTTGAAAACGTTTACAAAAAAAAGCACCCACGACCTCTGAAAGCAGGAGGTTCCACGCATTACAGCATATCTGAAACTGCTGTGGAACGGCTGAACTTTAGCACTCTTGGGATATATTCTACTCTCTGATCAACTTACGGCAAGAAAATGAGAGATCATAAGTTACCATGAAGGGGTGAAGAGTCATTTACAGAAAAAAATACAACGCTCGAGGTTAAATGACTGCAACAATGTTATCGCATGTTTTCTATACTACTCGTATCTTCTATTATGAAAAATATTTCCACTTTCTGAACGATTAATTATTAATTTTTCACCTCAATGATCAGTTTGGTGTTGAGCATAATGATACTGAAATATTGAAATGAAGAAAACTTCAATATAACGGCTTTATTCATTTCCAATACGACTCAAAAATAGATTGCCGAAGGAGATTTCAATTATGTTGATTTGATTTTACACTTACTAACCACCTAAATTCAATAACCAAAGTAAAATGAAAAAAAAAAAAGAACATCCTTGAACGACAAGAAATAATAGTTAAACGGCTCCATTCATCTCGGGGTAAGTTTCATCGCATCCCATTCGCATTCCGACACATATGTTGACTGCTGATGAACATATCCTCGGGATAATACACAAGGACCCGCGGGACCCTCTCGCCACAATGGCCATTCATCTGGCGCCCTGCAGAAGCAGGGCGTCGTGTCATAATTTGTCGAACTTTCCGTGGAGTTTATTCCTGAACATTTCCCGCATAAATCATACTCGAAAAACCTTTTAGCGGGATGAGGAAGAATTGCGAACACTTCTCGTTCCACAATTCCGAAAACCGAGTTGAATGAAGAGTCATTTCCTTTATTGACGACTGACACGACGCCCGGTCGGCGAGGGGATGGAGGGTAGGGCGTCTGTGTTATTGAATACGCCCAGGAATTTCGGATGAATGCGAACTTGTTTCCGCTACACATGACCTCGAACTTGGAGGGGCAGGGGAGATGCTGGAGGGATGTCCCTTTGAATATCATTGTCGGTTGTTTGGTTAATGGGTTTTCGATCGAGGATGGTCCGGGATCAGTTTGTTGCACTCTTGCATTTGGGGATTATAATATACAGGGTGTACAAGGAATCACCAAAGATTTATTGGACATTCGGACTGAATACGATTTTGTCCGATTGCGATATTTTTATTTTCTTTACAAGAGGGGATGGAACTATGTGGTTCACGAACTGAAATCTGCTTGAGAGATAAGAATTCAACCATAAATGAAATCTTCCGTGGAAACCAAACGTCCAAAGTCAAAAATTATGTCTTGTTTTATTAACTGACTATTCCCCTGCAAGTTGGCGCCCCGGCAAAATGTCCAGTATGCCGGTCCTGGAGGCGGCCCTGACAATATACGACCAGAAAACCTGTAAAAATGTCTGCCGCAGTAGTAAGCGAAACGTCAAGTGAGAAACTGACTTGAATATTGCAGAAAATCTCGGAATTTTCCAATTTTGTTGAACAATTCAGCCGTGAAAGACTTCATTATTGTAACATGGAGAAGTTCGGTATATCTAACGGTTCCAAGTTGAAAAACTTTGTTCGAATTGGCAGTCGTAAGATTTGAAAGATTTATAGGTCTAGCATCAACTATCGTCAAGTAATGTTGTATAGTACATCCAAAGTCACTGGAACTAGTCCATAAAAACGCATGGTCAGATGTACCTTTGAAGTCGATACCGCAAAGGAATTCCTGGGAAATTAGACAACCCTTGTATAATCGAAATATTTTGGCTTCCTCCAAGTGACTTTGGATATACTATAACAATATTGAATTATTGCAAATATAATCGAGTTCATTCTATGATTCGCAAAATTTATTTATGTATTCTTATGATATTATTATTTCATGAATATTCATGTTTCAGTAACAAATATTATGTCTGACCCTAAGAAGAGGCGTATAGGACTGAGCACAGATCCGGGGGTTTGGCTAAGATGTTTCCATGAAATTTCGAATTGGGAAGAAAGTCTATTCGATAAAATTGAAGAAGATGAAATAAAATGGACGAGAATAAAAACTCAGTAGAAAAAATCATGAGTCGAATTCAAAAGAAGCCGGACAAGATGATGAATCTTCATCATCAAAAAAAAACATTCACTTTCATCTGAAAGTGAATGTTTTTTTTTACAATGTGAAGGTGCTCATAATGAAAGTGGGTGCTTTTATATGGAAAAAGATGAAGAAACTGAGTGGAGAAAAGATGCAACAATAAACAATTGCGATGAACAAGCGCGTACTCTTCGTGGACTTGATGCAACATCACCCCCTCCTCCTGATCTGCCAATGCAAGAAAATGTTGACAGACGATGTCATATATGTGCTCAAAGCCGCTACAAATCATCAAGAAAAGTCTGCGTAAAATGCAGAAAACACGCATGCAAAGAATAAGCAGTAGATACTTGTATTGACTGTTTGGATGGCTGAAAAAATCTTAATTTTCAAGTCGAATTTCCATGCACACGATGACTTTTTATTCATCGAACAAAATATATTTTTTACTTGTTATATCTATAAATCAGAATATTCATTTTTTTTTATTTTTAATTGTTTTTTGTTTGTTGCCCAAAATTAACGAGAAGCCAATAAATGTGTGAAAAAAGGAATTCTTTAGGTTGTCATTCTTCACAGTACATACAATTTTTGGAAATTTGATAAAAAAAAAAATTCAACATTGAAGCTGAGACATGAACAAAAATAAATTCACAATAAACCCGGAGAATATTCAACTCAATATCTCATTTAATGACAAATAATTATGGTCTACGATCGTGGACCACGCGCCTGAACGCGTTAGGAAATACTGCGCGCCTAACGAAGGGTTAACAATATCGGTAGAAGCTGTATTCGCCGAATTCTGAAACATAAATTCCTCCCCTATAAAATACATTTGGTGCACCAAGCGAATGAAGATAATTTTGATAGGCGACAGGCATTTTGTGAAATTATGACTACGAGAATAGATGTTGAAGAGAATTTCCTTTTCCGATGAGTTTACATTCTTTTCGAATTCAACTGATTTCCTAGTCCATAATCGAACTTTCCAAAAACTCAATGTCTGAATCGGTATTTTTGGGTACCTACTGTTTGATTGGAACAGTATTTCTCGAATGTATCCTGATCATCAGTTAGGCGAAATTTGAATTGTTGATTGTTTTTTTTTATTTACTATGAAAATTGATATACCAGCAATTTCAGCACCTCCACACTGCCTTTGCATTTTTGGATAGAAAGTTTACTGGTAGTAAGATTGGATGATTGGAAGATCAGACTCTATAGAGTGGTCAGCCAGGTCTTCAGATTCAACTACACTCGAATTCGTTCTGTGGAGTCTCTTGAAAAACAAAATCTATGCAAATGAACAGAATCTCTGGAATATTTACGATATGTTTCTTTGAAGTAGTACATCGACAATGTTCATGAATTTTTCAAAAACTGCATGTCATCTGCTTATTTATGAACCACATCTATCGGACCTTCAATTGCTAAACTTAAAATTTAAAAAAAATCATCATGTTGTTGAATTTGTGAAGTATAAATAATAATAAAAATAATAAGAATTATTCATAAATAATAGTTTATTATTTTCAATATTATATCTTACCTTTGGAAAAGAAAGAACTCTGAAATTTCCACCGGTTTGGAATGTGTAGAATCCGTAAACTGAATCACAAAAATTAAATACAAATTACAGATTACTTGAGGGGTATGAATCTACTGCTGTGTGTAGCACCAATACCTGGTCTTCCGTGTTTAACTGGTTTGTAAGTCAAAGAGAACTCTCCGAAATAGTGGCCGATCATTTCTGGCTTAACTTCCTGTTAAAAATGTTTTCGCAAACTAAAAGAGCTCTTCGCATCAAATTTGTGATTGCTCCACCGCAAAGATGAACTAAATATTTTCAAAGGAAAAAATTACAGCACCAAAATAATAAACAAACGATTTCTTGATAACTCAATACACTATAAATTCGATGTTATAAAGCGTTGAAGTCTATAAAATGTAGAAGAAGCAATGTGAACAGTTGTAGAATGGAAAAAAAAGTCACCAGTACAATTTCAGATCATGCTGAATAATATGGAATTTTTTAGTTCACAATGGACATAATATCATAATAAAATAGTAATAACCACACTTTAATATACGGAAAATTTATAATAATCATTCAGCGAATCGTTTCAACAACGATGTTGTCATCTTGATGAAGAAACAGTAACATTTTGTTACCTACTGAAGGTGACAACATAATTTTCGAAACGATTCGTTGAACGATTATGAATACTCTGTGGATTAGAATGCGGTAACTACAACTCCATAATGATATTATCTCCACTGTGAACTGTGAATTTTTCAACATGTGGATCATCTGTTCTTATTGAATTTCTTACCAATCTACTTCTAGTGAAACTGTTAGTTAATCCATTGAAACTAATGATCAATCCATTAGAATAGAAGTTTGAAATATCTCAAAATCAACACGCCACATTATTCCATGATGTTTGGCTAAATTTTCATTTTATACTAAAACTAGATTATTCGAAAATGAATGGGAATAGATTGAAAAACTCCAGTGTTTTATCTAGTATCGTTTATTCGAGTTTAATTTGCTGAAAATATATCTAGTTTGAGTTTAGAAATTGAAGCTTATTCGATACCATTCGCGAAAAGATTCGAGTACCTTTTTCACCGGAATTGTGCCGAATTGTATTCTATAACTCAAGTAGAATTACTATGGATATCAATTACCAATTACATTTGGCGATAGAAGAAGAATTGGATACAGAGTACCAAGTTTGGGTGAAACATTCCGATTTCTCATATTACGATCCGATTTGTTCGTTTCTATTCTAGTTACAGATTAGGGCAGATTGTCATCGAAAATTTAGAAATGCTTCAAAGACGAAAGGCAAGGGCTGCATAATTACCTATGAATTGAAAACTTTTTTATACCTGATAAAAATTTTTATCGTTATTCTCAATGTGATGAAACAGCAAGTACAATAATATCATAAAAGAAAAAATTATATCCTATAAGTTTACAACTTCTATGAATTTTTTATATTTTGGTAAGATCAACTTGAAGAAAACCATAACCAAATTTGTAGAAAATTTTTTTTAGGAAATGATATTCGATGAGGTTATTTCACTTTACCGAATAGAAAAACATTTCATCTCTGAACAGAGCCGTCAACAAAATGGATAGAAAAAAGTTTACCACATAGCTTCAGCTGTTCCAAGGTAAATGTGTGATTAGGATGATTTTATAGAAAAAATTATCTGCCAATGGATGTAGCACAATGCTAATCTTTAGTTCCTCAGGTTAACAACATCGTTATCGAAAGGATTTGTTAAACAATTTTAAAGATACTCAGATATTCATTCCTCAATTTTTTATGGCCTCGATTAAGCGATCAATATGTTGCTTCAAATGGTCATTTTACATCCAAGTGTAAATTTTCAGCTCGATCGAACCTGCAGTTTCGAAATTGCTAGAAACACAAAATTGTTAACGGACACATTAATGGAACCACTTGTCGTATTCTGCATTCAACGAACTTCACCACGTCATTTGTTATCCGAATAACCTACCCTGAAAATTTCATCTTTCTATTTTCTATAGGTCCCACAGTTTGAAAGTTATCTTCTATTCCGCCGCACGGACATTGGTAACGCTAGAATCGGGACTTCACTCTGAAAATGATTCGTTCGTCCAATAGGTTCAATTGAGCCAAACTTTCACATTTGTCTCATTCGACAAATCGATCTACTTATAGAATCCAAAGAACCGAAGATTGTTTATTATCCGAGTCTAGGTGTACAAGTCGGGTTTTGGTTTGGTAATCGGTTGACCTACAAGAAACAGATTGTTGTTATAAAATATCTGCAAATGAATCATCGGCGCCCGGTTTTGAAGAAAAAATTATCAACATGAACAGAAAACTGGGGTGTGTAAATGCATACTCTTGGATGCATCAGTTTTGACATATTAAAAAAGCAATATACCTTTTTATTACAATCAACTAATTTTGCCGC
Source organism: Harmonia axyridis (assembly GCF_914767665.1). Classification (NCBI taxonomy): domain Eukaryota; kingdom Metazoa; phylum Arthropoda; class Insecta; order Coleoptera; family Coccinellidae; genus Harmonia; species Harmonia axyridis. The sequence goes on along the minus strand of NC_059504.1, from coordinate 28,730,673 downwards.
CAATATTTTATATATCTTGGTATTAGGTACCTACATATTAAATATAAAAAAAATTTCCAATTTTAAAACTTGTCCGTTATTCTTTTCTTTATCATTCTTTTTTTATTAAATGCATCTGCATCATGGAAAATTAAACTTTGAAAATTTTTCAAACAATTCTGTGATTTTTCATCGACAAGTTTTTCCTCAAGATATTTAAATAAAGTAAGTTAATTGGCATATAAGATCTTTCACAAGTTGTGGACTCCAGAAATAAAATAATATAAGTTGAGCTTTTACACATTTGACACCAACGCTTAATAAATGTTTGTGAGCGAATAATTCGAAAGTATGGACATCATTACTTTTTATAACTGGCAAAAATTGGACTACTTTATAAATGCGTTGATAACTTAACTTTCAATTAAGGAACATCAAATCTCTTTTTCAAAATACGTATAATTTCTGTGAGCCCTCGATAGATCGTCTACCTTCAGGTGATGGCAAGTGATGGTTGGTAGGTACCAAACATGAACACATACTTATTTCGAGAGTATCATTTTCTGAAATATTTTTTCTTCATCGAGGAGTATTTCCGTTGTTTGTATTCCAAATAAATCTTATACAAAATCAGCAAAAAGTTCAGAATCAAATGTCAATAATTCAACAATAATTTTCTGAAGATGGCTAAATGTTTTTCTATTCGAATATAGGCTATTGTGAAATATTTGAATCAATCGAAAAATCAAACGAATAACAACATCAGAGTCTAGTTTTATGTATATAGTTTCAGATTTACTCTGATGTTTGTTGTTATGGTTTCATTTATATTTGAAAAAATTGTTGACTCTTTGGAATAAAAGGCGATATGTTGTTTCTTAATTAATTATAATTTATTTACATGAAAAAATTAATTATGTGTCGTGGCCATCATTTGGATGGAATACATATCTGTCTTCAGTCTAAAATTTAAAGATGGAGTTTCTGGGAGTAAGTCAAAGCTGGAGAAGCATAGGAGCTAAGGCCTGAGGCAGCATATGAGGTGAAGGATGGGGCGGCGTAGGAGCTGATAGCTGGAGCAGCATATGATGTGATGGCTGGAGCAGCGTAGGAGGTGAATGCTGGGGCTGCATGTACAGCAGCTACTGGGGCAGCATAGGAAAGGGCTGACGATGGGTGAACTGATACACCTTGAGCTCTGAGTACTGGAGCAGCAGCGGCGTAGGTGGTAATTGGGGCAGCATGGACAGCGGAATAGCTGGCTACAGCAGGGGTAGCGTGAACAGTAGCTACTGGAGCGGAGTATGAGATTGCTGGAGCAGCGGCGTAGGTGGTAGCATAAGATTTGATTACTGGAGATGCAGCAGCATAGGTGGCAACTGGAGCAGCATATGCAGATTGGGAAATTCTGTTGGTGTAGGAGTAAGAAGTGGCAGCTGGAAGGGTCTTAGCAATGGCTACTGGAGCGGCATGAACGGCAGCTACAGCTGGGGCGGCGTATGAGACAGCTGGGGCAGCGTATGAGACAGCAGGGGCGGCGTATGAGACAGCAGGGGCAGCATATGCAACAGGTGCTGATTGGATTTTATTAGTGTAAGAATATGAAGAAGCTACTGGAGCAGCATGAACTGCAGCAACTGCTGGGGCAGCATAAGATAGGGCTGGTGCAGAGTAAGTTGAAACAGCGGCAGGGACTCCCAAATATCCGGCATTAGCGTAAGCCAAAGCGGCGAAGAGAACTACGAACTGCGAATAGAAATATATTGTATTAAAATCAACGAAATAATTATGAATAAATTACGGTTTTTTACTTTTGATTCACTTGAAACATGAATAATTGAATGATAAGTATATACTCACTTTAGCTGCCATTGTTAACTGATGCTTTGGATGCTGAACTTGAAGTGATACCTTCCTAAGAATTACTCACTTTTTTATAGTGAATCTACATAAGACAGCTGATTCGTATGGGAGTGTCGGATCCTCTAGTAAACTTGCACGATATTTGTTAATCATAAACTGGTTCCATTCATTCCAATTCGTACAACTCGTCTAACTTTGCGTAAGCTGTAGTCCATGAACAATGTTTTCGATATAGCATTCAAAGAATTTTCATTGGCATTTAAACTCGTTAATTCTTGTGTCATTTAATTGTAGGTTACCGATATTTTGACGACGATTACTTCATATTGTTATATATTATTCTTGTCTGATCAAACACAATCGTATCGCAACTTTTGCTATTGGAATTTTCGAATAGATATATTTTTAATTCTATGATAATATGTGCATTATTATTATATATGCGAATAATCTTAAATCTTTGGATATTCATTCATTTTCTTCCGAAGTAACCCCGCAAAAACTATGGAATTTTTGTAATTCTTTTCACTTAGGAACTCAAACTATTACTGTAAACATAGGGTGAAAATTTCTGGTGCATTTGAAACAGGGGATTCCACGGCAAATTTGATTCGTTTTTTGAACATTATTATAATCCAATTTTTGGTTTTTGCCGTTATTTTTGTTCGATTGTGCAGCCTAATTGGGGAATTGTTTCCAAATTGATTGTGAGTTTTTTAAAACAAAAAGTCAATGTTAAGTGGTGCTTCCTTCTTAGAACATTCCTGAGAGTTATGAATTAGACTCAACGAAACTAGTTGAACATTCAAGATTAAAAATTATTGAATTTTTCCACAAAAAAAAGGCCTTTAGTTAGGATGATATTCATTCATGCGGCTATTGCGCCTTTGGGGATCATATATGTGTATCAAGGTTAGGTATCAATTGAAATATGTATTCAGACTCCAGCATATTTTTTTTCTTCATTAGCTGGTATAACCTTAGGTTAAGTTAGGTTAGGTACAGCGCTTTCGGCTCGAGTAACTATCATCAGGACCACTAAAATTACCAAAAAAGTCAGAGAATTTCCAAACGACAAACCAAAAAAACCTACTGGTTATGAAGTAAAAGAAATGAAATGAGATATTAACATGGAAGCTTTATAAATACTCAATCATTACGAGTGTGTTGAAAGATCTCTGTAAATTCACAGTTAAAGATTTTCTTGACTTAGTCGACATTTTAAAGGACCCAAGTTTGATCAAAATTTCACCATGGCTTTATTTGACGTGAAAAATTTTTACCTACACTTGTACTCAAAAAAATGAAACTCTAAAATTACAATAGGTGCATACATTAAAAGTTATTTCTAATATTTTTCTGTCACTTTGAAGTTCAGTTGATTTTTTAATTTTTTCGATATTTTGACTTGATGATGGTCCATACATAGATACTTTATTAATGAAAAGATTTCTAATTATGTTCGAGAATGCGAGGTTCTTATTCCATGCTTCTATGATTATCATTCATTTTACTTTATGACAAGTACCTAAGCATTTTTGAGTTTGACGTTTGTATAATAAACTGTTGGACCTCTTTTGTAATTTTAGTGATACCAACTGATATATTTCACCACCTAGAATTCATACAAGTACATCTCCACGATCCCACAATAATTGTATATAAGTATATGTGTTCTCCAAGGGCTCAATTCGTTCATGAATGGACGAGCCCAAAAAGCTCCTGAATCCTGATCAGTGCTGTATTATTTTTTTTCTGCAACCGTCCGGGAAGTGCTCACTTTCCGGAAGCTTTTTCTCTGGGAAAGTAGCATTTCCCGGCCTAGTCCGGAAAGTACGTACTTCCCGGACTAGGCCGGAAAAGAATCATAGAATCCATAGCAACCGAGATAACGGCTGACAGTTCATATGAAATTAGTTGTCAAAAATTTGCATGTTTATTGATCGCAATCGCATTAAATTTGGAAAGCAGCAGCGATATAGTGTTATTTCACACGGTTGCCGAAAAAATATTGTACGCAACACGCCCGAAAATGGTTTTTTTGGACTCACAGACTTCCAGGACTCGCTTACGCTCGTCCTGGAATTTTGTCTATTCGTCCAAAAAAAACCTATTTTCCGAACTTGTTACGTAAATTACTATTATTCTATATTCTGCTTAAATTTTTTATGCTATGGTGACATTCGTCATACGAATTTCACATGAAGAACATCCCCTATACAGAGTGTTTCAAAATTCAAAATCAAAATTTGAGCTCGAAATAATATTTTTAATTTGTCCGCAAACAATTCGTTACCGAGCTACAACGTTAAAGTTTTAAGATTTTTTTAGTTATTTCTTCATAGCTCTTTCAGTTTTCGAAATATTAAGATGAAATTTGAAACATAGGTTGAACCTATAAGGTTCGTTAGGTTTCTTATTTTCCCAAGAAAACTTGTACAAAAGTTCATAATTTCTATCAATAGATTGCAGACCACTTAAAACAAGAATAACAAATCCGATATGTTGATGTTGAAGAATAGTGTTCTGCTGAGCTATATTTTCATAACTGTACTATTTGTCTATTCGAAAATTTATCTTAATCCCTTCCATGGAATGTGAATTTGCAAATATGAGTGAGTGTAGTTAAATTTTGATTGTTTTTAATGAATTAGATTTCCCTACTCTTATTGAGAACTAAATTCCAAACTAATTAACTATGATTATAATATAGACGATGGTTTCTGGAAATTCATTATTTCCTCGATTTCACATTTTATACCCCTTCAAGATATAAATTTCGATGAAACACAATGAAGCGCCTGCGAAAAAGATTCTATAGCATCTGATGTGTCCGTTAACATTGCTAACAAAAGCCCTCATAATCTCTTCAGTAAATATCTGCATAAGTCAAACACAAAGCCATGAAGCGAGAGAAGTCTCGCAGTTTTAATGAAAATCCAACCAGCTGAACTGAGATCCTCTAATAAAGTGATCGTTCCTCTATGAGATTATATTTCACACAGAAAGTTCTGCCCTCTTTATAAAAGACGAATTTGAGCTGAGAATATTCATGATTATGGTGTAATCTCGCAGAGGGGAAAAATAACAACTGTTGAGGTATTTTCTTACTAGAAGATTTGTTAATGCTTAAAATGAATGAGATAGTTTGTCAACTCTCAAGATCAACACTTTCATTCCGAGAAACGGAAACATCCAATTGAATCATATTGTGAACAAAAATTGACAAATAAAACGGATTGTATACCTATTAGGTCATAACTTGGAGTATGTACATAAATCTACATTATTATATTCATGCAACTGAATGAAGAGTGTGATTTATAATATTCAACCAGATATAAATTTCAATACGACAACTATGTGTTGTCAAATATTTTCAGTAACCATTATTGGGAAAAGGCCTTTTATGCTAAAAATATTTCCAAAACGTCAATATTACGAAGTGAGCAATGCTATGAACTATCTTGGGTTTTATATAGGAACCGAACTCCGAAGAAGTTCAATTGAAAAAACAAAATTAGGTTCCGTCCAGAAAAACTGAACAGCTTATGTGACCCTTTTTTTTAATTTGTAGTGCTCCAGAAATATGTATAGAATCAATTTTTTTTACACCGCGCCATTCTTGGAGGACCCTGTATTTTGTTATAAAGGGTTTCCTATTTTGAAAGATCCACTGAAAAATCTCCTTGGGAAGAGCCTAGATCAGAAAGTTTTCAAATAAAAGTTTCTTAACCTTCAGAAGAAAATCGAATGCAGATATTCAATGCGACTTTTGATTTCAAGGTCAAGAATACTTTTTGATTAGAAAACATAAATTTATTTTTACAGATTATTCATCACCTCATTGAAAAACTAAAAATATTTTGTCTGTTTAATTTTTTCCATTAAATTGAAATCTCTGGAGATGAGTGTTTCATGCCCAATGTGGTCATGACGAAGTACTTCTCATACAATCTTTGGTTTTTGTATTCCGTGCGAACATATAAAAAAAAACCGTTTATTTAATGTTTTTTTTCCAAATTCACACATTTTGAAATTATTACCACTGCAAAATTATACAGGGTGTCCCGAGAAGAATGCGACAAATGGATACCATGAAATGAGGTCATTATGGAGGGAATCATATCAAGAGTTTCAATCGCCTGAGTGCCTTCGTTTGGGATATACAGGGTGAAATTCATCGTATATGAGTAAAATTTCACAGTTCAATAACTCTTTAACTAATCTACCGATTAATTTCAAATTTTGAAGTTTTATCACTCTTTACTATCGCCTTCCTTCTAAATTTCTGAAATAGAGTATATCAGATCCGGACTAGGAGAATTTCAGATCTTCGTGAATATTGAATCACCCTATACGTGAACTTTTTACTTTTTACTTCTTGGCACGGTCATACAGGGTGGACAATAAAATTTCCCTTATGCGTGAAATTTTTTCAGTTCGATAACTCTTCAACTAATCTAACGAATAATTTCAATTTTTGTTTTGTTACCCTGTACAATTGCCTTCCTTCAGTATTTTTGAAATCGAATAAATCAGATCCGGACTAGGAAAATTTGGGTTAATATCATGATTTTTTCGTTTTCGTAACCACAAAGAATTTATTCATCATTCCAAATCTCCTTCTTGGCGCCGTCATACAGAATGATCAGTTACATTCCCTTATGAACAGAATTTTGCAGTTCCCGATTCACTGGGAATGGAATCAACAATTTTCACGTATGGGCTTAGGATAATCCAAAATAGTTGATTCATAAAAATTCCCAAGTTAGATTCTCGATAAATGTTTGGTGCGGTACCTACAACAACAATTTGATTTGGCCTAATATTTTAGAAAATAGGTACATAGGAGAAATTTATGAAAATTTTCAGATACATAATTCTGTTTGTTAGAAAACATTCCAATGGAATCATTGTGGTTGCAACATAATGGAGCTAATGCGCACTAACCAAAAAGAGTGCGCGAATATTTGACTGAGACTTTTGAAAACAAAAGGATTGGCAGAGTGGAAATGTGGCTTTGCCTCCTCGATTCCTTTATCTGACACCCTTGGATTATTTATTAGGGGATACCGACTTACAGTACTAAGGAACTGCTACAAAAAATGTATGATGTTTGCGATATTATTAGATAATCTCAACCGAATACGATAGCGAAACCTGTGAAACAACTATATCAACGTGCTCAAAAATTTATTGAAGTAGAGGGATACAATTTTGAACTATTCTCGCTGAACTGAAAATATTTTATTTATTTTGTTTTTGATTCATTATTTTCAATTTATTTGCTGTTCATGTTCTATTCTTTATCCAGTTCAAGGATTAAAAGCTTTCTTGAATAATTTGAGAGAAACTGAGAGAAGGCATTCGTGAAGGGTGTAAAACTGCAAATCTCGAAATAATGAACTAGTTTTCATTCTTTTGTTAAGGATTAATTCTAAAAAAAAAAAAGTAAAATGAAACAAAAATGTGGAAGAATCATTGAAATATCTGTAGAAATGAAACAGTTATGGGACTTTGAAGTTTCGCTTGGAAGAATAATTTCATAGTACGTGTAAGTGGCGTGACGTCACACACTAGACGACTGGTATTCGTAGAGTGCTTACGAATTCACTGGTGTACAATCACTTGTGCCGTTCGTGTCGTGTTTTGTTCGTTACACGATGGCTGAAATAACTTACTATATACATACATATAAATTACTTTTTTTTTTTACTTTTTACTCCTCACATAAATATGTTTTGCCATTGGTAGACTTCAACAACCAGTACACAACTACAAACTGTTTATGAGACGTTTTTTTAAATAAATTATCGTTATAAGTTGAACCATGATGAAGCAAACTCAAAAGTAGATACTTACTTGAAAAGTTTAACTCCTTCTATTTCAGCACTGACATAAGAAGGATTTGAAGAAAAAAACTCCATCACTGCGAATATATCTATTTTAGGCAAATTGTCACTTTGTCCTTTCACGAAGCCTTCTTCCATTATGGTGATATAAAAACAAAACTCGATTTAAAACTACACTGTACAACTACAAACGGCGCGAGAGCCTTGGCGCGGCTAAGTATTTAAACGTAATTTATGGTGTAGCGATCACAGGCAAGTGCCGTGACGTCACAGACCAAAGACGTTCCGCGCTAAAATACGTAAATTTGAATAATCTATTTCTCAGTCATTTATTGATGGATTTTCAAAATTTTTCCACTGATTTATCAGTTTTGCTCTATATTTTAATTCTATCGTGTCAAATATAGTATTATCAACATCACTAAACTAGTCCATTCTACCGATAAATTAAAGAAATCTTGAACTATGAAATTTCTTTCATAGGGAAATGTTTATTGATCACCCTGTATGACTGTACCAAGCAGAGATTTAAAATTTTTATTATGAATTAATTATTGTAAAAGAAAAGAAATCATGATATCAACGTACAGGGTGATCCAATGTTCATGAAAATAAAAAAGTCAGAATCTGATTTCTTCGATTTCAGAAATTTTCAAGGAAGGCAATAGTAAACAGTGACAAAACTTCAAAATTTGAAGTTATTCGGTGGATTAGTTGAATAGTTATTGAACTAAAAAAATTCACTCTCAAGGGAATGTTTATTGTTCACCCTGTATGACCGTGCCAATTAGAGATTTAAAATTTTTATTATGAATTAATTCTTTGTGAATGCGAAAACGGAAAAAAATCATAATGTTCATGTACAGGGTGCTCCAATATTCTTGAAGATAGGAAATTTCTGAAATTTTCCTAGTCCGGATCTGATTTACTCTATTTCAGAAATATTGAAGGAAGGCGATAGTAAACGGTGAAAAAACTTTAAAATTTGAAATTATTCGATCGATTAGTTAAAGAGTTATTGAACTGTGAAATTTCACTCATGATATGAATATCACCCTGTATATCCCGAACGAAGGCACTCAGGCGATTGAAACCTTTTGATACAAGTCCTCCATGATGATCTTCATTCATGGTATCCGTTAATCGCATTATTTCCGGGACACCCTGTATATTCGTACGAAATTATCTGATGTTTCTGATTGTTGGCACCATTCATAACTTCAACCAGAATAAGGTGCCAGGAAAGATCAGTGCATTTCTGGGGATCTTGAAGACTAATGTGGAGGATGTTGTAAACAAAACAAATCATATTATAACTTATATTTGTTAAGAATCAAATTCAAAACTAGAATTTTCACTGCAAGTGGCGCGTAAAATAATGTTCGATAAGAACACAGAGATTCCGATCTATAGGACCTCTAATCTATGGTTCATAGCTTATATTAAGTCGACAATAGGTGTTGACAAATCTTTACAGAACCTTGATCTTGTAACAAATCATCAATCCAAAGGAATCTTAAGTCTGTAACAAATCTACAATTCAAACGAATCAGGTCCAAATTAATTTTCGTAACACAATTTATTGGCGGGCTTCAATTATATCAGCGTCCAGATGAAACTGAATTTCATAGCCCACTCCCAACCCTAAACGAAGTCAGGTTGACATCTATTTCGGAGTTTATTTTTCCTGAAAGTTTCACCAAGTTGCATTTTATCCTTAATTTTCCTCCTTTCGTTGCAACATGCTGCAGGCAACATATTAAAGTTATACTTAATTCCTTGGAATTGGAACAAGTGTCTTAATATTCAGTTGTTCGTGGCACATTTTCCAGTGTTCACATAGCCTGGAGTCTTGATACTGAACGACGGAACCACTGTGTCTGAAATATTTAATTTAAATGAATCGCTTGAGATATCTGGTGAACACTGCCACTAAAAAACAGAACAGAACCCATGTGTTTAATTATGTTCCTAGTAAATCATTCGAAATGAGAACCCTTATTTTTTACAATATGACTAGGTGCATGTAGTTCGAGGAAAGCAATGACGTGAAATAAAAAGCATTTGGGTGCTTTCAGTCAGTTGCTAACCCCGGTAAAGAGTGAATTTTGTATGTATAGGGTTTTCAAATGAAATCATTTTGATATTAACGAAAAAGAGTATATTTTAACAGAAATCAATGGATAATTATTTCATTATAAAGGTATTCCATTAACAATGGAAAACATCTACGGTTATAACACCATGCCCTTTTAAAAAATTTTTTCATGACCAATTAGGTACCGCATTTGCGTCTATATGTATATCCTCGATAACTCCGCAAGAGTTTTACAAAAATAGGTGACGCCGTCTCTAGGATAGGTAGAAAATTGAAAAATAATTGGGGTTTGCTGGATAAAAATTTTTATAACGCCATTCGTATTTAATATAATGAGAGTCGAAAAAAAAATTCTACACATTTTTTGAAATTTTGCCAAAACTACTGGCAACATTGTAATGAAATTTTATACGAATATATTTTGGAAGGCGATACATCCCATGAATTTGTTCTTATATCTGATCGATGCTGTTATGAAGTAATAATAAAGTTATTAATTAATATTATTATTATTTAGAATGCATTATGTGAATTAAAACATTTTGGTCGCTTGAATGAGAACTCATCGATAAAACGGATATGTATTAAATTTTTCCGAATGGATGGATTGGCAAAGCTCCGATTCATTGGCCTCATTGGTCATTTTGCGTCCCATGCACTACACAATTTGGTCGTACCTTAAGAAAAATGTTTATGCTATACAGAGATAAATTCACCTCAAGAATTTAAAGACAGAATTAAACGTCACTTTAATGACCCCTTAGCAGAAGCTGATCTTCAACTGTTCAGAAGATTAATGAATTCTGCAGAGAAAAGGATAGACTTGTGTATTTGTGGAAATTGAAGACATTTTGAACACTAACCCTAATTGAATTTCTAAGTTTTCATTTAATTTTTTTTTGTGATTTCTTGTTTAATTAATAACTTTATCATTCACTTTAAATTGAATTGTAAAATTGAATGATATTTGAGTTCCCTTGACATTCCGACTGATAATCATAATTTAAAAAATTATGTTGAACACTGCTCGGTCGAAACCATGTAACTAGCGCCTTTTATGAGAATCAGATATAAGAACAAATTCATGAGATTTATCATGTATCAGCTTCTACAACATGTTGCCAGTAGTTTAGGTAAACTATGTGTGAAAATGATCAACGCTCATTATCTTGAATATGGATAGTGTTACGAAAATTTCTTATTGAGCAATGAGTTGGTATACCAACTCATTTAATTTAAGTTTCAATGAATAGTGACTTTTGAAAGAATTTTACACATTGGCTGATAAATTGATTCTAATTTTGAAAGATACAGTGCAACTGCAAGGTTAAAATTCTTCACATACTAAATGGATTCTTCAAATTTTATTTTTGTCTTATTATGATTTGGCTCTTTTATTCATTCAGCTACACTATTCAAATTTGTCTACCAATTTTTTTCGTTTTCTTCAACAGTTTAGCAACCACATTTAAAATGATCCATAACAGTTAAATGATTAGAATTTTGCAAGCAGGTTGGTATCCAGAATCCAGTGTCCATCAAGAATGCAACAATTATTGAAGAGCCTTCAGTAAAAAGGAATATGCATATTTTATTGATCCTCAATGGGATCTTTCATGGGCAACTCTTAAATGAGTTGATATCTCTTCGTTGGATTTCCTTGAAATGTGAAAGCATTTTACTATATTTTCCCCATATATGAAATCATGACGTTGTATGACATCCCTTCGTTATTTAGAAAAAAAATATGAAAATAATAACATATACTGTTATTTCTATGATGAATTATAAAACCATAGCAATTTTCAGTGATATTTTTGTAACCAGAAATAAAGCTGCGACTGGATGTTCAAGGTCTACTTCGAAGTCAATATTTCCTAAATGGACGTTATTATTATGTGCATACAATATATTAATAGCATTACGAACTAAAATCACTTCAACAGTCTATTTTGGAGTTCAACTAAGAAGAGAACATTTCGTGAAGGTACAAATTGATTCTATTGGCATCATGTGGTCCAAATTGGTCCGATTTAGTGAATACCTGCAATTCATACTTAGGACGCAATTTCTGAACTTGCATCTAACTGATGCAATATTGTGGTCAGGAAACTTTCCATAGAGAACCAACAGAGGTATATATTTCCAGATTTCACCAACAATGTCTTCCCGAATCCATTATATAGCACAGTGGGGGAGAAAATAAGCGAAATTCCGAAACTCTAGTTAATTTGACAAAACTCACTCACTGGGGCAAACGGAATCATCTACATGACCAAATAAAGCGTATCTATTATGCATTTGTCGCTGAACTTTGAGAGCTTCACGAGGAATTCTGACGTAAACGATGGATTCAATTATGTATGTTTCAGTGCTTGCTAGAAATTCCTTTGTATGAGGATCGTTTTCGGCATTTTCATCTCTGGTGGATGATCTTGGAAATTTCATTAATTTTCACCACCCTGTAATGTTTTAGACTGCATGACATCTACTAGCCTAATGGACCTTGTTTTCTAATGAAAGCTCGTTATATGACACTTGTTCGTATCTCTAATAGCAAGATGGCGTAGTTTTCCCTAGGGAAGAATCCTCGAGCCTCTAATGTTTTAAGTTTATATTAATGACTTGCTAAAGAACTTACGGGAGGGTAGATAAAACAACCTATTAGGTACATAAAACAGTTCTTGTGTTAATGTTTGATTGGATCATATCATGAAGTTCGTTTCATATTCGATCAAGATTGTAGTAGAACAATAAAAAAAAATTAAATATAATAAGAAAACAATTTACGTATCGATGTATGATAATAATTTCAAGCTTCATGCAAAATTTTAAATTGATCGAATCATCATAAGGATTAAACGCAACCGAAAGAGTGTTCAAAAGCTCCTTTAACAAAGTCAGTGCTTTCATTCATTAATTTCCTCCGAAAAAAAGTTCGTTGACAACTTCAACATTACTCAAAAATTTTCTTGAGGGTTTTCCAATAAAAGGTTTTATTCTTTTGGAGCTGTCATCTATTGACATTTGATAAGCAAAAATCTCACAATTACGAAAAATACGGGCCTTCAACAACGCATTGAAATTATCAAAATTTAATACAATTTGGTGAAAATTTTGCCCTCACATTTCGCAAAACTGAATAATTTTTGAATCATCGTGAAGCACTTCTTAGTCGGCAAAAATTTGAGGTGTTGAAATAAGTTAGTGCCTCGCTCAAGAACAACTGTAAATATAAGTGCTCCAGCTCTTTTTCGAAAATAAGTTTAGTGCAACTGTTACGGAGAATGGATTGCGCAACTAACCTATGATTGATAATTTTTATGGTCAGCATTGGAATATATTGTTTTAGGTTGTTTAGTTTTAGGCTGTTTGTCAACAAGACGGAAATAGACATGCCACGCAAACAGCGAAAAAATCGCAATTTTGCAAGAAATTTGTCTTGCCCGTGTATTTCTGATAACAATTCGCCACTGAGATGTTGGGACTCAAAATTCATATAATTCACAAAAATAACACCACTATTAAGTATCAAGAGACCCTTTGCATTCTTCATCGATCGAAGACAATTGTGAGGAGGGAGGGGGATAAAAACCACGACTACAAATATTGTCGTCAGTACATCTACATATTCGTGATGATTAAAGCGTTTTTGGAACAATTCCATAATCTTTCTCCTAATTATAATTACTGAAAAATTGAATATCACCTTTAAAAATATTGTTCCTAAATTGGAGATTGTTAATTTTAAGAATAAAAGTCATATAAACATGAGCCCACAAACGCTTTGTTATCGAGATAGAGGGTGTTTCTTGTAGTCTTTTTTTGTGATAACTATAACGGTTTTCTCATGTTTATGGATCATTGCAACATTTGAGGAGAATTAGTACCAAAACCAATAATATAATTATTCCCCATAGCTTACTGACAGGATTTTTATGATAATTTGGATATTCCTAAGTGTTCGAAGAAAACTGTTTGGAATTATTTTTCTCGAAATTAGTAACACCTATGACACAACTACAATGAACCGAAAAATTCAGTACCATATCGAAGTTTCATTTTACATCCTTCTAATCTACTTGTGGTCCACCAGTGAAAAGTTCTGGAGGAAAATAGCGGGCACGCTTCCAGCAAAACATATCACCCTGCAGATTTGCAATCGAATTTGGTTTACATTCCATGTTGTAAACTCTGAATTGGAATAATTATGCTAAATTTCTGTTGAACATCTTGTGAACTGCAAATGCCGAGAAAAAATCAAAAAAGACTCAAAAACTCAAACTTCAAAACCCTGTATTTCAAAAACGAAGCATTTGCAGACCCATGTTTATAGAATATTATTTTTTAGAATTATCCTAGGAATCTCTCATTTTCGTTGGAATCTCCAATTTAGGAACACCCTGTATGTATAAAGTGTTAATTTTGTTACATCAATTTTGGTTAATTAGTCAATACCAATTCCGCTTATATAGAATCGTGATGGTCGATAATATTCAATAAAATCATAGAGAACCATTAGCGGATTTTAAAAATACCTCACATGACGGTTCTTCAACCATTCGTTTGAATTATGCAAGGTGATATCCAATTTGAATCATATATTCGACATGTCTCATTTGACAATCATATAAACTCAAATTCATGAAATTGTGTTTATAAAGACTGCATTGATCCCTATACAGTTTCCACGAACGGATTTTTTTTCAATATTTTTCATAAATAGAAAAAACTGATACTGCATTGAATACCCTTCAATATTTAGTCATAAAATTTTATGGAATATTGCTGTTGTAGCCCGTATTATTGACAAAAACGCAGGTTCGTCATTTTCTCATCGATCTTAAGAATTAGGCATTCCACAATCGACATTACCTTCAACGTATTTTGTATAAAGACTAGATCCCTTTTGAAGTTCAGTTAACACAAGTCAACTCGTTCGATCACCAGCAACGATATATCTTCGCTGATTGGTTTCTTGAAATGCATCAAAATGATCTGGATTTTCATCGGAAAGGCCTTTTTCCTACCACTGCAATGAAAGGAGCCTATCTCCCATAGCTTACAGAATTTTAGTAGTTCACTATGCATTGCTCATATTGTGAGAAATATTTTTCTTCACGGAAATTTGTCCACACCTGCTTGATAGACCAATCAGATTGAGCTGTTGAATTGTCGTTTCTATGGAAACGTAAGAAATGTATAGGTACTCTCAACGAAGACCATTTTAAGTTGAATCAGGTCATTACTTGTATTAATTAAATTTGTGCAGTTGTAGGCAAAATATAGTAAGCAACATGTGAATATATCTATCAGGCGTGGTGTGGAAAAGTGCTATGAAATGTAGACTACTTTTCATAGCAGTTGTAGGAAAAGTCCTTTTCTCACTTTTGTGTTTCTACTTTCGTAAGAAAAGTAAAGTAACTTTAGTTGTTGAACTATCTATTATTTTCATCTAGGAGGCTACGTTAATAAACAGAATTTGGGACTCGGAAAAGCCATAAATGATTGTTGAGAAGCCTCTCCATTTTCTACGTGCTACTGTTTTTTGGGCAGGTGGTGTGTTTGGACCTTACTCATTCGTAAAAGAGGCTGAAATAAAAGTTATAGAGGATATTTCATTGTTCTACAATGGATTCAAGACCTTGAAGATGAAATTCGTGATATTATCGAGGACATCCAGCTCATGTGCGAATTGGTTATGAAAAATTTCATGAAAAATATATACCTATATGGTGCTGCGACCGTAGTTGTCTTGACCATTTGGATGATGAAGAAAATGTTACAATGAAATGCCCATCGCCCATCTTAAAATATACACGTTTTTTTTCAAAATCAAAATGAAACCAGGAAACAGCTATATATACCTTGCAAAGGTTCCATTTTCAAATCTTTGCATCGGCTATGAATCTGTTGTGCTATTCCATATAAAATCAAGTATTTCATTCTATGAGCTACACATAAAATAAATGTAATGTTTTTTCAAAAAAATTCGTTCAACTGAAAAATTGATACGTTGAACAAGTCGATCTCAATAGCATTTGATACTCTTATAGCTCTTTCAATTGGATTATTCATGTCATAGTGACATTAAAAGGAATTTTTAATAGATCACGATGTCTTAAAGATATATGGTTCATGTTGAGGTTGATTTATTCTGATAAATATTTATAATCTGAATAGTTGTTCAAAATCTGTTATACAGTGTTTTTTCAAGTTAGACATGAACCTTGGAGGACGAGTTAGTGTGAATCATTTGCTCATTGAGCAAATAACCAAAATTCAACATTTTACGAAATATTTGAGTTTTGTAGAGATTTCTTACCGTATTTTATTTTTCGTTGATTTTTTCAACATTGACCAAATTTGGATATTTCCTGGACGATTTTCGTAGCCAGCTAGAAGTCCGGATCTGACACCGTTAGAATACACGAAGCAGCGAGAAAATTGAGAGTCATTCTGCGCGTTCTTACCGCAGTCTGGTCGTAAACCCAATAACTATAAAACGGAGAGTTCTCAAAACTAGAGATGTTCAGGGTAAGATCAGATCTTGAATGAATGGTTTGAGTCAATGATGGATGAGAGGATGATATGCTATTAGGGCACGCGAATAATTTTTTATCCGATAATTTCAAAACTACATTTAATTAGTATGAAATTTGGCATTTAGATGTGAAAAACAATTTCAAACTCAACGCATTATTTCATGTGGTCTTGTAACCAGAACCAATGAAAATCCAAGAATAATATAGAAAACAAATTGCAATACATTTCTGCAGTAACAAAACAGACGAAGTAAGGATTTTAGGTGTAGATAAAAATAAAGAGTAATATTTTCAAATTTTCGAGCTGATCGTATCATTGGGATCACAGAAAAAAAAGATTATTGTAAAAGAAATGGCCTATATTTCTGGGACAACTATATTGATATGGTTGAAATTTTGCGCGAATGTAAATAGAAAATAATAATTCCAAGCTTCGTGCAGAATTTCTTGTTGATAACGTCTCAAGAACCATAAATAATTAAAGCAGAATATAAAAAAAATAGAAATTTAGTGCAAATAGGAGCTTGCTCTCCAAGTGTTCAATAGTCGCATTAATGCAACGAGTATTAAAAAGCTCCTGACTTCACGTCAGTTCTTTATTTTTTTTTTCATCGAATGTAAATCAAAGAGGATTACTGTTCGGATTTTGTTTTTGCACAAAACCGATGTATAATTCTTAGCAACCTTTGATATATCAACGGAATAACAAAAATAAAGCTCCTTATTCTTCCATTCCATTTTATGCATACGATGAGGACTTATTCTCCTTTCCACGTTCGAAAATACAAAAATTATAGTAGAGACTTTTTCTCAAACGAATGCTCATCTCAGATTCAAGACAGCAGCAGCAATATGCTATATCCTTCCTCTCGCAACTCCCGGTTCATCCTCTGAAAATGTCCCGATGAGAAATCTCCTCCCCTCCTCACCTCCATTAGGTACTATACTTTCTTGGAAATCACTTTTTCAGGGAACAATTTTCGCGGGAAATATGTTTTGTCTTTTGATGGGAGCAGAAAAATCTTCTCATCTCAGATCATACGTTTACATCCCAAGTTGCTCGTAGAAAATGCGAATACGTCGCCAAGAAGTAAAGTCCATTTCTGAGGGTATTAAGCTTCGGATCTGAAGATGCCTAGGAGGATTGCTAATCAAGAATAATTGTGAGATATATCTTAATGATATTAGGTCTGTCAGCTGGTGGGGAGAACGATGCCAAGGGTCAAAATATGTGAGCTTATCTCTGAGTATTCAACACATTTACACCTGATATGTACTGGCTGAATCCAGTATAATAATACCTGTTTTATGATCTTATGTGTATCGTGAAACCTCATAAGTGGAAGTTGAGTTTGTATAATTGAAGATACGTGTCTTACTATACTTATGCTTGCGGGAAAAATAGAGATATATCTCTAGGATAAATTCATTCAAATCGAATCAAATAGAGTTCATTTTATTCGATATTGAGGTAGCATCTAATCAAAAAAATTAACTCAGTTGTAATCTACCAGTCTACCACACTAATACAAGGAATTGCTTCCTTGTATTCAGTTTTGGAGATTGCTGGAAGGATTTATAACCCAATCCCTTAATCGGAATCTTCCTAGTATATCCGAGATATTGAGGTTCCGGGAATTTTGCATTGGCGATGTTTGCATGTATCAAATGCCCAATATAATTTTTTATTAGATTTTGGGGTCAGATTCCGTTGCATATTTTTGAGAAAGTTGCAAATCAGAAAATACATGAATACCTAAGAAATAATGCATATTGAAATTATTGCAGGCTCCACATAATTGGCTCTGTAACAATTTCCTTGGATAGAGGCTACACAGATTCCTAATAATTATTCAATTCATCCTTCATTTGATTCTGGTATACAGGTTGTATTGCAATTATTCAGATCATTGGAAATAACTTGATGGATGTTTATGTTGATTATCTGCGGTGTGAAAGATTTTCGATTCCTTGAAAAATTGTCTTAATGATTTTAATAGGCGTACGATATTGTTTTTCATAACTAGCCTTGAAAAAGAAACGAACTGTTTCGAAACGTCGGCGTTGTTAAAAATGAAACAGTAGAATAAAATCGTGTCCAATATTCCCAATATTGTTTTTATTTATTGAACAACAATAGATGATAACCAAGTAATAATCAGTTGAAAAGTATAGGTACATAATTTTTGATTAAGACGATTTTGGAAATGAAGCAATATTATGAATAATAAGTAGGCTCATTTATTTCGTATTTTACCCCCCTGATTATAATTAAAACACTATGAACTACTATATCGTCGAAATTTGATTGGAGTTTTCTCCATGGAAATCTGAAATTGCATATTGAACTATAGTCAAACTTCGATGAGCTACTGATATTCGAAAACTAATTGACCATTTTAGAGATGATCAATTGAACATGTTTTAACTAAAGTAAGCTAAGGTTTCAGATGAAAAATTTATTTATCTATAAAATGAATACTCATCAAGAAAGGTCCCGACAATGCCATCGAAAATTTATTAGCGTGACGTACAGTAAAAAATATCTCTTAACCTATAGCTTCTAAATAACAGTGGGGGATATTAGATAATAGGCATTTTAAGGCTCCTCGCTTATTATTCTGATGTAGGTCAGGTCTAATGGAAAAGCTTTCCTACATTTACCTTGGATTCAAGCTCATTACTTCAGTTCAATGGTTTGAGTGGACTATGATAGAAAATCATATCATAAATAAAACAATATTTTAATTTCCTCGGAAGTTATGGATTAGAAATCGATCCGTTGCAAATGTTTTTTCAACGTCAATGTTGAACTACTGGATATTCATAAATTTCCCATGGAAATTCGACATTGATGTTGGATACCGAAATGGAGAGATAATATTTGAAATCCTCAAAAATATATTTGTTGGTATATCCGATGTGATTTCTATCTCAATTTTCTAATCGATTTTTTCAATATGAATGACAGCTGGGCTGTCTCAGTGTTTAGATTAGCAGAAATGATTATGGTATTAACCTACAGAGTAATAATAATAATAATAATAATAATTTATTCATCACCATTACATCAAATAAAATATGAAAATAAAATAACAAGATTGTGAATGACCTAAGCAAAGCTTGTATGTATTCACAATCTGTTGCATTTGAATGAATAATTATCGCGTGCAAAAGACCTAAAAATGAAAATTATCGCCAAACGTGTATACAGGAGAAGACCAAGGAGCGTCCCAAAAAAAAACAAAAAAAAAACAATAATAATAACAGTAACAAATGAAAAAAAAAAAACACATAAAGAGTGAGTTATAGTTGAAAATACTAGCAAGTCAATACTCTCACAAATCTTTCAGGATTTTCCATTATATAAACTTTCAATCTATTTTTATAACCTTTGTGTCGAGGATTACAATTAACTTTAAACTGAATGGGCAAACTATCATAGAATTTGGCGCCATTATATAGAAAACTGTGCTGTAAATGCGTGCCATATAATCTGGGAATCGGGATAGAATGGTTTGAAGCATATCTTGTGACAAAGTTATGCTGCACAGGTTCAACGTTTTTCTTTATTTGTCTTAGAATGCACTCATATATATATATACAGTTGTTCAAATTTAAGTTGCCTTGTCTCATTGAAGAGTTCATTTGTGTTATATAATACTCCAACTCCATGTATAATTTTTAAGATAGAGTTTTGAATGACTTGTATAGAATTCAGATAACATTTAAACATCCCTCCCCATATCGGTAATCCATAGCGTAATATTGAGAGAACTAAGGCCTCATACACTCGTAATAGCATGTTTTCATCAAGAACATTCCTTAATTTATAAAATATATAGACCAATCCTTTCATTTTTTTAATCATATTCTCAACGTGGACATCTCATCTAAGAAACTGATCGATGTATACGCCCAAATATTTAATGGAGCTCTCTTTGGCAACAGCCTGGCAGTCACAATTTATAGATGTGCAACATTGAGAGTGAACAGGTATGGAATCAAAATCTGGTTGACCAGCTGTTGTAAGTGAAAATGTAATGAACTTGGTTTTATCTATATTCAGTTTTAATTTACTATTTTTCAACCAAGCATACACCGATCTCATACCTCTCACAGCCTCCTCATAAACATGGTCCCCACAGAAAAATATGACCGAGTGATCCAATATTCACGAAAATAGAAAAAGTCTGAAAATTTTCCTATGCCGGATCTGATTTATTCGATTTCAGAAATATTCAGAAATAGGAAGGCGAAATTAAAGTGTGACAAAACTTCAAATATTGAAATTAGTTGGAGGATTAGTTGAAGAGATATTGAACAAAAAAAATTTCACTCATAAGGAAATGTTTATTGATCACTCTGTACGACCGTACCAAGCAGAGATTTAGAATTTTCATTATGAATGAATTGAATTCTTTGTGGTTACGAAAACGGAAAAAAATCATAATGTTCACGTACAGTATGATCCAATATTCACGAAAATAGGAGAAGTCTGAAATTTTCCCAGTCCGGATCGGATTTTCTCGATTTCAGAAATATTGAAGGAAAACGCTAGTAAAGGCTGACAAAACTTCAAAATTTGAAATTATTGATTTACGTATGTTTTATTGGTACTTTCTATATTTTTTCATGGAAATTTTTTGTTTTCGTGTTCATATAGGGCTCATCTACAAATTAAAAGCAATTTCAAAATATATGCAACACCCCTATTCTTTCATGATTTCCAACCGGTAATATCCAGCAGTAATCCAGTGTCTAACCAGCCCCCTATCGGAACTTATTAACGGTTGTTTTCAGCAGGGCTACTTCCCTGAAGAACTCAGGGTCGCCAGAGTAATCCCGGTGTATAAAAAGGGTGATCGAGATGAACTTGAA
Organism: Harmonia axyridis; assembly: GCF_914767665.1. Classification (NCBI taxonomy): domain Eukaryota; kingdom Metazoa; phylum Arthropoda; class Insecta; order Coleoptera; family Coccinellidae; genus Harmonia; species Harmonia axyridis. Next base: position 28,709,452 of record NC_059504.1, on the reverse strand, counting down.
AATTATAGACCCATATCTATTGTTCCAGCTCTATTCAAAATATTTGAGTGCCTCCTAAGACAGAGATTGGTGGCGTTTCTGGAAGGCCACTCTCTGCTTGGCCAACATCAGCATGGCTTCAGGAGAGGTAGATCCACAACCACTGCACTGACTGAGATGATCGATTTTATAATTTGTGCACTTGATAAGGAGAAAGAGCTTAAGATATCGAGCATAGACCTAATCAAGGCCTTTGACTATGTGGACCACCAAAGACTGCTGAGTAAGCTAGAAAATGTGGGTCTTTGGGGCTCTGCATTGAGATTATTCAGATCATATCTACAGGATCGGTACCAGATTGTGGACCTGGAGGGAAAAAGGTCCTCTAGTAGAAAAATGAACTCTGGTGTGCCTCAGGGATCAATGCTCGGACCGATTTTGTTTCTTATATATATAGACGACTTGGTGAGTAACGTGGAGACGGAAGAGAGACTTCTTTTTACCGATGATGTTTCCTTCTTAAATGAACCCAAAGATGCCCATCAACTTGAATGTAAGTCTAGAGGTGTGGTACAAGATGCTGCAAACTGGTTCACGGCCAACAACTTAAAAGTGAATAAAGATAAAACACAGGAACTTACCGTAACCACTAAAGAAACTCAAAACTCGGGTAATATATCCCTTCTAGGTATGGAAATAAATGGAAATTTCTCATGGGTAAAACATATTGACGATCTTTGCGGAAAATTATCCACGGCAATTTTCCCAATCAGAAGAATCCGAAGCACATTGACGGAGAGGGAAGCTCTACTGACATGCTACGTTCAATTTCACAGCAAAATGACCTACGGCATCATCTTCTGGGGTGCATCACCGGAGGTTGAAAGAGTGTTCATCCAACAAAAGAAAGCACTACGATGCGTTGGCCAAAGTCAGCCAGTTGACTAGCTGCGAGCCACTATTCAAAAAATATGGTATACTTACCGTACCCAGGTTGCAATGTGTTGAAATGTCTTCTATATATACATGATAGGAAAGACACCTTCTGCAAGCACTCCGAAATACATGACCATAAAACAAGATTCAGAAGCAAGTACATAACCCCAAAGCATAGGCTACAAACCACACAGAATACTCACATTTATAATGGGATTAGATTCTACAACAGATTATCTGAGCAGATCACTTAATTGAATGGCGCAACATTCAAGAAGAAGATCAAGTCCTTCCTTAATGAGCGATCTGCGTACACGATGAACGACATATTGACCTCTACTCTATTTTAGCTTTGTTGTATTGTTTTGAATGTTCCTTTATGTTATTTGTGTTTTAAATTGATTTATGGCAGATATTTGCATTTATATAATTATGTTTTCCGTATCTTAAAGTCTGTTTTTAAAAAGAATTTATTCTATTTTGAATTAAGAATTACAACACTTGGATAAATAATTAATAATTCTACAGATTAAGATTTGGGAAAAACGTGAGTTACAAAACGAAGCTTGATGTTCTAAATCTGATTCATAACTAACTAAAGTCTGTCCTGAAATCTACAAAGAAAGCTTTATGAGTTCACAGAGAGAATTTGCACTTCAGCACTATCGCGTACATTTCCAAGAACGGCGTTGGCCGAGCTTCTTCTATTATGTTGACTTGTGCTGTTTCGGTCGATGTGGATCTCATAATACCTCCCCCCTTAGTTCAGATAACGTCCTCGTTATCAGTGGGATCACCTGGGTTGTTCTCGAGGTCGATGCGAATGATTTTCCTCGGATTGTATAACAGGTCTCTAATTCTTACTCTGTTTATCATGACAGTGATTGTTCCAATGATTATGAAACAGAGTAAAATTCCGCTTATGGTATAATGCGTGAGCTGAGTTATTGGGTGTAGATAAATTGGTTGATTTTGAAGTTTCTCAGCTTCTTGCAGGATTGATGTAGGTTCTCTTAAGTGTTTAAACTGAAGTTCCATTTTATAATCGTAACTCAATGGGAGTTTCGAAATGTTTTCAAATTTCATCTCAAAAATTGGTTCAGTGTTTTCAAATATTGAATTGTCGATGATGATGGTACAATCTGAATGTAGCAGATTTATTCCTTGTATGGATTTTTTCATAATTATACCATGGCAATCTTCTAGTATTGTCTGCGTATTCTTAAACAGGGTGAGAAGCTGTTTGTTCTGAAGTGTATGGATTATTTTATAGTTGTCTTTGATGAGCACTTTTTGACACTGGTCTGGTGATGACAGGATGCAGGCTTCTTTGACTGGTGGTTGAAGACATAAGACAATGGAACTGCCTAATGTGGAAATACAGGCTTCATTGGTCCAGTATTCTTCGTAGTTGATTCTGACCAAATACTTTTTCGGAGGTATTACAGCAATATCTTGGTGGTTAGGTAGAGGGTACACTCGGGAATAGTTTGTGGTGATCTGTTTGAGAATAGGAATTTTGAGGAGAAAGCTGATGGATTCATCCGTTCCTATGACAGATATTTTAGCAAACTCTATAGTTTTATAGAGATGAACGTGATCGATTGGAGATAATTGTTGTGGTTTATAAATTTTTTCGAGATACTTTCCAATCAAAAGAAGTTCATCGATTTTTATGAGTTCTAAATTTGGTATTCCTTTCATTGCAAAACTGATAGTTCTTTCAAGCATCAAGAAAGTATTCAATAGATCTTCTGCTTGAAGTATTTGATATTCAACAGTCATTCTGAATTGTTCCGTTGATTTTATGTTTTGAAAAAGTAATTTAGTATGTTGAATATTATCATTCAATAAAGCTAAATCTTCTGAGTACCTTTGTGTTAAATGATTTGCAAAAGAAGTTAATTTATTAATTCTTTCAATTTCAGAGTTTTTAATTTGATGGAGACTTTCTATGTTCTCGTTAATAGTTTTCAGATCATCGTCGTCTAGATTTCCTGTGATAAATTTTATGCCTTTGCCAATAAAATTAGCCAAACCTCTTTTAACTTTTTTGTTAATGAATTTATGAAGTATTTGTTCAATTTGGGCTAAATTCGATTTTAATTGAAGGTAAATTCTATGAGATAATTCATCAGTAGTTCGATTTTTCTGCAGTGCATCAAAGTTGTAATTAAGTTGATCATAATTGATTTGTAAATTCGTGATGTTTATAAAAAAGAGAAAATTATGGTAATGATCAAGAATTTTGGCCTGACTTAAGGGTTCTTCAAAGTATCCATTACTGATTATTTTGTTGACCTGAAGGGCCTGGTTGATTTGGGTCTGTATCAGGAGGATCATTGGTATCCTGAAAAGAACAAACATTTTTTCTTAGTCGTTTGACTTTTTTGATATGAGCTGTGGTTTCTCTAGATTTTTGAGTTAAACCACTAATTTTATTTTGTTGTTGTCGTTCAACTGTAACTTTTTCAAAAGGCGGGTCAGTTTTTCTGGGTCTATTTCTTTCAACGTAGACTTCTCTTTGTGCTAGATTTGGGGGATCGTTTCTATTCTCATTTATTCTATTCAAATTTTTCTGCCCTTTTTCTTTATTCCGTTCGTAAATATGGTCAAAAAATGGTATTATTTCTTTCTTTCTTTTTTCGTTGTATTGCTCGTAAACTGTCATGTTCAAGTCAAATTCTGGTAATTTGTCGTACGGACCGTAAAGTAAATGAAATGGAGAATATCCGGTCGTTGAATGTATTGATTGATTATAGATCAAAGTTGCAGTGATCATAAGATTTGAAGGATTTTCATTTGGATTTTTCAATTTCAAAATTCTGAGTTTTTCTAATAGTGTTGAATGAAATCTCTCAATAGGAGAGTTTGAACTTGGGTTATTCACAGTAGTAAAGTGTAAATCAATTTTATTCAACTTACAATACTCTAAAAAGGTTTTATTATGAAATTCTCTTCCTTCGTCACCAACAATTTTTTGAGGAATATTATGATGTGCCAAATAATGGCGTAATTTGTTGAGGATTGTTAATGCTGTACCATCTTTAACGAGATACGACTGGGCGTATTTAGAAAAGAGGTCTATTATTGTCAAAAATTTGGAATTAAGAAAAGAAAAAGTATCGATGTGTATTACTTCAAATGGTCTCTTTGCAAGAAGAGGGCCAGAAAATTTCAATCTATAAGGGTGTCTTTCGTATTTTGACTGAAGACATAGTTCACATTTATTTATGATTTCAGTGATTTTGTTTTTCATTTTCGGCCAATAATACTTTTTTGATAAAAATTTGTGACTTTCTGAAATTCCATTATGATTTTTGTCGTGATACTCGGAAATAATTTCTTTTTGATTTTCCTCGCAAATTACATCCAATAAGTAGATATTGCTAATAAAAAGTTTGGCAGAGTAGTTAAATGATTCTTTACAAAATCTAACGAGAGGTAAACGCAGCTTATTGCCTCTAAAATAAATTCCGTAAGATTCATTTGGTCTGAGAATTTCTTTGAAAAGTTTAGAAAAATCATCTGTAATACAATTTTGTCGTATTGATACGCTATACGTGTTTCTTCCGAAGGGTTTACTAAATTTCAAATTGAATTGTTCACCGATGTTTAAAATAACTCGATTGGGATAGATATTAACTGATTTTTCTGTAATTGGAATGACTTTTCCATTATCTTCTTGGGTAGAATGAATGGTAGCATCAGTATCGGAATTTTGATCATCATTTAAATTTTGTTGTTCACTATTATTTGGAATAGATAATTCATCGTTTTGGGGATTGAGAATATTTTCTAATTCTTCATCGCTTAATTCAGGGAGTTCACTCACATTTGGTAAAATAGAGGATAGTTCTACATTTAAATCAACATCAGATAGAAGTGGTTCATTTTCTTGATTATGTATTTCTATACGAGAAAGAGCATCGGCAACTTTATTTTCTTTGCCTTTGGTGTGAATGATTTTGAAATCAAATTCTTCTAATTTCAGTTTCCAACGTATGAGTCGAGAATTTGGTTCTTTGATTTTAGAGAGCCATACGAGGGGATTATGATCGGTTTCAATTGTGAAATGTTGGCCATAAAGATAAGGCCTAAAATGTTTCGTAGAATCTAGGATTGAAAGTAATTCTTTTTCGATAGTCGAATAATTTCTTTCAGATGAATTTAGAGTTCTTGAATAGTAAGCTACAGGTCGATTTGATTGTGATAAAACACTTCCAATAGCAACATTTGAAGCATCGGTGGTTAATTTAAATGGTTTCTCGAAATCTGGATATACTAAAATTGGGGCATTTGTCAATAATTCTTTGCATAAGTGGAATGCATGTACGTAATCGGGATCATCAGGGTTTATTTTTGCGCCTTTTTTCAAGCATTTAGTAAAAGGTGAGACAATATGTGCGAAATTTTGAATAAATCTGCGGTAGTAACCTACCAAACCTAGAAATGATTTGATTTCTTTCACTGTACGAGGTATTGGGTAATTTTCTATAGTGTTTAATTTTGAGGGGTTGGGGGATACTCCTTCCGGGGTTATCACATGTCCCAAAAATTCTACATTTTTGCTTAAAAATTCGCATTTGTCAAGTTCGATTTTTAGGTGGAATTCTTTTATTTTTTGAAATATTAATTTTAAGTGATTAATGTGTTCTTGTAAGGATTTGGAAAATACGACAACGTCGTCCATGTATACAAAACAGAATTTATGGAGATATTCTTTGAGTACGTTATCCATACAACGTTGAAATGTACTTGGGCCGTTTTTCAAACCATAAGGCATTCTAACATATTCAAAGTGGCCATTATTCACTGTAAACGCGGTTTTTTCAATCGATTCGGGGTCCATTTCAATTTGATGAAATGCTTTTGCCATGTCGATTGTTGTGAAATAACAACTTTTTCCTAAGTTATCTAAAATTTCTTCGATACGCGGTGAAGGGTATTCATCTTCTACGGTTTTTTCATTAAGACGTCGATAATCAATGACCATTCTGTATTTCTTTTGTCCAGATGCGTCTTTTTTCTTATCAACAATCCAAACTGGGGCACTGTAGGGTGAAATCGATGGACGTATAATTTTGTCATCTAATAATTTTTGAATTTGTTCCTGAATGATTTTTTTCATGTGATGGGGGTGTCTAAAAGATTTAACATAAACTGGTTCTTCATCTTTTGTTCGAATTTTGTGTTTTACATTATTGCTGAATGAAAGATCGGAATTTTCATTATAAAAAATATTTTTGAATTTACTACAGAGTTTCAAAATTTCTCGTTTTTCTTCAGAATTCATGTGTGAGGTGCTAATATTTTTAGCAATTCTAAAATTTTGGCTTTCTGATGGAGGTGTAGATATTTCAGTCTCTAAAAGAGATGTCACAGGTATTCTTTCAGAAAAATTTATTTCTATGTTATTTTGATTTGGTTTTGAAGTTGGTATAAAACAAAATCCGTTTTTCGCATGAGCAATGCATTCTGGAGTTGAAAATTCTTGAAAATTTAATTCTGGTAATAAAACATCACCGTTTTCTATAGTGACAGGTACTTTAACAAAATTATTTGCTTCGAATTTTTTCGGTTTTAATTTTGTGGAAGAATATGCAAGGTTGAATGGAATTTTCATGTTATTAATTTCTAAAGTATGTGTTTTATAGTCGATGTTTGCACCTAATTTTTGTAGATCTGATGTACCTAATAAAGCGTCGAATTTCTGATGCCAATCAACTACATGTAGATGGATATTATCGAAGATTCCTAGTTCGTATAAGAGTGGAATGCTCAAATTATTGTCAGCTTTAATAGTATTTCCTAAGCCTGAAACACTGAATTCTTCTTTGTATAAATATTCAAAAAATTTTTCGAAGGCAGGTTTCGAATTAATGACGGAGTTTGTTGCTCCCGAATCAATTAAAATTTTAAGATCAATTTTGGGTAGATAAATATAGGGCAATTTTGACTTAATTTTTACACAATTTAAGTCTAAGTTTCTTGGGATTCCGAGGCATTCATCTGAAAATTTTCGCCATCCTCGTAATAATTCTCACAATCAGGTTGTTGTTCAATTTCCGCATTATAATATTCCGTTTCATAACATTCTGGATCATCATTCTCGGTTTGAACATTAAATAATTCTTCCGAATAAAATTTTGGTTGTTGTGATTGATTTGGATTTCTTTGGAATGTTCTTGTTGATATTGACATGGGTGTTTGTTGTGGTTGTTTAGAAGTATTCCTAGTCGAAATTGACATAGGCGTGGGTTTTGGTTGATTTTTGTAAATATTTGAACCGGGTTTGATTCCAAAAACTTCGCGATTCGTGGGGAATCTTTGATTGTTTGAAATCGGTTTATTTATTGAGTGAGGGAAACCTGGTGGGTTTCTAGAATTGTTATTAAATTGAGAATTTGTTGCTGGATTAGTAAAATTTGGTGGGTTATTAAAATAATTTGGAGTAAAATTATTGTAATGATTTGAACGATTTGGATAATTTGATGGTTGTGGGCGTATGTGAATTGGTTTTTTAGGCGTTTCTTGTGATTTCCGTAGGAATTCACAATATTCCCATTCTTGTTTTCTATTATCAAAAAATTTACATCTATTTATACATTCTTCGATGGTATTTGAATCGAAATTACTTAGATAGGATCGATAAGGTTCTAGAATTCCAATTTGAAATGTTTTGAGGGCTAAATTTTGAATGTCCTGCTTTTTGTACAAGAGATAATTTGGGTCTTGAATATTTAAGGTCAGATGTTGAAGGAGATCATTTAAATTTTTTGATAGCCTACTGTAAAAATCTAAATAATTTTCACTTCTATGTTGTACACATTGACTTAATGATGAAATTAATAAATCTTCGTTACGTTGGTCTCCGTACCTTTGCCAGAGAACTCTTCTGATTGTAGGCCAATCAGAGGCATTTTGGAAAGCAATGAAATCTCTGGCTTCATTTTTCAATTTTGATCTTATAGAAAAATTAAACGCATAGTTCAAGTCAGGATTTAATCTTCCTTGCAGATGTAGTAGTAAATTATCGACTTCATTGATGAATATCGATAGATTTTGACCAGGTGAATATTCTGGTATGGAATTCAATAGTAATTGTAAGTCCTGTCTGGACATTACTTCGGTAGGTATAACGTTAGTTACTTCGGTAGGTATAACGTTAGAAGAAGTTTGGTTATTCATTTCGGAATGTGTTAAAGTTCTTCTACGATAAGGTTGAAATCTATTATTTCTAATCGATTGATTTTGTAAAAAATTTGCTCCTAGCTCTAGAATTTCTGAGTCTTCAGCGATAATTTCTAATTCTTGAGATGAGTTATCTGTCATTTGAAATTAGGACTGATGTGGAAAAAATGAGGGAAAAAGGGGTTGATGGACTTACACCAAGATTTGCATCCTATAGTGGTTGGTCCTTCCTTCTGGATCGAAGTGGTTGGCTTCCTTCTGTGTTGAAGGGGTGGTGCTTCCTTCTGGATCGAAGTGGTTGGCTTCCTTCTGGGTTGAAGGGGTGGTTGATGATGGTTCTGGATATCACATCAAGAGTTGAAACTCAACGGGAGTTCCTTGGACACAATCCGTAGCGGACACTTATTTCAGTTTCGAACTAAAACCCCGTTGCGATATCCTGTTCGCAGCGCCAATTATGTTTTCCGTATCTTAAAGTCTGTTTTTAAAAAGAATTTATTCTATTTTGAATTAAGAATTACAACACTTGGATAAATAATTAATAATTCTACAGATTAAGATTTGGGAAAAACGTGAGTTACAAAACGAAGCTTGATGTTCTAAATCTGATTCATAACTAACTAAAGTCTGTCCTGAAATCTACAAAGAAAGCTTTATGAGTTCACAGAGAGAATTTGCACTTCAGCACTATCGCGTACATTTCCAAGAACGGCGTTGGCCGAGCTTCTTCTATTATGTTGACTTGTGCTGTTTCGGTCGATGTGGATCTCATAATAATATAATTATATGTGACATACCGTGCAGTAACGTACCCAAGGAGGAGGGATATGAGGGATATATCCCCCTCCCAGGAGGAATATCCAGATATAACAACCTTATATATCACAATCTTATTATGAGTAAGCAAACTTCTTCAAACTGATTCAATTAATAAACAAGTCAATGAGTTAACCCAACCTGTTGGTTTGAAATGTTTTGAGTATGAACCTCGAAGTAAATGTTCATTATACAAAAGCTTTTTTACGAACAATTTTTCACGAATCGTTCGAATTTTTCGTCTGAATTACCTTGAGGTACCCGTTCCGTTGATCATTGACATAAAATTCGGTTGTTTTCTTCTCAACTGTTTGTTTTCAGTACATGTACAGGGTGGGCAAATTTCGATGTTTTAGCACTACAACTTTTGAACCAGAGGAGATAGACAAAATCTGATACCCACTTCTCGATCTCTTTTTCTGAGAAACTAAAAGGGGTAGTTTTCGTTTTTGGCCACCTTCTTTTGTTTTCGAGTTATAAGCGAAAATTGGAAAAATGGCGATATCGAAAAACATTTATCTGCTATTACTGATGATAGAGCTCTGAAATCAAAACATTATACAGGCACTTTTTTTCGTAGAATCCAGTGGCGTGCTCGTATTTTCAAAAGGGTTTTTAATTACGAAGCTATGACCCAAAGTTATGTTTTTTTAAATGGGAACACTAGATTTTTGTGCCATTTTCTGAAAGCTTAATTTTTCCTGATTTCAAAAATATATAACATCGTATGATTCGTATCAAAATAAATAACAGAAAATGGTCAAAAACCTTTTTTTACTTAAGAGTCTCAATATTTCTATGGTTTCAACTGTTGATGAGCCTTCCTATAACAAGAGCAGTGTCCTTCCGTCAATCTGATTATTTCTATGCTTTTCACTTATTTCTACAAAATTCGAATCTATATTTATTTTATTCAAATTGTTTTCGAAAAGATAAACGAACTTGGAAAAAGTTTCCTCGGTAGCTTGAACACAGTTTCAAATATTCATCTATTGAAATATCGAGAAGAGGTGTCGACTGTGCATTGAGCAATTGTTGTCATTATTAGGTTAAATATTATTTCTTGTTTGTCCCTTCGTAATTAAAATGTTGAGTTCAATCAGATATGCATTGTTTCATATGCTGTTTAAAATGGATTGGTACTTGTGCGTATTGATTCTGGAGACCTATGTAAATAATCTCCTGATACATGCATCTCATTACAACTCTTCCGATTGAAAAATTCGATGTTGTGGTTTCTCCGTTATTTCCAAATCAATTTTTAGATAAAAAATGTATAAAACATATCTAGATTAGAATTTTGTAGAAATAAGTGAAAAGCATAGAAATAATCAGATTGACGGAAGGACACTGCTCTTGTTATAGAAAGCTCAATTTTTCTGTGTTCATCAACAGTTGAAACCATAGAAATATTGAGACTCTTAGGTGAAAAGAGGTTTTTGGCCATTTTCTATTATTTATATTGATCCGAATCATACGATGTTATATATTTTTGAAATCAGGAAAAATTAAGCTTTCAGAAAATGGTACAAAAATCTAGTGTTCCCATTTAAAAAAACATAACTTTGGGTCATAACTCCGTAATTTAAAACCCTTTCGAAAATACGAGTACGCCACTGCATTCTACGTAAAAAAGTGCCTGTATAATGTTTTAATTTCAGAGCTCTATCATCAGTATTAGCGGAGATATAACTGTTTTTCGATTTCGCCATTTTTCCAATTTTCGCTTATAACTCGAAAACAAAAGAAGGTGGCCAAAAACGAAAACTACCCCTTTTAGTTTCTCAGAAAAAGAGATCGAGAAGTGGGTATCAGATTTTGTCTATCTCCTCTGGTTCAAAAGTTGTAGTGCTAAAACATCGAAATTTGCCCACCCTGTACTGTCATTGATAACTCACTTCCATTGTGAGGATGTATCAATTGAAAAATATTATTTGAAATCTAGTCAAGCCATCTATCTTTATGCGCAGAAGGTTTTCCATAGTTTCAACGGACAATTCGACTGTGGTCAGTCTTTATAACCAAGACGTGGCGTTATAGGCATCGTGTCACACTTTAATCCTGACCCAGTGAGTTAAGGGAGGCGCCGCATTGCAACAGAGTCACCTCTCCACGATGGTGTGAGACGGTGTCTTAGGCAGAGATCGCTGGATTGCCTAACTGAAGAGTCCACCAGCGATCTCGAGACGAAACACTATAATCCGTTGAGTTCCTTTTACGTAATTTGGCTTGGGAAAGACTAGCCAAATGACAATTTACGACTAAATTCTTATGTGAATCAGGTATACTTCAAGGTCGCTTAGACGAATAATGCAAATTCGATTTCTTAGTCAGATGTGACGAATCGTGAAAAATTGTTCGTAGAAAACTTTCGTATTTTTTGCCACAGAATACGAATCTATAAAAAAAAAGTTTCCTTTTCGATATTTTCGAGTGATTCAACTGAAAAATCACCCGGTATACACGCATCGATGATTTGATGTTCGAAAGAGAAAGTCCAATATTTCACGTAAAAGTGTATCATATACCATGAGATCTCTCATTCGTAATGAATTGAACCATTTCACACAACAGCAGATGAAAGACATATCCAAATCTTCCGCATATCTTCATTTTGCGGATATCCCTCAATTCCTAAAGCCGCGACTTCACGCGAACTATCGTTCCGCCTCATTGAGTCTAGACCGAGTTCAACATGAAAACAGCGACGTTCGTTTGTGCGAATCGGAATCGTTATTCAAACCGTCACGAATCAACGCCTTCTCGCATCCATATCCGTATTTCATCCCCGCTTGTACCCCTAACTGCCGTCAAATGTTTTCCTCGCGGTTATTCCTACCCGAACCGACACAAAGCGAGAGAATGGAAAGACAATAAACGAATCTTTTCGCGGAAATAACCTCAACTGTTTGATTCTGCCGTTTTTTTCGTCACGAAACTGACGATTTGAAGAGGTTTTAGAGGAGGTGTACAGGGTGAGTCAAAAATGTGTACCGAGCTCTTTGGGGTGATAGTACATTAAAAAAAAATAGTTTGATGAATGAACCTCGAAATAAACTTATCGCCTAAAATGCATGTAAGTTTGAATATTCCAACTTAATCATGGCACAAGTCATGAGTTAGATGTCATATTTCATTCAATCTACTTTATGAAATATTGAAAATTTGTATTGATTTATAAGTCTCGAATTCAGGAACTTTCAATATGGTTCTATCTTTGGAGGTGATCTTCAAATTTAAACAAACATGTATTGATATAGTTTAATAACTGAAACGAAAGAAGTATTTACAATAATGAAGTATTAATTACTCTAAAAAACTACAAACCTGAATCAGTACGAGTGTCGATATTTTATAAACTATAGATTAAATAAAATATGACATCTAACTCATGACTCGCATCATGATTGAATTTGGCAGGAATATTCAAACTTACATTCATATTAAGGGAGAGAATGGAAGTATATGTATCCTTCCAAAGTTGATAAAATTTGAAAAAAATTCCTCCTACTGAAAATAATTTCTAACTGTTAATTATCCAAACCTTGTTTGGGCAGACTAATTATTAGGTACTTATTGTTTATCAACGGCACATCAAGGTTATATCATCGGTAAAATAAAATACAGAATTATTCTCGGTGTGCTATAATATCGTTATCGATGAATCTGCTGACATAATGTGACTACAAGAACTCAAATATCTCGAAAACGGATCAATTTTATGTATTTGTATAAGAGTACCTTTTTCATGTAGTTTTCCTCTGTTTTTTTTTCCAAAAACGAATATAACAGAAGATGTTCCAATAATCATGAGTCAACCTCTGAAAACAAACTTCATAAAAATACCGAAACTGTAAAAGTGTTATAAAAACATATATTACAACAACATACTTTCATGCAAGAAATTTCTGTTTGATGGCATTCACCGTTTAGAAGTTACCCGGAAATTTTTTTTTATTTCATCAAATTTGGATATATCGCCCTTAATATGCATCTTGGGCCGTAAATTTATTCATCAAACTATACTTATTTTTCAATGTACTATCACCCCCAGAAAGCTTGGTACACATTTTTGACTCATTTTCGATCTATACAGATCGGAAATGTGGACAACAAAATTGAGATGTTAAATCAAAGCTTTTTAGCTTTTGTTCGCATTAGTAATTAGGAATTGGCGAACTCTATTACTTGTGTTTCAAAATTCTTCCATAGAAATATGCTAAAAAGAATGCTCCTTCCAGCCATATAAGAGGAATTCAGTGAAATACATACGAACCGAAGAATTATTCACAGGATGACCCAATTTGAAAGATACGCTGATATAACTTCTTGGGAAGAGTTGTAACGTTACAATTGCCCATGAGACTCTAAAGACTAATTTCCAGGGGTGGCCTGGCTTATTTGGCAACAAAACCCCTACCCAGGTTTCTATAAATTTAACAAAATTAAAATATACAATGATCTATCCTTTTCACTCTAAACAAATAATGAAATGAAAACTTAACTTAAATCGGTTTTAAATGAGGTACTCTGCTATTAGGATGGAACCTCTTCTGTAAATTATTTTCAGCCTTCTGAACACCAGATCTTATCAGGAAGCTATAGTACTCCAATCCCCATTCAACGAAGTTGATGTGATAATGCCAGGTATTACGCAGTTATTCTTTCAAATTCAGGAACTAAAGTGGTTTAACATACGTACTATCCCAAATTCTGTATGTCAAGGAAGTACTTCTTGATATTCCAAGAAAGGTTTCTGCTGTTCCAATTCCACGAGAGGTTTTCTTCTGTCCAAACCCACGGGAGGTTTTCTTTGTTCCAATCCCACGGGAGGTGCTTTGAGAAAATGAACAACGATATCAGAATATGTTAACTGAATTTACAACTCCTTCTCGGATTTCTAACCAAGAAATTACAAAGAGATCATTACATTTATCATCAAATAAACCTGAGAAGGAGTTTTGCTAACATTATTTGACACAAAAAGAATTCTACCAAACCTGAAATACGTTTCGACAAGATGGATGACTCTAAAAAAAACTACTGTTTCAAATTAAATTGATTCGTTCTGGTGAGATTATTACTGGTGAATACAAATATTCATGTTAACACTTACCGAAAATCCCGACACAATTCTGATAAATCAGATTCCAAATCTCAAATTAAATTAATAATAACTGAAATCTAAATCTTAGATACGTATTCTTGCTGAAGTCTCAATAATCATTGAAAATCTTTCAGAAGATTCTCTCTAGATCCGCGCATCTGCGTTCCGACCGATGGTATACGATATGATACGATTAATTGTCAAATTACCGCGTCTTCGAAAATTCCAGTAGCGTAACATGGAATGAAGCTTGCAAAATCGTTGCAGAGTCTATTTCAAAACATTTTTCAAATTAGAATTTCTTGGTCTTACAGGGACATCGGATGCAGATATTCAATATGACATTGGATTTTGATTGCAAGGATTAGCAGATTTTTTAAATAGGGAATATAGGTACATTTTCCTTGAAAGAACATTAATCTTCTCGGAGAACTGAAATTATTTTGTTTTCTCCCTAAAATGTATTAACAGGGTCATAAAAAATTAGGTATTTCCAAGTTATTTTCAATAAAATCACTTGTTATTGTTGAATTCCATATGATCATATTCGAAAATACAACAAATTTGTTTTCTCAATATTTCTTCAACTGCACATATGTGTGTCACAGAGATATTATAATCTCACAAAGAGTTGGATGTATAGATCCGAAAAAGGCTTCCGCTCGGAACCGAGAGCTGCACGTCTCTCCATGTACGAGCGGAAAACGCTTTAGCTCGAGATCGAGAGCCGTACGGCTCTCCTTGAGAAATGAGCCTGATGTCAGGCAGAATTGAAAATGAAACGGTGGTTTATAGAATTTTCAAGTAGCCACTACGATGTAACAAGTAATTCATGAAGAATTTGTGGAAGAAATGAGGTGAATGATCGTTACAAATACTTTTAAATGAATAAAACCGAATAATCAACCGTACGAAAATAAAGATCGCTTCAACAACCGATATCATGAGAAAAAAAAATTCTGACAACCTGCCCGACAGCAGGAACATAGTGAAAGCCCTCCATATAGAGAAAAAACATCTTTTAATAGAAATGAATTAAAAATTAAAAAAAAAACACAAAAAAATCTCATGATATATACACTATAACTAAGGTAAGCTAAGGTTTCAGATGAAAAAGTGATTTCTCGATAAAATGAATATACTCATCAACAAATGTCCGGACAATCCCATCGAAAATTTATTAGCGTGACGTACAGTAAAAAATATCTCTCAACCTATAACTTCTAAATAGCAGTGGAGGCTATTAGATAATAGGCATTTTGAAGCTCCTCGCTTATTATTCTGATATAGGTCAGTTCTAATGGAAAAGCTTTCCTACATTTACCTTGGATTCAAGCTCATTACATCAGTTCAATGGTTTGAGTGGACTATGATGGAAATTCATATCATAAATAAAACAATATTTTAATTTCCTCGGAAGTTATGGATTAGAAATCGATCCGTTGTAAAAGTTTTTTCAACGTCGAAGTTTTGTATCTACTGGCTATTCCCATGAAAATTAAACATTGATATTGGATGCAAAAATGGAAAGATAATATTCGAAATTCTCAAAAATGGATTTGTCAGTATATCCGATAATAATATGATATCTATCTCAATTTTCTAAGGCCCAGTTTCACCAAACAGCACTTGATCCCAGATTGATTAAACTCCGCTTGTTACTAAAGCAGGCTTAACAGTGTTTTCTGTTTCACCATGCATCAACCCGTCCGAAGATGATCGCGATTAACCAAATCGCGTTTAAATAGTCAAACCATTTGGCAACGTTGTGAACAAAAAGTTATATAGTGTTCTGTATCGTATTAGCAATGATGATCACCATTGGCGCTAGGTGTCAGGTGTCATTCATTCATAACTCATAACATTTCAAAACATTTGTCATCTTGTAAACAAAAAACAAAGTTAATTTTTGCCGAAAATGTCGAGTGATGTGCTTCGAAATGTCGGAAACTTGCAGAAGTTAAAAAGAAATTATCCCATTTCACAAAACCACATATTCTGGAAAAAAAACTATATAAGTAATTTTATTAACTTATTTATTTTTTTTAACAAGTTTAACTGCTTCTTGAATAATATTTCAATCAAACATATCAATAAATTATTCTTTGCCATAAATTTCATAAAACACAAAAACAAAGTTTACGTGTATTTCAAATGGGAAATATATTAAGCCTATACATATAGTCATATTTTGATAAAATTGACCCAAAAATTAGAAATTTCCGGAAAAATAATTACACAGACAAGAGTTCCATACTGATAAATAATTATTAATCTCAACTTGAAAGGTTGTAATCCTCCAAAAATGGCCGATTAGTGCTAAATCGCGATTGGTCGATTAAATGGCGCTTTGGAATATGGTGAAACGCTACATTACATTAATCGTGATCTAAGGCCTCACTTAAGAGCCAAGTCAAGATTAAAGCATTTGGTGAAACTGGACCTAAGTTCGGTCTCTTTTCGTGGTCACTTTGGAGAACTGCAGAACATATTTTTTCAAGGACTCGTTCATCCAACAAACAGGGAGGCTTTTGGACACGTTGTCTCGGGAGGTGTTCCCTGAGGCATACAATAACCTCCAGAAATGGTTATTTTCTCCTTATTATTCCTGATACTTATATAGGTTCAACTCAGTTCTTATTATGGTTTCAATCTAACTCTATTCAACTGACCTGTGAAATTGATAGCACATATTTGACAAATATATATAAAAAGTTTAACAATTTTTGTGATGATTATTTACGTTCTCTCAAGTATATAAACCATGCCATAGAATGTGAAAAAAGCCATAAATACCTATAATTATTGAACAAGAAATTATTCAAATGTGACAGATCTTATCGAATTTTGCACAGAGGAAACTGTCCAACAAAAAAATCACATCGTATTTTTAAATGGTAGACTAAAATTTGAAGTCTTTATTAATGATCAAATCTTAGGATTTTGAAAATTATTTGGAGGAAGTGAAAGTACTCTGGAACTTGAGAAAAATTCCAGAAAATACCTATAATTTATTTCTCGGCATTAGGCAGCCTTCCTCTCTTCAGAAAACGTTGACAAAGTTTTTCTAGTCAATCCGTTGTCCGAAATCGATAAGTGGTGGGTGGTAGGTATGATAAAAATCATCCCCAATTCATGGCGTGTTCCATCAAAATACCCCGCATCGTTCAACTCCTTAGAGTTTTTCCGAGTTTCGGGTAGGAGGAAAAATATAATAATTCAATTTCCGTCTAGCGGAAGTGCGTGAAATTTGGTGCATGCGTCTATTTCATGGAAGAAATAACAGAGTTAATTGTGGTCTCGATCGCTCCAACTTCGGTCGCTATTATCCTTTCATTTCCGATATGGATCTGGGTTCAAATTGATCGAGACTTATAGGTGTTAGGATTTCTTTAATTGCCAAATGAAACATTTGAAAGGTTTTTGAGCGTGAGAAATTCTAGGGTTGGCTGTCTGGTTTTTGCTGGGAATTGCGGCGGAGATATCATAGGAATATTCATTTTCGCGTTTTTGTTTTTATATTTCCCATCATTAAAGTAATACTTACATTTTATTCTTTATCGACTGTATCAAATTGCTTTTGTTCAATTCACTTTGGAAACATTCGTTTTCATTGACATCAACAATAGATTGAAATCAGAACACAAGGGGGTACAAAACATTTTTCAGCATCCCATCATCAAAAAAGCATATGAGATGTAATAATAGGATTTTTCAATAAGAATTGTCATTCTGAATAGTCATATTCTGACATTTGATAAGTTAACACTACGCTATTTCTGAAAATGAAACATTCACAAGGCACTGAGTTCGTTAAAATTCGCTACTAAAATGGTGAAAATTTTCCTTTTTTGGATCGTCGTCAATCACCTTCTCCGTCGGCACCAGTGACTCTGGTAAAAATTTGAACTGCTGGGACAAGTCCATGATGTGAAGATTCAAAACCGTGTGCGTCGCTCGAAAACAATTGAGAATATTGCTGCTGTAGCCCGTAGTATTGACGAAAACATAGGTTTATCGATCCCTTGCCGATCTTGGAAATTAGACGTTGCATTTTACAAACGGCATTACACCGTACTTTGTTGACCGCCTCCAACTCCAATGAAGGCCCAGACTACATGGATGAAGTGGAAAAATACGCGAAGAAGATCCCAAGGAAAACGCCCGGACAAGAAAACATCAATGAGCCCACTATCACGGAGGAATATCGAATAATCCTTTCGCAACTAAAAAAAATGGAAGAAAGGCCCCCTGGTCCCTATGGTATCGCAAAAATACCCTTGAAGCTCGAGCAGCTACGTGTTATTATATAATTATGTTATCCGATTCTCAATATCTATTTTTATTCGAAGTTACTAGTTTCAACTAAGGAGATGAAGAACTAATACTTTCATTGATTGAGAATTTACGGAAAATCAAGTTAAAAGCTTTCAATTTGTGTTTTAGGTCCTTCCATATTAATATTCAGGGGATAGTCACAGGTTTAGGACAAAGCAAGAAAACAACTTCTTAACACAAAATCAACGTTTCGTCGATATATTTCGACTTCATCAAGACTAAAAAAAATGGAAACAGCAATAATAGAACAAGAACACAAACAAATCATAACAGTTATATCTTATCTAGTTCTGTTAGTTGTTTAAAATATGTAGGTAGAAATGGCAAATATGTTAGAAGTAGTAAGAGTCAAACAGTCAAAAAGTATTTCATTCAAATTCGATAAATAGCATCTAAAATAACACAGAGCGTAAGAAAACAATAACACATGGACGATGAACAAACACAATGTCGCGCATCGGGCGCATAAACGATCCAACAAAACAACTACTAGTAGTTCACCTCAACGGTACATGAATTGTCTGAATAATGAAATCAAATGATTATACGATTGATGTTATCATTGAGTTTCACTCCTATGATTCACGGTATTGTTATGAATCATCTCGCTCAAATTTCTCTCAATCCAGATTCTCCCCCAATCCAAAACTGAAATCTGTTTTTGAATTGATGTCCTGTACTGAGAGAGTGTAAAGCCAGCGCTTTTTTAGCTTCATAATCTCTAAATTTTTTATGTTGTTAGGCTCTATTTGAGAGCAACTGTTTCGTCTGTCTTATGTAACATCTATTACAATCTGCGCAAGCAATTCTGTATATCACGTTAGAACGATCAAGAGTTCTAGCTTTCTCTTTCAAATTGGAAAAGAGTCATTTAACACTCTTTAGATTGTAAAATACTAGCTTAAAATTTGTGGACACTTTACGGATCGAGTTGGATATTCTGAAGGACAATGTCGGTACGAAAGGAAACCTAAAATGAGCCCAACCGATCTCTACTAGATGGAGGCTTGTACTAGTTGATGATTCTATTAACCAGAAGAGAAGGATTTATTAAGTTTCAATATTTGATTTATCTTCTTCAAATTCTCATGATGGAATTCACTTTTTTTTTTGACTGTTTGACTATTGCTACTTTTTACATATATGCAATTCATACATATTTTAAACAACTAACAGAACTAGGTAAAATATAACTGTTATGATTTATTTGAGTTCTTGTTCTATTATTGCTGTTTCTATTTCTTTTATTCTTGATGAAGTCGACGTACCTATATCGACGAAACGTCGATTTTGTTTTAAGAAGTTGTTTTTTTGGTTGGTCCTGAACCTGTGGATATCCCCTGAATATCAAGTTAAAAGGTTATGGCACTTGAGTAGGAAGTCTCTCTTTTAACTAACTAAGGTCGATTCCGTGGTTCCTAGAACAGGCATCTTGGCAATTGCTATGTGAAACATTCTCTTCATGTATCGATTCGATAATAATATACTAAAATTAAGACATTTTGTAGATACAAAAGAAACAAAAATTTCCTCAAATTTCTGACTGATCAACCTTCTGTCATTAGTTGAGAAAATTGCCAAAAGAATTATCCGCTCACGCTTGGTCGACATCATTGAGTTCAAGAACATTATTCCAGACGAACAGTTTGGAATTCATCCAAAGCACCACACCTGCTCAGAATCGTGGAATATGAACCAACAGGTTTTGAATGGATGCAGGGAACCAGTGCAATATTTCTCGAGAATTCTAAGACTTTTGACAATAAAATCTCTGACCCTAGAGATCTCGGAGGCAGAGTCCCTTTAGAGGTACTGTGATGTCTCCTATTCTATTCAGCATACACTGCGGACATTCTTCAGTCTGACCGAACTTTTCAGCTCCCATGACAAGTCAAAAGCCTTTCTATTAGCAACCAAATACCTTCAAGACGACATAAACCATCTGGAACAATGGTGCAGCAAAAGTAAACAAAGAAAAAAGCACTGATCTTCTTTTGTCACGGAGATTATTCAAAACATTCTGCCAAATATACGGATCTTATATCCTCTAAAAAAATACTTAAAGTCATCTTGTAAAAGAAACTCACATTCATGTCCACCTGGACTATGTCGTTCAAAAGGAAGAAATGGTGATTGCCAAATTTTCTACGCTGCTCTGTCCTCGCAGCATAATCTCCACATAAGAAAATTGGTCTTGAATAAAAACAGTGGGACCCCAAAAACCTCAGTTCACTGAAATATTTGAGGTGAAAACTCTAATTAATGATCTCCTTCACCAGCCATTATCCAAAAATCATTTGAAATTGTTCGAATTGAGTTACATTATAGAGGCTTCCACAACTGCATAAAATAACAGTTGCAATATTGAAGTCAATTAGTACTTATATTGAACAAATGAAATGATGAGCAAAGCAAGGCCAACCAAGGAAATGGAATTGAAAATTCACATCCTCCATGGTTTTTTGTGATCTGTATTCACATTTTCATTCCAAAGAAATCACAGCCTATTTAGATACTTTCCAGACAATTCAGCAGATTCGATCTGATATTGACTTTTGTAATAATACTGATATTTATATTAATAATTATTTTCCTTGAATAGTGATACTGATTACATTATATTACATTCATATTCATGAATGTTGTAAGGTTGATGGTCGATTTCAGAGCAGTCATTCTCAAATTGCATTGACTTTTTATCAATGAGTCTTGAACATAGTCTGACGTTCTCGTGTGTTCTACGGGTACGTATTAACGATTATATTCATATTTTGTATGCTGATGTCGATAGTAATGTTTCGTTGAAATATCCAAACACAACAGTGTCCTTGTGTTGATCCTGCAGACATTCAACTCCGGAATATCCACAACAATTCTACGTATAAAAATGTATGTATTCGACGAAGGACTTCCCAACCTAACTGTTATATTATGTTATAGTTTATCATCGTCTGCGAGTGTCTACTCGACTCGCCCTATAAAAAAAACGTAATGCCACCTTATTTCATCACTTTACGAGCCCGGAATGTGAAGCCAGAAAGAAAATAATATTCATTACGTATATTATCCGCGACGAAATCTCCACATATTCTGAACAACATCGTCAGCTGGTGAAATATTTTCGTCGTTTAGGAGACTCGGTATAGAACGCGAGAAAGTGGAATGAAGGTAAATAAAATAACTCGCATCCCTCCTGGAGCTATCCTCATATCTCCAATGTTTAACCGTGCTCTATACATAAAATTATTCGGCCGTGTTCCTGTTTGGAGGTGATATTTCTGTCTTAAGGTTCGTGCAGTGAGGGAGGAATTTTTTTGTTCCGTTTCTAACTGGATCCGGTTGGAAGGGGATTGTAGCGGTTAGTAAAAGTATCGTTGGAGTGAAAACATACAGTGATAGTTCGAATATTTTAATAATATTATGTGGAAATATTTCTGGGTATTGTGCTTTTCGAGTGATTTATGCTGATAAATCATTCGAAAAGCTGTGAAGGATACTATTCGCATATACCCCTGGTGCTATTTTCGTGGTAATTTTTTACTAACTATAGTAACCTATCAAATTACTTTATTTTGAGTGATGTGTCCAATTTCATCCAATCACATATGGATTAGAGCGATTAAACAACTCATGTTCTGATAAACCAACAGAATCCGTAAATTTCCCATAGTTAGGTACGGCGTCTTGATAAGTGAATATACTACTTGATGTGATGTAATCGTTTTTGTGTTTCTCCTCCTGCCACATTGTTGTGAACATTTCCATAGTAACATTCTTGGACGTTCGCCAAAAAATAAAAATCAAGCTCAGTGAAATGTCATTGAATTATCAAAATGCAGTGCATTGGTCATAATTATTGAAATCATTTGTTATGTAATCGAAACGAATACCACTCGAGCATAGACAATATATTCCGAAACAATATATTCACGAAACACCACTCGACCTGCGCTCTCGTAATGTTTCGCGAATTACGTTTCGTGAATTGTATAATCGAATATTGTCTATGCTCTTGTGATATTATAACTGAATATTTCCCTCCTGTCAAAAATTCTATGTGAATGGAATGCAATTATCGAAAATTACAGCGAATATTTCCCTCCTGTCAAAAATGTATAAGGAGAACAATTATCGAAAATTACAGCGATAATTGCATTGTAGGAAGCGAAACAGCACTGCGATAATTGTTCTGTTCATAGATGCATAGTTTCTATGCATCTTACACAGTTCGAATCTATGGCAATTCCATTCTACATCACTTTGACAAGTGATGTGACAGTTCATTCGGGAAATATTCCCCCGAATTACACTCGTGCATCAAAATTACCGGATAATTTCGCATTCCAGCGTGTTCTCTTTGAAAAACTGCATTCGGTCATTTTCATTTTTGGAGAAAGAGCCCGAAACCGAAGGTGGAAAACTCGCAGTTTTTATGACAACACGCTGTCATGCAAAATTATCGGTAATTTTGATGCACTTGTGCAATTACTTACGATAATTCCCTATATCCCTTATCGAATACCCCTCGGGCCTTGATAATAATAATAATAAGAGAGTGACAATACTTAAAATTTTGTCATAGAGAATCTTTAAAGCGTGTTGCTTAAAGATAATAGCCCTCGGCCTTCGGCATCGGGCTATTATCAAGCAACACGATTTCAGCATTCTCTATGACATAATTATCTCGGTATTATCAAGGCCTTAGGGGTATTACTACTGATAATACAATATTCCCATAATGTTTTTTGTTGAGATTATATGATCTTTCCTATGGCTAAGTTTTTCGGTGAGCTAATAAATCACCCTGTTCACCCTCACTACAAAACATCCTCAGCCAATTTTGAAATTGCACACGCTATCAAAGGATTGCGGTGTTTCTTGCAGGAAACACTTATGGAATTATCAATATGGCCCTTAGTGTTTCCTGCCATATATACCTCCAATCTCTATAATGGACCATGGTGACTTTGCCGAAGAGTGGTAGGGCAAAAAAAGAGTCGCTTCAATTTGTTTTGCAAATTGAAGATTTACACATTCCTGTATCCTTAGAAATTAGCTTATGCAGAACAGACATGCATTCGAGCTCCAATCACCATACACCATGCCAGTGGCGTAACCAGAGTTAAAACATGAGGGGGGTATTACCCCATTATTATAAAGCGAAATCTTTTATTTTTTTATAATTTTTTTTTAACTTTAATTCAAATATTTTATTTGTTTCAATCAATGGGGTTATGTCCCCAATTGTATTGTTATGTATATGGAACTTTGGGGTACCACAAGGTTCCATATTAGGACCCCTATTATTCATAATCTTTATGAATTATTTCTTCTACTTCATGGCTATGTATGAACACCTACTGTGGGCTGACGACTCTGGAATTACAGTGGGGCATCGAGAACTGCATGGGGTTGAACAGCTTGCGAGAGCGGCAGAGCTGAGAGCCAAGGAATGGTTTGTATCAAACATGCTATAGTTTGCAATGCAGAAAAGACAGAAACTATGTTGTTCAATTCGAGAGGGATTTCAAATCATACTACCAGTGAATCGGTAAGGTTTCTGGGAGTTTATCTTGATCCAAGTCTCACCTGGATCTCTCATGCCAATGAAACAGCATCCAAAATAATAAAAAATACCTTTATGCTCCGTAACTTGTCCAACATTGTGTCAAAGGATGTTATTAAGGTTGCCTATCATAGTCTGGTCGAGTCACATCTGAGATACTGTGTATTGATCTGGGGTAACTGTTCTAGTAGGGAAAGTATTTTCAGATTGCAAAGAAGAGCAGCTAGATTAGTTGCTGGTTTAAACTACAGGGATGATTACGTAGACGCCTTCAAAAAACTTAAAATCCTAACATTTCCCTCTATTTATATTTATGAATGTCTTGTTTATGCACATAATAATAACAGGGATCTTCCGAAGTTTGGTGATACCCATGATTATTACACACGATATAGAAACAACATAAAATCTAAGTATATGCGATCAGAAAAATCCAAGAATGCACCAATTTCATTTCTCATAAACTTTTTAATAAGATACCTGAAGACGTGAAGAGGCTCAGTCTCAAAAAGTATAAGCAAACTGTCGGTGAATTTTTGCGGCAGCATGCGTTCTTCATAGTCGTATCACTTTATTGAGTAATGCATTTATATTTTATATTCTGACATTGATGAGCAATGCTCTATACCATTTCATAGTTATTACTTTATTGAGTAATGACTTTATATTTTGACAATGATACTCTGTATCATTTAAGAATTGTATAACTTTATTAAGTTATTTCTACTATTTTTATATTCTGACAATGATGAGAAATGATTTATGCCATTTCGAAGTTGTATTTTTTATTGAATCCTGTGACGTGTGCAATACAATGAATTTTTGTAAAGGAGCATCAATAAATTATCTATCTATCTATCTATATCTAACTATCCTTCTCGTTACGCCTATGATTCTTGCCTTCTGCATCCCAAAAATCTTCTTTTTGTTCTGTATTGTTGTATTGGATGGAAGACAGGGAATAAGCTGTCCATATGGAATGCCGTGTTTTTGTTTTGGTGTTCTTGAGGATCGAAAGTACAATATGGAACATTCTTCTATATGCAACATAATAATAACTACTACATTGGTGGAATATGATGAAATGACATGGAAAACGAGAAAAAACACACAAAAAACACCAAAAAGACAAGTTCTAAATAGATTTCCCGTATGGAACTCATCTGAAACTGAAGATATTTTTTTTGCAGAACTAAGTACTATTATTTAATTTACTTAACCTATTGAAAACATTTTCAGTAATTCATATTTCTTTTTTCACAAAAAATTTGCGTTGCTACTGTCACACTGACACAGTATTTTCAAAACAACATACTGCCATCAGTTGTAAAATCGGTAGAGTTGCAAATTGGTTCAAAACTGCACTAACTGATATTTTTTTTCGATGTTTTCCACACTGAGATCATGAGATGTTCGCTCTTCAAAATCAGGCAGCAATCGAACAAACTTTTGGTTCAAACCACTACCCTATCTATCTTACTAGAATGATATTGTGAATGTTATCAATCGGACTAGATATAATAATAATAACTGATCTTTATTGATAACAAGTTATCAAAGGGCAATCGACCGAGGTCCTTCAGCCCTTGGAATAAATATTTTCTCCGAACCCTCCATTTCATAAAGGTTGGGTAGGAGGTAAGGTAAAAAGGCATAGAAGCTGTTTGGGATTGCCAAATATATTCTCGAACTCTAATTATAATTCGATCTGTTCATGTTTGATTGAAAACAAATTTCATCTTTGAAGTATGATGATAAAACGATAAAACAGAAAATTACTAAATATGCTCTCAAATTCAAAAATGTCCCAAATATACATTAGCATATATAGTTATGCCAATATATATTCATCCACAGCCTAATTATATCATACAAAGTTTGTCAATAAATTCTGCTTTATTTATCCATCTCATGGAAATAACTCCAAATACATACACTATATCCCTAAAGTATGGAACAAGTTCATTTTCAGCTAAACAGACCATTTTAAGAAATAATCCTGAAACACGTCAATTTTTTCATTTGAATTTTCCGTATTTTAAAATAATAATCTAATATACAGGGTGAATTACTTTCGAGTAATGACGTCACCGTCATTCTTTTTAAATGTAACACCCCCATTTTGTCTCAATTTTCCGATTATTCTAGCTGAGCTGATTCCAAAAATGTATCACATGTTGATTCCAATTGGTACAGGGTGGACAAAAATACAATAGTTTTGTGTGTGCTCATAAAGAACGCGTGACATTCCTTATAAGTTAAATTAACAATATTATCAAAAATACTTATTTTCTAGCAGCAATTGGAAATACAAAAACCAAAACAGGACAAGCTGCCACGAAAAACTACAAACAGTGGCAGGGGGCCTCAAATATGGAGTTTTTACGATATTTTTTGAGGGGTTTGCTCACACAGAATCTAACATTCACGACACAGGAGATACAAATGATACTGATGAAGTAATAATAATAAATAATGATATTAAAAAATAATTTGATGGAAACGAGGAAGAAAATGAAAAGTTAGAAAATTCAGATGAATTGACAGAAGCTGCAGTTGCATCTTGTTTAACGCAATCATTAAACGTTCTTCTGGATCAATCGCTTTACTATAATTTGTTTCTTGTTTACAAATTTTTTCTTCTATCAACTGAGGCATGAGAGTATGATACTATCCATAGAGAAGTTGCTCCTTGTTAATAGCATGTGTTCATATTTATATTTTTTGGTTTCTACAATAAAATAATTATCGAAAACAGTCATTTTGAGGAAGCAAATTCAAATCATTATCTTGGGGAAATAATAATATCTCTAATGAGTAATTGATCGCAAACCTTTCAATTTCCTCCTCTTCTGCAAGCCCTAAAAGCAGTAGAGCTTCTCCCGAAGAACTGTCACTTTCATACATAATTTTAGATGCCTACGTTTAATCTTGTCTTATTATTATCGCGTTGGTGTGCATGCTATACAATCTGCCCGCTGCCGCAAATAACGCATCACTCCCGTTCCCGCTCCCGCAGTCCCGCTTCGGTCTGTTCGTACCTTAAATCTCTAACATCCTATATTGTACTTCTTGAATACGTTTTCAGTTTCTTGAAGGTAGAATAGATTCTTAACGGCGTGACCGTCATTACTGGTAACAGCCACAAATTCCACCCCCTAGCTAAGCTGGTATCCTCAATGAATCAAAAAATATATGATCAGAGCTCGATAAATACTTCCCTCATCAATTTTTGGGTTTTCAATTCCAGATGATAAACATTCATATCTTTCGGAAGCAATATACGTCAACAATGAAATTCGATTTTCCAATAACTAATTGGTTTTCACCTCGGTTTTCAACCAATGTTTACGGACGGCAGAGAGAAATTGAAATTTCTGGTGTTCCTTTATTTGTGTACTTCAAGTCTTCCAAGCTTTCATCTGAAATAATGGATATCTCTTCGAAACAGTTAGATTATTTAGGATCCAAAAAAGTTAATCGATGTACTGGGAACAGCTCATTCGTTCGAATTTTGAAGAACGCTTAGTCAATACTCATTTTTCGTTCATAAAATCATAAATGAAATATGCTTCTATTTCATCCTTCAGTATTATTTTGGCAATTATAAACGTTTCAGCTATTTCAAAGGTACATACAGCAGTCTAGTGAAAAATCATCTACCTGAAAATATTCAATCGAATGATGTCGCTTTTTTGTTCTCTATGTAAAGGTGCATAATTCAGTCCACGTCACTTTTGAAATGTGTCAAGCTTCTACGGAGATATTAAAGTGAACTGCAAGATGTTGAATTAAAAATTCATGTCTTGAATTCGAGCAATATACTCAGCTACTCATCTTTTCACGAATTCTATATTTCTGCTCTGATTGCATTTGCATCTTATATGCTTATGTTTTGTTTTATTATTTTCGATAATACATTTTTCCAATAATCAAAAGGAATATAATATTCAAACACCTGTGAAATTTTCACAGTGTACATTTTGGAATTTGTAAAATACAAAATCCGTATAATCACATTCTGCTATCGAGAGCTTTCCTCAAAAGTGTAAGGCTCGTTTCACATCAACACGACACGACACCGGTATTCAATTCATGTGGTTAACGCACCTTATGAATCTATTAGCCTACTCCGAACAGTAAAAGACCAAAATAAGAATTTTTATGGAAAAGTACGAATGAATTAGAAATCTCAAATAATCATAAAATTTATATATACAGAGAATAATAGTGAATATTTCCCTCCTGTCAAAAATTCTATGTATATGGAGAACAATTATCGAAAATTACAGCGATAATTGCATTGTAGGAAGCGAAACAGCACTGCGATAATCGTTCTGTTCATAGATGCATACTTTCTATGCAACTTACACAGTTCGAATCTATGGCAATTCCGTTCTACATCAGTTTGACAAGTTTTAACAATTTATTCGGGAAATATTCCCCCGAATTAGTTCATATTAAGATGCATAGAATACCTGGTGTGTCTACTTATACCTGTAAAACTTTCAGACAAAACGGGAGATTTTTCGAATTTATACCTACTTGATTTCGAGGGATCGCGGGCTTTTCAGATGGCGCATACATCGTTTACATTTGACATTTCCCTCAATTCTCGACTCTTGTGAACCAAGGGCGTAGATCTTTTTTTTCTTGGGAAGGGATAATCGAATAAAAAATTTTTACAACTTTTATTCATATCTTAGAAAAACAAGTTTGATAATGAAGTTTGAACCAAATTACTCGAAATAATGTTTGTTGTTACTAATTCGGTTGTTCTTACCTTGTTCTCAAATTAGAGTTACGAAGGAAAATGAGAAATTACTTGGATAATTATGAGAAAAAAAAGTTTCATGAATATGAGCCCACAAAGGCTTTGCTTTCAATATAGGTACAGGTTGTTTCTAGTGTGTCGTACAGTTTATCAAATATTTATTGATCTTCGCTACAGATTAGGTGAATAAATACCAAAACTTATAATTAATGCATTCATTAGAGCTTACTAGCTGGATCTTTATAATAATTTGGATTTTCCTGAGGATTACTAGAGATTTTTCTCGAAATCGATAGCAGATACGACAAAACTATAACAAACCAAAAAGTGTAGTACTGGACCAGAGTTTTTTTTCTACATTTTTCTAAACTAATAGTCATTCACCAAAATATAGTTTTGGAGGAAGGAAGCAGGCATCCTTCCAGAAAATATATCACCCTGTAGATTTGCATTCAAAATTAGCATATCACATAGTGAAAACTTTAAACTGGAATATCTATGGCCAATTCATATTAAATATCTTGTGAAGGGAAGGTTATACGAGAAAATAACTTGAACTTCAACACATGTATCTCAAAACAAAATGTTTGGGGACTCATGTTATAGGACTTTTTTCCTTAAAATGATCCGGAAATCTGTCATTTTCATTTGTATCTCCAATTTAGGAGCACCGTGTAATTACCCCCAGTATCCCCCTATTTCTACGCTCTTGTCGTGAACTTTGAGTATAGAACAATAATATTTTATATTCTATGGTCTGTCATTATATTCCATTCATTTGAGTAAAAATTCGATATGAACTGATTGTAATTTATTGTGAATGTTTGCAGTGTCTAAAATCAGTATTCCCATTTTAAACGGCACCAGGCAGATGCGGTAATTCGAAAAATTTTAAAGAGCGCCACCTTACAGCACTCTGGTGAAGCAGACCACCAAAGCAACAGGTGGGTCTCTCAAAAAGTCTGAAACAAAATCGAATCAGTAAACACACCAGGTATTCTATGCATCTTAGTTTATATCTACATAAATGATATTGACATTCAATTTGAATAATTAGTTCAAGTTTTTTTCCTTTTATTTTGTTGATGAGATAGTAATAGGCCGTATTCAAACCTTCAATGTGTGTTCTCCTGTAAATGGATTTTTCATCTTGTTTTATGAAAATCATTTCATGAAGTAAGCGTTTCTTCAAAATTTTCTGGTGTCCCAATATTTTTATTGAATCGATGTTAAAATCAAAAGAATGGAGTGTATTTGACACATGTTCAGCTAGAGCGGTGTTGTTCTCCTTTTTCTTTTTTAGAGGGTTGAGTATGTTGGGGGATTCTCTCTTATGTTCAGAGATTCTGTCTTTAAGATACCGACCTATTTGTCCTATATATGTAGACTGACAAGCCCTGCAACAAATCTTGTAGATAACATTACTCAACAATTATTTTTGAGTTGTACTCTTCAACCTTGAGAAAAGCTTTGTGTTAGTGTTATCAGATCGAAAAGCTATGTCGACACCAAGCGATGAAATAGTTCTTCTGATCTGCTCAGATAATAATATTGGGACACCAGAAAATTTTAAAGAAACGCTTACTACATGAAATGATCTCAATAAAACAAGATGAAAAATCCATTAACAGGAGAACAGACATTGAAGGTTTGAATACGGCCTATTACTATCTCATCAACAAAATAAAAGGAAAAATAACTTGAACTAATTATTCAAATTGAATGTCAATGTCATCTATGTAGATATAAACATTAGTCATTATTTACTTATAGCATATGTAGTATCGGAGTGGTCTGTTCCCGTTTTATCAGTTTTTCGTTTTAAATTCTAATTTGATGGTGTCCAAAAGTGATATTTATTTCATATATTTTCATGATTCTGACAAAAAAACCGCAAAATAGACTGTGAGTAATTGGTTTCCCCTTTTTAATGTAAAATCATCAAGTACCTGTAAGCTGAGCTGAATTATTTTCAATGTTTCTCTCACTATTTGTTTTTAAAAATATCCTTTTTGCATTGCACTGTTCAGATATTCATGTAATTATTTATTCCATTGTAATGTCCCATTGTATATTCCAACATAGTTTATTTATTAGTGTTTTAAAAAATCTTGTAATTTATTATAGAGCCCTGAAGAAGATTTTAGAATAAAGTCGAAACATGTCGGCAATGGTCTGAGAGGTGGTTTTTGTTCCAACAACCTGACCTTCAACCCTGTCAAGAAAATAGTTCATCATTAAAAAAGGTCTCAAACCAATAACTCATTATGGAATCTATGTCACTTTGACAAGTTAACAGTTTATTCGAGAAATATTCCCCCGAATTACTCTCGTGTATCAAAATGACCGGATAATTTCGCATTCCAGCGTGTTTTCTTTGAAAAACTGCATTCGGTCATTTTCATTTTTGGAGAAAGAGCCCTCCACCTTCGGTGTCGGGGTCTTTCTCCAGAAATGAAAAATGAACTCATGTAATATTCGAAAGAAATTGCACACGTGCATCAAAATTACCGATAATTTTGCATGACAGCTTCTTGTCATAAAAACTGCATGAGTTCATGACCGAATGCAGTTTTTCAAAGAAAACAGGGTGGAATGCGAAATTATCCGGTCTTTTTGATGCACGAGTGTAATAAGGAGGAATATCTCCCTAATAAACTGTTAACTTGTCAAACTGACATAGATTCCATAGATGCCATAGATTCGAACTGTGTAAGATTCATAGAAACTATGCATCTATGAACAGAACAATTATCGCAGTGCTATTTCGCTTCCTACAATGCAATTATCGTAAGTAATTGCACAAGTGCATCAAAATTACCGATAATTTTGCATGACAGCGTGTTGTCATAAAAACTGCATGAGTTCATTTTCATTTTTGGAGAAAGAGCCCGACACCGAAGGTGGAGGGCTCTTTCTCCAAAAATGAAAATGACCGAATGCAGTTTTTCAAAGAAAACACGCTGGAATGCGAAATTATCCGGTCATTTTGATGCAAGAGTGTAATTCGGGGGAATATTTCCCGAATAAACTGTTACATCACTGTCAAACTGATGTAGAATGGAATTGCCATAGATTCGAACTGTGTAAGATGCATAGAAACTATGCATCTATGAACAGGACAATTATCGCAGTGCAGTTTCGCTTCCTACAATGCAATTATCGCTGTAATTTTCGATAATTGTTCTCCAGATACATAGAATTTCTGACAGGAGGGAAATATTCGCTGTTATTTTCGATAATTGCATTCCATATACATAGAATTTTTGACAGGAGGGAAATATTCAAGGTAATTGGCGATTATTTGGATTTTTTTGGAAGAGTCGATTGGTTGATCTACCGAAACGGCAGCTTTTGGGTTTGTTGAAAATTTTTCTGAAAGTTCAGATAAAGGCTTATTTGTGTCAAGGGTAGTTTTCGATCTCTTACGCGCCTTTGATGTACTTGATTTTTCATTTATAATAAATAAATGCTTCGATGTTTTTTCCTTGACTCCTTCTTATAAAGTTTATAAACTGATTGAAGAGTATAATATCTACTGTATAAATCGAGATTATCAGGGCCGGTTATTGAGATATCATAATAAAAGTAAATTCTGACATTTTGAAATTTCTTTTTTTCCCACCTCAATTCGAATATTATCTAAAAATGTTACAGAAATTTTTTATTCGACAGTTAATCATTCTCAATTTGACGTAATCAGATTTCGTATCCAACGTTTCGTACTCTCTGGGCCACCCTCAACCTCATTTTTTTCAGTACGGACCTGCATATTTCATGACACTTTTCGAAATACCTTTTAACGCTGAATTCAACGATATATCATACAATGTCATTGATTTTCAGGTGATTTTACCCCTTATCCGAATTTACTGGTGTTCAAAAACAAGTATATCAACGATATCAATGTTCTGACCCAAATTCAATTGAACCCAGAAAAAAAAATCGAGAACTGTGGCCAATGAATGGAATTTATCAAGCACTGCTGTTAATAAAATAGTCAAGAGAAGCGAATACAATGATGTTAAATTTGAATACCAAGCCTTGCAAAAATTATAAGTTAATGATCTCAAAATAAAGATCGATTCTGTTATTTGCTTCAACGGAACAAATGACAAATCCAACAATAGCGATTCCTCGCGAGAAGATTGAGAATGTATTGGAAGGTATTCAAGGAGACGAAACAAGCAAATGTAATAGAAGTATGGGTTCCACTTAGAACATTAATAAGTATAATAATATAATAACCACTAACAACGTTTATGTTTAAATAAAACAAATTGTGAAACGTATACTCAAGTGTCTTATTCATGTTATTTTATTAATATTGTAATTATGTTTCTAGTGATAAACGAAGAATCAAGTTCGATACTCAATTGAGCCTAATAATTCGAGAGCTGATGGGATCAATGAGGTATAATGTGTATCGACACATTTTTTGACCTCCTTTAATTTTTTTTTTAGCTTCTGAAACACTTCTCGACGAGGACGAGGATTGGTTTTTTTATTGGGTTTATGAATTACATAATCTCCAATATTCAGAAGGGTTACAAAAATAGTTATTACAAATGTTCATTATTCTCCTTTTATAGCAATTTCGCAGAAAAACTATATATACCTATAGTTGCTATTTGCTACACCAACATTTTCAGGCCATTGGAGGCTATTGGTATACTTCTTCCAATATTACTTGAAGACTTGAAGTAGTCCATAAAAACCTTTGGCCAGATGGCCCTTTGATCCGATACCATTGATCATAAACCATGTACCCACGCTTTTTAAACCATAGAGTTGAACAAAATATTAATGCATATGTATTGAATTCTGATGCCGATTGTTTCAGATAATTTGTGAATTGAATAGCTTTTGTTGTCACATCGTTTATGCTACTTTACTATTCTACTGTGTTTTAATTTGATTGTTGTGTATTTTCGACCTGTAATTTACTAACAAGGCATCATCAATGATGATGAAATGATCGTTGCAAAAAATTTCAAAATAAGCCTTAAAAATCTCAATGATCTAATCATAATCGAAGTCACGTTTTCCATCAGTTCAATCAAACTTCGTATCCTAAAATGTATCGGTATCTTAGAAACTTGTTATCGACGTCAACGTTTAATGTATTTTATATTTTATGCCCGATTATAAACCTATTTATTTCTCTGAAAATGAGCAATGATCTACGGTGCGAATTTAGTGTAATCCCCTTGATTGGAAAACTTCGTTGACTCAAGCCGAAGCCGCAGATTTGATTTAACGATAACGTTAAATTGGATACTTAGGGCATCATGGACTTTTTTCCATCAGGATTGATATTAAATGAACACAAAATGGCCTATAACCTGACTCATTTATCGGTACCATCTGCCAGGAAATTAGGGTTAGGTTTGGTTCAAGAAATGAAGTATCGATTAAATCAAAATTGAATATCATCGTACAACCTTACGTATTTTCGAGATCCAAGAAGACTTCTCAGTTCATCTTGATACATCAGAAATACAGTCGGGTAATATCATAATTGTTAAGAACTTAGAAAAAAGTTAGGCTTGTTGACTCTCTTAAATAATTGGACGCCTCTGATTCGAATTATCTGTTGGCTCGATTAGCATTTTTCAATATATTACAAATTCTTTCATCCAGTATTATTACTTAGTGTTTTTAATGATAATGTGAATTATTTATATAATATGTGAATTCTTTAATAACCATATCGAAAATTTTGAACTTAATGCTTGGAGTTAGAGTTACCTAATTTCATAAATATTAAAAATTGCTGGGAGAATATCGATCAACATGTAAGATGTTTGAAGTAAAAAAAAATCATAACACCTGGAATGTGATGGCAAAATAATAAGTATCTATTGAGAATGATATACTGTTATACAGTATCACGCTACAACCTGATTTGGTCTGGAAGATATAGTTCGATCTGATTTCGTTAAGGTGAAAAACTTGTTTAATTTCAATTGCCTTACCTTGAACTTGATTTAGAGAAAATATGATCCAGTCTCATCATATATTTTCGAAGTTCCTCTGATCAGAGAGCAGGACTTCGAAATACCACAGAC
Source organism: Harmonia axyridis (assembly GCF_914767665.1). Taxonomy (NCBI): domain Eukaryota; kingdom Metazoa; phylum Arthropoda; class Insecta; order Coleoptera; family Coccinellidae; genus Harmonia; species Harmonia axyridis. Next base: position 28,674,671 of record NC_059504.1, on the reverse strand, counting down.
CACCTCAATAAACTATTTTGTTGTAATAATTCATAGGCAAAAGAGATGGAAGGAACATTAAGAATATTCAATACAAAAACTAAAAGGACTTATGTACAAATTTAAATAGATGAAACGGTATGTAGATATTGTAGATTAGGTATTTGAAAATGATTGGTTCATGGTTCAGTCTCAGATGAACTATGGGATTTTGGGATAAGGATAACTTTATGAATGTCATATAATGTATCTAACTACAGTGCAAAAATGGATATTGAGGATTATATATGGAAAACCCATCAGATTTTCGAGGGAACAACTATACTAAATTTCGAATATTTTTGATGTTCGTTTACTGTTTGTGCACAAAATAATTAATAATATTTATATTATTATATTATATTATATTATATTATATTATATAAGGTGTGTGAATAAGTCTTTCCCGTTTTTTTTCAAATTTTGAGCCTTTATTGTGAAAAAATGGTTACAAATGAATTATTGAAAGTATTGGCCATCGCTAGCTACAACTTTTCCCCATCTTTCTGGCAACATACGAATCCCGTTACGAAAAAATTCGACCGGTTTGGCCTCTATCCAGTCATCCACCCATTTTTTGGCTTCCTCGTAGGAATGGAAGTGCTGGTCAGCCAGGCCATGCGTCATCGATCTGAAGAGATGGTAATCAGACGGAGCAATGTCTGGACTATACGGCGGGTGGGGTAGGACTTCCCATTTGAGCGTTTCTAAGTATGTTTTCACCGGCTGTGCAACATGTGGGCGAGCATTGTCATGTTGCAAAATAACTTTGTCGTGCCTGTCGGAGTATTGTGGCCGTTTTTCTCGCAGTGCGCGGCTCAAACGCATCAATTGTCGTCGATAGACCTCGCCTGTGATCCTTTCATTCGGTTTCAGAAGCTCATAGTAAACCACACCTAGCTGGTCCCACCATATACAGAGCATGAGCTTGGCGCCATGAATATTTGGCTTGGCCGTCGATGATGATGCATGGCCGGGTAGTCCCCATGATTTTCTTCGCTTCTGATTATCGTAACGGATCCACTTTTCATCGCCAGTCACGATACGATGCAGAAAACCCTTTCTTTTATGTCGCTGAAGCAGCTGTTCGCAAGTGAAAAAACGCCGTTCGACGTCTCTCAGCTTCAGTTCGTACGGCACCCAATTTCCTTGCTTTTGGATCATTCCCATGGCTTTCAAACGCTTGGAAATGGTTGTTCGGTCAACTCCCAATGCTTCAGCAAGTTCTTCTTGCGTTTGACACGAATCTTCATCAAGCAAAGTCGCCAATTCTTGATCTTCAAAGATTTGCGGCCGCCCGGAACGCTCCTTGTCTTCCACGTCGAAATCGCCACTTTTGAAGAGTCGAAACCATCCGCGAACACTTGAATCATCGACACAACCTTCTCCATAAGCTTCCTGAAGCAACCGATGCGCCTCGGCAGCAGATTTCTTCAAATTGAACCAATAAAGTGAAACTTCCCGCAAATGACGTCGACTCGGCTCAAATTTCGACATTTTCACGATTTCAAAAATTTATGATGCGAAAAAATTTCAACTAATGTGTTAGTGTGGAATTGTTGACAGATGAATAAGCTTTGATTATGACATATGTAACCATTAAATACTCGCACAGTATTGGTGGCGCCATCTCTTACAAAAAACGGGAAAGACTTATTCACACACCTGATATTATATTATATTATATTATTATATTATAATTTGAGGACTCGACCACGGGTACAACAAAAAGAGTATACAAATAGAATACAAAATGAGTGAATGTGGTTTTATGATTATTTAGCACCCAAAATATATAAATTTAAACCATGATTTAGGAGGCATACAAATTTTGAGAAGGTTCGACTGAAATGAGAAAGATATTACACGATTCAATTGAATAAATACTTAGTTGAATTTGACAAAAATTGCCGTGTGTGACCGATAGTGAGAGAAATGTATACCCGATTGTGAACAGGATAGAGAATTTTGATTTGAAACTTTTGAAGTGTGCATGTCGTAGAAATTGGAGCACAAATTCAATTTGATCATATATGGAAAAAGAAATTCTATTTGAAACGCATTAAAATAGAACAATTGTGATGAAGACCACACACAGACGGTGGGGTCAAATGAAGAAAACTGTTTTTAGTTTCATGCAGAACTTCATCGATAGACAAAATCCTACTTGGGATTACGTTAGTAGAGCCATTCAATCACGAATAAAATGAAATATTGCATTATAATGAGGAAAACAGTTCGAAGCTTTCTTCAGAATTTCATCTTAATCAGAATCAGAGATAATTCATTAAGGATAAGCGAACAAACACTGAATGTATTATATAAATGAAATAACAATTTCTAATCAAATACAAAATTCCAACATCATCAAAACCTTAAAAAATCCAAGAAGAATTTTGGAAAGAAATATCCAATATTAATGAGAACAGATTCAATCGTGCTGATATTTTGGGTTTTAACATAAAATGACAATTTTAATCTTCCCCTAAATTCCATGTTGATCGCAAAATCAAAATCATAAAAAATCCAAGAAAAATATATAGATAAATAAACCTAATATTTCTGTGAGCATATATTCAGTCGATTCAAAATTCTGCACATGTATATGTATGTCCATAATTTCAAGCTCTTCGTACCCCAAGATTCTTACAAAATCAAGCAGAATATAGAAAAAAAGACAAAATTTCCGTAGCTTCTTGGAACTTAATTTTTAATGTGCAACACAATTCTTTAAATACTCATGCCAAATTTCAGGAGGGTCGTTTCATCAAATCATCTGAATAAAATAACAAACAGTTTCATGACATTTATTAGGTAATCGCTCAAGAGATAATGCATTTTAGGCCTTATTTCGCTATTCGGTAGATTCAATATCTCATGAGGAGGAAGGTTTGGTTGTGTTCAGTGTTCCCGTTCTACCAAGCCTTCTCATGATTTCAGGCTCAGCGCTGGTAATTCTTCACCTGAAAATGACTAGATGGAGGAAACGAATATTTTAAGCTCTTCAACAGAAAGAAGTTCTAACAATTTAACAATTAATGCAGAACGAAATTAATATTGCAAACTTGACAATATTGAAGAGTCCTATATGATACTAATTTTTCGGATGATCGAGATTAAGGCGCGATACATCGGAGTGCTGATGAGTACTACCGTTTTAATGACTACTGTTCATAGGTTTACATTAATCCGAAACCTCAAGGTCTCTACTAGAGCTACTTTCCCCACTGCACCATTCAGCCCACCTTCTGTGTCAAAGTTCTAATCAATTTCAGTTCCTCGAACGGCTTCAACGAAGTTAGATCACCACTACTACCGGTTTCTTATCCAAAATGATTTGTTTCATAATATCTCACCAAAAATATCAACTTTTATATCTAAGATTCGAATATGAAAGATTCTCTTTCTCGTTTAGCGCTCTGAAAGTGAATTAAAGTACCGGAAAATTTTTTTCCGTTTCCTTATTTCAATTGCCTCAAAAATGACTCACCTGCTCAGTGTTATCCACAACCTTTTTATACTTGATCAATAAAAGCTTCATAGCTTTACCTTCAGTCAATCTAGGTCTCGAAGAGTCATAGATTACACCACTGAAAAGGTGTTCGCTGAGCTTGGCGCACATGACATATATTGACGGGAAATCGAGCTCCAGTATTTTGTTTTCATTTTCCTTCATAATGATGGATCTTGACTAATGAGAATATTTTTTTAATGAATTGTATTCATCTGATAGTCCTTTCAATATAAGAACTTTGTTCAAAACCACATGTTCCTCTTATCTTACCTATCATCTTCATCGATATCATTTAACGATATATCTGACAAAATTGTATGGACACTGGACCAAAACTGGTGAAGCCAATATTTGCTGATTTGCTGCAGGAGCTTCAAAATTTTCAACCTTCAGGACCCATATATGTGGCTATTGCAAATAACATGTTCAAAGTTAGGTTATTAAATTTTCAAATCTTTCATTTGTATCTGGTTACTTATTTTCTATTTGTATTGTTAACTTCAATGTGTGTGTATCAATGGAGTTACTGAAGATATGCAGATATTGCTATATCTAAGATTCAGGGTAATCTCCTTTAAAAGGATGTAGCTTCTTTCCTGCTTTGCCAGTCGATCTGAATTGCTCTGACCGCTGACTTCTCAAGTAATTCAGTATCTTGACTTCTTCAATATCTGATTCAAAAGTGACGGAACCGAATTCGGATGTGTAATTTCAATCGAAAGTTCCGACTAATCGGAATCGAAGCTCCGTAACATACCTAATATAAATCTATTATATCAATAGTCTATCGATGAACAAATTATATTCTACTTCATTGCAGATTCTAGTTTCAAGTCACCTCGTAATAATTACAAAAAAGTAATTTTTCAAACTACGTGCCGTGTTTGCTTATTTCTTGGAGGAGTGTCTGCACGTCTGAAAAGATAAGAAGTAGCTGCCGGATTAATCCCCAAATTAGTTCAGGATTATTAGACGGCCACTCCTGATACTCCTCTGGAATTGGAGCGGAGACGGTGCAAAGTTTTTTAATTTTGCCGGAATGATAGCGAAATCTTATAACGACTAATCTCATCATTCATTTCGATTTGAAAGAACGATATTAATGGAGGGGTGATGGAAAGGGATGGTCATAATTTACAATTACACAGTTGGTCGACGATGATTCTATCCGAATTGTCCTCGACAATCTACCTGGATTATACATTTTTCAGCCTTCGTTCACCGAGTCTATCGCTTTATCATTCCGTTACAAAGTCATTGATTTTCGAGTTGTGAGACAGGAATGATCTTAAACGATAAAGTTCGATTCACTGAGGATGAATTCATCCTAAAATTCTATTAGATTCATCCGTCTATCTGGACGTTAACACGATAACTAACTTTCGAATGGCAAGACCTACAAAGCGATTAGTTATATTAGCTACATGAGAACTGTCGATGGTTGTTGTCTATGATTTGACAGTTTAAAATGTAAAATTGTTCTGTTAAGTCTCAAACGAATATAAGTTTATGTTCAGTAAGGTTTGTCAATTCATCATGAATCGTTTAATTCCAGAAGTGTTGAAGAAAAAGCCGAAATGTTAATACGTCGCCATTTTCAACTTGTTGGCCTTTGTTCTTCGACTACGTGGAAAATTTCACTTAAGGATTTTGGCTGACGTGCCTATAAAATACAGTTCGGGCAAAAATTAAAGACAAATGAACATCGTTCACGTTGTTGTGGCTAATACTGGCCGAATATGAGCAGCAATAACGAAGAGTTGTGTTCAGTGATTAAGATCATTTCTGGTTGTATAGCTTCGTTAATAAGCAAAACAGCGAAATGAAACCATTAACGAATCACCATTGATCCATTATAATAATTGACTGTTTGGTGCTCGATTACTTTTTATGGGGTTATGTTAAGTTAACTCATTGGTTTATGCCAACAAACCACGATCTCTTGAAGCATTGGAAGCCAATATTCATGCGACTTTGGACTGATCGAATGGACTATGTACCTAACTCGAACCCGAAGCGGACATATGCCGGAAATCTTATTTGAACAATGAATGCCATTTAATGATCTACCACATTATATCAATGAAAAAATCATGCCATTAATATTTGTCTTGTATTATTAATTAAAGCTCTCAAATCTCTCAAAACAGAACCCCCATTACCCAAAATTTTCAATGTAGGTTCGGATCGCTAATGTCGCAATTAAGGTAGTTGAAGGGCACAATCCAGATGAAAAATCCATACCTATGACGTTTCGACATTTGTTGCTATAATTTTAGAATCAGCTTCGATCGAAATGAATTATTTCATTTAGATATGACGTCATAATTCCAAGCATCACGCAAAATGTATCATCACCAGAACAAGCGGAAAGTCAAGACGAATATCGAAAAACATCACCCAAAATTTTCTTAACCACAAAACAGACAACGAGTTGTAGATATACAAAATATATTTTCGAATTGAATGCGACATTACGGCGGATAACACCGCCAGAACCATTAATAATTCAAGAAAAATTTTGGAGAAGAAATATACAATAATCATGACAACATACTGATATTTGGGGTGTATACAGGGTAAGAACTATTTAGAGGGGCACTACAGGGATATCAAAAACTGTTAGAGATACATCAGGGTGGCTTGAATTACAGAAGAATTGTGTTATTTAAGGATCAGTGTGTTGGTGTTAACAGATCCTAAATATCTCCAACGGTTCCCAAGATATCTCGAAAAAACTGAAAATCGAGATTATCTTTTTTTTCTGTATAACTCATTTGTTTCTGGAGATAACTTCAAGAATTTTGGTTTATAGTCATTATTGAATATAGAGATTCTGATGGTATCGTCAGATTTTTTTCGTTCTCCATTGTTTCAGAGACGCGATAGTAATTTTTTTTCTTCTTATGGACGCCATATTGGTTTTTCTTATGAGGTGATGAAGCAAAAAATTACGAATTCAACAGTGTATCACACTCTAAAAAAATATCGAGTCTAGGTACGCAAATTTTAAAAGTTGTTATGTGAAATCATAACTTGATTATCGCGTCTCTGTATCAATGAAAAAGAGAAAATCTGAAGACGCCATTAGTATTTCTATATTGGCTAATGGCTACAAACCAAATTTCGTGAAGTTATCTCCAAAAACAAATGAGTTATGCAGAAAAAAATAATCTCGATTTTCAGTTTTTTCCAGATATCTCGGGAACCAATGGAGATATTTCGGATCTGTTCACACCAACACACTCATCCCTAAATAACGCAACTTTTATGTAATTCAAGCCACTCTGTCTTTTTAACGGTTTTCGATATCCCTGCAATGGACCTCTAAATAGTTCTAATCCTCTATATTGAAAAATAACAAGTCTAAAGGTGTTAAATGAGAATATTTCGGTCTCTTCCAGAGAAATTAAACGGCTAGGATTTTTTCTGCAATTTTGCAATCGATTTGTTGTTCGTGTGGCACGTAGCGCCGTCTTGTTGGAAAAAAACGTGAGAAGTAAGTAATAAGTAAGTAAAAGAAGATAGTTATTCATTCTTCATTGCATTTTAATTTGCGGAGTGTCTAATTCTACCATTCCGTACCCTCAAAGGCGGAATATTCTGAAATAGAACAATCCGATATTAGTTGGTATTTCAGAAGAGAGTTGAAACATAATGGAAAAATATTGGTCCTGCAATGCATATCTATAGGAAACACGAACACCTTCAAGAACAGGCTGGACAATCCTATAAACTTGTAGATTCAATTTTTATTTCCATTTTCTGTGTTTTTTTTTAATTTGAGCACTTTAAGATTAGTCATCTGCTCTTTTTTATGTATAATAATAATAATAAAAAATGCATTCAGAAATGACACACCTCAAATTTATCACTCAAACGCATGGCTGATAATCTACGTTGAATTCGTTTAACACATAATATATTATGTTATTATTATTATTATATAATTCATTCATTATAATGATAGAATTGCAAAATTCGATGTGTGTGTATTTGACAGATAGATAGATGTACATAAATCAATTGAGGAGAACATTTTCTAGATGTTCTGAATATGTGTTCGACTAAAATGATAGATAGTGAATGGAGCATAAAAAAACAGATACATTGAATCATGGAATCTTGATATTTCAAGGATTTGACACTTTGTACAAAAAAATACGAGGCGTTTTCGGCATAATATCTAATGATATCTATAGATATGCGGCACTCATTTCTTAAACTCATGAGACCCACCGGTGTAATAATGAATCACAAACTTCTAACGCAATCAGTTAAGAGATGAACATACAAACAAACTTAAAAAATTCTGACTAATGTCCATCGTTCATTAGAGAGGTTGGAACAATTTATTACCACCGGAGGACGGAAATTATGAGCAACCAACTTTTTGTCCTCACCTTCCCGTGTGAGTAATTCCAAGAACACTTCCAGACCTGCTGTCTCGTCCGCCGTCGTTGTCAGTTATTCTACGTCCTGCAGGAATATTTATGGGGTCATCGGATGAGGGATACATCAAGGAGATGGAGCACTGTACACTTCGCGATAATTAGACCGGCTATATAAGTTTGGGAGAACGGGGCGTGATAGGAGGGGAGGGACGCCACCCCTAATGAATGATTGGCTACGTGTGACCGGACTTGGTCGAGATATTGGCCATATATGCAGCTCGTGTCCAGAGGAAATTAAATTGTTGAATTTTAACTGTTTCCGGGACTGAGCGGACTCAGGGTTGTTTCTTTAGATGGGGACCATTTCGACAGAAATTCCACTAGGTGATATATACTAGTGAAAAAAATTAAAGGATCAAAATAAAATTCGAAATTTTTGGCGGTTTATCAAACGGCTGTATTTTTGATTGAAATGGTCGTATCTCAATTTGAAAAAAAATTTTTGAAGCTTGAAGTTTAAAGTTTAGAGATCGCATGATGAAGAAATTCTACAAACAACGTGTACCTACTGCTCAGTCTTAATGAAAACTGTAAATAAAATATCTGCGAAATATTTCCAGTTTCCATTTTTGGCACACAGACTTGGGAAAATTTTTTCCAACTCAACCAATATATAAATGAAAAGACTTGTCCACTCTGCTTAAAATTCCTTTTTTCAGAACTTCGATACGAGTACTTCTCGCTGAAATATCGAACTTTTAATTGAAAAAGACCTTTTTGTCTTTAATCATCAATATCTCGGTAACAAATTATTGCACAGAAAATTTGAGGGATGTTTCGAAATCTTGAATAATTCCGCTGCAAGGAGTTAGCATTGGTCTTTTGAAAAAAAAATTTCTCGGTCTCTACATTGATTTGAAAAGTTGAGAAAAAAAGGGCTCACAGAGTGTTTTTGGAAAATCAAACGCTGAATTGAAAATTTCGAAAAAACCTTCAATGTTAGGTATGCGTTTCACAGTTCAGTATCGCCACAAAAATCTCACAGAATATCAATTCAATCCATGGAGCGGTTTCTTTGTTTCATTCGATCGAATTTTCAATAAAATTGAAGGATCGTAAAGTGATTGAGTTGAAAAAAAGTTTTCAATTCTGTCAACCAAAAATAAAAACTGAAAAAATTTCGCAGAAATAGTTCTTACTGTATTCATTAGCATTGAGTGATACACTGTGCTCAAAGAATTGATCAGGAGATCTCTAAACTATAAACTTCAAGCTTCAAAAAGTTTTTTCACATTCAGATTGCTCTAATTTTATCGAAAGTACAGCCATATTCGAATTCGAATTTTATTTTCCTCTAAATTATTCCCCTAGTGTATGTAGAATTTATGAGAAAGATTCAATAAAATTTGCAACAGGAAATCTACTTTGAATTGATTCGATCTCAATTATTTTTTAAAGGGTTTATACCACGTGGCTTTTTCGTGATCTGCCAAAGTTCAACTACATTCTAATGACGTACTATTTTCGATTCAATATCATTACTATCACAAAGTTATGTGCGTATCAAACAGAATATGGTCGCTTCAGCTAGAAATGTTGAATAGACGCAGAAAATATACGTCGCCTTTCTCAACTTGTTGGCCTTTGTCCTTCGACCTACGTAGCCGTGGCGGACATTTTCCAGAAATCATTTTAAGAAAATTGATCTCATGAAATTATTTACCAGATTTTAATAATAAAAAATTAATTCCAACAACTTTTCTATCATGTTTTATTTTCTGAAGTTCCCAACCTCTCAAAAAAACATGCATTAGAAAAAATTATGGATGCAGCAGTATAAAACCAATAAAGTGTTGAATAATCATAAATATAAAGGATTTCTAAAGAACATCATCGATAGGAAACTCCTGAAAACTGAAAAATAGAATTCTTAACTGAATAATTACCTTTACAAAAATTCCACATCAATTGAAATCGAAAATTAACAACAAATAATTAGAAAACATAACAAGTAGAAATATTGTCATTGTACAGGGTGGGCAAATTTCGATGTTTTAGCACTACAACTTTTAAACCAGAGGTGATAGACAAAATCTGATACCCACTTCTCGATCTCTTTTTCTGAGAAACTATCAAGGGTAGTATTCATTTTTGGCCACCTTCTTTTGTTTTCGAGTTATAAGCGAAAATTGGAAAAATGGCGATATCGATTCATATCTCCGTTGATATTGATGATAGAGCTCTGAAATTTAAACATTATACAGTAGAATCCAGTGGCGTACTCGTCTTTTCAAAAGGGTTTTTAATTACGAAGCTATGACCCAAAGTTATGTTTTTTTAAATGGGAACACTATATTTCTGTGACATTTTTTGAAAGCTTAATTTTTCCTAATTTCAAAAATATATAACATCATTTAGTTTGTATCAATATAAATAATGGAAAATGGTCAAAAACTTTTCTCACCTAAGTGTCTCAATATTTCTATGGTTTCAAATGTTGATGAGCACAGAAAAATATAGCTTCTTATAACAAGAGCAGTATCCTTCCGTCAATCTGATTATTTATATGATTTTTACTAATTTCGACAAAATTCGGATTTAGATATATTTTATAAATTTTTCATTCCAAAATGGTTTCGGAAATAATGAAAAGATCCACATCATCGACTGTTTCAATCGAGATAGTTGTAATGAGATGAATGCATTGATAAATTATTTCTATAGGTCTCTAGAATGAATACGCACAATCAATTTCAAATAGCATATGACATAAACGCATATATGATTAAAATCAACAATTTAATTAGGAAAGAAACAAACAAGAAATAATACCTAATAGTGATAACAATTGAGCAGAAATAACTTTGAACGAGTATAAAATTTTTAGAGAAGATGTACAGTCGACACCTTGATTGATGATTTGACAGTCGAAGCTCGAATCTCTATGATAGCAATCCATTATTCTGTGAGAAATTGAGTAAAAAGCATAGAAATGAAGAAACTAATAGAAGGAGACTGTGGCAATGATACAATGCTAATTTTTTGTGTGCTCATCAACATTTGAAAGCATAGAAATATTGAGACACTTAGGTGAGAAAAGTTTTTGACCATTTTCCATTATTTATATTGATACAAACTATACGATGTTATATATTTTTGAAATCAGGAAAAATTAAGCTTTCAAAAAATGTCACAGAAATATAGTGTTCCCATTTAAAAAAACATAACTTTGGGTCATAGCTTCGTAATTAAGAACCCTTTTGAAAAGATCTCGTCGGGATCCTTATTAATTCAAATACTAGAATCATACTCCATTTTCTTTATACTATGGTCTTTGTTTATCAAGTTACGCTACTGACTCCACAGGTAGGTACCTTTTAAAAAATAAGTTGTTCATGAATGAATAAATTATCGTTTCTCCCTCAGTTCCAATTCGGATGGGCTTGTTGATTCGACGTCTTTTTTGTCGAAGAGCGAGGTATTTAATTGGTTTTTTCCAGACGACAATGACAAAGATCTTCGCTGTCCCGATCTTATATAATCAAAATGAAGATAATCCTTGTATAGTCCGTTCAGGAATTATTAACATCCCGGGTGGCTGTGGAAAATCGGAATTAAGTTGGTAATGGCTCATTCAGTAATATTTTGAATTGGAGAATTCGGGTTGGTAGGTATTAAAAATGTCATTGACAGAATATTGAATTTGGTTCAATTTATCTTATTGTTATTGCTTTTGATCCGGAAAATGGTAAGTCTTTACTGTATCAATTTCGAATACCCATCAATTAGTTATTTTGAGTATTTCTGCCAGTACTGTCAGAAAAAGAAGAAGGCAAGCCATTTCAGCCTGGATTATTAGTGGAAAAATCTACAAAGAATCAAGGAATGATATTATTGTTACCAAAATCAAAAGCAACGATTATATCAGACTGGATAGCAGTTGACTAAAAAGCATCTGGATTTTAATCAAACAAAGACAACATTACATAAAATTAATTGGTTACAAGATCAAAACAGTCGATAAAAAGAAAATTCCTATTGATAATCAGAAGAATATAGTCAATAGAGTACGAATTTATGGTGACTACAGAGAATATTTGCAACAAAATGTGAAATTCATTTATCTGGATGAAACCTGGTTATTTGAAAATGGCAGTCTTATTAAACAGTGGTCTCTAGAAAGAAAAACCCAAAAGGTTTGCCAAGTATTTTCGTAAGTAATATCATAAGGGCATCTAATTTTTCCGAAAAGAATCGAAAAAACACGTTGCTAAGTAATATTTTGACAAGAAGCATGAGTGCTGGTGGCAACAAAAATCCGAGTCGAAGACGAGGATTTTTGCACCTGCACGAATGCTTTTTGTCAAAAAATATTACTTTGCAATGTGTTTTTTCGATTTTTTTCACAGGAAAAATTAGATGCCCGAATGGTATTTGACAAGACTATTTCCTGAGTAACAGATTATTCTGCATGCATAGGTATTAATTTGAAAACTGAAAAACAGATACTCAATTTTATTTCATCCGAAATACTACAAATTTAATTATTTATGGTATAATTAAAATATAAATTGCAATTTTGGTACACGGTAGGGGTATTGTTTGAAACTTTCGTTGATTCATTGAAGATGTGGGGTGTAGGTACATAATTAATGTAATCTGTTGAGTGAGAAGCGGGAGGAGTGACTGCAGGATCTTCTGTTTTCTGCTTTTTAGCTGGAGGTTCTGAGGCGTCACTTCTAAGGGTGTTTATGATGTTGGAGTAGTGCTCATTATCCATTTGCAGATAAGGTTTAATTCTGGTGTCCTTGGAAATAATAATTACGTTTGTTTTCAAATGTATTGTAATTTTTGGTGACAACAACTGTCAAGTTTTGCCGCGGGTAAACGCGAATAAACTGCTGACAGGTCCTGCCAAACAGTTTTTCCACCTAGAAACCATTTGTAATTCAAAATTGCTCGTTTCTGATTGGTGCAAATTACGACGAGGGAAATAGTCGAGGGTAAAGGTAGAAGGTACACTATTTTCATTTTCAATGGGGAATTGATGGATTTTTACCTGAATGTTTCGACGATGATGATCATAAGGATTATATGAATCTACCTTCTCTGCAGATCAAGCTATATAAAGAAGATCTGTAAACAAAGTCTTGGCATTGCATCTATAGTTCATTTATATTCTATTTTGAAATTGGAAATTTGATATCTGTTTTTTGTTCTTCAATAAGTTATCCGAAAATCTTATGAATTCGAATTCCTTCATATATTTTTACTGAGTATTCAATCGAAAATTTCATTTAGAAGAGTAAATTTAAGAATTTCTTCAGCTCTTAACTACTCAAAGAGAAGTTTTAAAATTAACGAATTAAAATTTATTTCACGTTTCAGGTAGTTTGTGGGTGAATTGAAGCCGTTAGAGGAAAATACTCCATGTAATTCAATAGCAAATGGTATAAAAACATGACTTCAACAGATAAAAGATGGAAAACTTGAGTGAACAAATATGTATCTATATTTTTCATACAAGTTTAATCAATCATTCATTCATGAATAGTTTCAATATAGTGACTTTTGAAAGTATTCTACATATTGGCTGATAAATAATATTATAGCAGTTCATTCAGTTTTTCATTTCAAGCGTCAGAACATTCGGAAATTTTATGGAATAAAAGGAAAGAATTCACAACTGTAGAATGTTGAAATTTCTATAATCGATCAGATAAAAGAAAACTTATTCTTAAGCTTTTATCAAAGTTGCGAGTAATAGGAAGCCATCTCTCAACTAGGTTTCAATCAACTTCCTTCGAATTTATACTCAAACAATCGAAAAAACGCACATCAAAATTTTGAAGTCCGTCACTGCAACAGCTGTGCGATCTTCCTTCTCCACTCTCACAGTGGTTATAATGACCCATAATGGGTGAAATCCAACCCGGAGACCTAGCATTAATCACGGGATTCCCCGGGGAGACCTGGAAATGTTAGATGATAAAAAGCGGTCGAGAAAAAGTGTAACAGGAAAGAGGAAAAAGCCAACACATACGCATAAAACCTCTACAAGGATTATCATCCGGCCCGAAAAGGTTGCCGCTAATCCCGTTTATCTTCCTAATAAATGATTTTTTCATTTAATTAAATACGTTCACGGCGATTTCGGTTTGTGCCTTCGTGTTTAGCATAACTGAATGCGTCTGAACCGACCTTCACGAGATGAGCGTTAATTTGATATGGAATATGTGCTTCTATCCGTGCTTTGGTCGGAATCCATATTTACAAGTTGTTGGAAATTCCTAACTGAAGGAGCTTAATAGTAGGAGTAGGTATAGTATATCCAAAGTCACTTGAAGGAAGCCAGAATATTTCGGTTATACAAGGGCTGTCCAAGTTTCCTGAAATTCCTTTGGGGCCACTGGGCCAGTGAATTTATTGCCAAACAATACTTCCAAATGAATCCAGGTCTTTAGCGGATCGCGGTATCCACTTCAAAGATACATCTGGCCTTGCGTTTTTATGGATTAGTTCAAGTGAATTTGGCTGTTCTTCGGATAAACTTATTTTATTGGAAATATGTATTCCCAGGAGTCTTATGAACAGCTTGATCGTGGTATTAGCAGGGATATTTTCTATAATTCGATAACCGGTATTTTAATGCTGCTTCTCCAATCTTTAGGTACCCATTTTGCTCTTTTTCAATGATTCATTGAAGAGTCTTGTTAGTTCTTCGGCCAACTTTTCTCCGCCGTTCTTCAGATGTTTAGTTGGGATGTTGTCCGGACTCGGAGATTTTCTGTTTTGTAGTTGTTCTTTTTCCGACCACACTTCTTAACAGTTAATTTCTCTATTTTATTTTCATCTACAGCATTCTGTTTGAACAATAATTTTCGTTTAGGGAGTTAATCTTCTTCTGAGAAGAAATAAAGTGCATTAACACATGATCTGCTTTTCAGTCACAACCCTTGAGTCCTTAAAAATCCACTATCTTAAAACTCAAGGTAACGTTGTGACGCAAACCCAACAACATTATTATTATTATTTGAACTGGGGTCGTTTTGCTTCGGTGAGCCCTCCGGGAACTGCGACCATGCAGATCTTTTGTTCACTACCCTACTCATTCATAGAAACCCAGGGAGGTCGTCAACGACGTTAATAAAATTGACAACCTCCCTAGGGGCCTTGGCCATTACCTCTCTGGTATCCAGGACCGGCTTGCCCATGTGAATGGTTCTTAGGCCAGCCAGCTCAGGACACTTGCATATCAAGTGTTCAGAAGTTTCTACTTCCGATCCACAGAGCCTGCAAATCTCGTCTGCTGACTTACCCATACGGTACAAATGATGTTTGTACCGACAGTGCCCCGTCAGCAGTCCCACCATCACCCGAAGCTCCGCTCGTGACAGCTTCAGGAGTTTTCTGGTGTAAGTAGGTGAAATCTTCACGAATTTCTTTGCCTGAGCAAGTCTAGGAGTGTTAGTCCAGTGGATTGTCCTACTGTTCAACTCCCATAGCTGGACCGCAGCTTTGTATTGGTCTTTTCCTATCCCACAGAAAGGCTCAGGTCCAACAGGTCTTAACCTTGATGCACTTTTTGCAAGCTCGTCCGCTCTCTCATTTCCTTCAACCCCACAGTGCCCTGGTACCCATAGTAGAATCACTTTATTTCCTCTGGCCAGTTGCTTTATGGTGTTACGGCACTCCCAAGTCAGCAGAGACCCCTGACAGCACAATTCCAGGGATCTCAGCGTGGTTTGGCTGTCCGACCCAACAACATATCAAAAAAAAAAGAAAAAAAAACAATATTTGAAACTTGAAAAATATCTCTGAACAGGACCAGAACAAACAAAATCTTATTTTAATATTATTTTATTTTCATGAAATCTATAGTTAAATTACCTAATCAGGAATAAGTCATTCAGTTCAAGAAAATGTTCGCGTATTTTCGCGAGAATTCGAAATCGAAGGAAATTACTCATTAACGAACGACACTAAATTATTCTTCAGTTATATACAATTCTTTCTATACATATACACTCCAATGCCATCAGGAATTCTAACTCTTCATAGTCCCCACACCAGAATAAAAATTCAGAATCCGAGAAGGTTACGACAAACAGAAGCATAACCTCAAATTAACGGCTCAAAAGAAAACTCCACGAAGGCATCAGGTTCTCTTCCAACGATGTATTAATTAAATTTGAGCACTAAAAGATTGCTGAGTTTCAAGTTTTAACGACCCTTCTGCTGTTTTCTACTCGGTTTTGTTGCCTTTCACGGGAGTATATTTAGATAAAGTGGATCTGAGTTTACTGCCTACCTTATAATCGCTTCAATTAAAATTTGTTTTCAATTTATGATATTTTTTCAAGGAGAATTTTCGCTTCAGCTTTCTACGGTGTCGAATTTATGAGGAAAACCAGCTCATTTTCAGGCGAATAGATAAACAAAATCGTATAATAATTAGCAGTTTTTCAAGGAAATTATAAAGGAATTCGAAAATTGCAATAATTCAGCAGAATATTCATTATAGCAATATTTAAACTTGACGTATTTTTTTTTGTCTGTCAGAGCTTTTGAATTACCATCACCAACGACCATCATGAACGACCATCACGAACTTGACGTGAATAACACAGTACATCACTTCTGCTTTAGATGATTGTTCTCAAGTTGATGTAATTTATACAGACTTTTCTGAAGCGTTTGACCTACTGGACCATGGTATCCTTCTTAGAAAACTGTCCTCCTTTGGACTGACTTTCGAATCTTACCTTACGAATAGGCGACTTTGGGTTCGATGTTTGGGTTACAGATCGACTGAATTCGTTGCGTCTTCTGGTGTTCCCCAGGGATATATATTAGGTCCACTACTATTTATAGTTTTCATAAATGATATTTGTTTCCATTTGTCATCCCAAACTTTACTTTATATTGATGATTGCAAGTTGTTCCGTCGAATTCAGTGTGTTGAGGATTGCTAGGATCTCCAGGGTAACATAGATGTGCTCAATGACTGGTGTTGCAAAAACTTGCTTCCCCTTAACATTCAAAAGTGTAATGTGATTTCCTTTAGCCGTAAGAAATCAATAGTAGAGTTCCCCTATAACATAAATGGTCACGTTCTCAACAGAGTCGTTCAGTATAGAGATCTAGGCCTTTTGTTCGATCAGAGACTTTGTTTCACGTCCCATGTGCGTACTATTGTTTCGAGTGGCTTCAAGACTCTGGGTTTCATCATGAGAAATTCAGGATGGTTCCGAGATGCAGGTACATATTTTGTTTTATTCAATGCGCTTGTGAGGTCAAAGTTTGAGTATGGATGCGTGGTCTGGAGCCCTGGGTATAATGTACACATCAGAGGTTTGGAAAATATACAGAGGCGATTCTTGAAGTACGTTAGTTTTAAGCTCGATGGTGTTTATCCAAACCGTTGTTGAGTAGATTCTAAGTTGATTCTTCAGAGCGGCGTCGTACCTACTTAGGTATACTCTTCTATTTTTTATTTTTTTATTTCACTCATTAATCGACTGTCCCTATTTGCTATCACTAGTTGATCTTCATGTTCCTAGACTTCCTGTACACAGCCCAACTACATTTTATCTACCTTTTCCACGCTCTAACGTCCTTCTTTTTTCGCCTCTGTATCGTATATGTCATGATTACATGAGCATCCAGCATATTGTTGATATTTTTCATTGTAATCAATCTGATATAAGGAGATCACTGCTTCACTTTGGGTAGTTAGGCATGAGCTTTTTTTCTCAATGAGTTTTTTTTTTCGCTCAAGCCAGGCTCCCTTTGATTTGTTTTGGGTTTATTATGTTTTTTATTTTCAGTATAATAACTTTTAAGTTTCATTTCTTGTATAATTGTTTTCCCATTCTGTAATTGGCCTAGGCTGTGGAATGGTGTAATTATTAAATAAAAATGAATAAATAAATAAATATTTTCGATATCTTTCGAAGAAGGCACTTATCATAGATTTATCCATGTAGACTGTTTATGAATGGTAGCTTATTGCTATGAGCCCGAGCGCATATTGAAATGCAACTCGATTCTACACATTGCTAGATACTGCAAACTGAGTAATAAACGAAGTGTGTTTGCATATTGGCGATCACCGGAATGGTTTTCAGTATTCTTTGAATTGAAGCTCAGGGGTTGTTGTGAATCAGTCATTCTGGTTGATGACTTGGTTGGACTTGTGTGATACTTGATAAAATCGAAGTTGTTTTAATTCAGTTAGTTCTTTTGCATTCATGTTTCAAAATGATGGAATACCTACCTCGATTTGCTTTCTGCATCTGAATCTGATTCAGATGCCGACTGGAAACTTTATCTGAATATTTTGAATGCGATTTCACTCGGAAAATAATTAGGCGTAAAAGAATTCAATTGAATTCGGAAGAGGTTGAGTCTTTTCCATTTCAAATTATTGTAATTTGACTATTTTGGAAAGAGCTAAAAATAATTTGTAAGGTAGTTCTGCCCATTGTTATTAATAGGTGTAGCTATGGAAGGTTAGATTATTTAAGTTTCAAGATTTTCCGATATTTCGAAAAGCTGAAAATCATATGGGACTGTCTACAAACCAAATAGGATACTCGGAAACAAATTTCATTGAAATCGGCTGAGGAATTGACTCTACTCTTCTTCTTCATCAGCTATCCACCATCCTCTCCTGAATGAAAGCCTCCTCCATATTCCTCCACATTTGCCTATATCAAGCTATACTAAGCCAGTTTTCACCTGCCTTCTCTCGGATATTGTCCACTTATCTTCTTTTGGGACTGCCTTTACTTCTCTTGGTTCCTCGAGGTCTCCATTGTAATGTTCTTAGTGTCCATCTGCTGCTGTCTTGTCTGGCTATGTGACCAGTCAATCTCCACTCTTGACCGGTATTTCTTCCATGACATACCTGATTTTTGTTCTCTCGACGATATGTTGAGCCTCTTTCCACTCTTGACCGCTCTTTCCTCCTTGAAATACCTGATTTTTGTTATCTCGACGATATGTTGAGCCTCTCTTCACCCTTGCTCGCTATTTCCTCCATGACATACCCGATTTTTGTTCTCTCGACGATATGTTGAACCTCTCTCCACTCTTCTTGGCCGCTCTTTCCTCCTTGACATACCTAATTTTTGTTATCTCGACGATATGTTGAGCCTCTTTCCACCCTTGACCGCTATTTCCTATATGACATACCTGATTTTTGTTCTCTCGACGATATGTTGACCATTTCTTTGCCCTTTGTGCTACCCTTAGTTTCTTTGCACTTTTTACTGTGAGAGCTATGGTCTCCATCCCTATGTGGCCACATTTGAGATACAGGAGCTTTACGTTCGAGTTTTAATGGTATACCTGGTATTTCTTAGGATATGTGCAAGTTTTCCAAAAGCGGCCCACATTAGCGGTATTCTTCTAGTCCGCCCCTGGTAAACTAAAAGAGCTTATTTAAATTTGAGGGCAGTATTTTAAGAGGTCATTACTTTGAGATACAGGAGCTTTACGTTCGAGTTTTAATGGTATACCTGGTATTCCTTAGGATATGTACAAGTTTTCCAAAAGCGGCCCACATTAGCGGTATTCTTCTAGTCATAATTTCGTAAAATCTTGAATTATTGAATTTGGGAGGCTAATCATGCTCATGAAATTATCTTGAGTCGTTCTTCATGAACGTTTGGTATATAAGTTTGAGAAATTACATTTCTGTGAAGGATAGGTTAGGTTAGGTATATCATACGAGTATATCATTTTCATGACAAAATTCATGCACTAAATGAAAGAAGAAGTTAAAAGTTGAGGCCATATACATTTTGAAGATATACAATGCATTTTTTGGGTTGACATGGGATTGGGATGGAAGGAGATAATTCTATTTTAATTGACTCAAAGAATTTGAAATTTCCAATATCCATAGCGGACAGCGTAACAACCGCCTCTATAGGTCGAATGAATTGGTATCAGGTCCTCATTTCTTCCTGATGCATATCGTAATAAAAGCCAGTAATGACTGCATTTTTGATGGCAGAAATCACTTTTACGGTTCGAATTACCAAGTCAAATTGCAGTAAATGTCCATAAATTTCAGGATGGATGTTTACGGACGCACAACGACATATGTAGCGATCTCTTTATGTGCAAATTCTCCCATCAAAACTCATTGCGTTACAGCTTTCAATATCCTAGTAAATTCGTTTTCGATGTTTGTCCGTATTAATGGTTAGAAACTCCGTCAGCAGCGCGTGCTTCACACTGGCTAGGGTCGAGTTTGCTGAAAGTTCCGAATTTATACGAGAAAGTTTGTAATATTCATATTAGCATAGTTTGAAATTAAATAGGTAACATGTAACAATAACGAAGGTCAATATTGAGGCCTGTGAAAATTCACTTATTCATTTATTGTAGATATTGCAAAATGGGTTCATTGAGGCCTAATGGTCTATCATTCCTGTGGAGTAAATGTGCTACTCTTCGAATTCAGTATGATGTAATGGCAAAATTAATATTGTACGGCCTACTCGTGATATGTAGTCAACAAATATCTTGAGTATACCATGATATGAGAGCTTTCATGACCTGATTGAATAATGAAATTAGAATATCTTAAGTGCAATTCAGCCTAGAGAGCAAATACGAAAGGATGAATCATTAACTTATTCCTTAAACTAAACTTCCTGCCAAATGAAAGAAAACTTTACAGATGTATTGGGTGTCCCAAATGCATTGTCTACTGAGGGAATCTCTGAATCCCTTCGAGCAAAAAGAATGTATGCCACATTTTCGGGCTCGATTTTTGAAAGAATTGATTTTTTGGAAACCGCAACCTTATAATTCGATTGATTTCAAGATATGAGGAAGAATTGGAAAATTCCATGAAATGAAAAGTTCTCATAACTTCTTCATTACTATAAACATGAAACAAAAACATTCTACAGAAAGTTTTTTCGTGTCCGTGAAGTTAGCACCCACTTTTTCGAAAATCAAGAATTTTCTCTTGCATTCGTTAGTAACTCGTTAGTAACTTTTTCTAACACAAACATTTTCGTTTGTACCGGGTTTTTCACTATAATTTGACCCCCCTTTAACTTTGTTAATAAAAGAGGTACAAGAAAATGTTTTCTACGAAAGTTTCACGAAATCGACTTGTGTTTTTTGAAATGATTTCACAAAACGAAATATATATAGAGTGGACAACATATTTTTTTGTACCTCTTCTAGTAACAAAGTTAAAGGGGGGGTCAAATTATGGTGAAAAACCCGGCACCTCAAGGATACTGGTAGAAAACATCGCATTCCGCTGGGGTGCTAACTTCACGTTTTTCTCGATTTTTCCCGAAAATAAAATTTAGTTAGAAAGTCCATCGTCAGTAACAGTTTGTAACACAAAAATTTTCGTTTGTAACCCAATTTATAATGAAAAAAATTTCCTAAAATGCGAAGTTAGCACCCACTTTTTCGAAAATTAAGAATTTTTTTTGCATTCGTTAGTAACTCGTTAGAAGGTAACTATTTGAAACAAAAAAATTCCGTTTGTACCTCAAGGATACTGGTAGAAAATATCGCATTCCGCTGGGGTGCTAACTTTTTTTTTCGTTTTTTTGTAAAAATAATTCAGTTTGAGAATCCATCGTTACTAACTATTTGTAACACAAAAATTTTCCTTTGTACCTGAAAGATACTGGTAGAAAAACATCGCATTTCGCTGGGATGCTTACTTCACAATTTTTTTCGATTTTTTTGAAATTTCTCAAAAAAAAATCAGTTTGAAAGTCCATACTAGTTACTGTTTGTTAGACAAAAAGTTATTTTTGTAACCTAACCTATGTATAATGGAAAAATGACACCCCCTAAAAGCGAAGTTATCACTAGTTATCCTTTGAAAATCACAATTTTTTGCTCCCAATAGTTCTTCGTTAGTAAATATTTGTATTTTGAATATAGTAACCAATACTACCCCTTATATGGAAATTTAGTACCCATATATCGTAAAAGCTCACGCCTCTGTGATTATATGTTTATGCCCTATAGCTTACAGAATAAACCATTTTATTGTTATTATTATATTCTTAACAGTTCTCGATTGTTTTTGTTTCGAGTCTTCGAGAATAACCATCTACTACACAAAAATTTTCTTTTCTAGAGGAAACCTGATATCGCACTCGGAGTTACTTTATTTATAGAATTTACATACACATATTTCTTGTTTAATGCATATTCAAAAAAACAGTAAATTCATTATTTTCGACACAATATATCTTATATTCAGTTGATATATTATTTTTATCAATCATTTCATTGGAAGATTTAGCAGGTACATGAAAGAATGGTATACGCGGATATCCCTATACGTGATAAGTCTTTCACTTAATCAATTATATATTTTTAAGTAGTAGATTTCATTTAGCCGAAACTTGCTTTCAAAAATTGACTATAAAATAACCTATAAATAAAAACTCTCACATGATTCAAGTAAAATTTTATTCTAAAAATAATATTTTGTTGTACATTACATTATATTCAAATGCTTCAGTTGTATCGATAAAAAGATGACTGCTGAATATAGTTCCAATAATACTTCATTAGAATACAAATATCAGGCAATCATAGTGTCCTTGCAGCGATCCCAGAAACGTACATTCAAAGTTTGTATGAGCAGATTCAGTCAATTAAATGATTTCATATATCCGTTCAAACGTCTTTTCATGAGAGCATGTCATGCACTTATACCTATCCATGAAACTATTTTATCCCTGTTCAATTTTTTCGAGAGCAGAAACGATATTGTCCTTGTTTTTTTTTTGCAGAAAATCGAAAAAAAAAACGTGAAGTTAGCATCCCAGCGAAATGAGATGTTTTCCTAACAGTATGCTTGGGGTACAAACAAAGATTTAATTTTATAGGTTGGGTTACAAACGAAAATTTTTGTGTAACAAACAGTTACAAACGATAGACTTAAAATAAATATTATTTTTTCTGGAAAATCAAAAAAACGAAAAAAGCATCACAGTGGAATGCGATGTTTTTCTTCCAGTATGCTTGGGGTACAAACGAAAATTTTTGTGTTACAAATAGTTACTAACGAGTTACTAACGAATGCAAAAAAAAAAATTCAATTTTCGAAAAAGTGGGTGCTAACTTCGCATTTTAGGAGTGACATTTTCATTATAGGTTGGGTGTACGAAACTTACAGAAAATCTTATTCATATATCATAATTTTCTAATAATATTCACAAAAAATAATTTCAGAAGGTATTTCATATTTCTTAATCAAACGTAGATTGAAGGATGTGTGCCTTCAATTTGTTTATAAAATCAGCATTTTCATTTCTGTTCGAAGTACGTTAACCAGAGAAATACCAAGTAAATTCCATATTTCCGGTGAACTGTGGAATTTATATTGCATCAATAAATCTATTGTCATCATATTTACGTTGGTCTTGACGTCACTAGAATTATGTTATAAATACTTGTTAGTTCTAGAAATAAAGGCCAAAAATTTAGGGCTTTCTGGAACAATCAGAGAACATTGAACTTCTGAAGATCAAACTACAAACTATGGAAACAAGATGGTATGATATCATTTCACTTCAAATCGAAATCGATCGAAAGTTTCCAGATCATATATGGAAAGCGGACAGTTCAATGAAGCAAGTGACAAATACGAAGAAATCCAAATTAATATCCTAAAAGCAATTGAAATGGAAGAAACAAGAAACTATTCAAGAACAAATTTGTCAGCAGTTTCCACTCCAATACTTACTGTACAATATGACTCATGGCCCAAATTGAATGATGGTTTAGTGTCACAGAACACTCGCAAGAATGCACAACCCACGAATTTCCGGAATACACGATGATACCTCAGTCGAAACATCTTATACTCGTACTAACATCATTCAGAGAAACGAACACGATTACACTGTGAAAATCCCATTTAAAAAATATTGAGCTCAGCTTGATGAATCTCAAACCAGGTCAAAGAAACGACTATTTCAAATAGAAAATAAGTTGGAAAATGATGAAAAGCTCAGCATCATAAACAAGGAATCCATGGAGAAATACATTGACCTAGGCCACATGACTTTTGCAAGTACCAACAATTCAATGTCAAGATATCATATTCCACATGAGCCTGTAATCAAAGAAGAACGCGATACAACAACATTAAGAGGTGTATTCGATGCGAGTTCAAAAACCAGTACTGGACTCAGTCTCTATGACATCCTTCACACCGGACCGAAATTGCAGCAAGATCTCATAGATATTCCGATTAGATGGCGAAAACACAAAATTGCAATTACTGCAGACATCGAAAAAATGTCCAGGCTGGTGGAATTAGACAGCGAAAATCAGCCATTACATTCAGTACTCATGAGTTAATCACATCCAAGTCTTCCACCCATGATGTCTCAAACATGCTTTATGGGCGAAAGTTCGGGTGATCTGGGCGGCCATGGCAAAATATTTACATGGGTCGCTTCGAAAAAGTTTGAACTTACTCTGGCAACATGATGTCGGGCATTATCTTGCTGAAATATTGGATTCTCGAGCCGGTTGAAGTAAGGGAGAACATATGGCTCCACGATTTCTTGCAAGTAATGCAGCGCTGTCTTGTTACCTGGAATAAAGACTAAAGGTGACCTACTTGCATGTGCAATAGCACCCCATACCATAACGCCTACTATCCGGTGTACATGACGCTTAACATCAAACTGAGGTTCACGTCTTTCTTCCCGACGTCGTCTTACCCTTCTTCGGTCATCATGTGCGCCCAAGGAGAATCGGGATTCATCAGAAAAGACGACCTGAGGCCATTCCACATTCCAATGTTGATGTTCTCTGTACCACTGTTTCAGGATGATTGAAGCAATGTCAAACGCTCCTCTGATTTTCCGTCCTTTTTCTACAATGAAAAATTCATCGATTTTTTTTCATTTCAGAAAAAAAATTAATAAATAAATACTTTCCTCAATTCTTTGAAATGGAATAATAATAAAGCCAACTAATTTTTGAACTTATCGCTGAAACGGTATAGACCCTTTACAGATCCAGTCTTTTCGAATTTTTTCACTGTACGCATAGATGGACTATTATGTCTACCATAATCTGCCTATGATGCACGAAACCTACTTACTAAAGAATCATTTTTTCTTAAGTTATCACAATTTTTCCGAATTGAGCAATAGAACTCAGATCTGTTGTTTGTATAAGGACTAGAATTTGTATTCCCTATACGCCTCTACTTTAATTTCCCGATATCTTACTGTTGTCTAAACTCTAAATGTTCAATGCCACATTTTATCTGGACTTTTATGTCCAAAAATTTTGCACCAGTGTTTGTAAAGAGGTTCATTTGTTCCTCAATATTTTCCGTTAGTCGTATCAGTTGCTGGATCGTTGAATGCTCTTTGCGAAACCCAAACTGGTGATATGGAATTATTTCCTTTTCTCCTATAGAATCTGTTAGTCTTCTGTGAATTAACTCCTCTATCACTTTACTTATTGCCGATAATAGGCTCATGGGTCGATGATTCTTTTGGTCTTTTTTGTCTTTTCCATTCTACCAAATTAGAATTGTAACCGCCGTTTTCCATCTTTTTCGAAAATATCCTGTTTTAAGTATGATTCAAGAGCAATTCCAACGATTTCATTTCGAGCTTCTTCTGGTAAGTTTTTGATTGCTTGATTTTGGAGTCCGAGTGCTTTTCTATTTTTTAATGTTTTGATGATTTCTTCAATTACTTCTCTAGTCACATCTTTTGAATCTTCTTTCATTTCATTGTGATCATTTTCTGTTATATTTCCATGTATTTCAACTCGAATAAAATCAAATTGGTCATCGTTGATTTTTGGATACGGCTTAAAATGATGTTCCAGAGATTCTGCAAAATATATCTGCCTTACTTCGTCTGTAATAGCTACTTGATTTCCCTTCTTCAGTTCTGCTATTTTCGCTTTCATTTTTCTTCTAGTTAGTGTTATCGTCATTTTCCACGGTGATTGTTCTTTCGTATCTAATTCTTCAAGCTTCTTGTCCCAGTCTTCTGTTTTTCACTTCGTTGGTCAATTTATTCAGTTTAGTTTCGTTACCGGGGTTTAATGTGCGTTTATACTATTTCTTTGCCGTTTTTTTTCCTTGAGTAGTAAATAGAAGATCCATTCATAGTGTTGAATGGCTAACCTTCAACGGAATATACAGGGTGGCCATTTGAAAACGAAACAGACGAGATTACAGACGAAATAAAGTTTTTCGATAGAAATGCTCGGACAGGTCGATTTCTGTTTCGAGGGGGACAACTTAAGATGTAGGTTACGGACGCATAGCGCTTCAACCATTGCTACTACAACCCTCACCCCCAAATTTTGAATAGGGAAGATGGGGTGAGTGATACCTCATTTGAAAGGTATTTTTATACTGATTTCAGCACAGTAATTGTTTTTTCATTTTATGCATTAGTTCTCGAAATATTCTCAACTAAGTATTTGAAAATGAAGTGGTGTTTTCATGGCACTTGTAGTGTTTTGTGAAAAATCGACATTTTGAGCTTCAAAACATCCACGACTGTGGCTTCCTTCCTAACTAACTAACGCATGAATATTTCGAGAACTAATGCATAAAATGAAAAAACAATTACTGTGCTGAAATCAGTATAAAAATACCTTTAAATTGAGGTATCACTCACCCCATCTTCCCTATTCAAAAATTGGGGGTGGGGGTTGTAGCAGCAAGGGTTGAAGCGCTATGCGTCCGTAACCTACATCTTAAGTTGTTGTCCCCCTTGAAACAGAAATCGACCTGTCCGAGCATTTCTATCGAAAAACTTTATTTCGTCTGTAATCTCGTCTGTTTCGTTTTCAAATGGCCACCCTGTATAACGCTTCGAATGACGAGGGCTGTGTTGTCAGATCCGGATCACGACTTTGATAACCCAGTATTAGAAGAAGGTACAAAAATTAGCGTCCCACATAAAATTAAGGTTACATTTCCATCAACATCTACCGCACTCAGTATATCCAAACTGATGCCAGTTTCCAGTCAGCAGGCGTTTACAGGAAGACGGCAAGGACGCATCCGGGGTCAAAAGCTGCGATGTTTTTGTATGAGGCAGTCAATTTGGCATGCCGAAGCGAACGGCAGCCGTCGAAATGATTTATTGTATGGATCACCAGACGCGCAGATAGGTTTTCATTAGCGTGGAATAGTCATTCGTTCCGAAATCCGAGGATTGCGGAGAAAAATGTTTCGGCTTAATGGTTTAAATACAATGTGCCTCGTCCTCGGAAAGGATAATGAATCATGTATCGGGGTCGGAACCTGACCGATGTTCTCGCCGTCTGTAATGAAAATAAAAACAGGTCGAAATCCGAATCTATGTGCTGTACATGGCTGTTTTCGGAAAACGGGAGGCATCGTGTTGTCTGCTCGGTGTTGTTGTGAGGATGTTGGACTTCAGTTCGTAAGGAAAGAACATTG
Source organism: Harmonia axyridis (assembly GCF_914767665.1). Taxonomy (NCBI): domain Eukaryota; kingdom Metazoa; phylum Arthropoda; class Insecta; order Coleoptera; family Coccinellidae; genus Harmonia; species Harmonia axyridis. The sequence continues at coordinate 28,647,274 of NC_059504.1, read as the reverse complement.
GCATTATCTAGTATATTAGTAGGTAGAGAGAATTCCTTAGGAGATACCAAATAAATATAAGTGTAAATGACAATTTGAACATTGACATATTTCACAAACATCGGCATAAATTTTATTTAAAAACATTTTTTTCTCAAAAAGTTTGGTCACCTCATACACTGCTATTATAAGCAGCGCTTTCTTCACTTCTGCATTAAATCGTCTATCATGCAGGGATTTCATATAATCTGGAACGATATTGTAGAAAATAGAACCCCAGTGATCAACAAATTTCTGAGCAGATGCCAGTCGATGGAAAGGCGTCTCCAAGGCCTCCCTGTTCCGTGTGTTGTAGAAGTGCCTGTCCAAATTCTTGGGAAACAGGTGGACGTTTCCATGGATATATTTGAGACAAGAAGGAATATACATGCTAGGTACAGTTGGAATCTCCTTTTCTAAGAAAGTTTGTCTGTATCCATCTCTAGGGGCAAGGTCATAGAAGGCTCTTATTGCTCTTTTTTGAAGGCGACATACTCTCAACGCTTCAGATGACGCTCCCCAGAAGAGGATAGTCTGGTAAACCACCGAATAAAAATTCGAGAAATATGCCTGACGAGCTACGCCAATGGAAGCACACATTGTCATTCTTCTTATTGAAAACACTGCAACAGATAGTTTTGATGTCAGTGCATCAATATTAGTTTTCCAACCCAGCTTTCTCTCCATATGGACCCCGAGAAACTCAATAGGTTGTGCTGCAGGTACCGAATGTGAAAGCAACAGGTGTTGAGTTTTGCTCTCATTTACTTTCAATTTATTATCTTGAAACCAATTTCTAATGTCCTCCAGCACCTGTCTCACACGTTCTCGGATATCACCGACACTTCTCCCTCTCACCACTATTGAAGTATCATCAGCATAAATAGTGCCTCCTTATGTATTTATATCACACATCAAGTCGTTGATTTACGGCAAAAACAAGATCGGTCCAAGCTCTGAACCCTGTGGGACGCCTGGCCTAATAACCCTTAATTCTGATCTGCGTTCTAGCCAAGTGACTACCTGCTCCCTATCAGACAAGTAAGAGGCAACCAGTTGATGAACCACTCCATAATTGTGCAATTTATCGAGTAACACACCATGGTCGACAGTGTCAAAGGCCTTTGTCAAGTCAAGACACACCAACTCCACCATATCACAGTCATCCCAAGCCGATGTTGTAAGCTTTATAACCTCCCAAATAGTAGACACAACAGATCTACCCTTTCCTGTAGCCATGTTGATGCTGGGAAAATAATTCGTTCTTTTCAAAGAAATCCACCAACCTCTTATTCATGACCAACTCCATGACCTTCGACATTACCGGCAATATTGATATTGGCCTATAGTTCTCGTGCTTATTTGCATTTCCCTTTTCAAATATAGGAACAACTCGTGCTCTCTTCAAGTCTTTGGGAAATACCCCCTCTTCCAAACATCTATTTATAACTTGTGCCAGGGGAAGTTTAATTTTCTGCTTTGCCTATTTCAGGAGTTTGGTTTAGATGTCATCTATATCCTTGGTTTTTTCGACTCGAGACTGCCTATAATCAACTCAATTTCTTCAGACCAGGTAGGATGAAAGAAACATGATTTTTTTTCATTCATTACTGCCTTCCTCCTATATTCCTGTGCTGTTTTATTCGTCGGCAATATTTCATTGGCAATGGTTTCTCCTAATTTAAAAAATATTTACTGAAGTTTTCTGCACTAAGTGTGGTTTCGGGTGTTTTGCTCTTCTTCTCTCTGTTGCTTTCTCTTCTGATAACGGACCATATCGCTTTTTGTTTGTTGTCGGCATTTTCAATATGTAGGGTATTTCTTTCTTTGGTAACTCTCGATATTTATTCATGATAGCGGTGCTTGTAAACTGTATAGATCTGATAGTCCTTCTCATCCTTGGTAGTTACCGCCCGTACTGCCAGTGCATCTAAATGATTTTTCATTTCACATAGTTCTTCTGTGAAATGAAAGAATTTTCGACGTTTATTTAGTTCGAAAACACAAATCAAATTCCCCAACAAAAATGTCATATAGCCTGCCGAATAATTCTTCTGCCGATCCGTTACTTAGTATTTCTGTCCATGAATACTGAACCAGTCGTTGCCTGTAAGATAGGATATTTGCATAATTTAAAACTCTTTTTTTCTTTCTTTCTTGTTCACTTTCTTTTTGGATTATAACACCTCTTGGCCAAATTTCATGTCGAACCACCTGTTTCAATATATTCTGTCCGAAACCAACTCTGAAAGACCTATTTTGAATATGGTTACTTTAATGTTTTTCAATTTCTTCGACTGGTTGTTAGCAAATTGACTTTCCAGGAAATCTTTGATGTTGTAACGAAGTCTGATTATTCCCATAGGAATGATCAGGCTCCGTCTAAAGAATATTTCATTGTTTTTCGTTCAAATTAATCATTCTGATATATTCCATAAATATTGGAAATAATTTATTAATTGTTCACCGCGATAATGGAAAAAGTTCATGCCTTATGTTTTTCAACCGACCAGGACCTCGAATAATCCGAATGAAATAATATAAGAAATTATTTATTTCGGCGTTTTTACCGCCGATATATTTTTCCATATGTTAGATTACGTTCCGCCAAGAGAATTTTCTCGAAAAACGAGGTTTTTGTCGACATGTGGAGTCACGTGGGCTGAATTCTTTCACCGTCCCGCACCGAAGTTATAAAAGGGTGTAACCGACCCAAAATCGGAAATTCATGTTTAGGCAATTCAGTAGTTGGTATTAGAGATTTAGGCGGTAGTTTAGTTAGTAGTAATTCAGATAGTTATTCAGATTTAGGCAGTAGCTTAGTTTAGTTAGTAATAATTCAGATTTAGAGATTTAGGCAGTAGTATAGTTTAGTTTAGTTTGGAAAAAGACATTTTGGTTAAGGAATTACAAAGTGATTGAACAATAGTAAAATTGGTAATTGAACGCCAATAGTTACAAATCCGTTTCTGAGGTCGAAAATCGCCATTTTCATCAGTTAACTTACTTGTTAGTCATTTTCTGGGGAGTTTGCTAATTTTTACTTGTGACTTTCTTACGAGTGAATATTCAAGGGTTTCATTTGATAGAGGCAACGAGAGGGTGGTGTACCGGTGGAGTTTTTCAACGCGTTAGGATTAGTTTTCATTCCTTCCCGGCTCTACAAAATCCACGATTCTCGATCTCCATTTATCATATCCCGGCTCCCGGATCCGACTAACTTGTTCAACGGTTCTGACTGACATTAGATTGGTGAGGTAAGGACACAGTAGTGGTAGACAGTACAAATTATCTCAGTAACCGAATTTAAGTATACATATTGATACAGTTTATACTTTTTCTGATTTCCCGTTTTTGCTGAGATTGTCTGTATTGTAGAATTGAATCAGTAAACCTATTAATTCTGTTGCGTTGTTTGTTACTTGGTCACCGCTACCATCCTAGGTGACACCGAATCCTGTCTTCACTAAGCTACCCTGGTAAGGTTTGTCAATTTCTCCCTAAAATTGGCTGGCGTTCGAGATACTACTGAAAAGTGCTGAAGGGCAATTGGCAGAGGCGCACAGTGAGGCAAAAAGGAGCGTTACAATGTTGTGGACAGTGGTATTTTTACTCACACTGCCCACATATAACCACGCCATACGATCAGCGTTCTTTAATTCACCTTCAAAATCCCTACTATAATTGAGCTGGCATCAGTTCTCTTATATTTTCTTCATAGGAATTATGAGGAAATGGAGGAAAATCTTTTATTTTGTATAAGGCTAGGTTCAGATGATCGCGCGTAAACCCGCGATCACAAACCGCGCGACTAAAAATACAAAGGAGTCATACGCGCGATGTCGCGCGACCATATATGTATATGACTCCTCTGTATCTTTTTTACCCTATGTCCTACGTGAGCAACTAATGTTACGACGCGAGCGACGCCAATTTTATGTACTACGCGAGCGATGTGAGCAGCGCGACTTTTTTTGTCCTACGTTGAAATCTACAAACGCGACACGACGCGACATAAATATGGTTGGGTTGGGATTGTGCATTGCGGAAGCAGTCCGTTGTCATACGTTTGTAGAGAAACAGTTATAATGAGGTGGTCAAGAAAACGTAAATTATTCATATGTGAAAATGTGGCTTTAAAAATGCTAATTGTAAGACGCAGAAAAATGGGAAGAAAGAGAAATCCAACAAATAAAATTTTTTTGAAACGAATGAATTTTGGAGAGTTTCACCACTTAAATAAACAATTAAGGACTTCTCCAAATTTATTCCTCAGTTATTGTAGATTGCTTCCTACAACATTTGACTACATAGTGAACATTTGACTATATAGAAACAACCAAAAAAAAAAAATCTAAGAAATATGATACGTTAACCTTTACTGAATTAAAATAGTTTTTTCAATCTGCATGGATACATATAAATAAGGTTTATTTATTATTACTCAATGATATATTAACCTCAACTTTGTTTATTTCCTTCAAATGGATATTTCTTCAGCATTATTATTATAAGTTATGCGTTAATAATTGAAGTGTAATAATAAATGATGATTATTGGTGGGATTTCAAATGAATTATTTATTTCCATGAAACTAATATTTGTTTGACCTTAGATCCAATAAATGATTCATTAACTATAATGCATTTTCGATAATATCAAATAAACACTTCTCTCAGTGTATATAATACTATAGTTTATTCGTCAATCTTACTTGTTTCCCCCAGTTCATCGGCAATTCTACTCCATTCTCTATCCACCAACAGTCGATTATGACATCTTTTATCAGTCTTGTCCCAGAATATACCGCAATTTCTAACAGCCAGTATTAAAACTTCGTTTAAATCATTCATTGTAGAGCGGTCGAAGTAAACGTGCCTGCATCAACAAGAACTACTGAAGATCGCGCGAATTCCGTTTGGAAATATCAAATAATTTGATCGCCGACAGGGCGCGAAATTCGCCTGAAAAAGTTTTACGACCGATACGACTGCACGTAGGACAGCGCTATTATATTCCAAGGTTTGATAAATCGCGTTTGGTCGCGTCGCTCTCATCGCTCGCAATAATTCGCTCACGTAGGACACAGCGTTAGTCGCGCGGTTTGTGGATCGCGCGTTTACGCGCGACCATCTGAACTGACCCTAATAATGAACGAATTCTCATAAATTCTCTGATCCATATCACAAAATGATATTGAGCCTTCAGGATTTTTTTGAGGCAAATAAAAAGATGACCTTCTCGTTTTCAATATTTATTTCTCTTCACTCTCTCCAGAATTGAGAATTTTTTCGAATCGGTTTTGAGGCGTTTAAGGAAGGAAATGTATCTCTTCGGAATTTATATGTAACAGGTATGGTTGCCAATATTTTCAGAAGTTTATAAATATTTGGGAACATTCCTGATTTACATTCTCCCAATGTTCGATAGATCTAATTCACCTTGAAAATAAATTCCATTCCACAACCTTTTTATACAGAGTTAGAACTATTTAGACGTACCTACACTAAAGGGATATCGAAAACTGTTTGAAATAAGAGGTGGCTCAAATTACGAAATAGTTGCGTTATTAAGAGATGAGTTCTCCTTTGGTTCTCGCGATATCTCGAAACTACTTAAAATCGAGATTTTCTTTTTCTGTGTATAACTTATTTGTTTCTTCACGAAATTTGGTTTGTAGCCATTGTTCAATATGGAGATTCTAATGGTGTCTCCAGATTTTTTTCTGTTCTTTATTGATTCAGAGACGGAGACAAGGGCGTAGATCTTTTTTTTCTTGGGGGTGGTAATCGAAAAAAAATTTTTTGCCGACAACTTTTACTCATATATGTAATATGAGAAATAATGTTTGATATTGAAGTTTGAGCCAAATTACTCGTAATAATTTTTTTATCACTAATTTGGTTATTCTTACCTTATACTGGGTATTTCTTAATTAGAGTTACGAAGGAAAATGAGAGATTCCTGGGATAATTTCAAGAATGAAAAATTCCTTGAATATGAGCCCGCAAACATATTGCTTTCGAGATACAGCGTGTTTCTAGTGTGTCGTACTTTTTAGTGATGCTTATATCAGTTTATCAAATTTTTATTAATCTTCGCTTTAGAGTAGGTAAATAAATCCCGAAACTTTTAATTAATTCATTGATTATAGCTTACTAGCTGGATCTTCATAGCAATTTGGGTTTTCCTCAGGATTACTAGGGAGCTACTAATATCGGAAGTTCCATTCATAGTTAGCTTCCAACACTTGGACTTCTATATTCTACCCGTATAGTACTATATTGCATCAAAACTGCAGACATTTTCACGGATTCGTTTGTCTGTGGGATGCTATCATCAATTTCGAGACATTCTGAGGAAAATGTCTTGGCACCCCATTGTCAGATTATCGAGATTTGTGAGAAACAAATCACATATCATATGTAAATGACATCAAAAGTGATCACAATTATTATCCCTGAGGATATATGATTATGATTTTCCCATTTTCCACCATTACAGCTCGCGATGCCTGGTTATGAACATTTCGGCTAACATATTTGATATTATTGGACATCAGATATATGAGGATTCAGTTATTATGGTCTCTCTTAAAAAAATCTCACAATATGTCGTTTCTCGGTCATGTGAATTATTCTGGCGTCATCTTGTGGCATGAAAAGATGTATGGAAGATCTTGGATTTTGTATCTCATTTCATGGCCAATGTGGAGCAGTGTATAAAAAATTATCGATGGCGGTGCCTAATATAACCAAGGAAGATCATTTCTCAGTCGGGTTCTGGCCGCCGAACATCCAAATTCCATCAAAACCAGAAATGAGAGCTCCCCGATTGATGAGCAAAAACCCCGAAAATTGCAAAAAATCCATTTTCAAAGCTCCATATCTCGAAAACTGTCCATTTTTGAGCTTTGTGGCTAAGGACTTTTCTGATCAGTTCATCAAGAACTACAACATATCAAATTCAGCCAAATTCACGGAGAGCCATTTCCCATACTAAACATGCGGGGTCCTTTGATTATTTTTTTTATTTTTTGTTTGAGTAGTAGGCTGGAGTCAGAATTGTCAAATAACGTTGTTGTGATTATTTTGTATATAGTTCGATCACCCATCAGCAAAATATTGCATAAAAAATCGTTTGGAACCATTGGCATAATGCTGGTCTCAAGAAGAAGCTCGATGTTTGAGTAGCACACGAGTTAATGCAAAAAACCTCATGGACCGAATTTCCATATGCGAATCGCTGCTGAATCGAACCAAAATCGACTCATTCTTTAAGTAGTTGGTGACTGGTGATGAAAAAAACAATAACCTCAAGCGAAAACGGTCGTGGTCGAAACGCGGGGAGCCAGTAGAAATGGTGCCCAAGCTGTGTGTTTGGTGGGATAAGCAGGGAACTATCTATGAGCTGCTACCCTACGGCACTGTTAACTCGGAACTGTACTGTCAATAATTTGTCCGTCTAAAGGAAGCAATCGCTCAGAAACGGCCAAATTTGGCAAATAGAAGAGGAATTGTGTTCAGGATAACGTCAGGCCACACATCGATAGTGACTCGCCAGAAACTCCGATATCTTGGTTGGGATGTCCTTATTCATCCACCTTTTAGTCCTGATCTAGCACCAAGTGACTATCATATGTTCCTGTCCATTACGAAAAATTTTGCTGGTGAACAATTCGCTTCAACAGAAGCTTACGAAAATCGAACGTCTCAATTTTTTGTCAATAGGGACGAGGGCTTCTATAAGAGAGGCATAATAACTGAAGCCTTGTTATTCATGGAAAAATAATGGATTTCCTTTAACTGCACTCCATATTATTCCATATTCGAATACCAAAACAAATAAATAACATCAACATGTTTAGGAGCTATATTTAACATGAATCTTCCCGATATTTTCATGCAGCCTTTTCTCGGTTATTTTAACCATCATATAGATATATATGAGACTTGAATAGATAAATGAATGAATATATTCCATCAATTATTGTTTTAGTTGTTTTTATTTTGTAGATGTGGACTATAAAAAATTCTCAATTACAAAGAAGGACTTTTTTATGCCAAAGAATGGTTCAGCTATAGATTACAAAGAAGAAAATCTTATGATTTTGCTATATTAATTAATCTGCTAAATTTGTTTTTTGTTATTCAGTGTAGAGGTGTGGAGGTTCAAAGTCTGAAAATCTTTTACATTCAACATCTCTTAGATGTTGTTGTGCTCGCTAGGCAACACCATGGCATATCTGATAAAAATACGCCTGTATAAAATTGACAATCAAATAACAGCTTGAACGAACTCATCAGACCCGTCAATACATTTTAATGTGCACTTAACCGAATGAAGATGGACATAACAATGATCGCCGCTACATTAAGAAACATAAATTCCGCGCCGTATTCAGCACTAATGTATTCAATAAGAATGAGACGATAAGAAGTGAACACAGAAACGACCGTCAAATACGATAGAGCTGCGTTCGATTAGTTCAAAACCCATCAAAAACTAATAACGTTCACCCTACGTCGATTCCAGAATGCCACCTTCCTTGAACTACATCGATAAAGGTACATTTCCTGATATCAGAACAACATTTCTACGCTTAATTGACTCTTCCATTCAATTTCACATCTTGCTTCAACCGTCTGTAACCTCCAGATTAAAAAGTTTGTTGAGAACTTACAACAACGTTTTCTACTCCACTCCAGGGGACTTTGGAAATGCTTCTCAATTATTGAGGTGGATCCACCTGAGCGTGATGTGTCAAAAGTTATCTGAAAGTTTTGAAAGCGTTGAAAAGTTCTTTGATAATATGCAGAAATTATAGAAGGTAAAATAAACGAAACGAGTTGACGAGTTTTGTTATTTTTATGAAGGACATTTCTCCGACAGTAAATATTTCATTTTCTGACGTCAATCGCTTAACCTACTTCGATCCATACACCTCAGAATCTTATGGGTTCCTCGGTCATTTTATTTCTGTAGGAATAAGTGATACATCCCAACAAAAAACTAATATTGAAAAATCAAGAAGAGGCCTGACTTGGCATTAGGACCTCTTGAGCAAACGTCAATTTATGCACCTATTGTGCCTTTGGAGACTAAATTATTAGAACGGTATCATAGTTTTATGCAGGGGCTTCTCTGCCCATCTTTGCTGTTTTTCTTGGTGTGTCTGGTGGTTCTATGAAAATTGCTCCTTGTGAAGTTGTTAAGGTGTTGACTCTTCTGCTTCATACAGTATCCTATAGACGTCTGATCTACTTGCTTGATCTCTGAAGTATTCCCGCAGGTTTTTTATCTGCTCATTAGCAAGTTCCATGCTGTCCGTCAGACACCTGCCTTCTTTATTTCTTGGCAGTGTAGTCCTGCCAATGCTGCCTATCGGAGGGTACTTATTTGCTTTTGTCATCAGAGTTCTCATTTTGCGTTGAAGGTTTTCGATGTCTGTTTTGCTCCATGGAACTATACCGAATGAGTATGTCAGAATTGAAAATGCATATGCATTGATGGCTCTCAGAATGTTCTTGCTGTTGAAGTTTGTTTTCAAAATCTTTTTAGTTCTCCTAACGAACTCAGTAGTTAAGTGAAGTAAGAATCACGTCCTTGGTTATTCATACTAAGTACTTTGACAGGAGCTAGGACAGGTGGTGATGAACAAGAGTAAGTTGAACTAAATGACGACGTTTCGTCCGTATATTCGAACTTTTTCAAGGCTGTATACAAGAAAAATACAAATATTCATCAGTACAATCCAATACAACAATTAGAATGACAGCAAATAACAATGATAAATTGCATATATACAAAATAATGCAATCCAGATAAATTGTGGTATAAAACAAATATCAATCAATAAATATGACAAATATACAATAGATAACACACATAATAATATACAATAATAATGAATTAAATTAGGTAAAACTGTGGTAAACAAACTTACCAAATTCATTCGGTCTGACATAAAAGCTGTTATTTCTACTGATAGTCGGAAAAATTGCAACCAAGCTAAGACTTTGTCAATTTTCAATTTAAACTTTGAAATCGTAACTATCATTGAAACTTGTTGATCTATTAATTGAGAGCAGCTGTTATAGCATGTAAACAATGAAAACAGATGCATGATATTCATGCTGGAGCACGGGAATCGCGATATAGAAACAATAAATTTCTGTACATTTGACTCAGTTCTTGGGTGTCAGTTCTCTGGCTTTCAGCCAATCTAGGGGCCGCTAAAGCTGTGGAGCTATCCCTATCCCGGAACCTATCATCACAGTCATATTTGTGCTGTTTTATTATCATCTTCAGCAGTTGTTCAGTTTATCCCATTTGGTTCAACTTAGTCTTGTTCTTCACCACCTGTCCTAGCTCCTGTCAAAGTACTGAGTATCAGTAGTTTAGTCTTATTTCATTCTTTTGGTGGTTGATTCGTCGGTCCTGTTTCATTCCAAGGTATTTGTAAAGATCATCCGATTTCCTTTCTTCTATTTCCTATCCATTTGCAAGAGTAATCGGTTCTTCTTGAATTCTTTCTAAACTTCTCAGACAATTGGTTTTTTCGATTCAGATTTCATTTTCAAATTTTTGTTTTGCACTTTTTTTTGCTACATTAAATAACCGTCGATAACAGAAATGCAAACGTCATTCACAACACATGATTGCTCCATGGAATTATTTCAACATCTTTCGTCGTCAGTTTGCTGTTGTTTATTGCTCTTCTTGGCGTAGGTACGTCAATTTCATTGACGTCACATTAATATTTCAAGTATTATTCCTTTATGATTTTCTGAGTAATTATAGGCTTTTTCATTTTCATTTCTGTTGCTAAGTGGTAAGTACCACTCAGTTTCTAGGTAATATTTTGTTGTCATTCAACCGTAAAATTTTCAGCGGATTTTCAATATTTCACTGTTATTTACTCAGGAATTGGTTTTCTGTTTGTATTGTTACAAAAAAATTTCGAAAATGCCGCACCATATTGCAATTTTATAAGTTCATTCCACCTAAGAATTCAATGTGTTCCTTCGCCATTTCGTTTCTGAAGAAATGAACAATACATAAAAATTCATTTGATTATTATTGTTGATTGTTTTATAAGCAACCGATGAGCTTCAAAAAACGAAACCAGTCTATTGCTACTCACCTCTGATGACAACACGTTGTGTATTAAACTGATTTTTGCTGGTCCGTTATTTTTATTTTTCTACATTTGTTCTTCGTTGGGATATTATTTTTCATAATGTTGAATCAGTATATACCCCACGGTATTGGAGCGTTTTCACACTTCTGATCGATGAAAGTGAAATATAAATAATGTGCTTGATAGCGAGGTGGAGGTAGTAGATAATGTACGCAGATTTTTATTTTTGGAGTAACCACAAGAAGAAATAATTTGCGTTGTTAAACGCTAGGTGTCGTAAGAAAATATATAGTCCTAATGGTACTCCGGATTTCAATTTGAAGCCGTCTCTTTGAATTTGGTGTTCATGGTTGGTTGAGATTGATTACTACGCACCTCTGGATACAACAAGTTCCCTCTATTCAACGATTTACTTACATTTCAGCCAGTTCCATTATGTGTGTACTTATATTGCTTCAAGTAGGTAATAAGTTTGTTTACCCTATGAATATCATGGGTAAATTGGCCTAGGTACTTACCAGTGTATCTATGCGCTTATATCGGATTTCAAGACTAAAGATGAGTATACCTATGGTGATGCATATTAGTTGGAGACCAAACAAGTATACCTAGACCTATATCGATGTCTATTCGAAGTTTATTTATTCTTTGAATCTCCTGTATTCCTTCGCCATTATGTTTCTGCAGGGATGAAAGTTTCTTTCTTGACCAAAAACTCATATTGCAAAAATCAAGAGCACCAACTTGGCTTAGAAGCTTAAAGTATTCAAGCGCTGATTGCACATTCGGAGGCACAAGAGGTGTATATAGCTACATATATCGATTTATATTTAAATCCTATGGTACTAAACTCATGGGTTCTCTCGCCATTTCGTTCATCCAGACTGTAAAATTCTAGAACAGAACCAAATTGGCGAAGAGGCTTTCGAGCACTTGTGTATTCATGATATTGGAGTTTTGAAGACTAAACAAGTGTATCCAAACCAATATCGATCCATATTACATTTTTGTTGTTAGTAAGATATTGGCTAAATTCGACTATTATGAGATAGGTGAATCAAACCCAGTTGAACCTTGTCGACGTTTTGGACATTTGTTACCTTAAATTAACAAATAATGGAGTTGCCCCAAATCACGATTAAAAAACAGAAATAGTCCAATTTACTCAATATCGCATAATATCATACATGATGAGTCATCTGTTCTTATAATATTACTTCTGGATATATTTATTTTCAAGATCATAATATCATTCCCAACTGCAGGCCGCAAAATTTTGCGTACTTCTGCTCTGAATATTGAAAAATTACACACTAATGTTTTTTTTTAATTTTATATAGATTTCATCGATAGTTTATGAACTTGTAAGCTAACAGACCTTATTTAAAATTTGACATACATACTACATATAATAAGTGACTTCTTGGAACAATATAATAAAATATAGTCTAATTCGGACAATATTGACATTTTTCTCCCACTAGGCTTTCCATTTTTTCCACAATGCTTATACATATATCACATATCTATCCTGAATTTTTCACAATATTCATATATTATATGTAAACCTACCCTGCATTTTGATCACTGGAATGGGATCAACATCCATTTTATTCCTCAAATTGAAAAAATATTGTTTACTCAGTTCCATACCGAATGATTGAATCGTACACATTGAAAATTTATTTAAACATTTATAAAACATTCCCCTGCGATATTTTTCATCGAACGACTGTGCCCGAATAGACAGGAATAAATTCAATCAAAAAGCTTTTTGGAATTTTCTGGAAAGTCAGATTTCGATTTTTTCGAATCGACCATATTCAACGAATCATTACAAAACAGAATTGTATAAGAAAATATTTTAATATTTATCTCACTTGAATTCTGACAGATATTCATCAACCGAGTAATAACACTTGGATATCAGGAAGTATTTCAGGCATTTCCCATAACATCTGCAGAGTTTGATCTCATCTGGGAGTACAATTTGATCGCTAAATAGTGTGTGGCCTTCTGTGCTTGTGTTATTAATAATAATAATAATAATGGTATTAAGGAGGGTTGAATCGACTCCTGCCCACCGCAGATTCCAGGAGCTCCCTGACCCGGGAAGCTGAAACCTGTCAAAGGGTCCCTGTCCAGGGGTACGATCAGAGCCGTGTGGAAAGCAGCTCAAGAATTCTCCCACCGTAGCTCTGCAGATCGTGAAAAGCGATCAAAGGCCGTCTCCCCCACGACACGGAGAAACCCATGCATGATGGTGAATTTGAGGAATAGGACTATAGAGCCGCTGCCTTAGGTTCGTCAGGGCCGCTGCCTGAGGTTCGTCAGGGCGTGTCAGGAGCCGGCGCTGGAAATGACAGTATGCGGGACGTCGGTGACAGAGTGCTAAGGAGACGGGCGTCTGTCGAACCAAATGCTACCCCTCCACAATCTCAACATTCTAGGAGAAAAATAACACGAGTTTCTCCGACCGCTGAAGGTGCTGCTCAGGATCCCCAACCAGCACTCACCCAAGCAGGTCTACCAAGAAGACGCATGAAATGGACAAGTTCGATGAATGAAACGATCATGCGCATATACTACGAAGTGACTAATATGGAAGACGATAAAATAGGCTACCGACAAAAATAATTTGCAGAATTCCACAGAAACCACACCGAACTCCAAGTTTCTGAGCGAAGAGTAGCCGACCAATACCGGGTCATATTGAGAAATAAACTTGTACCCGATTAGAGACTTAACACCACAAAAAATGAAGTCCAACTGAGGCTACAGAATAGGAACCTCACTAACAATGAAACGACAATTGAAGAAAACTATGATTGTGCTGAAAATCAACATAACATCAATGCACAAATGAACTCTGTGGAACAAAACAACGCAGATGTGATAGCAATAAGTGATGCTCAACGACGGAATATATATTCTGCACCCGTCCAAAATCCAGAAGAAGACCAAAGAGAACTACTGGAGCGATTATCTGCCACAATGAATAGATGCGTTGTAGATTTTGACGGCACAGATCCATTGAGACGACCGATTCTGCCAAGATTGAGGACATCCAAGAAACTATCCCATCTCCTGGTCATGACCAACAAGGAGATTATACCCAAGTATCTTTCTGGCTACCATTATCTCGAATCATTACATCTCATCATATACTGTGCAGCATTTTCAATAGAAACAGTGCTAGGTGTGAAACCAAAACCTAAAAGTCAGCAACCAGCCAGAGAAAAACAACAAAATAAACCACATTGGCAAAAAAGGCTAGAAGACAAAGTTCATAGCATCCGCCAAGATATTGGGAGGCTCAGCCAATTTGCAAAAGGTTCGCCGTCTAGAAAATTACAAAAAATGGTGAATATAATAATGAATCGTCACCGGCAACATACAACGTTTTATCCAAACAATGAAAATGCTCAACAAATTTTAGACACACTGAAACAAAAACTTAGTGTGTACTCCGAAAGACTCAGAAGGTACAATGAGAGCTATAGAAGAAAATAAGATAATATGATTTTTGAAAACTCCGAAAGAAAATTCTATAGAATGATAAACAATAATATGTTAGCAACACCAGGAAGTTATCCAACCGTGGAGGATATTGAGAATTTTTGGACAGATCAACTAACTACATCAACCCCCTACAACTCCCAGGCTGATTTGATAAGAAGTGAAGAGAAATCCTGTGAGACAATAGAACATAATATGCTGCATAACGCAGTTTCTATAGAAGAATTCCATGAAATATTGAAAAACACACACAATTGAAAATCACCCAGTCCAGATGGAATCCACAACTTTTGATTGAAAAAATTTTGGTGTATACACGGCAGGCTAGTTGAAACCATAAATGGTGTTATAAGTAATCCAACGGAAATGCCCAAATTTTTAACAACAGGGACCTCTTACCTCCTATCGAAGGATCTGCAACACACAGCGGATCCATCAAAATACAGACCAATTACATGCCTACCAACAATATATAAAATCATCACATCATGTTTAGCATCTCGTATCTACAAACATTGCGAGACAAATAACGTAATGACAGCACAGCAGAAAGGATGTTCCAAGAATGTACTAGGATCGAAGGAACTGCTGATAATAGTTTCCATCATATGCAACCAAGTCTTCAAAAAACACAGAATTCTTTTTAAGACATATTTTGAATATGAGAAGGGCTTCGAATCTAATCCACATGGGTGGCTGACAAAAATTTTGGAAATATACAAGATCGATCCAATTACAATAAACTTTCTGAAGTAGGCAATGTGCAACTGGAAAACGAATATCAAACTCTCTACGGCGAACAAAACTACTGAAGGGATTCCAATAAAAAGGGGAATTGTTGATTTTAATGAAGTATCTTCTTATTATCAGAGCTGTGCAAAAGGTCAGTAATTTGTAATCAAATTGAGGAGTTGAGGTGAGCTTATTCAACTAACTTCATTTTCAAACTAAGTTGGCTAGTACTTCAATTCTAAAACCTAGGACATGACATCATAGTAAATATTCATTTCTGTGGATTTTTTCCACAACAGAACAGAGTTGCATTTAGCCAAAGTAGCCAATTTTTTGAATTTCACAGATAATTTTTTTTTAAGATCAAGTTACTCGAAAACGGCGCTTTGTACAAGAAAATTTGAAGAATACTTTTATTTTTCAAATCTAAGTATATATAAAACCGCTTGCACATATACGTCAAACTTTAAACGTAAAATCACAGCCCAAACGGGACCATCTAGAGCAAAAATGACAAGAATAAGACCCCCCTCAAAATCGTCTGGAGATCCCGGGAAAAATCCCAAACCTTCGATTCTCCTCGCGGTTTTCGAGTATACGGGGTGTTTCGGAACATTTTGACATTTCAAGTCCCATATTTCTGTGGTATCTGTGGACAATTTGACTGTCAGTGTCATGTTAATAATAAATATTCCATTTCGATATATGAAAGTTCTTGAAAAAGTTTGCAGTTTCCAAAATTGTTATTCAATATTCAAATAAATGCCGACAGATAAAATGCAAAGTCTTCGGCGAATCGAAAATTCGATAGATATTTGTCAAAATTTGGAAATGAATATTGATATCATCGAATGCATTTTCAGTTCAGGTTCGTTTGAAGGGTTTGTATAATTATTGATTCAATTGGATGAATGTTACTTTATTTCAGGAATTTTTCGTTTATTTTCCACAAACTATAAAACTACATTCTCTTTCGTGAGAATTTGAATCTATTGCGACAGAAGATGGAACTACAAAAGAGAACAGAAGTTTCATCTGATCATGTATTAAACAGATAGAAAAACTCCTTATAGATAATTCACAGTTGGCTTTATTACTGGAAAAAGAGCCAAGTTAGTCAGATGACATTCAAAAATTTCCATGTGTTTTTTGAATATCTGAAATATACACTTTTACGACAGGAGAGTGCAAAAATATAAATGACCCATCCGTTTTTGAAGAATTTGAGTGCAGTGCTGTTGAATTTATAATGAATAAGTCAAGTCGTTGTGAAATCTTCCATACGAATAATTTCAACTATATATTATCTATTATATTATTTGCTGCTCAACTGAAACATGTATTAATAAACCTTGGAAATTAGAGACTCAAACTTTTTGCCTGATTTCTCAAAAAAGTTCCACCAAGATAAGAAATTAAAATTTTTTATGAGGTAACATAAGCCATGGGTATTTGAAAGGCAAGTCTATTCATTCTGTCTCTTTTTAGTTTGTTTATTAAAGCTATACTAGGATATAAATATAAAAAATCAGTTGAAATACTAGTCAAAATGTTACGACAGAAATAAAATTTAAAGGATCATTCAGTATATGAAGAATTTCAACATGGCAGTTACTTTTGAAATTGGTATCAATTTTCCAGCAATTCAATGTAGGTATAAAATACTTTAAAAAGTAACTATTCATCAAAACTTTCCATTTCATGAATGAATGATTAAACATGTAGATACCTATTTCACTAAAGTTTTAAATCGTTATAGGAATAGTTGCTCTATGGCCAGTTCGAAAATGCTATCCTACTGATTTATTCATTGCTTTTGGTTTTGGTAAAAATTAAATTATTAATTGATTCAGATCCAAAGTTAACATTTGAAAAAAAATCAACCCACTAACATGGGTCAATAGTATTGGCTGATACAATTTTAGTACCGAGGCAGTCATTTCAAATACTGAACACATCTTCTGACTGAAGTAAAACTTGAACAATGACCTTTTTTTACTTGCAACTTGAAATGAATTTTGCACTTTTTCAGTGTTCAATAATGAGATAATTATTAAATTGACTCAAGAAATTAACAGTATGCTTTATCAGGATTAGTTAATACTGCTAAAAACGTTAATAAACCTATTAATTTCTTATATGGTTCATCATTACAACTCTCTTTTGTTGAATCAAATTTCAATTGAGTTTTCAAAGGAGTGATATTCAGCCCTAAACATTTTTTAGCTTTCCATAAATTCTTTATGATAAAATTATCATTTGAATTTTCTATCAGATATTATATTCATTCAGAATCAACATTAGTTAAAAAGAAAAAGTCATCCACGTACAATGCAACAACAGTTAGCAAGTTATTTTTTGATTTTATGTAGATACAATGCTCAATTGTTGATCTTTTTTAACTAATATCTATCAAAATTTTATTTACTATATATATATTGCCCTGTTCAACTTACTTCTGAGTAAAACCCAGAGCTACAAGCTTGCTCTATAACGTAGCGAACCATCATTCAGCTGTCCTCCACTAAATCAGAATTATCTAGTGAAATTTCTATATCATCCCTTATCTATGGTAACTACATCTCGACTGGTATTAATGAAATTGTTACCTGTATCCCTTTGATCATTCACCAGAACCCATAAAAATCATTTTTGACCCTATACCTTCAAGAAATATGCAACAGAAGAGTATGCAAAATTCATCGATACAATAATCAGATTCTAAAAACGCCTTAGTTCTTCAGGAATGTCCAATTGGTCTTTCGATATTATAAATTATTGAAAATAACCTACTATTAACCAAATTTTTAGATTTCAAAAGGTGTCCTTCCTTATATTCTAAATATATACACCCTATATATATATATACCTATAATTGTTAATCATATATTGTATTTCTTAATAAATTATGGAATAGAAGAATAATTTGTTGCTCAACTGAAAAAAAGTATTGATGAACCTTGGAAATGAGGGACTTCTTATAACCTGATTTCTCAAAGATGTTACACCTAAATAATATGATTGCTTGTAAGGCAACATAAGCCATGGGTTTTTGAAAGGTAGATCTATTCATTCTGCCTCTTTTCAGTTCATTATAGCTATACTGAATATTCCTAAAACAAAATTTCACTGTAGGTCTTTTCATAGATCTTATCGAATGATTATGTAAATTCAATATTTGTCAAAACTGAAAATAAACATTGAATGCAGTTTCTTTATTTCAGGTGGTATTTCTATTGACTGATAATAACTCTCACATTTTGATTATGCATTTTTCCCAAATTTTTTAAAGAAGAAAGAAATTGCCATTTCTAGAGAAATGAGAATTTCAGATTTCAAAATGTCTAATTACTACTTCAAATATATATACACCTTATATAATTGTTGATCAAATATTGTGTATTTCTTTACAAATTAGTTAATAATTTGAAGTTTTAATCTCAATTTTCAGACTTGAATTGGTCCAACATCTCTAGATACTTCTAATTGATATTCGACAAATAAGTATCCTGTATAATTATCCATACAAACGAAAATAATCCATCTTCTGAAAAGAAAAACAATGTTTACTATATAGAATTAATTTTAATAATGATTCAAAAGTGATGAAATTTTGCAGACTTACTTATTTTGGGTCTTAGATCACGAATCCGCTGTCATAAATTCCTTAATCCAGCTAGTTTTTTTTTTTATTGTGATTTTTTTTTTTTTTTAATTGGGAAATTGGCCTAATGAAGGTGAGGTTATCCACATTAATAGCTAGTTTTCTTGTATTTTATTAACTGATTCTCGTGAGAAATGATTAATTAATCACATTTCAAGCTTTCCCTGACAAAAAATGCCTTTTTTTTCGTCAAAATCGATGGTTTTATCGATTGTTTATATATGGCGGCGGCCATTATGTTTAATACGTAACGTT
The DNA here is from genome assembly GCF_914767665.1 of Harmonia axyridis. Lineage (NCBI taxonomy): Eukaryota > Metazoa > Arthropoda > Insecta > Coleoptera > Coccinellidae > Harmonia > Harmonia axyridis. The sequence goes on along the minus strand of NC_059504.1, from coordinate 28,627,943 downwards.
TGTCAGATGCATAGACCTAATATCCTAATATGGATATTAGGTCTATGGTCAGATGCGAAATAATCTGCGACGTTGCCTGTATGCCAGATCTTCTTGATGGGATCGGTTTTTTACTTGGTGGAAATTCATATTAATAGATTGTTTGAGATTATGACGTATTATAAAACTGTATGGAAACTCATAATTTTCGCACAGCTATTCGAGCAGAAAATTCGGCAAATTTATTTTCGAAATGAATAAATGGTAGTTCATATAGTGTTATTCTGGTTTTTTCGATATTGGCATCGGATTCAGTTTAGTCCTCCTGAACATATACAGGGACATTGATGTTGACGAGGACGCTGTGATTACAAGGTTTTCAAAGGGTTCACAGACCAAATTAGATTTTGTGTTATACTTGCCAATTGTCTTCTTTTTTTTTCATATGAAACAATAGATTTACTATTTTTTTTTTAATTTCTACCTGAATGGCTAAAACCGTGATAAGTAAATAAATATATTATAATATAACAAATACATAAGCGTACAAATTTTTTTACCGAAATTTGAGGCTTTATTGTAAAACACTGGTTATACATTTATGATTCGAAATATTGCCCATCGCTGGTCACTATACTTTCTCACATATTTCGGGCAGCGTACAAATTGAAAAAACTGGTCATCTTTTGAAGCGATCCACGAATCGATACAAGTTTTTAATTCTTCATAAGATAGGAAGTGCTGGTCAGCCAGGCTGTGTGCTATTGATCGAAACAAGTGATAGTCCGAGGGAGCAACGTCTGGAGAATACGTCGGGTGGGGTAGGAATTCCCATTTCAACTTTTTCAAGTATATCTTGACTTTCGCAACATGGAGTCGAGCATTGTCATGCAGTAAAATCCATTCATCTACTCTCTCGTCGTATTGCGGCGGTTTGTCTCTCAATGCTCGACACAAACGCATTGATTGCATTCGATAACGATCGCCTGTGATCGTTTCAGTTAACAACTCATAACCCGTTTTTCGTCTCCAGTCCCAATCCGATGCAGAAATTCCTTCCGTCTTTGCCTCGAAAGCAGCTGTTCACAAACAAACAAACTCCGTTCAAACACCTCCCGGCTTCAACTCGTACGGCACCCACTTTTCTTGTTTCTGAATCATTCCTATGACTTTCAGGCGTTTTGAAATGGCTTGTAGTCCTAATGATCGTGTCAATTATTTGAATTTGAGAGCATAATTATGTTTGAACACTACCCTTATTTTTACCGTAGAATTCAACGAAATCACAAAAAAAATAGGGTTCTGATTTGAAAATCGAAAGTTATGATCAAATTTTGTTCACAATTTTTGGCACAATATTTGAAACACCCTGTGATGATATTTTTCAAATTCAAGATATGCACGATATTCCAACATCATTCTAGTTTGTGAAAGTGAATTGAGTATACGCATAGGATATTCACAGTGAAAATAATTCACGTGATAGTGACTATGGAAATTCTCTCTTTTTTACGGTTTTTTCTTAATATTTTGAAAACTATGAGAACTAACGCAATAATTTTAGCAGAGAGTAATTGAGAATGGAAATCTTTCTTGTATAACCGGAAGTGCCAGAACTTCTAAAATATTTTAGCTGAATAGGGCATCATGAACAATGTCATATTCCGAATTTTCAGATTTCAAATCGGCCCCGTTCTCCAGAAACGTCTAATAGGCCTTCGAACTTGAAACACCCTGTATAAATATTCATATAAATATCTAAATATAAATATTTTTGAGAGGTTAAGCTCGATATCGGTGTAATCTGGGATTTGGTACCATAGAAAAACTCGAAACCCTTAACGGCGAACCCCCTCAAACTTAAGGCTAGGACCGCCCTTGATTTGTCGTCATGGAAAGTTATTTGCATCAAATATTTTCATGTGAGCAAGGGCGAAATGGTATGTTCTAGGAAAGAAGTCATATAGAATTCTACCCTAGAATCAGCATAGGATACCGAGTGAATCGTCTAAAATCAGCTAACGATACAAGGTTTCCGAAAAAAATATTTTATTTTCTAGAGGGATACCCAGTGAAGGATCTACCGGCATAGTGACGGGGTCCAAGGGGCGGAGCCCCTTCGGCGAGCAGAGCGAGTCTAAGTATATATAAAACCGCTTGCACATATACGTCAAACTTTAAACGTAAAATCACAGCCCAAACGGGACCATCTAGAGCAAAAATGACAAGAATAAGACCCCCCTCAAAATCGTCTGGAGATCCCGGGAAAAATCCCGAACCTTCGATTCTCCCCGCGGTTTTCGAGTATACGGGGTGTTTCGGATCATTTTGACATTTCAAGTCCCATATTTCTGTGGTATCTGTGGACAATTTGGCTGTCAGTGTCATGTTAATAATAAATATTCCATTTCGATATATGAAAGTTCTTGAAAAAGTTTGCAGTTTCCAAAATTGTTATTCAATATTTAAATAAATGCCGACAGATAAAATGCAAAGTCTTCGGCGAATCGAAAATTCGATAGATATTTGTCAAAATTTAGAAATGAACATTTATATCATCGAATGCATTTTCCTCATTTCAGGTTTGTTTTAAGTATTTGTATCATTCAGTTGGATATGAATGTTACTTTATTTCAGGAATTTTTCGTTTATTTTCCACAAACTATAAAACTACATTCTCTTTCGTTAGAATTTGAATCTATTGCGACAGAAGATGGAACTACAAAAGAGAACAGAAGCTTCATCTGATCATGTATTAAACAGATAGAAAAACTCCTTATAGATAATTCACAATTGGCTTTATTACTGGAAAAAGAGCCAAGTTAGTCAGATGACATTCAAAAATTTCCATGTGTTTTTTGAATATCTAAAATATACACTTTTACGACAGAAGAGTGCAAAAATTTAAAGGACCAATCCGTTTTTGAAGAATTTGAGTGCAGTGCTGTTGAATTTATAATGAATAAGTAAAATCGTTGTGAAATCTTCCATAGGAATAATTTCAACTATATATTATCTATTATATTATTTGCTGAAACATGTATTAATAAACCTTGGAAATTAGAGACTCAAACTTTTTACCTGATTTCTCAAAAAGGTTACACCAAGATATTAAAATTTCTTATGAGGTAACATAAGCCATGGGTATTTGAAAGGCAAGTCTATTCATTGTGTCTCTTTTTAGTTTGTTTATTATAGCTATACTAGGATATACATATAAAAAATCAGTTGAAATACTAGTCAAAATGTAACGACAGAAATAAAATTTAAAGGAACATTCACTACATGAAGAATTTCAACATGGCAATTACTTTTGAAATTGGTATCAATTTTCCAGCAATTCAATGTAGGTATAAAATACTTCAAAAAGTAACTATTCATTAAAACTTTCCATTTCATGACTGAATGATTGAACTCTTATAAACATGTAGATACCTATTTCACTAAAGTTTTCAATCGTTATAGGAATAATTGCTCTATGGCCAGTTCGAAAATGCTATCCTACTGATTTATTCATTGCTTTTAATTTTGGTAAAAATTAAATTATTAATTAATTGAGATCCAAAGTTAACATTTGAAAAAAATCAAGTCAGTGTACCACTAAATGGGTCAATAGTATTGGCTGATACAATTTTAGTACCGAGGCAGTCATTTCAAATACTGAACACATCTTCTGACTGAAGTAAAAATCGAACAATGATCTTTTTTTACTTGCATCTTGAAATGAATTTTGCACTTTTTCAGTGTTCAATAATGAGATAATTATTAAATTGACTCAAGAGATTAACAGAGTATGCTTTATCAGGATTAGTTAATACTACTTAAGACGTTAATAAACCTATTAATTTCTTATATGGTTCATCATTACAACTGTCTTTTGTTGAATCAAATTTCAATTAAGTTTTCAAAGGAGTTTTCATGTTTACAATTAGACATGTTGAATTATTGCAATACATATTTGAAGAATATAAACAATTACTATACTACCTTTTTCATAATTTCTAGTGATATTCATCCCTAAACATTTTGAGCTTTCCCTAAATTCTTTATGATAAAATTATCACTCAAATTTTCTATCAGATATATTCATTCAGAATTAACATTTGTTAAAACAAAAAAGTCATCCACGTACAATGTAACAACAGTTAGCAGTTTGATTTCATGTAAATACAATGCTCAATTGTTGATCTTTTTTAACTTATATCTGTCAAAATTTCATTTACTATATATATTGCCCTGTTTAATTTACTTCTGAGTAAAACCCAGAGCTACAAGCTTGCTCTATAACATAACGAACCATCACGATTAAGCTTTAATTCAGCTGTCCACCACTGAATCAGAATTATCTAGTGAAATTTCTATATCATCCCTTATCTATGATAACTACATCGCGACTGGTATTAATGAAATTGTTACCTGTATCCCTTTGATCATTCACCAGAACCCAAAAAAATAATTTTTGTCCATATACCTTCAAGAAATATGCAACAGAAGAGTATGCGAAATTCATCGATCCAATTTTCAGATTCTAAAAACGCCTTAGTTCTTCAGGAATGTCCAATTGGTCTTTCAATATTATAAATTATGGAAAATAACCTACTATTAACCAAATTTTTAGATTTCAAAAGGTGTCCTTCCTTGTATTCTAAATATATACACCCTATATAATTGTTGATCGAATATTGTATTTCTTAATAAATTATGAAATAGAAGAATAATTTGTTGCTCAACTGAAAAAAGTATTGATGAACCTCGGAAATGAGGGACTTCTTATAACCTGATTTTTCAAAGATGTTACACCAATATATGATATTATTAGGATTGCTTGTAAGGCAACATTAGACATGAGTTTTTGAAAGGTAGATCTATTCATTCTGCCTCTTTTCAGTTTATTATAGCTATACTGAATATTCCTAAAACAAAATTTCACTGTAGGTCTTTTCATAGATCTTATCAAATGATTATGTAAATTCAAAATTTGTCAAAACTGAAAATAAACATTGAATGCAGTTTCTTTATTTCAGGTAGTATTTCTATTGACTGATAATAATTCTCACATTTTGATTATGCATTTTTCCCAAATTTTTTTAAGAAGAAAGAAATTGCCATTTCTAGAGAAATGAGAATTTCAGATTTTAAAATGTCTAATTACTACTTCAAATATATACACCCTATATAATTGTTGATCAAATATTGTGTATTTCTTTACAAATTAGTCAATAATTTGAAGCTTTAATCTCAATTTTCAGACTTGAATTGGTCCAACATCTCTAGACACTTCTAATTGATATTCGACAAATAAATATCCTGTATAATTATCCATCCAAACGAAAATAATCCATCTTCTGAAAAGAAACACAATGTTTACTATATAGAATTAATTTTAATAATGATTCAAAAGTGATGAAATTTTGAAGACTTATCTACTTATTTTGGGTCTTAGATCACGAATCCGGTGTCATAAATTCCTTAATCGAGCTAGTTTTTTTTTTAATTGTGAAATTGGCCTAATGAAGGTGAGGTTATCCACATTAATAGCTAGTTTTCTTGTATTTTATTAACTGATTCTCGTTAGAAATGATTAATTAATCACATTTCAAGCTTTCCCTGAAATAAAAATGCCTTTTTTTCGTCAAAATCGATGGTTTTATCGATTGTTTATATATGGCGGCGGCCATCATGTTTAATACGTATTACGTAACGACTGTCAGATGTCAGATGCGAAATAATCTGCGACGTTGCCTGAATGCCAGATCTTCTTGATGGGATCGGTTTTTTACTTGGTGGAAATTCATATTAATAGATTGTTTGAGATTATGACGTATTATAAAACTGTATGGAAACTCATAATTTTCGCACAGCTATTCGAGCAGAAAATTCGGCAAGTTTATTTCCGTAATGAATAAATGGTAGTTCATATGGTGTTATTGTGTTTTTTTCGATATTGGCATCGGATTCAGTTTAGTCCTCCTGAACATATACAGGGACATTGATGTTGACGAGGACGCTGTGATTACAAGGTTTTCAAAGGGTTCACAGACCAAATTAGATTTTGTGTTATACTTGCCAATTGTCTTCTTTTTTTTTCATATGAAACAATAGATTTACTATTTTTTTTTTAATTTCTACCTGAATGGCTAAAACCGTGATAAGTAAATAAATATATTATAATATAACAAATACATAAGCGCACAAATTTTTTTACCGAAATTTGAGGCTTTATTGTAAAACACTGGTTATACATTTATGATTCGAAATATTGCCCATCGCTGGTCACTATACTTTCTCACATCTTTCGGGCAGCGTACGAATTGAAAAAACTGGTCATCTTTTGAAGCGATCCACGAATCGATCTAAGTTTTTAATTCTTCATAAGATAGGTCAGCTGGTCAGCCAGGCTGTGTGCTATTGATCGAAACAAGTGATAGTCCGAGGGAGCAACGTCTGGAGAATACGTCGGGTGGGGTAGGAATTCCCATTTCAACTTTTTCAAGTATATCTTGACTTTCGCAACATGGAGTCGAGCATTGTCATGCAGTAAAATCAATTCATCTACTCTCTCGTCGTATTGCGGCAGTTTTTCTCTCAATTGATTGCGTTCGATAACGATCGCCTGTGATCGTTTCAGTCGGTTTTAACAACTCATAACACCTCCCGGCTTCAACTCGTACGGCACCCACTTTTCTTGTTTCTGAATCATTCCTATGACTTTCAGGCGTTTTGAAATGGCTTGTAGTCCTAATGATCCTGTCAATTATTGTTGCGTTTGAAATGAGTCTTGATCAAGTATTGCCTCCAATTCTGCATCTTCAAAAACCTTCTCTCTTCCACCGCGATGCTGGTCTTCGACATCAAAATCACCATTCTTGAAGCGTTGAAACCACTCTCGGCACGTTCTTTCACTAATAGCGGCCTCACCATAGGTATTTGAGAGCATTCGATGAGCCTCAGCCGCAGATTTATTCATATTTCAGTAGAAAATTAAAACCTCCCTCAAATGACGAGATTTTGGCTCGTAAGCTGACATGGTTAATCGTGAATAACTTTATGATGCAGACACAAATCGACTAACATGTCGATGGCGTTATGTTCACAAATAACTAAACTTATTGTATGACATCTACGATATATTTATTTCGACTACCACTTACCGTTACAGCCAGCTATTGCAAAACGGCAGGAGCAAAGTTGTACGCCTAAATCTAAAATTTCGGAATATGACATTGTTCAGCTGAAATATTTTTGAATTTGAGAGCATAATCATGTTTGAACACTACCCTTATTTTTTTACCGTAGAATTCAACGAAATCACAAATATATAGGGTTCTGATTTGTAAATCGAAAGTTATGATCAAATTTTGTTCACAATTTTTGGCACAATATTTGAAACACCCTGTGATGATATTTTTCAAATTCAAGATATGCACGATATTCCGACATCATTCTAGTTTGTGAAAGTGAATTGAGTATACGCATAGGATATTCACAGTGAAAATAATTCACGTGATAGTGTCTATGGAAATTCTCTCTTTTTTACGGTTTTTTCTTAATATTTTGAAAACTATGAGAACTAACGCAATAATTTTAGCAGAGAGTAATCGAGAATGGAAATCTTGATAATATCTGAGACATAAAATGGAAAAAAATGTTTTTTTCGAAGAATTTTTTTTTATTCTTGTATAACCGGAATTGCCAGAACTTCTAAAATATTTTAGCTGAATAGGGCATCATGAACAATGTCATATTCTGAATTTTCAGATTTCAAATCGGCCCCGTTCTCCAGAAACGTCTAATAGGCCTTCGAACATGAAACACCCTGTATAAATATTCATATAAATATCTAAATATAAATATTTTTGAGAGGTTAAGCTCGATATCGGTGTAATCTGGGATTTGGTACCATAGAAAAACTCGAAACCCTTAACGGCGAACCCCCTCAAAATTTAAGGCTAGGACCGCCCTTGATTTGTCGTCATGGAAAGTTATTTGCATCAAATATTTTCATGTGAGCAAGGGCGAAATGGTATGTTCTAGGAAAGAAGTCATATAGAATTCTACCCTAGAATCAGCATAGGATACCGAGTGAATCGTCTAAAATCAGCTAACGATACAAGGTTTCCGAAAAAAATCTTTTATTTTCTAGAGGGATACCCAGTGAAGGATTTACCGGCATAGTGACGGGGTCCAAGGGGCAGAGCCCCTTCGGCGAGCAGAGCGAGTTAGCCAAATATACTTCAATGCACGTTCAAATTACTTTTGAGAGTTGGATTCTTTGAATTTCTGGTATTTTTATGGGATGTAATGTTCATAATGAAGAAACTGAAAGATGTGTAGGGAATCTTGTGTTCGGTAAAGATTTATCACATCAAGGAATAGCCATATTCCAACAATCATTTCCTTCAATAGAACCATTTACGAGATATAGCCGAAAATCAAATTTTTTTATCGATTTTCAACAGCCTGTATCTTTGTAACCGGGTCGAATCGGAAAAAAATTTTAAAGGAAAAAAGTGTTTCTTTTGACTTCAGGAATCTTCGGTTAAAATATATGTACAAGTCAAAGACTCACCCTGTATAGCTTACTCTCTATGAACTCACATGAGAGAACATCGAAAGCACGTGACAAATCGAAAAAGAGGCCTGCAACGAAAAGCCCCTCGTCTAATTTTTTATAATCGAAGTTGACAAATGAGAAAGCAGCTGTTTGAGAGGACCTACCTTCTCTGAAGCCATATTGGCTGTCTGTTACTATTTCAAAACGAAACAAAAAAGTAATCATCCGGCCAAAATCAATTTTCTCAAATACTTTGGAAAAAACGCTTGAAATTGAAATGGGGCGGTAATAAGTTATATTAGGAGGATCCTTTTTTTATGAACAGGAATTACTGAAGCCATTTTCAACAAAGTAGAAAATTTCCCCCTATCAACCGAAACATTAATCAGATGGGCGAAATGATCAGCAATAAGAACTCCAATACTTTTCATCACGTTGACGGATATATTATCTATACCTGAACTTTTTTCATTTTTGAGAGTTCTGATGGTCTGGTATGTAAAGATCATTTCTCCTCCATGTGGCGCACTGATGTAATTCGCCACTAATAATAATAATTATATATTATAATAATAATATTTATATATTTATATTTATTATAATAATAATTATATATTTATTCTTATTTTCATGAATATGATTGAAACAAGCATAAATGAATTGGCATCAAAAGGTCAGTACCTCATACTTTTTGAAATATTCTCTACAAGAAGTGGTTTTAGTGATCCCTACTAGTGTTCTTATAGCTCTCATTTGTTTTATGAAAATTGCGTTCGATTCAGGCGCATAACCTCAAATAAGTATGCCACAAAAGCTATGGAATAATTAAAAATATTAATATTGTATAATCGGGTTCCAGCCCTGCTCAAGCGTTTCTACCGGCAAAAATACAAATCGGAACCCTTTCAGTTTTGGGATTTTGTACTAAGCAAAAGAGCGGTGAGAGGGGATGTTGGTTTGGTGAAAATTGTTTTCAAAGATTCAGTGTGGAAGTGTGAAAAACTCCACACTTTTTTATTAAAGTATTTCTTGGATTCAAACTTCAATCCAATAGATGATTTAGGATAACTGGAATGCAATTAACAATAAACCTGCTCAACTGAATTCTAATGAAAAAATTGACATAGTGAGCATAGTTGAGCACTGGTGTGATCCCGATGGGATGACTACTATGGTGATTCCTGGCTATACATTGGTGTCGTTCTTCTGTAGAACTTCACGTAAGCATGGTGGAACCGCGATTTAATCTAGAATCGGTCTTCAGGTTAGTGACTTGAACATATCGGCAGTGTCACAGGAGTTAGAATGCGAATTCTTTGCCGTGAAGTTCGTTCTTGGTGGGGTTAAATTTGGTGTCATCAGTGTATATAGGCCGCCTACAGGAGACATCCAGGTATTTCTAGAAAAGACCTCATATATTCTCCAGCAGTGCCACTCAATGGTGAATCACATCTTCCTTTGTGGTGATCTAAATATAGACTTTTTGAAGGATAGTTCCAGACTGAAATCGCTTCTCAATGATTTGTTAGACTGTTTTCAACTAATTGTAACCAACTTAGAGCCAACCCGAGTATTTATCGACAGAAATGGCCGTATATCAGCTACAAAGGTTGACTATATACTAACCAATGTAACCACCGAAAACTGTTCAACGTCAACTTTTGAATCTCATATTGGCGATCACAAAGCACTTTTTCTGAATTTCACCTTCAGTTGTATTTCTGTTAAGCCGCCGAACAAGAGTAAAGTTAATAAATTATGTAGATATATTTCAGCTAACAATCTAAATGAGCTCAGCTCACTTATTTCTCGAGATTCTTTTCAGACTGTTTATTTGTGCACTGCCGTTGACACAGCTTATGATTCTTTCATGGAAATAATAAATTACTACATGGATATCTGCTGTCCATTAAGATATCGAAATGTCTCAAATCGTCCAAATTCGGGTTGGGTTACGTCAGATGTTCAAATGGCTAGCCAAAATCTCAAAAATCTGTACTGGCTCCATGTTAATCTTAAGAGTCAACGTTCTTTTGATATATACAGAGACGCTAAAAAACACTTTAGACAGCTTCTAGAATATGCTAAGCTTGAATTTCATACCAAACTCTTATGTTCATCGGATAACCAGAGCAAAACAGCCTGGAACATAGTCAGACGGGAAACTGGCCGGGAACCAAATTATGAGGGATTGAACATGACCTTGAATATAACTGGTGTTCAAGTTTCTGACCCTCTACTTATAGCTGAGTCTTTTGCAGACCACTTTTCGTCTGTAGCAGAAGTATTGCTGGACGATATGGGAATAATGTATCTTGTTCATGCACAACATCTTCCTTACATGAACATACATTCTTTTTTCATCCCGTAAGTCAGTGCGAAGTCTTGGATACGATCAGGTCAATAAAAAATAAAAAGAGTGTTGGTGCTGATTTCATATCGGTTAAAATAGTAAAAGCGATTTCCGAACATAAATCTGAGCCCCTCTCTCGATTAATCAATCTCTCGGTATCATCTGTTATTTTCCCAAATTCACTGAAACACTCCTCGGTTATACCAATTCATAAAAAAAATGATGCCGAAGATATCTCCAATTACCGACCGATCTCTATGCTGAGTGTCTTTTCCAAGGTCATAGAAAGAATAGTTCTAAATCGCATGTCTGGATTCCTCAATAAGTATAACCTGTTGACGGGATGCCAACATGGATTCAGGGAAAGAAGATCGACCCAGACCGCTTCTGTTGAGTTTTTTGAGAGCGTCTATGAGTCTCTCGATAGGGGTCACCATGTGGCAGGTATGTTTTTCGACCTTTCGAGAGCATTCGACTGTATTATACCCACATTCATTCTGAGTAAACTCTATTCTCTGGGCTTTCGAGGAGTTTTCCTGGATTGGATTTGCAGCTTCATTACAGGGCGTACCATGTCTGTAAAGGTGGGCAGCCAGTGGTCAAGCAGGCATGTATGCGACCTAGGAGTTCCGCAGGGTTCTATATTGGGACCACTGCTTTTCATTGTTTTTATAAATGATTTACCCGAACATCTGGTAGCAATCTTGATCAAATTGATCATTTTTGTTGATGACACCTCAATTGCTGTCTCTGCTTCAGACCTGAAGGATCTCAAAGCCATCTGCAAGTCTCTGATAGACCAATTTGAAAACTGGTGCAGAGAAAATGCACTAATTATAAACGTTGATAAGACTGAATGTATTCGATTTTCACTAAGAACTGCGAGTGACAGCACATTTGATATATGCTACAATGACATATCATTGAAAGCGAAAGAAGTTGTCAAGTTTTTGGGTGTTTATGTTGACGCAAATTTGAGGTGGTGTCATCTTATTGAAAATATTTGTAAGAAGCTTAGCTCATCTTTCTACATTATATACCGTTTGAAGAATTCCCTCCCTTTTGAAGTTTTGCTGAATCTCTATTATGGCTTGGTATATAGTAATATACAGGGTGTTTCCTAAAAATGCGGCAAAAATTCAGGGGGTTGTTCCTTGGACTATTCTAAGAATATTTTGTCCTTTGATGATTTTTGAAAAACCTATTTGTTTCGAAGATATAGGGGAAACAAAATTTCAGATAATAACATTTTATTATGAAAAATTACATGAAAATTCAACTCAACCTACAAAAACTGTTGAAAATGACCACCTCTAGCCAGCATACAAGCATCCAATCTTCTCCTCATTGACTGCCGAACCCTTTCAAAAACACCAGGATCATTTCTTATTAAGTTACACCCAACAATGATCCGATTTCGCAAGTCTTCCACATTTTCTACTGGAGTGGTATAATCTAATGATTTTAGATGGCCCTATAGGAAAAAAACTGGCCGTTTTTAGTAATTGGAATGTTGTTAAACAAATTTGAAAATAAATTGTACCTACTTAGTAAACACAGTTTTATTTAAACTATTATTAATTTTAAAAATATGAAAAATGTTGTTCGCCCTGTATATTCGAAACAAAGAGGTTTTTCAAAAATCATCCAAGGACAAAACATGCTTAAAATAGTCCAAGGAACAACCCCCTGAATTTTTGCCGCATGTTTAGGAAACACCCTGTAGACTATTGCATTCTGATCTGGGGTGATTCTATTGATTTTAACAGAGTTCTGGTGTCCCAAAAACGTATAATACGCTTGATTTTTAGTCTGCATCCACGCATTTCTTGCCGAACAACTTTTAAAGATAACAAAATTCTCACTGCTCCTTGTATATATATGTATAGAGCATTGATCTATGTGAAAAATAATATAAATAGATTTACCATCCTGTCTGATTTCCACAATTATTCGACCAGAAGTACTGACACTCTCGCTATTCCAGTGCATAGAACCACCAAATTTAAGTCTTCCATTATGTATAAGGGCATAATACTATACAATCATTTACCACAAAGGGTGAAGGCACTAAATGGGCGAGAGTTTGGGAAAACGGTGAAAGAAATATTGGCGAAAAAAGCCTATTATACTATAAATGAATATTTGATAGATACGAACTTGATGTAGATTTAATCTTAGCATTGTATATCTGTATTTTTTAGACTTATCCTATACACTTTGTGTCAAAGAGGATCAATAAATCATTTCATTTTATATGAATTGAATTTAGGTTTCAAATCCTTCTGCTGATCTTTGACAATATATGACGCTCGAATTTTTCGTTTTTTTTTTGTTATGATTTAATTGAACAACCGGATGATGCGAACAATTATTTTAAATTCGAATAGATGTTACAGATATTCATGATGCAAAGATGTTTAAGATAGTAAATCTGATAAAAAAATCAAAAGTGAAATTCTTTCAAATCTAAAATATATATTCAATTCATTCTTTCAGAAACACAGATTTCCCAGAAAAAGTAGAAAATTCCCACTCTTTCATTATCTGCCGCCCCTCTAGAGTGGGCCCTGCAGTTTCAGGTTCCTAGCTCAGTTTCGATTTTAGAAAAAGCTTGAAAATTTGTTTTTTTTTTGTTTAAGGTTATGGAGTGAAACAATCGGATGATAATTCAATTCGAATGCGCCCAAGCCCAACACTAGATAATTTGATGTAAAAAATTAAAAATATTATGAAATAATGGAATGTGGTATGAAATAACAAAACTTCTTATATTTCTTGAGAAAGAAGTGATGAAATGGAATTGTTTTCTTATATTTAGCATTCCATTCTGAGGAATCAACATTCTGATTAGAAAATTGAAAAGAAAATGATCCAGAACCCCAAGTGGCAATGAAATTCGGCAAGTTAAAGCGAACGCCGACCAGCCTGATGAGCGCATGTATTTTTTTTTAGTGTTAATACCTCGTAAATAGCACTATGAGGGGATCGAAACATATCTGAATATTCATGAGTATTATATATAATGATATATATTGATGGTTAGTTAAATTTGTCGGTATTCCTTTCTTTTGTCGCTGACTGAATGAAATCTCATTTGTTATTTTGAATTTCGACAAATGTAATTTTTGTTGATCAAGGTTGAAATGACGCCTTTGAACGTAGGCGACCGACTACGTTGCCTATTCCTTAGCGTCGGCCCTGAATACCACTATCGGTCCAAAAACCTAAACAAACAGTGACATATTGAGATTGGAGAGGCCTTTCAACAATCATTCTTGGATTTTCCGAGTTTATTTTGATTAACCGGCTTTAGTTTTTATGTTAACAGAATTTCAACATCCTCGAGACCAAGGTCTCTCAAATACGGAGTACTGTCGTTTTCGAAATGCCTAATTCTCAAGGTCGACGAGGAATCGACAAGACGACAAACCTGGGGCAACAGCACCAATATTCTAAATTGATCTTGAGCGACGCATACGGTTACTATTCTTCACATCATTCACATTTTGCAATAACTTAAATTTTTCCATCAAATTCATTATTGGCGGTCGCGAAGGTATGCTCCACGAAAACCCAAAAGTGCTTCAGTTTTGCGAATTTTACTGCAAGATTTTCACCTTCTCAGTTGTGAATTTTAACGATTTCATCGAGTTTTTGAAATGTATATCTTTTCATTTTCAGTAATAGCATAATTTCAACTTGTCAAATGTCAAAAGATGATAGTTCCGAAAGTGATAATTGTTCTGATATCAAGGCTATTCAAAATAAAATATATTATTGGAATACTCTTTAGAAGTATCTGACCAGAAGTGATCTGAGAAATTTTCACTTTTCGACCAATCCTAGGTTGTGTCAGGTTGCTCGTTCTGTCCAAGAATTAATTATAGGGAATGCTGTCGGTTTTGCTGGGGTTTTGTATCTGAAACTTAGTCTTTCTCTTTTTGTCAATGAAGAAAGTTTAATTTTTCTCATGAAAAACTTTTCGTTCTGTCGATAACTATCAAGTTAAATATAAACGTGGAAAAATCCCGCCCAATTCCGTCCGCTTGAAAACCTCAGACGTCAGCATTCCCAATAATTCTCGGAAAGAACGAGCAATGGCACATCGTAATACCCGAACAAAGTGCAAAACAAAAAATTTCCATGGATGCACCCGCAACCAACAAAAATTCAGACCGAAATTCTCAGGCGACAAATCCCGAAAGCTTTCAATCAAGCGTTCGATCCTCTCCAGCATCACATGAAGTGAAAATTTGACGACATAAAAGGAAATTGTGCAACGGAGAATTTGGGACGAGCTTTCCGCGTCTACGGAACCGACGTCGCCTTAGCGGAATAAGCGAATAAGGGAAGAATTATTCAGGCTTTTAATTCGACGGCCAGATGACGAAAGCGAGAACATTGGTCGAGTGCAATTCACTAGCGATCACTTGGGATTTCATTGTCGTCTCATCATTCCTACCAGTTCTAGCAGATAATTTCGTTCTCATTAATTCGTTAATTTGGTTTAATCACGAAAGAATATTACGAGAGAAAAATTGATTGAATATTAACGTATAATATTGTCTCATCTCATTATTGAAAGGTAGCTGTTCTAGGGAAAAGTCAGCTATCATGCAGCTAGACTACTAGTGCTAGACAAGTACTACGCAAAAGATTTATTACTTGCTTTCCAATGGGCACAAGTACGTTGATTCAACGTTTATTTGACGTTGTATCGTTGAAATCAACTTTACCGGTTGAATTTTCAACTTCGTCATTCTGGTTTCAGAATCTAACATAATTCAGATACGTACCAATTTATGAAGATATATTCAACGTATTTTTTCAACGGTTAGTTTTGAAACTAATTTTTATCTTATACTTTTAAACGTTATTTTGTATAATTAATGAATATACTTCGAGGAAGTTAACGTTGTTTCTCGCGACATTTTTACTGATAATAATTGGTTGGTTACACAACCATTTCACAACATTATTTTAACGTACCTGTGCCCACTGGGTTGATCACACCTTCAAATGCTTGCAATATCTTTTTTATTCTGTTTCTCTTTTGGAATTGAAAATTAATCTGAGGAATTGAAAGAGTACAGAATATGATCGTGTTTCGGTTTGAATCCTAAAAAAATGGCTCCAACAATCGATCGTTTTTTTACTCATATAATCAATTCGTTCATCACATCAGGAAAGTTTCCAGACATAAATTTGTTTTTTCGATATTCCTGAATTCCTGAACAGAAATATTCATGGAATAAATCACTATTCCACCTTTTCGGTCGGCGATAGCAGAACTGGTGAAAAAATTAGAGCTGTTGGAACAAGCTAGTGATGTAGGGAATCAAAATCCTATAAGTCCTATATACAGGATGTCCCGTAAAGACCACGTCAAACCGAGGGAGAATGTAGATCAAAGGATAACCCACCTGCTATGACAAAATTCCCATAATGAAAGTCTTACCGTTTTCGAGATATTTTTTTTTTTTTGAAAATAATGAATTTTTGCCCCTTTCAATAGTTTTGTCCTTACGGTTGGTACAATTTTACTTTTTTTTGGTTAATTTTTTCAGTAAAATATTGCTGAAGAATGATTTTAACGTTTACGTTAAAAAAATCCTCCGAACATTTTAAAGGGGGGCTATGAGAAATATTTTTATTGGAAATTTTGGTAGTGGATTATTTTGTTCATGAAGTTTAGCCCATCGTAGTGGAAAAAAAATGTACCGAGCTACTGCTGCACATTACACCAATGAATTGTCTATTTTATAGTGATTTCAAAGAGGTATCACACAAGTCATTTCTCATTCAAAGAAAAAAGATATGGCTGTTTTTATCCAAATGGGTACGTTTCTGACAAAATCAAGACGTGCGACACAGTGCAAAATAATCGTAATTTTTAAGAAAAGTTTCTTGGTCCTGTCCTGTTAGAGGTGATTACAATCGGTCACCTAGATCTTGTGATTTAAGATATTCAGATTAGATAGGTTCTATGCCATTCTTACACTGTTACACAATACAAGTCTTTAATGATTGAATTCGTAAGTTATCGAGAAAAAAGTCGTAAAGGTGCGAATTCATGAAAAATATTTGGTGCTGCAACGGTAGCCATGGCGGCCGTTTGGTTGATATCGTTTTCCATCGATAATGTTATAAAATCTTTTTCATAATGAAAAGAACATCAATTGATTTCTCTTAAAATACACTCGTTTCTTTTGATAACAAAATAGAACTGTAGATTGGAAAACCCCTATCATCAAATTGTTACATTATTTGAATACTGAGACAATCTATTTGAATTGAAATGCAGCAATCCAGACTATTCTTTTCAATATTTTCCTAATGAAAAAATAACTAATTCATAATTTGAGATTTTATAGATCTCGACAAGAATATTTTGTGAAAGATGGAGAATTTTCAATACTATGTATACTTTATATGAACACAACTTACGATGAACAATGACTGAAAAAATTACCAAGGATTATTTTTTCTAATTTCAATTTCTGCGGGAGTTTTTCTACGCGTACATCAACAAAACGAGAAAGACGATCCGACCTGACACTATCCGGAAGTCTCGGGCCGGAAGTGAATAATATCTGGCGTCATTATCGATATTCATTTTCGTTTTCGTGATATTTATCACAGATATGCGTCTGTCTGATCTCCTGGGCGTTCGATTTGAAGTATATTTATCTTCGGATCCCGACGTGGCATCGTTTATATCTTTCAGTTCTCCGACGTCGCAAATTGGCAACCTGTTCGTCTTATGCGATGTGACCTTTATGGGTTTGTTAGTTCTTCGTTATGGGGTCCGTGGTTCTGCCTGGTGGAACGCAGAAGTTGTTGGGAGTTCGTTAGAGAGGATAATGCTACGTATACACTAGGGGAAAAGGAGGATTTGAAAGGGGGTTCATCAATTTCCAACCATAGTGAGCTGGATATGTCTGGAATCCGTAAAAGAGTGGTACGAACGGAAAAACAAAATACTTATTATCCTGAAGAAACTTCTTCGAATTGAACAAAGATGAATGGGTGTATTTTAGCTGCATGAGAAGTTTCGATAGTATTTGTGTATGTTTTGACAGTTGAGAATGTAAAACTGTTTTGACACTTCTCTTCTGTAAGGTTAATCAATTCATCATGATTCGTTCAACGCCAGAATAACGTTTCCAAATTATAGAAATTTATTTTGGAAAAAATAAATCTATTGGCGAAGTTCATTTCACGCCTAGTCAGCAAGCAATTCGTGCAGTTATTCATCATTTCACAATTTCACAAGTCAAAGAAATATGCGTTCCGAAGAGAATATTGCTGCTATAGCGTGAAATGTAGGAGAGGCCGAAATTTCGATACGTTGCCATTCTCAACTCATTGGAATTAATCTTTCGATTACGTGAAAATTTTCACTTTAAGATCTTGGCTGTGGTGCATATTGAATAAAGACGGGGCAAGAATTACAGGCAAATGACCATCGATGATGTTGCATTTTCGCTGATTAGGATGATTTGAAAAAAGTGGCGACGATAGGGAGGCAGGGGGGCCGCCCTCTTCCCTAAAATTCTCTTGGCCCCCTTAAAATTTGACATACCAAGACTAAAATAATTTCAAGATCAGCAAAACTATAATTTCGATTAATTTTGCCCCCCTCCCCAAAAACAAAATAATCCGGCCACCCCTGTTTTTGACAGCTGGCGTCACTACTGTTTGAAACTGGCCTAAGATGAACATTTTACGGAAGAATTTTGTTCAATGATGAAGCTCATTCATGGTTAAATGGCTTCGTCAATAAGCAAAATTGCCATATATGGAGCAAAGACTTTCAAGCCATTAACGAATCACCATTAAATGCATTAAAATTGACTGTTTGATACTAGTTCAAACGCAGGGGGAATCATCAGTCCTTATTTTTTCCGGAAAAATAAAGGAACTGCGGTTAATGTAAATGGCGGGCGTTATCGAGCCATGCTGACTGGTTTTTTGTTCACAAAAATTAATCAGCTAAACATCGACAACATTTAACTCCAATAAGACTGGCAAACATGCAACTTACCATATAGCGCGTTCAACCATCAATTTATTTTAAAATCAATTTGGACCTAACTTCATTTCCAAAAGTGGTGCACTACTAGTTCCCTCGTTCGTGCAACATAACGCCTCTCGGTTATTTTTTAATTCAATGGCTAATGCCGACAAACTAGCCACTCTTCAAGCATTGGGGGCCGATATTCAAGCTACAATTGAAATGGGCAAAATTGAACGGAAAGAATGGACTATGTAACTCGCAGCAGACATATACCAGAAATCTTATTCGAGAATTGAATGCCATGAAATTATCTACCAGATTATAATAATTTATAATATTATTAGTTGACTTTAGTTGGCTTTACACGTTCTGTCAGGCAACCCGAAATATATCCTTCGAAGTGTCAAATCATACTCTATGATTGCTCGTTCGGTAGGAGGAAGAATCAAAGCCTCTTTCTTTCCGTACGATTTTTTGGAACATTTTGTTGTATAAACCTTCTTATATCGACAATGAACACAATAAAAAAAAAATTATTCAATTCGATGCAGTCGTTTGAACCTGATGCCCAAACATAATATCCATAGATCCTCTTTTACATGTAGATACATATAGATTTAATGTTCTCAAGCTTCTAAAAAACACCTATTAATTCCACCTTGCCAACGAGCTAATATTATTAACCTATATGTACACCTGTGTTTATCAAAATAAACACAGGTAAACGCCAAAGGCATGCCATGAATTTAATCCTTTATTCGATCCTCTTTTGATATAATTTTTTGTCAAATGTATTCGTTGTCATTTCAAACAAAACAATTTCAAATCCGCTTCGCGTAGTTCGGTCAAATGCCGTCTCTTGCGGAAAAGTATCACTTTTTACACTTTTTAGGGAAATAACTTAATTCTTCCTCATTCATTTTCATGAAATTGAGAGGAACTTTATGAACATAATGCTACGTGACATTTTCGACCAATCACATGCAACTTTTTTGATTTTCCTTTCCATGAGGAGTTGTAATTAATTCTTTGAATTTATGACTCGAAATTCCATTCGTTCAAGGATAGACCTTTGGTGCCTAAGTTTCTTATTATAATTATTATTAGAACTCTTTATTGCATAAAAGGTTGTACAATAGCTTGTCGAAAAAAAGTGTAAAAGGCGAGCATATCGCAAAGCGATGTCTTCCTGCCAACCTTTACAGAATAGTCTACAACTTAATGTAATACCAATTTGAGTTTTTCAAGTTCAATATACACATACAAAAAACAAATCATGACAAAAATTGAAATAACTCCTGACTGAATACTGGACGATGAGCAGGAAATAAGAAGAGGGACGGGGAAAAGAAGGGAGAGATACATCTAAAGAACTATTTCTAGAAAAAAAAAATATATATATAGACATATAGGGACTCACATATTAAAGTTTGTACCAGCTAAATACCTTTTAAGACTAAGCTTGAACGAACTGAGAGAAGGCTTTCGGACAATCTCTGTTGGAACACGATTCCAAAATTGCAGAAACCTTACTGAGGAACTATTAAAGAAAATATTTGTGAGATGTGCAGGTATTCTCAAAGTGAAATTATCAAGTGCTTTTGTCTGACGATCGGTATCTCCAAGAAACCGCAGATTGCAACATAAATAAAAAGGTTCCTGCGATTCCAGAACCCTATATCCCAAGAGCAGCGTGTGCCAAATGCGGCGTTGTTTCATGGTCAACAAATTTAGGTCTTGTTTAAACTGACTGACGTGATCGAACTTCCTTGAATTATAGACAAATTTAACTCCAGCAATAAAAGAATTATTTACTCAAGGTGGCAATTTGCGTATCCCAAGAGACTGTTTCATCCATAGTCAGTCCCAGATTTCTGACACTTGAAGAATAGGGAATCTTCACACCGTTAAGGTTGATCTGATGTTGGTGCCTATCAACCGAATTCAAGCCTCTTTTGGTCCCTATGACAATTGATTGGGTTTTAGTGGGGTTAATAATGAGTACAATGCATGAATATCCTCTGCCGCAGATATTCTAGAAAGATCATCGTTTATTAGTTGTACACTTCGAGAGAAATTTTCAATGGTAGTTTGTTTATAGATTTGTAGATCATCTGCAAAGAGGTGATGATTACATTGAATATTATCTATCAATGAGGAAATGTAAAGTGTACACAAAAGTGGTCCTAGAACACTACCCTGCGGAACACCCGACCTTGCCACCACCCACCCACCCAGAGCAGGGACCATTCAGGTTTACTGAGATTTCGCGCCCTCTAAGGTAAGAGTCCATGAAACTTCTGGAGTGTTGTTCAAGAGAAAAATTGAAATATTGCTTTATGAAAACATATTCATCATTTTCATGTTGAAATTAAGATAATACGCCCTTGAAGTTCAGATAAATATAGGTGATACTTTCCAATGATATTCTCGTGCATGGTATGTTTTCAGTTTGACTCGACGCCGTAAACCTTATCTCTCTTGAACATTGGTGTCAAAGTTCTGTAGTGTTTATTATCCTCTTAGAGGAGCATCTAGTAGTTAATAGTATTAGATCCATGCTCGTCTCCAACTTGAATATCCTTTTATCAATCGTTACAATTATTAGAGATTCACATACATTTGGTATATTACAATATAAACAATCTTATCGTCTAGCTCCGACCGCAGAATATATGTTTCGATAATATTCGCTAACACAAATTGGTAGTTGCCTTCCGTTGAATGATGCCATGGCATTTAATTCGCATTAAGAGTTTCGTTTTCGGTAATCGGTACGGTTTCATTGGAAATATACTAAAATGATCATTAAACAATATTAATGCGTAGCAGTATTTATCCATTGATTTCGGGCTGAAGTGAATGAGAAATTCAGCCTCTTAACTTTTGTCTTTTATACATACTTTTATACAAGGTGTCTTGAAACTGGTGCGAAATTGAAACAGAACATTCTCCTTGAAAAATATAGAACTTTCTTAATATTTATTCTGTCAAACGTAGTTCGTTGCAGAGGTACTAGGTGTTGAATATGAAAAATTAAAAGTAATTTTCATTCAGAATTTTAACGGCAAAATTTTTCAATTGAATTTGAAAGAATTTTTGTGTTGAATAGGTGCTTTATTTAAAAAAAAATTACATTTTCAGTTGCCACCAGTGACGTACAAGGTTGGCATAATAATTCCTTTTCTCCCCAATTTTTCAAGCCACTGGTAAAATTATGCATTTTTCGCAATTCTTATTCAATTGAAATTGGAGTAAAAAATGTCTACTAATTTGAATTCGGAAGAACTAACCGTTCTCTGTAAAACTGCGCTTTCATGCATACAAACATACCAGTAATTAAAATTTCATCGGCAGAAATTATTTCACAATTTCAATTAATAGTCCGAATAACAACTGGACAAAAAACCATAAAAAATAATGACACTTTCACGACAGGCTGCTTTCTTGCAGAAGTATTCATATGGTGTCGAAACCCTTCAATGGGTAATCAGTATATTCCGAAAAGCAAAAGCGGTTGAAAGTGTCATTATTTTTTTGGTTGAATATCCAGCTCTTATTTGAACCAGTAATTGGCATTGTGAAATTCATTTCTGCCTAACAAATTTTTCATTACTAATATGTTTGTATTCAGAAAAGCACAATCATCTTGAAAACGGTTAGTTTTGCCGGATTCAAAACGAGTTTCACTCAAAATTGAATGAAGACTGTGGAAAATGCATACTTTTTATGTTTTCATTCATGTATTTATTTGTTTATTTATTTTGTTGATTTAATATCTCAACGTTACCTTGGGATCTAAGATAATGGATTCTTGAGGACTCAAGGGTTGTGACTTAAATGCGGATCATGTCTCAATGACCGTTTATTTCTTAAACTAACAAAGTATATATAACATAATTCTAATGACCTCATGACCGACGTAAATTAAATATGATGACATTCGATCAAGTAAGAAATATTAATTCTACAGTTCAACGTGCATATTGTTACGGTAATATAGTATACCTACTGTATATATGTCATGCGCATATATGTAAATGAATATACGCTTCAGACGCAGCCAACCTGATACAATTGTAGGATTGAATAGAGTCGTCATAAAGAACAAGTCAAATTTTTATTATCCATTCCCCAATATAATATCTAAATAAGAAACATGGTTTCAGGTGTTAAACCTTAAAGTCAAATGTTTAAACCAAAAAACAATCATTAATTCTTCAAAATCAAAGTTAATTTTGATTGAATAGTGATTGTGTATTAATCTCAACATTCCGTGATGGAGGAGAGCAAAAAGTCATGCCGGCGATGTCATGACATGAACACGGCAGAGCCATGTCGTCAACAATACCTTTTCTGAAATTAACAAGAATTTGAAGAATTCAACATGGCTACAAAGGTATAAAAAAGGTAAAAGTTGCGATTTTACTTCATAATATAGGACCTGATGGACTGGAAATTTATGATTCATTCAACTTTGACATAAAATCCGTCGAACATGATGAGGTAATTCAAATACTAACGAATCATTTTGTTCCAAAAAGAAATTTGACTGAACAGACATAATTTTTTCAATCGAAAACAATCAACATCTGAAACAATCGACACGTTTTTCACATGTTTGATAAATTTATCGAATGAATGTGAATTTGGAATTTCACGTGATTTTCTCATAAGAGATATTTTTATATCAAATATAGATAACAGATATTCTAATATAAGAGAACGTCTACTCGAAGACGATGCCAATTTGGAGAATCCAATTTCAATTGCGAAGGCTATGATCACTTCAAAAGAATACAACCATCCAGACTTTTTTGGAGACAACGTACTTCGATATGAATATGGAAATATGAAATACCTGTTGAAATAATTTTATGTGACTATTATCAGCTTGAAAGGAAATTTATTATATGATATGATGATCATTTGTGGTATTTTCTTTACGTTTCGTACACATTTATTCATTTATTTATTCATTCAATAATTCATTTATTTATTCATTCAATAATTCATTTATTTATTCGATTATTCATTCATTTATTCGTTCATTTATTTAATTATTTATTCGTTCACTCTTTCATTGATTAATTTATTCATTCATTTATTTATCTATTTATTCATTCATTCGTTTATTTATTCATTCATTTTTTCATTCCTTCATTGATTTGAAAAGTAAAATAATTATTGGTTTATTTTTATTGAACCATTTTCGTTTTAAATCTAGTTCTTTGTTCCAATGATGCGATCACATAATGTTTTGTTTACATCATTGTTCATTCATATACAAATTTTTCACTAGGTTTGATCTGTTTTCATTGAATTGTTTTGTTTCGAATCCTATCTGAATTTTGTATATATTTTTCTGATGCTGCTATCCTCAAAAATTTTCGCATCGAGCTTGAGTTTGTTGCTCATCAACTGCTCGCAACATCTCAACTCGGTAGAATCTGTGATCACAGAGTATTTTTGACGATATTTTTCTTGTATTCTATCTGGTTCCAGTTGAGCGATTGACATTAAATTTATTTGATGCTTGAAACTGTTATTCCACATCGAAATAATATTTCATCTCGATCGACTCTGTATTTCGTAATAATCAGGAATACAAAATTTTCTAATGGGATTTGACCATTAATGAGATTTTAACCTAACCTCAAAATTTCAAGTGAGTTGAATTGTCTTCTTGAAGAAATGATCTGTTCGGAGAACGACCGCTCGAAAAATGTCTCAAAAGGAGGCAGCTGGTTCTCCACTGCGCCAAGCCAATTCAACGTCAGCGGTATAATATTATTCATGCTGTAAACTTTCAACAGTGGTTTTACTCCACTAATTTATCATTCGTTATTTCAACCTAACTCATCATAGCTGAGTCTCTCTTCACATAGAATTTAGTGCAGATTTATTTATCTTAATAAACTCCTGTTTTATACAATAGGTAATTTGAGAATGCATTAACTTGATAAAATATTATTATATACGAAGTTTTTTATTTGTTTCAGATGACTTGAATTCAAGTATAAGAAAAACTAGTGTTTTATAACTAAGTGTTTCTATGCCTGAAGGTCGAAACAGTCCCCAAACTTACTTCACAAATTGTCGTCAAGGTATTTTTCAAGTCATGAAAATTCCACTGTTGCATACGAATAAATACAATACTATAGGAAATAAAACACAATAGAAATAATGGATTAGTTTATAACAGGACATGACTGACATTTTTTCGAAGATCATTCTAGTTATTATTATTATTTTTAATAAATAAATAATAAATATTTGAATTTTCTTCATTATTATTATTATTCACAAATTGAGATAAATCGAAAGGAATACAAATATATCTTTATGCAGTATATCCCGCAAAACAACCTCAAACTTCAGGAAAAATAATAAAAATAATAATAATGTCTTTATTGAAGAGAATAAAGATATTACAATTCCAAAAAAAATATCAGAAAAATCAATCACAGGGCGGAGTTCAGATGGTGATGAAGCCATACACCCCTGCTCTTCCACTCAAACCCTAAAAATGTATATAAAAAGATTCTATAGCAGATGTGAAAAAATCACCATGATGAAAGTCTTGCCGCATCAGGAACAATTTTTTTAATGAACTTATTTTACCCTCAGTAGAAATTTTTGCTCTTCAAATACAATTCAACACTTTTCAAATCTATGTTTTCAATGAAATATTGTTGAATTATTATTCTAATTTTTACATTGAATGAATTCTCGAAGTTATTAGAGAGAGGATGTGAGTAATGTTCATATCAGAACTTTTAGGAAGACATTTTTTGACAAACAAATATTCAATAATATTCCACTGCAAAAATGAATAAGAAAAATTCCATGTTGTAATGATAAAGAATAACTCGGAAATCGTAAAACTTCCATAAACAGGATTTTTTATAGCAAGTAGAGATTCTTTGGATCTACATCCTGTTAAGATTTCCGTAGTCGTTCAGTTAGACCCTGTATAATTCGAGAATATTGCAATCACAGAACCAAATAAATAACAGATTTACTCTCCTCCACCATCCACAAGCTTTTGAAAAACCTTTTTAAGAATTGAAAATAAAGATTTCTGAATGATGAACACATGATATACAGGATGAGCTTTTGAAAACGAAATAGACGAGATAACAGACGAAATGAACTTATTTCGATAAAATCCTTGAAGACGTAGGTTTTTGATTCGAGGGGCACAACTTTCAAGATATAATTCACAACCATTTCGCTTCAACCCTTGGTTTTAGAACACCAACCCCTAAATTACAGCATATTAATTATTATTTTTCCATTGGAATTCATCTTCGAAATATTCAAATTTGAATTTATTACAGTAGGTACTGGTTATTCCGTCAAGCATGGTAAGTGATTTAATCAAATTTTCACTAATTTATTCTGTGGTACGATGATAATCGTTAACTGTCTTGAATAATTACTTTCTATTACTTTCATCAACAATTAAGGTAAAAATATTTCATTTCAGAAATGTTTCGTTGGTAGAAAGACTTGAAATAATTTATTTATTTTTCAAAAATAATGAATGCAAGAATCGCACAGCAGATTCAAATAATAAAGTGCATCCAAAAAAGCACGTCAAAATAAAATACGTCTCAAAGCTTGTACAAAAATTTCACCGTTCCATTTTTTCGCTGCAGTCATCTAAACAGCAGAATCCACGCTACGCAGCTAGAAGCAGTTGAAGAGTTAGCCCAGGTGCACACATCCGACTTTTGCAGTTGCGACACCGTTGCAGTGCTGCCAACCTACTGAGCTCAAATAAGGCCCGGTGCACACATCCGACTTTTGCAGTTACGACACCGTTGCTGTGTCGTACTTGCGGCCTGTGGTACAAAGAATCAAATGGGAGCATGCACACTACCCGCCGTGCAGTTGCGACGTCGTAACTGCCAGCCTACGGTCGTTTTTTGGTAGCATGTCCCTCTAGGCCGCAACTGTGCCGCAGTCGTACATGCGATCTCTCAGTACTCTATTCCAAATTGGCCTGCGCACACATACGACGTTTGTCGTGAGTTCGCACAATGGCAGAGTGGGAATTGGATATTGAGCTCTTCATTGAAGTGAATTGATCCGGCTCCGCAACCACGACGGTGTCGTATGTAGTGTGCATTGAATAGGTACGACACCGCAACGGGTGTCGTAACTGCAAAAGTCGGATGTGTGCACCGGGCCTAAAGGTAGATAGAGGTTCGAAATTTAGGTAGATGTTGCCAAATTTAGGTAGATTATTTTTTCCTTTTTTTTTAGGAGTTTTGAAAGAACTGAATCCATAGAATTATACTTTATTAATGATAAATATTGATGAATTAATGAAAAAATATAAGAATTTACAAAATAAAAAAAAATTGAAAAACAAAGAAATATATGTATTTATGTAATGATTTAAAATTAAAATTTAAATATATATAATATAATGTTATTTTTTTCCAATCACTCTTATAGGTCTGGTAATACTTTCTTTTCTTCGGTAATGGACCACGACTTGTTCCTTCGCCTCCACTATTCCTGGCACCCATATTTTCGATAAATTCAGCAAAAAACTTACCTATACAAAACGACACCTTTTCTGTTTCTTCAAAATCGCAATATCCCGATTCAGCAATTCTACTAAAACAGCGTGCTTTGAAGAAAGTTGTTATTATTTTAACACCCAAAAGGGTCTTTTATTGCTTCCCGACGGCAGCCTTCGATGCATTCAGAGGGTCTCATCTCATTCCTTTCGACGATCTTATTTTATTCTGTTTTTTTTTAAGCATAAGGATCGATTCAATTAATCTGCGAGCAATACGAACCTATCTATTTTTCCTACGTACATGCAACCATATTTACTATCGCTATTTTTCTATCAAGCAAGTGCGTATTGAGGCGCAGCCATCGTTATTTATTAGTTCATTACCCATTTCGGTCCTTTCTTTGCATCTGTATGTTTCTGAAACTCCGCCGCTGATCTCCTGAGATCTTCGTATCCAATGGCGTGCGTAAAAATTAAGATGTGACAGCGTTAATAAGGAATAGATTTTTTTCATAGTCACGTTACTGGTAAAACGGTTTGTCGTTGATCTAAAACCGTAAAGTTCGCGTGGAGCTGAATTAAGGTAGATCGAGCTCAAAAAAGGTAGATTAGTTCGAATTTAGGTAGATCTACCTAAATTTAGGTAGGGTTGGCAGCACTGCACCGTTGCTGTGTCGTACTTGCGGGCTGTGGTACAAAGAATCAAATGGGAGCATGCACACTACCCACCGTGTCGTTGCGGCGTCGTAACTGCCATCATGCGGGCTGTGGTACAAAGAATCAAACGGGAGCATGTACACTACCGTACGACACCGTTGCTGTGTCGTACTTGCGGCCTGTGGTAAAAAGAATCAAATGGGAGCATGCACACTACCCGCCGTGCCGTTGCGACGTCGTAACTGCCACCATGCGGTCGTTTTTTGGTAGCATGTCCCTCTAGGCCGCAGTCGTACATGCGATCTCTCAGTACTCTTTTCTATATTGACCTGTGCACACATACGACTTTTGTCGTGAGTTCGCACAATGGTAGAGATGAGGGAATTGGATATCGAGTTCTTCATTGAAGAAACTAAAATGAGATGATGTCATAAGAAAAATTTATTGGGTAGTAGTATGTTGTTCTCATCAATTCTTCGAACAACAGGATTTTCAACAAGTCATCTCTATTTCTCATGATCGGTGAGTCCGCAGGTAGCCTATATATTTTCTTCCGAATGATTTTATCATTGTCTATAGTTATTGCGAAAGTAATAAAGTGTCTTATTCAAACTCTTATTGATAAAAATTTAAATTCAATTTTTGAAACAGCTAGAGATTTCAAGATCATATGAGGACAGTTTCGTAGAAATCATGAAAAACTGGAAAAGTTTTAAATTTTTATGATCCAACAAATACTATAATCAAATAAGTCCAGAAAGTATTACATTCACGATGCTGAATGGGAAACTAGTGCGCATTGAATTGATCCGGCTCCGCAACCACGCCGGTGTAGTATGTAGTGTGCATTGAATAGGTACGACACCGCAACGGGTGTCGTAACTGCAAAAGTCGGATGTGTGCACCGGGCCTTAAGTCTACGAATTATTAAAAAAAATGGGAAATAACGCCAATAATGCCGCCCAACGGGAAGACTAGATTCGAGCAGAATCTCTGTGTATGGGCTAGGGAGGAGGACCTTTTGAACAATTAATTTGATATTCATTTAATTACCCGATAGTTTACTATATTACAGTGTTCCAGCAATAATCTATGTTGCTTTTTAAATGGAAGTTCTCGAAACATGCCTTTTGAAATCGTTTTCTTTCACTGTAGGCCTAAAATCCATAAACATTCATATACCTTTATTCTTGTTTATTGTTGATGGAAGGATTGCATCAAAACTACAGAATAAATGAATTATCAATTCGATTTATTACACAGAATGCTTGACGGGAAAATGTGTGTGTTGTTCGAAATTCAAATATGAATATCATAAAAACTAATGGATCAAATAAGAAAAAATTTAATATGCTGAACTCAGGATAAAAAGACCTTTCAATAGAGTTATCATCTACCTTATATTCCCCATTCGAAATTTAGGGGTTGGGGTTGTAACACTAAGGGCTGAAGCGATATGGATGTGAATTTGAACTTGAAAGTTGTAGCTCTCGAATCAAAAATCGTCATGACCGAGGATTTTTTTGAAATGAGTTCATAACGCCGGTTGTCCCGTATGTTTCGTTTTTAGAATACCATTAATACAATTAACATTTCTTTCGTTTCTTGAAGAAATGCCGTCACACACTGTTTGGAGAATATTTTTTTTTTTGCTTTATAGATAAAGGGTGTGCAACGCAACGAATTAATAAGTATTGATTCATCCCGATTTCCCCTTACTTACCCATAGCTATGTTTTCGTGTTAAAACGAATCAATAATTCTTGTTGGAAAATTGGGTGATTCAGAAGCAGCAAACCCAATACACTCTTTCTCATCTCATATTTTCAGACGGAATCAATTTCCAGTCCGCGCCACTGACATCCTCAATACACAAGTATGTAAATTCCCGTCAATTTATCTCCAGCAATCCTCCCTGCGAAAAAAGCGTCGTAGTCGATTTCTTAGCCCCCGATAGAACCAACGCGTCAGCACAGCTGTTTGCAGTTGACACGACGACGACGTCGAGGACGTCGGTTGTCGGAAAGATAAACAGACAATCAGACGTGCATTGGAAATTCCTTTTTGTATCTCATGAACACGAAATGAATATTTCGATGGGGAGCAGATGCTACGTTCATGCACAAATAAAATGAATTATAACCAATCCGTGGTCTGAAATCAAACACGTAGCCCTGGGGACGCATATAAAACGGCCAAGAGAGAAATATCTGGATATTTGTTGCGGAATGCGGTTGAATATGAAGGTGATGCGATGTACATGAGGTTTTTTAGGTGTTTTCGTATCTAATGCATCCGGCTCAACTGGCATATGCGGGAGTCTGTAGTTTTATTTGAATAGGGAATGATTGCGCTGGTATTTTGGTGGATGGTGGGAATACTTGCTGGTGATACGTGGCGTGGGATGACTGTATATCAATTTAGTGTTAGTTTAGACTTTGATTGATTCCGGATCTTATTATCCAGAGATGATTACTTGAAATGAAATATAGCAAGTCCTACTAGTGCATGTGAAAAAAACAGTGACTTGGCATAAGGAGATTTGGAACGCTCATTCATGCATGTGCCGTTACAGACCACAGAACTGTTCTCAGATCTTCTATTTGCATAAGGACTGAAATTTTATTCCCTACGCCTCTACTTTGATTTCGCCTATTTCCTACTGTTGTCTAATTAGGAAACTATCCTCCCTACTGCATGTCACATTTTTCTTCTATTTGGTTCTTTGAAACATGTATTTCCTTTTATCTGTCATTCTTATTTTGATTTGTAGTATATTTCTTAATTCCTTATCCTCATGCTCTTTCAGCGTTGCTATTGTCTTCTTTCTATGTTTGTCAATAGTTTCGATTTTCAATTCTTCTCTGATTTGTTGGTTGGTTATATAACATGAGGCGCCAACCGCTGTTCTGATTACTGTATTTAGCGTACTTTGAAACAGATTCTTATTATTGTCTTTCGTATTATACCAGGTTACTCCTGATTACGTAATGCTTGATATTTGCACTATTTTCATTATCTTCAGCTTGTTTTTTGAGGAAAGTTTACTTTAAGGGGTAGAGCAGCGGGTACAGTGTCCCGTGCTTTTACCTTTCTTTTTTCTGTTTTCTTCTATATGTTTGTTGAAGGTCATTCTTTCATCTAGTATTAATCATAGATCTTCTGCTTCCTTTTTCCATTGTATCGTCTGTTTTTCTATTTTTACGTTTCCTGCTTTCTATTTCTTTACTGCTCCGAAGTAAATTGCACTGTTTTCGAAGTATTCACTTTGAATTTCCATTTATTGAAGTATTCCATCAGTTTATCTAGGTCTATCTGTAACTGCCTAGTAATTCTATTGTGTTATATGGCAGTGTCATCTGCAAACTGGACTATCTTGCATCTATTCTTTTTTGGTATTGCTGCCATGTAAAAGTTGATCAGGATTCAGGAACTCCAGCTTCAATTTCTCTGGTCATCGACCTTGTACTATCGATATTCACCCTTAATTTTCTATATGCCTGTTATATATATATATATATTATCAAAAAACCCAATTACCATGAAAATGGTGTAGGGTGCAATATTACATTATAAAAGAATATTTCAACAATTTAACAAATAAATAAAAAAAATTCAATTCTTCATTGTTGGATTTCTCCCCCATGTACGAATTTGGTCCATGCTCTTTTACCCACAGCCATATCTCTTGCTTCTCTCCATGTTCGTCCTCTCTCATTAATTATTTCGGTGATGGTGTTGTTCCATGTTTGCTCTGGTCTTCCTCTCTTCTTCCTCTTTTGGATTTTGGCCTGCCATATTTGCTTCGCAGGCCTCTCGTTGTTCATTCTATTTAAATGTTCCCACCAGCTGAGTTGTCTTCTCTCTACAAAATCCTGTAATGGCTCTATCTCCAGATCTTGACATATTGACTCGTTCCTTATTTTATTCAATCTTGTTACTCCCTTCACTCTTCTGAGGTATTTCATTTCTACTGCTTTGATTCTACTTTTCTGTCTCCTATTCAATGCCCATGACTCGCAGGAAAAGGTCAATGTCGGTCTATAAACTGCCTTATATACTTTTATCTTGGTGCCTTGGGAAATTTCCTTCTTACTTATGAAACTGCTATTCATGATGTGGTAAAGTTTTATTGTACTTTCTATCCTGCGATTGATTTCTATGTCTTGTTTCCCGTCCTCACTCAATTCCACTCCCAAGCATCTAAAGGTCTTTACCTGTTCTATGCTTGTCCCATCCAACCTTATTTTTATTTCTTCAGGGTCTCCTATCACCATAACTTTCGTTTTGTTCTTATTTATATATATATATATATGCCTGTTACGATTGTATTAATCTCGGAAGTTTGATTGGAAATTTCAACAACTTCATGTTGTATATCAAACCTTGATGCCACATTTTATCAAATGACTTTTCTATATCCAAGAATATTGCACCCGTATCTGTAAAGAGGTTCATTTGCTCCTTAATATTTTTCTTTAGTCGTACCAGTTGATGAATCGTTGAATGCTCTTCGCGAAACCAAAACTAGTGATCTGTCATTATTTTCGTCCAGGAAATCTGTTAGTCTTCTGTGAATTAATTTTTCTACCACTTTACTATTGCCGATAAAAGGCTAATGGGTCGATAATTCGTTGGGTCTTTTTTGCTTTTTACTTTCTTCTAAATTGAGATTGTACCACCGTTTTCCATTTGTTTGGATATTATCCAATTTTTAGTTTGAATCTGGCAATTTGAACGATTTATTCTCGATCTTCTACTGGCAAGTTTTTAATTGCTTGATTGTGTATTCCATCTATGCTTTTCTATTTTTCAATGCTCTGATAATTTCTTCTTGAGTCACTTCTTTTGGATCTTCTTTCATTTCATTGTGATCGTCGTCTGTTATATTTCCGTGTATTTCAACTGATGGTTGAATTGGTCGTCGTTGATTTTTGCATTCGGCTTAAATTGATTATCCAGTGATTCTCCATACATCTCTGCCTTTTTTTCATTTGTGATAGTTAGGTACTTCTTTGGTGCTAGTATCTTCGCTTTCGTTTTTTTTCCAGTTAGTGCTGTCGTCATTTTCCACAGTGATTGGTGTTCCGTATCTACTTCTTCTAGCTTCTTGTCCCAGTCTTCTTTGAACACTTTCCTGACTCTGTTTTTCACTTCGTTGGTCAATTTATTGAGTATAGTTTTGTCACCGGGGTTCAAAGTGTGTCTATAATGTTTCTTCACCTTTTTCTTTTCCTCTAACCAAATTCTCACGTCTAGAGGGAGCGGACTCTTCTTCGGTATTTTTTTTATCTTGGTGGACTGTGCTTCAGCTTCGATCATTTTTTTTCTAGATCCTCGATTGCCTCGTCTAGCTGTCCTTTATTTTGTATCTTCACACTTTTGTTTGAATGATTTCTTCGAATTTTGTCCAATTAATTGATTTTCGGACCGTGGGTAGTCTGTCTATTCCGATTTCTAAGGTCAAGATCACTGGGCTGTGATCCAATGAGAGATTCATCTTGGTTTCTATTTCATAATTCGCTGATATATTTTCCATTAATGCTATGTCAAGTGCGTCCATCGTTCCTGTGGTTTCGAGGATATGAGTGGGATCTCTGGATCTAGTACTAACAGATTACATTTGTCTGCTATAGCACTCAGTTTTGTTCCTTTGGGATTTGTTTTCCTGCTATTCCAGTCAGAATGCCGCGCATTTAAGTCTCCCAAAATTATCGTAGGTCTTTTATTTCGGAAGGAATTTTTGATATCGGTCTCTTCTTGCCCATTGTTTGGGGATCCAAATGAGATGTAATTTATCATGATGTCATTGTTGTCTGTAAGTTCATCAAGGTGAGGAGCTCTGATTGGATGATTCTCTTAAAGTTTGGCATGATAATTCGAAGGGTTATTTAACATGTTTAAACTAAATTTCAACCTAGTCACTTCGAATAATCAAAGCAAGCAAAAAAATATTCCTTAGTACTCTGAAGCTTGTAGGCTAGGATGTAAATGATATAGTAGTGAAAAGAGCTCTGATGAAGATACTATTGATCTTGAGGTCATGGTTTGAGGCAATACTTACTCTATTTCAAAAAAATTGTCAAGTTTGTGATGAAAAACTGGAATTTTCCATCAGAAAAATTGGTTGATGTCTGAAATTAATTATAATAGCATGATATTTGATGACTAACAGACAATAATTTAATCCCGAAAAAAGTACCTCCTCAAGCATGGACCGAAACCGCAACCCCCGCTTCACCACTAAGCCACCGAGGATACTAGTAACATTTGATTCCAGGAGAAGCGGTTCCTCGTATGCGGTTGGAACTTTAACTGCCACGGTAGCTTAGTGGTGGGGCGCTGGTGTTATTCAGAGTCTGTTTGCCATCGAATATTATGATATTATGGAATATTCAATTGTAAAAAATGCGTACATAACAATAAAAAAAACTTTTCATTAGAAATAGAGAAATTTGAATGCAAATTTTTTTTCGATTTGGGGCGATAAATTTTCAACTTCTTTTTGTATAATTGCTAACTTCTCTTTGCTTCATCTTATTTTTTTGCTTGATCACCCATGTGTTGATGATTTATTTAATAATTTTTATTGACTTATTTGAAGTAACGTATTGACGTTATTTCAAATAAATCAATTAAAATTATTAAATTCAACACAATGTTATGCATCACTTTTTTGGAGTTTTATTAGGTGAACTGAAAAGCATATAAAAAACGAATATATACCTCCTTTTCGACATATAGTAAATATTAAATGTTTCTCATTGATATACCTCAAATAAACATATATTCCATATATAAGACAATGCAGCCCAAATTAAAGTTTTTGTGCTTCTTCTCTTTGATACAATATTAGGTTTATTAACATAAATTAATAAATAAATCAAATTAATAAAAAACATTTGTCCGGACTTGCCTTGTTTCTGAGAGATGAAATTTAAAAAAAATTAAGGTATTTTTAAATTATCGTACATTTTTAGTTTTTTTCAATTAAATAACTGATTATACAACACTTTGGTGTATCTTCTTCATATCAAGCTTTGTTGTCGAGATATGAAAATATACTATCACTTCTAGCTGCTCTCCAAACCAGGTGGTCATGACATGAAATAGAGTGGCTATTACTTTTCTCGGAAAAGAGATCAGTATCGTATTTTTTTCCTCATTATTTCTGGCTGTAGTCCCAGTTGAGACGCCAAGTGGACCTAACAATTTCAATCTGGTTAGGGCTAAATAAAGGTCTTATTATTGCGACTAACTTTACCAAATCTCAACCAAATCGGTTCAAGAATAATTACGATAATTTACAAATACCTACCTTATTTATACGCCCTGCATCTCGGAAGAAAGCAACTCAGAACATATGTTCGTACGACTTCTTTTAAATACTACCTAACGAATCACCCTCTAAAGCTTTGTACCATAGTTAGGAATCACCCTGTATAATATACCAACCGTTGAAAAAAGGGACAATATTGAAAAATACCGAATAAAGAATAATAATAGACACTGCCTAATAAAATCAGACCCAAAGGAGGGAGTTTACTATTAATTTAAATATCATCCTGAATGATAAATCTGTCAATGATCTGACACGACCCATAAAATGTTGACATAAATTCAAAATAAAAACAGACAAGTCGTCTCTTTTGTTATTTCCACGGGTTCGTTCTTTTCATCAAACATTAATGGCTACGATGAGACATCATTCTTATGCTCATCGAGTTACCAGAGTTGAAAGGGGCAAAGCATTTCGTTTTCCCACAGTAGCGAAAACAGCATCGTATTTCATAATGAAGAATGCAAAGAATATGAAATACATGAAGTATGTATAGACTTCTTATACCTCCTGCCCTTCCTTCGCCACCAGGAAATATATTGCACTTGTGTTTGTGTATCTTCCTCATAATATATTGTTGCCGAAATTGCCTCTCAAGTATTTCACATACCCTTTCAGCACAATGGCCATTATCCCGCCTTATCCCTGCAGACATGTTGGTGCTTCTTCATGAATGAAAATTTCAATTTATTCTCCTGCTGCTTCCGCATTGTATCAAAGTCGAAATCCAGATAGTGCGCGAGGTCGGCGGGATAACAATTTTTGCTGGCCTATTGAAGTTTGCGATGCATGATGCAATCGAATTATCCAAATTGAAAAAGCCATATTGCTGTTCTTTTGAATATGCTCCGATGTGGGCCTTTTTCGGCGTGTGATATTGGAAATTTTCAGGGTTTTTGAGGATCAGCTAAAGAATGTTTTCGTTATGGGGTTTTGGATGATTGAACTTTTGTTCGCAGGGGGAGCTCGTGAATATTTATCATCGTCAGCATTTGGATTTTGGAAGTTTTTTAGCCAGCAATTCCATGGAATGAATTCTTATTGAATGTCATTTAAAATTCTGTATCCACAGGGTTTCCTGGATGTACCTATAACTGCTCTTACCAGAGGTAGAGTAGGACTAGGTGAGTATAGATTGACTGCAAAAAATTAATTTCTGCCTTTCCCAAGAAAGCCACAAGGTGAGTTTGCATATTTATGTAAATAATTAAACTATCATCACAACCAAACTTAGTGGCGGAATTTATTGGAACTTGGGATATAATTGACACATGCCGAGGTCGAGTCAGAAATATAATAATAAATCATTTCAATATTCTAGGACCGGACTCATTATTTCTCATATAATGAGTTCAGGTTAAATATATCACTTTGTATTTCGATTTAAAAATCACTGTTTATATTTTCAAAAAGGACATAAATTCAGCTTCAATGCGCGGTATCATTCAAAGTTATCACATCTAATACTCTTTTTTAATAAATTTCTGAAATTGGATGAGGTTAGAAAAATTAAGTTTTTCGGGAGTGAGGTATCTTGTAAAAGTCGTGATGAATATGAAGAGTAAAAATCTTCTTTGAAACACAGTGAACGTCGAGTATAGATGATTATTTGCTAATATATGGAATTTTTCTACAGTGAAACAACAATAAACAGCAGAAATAAATATGCTCAAAGACAAAATATCAATCTCTCGAAGCATTTTTTGTGGTCGTTTTCTATTCTGAAAAAACATGATGGCAACTGAAATTCGATATAGTAATTATTTATTGGTTGTGTTCCATATTGTTGTAAAATTTAGGAATTATCAAAATGATCAAATAAACAAATTAAGAATATATAATAATAATATGGTTTATCTGTAAGCTACAGGGTATAAACATATGCTGATATAATGTTCGTTTAATTGTTATGCGTAAAGGAAATAAATGAAGCTCAGTTCACCAAAGATGATGTGTTTAATACTCAAATTTCTGACGGTCGCTTGGCAAGTTCGATTCACTTGATTTCTTAAAAAAAATTTTCAATCCGGCATGCTACAAGGCCTTTTTACAGGAATATATTTTCAACATGATGGGGATGGACCTCATTTCGGTTCAGAAGTGAGATATTACCTTGAAAATACTTAACCAAATAGATGGATAGGTCGAGGAAGACCCGTTTCATGGTCTTCTCGATCTCCAGATCTTGACCAACTTGATTATTTCCCATGAGGAGAATTGAAGTATATGGCTAATGCTGAATACATCTAGTAGAGACTAGTTGAATAAAATAATTAACTGTTGCGATATATATTGAAAATATTATTAACAGTTCTTTATTGGAACAATCCAAAAGGCCATCGATCGAAGTCCTTCAGCCAATGAAAATATTAGTAAATGGTTTTCAATTAAAAAAACTCTGCAAATAATTTTTTTTAATATAAATAATCAATTCGTTTTCTTTTTTATTTTTATGACTGATTACTGCAGTTTATTGAAGCTCCTGACCTTCTAGATGATATTTAAGGAAGAATAACACGTTTCATGATTAATTTAGAGATATCTCAGTCCTGTTCATATGTATGAATCAAATTTTTCGGACTTAGACCTATTTCAAGAAGTTTTAAGAAAAGGATTTTAGATGTGATAACTTGAGTGAAGAGCTTATAAATGAAAAAAAATCACAAGGTGCTTCTGCGTTCACATTATCTCTTTTCCGTTTTTGTGATTTTTGAAAACTTAGTTTATTATATAGATTATACAGGATATATTATAGGGACGTTGTCTATATTTTGGAATTGCTTTTAATTTGTAGATAAGCCCTATATAAACACGAAAAAAATATAGAAATTACCAATAAAAAATAAATAAAAAAATAATAAATAAAAAAAGTTTCTGTCACGGTATTATGGTAAGGTCACTGCATAAAAGAGTCACCACCATAGACAAACTAACTAGTTTATCTATGATCACTGCGTGCTAACGGTCCGTCAAACTGAACTTATAGTAGCTGATATTGACAGTCAAGTCGGTTTGATTATATCATCTGACGTTCTAAACCATAGATAAACTAGTTCTAGATAAGATTAGTTTGTCTATGTTCTAAACGTTTTAGTGCTATGACGTCAAATTGCCCTGATTGGCGTTCGTAGTCGCGTGCTAGTCAATAAAAATCAACACATTTTAAATCAATTTTATTGAACAAGATAATGAAAATAAATAATAATAAATTTGGTATTTTTAAAACGGTCCTCAATTCATTTGATTTCATTATATGACGCAACATTCCTATTCACAAAATATCCCTAACATACGATATATAATGTGATATATTATTATAATATATATAAAAAACTTAATTTTCAAAAATCACACACCGACAAAAAATAATGTGAAATCTCACCTTGTGAATTCTTTTCATTCATAGGCCCTTTTTTTCATTATAAAATCCCAATGATCTTTTGAGGACACAAAAATCTATAATTTCCATTTTAATTTCCCCATTTCGTTGTCTCAGTGTACTGCGAGCTTACCTTTTTGTGAATATCGCTCGATAGCTCAGGTGAATGTTATTTCCGATCATGCATTAATTCTTACATCATATTTATGTTAATGTTATAAGTAGCCTGCATTTGAAATATAATTTCAATATTTTTGAACCATTTTTTGTAAGGCTTCAAAAACAAATGAACTGAGGAAGATATCTTTTCGCAGATACGTAATAATATTACTGATATGGAGTTATATCTTTTCGATTGAATTGGTAAAAAATAAACAAAAAAACAAAAAAAATTTAAATTCAACACGTGATTTCATCCTAGATGCCAGGACTCTAGGAGCCCAGTCTGCAAATAACTGTGATATTTTACACTCGCCAAATATAATTACAAATTATCAGGGGAGACTCACTGATAAGGAATTCAATTATAAGATTAAATTTCTGAAGATGATACATGAAAATGTGAGTAATTCTGATATTTGATAAGCTGATTGAACCAAATGTGTTCAATATATTTATCCAATAATTCGAACTGACCAGTTCGAAGTGGAATTAAAAATAAATCAAAAATCATAAAACAAAAATTATTATGAATTATCCTATCAACAGAAGTAAACTCAATAATAAATAAGCATCAAAATGACAAATCAATATAATGATCATTCAAACAGTACAAGTTCAAACAGAACAAGGATTTCGAATTATTTTTTTCTCAATTAAGCAATATTCATCTGAAAACAAAATATATTTTAATTTTAATTCCGAGTAAAATTTGACGGATTCAGGATTAAGATGGAAGACCAATAAGTGGTATCAAATAATAAATTTTAAGTAGATTTGAATAAAGAGTATTGAGGTTGTGACAAAATATCGAATCCAACATTAGGCCTGATAAAAGATGTAATGAAAATTTCAATTTTAAAACGTTATTCATCAAACTAGGTATATCCTAGACTCAAATATCACTGTCGTCTTAATAAACAGCAGGGGATCTGCTTCTCAATGAGTTCGTTACAAGGAAGTAATTGAATATTTTCCTTCTTATCCCACTAACAAAACCAATTTTGGGGAAAATCTTCATCGAATGGGTTCTGGAAACGTGGGATGACTAGAAAGTAACCTCATCGGCGAGAAGAACGGGATGTGCATTGAAATTCGATAGGGTAAATAATACTCGTAACAAAATCTCATCCTTGCAGATCGAGAACCCAGGTTCAGGCAATAATTCACATTCGGAAAACTGTTGATAAAAAGGCCATAGGGCTTACGTGGCATGGCTAAA
This sequence comes from Harmonia axyridis, assembly GCF_914767665.1. Taxonomy (NCBI): domain Eukaryota; kingdom Metazoa; phylum Arthropoda; class Insecta; order Coleoptera; family Coccinellidae; genus Harmonia; species Harmonia axyridis. The sequence goes on along the minus strand of NC_059504.1, from coordinate 28,587,740 downwards.
TTCATCCCTCGATATTTTCCAATAACACTGTGATGAGATGGTTACAATAATAATAATAGCGTTCTTTCCTTTTTTTTGTAATATGAAGCTTTCATGGTCCAAACCATATAAATTGAATTCATTTGATATCTAAATGAGGTTTGATAGACTTTTGATGTTCTTCCAAGTTCCTCGATTTGAAGGATTTCTTCGAAATAATCATTCAACTCTTCTGAAATTCCGCTCTGAAAATTGCTCAGAGCTGTAACATATAAACGTTATTTGCCTAGAATTCGGAATTAATCGGTTGGTATGTAGCTCATACGATATTTTACAGGGTACGGGTAAAATTGACCAAATTCACAATTTCTAGAGACCAGAGCGGAGCAAGAAAATTTTCAGAATATCGGCTAATAAGCCTTATGAGTTACATCCCCAAAATGTTCCCCAAAGTACCTACTTCACAACTGAATCTGGCTCAAATCCGAAGATCTTGAAGAGAAATACACTGATCAACAATTGCTAGGGATCACTTATGAACTTCTCTTCATTTGTATTTTTTTCAAGTTATCTCGTGAATATCTGTACATTAAATGTTCTCTAAGGAAAAAGTAAGATGTTTTGAGTTGATTATATCAAAGTCTTCCTCACTTCATCGGCTCTTGTTCACAAAATCGATTATTATCTGTAGGCTGTTACAGGAGGAGTGAAAAGCAATGTGGTATTAGTTATTAAATCTGTTTTTTCTCTCGTTAAAACACATAAGGTGACAATAATTGAAGAAATGAGAACAATATCAGCTTATCAGTCATGCCGAGAAGACGTTTGGCTCCTGTGCAACTGGACCAAATCATACGGTGGATACAGGAAGGTTTGTCCCAGCGAGAAGTGTCCCGGCGGTTGAATGTTTCGCAAAGTGTCTTGAGTCGGGCTTGGAATAGGTTCATCCAAAACGACTCAGTAGCTTATGTTCATGGGGGAGGTCGGCAGCGCAGTACAACAGCTGCCCAAGATCGTCTTTTGATCCCCAATGCTGGGAGAAATCCCACTTACCCGGCGTCGCGGCTCAATAGATCACTGAGAGTTGCAACAGGAGTTCTAATTTCGAACCAGACTGTAAGACGACGACTACATGTTCGTGGTTTGAGAGCACGTAGGAGGGTACAACATCCCCGTTTGAATAGGGAACACCGGGTTCATCGACGGCAATGAGCTGAGGAGCACCGCAATTGGACACTTGAAGATTGGAGCCGATGTTTATTTACGGATGAGTCTAGATTTCGTTTGGTCAACTCCGATATACGTATTCTTGCTTGAAGGGAAGGAGGTCGAAGGTATGCAGAACAGTTTATGGTACGCACAACAGCTTTTGGCGGAGGTTCTATATGTGTATGGGGAGGCATTTGTTTGAACCAACGCACAGAGTTGGTTGTTCTGCAGAACACCACCATGACCAGCCAGAGATATTACGATATGATTATTGAACCCATAATTGTTCCGTTTGCGGCTGCCGTGGGCGAGAATTTCATTTTAATTGACGATAATGCCCGTCCACACCGTAGTCGTCTGGTTAATGAAGCGCTAGAAACTCATGCTATTGATAGGATGGACTGGCCAGCTCGCTCTCCAGACATGAATTGCATCGAACATGTCTGGTTCTGAGATGTCTAGACAATTGTCAACCTAAGAACAACCGATCAATAACCTGGAGGACCTTTCTAACGCTTTACGGGATATTTGGACGAATTTGCCCCAAAATTTTATAAATCGTTTGATCGAAAGTATGCCTCGTAGGGTAGAATGCTTGAGACGAGCTCGTGGGGGACTAACTAGGTACTAGCTTAACCGAAACTTCAGCCTTCTTGTGGTTTCATCATAAAATTTTTATGTTATTCAAACACAGAATTTTGAGTGTTCCTAATAAAGTCTTTTTTTCTCTCCAACTTTCCATTTTTTCATTCTTTTCTCAAGTGAACCATATTATCAACTGAAAATACTCTGATATCTGACTAAATTTATAATCTTGGAGCGAATATTTCAGAAATAAATTTAGAACAAGTAAGTGATCCCTATCAATTGTTGAGCAGTGTAGTTTGATTTTAGAAATGTTCGAATGAATGATTTTAAAAACGTTCGAACTCATAATTTTCAAAAGGAAATTGGAAATGATGATACCCCATGTGGTGAAATGCAATATAATACTATTTTCACAAAAATCACACAGGGAGTCGCAAAATAGTGTGCCAACAACGACTAGTATCCAACTACGAGTATAATACGTTAATTCGTTGCCTAGTGAGACTTCTAAATAAACTAATGATTGAAAGAAGCAAAAACATGAATTTCTAAATATATACGTTATTTCTGACAATAAATCCTAACAATAGATGAAAAAAACTTCTGGCTGCTACAAAAATATGTCAACTATGAAATAATGATATATGAAATCAGTAAATGGACCAGAAAGTCTACATAATTGTCAAATTTAAATATAAAAAACAAAACAATTTCAAATCATTTTCCCCGAGCCATCTCCTTTGCACGAATGTCTAAAGTAGGTGTATCGGAAAAAGAACTTATTAAAATAGAAGGACATGGTAATAGTAGTTCTATCAAACCTTATCTACAGTTAGATGAAAACATCTCCAAATATAATAAATGAATGATATCCACTTCTAATCACTCCAGATTTCCAGCGCAGAAAATAACTCTTTCAAAGAAAAGTCTTCAACATGTACATATATTTCAAAAGTAGATTCTTGATGTCATAAGGAACACTTTTTCCTTTACCAAGTTTTCCAATTCGGCGTTGATGAAAAGATATAGCCATTTTAAATTTTCGTAATGCTATGTCACCCCTGAAAACCTGCATTCTGAAGTTTTCTAAGCATAAAACTATACCATATGAACCTTGGAAATGAGCTACTCTATTAAAAAACCATCATTAACTCACTTTTCACATTCCATTAGTTGAATGAAATAGTATTTAAAATAGAATAAATGGGTTATCCCAATATCGTTGACGATAAAGATTGAATTTTTTTTTATCTTGATTTTCTGTTTCATTCTCGATAATAATAACGAATTAAGCTCGCAACCACCCATATTAGCTCAGATATTTATTACCATTCATTTATTATCGCTGTTCATTTCATTTTGTACATTAGCAACCATTCAACATTACATTTTAATATTAATGAATAAATGATATTATTCTGTGAAAGTTCGTAGTTTGAACTTGAAATTTGTTTCTGACTCGAAGAGTTCCTTGGAAAAGATCGCCAACAGGTCTATTTCGGCTTAGAACGATCATATTTCTCTTTTCATCAGATCTAACTTACAATATCTCCACAAATATAATTTCTCCATCAAATTGGTATGGGTTCCGGGCCACACTAACATTGAGAGAAATGAAAGAGCATACGCTCTTGCTAAACAGGGTTCCAAAAACCCAATCCCCTTCAACATTTAAACAGATTTTAAATTAAACTGTGGTACCTGGCAGACCTTTAGTTTCTATACTTTTTGAGAATCTGAGTTGAGGTAGGCGCTGTTTCAACCCTACGTCCTACATATAGACAACATGTACCTGTCCTTTTGTTGGTGATCCCTCCGAAGAGTAATCTGAAGATTCGAGTCGATAGAAGAATTGAAGAACCACCTAGAAAGTTAGAAGTTTTAGACAACTGGATATGTTTCATGTGTAGATGGCGACCTGCCCGGCACATTATAAAGGATAGAAGAATAAGAAGAAGAACTTGAAATTTCTCTACAATGACAAAAAAGATTTGAAGAAACCCAATTGAATATTGTTCCGTATAGTGCTGTTTCCCAAGTATTGTGTGGATCCAAAATAAATCAATGTGCAATCTGATCGCTAGTAATTCCTTTATAAAATGAAGCATTTCATTTGTTTCAACTATCTGATTCTGATATGTCGATAGAATATTGGTGTGCATCAATATTTTTGAAACCATCAGAACGGAAATATGGAAATGAAATGGCTATGTATTCAACGGAAAATGGATAAGTTAGGCTCCACTTGTAATCAAATTTGTTTTATGAAGTGTACATCATAGCTGATTCTAGTACCTGAATCATCTTGATTTTGGCATTGAAAATAAACTGGAAGTTTTCAATATAAATATTTACAAGTGAATATTCTGTTTCTTTCAACTCACTTCATTTGTTTTCACATTAAAACAATTATGGCCCTCTTGAAAGTATGTCAATCTTTTGATCTGGAATGAATTGATAGAATAGCAAAAGAAAAGAAGTATTCAATCTTAATCATATAAATATTTGTACCTAGTGGTATGTTTCGTTGTAAGCTTGAATGACCTTAAGAAGAATTTAGTAATGTTGTGACTTCACATCAAGTGCTTTTAAAATTTTTTTAATTTAATGTCAGAATAATCGCCCGAGACTTTTATATTTTTTTATTTTATATATTTTCGAATAAAGCTAAATATCTTTCGAACATACCTAAATATCTATCGAACATACCTAAATATCTATTTCTGTAATCACATACTGAAATACTAAAAAAAAGACTGAAAAGTGAAACCTTGATCCGAAAGAGGTATTGGTGGATTCCCTACGGTCGATTGGACTCCCTTTGCCAGTTATTAAATCAAATTGCGATGTCTTTTATCCTTTACACTTTCAGTGCAACCATAAAAAGACCGAGATAACGAAGCCATACTTGGGCCTTTGTTCCTGATAATAAGGACGTGATGCTGCATATTTTTCAGTTTTACCTGTCTCATTAGAGATTAATGATGCAAATGACACGTTTTATCTACTACACTCCTCCAACGGTCCTAGTCAGTAGAACGTACCATTTCGTTCGTTTTAATTGTCTTTTTGATAGAGCAATCAGATCTGAAACGAGCACAAATGAATTTGATGGCTTGTATCTTGTCACATTAAGAGCTATCCGAGTTTATGAGCACATAATAATTGAAGAAACGATACGGGGATCATTAGTGAGGATTTTAACTCTTTTTAATCATGCTATAGATCTGCTTTGTCTTGTCTGAGGATTCCTGATTAGTTTCAATCAACTAAAGAAGAAATGTATCTACCTAGTGTTCGAATAGTATATTTCAAAACAAGTTGCAGAATGGGCTCTCATTCCAATACGAATGCGAAATTCGAAAACGAGCGACGAAGAAGCGAGTTTTCGCTTAAGTGTTGGAATTGCCTTCTGCAACGTATTAGACGATATTTTCTCTATTTCAGTCAGGTTTTGTGAAATATTGTCGAAATTGAAAGGAAAATTCATATCATACATCCTAGTGAACTTTGTATTGTATCTTGTTTAGTTGGTGTGACTGGCGAAAATTGACAGATTACGGAATTTGAATTTGAAACGTACGTTTCGAATTTTGAAATAGTTTATAATTACGCACGTGAATTCGTGAATTATGTCGGACGAAATCGATTTAGCACCACCAGAATCAAGAAGAATTGCGAATAATGTTGCAAATCATTAATGAAATCAAATTATATTATTTTGACAATTGATGTGTGTTGAAATTTGATAGGATCGGGAGTCAATATAGACTACTACAAAACAAAAAATATAATTGAAAACAATGCTCCAATGAGTTCATTACAGCACTGATTTTAGTAGGTACTGTAATGAACTCATTACGACACCGAAATAGGGAAAAAACATTAGAGTGTTGCAATTTCACTGTTCTCAGATCTAGTTGGGGATAACCATAGACCTTTAATAACATATACTGGGCGCTAGGTAGAGATCATTGAAATCGGTGTATTGTGACAAGGATGGAAATGCTAATAGCAAAACATTGGTTTCGTGAATTGATTGTGTGTGTTTTCTTGTGAAGATCGGATTCACTAAGTGTTTGTTGTAATTCTTCTACTTATTTCAGTTCTAATAAACAATTTTAAGTATCTCTGCTTCGTGTTCAGCTTATAATTGTGTTTTTAGAAACAAAAAAGGGTTGGACGTGACATTTCATAGGTGAGAAAACGAGAAGTGATTCATCGTTTATTTTATTGGATGTTTTCACTGGTTTCGAGATATTGATGAAATGGGGGATAAAGACAAAAAACCTTCTGCCACAGCGGTAATATGTAGTAATCATTTCAAAACAGACAACTATTATGTCAAGAAGGAAGGAGCCATACAATTATAATATTGAGAACCATGTTTCAGGTTTCGAAGCCCTAATTTGAATCTCTCCGTCGGATTTATTGAAAGACACGTTTGGTGACCGCCTAATTTCACGTTTTGGACCTGTGAATTGGCCTCCAAGATCTTGTGATTTGACACCGCTAGGCTACTTTCTGTGGGGCTATGTAAAGTCATTGGTCTATGAGGATAAGCCACAAACCCTTGACCATTTGGAAGACAACATTCGCCGTGTTATTGCCGATATACGACCATAAATGTTGGAAAAAGTAATCGAAAATTGGACGTCCAGATTGAACTACATCCGAGCCAGCCGTGGCGGTCATATGCCAGAAATCATATTTAAAATGTAATGCCACAAGATTATCTTGCGGATAAATAAAATTAATGTCAATCGAATAATCCATCGTTGTTTCATTGCAATTTAAAGTTCTATAGCTAAAAAAAAACACCCTTTACTTGTAGCTACATTATACCGAATAAAAATTCAATTATCAATAATATTATTGATATACTGGATTATCTAAAAACTCTGGAAGATAAATTAAAAAATATTTTTTTCAGATACCTGGCACTCAATGAAATTCACCAATTTTAGATATCATGAAAATGTGTACCAAACAGTTCCTAATTCATTTAGCTATTTCAATACTACATATCCCCATCCGAATCTCTCAATATTTCTATTTAAAAAAATGAAAACGCTTCAATCCCATAGCCATTTAGCTTCTTCAATACTATTCCCACTCGAATAACTCAATATTTCTATTAAAAAATAGTATATTGTGCAAGAAGTGGGGAAAGTCCAACTTTTCTCGCGAGTGTGGAAGTTTGTGGCACGAGCCTGAAAGGCGAGTGCCGCAAACACACGAGCGAGAAAAGGACTTTCTCCACATTTTCTCCACATTATACTTTTCCCACTAGTGCTGATTTATTGCGTTTCGATACGAAACGACTCAAAAGCCCAATTCCATTGGTCTACCAAGCGAGGTGTGGGCTGTGAGAAATAATATTTTCCACAGTATGAGCATTCATAGTTTTGAAATTGAGTAAGCTATGAGGAATACGCTAAGTTTCGTAGGAAAAAAAACATTTAAAAACTCGTTATTCTTATAGCCAATTCGTATGTTTTGCCATTAATTATTCCATCCTTCTCAACACCTCTCCCTCTTCGATTATCCGTGAAGCGCAGTGAGTAGAAACCACTCAAATGTCCATATTATTATAGGTCTATGGGGACAAAAAATTCGTTACTATGATTACACCCAAAAATTGGCGAAAATTTAATCACAATGATTCCGTCCATCACTGTATCGTGCTCATCTAGTAGATAAAGATCATTGGAGGGAAATAGAGAAAAACGCAGTTCAAGTTTGTCAAGTGGCTGAACTGAATATGGTTTTCATAATATGTAAATATTATAGTTGATATTCATTAATTTGTTCTAGTTGCAATCCCAAATTTATAAACAAATCACGAGTTAAATATGTATTTCACTGATCAAAGCAGGAATTCTACTAAATATTCGGTTACCGGTTGATAATTTTTTATAACTCTTATCGTATCAAGTGTTTGTTAAAATATTCGTCAATGTTTGGAATTTAACATGGGCGGTGATAAATGTGGACGTTTGATCTTGTCATTATTTTCATAGAACTTGTAACTTTGGTAACTTCAGTCAGTCAGAGGTTTTTGTTTTCAATGGATGCCGAACGGGACAAAAAAAAACAGAATATATCTCAATTGAGTAAGTATATTCTGTTAAGATTTTTTTTCAAACGTACAATTAGCAACGTCATTTATTAACTGACAAAGAAACTACAACACCCAGGAGGAGCTGTCTAAATTTCAATTCATTTGTGAAGAAACAGATAGAATGGCAAGGAGTAAATTATTGAATTAAGAGAAGAAATCGTGAAGATTTTTTCATGTAAAAATTTTTTATTGCTTATATACTGTAGTCGTTTTTTGCGAGTTTTTCAGATTTCACAACAAACCAGCTGTTCGAGGAGATCCAAAGCTGATGTTAAGTTGTGTTTGAAATGCCTAGAGAACGTGCACGCGGAATTTATTGCCAGCTAAGTGAATTTGAAAAAGGTCGAATTATTGGTATACGGAAGGCGGGTTGTCATTTCGAGAAATCGCTAACCGTACGAACAGAAATCCAACTACTGTTATGAGATGTTGTCGAGCGTGGTTTGATAATGCCCAAAATCGAAGAAGAGTAGGCACCGGATGTCGAAGGGGCACAAATGATTTTCAAGATCTACATCTTAGACTTAAGGCCATTAGAGACCGATTTGCGACAACTCTCGATCTTTGGCTGATGAGTGGTTAGGAGAACTAGGTCATTCTGTAACTGTTTACCACCGGATATGAGGTCTTTTGGACTGCAGCATTATCGACCCCATCGTGTTATCTCTGACGGTTGAGCATCACCGGCAACGATAACAGTGGTGCAGAAAATGTCAAGATTTGAATGTGTTATGGCATCAGATCATCTTTTCTGATGAATTTCGATTCTACTTGAGTGCACATGATGGCCGAAGACGTCGGGGAGAAAGACATGAACCTCAGTTTGATGTTGAGCGTCTGGGGTGCTATTGCACATGTAAGTAGGTCACGTTTAGTCTCCATTCGAGGTAGGTAGGTAGTATATCGAGCGCAGAGTTACCTTCAAGAAATAGTGGAGCCATATGTTCTCCCTTACCTTAACCGATTCGAGAAGCCAATATTTCAGCAAGATAATGCCCACCTCATGTTGCCAGAGTTAGTTTAAACTTTTTCGAAGCAAAAAAAATAACTGAAATCAAAGAGTTTTGTAGGAAATGAAGAAAATTTTCCTTATTTTCAAACTAACACTGGTTCACCAGGAAAAAGTATTTTTATGCACAATTTACGTGTTATATGAATCTTAACTAGAACCTGGAACACTCATGTTCAAAGAATCTTTTTATTAATCATTTTATTTTGTACATCTTTGGCAGTAATACCATTCTTTTGGAAATCTCAAAGTTATTAGGGAACAGAACTTAACCCCAGTAATGCTAGCCGAAGCACATTGGAATTTCGAATTTTTCTTGGCCATAATTTTAGGCGAATTCATTACCCTATTAAAAATTTGTTGCTCTCAAATTGTCGGATAAATCGTGGGTTCAGCTAGCTAAACAATGAGCTAGCAGAACCTAAAAGACAAATCATGTAATCAGACAGTGTTTGGAGGTTTCTCAATATTAAGAAACTGTTTTTTTCATTTTGTTAGGATTTATAGTGATTCGATTTGTGTTTTAATTTTGAAAAGTTGATATTTTTGGATCTTTCATACAAGGAGTTCAATGAATGAAAGTGTTTTTTCTAAGTTTCCTTCTCATTTTCATCATTATTTATGTGCAGACTACACAATATAACTGATAAAAATAATAAGCATAAGCATAAGTAGCATTAGCAAAATGGCCACAACGGCTACGGTTGTGCGCTTTTCCTTTCCATGAAATTTTCTGTAACGAATTCGCCAATTTGTGGCCGTCTATCCTCGATAACGTCACGAATTCTATATCTGAGATCTTCAATCAATTGTGGAGTATTGGTATAGACGTTACCTTTCAAGTGCTTCAAAAAAGTTTTAATCCAAAAATTTTGATGGCCAATTTTGATCATTTTTTCTGAAAATAACATGCCCAAAAAACTTTTGTTGCAAAATTGTAGCGCTATCTTGTTGATATTAAACGTCGTCCACATCAATGTGGCGTAAAGTTGTCTGCGAATGCTTTATTCCCAATTTCGACGAGAAATCGACAAACCTGGGTGTTCGTCAAGTATACTGGCTGCAGCAGCAATATTCTCAGTTGTTCTTGAATAACGTACCCGGTTCTGATTCTTCACATAACAATCTTATTCCAACAGCTCAAATTTTTTCACCAATTTTACTATTACCGTCCGAGAAGTTGCTTCACGACGAGCCTAAAGGGCTTCAGTTATGATGTGAACTGTAGTGAATTTTAACAATTTCAATGCATTGCTGAAGAATGTATCGTTCAATTTTTCTACTTCTTCTTCATCAGCCACATGTCATCCACTCCTGGACGTAGGCCTCTTTCGAATTTCTCCATGCTGTGCCGTCTGAAACCACTTGTTCCCTGTTTGCTTCTTTATGTCAACAAGCCATCTCTTCTGTTGTCTACCTGTGCTTCGCTTTGACATTCTTGGTCGCCACTCGCCAGTGTGTCAGCCAGTTTGTTGGATGTTCTCGCGCCATATGTCCTACCCATTGCCATTTTAGTTCTGCGATCCGCTCTATCACATTCCATTTTTAGTCATGACAAATTTTTACTAGTCAAATATCGAAAAATAAAAGCTTTAAAAGGGGCAGCTGCCTACATAGCGGGTTGTTCAAAATGAAACCTCTTATTGGAAATCACTTCAGTTCATTTCTCAATAAATAAATTGACCTCTACCAAATACACCTATTCAAAAAGGAATAAACATTAACCACTCCGTCCAATTAGGATGAAAATCCATGCGCAATCATTTGAATGCAATTGTTTTCGAATACTAATCGACAAGTATCTGAATTGGGCTTAAACTGTACAGCATTCAGTTTAATTGATGGTTTAAACGATCAAATCCTCATCGGGTGATGCGATATTCCAATGGGAAGGATATCAATCCAAATGAAAGGGATCAATTTTATTTTGTTTTTTGTTTGTAAACTTCAGAGTATGTTTTTATCTTTGAGCGACAACAGATCAAACAGTCAGTTTCAAATGCAAAAAAGGAGGAAAAAGTTCAAATCGACACCACAAGCTTATATACGGAAAACTAGCTTATTATAATGATAATTGTTTTCAGAAAAAAACTAGCGTATCATAATAACAATACGCTAGTTTTCCGAATAAAAATATAATTTACATGAAGTTACCGATAGATTTTCTATATCGATATCCAGAGGTCATCTTTTATGAACTTCCTATTTGATTCTCCTCCGTGAAATTTCGATTGGACTCGAATTCTCATTACTCTGAGGAGTTGATGGTAAATTTTCCACTTTAATTAATTTTTGGAGCGCTTACACAGACTTACACTGTTTGTTGAAATTCATTCTCATCATCAAACCTATATTTATAGAGAAGTAATGAAGTCTACAGTATTCCAGAACAATGCCATGGAGTATTATTTCCTGAATTCCTAGAAAACAAAGGAATCAGAGTTGCTTTTTCGAATTCTTTGATTAAATTTTATCACAAATTCTTGTGTCTGCTAAGATATTAAATTTCAATTTGTTCAGAACAACGATTTCTCATCTTCATTATTAGAAAATAAAGGATAAAATTCACATTATATATATAGAATGATTAACAAATTATTGGTATACGTCGAAATATTTAGGTATGCAATTTTTCTTGTCAATAAATGGATTCAACTACTCACTGAAGGCATCCTAAGTAGTAAGGTCATCATCGCACAAAAACGTTGCAACTTTTTCAAACAAACAAGAAGTAATCACTAAATATAGCATTAGCACGCACTGTTGAATATTAAATTGACCGTTACTTTTAATTACAAAATAATAGGTTACTTGAAACTTGTTTTTAGTATGAAAACACCCAGTCAATGTATGTTGTTCAAGGAAATTTAAATTTTTAAGTGTATCGAGGTTTTTTTGTATCAAGATGTTTTAGAAATATCAGAGATATCTAGATGAAGGATTCTTGTCCCCATTTTGTGTTTTTGTTTCATATTGTTTTCCGACTGGCTCCATAACATGTGATGAGCATTTCTTCTAAAATGCTTTTCTGGGACAATTATGATGAAATCGTTGAAAAATAAGTAAGTGAGTGAGTAAGTAAGAAAAGGGTGGAAATGCCTTGGAATCTGATCCCATGAAACATAATATATATTGTTTATGATGATATGTTTATGATGATATTGTTATGATGCAGATTTAATAATGATAAGGTGAGATGTGCATGCGAGAATGAAAGAAAAACTCTATCGAAGTAAATGTCAAATGAATTTATACATTTTTACTTAATATGTCATTCCATTTGAATTGTATTGTTTGCTAAATTTTTGTTTGAAAACTCATTATTATTATTATTTCTTGGTCACACTGAAAAAATTGGAGGATATTCTTTCGGCAATTTGAAATTGACCAAAAGGAATAAAAACTTACCTACCATATTGCAACAAGAGGCTCCATTCTGGCACCAAGCAAGGGTTAAATGAGGAATGATTGAACATTTTTAAAGCAAAACTAGTGAATTTGGGCAACACGGTCGGTCTTAGTTACTGCAAGATGATGACGAAGAGGACGAATCTCTAGACTTAGGGTTTCCATTTATTGAACATATCAAACTATTAGGCCAACTGAGAGGTCCCCGGTCTTATGTCCAGATGGCGGTGCTCGAATTAAATCCATATGATTTTCAGTTAGTATACCAAACTTCAAACGATACGTGCCAAAATTTGACGAGAGTCTGACCATTTGCTTGTGAGATATTGCGTTGTGAGTGTAGCTACTTTTGTTATTTGAAAAAAAAATGGAAAAAAAAGAATTTTGTGTGCTGATGAAATTTTGCTTTTTGAAGGGAAAAATACAGTTGAAGCACAATCTTGGCTTGATGAAGAGTTTCCGGAGTCTGCACCAGAAAAATCAATCATCATTGATTAGTTCAAATGTGGTGAAATGAAGAAGGCGAAAGAGGCCCGAAAGAGGCTGCCACGGACGAAAAAATCGAAAAAACTCACAAAATAATTATGAATGACCGTAGAATGAAGTTGATCGAGGGTCAAAATCACCTGAAAATCAACTTTGAATGACATTGTATGAGATATCGTTGAATTCAGCGTTAAAAGTTATTTCGAAAAATGTCATAAAATATGCAGGTCCGTATTGAAAAAAATGAGGTTGAGGGTGGCCCAGAGAGTACGAAACGTTGGATACGAAATCTGATTACGTCAAATTGAGGATAATTTACTGTCGAATAAGAAATTCCTGTAACATTTTTTGATAATATTTGAAATAAAGTGGGAAAAAAAAATAAATCAAAATGACATAATTTGATTTTCTTATGATATCTCGAAAACCGGCCATGATAATCTCGATTTGTTTGAACTGCTTGATAATGCTTCTATGCATGCAACTTTTTCTCGATTTGACCGACCTTCTAACTCTTATGGTTTAAAAGTTACCAATACAATCCCATTGAGAAAGTGGCCACCCTGTATAGCGTTATTGGATCGTTTAAAGCATGAAATTGTTGAAAAACGACCCCATTTGAAGAAAAAAAGGTGCTGTTTCTTCAAAACGATGCGCCGTGTCACAAATCAAAGAAAACAATGGCAAAATTGCATGCATTGGCCTTCGAATAGCTTCTGCATCCACCGAATTCACCAGATCTGGCCCCCAGCGACTTTTTTCTGTTCTCAGTCCTCAAAAGAATGCTTTGCTGGAAAGGCATTTAGCACCAATGAAGAAGTAATCGCCGAAAGTGAGGCCTTTTTTGAAGCGGAATACAAATCGTACTACAAAAATGATATCGAAATGTTGGAAGATCGCAATAATCGCTGTATCGCCCTCGAAGGCAACTTTGTTGAATAATAAATTCGAATTTTGTCAAAAAAATATGTTTAACTATGCTAGACCTAGACCGGGGTTTTTCAATTGGCCTTTTATTCATGGAATATACAGAGTCTACATGTAAAATACAATTTATCAAGCAAAAGTGTACAGTTAATAATGGAACAAAGTTCAAATTTATAATGAAATTATCGATATAGGAAATTCAGACTTACAACCGATAATTTCGTTGCCGTATCGTTTCTCTTGTAAAAGGACTAAATATCTGCCGGGTCTTTTTTTTATGAGTATTTTACTTTGATTCAATTTTTGTTCTAAAGCACACAATTTCCAATTTTCTTGTACGGGTAGCCATAATCTAGATGAGAATATTTCAATTTATTCTTAACCTACCAAATGCAGAATAAATAGTTTAATGTTGATCTCTTTGTCTAAATTTGTGCCACAATTTTCAAGTCGAGAAGAAATCTACAACCTCGAAACCTCCGAAGATGCCTATTACAGGTGTGAGCAAAAATTGATCCGATCACAACTGAAAAGTGCAGAACTCATTTATTAATTTGGATATTTGTTATTGTTGAAAATATGCATTCAATACTCAACTTTGAACAATCCAGGACTTCATTTCATGGAACCGTTTATTATTTTAACGTTGAGGCTGTTCAGGAATAAGGAAGTACATTTCTTATAAATTGACTTTATTTCTCCCAATATAATTCAGCGAAAACAATATAAACGTCTCAAAGAAAAATATTTATTTCAACATCGATATTTTATTCATTATAACGTAGTAAATCATGCTCATCTTAGATCAGTTTTGTAGATCACCAGGTCCCTTTAATGATTTCTGAAAAGAGAGTCCTTGTTACTTTTCGGTATTCCTCAATACATACAGAGAAGTTTTAATTTTCGAACGCCTCATTCATCTCGGAAACGGATAGTACGATTCAGTATAGAAATATGTATATCTTTATTTCTAGGTACTAGGTACTACAACAACAGCAAAAAGGAATAGTGTCAATACAGATATACAATGTATGAGCTACATGTTATTGAATTCATTCATGTAATAGGGTTTTAGCTTAAATTCATACATAAATTTCTATTGGAATTTACATCATTGATGAAAAGATGTTAGTTTTTGAAAAATTAGCTTTTGAGGTGCAAGGGTCTTGTCGATATGGTTGTTGTATTTACAAGTGTGTCTCTTACTTTCCTTTTCGCTGAATAATAATAGAATTTTCCGTTGCAAATCGATAAGCCTGTATATTTTTTGCCTTTTGTAATCCATAATAAATACTAAATATTTTTCATAGCATATTCCCTATACCTAAATACCCTAATTTCGGAGTTATAACTATAAAAATTACCTTCGTCAAAGTTATGTTAAAATAACATATATAGATGGATATGATTTTAATTTGAATAATCTTTAAATATTTGTTTTATGTTAGAGGTATGTCCATATTTGAGTAATAAAAAAATTAGGAATTTTAGATGAAAATATTTTAGCAGTCTAATTAGTCCAGTAGATATGTACATTTCACCTGCAAAAAATTCCGAACTCGAAGAAACATCTAGAGGTTGTTCGGAGGTGCTCTGGGATGACTATCAATTCATCCAACACGACACGAGGACCCTGTGCTAACTTGAGGAGAGCCGAAGAACCCGAACATTTTCGGACACCCCTCAGTTTTTTGCTCATAACTTGCAAGCTAAGTATTTTTCGGACAAAAAGTTCGTTTTCAAAGTTGTACCGCATTGAATTTTTAGAATTTTGTACCCACAAACAATTTCCTAGACCTAATATCAACCGAGATACCGAATTGGCAAAAAACAAGGTTGTACGATGCATTCCATTTCATTGCCGGTGAAGTAGACTTCGGTGCCCAAAAAAGCAATATTATTGATGGAGGGTTTCTGCTCCATAGAGTGGACGATATCAAGTGAATAATCATTCCAGTAAGTCAGTCAAAACTACGAGGACTACATCAAAAGGCACTTTGAGAGTAATGCCATGGTGGTTTTTGATGGTGGGATAAGTACCAAGGTAGTAAAACGTGATCAACGTTCCTTGTTGAACCCGTCCACTAAGTTTGTGTTTTCCAAGACAACCTCAGTCATCATCACGCAGACACAAACAAGGTGAATTTTATTATTTTGTTGAAGAGTGAACTGAAAACCTAGGTGATCGAAGTCGAGTAGGGAGTAGAAGACGATGTTCTGAACTTGCTTACTGCTGTTTTAGTTTCCGAAGAGTACGACAGTGTAGTCCTTACTTAGATTAATGCTTTGGGAATTTCAAAGATGGAAGCCTACTTCTAGAAAAGTGGAAGGGGTCACACACCAACCTTTCTTTGTTTTTTCCACTCTTCCAAACACGGGTCTCAGGACATACAGGACCATACCAACTCAGCACCCTGTGGTATTGTAAAAAATATGGTGATATGGATATACAGGTGTCCCGGGAAGAATGCGACATACGAATACCATAAATTAAGGTCATCATGGAGGACCCGTATCAAGATGTTTCAATCGCCTGAGTGCCTTTGTTGGGGATATACAGGGTGATGTTCATCTTATGAGTGTAATTTTACAGTTCGATAACTCTTTAACTAATCGACCGAATAATTTCAAATTTTGAAGTTTTGTCACCCTTTCCTATCGCCTTCCTTCAATATTTCTGAATTCGAGTAAATCAGATCCGGACTTGGAAAATTTCAGACTTTTCCTATTTTCATGAATATTGTATCACCCTGTATGTGAAAATTATGATTTTTTTCCGTTTTCGGAACCACAAAGAATCATTATAAAAATTCAAAATCTCTGCTTGGCACGATCATACAGGGTGATCAATAAACATTCCCCTTATGAGTGAAATTTTTTCAGTTAAATAACTCTTCAACATAATAATTTCAATTTTTCACCGAATAATTTCAATTTTTCAAGTTTTGTCGCCCTTAACTATCGCCTTCCCTCAATATTTCTGAAATCGAATAAATCAAATCCGGACTAACTCCGGGATCACTCGGTACGTCAATATCATAATTTTTTTCGTTTTCGTAACCACAACGAATTAATTCATAATCAACATTCTAAAAATCAGCTTGACACCGTCATACAGGGTGACCAATAACACAGGCCAACACACATTTTGGTGCCTGCGATTTTTTAACTGTTCCTGAGTAATTTTTGGATGCAGAATGTAAAAAAATTCTCAGATTTTGTCTATCAGATCTAGTTTTTGAGATTTCTTAAAAAATTGTGTATATAATTTATGTTATAACTGTTATAATATATAATATTACTAGTGACAGTTGAAAAAAAACAAAGACATATGGATTTAAGTATTTATTGCAAAAACTTAATTTACATAATTACATTAGTCACTAATCACATAAAAATTTTCTTTCATACGATTTTCTAGAATGGAGTTTATATACTAGGGCAGTCTCGCTGAAGGCTCCAGTAGTAGTCCGCCATCATGTGGCTATCCCATCGTCCTTGATAACGATCTTCCATAGTTTTAATATCCTGGTGGAATCTTTCCCCCTGTTCTTCACTACAATCAACTAAGTTTTCTGGAAAACGATCTAGGTGGCTGTGGAGGTAGTGAACTTTTATACTCATGTTACAGCCGAGAATATTAAAATTTGAAAGCATAGTTTTCACTAATTCTACGTAATTCTCTGCTTTATGATTGCCAAGAAAATTTTGTACTACTTGAACAAATGAATTCCAAGCGTTAGATTCAGCCTCGTTCATTGATGTGGTGAATTGTGGATCTTTAACAAGTTGCCTTATTTGAGGACCATCAAATATACCAGCTTTTAGTTTTTCCGTGCTAATGCCAGGAAATTTACGTGACAAATACCCAAAACAATTTCCATCTCGATTTAAGGCCTTCACAAATTGCTTCATTAGGCCTAGCTTGATATGCAAGGGCGGAAGTAAGATTTTTTCTCTTGAAACCAAAGGTTCGTTGATCACGTTTTGTATTCCTTGAATCATGACATCTCTTGAAGGCCAATTTTTGTTAACCCAGTGCTCATTTTTAGCTCTGCTGCCCCAAAGGCACAAAAAACAAGGATATTTTGTATAACCACTCTGCTGTCCAAGGAGGAAGTTAACCATTTTTAAATCAACACAAAATGACCACTGATGTTCTTCGTATTTAATTTTTCTCAAAACTAATGCTATTGTTTCATATTCTTCCTTCATGGTAGTAGAATGACCAATAGGAATTGAGCCATATTTGTTACCTTTATGTAAAAGAACACATTTTAAACTACGTTTTGAACTGTCAATAAAAAGGCGCCAATCATCTGGAGTGTATTCAGGCAAACCTATTTTTTCTAAGAGCCCATTTATATTGTTACAGAATACCAAGTCATTTTCCTGAGTGAAAAAAGGCAGCAGATCCTTATCTCTTTTACGATAAAATGTAATATTAGTACCTCGACAAAGTAGATTTTTTTCTTTTAATTTGGATGCAAGTAATTCAGCGGATTCCTTTGAGAGATTCAGGTCTCTTATAAGATATCATATCATATATATATATCATTTAACGTGTATCTCAAAAACTAGAGCTGATAGAAAAAATCTGGTGGCATTTTTGGAATCAGCACATTAAAAACATCTAAAATCAGATGTTAGATTTCTGGCACCAAATTTTTTTTTTCATTTTGTTGGCCTGTGTAATCATTCCCTCATGAAAGAAGTACAACCGATTCAACTGAATAAGATAGCGAAATCTGTGAAACAACTATATGATATCAACGTGCTCAAAAATATATTAAAATGGAGGAATATCATTTTGAACAATATCTGCTGTTCTGAAAATATTCTATTTTTGATTCATTGTTTTCAAGATCAAATATTTTCAATTTATTTGCTGTTTTTGTTCTATTCTGTATCCAGTTTGTTGATTAAAAGTTCTCTCAAATAATTTGAGGGAAATTAAGGTGAGACATTCGTGAAGGGTGAAACAACTGCAATTTTCGAAATAATTATACCGATAAATTCAAGATATCTTGAACTATGAAATTTCTTTCATGAAGAAATGTTTATGGATCACTCTGAATGATGGCGCCAAGCAGAGATTTAAAATTTTTAATATGAATTAATTCTTTGTGGTTACGAAAACGAAAAAGAATCATGATATCAACATATAGGGTGATTCAATATTCAAGAAAATAGAAAAGGTCTTAAATTTTCCTAGTCCGGATCTGATTCACTTGATTTCAGAAATATTGAAGGAAGGCGATAGTAAAGGGCGACAAAACCTAAAAAATTATTCGGTGGATTTCTTGAAGAGTTATTGAAATAAAAAAAATTTCACTCATAAGGGAATATTTATTGATCACGCTGTATGACCGTGCCAAGCAGAGATTTAGAATTTTTATTATGAATTGATTCTTTGTGGTTCCGAAAACGGAAAAAAATCATAATGTTCACGTACAGGGTGATCCAATATGCACGAAAATAGGAAAAGTCTGAAATTTTTCTAGTCCGGATCTGATTTACTCGAATTCAGAAATATTGAAGGAAGGCAAAGGGTGACAAAACTTCAAAATTTGACATTATTCGAGCGATTAGTTAAAGAGTTATTCAATAGTGAAATTTCACTCATAATATGAAAATCACCCTGTATATCCCAAACGAAGGCACTCAGGCGATTGAAACCTCTTGCTACGAGTCGTCCATGATGACTTTAATTTATGGTATTCGTTTGTCGCATTCTTCCCGGGTCACCCTGTATAAAATGAATCCCAGCCTCTCCGCAATGTTGGAGATTTTCAAGGATCCTCAGGCAGCTCCAGCTGAAATTGCTGAAGTTGGAGAAAAGTTATTGTTGAAACTGAATGGAGGGAACATTGAACGTGACAACCTCGATGACCTGAGGTTCTGAATTTTTACCACTTTCGTGATAAAGCCAAAATACCAACTTGCGAGACTAGCACCAACCAGAAATGCCGCTATGAACCATTCATTTAGGACTTACCAACAGGTCTAAATTTGGATGGAAAGTCAAGGGTCACATAAAAAGCTGCTTTGTGATGAAAGATTACCAAACGAGGTGGGTATCAATATATTCATTCTTGTGACAGGGTCAACAGTATTCATTCATATGTTTATGATGTTTATGGGTATGATTTCCATTATCACAAAAATTTATGCTGGCCCAAAACAGCTCTCCGCATTGTACGCTGCATGTGCACAACTAGGTGCACTACCGCTGGCTGTCGTTGAAGAAGGCGGTTCCGCAGAATGCATGCACTGTGTGGGCGCAGCATGTAAAGACAGCCCTCGAATGGCACCAACGAAGTTGATACTGACGACGAGAGTGAGGAAGATTTCACTCTTAGACTCCTTTTTGACATGTCAAAGTCAACCTCCTCATGTTTTTGTATGTTGATATTGATGAGTGATAAGTATATGTAATTACTAAAGAAACGAAGGTTTTTAATAGAGGGCCCAAATCCTTGTTTTTTACAATATTTGTCATTCGGAGAAAATTCCTCTAATTTTGATCGCCTATATCTCCGATGATACAAGGTTTTGGAAAAAATTCGTGGAAATAAAATTGTAGAGATTTTAATGTTTTATAACTTCGAAAATTAACGTTTTGGTCAAAAACTACTTAGTTCAGAAGTTATGACCAAAAGATGTTGAGGTTCTTCTGCCCTCCTCAAGTTATCACAGGGTTTTCGTGTTGAACAAATTGACAGAGTCATCCAACAGTACCCCCGAACAACCTGTAGAAGTTTCATCAAGTTCGGAATTTTTTCCAGCAGACTTCACTTCTTTTGCTATGTTTACTAGACAAAATGGTGGGTTCATAAAACTTTTATCGTGATGATTTTCTCAATCGAATCATTTCTATGTTAAGTTCCATTTAATTTTTGACACTTCAACAGATTTCAAACTTCAATCAACCAGTTGATCAGTCAATCAAAGTTTTAGTCAAGATAGTCATCTGTATTTTTTCAATTTAGACGAAATTGAAAAGCTTCAACTCCGAAATTGTGGCATTTAGAGTGCATTGTATAAAAAATATTCAGTTTTTATTAAGGATTTCAAAAGGCTCAAAATATACAGGTTGATCCATTTCAAATAATAAATTTCATTATTATTCTAGAAGAAGGAAAAGTAGAGACAACAATGTATATACCACCATAATATCGCCAATATCAAAAGATCATTGGACACCAAAATTATAAAAATTGTGCGATCCGTTTCTCAGATAAATGAGGCTCTTGTAACTGAACGAATGTTATCTTTAATATCAGGTATATAAACGGGTTGAGGTCAGTAAAACCAGAGGCTTATTTGGAAAAATGGTAATTTGAACAAAATCAAGTCGTACCTGCTGAAAAATAACTATCCCCCCACCATCATAAAGAAAATCTTATTCAACAGTACAAATGATCGAGAGGAGTTACCTGAAAATTCAAACGAACCCACCAAGTATTTTTGTATGTTGTTGTATTTTTCCATTCCGTACATTCGAGGGCTCTCAGAGAGAATTCAAACACTGCTTGAATCGAGGAACGTTAACATTTCACTAAAATCCCTGAACACAATTAGAAGAAATTTCTTTTCTAACTTGAAGACATCAACATCTGAATTAATGATGTCGGGAGTTATTTATGAAATTCCTTGTCGGGATTGTGACCGGGTGTATATTGGACAAACGGGTCGTTATCTAGAAACTAGAATATCCGAACATCATCGTGATAGCATTAACATACACAATACCCTTAAAAAGAAAGATAATAATACAGCACTAGCGGAACATTCCCTCAAGGAATTGCACTCTTTTAATTTCGACGAAGTTTCTATTATAGGTTTTGAAAACAACTAGATAAAGCGTTTAATATATGAAATGGTGTAGGTTAAACAGTGCAAAGGATCAGTAACAAAAGAACCGATATTGACAACCTGAACACAGCGTATTTCAACTTAATTGGCAAACTGAAAGAAAAGGGTTGAATAAATAACGAAATTTGAATTTCGTCCTTTCGGTCGTACAGCATATGTCATATCATTGCTTTCTTTGATGTTCCGCCTGTTCTTCGATAACAATCAGTTGTGGTTTAACTGTATCGCTCTGTGTTTCATGCATCGTAAAATACGATTTTTAATTCTTAATATGACCAACAAGGCCAACTGGAAATGTAAGTGGCTTCCAATTGATTTTAATATTGTATATTGTGTTTTTATAATGATATTGTTGTGCTTGGTTAATTAGTGTATTGTGAATCTTTCAGAGTCCCGAAAAAGATTTCAAATAAATCGAAACGTCGGCACATTTTTCCAAATAAACCTTTGGTTTTACTAACCTCAACCCGTTAATATACCTGATATAACTGAAGAAGGTCATTATACAATTTTCGTTGTCTTAAATGATGGATATTGACTGAGCTTACCTCTGAAAGGGAGAGACTTGCAGATTATCAGTATGCATGCTGATATGATCATCATTTTACCACTTCGAATAGGAGGTCCTTCATTTCCTGCAACAATGAAAAATAACTTAGGATTTCAAAGTTAGATGGGCTTATTGAAAATCTAATGTCAAATGACATTGTACTTTGTTTGGATTAATTATTTTCCATAATTAACCTTTGAAGATGGTCGAATGAAAATTGAATCCCTCCCTATGAATTTTTCAGAGTTAACATGGAATGGAATGTGTTGCATCCAAAGATGAATAAAGAAATCCGACAGTCTTTCCAAATACTCGATATATCATTTCAAAGAATTTCCGTAATATGGTCTACACAATTTGTTTCTGAATCTGGAAAACTAACTTGGATAGTACCATATCAAGTCGATAAAATAGAATAGGGAGATTCAAACAGTTCTGATTCTTCAAAATGCGTTCAAATAATTTTTTTGAAGATTATTCGCCAGCGTAATGACATTTATTATTTCGGGAGAAATTAAGGTAGTTATTGCCCGTATCTAACAAGGGTATAGCGAGCTACGACCTTGACCAAACTTTAATAACTCGAAATTAGTCGATTTCATTAATCCGATGGAACTGAAATTCAGAATCTGGTTTCAAAAAAGCGAAACTAAATTTCTTGAGGATCGCACATAAAACAAGCGCCTTCACGATATTATAAGTCCTGACGCTTGTATCAAGTCAGTAAACATCTGCAAAAAAGCTTTTATGGGCCGAATATTTTGATTTCACGCTATCCATTCGGGAACTGGGTTTTTCGCAGTCAGAAACCGTTGGCAATATCCTACTTAATGAGTGTAAATGGAGCAAACATTCACGATGTTCGTGACCCGGCTGAGTTTCAGAAAAAAACGTTTTTCCACCATATAATAACGTGAGATCTCGAGATCTTATAGTACAACAGGAGCACGCGATGAATAATGAGATTGAAGGAAAATATTGGACACGCTCTTTACTGCTCATATTTACGGCTTAATGTTATTCTTGTATAAATATCTCGAAAAAATATGAGGGCTATATTTTACTAGGTGGTTTTTCATCGTACAAGAATTGTTTATAGGTATAACATTTGAGACTTTTGTTTATTATTTCGAAAGATTAAACTTTGAAACCATACTAGTATTACTAGTGAAGAAAAGCAGGCTCCTTCCTGTACTCTTCACGATTTCCGCTTTCGGTGTTTGATCTATTGGTTACAATTTTTTACATTTATCCTATATGTTTTTTGCAAAATTTTCGATATTTAAGTATGTCAGTTTATCTGATTTGTATTTTTTATTATGACGCTTTAGAAACAACACCTCGTGTAATTTAAGGAGTGTGTAATCGTCTTAAAACTCGAATTGTGTACTTTACTTTTTCTACGACCGCAATCATTTCCATCAAAATTCTTGCAAATCCAAAAACTGGTGGCAAATCGAGACACAATTACGAAACGTCAAAAAGGTATCGGCTACTCATGGTGTTATTAATTCGTTTCCGTGGCAACTACTAAAGATTTTTATCTAATTGGTTATTCGTCGTGCGATTTACTTTACAGATCCAAGCATATTGGTTGTTGATCGTGCTTTCTGTTTACGTAAAATAAACGGCACAGGTTCACGTTGCACCCTACTTGAATAAGGCAGTTACAGTTAGTAAGATGTACTAAATTCGTGACTTTCTGTAGATGGAGTAGAAAAAGTTTTATGGTATATCCATTCCAATATATCTATTTTTTACTTAATATGTTATAAGAACAGATCAACACGTATGGTATTTACAGGAGGTTATCACCTATTATTGCATCAGTCCTGCACATTGGTATGTTTATTTTTTCATCTCAATATGAGTTCCTTTTTAGAAAGTACTCCGTTAAAAATCGTTTTTAGTAATTCATTATAGGACTAGAGAGAAAAGACCTTAACGGTTTACATCACTTCCATAGAGAAAATACGCAACAGTGTTTCGCACAACAAGTGCAGAAGGTACTTTTCTTCCACAGGTTAAAATTTTAAAAATGAACCACGAAATGCCGAATTTTTAATGAATGACCGTTAGAATGAGCCTCCTCTATGAGTATTGCAAATTATTTCCTCAAATTTGAATTTTATTGAAATTAATGAAATATTTCCATATATATCGTTTAGTTTTTGCATTGAAAATGTTAGTTGGCAGATTAGTTTTCTGTATCACAAATTTTGCAGATAATAGATAAAACCTTGACAAGAGAGTTCTAAGTACCAACATCAAAAAAAGTATGAAATAGTCTAAGACCTGGCGGTTCATTGAACTCATTTTCCAGAGACAAAAAACAAATTAACTATTATTTATTATCGGAGTTTAGGAAGGCATCCCGCTTTTGCTTCTTCAACTCTTGAATTTTAGTTTTAGTTAGGGTTTTTTGACCCTAACGTACAAGGCTATGATTTCAATATGTTCTCATTTACATATGTTTAAGTTTAGTAAAAATTGCCAACCCATTTTTATAGATGGAAGTATCTGCAGTCGACAGCAAAATTTTCATAGTGTAGTATATCCAAACTAGTCCATAAAAACGCTCCAAAGGAATTTCTGGAAACTTGAACAGCCCTTGCATAATCGAAATATTCTGGTTTTCACCAAAGGACTTTGGATATTCCATTCCAAGGATAGCTAGTAGTTTACTATTTGCCTTAATCATTTCCCGCAAATCTAGAAATGTTTCAATTAATACTTTATTTCAAATCAATTAGAAAGTTACTCTTCTGACATCCTAGAAGTTGTGTGATCACTTTTGAATTTTTAAATATAAAAAATTTTTTTTTCACCCCACCACACAAGGATATAATTTTACTATATCGTTATTCACATAATATGTTCGTATGTAAGAAAACTATCCAATCTTTTTTGATGTTTTCAAGTCTCTGCAAGGAGACAGCAAATTTTTCTTAGCAAAAGTAATTCATAACCCACCTCTCATTTATAGCTGAAACATTCAGAAAATATTTATTATAGCCTCCAAGGAATATATCAGCTATAAAAATATTAAACAAATTGCAATTTTACAGGATCGTTATACTGGGGCACCAATTTTTTTTTTTCAGAATTAATTCATAATATTTGCGTCAACTCAAAATCCCTAAACTCGTATTCAGGATGCGGGGCAAATTTAAACCATAGATATAAAACTAAACTGCTCTCGTGAATAATTTTGCTGTGTATAATTATTTTCCACATCTATCTTCCCTTAAGGGGGAGGATGAACCCACCAGGGCGGACTGGGAGGGTCATATCTCATTGTCTCCAACAATCTCGGCGGGTACTGGCAAAATTTGAATTTTAATTTGAATAAAGGAGACCATTGTGCTAATGTATTCGCCCGACAAGCTGGAAAACTAATTTACGGAAGAAAAACTTAAACTTTTCACTTCCAGTTTATTCTGTCAAAACAAAAGAGAAATATCGTACCTGCCTCTTCATTGTCTCCGACCGTTTTCATTCGCGATCTGAACTGAGTTACGATGCAGCAAGCCCCAAGAATTCCGTCGTAATTGAATTCATTATTAAAAAAATTGAAATATTCTCAGTGTTCGTGTGATGAAGCTTGAAGCTCAATTCTGTTGGTATGTCTGTAGTCGCTTTATATTTCAATGAATTAGACGATTGAAAGCCACTGATTGGAAAGGTCAATCGAGAAAACCTTCAAGATGTGGTACACAGCTCAGCACTCCCTCA
Organism: Harmonia axyridis; assembly: GCF_914767665.1. Lineage (NCBI taxonomy): Eukaryota > Metazoa > Arthropoda > Insecta > Coleoptera > Coccinellidae > Harmonia > Harmonia axyridis. The sequence continues at coordinate 28,561,847 of NC_059504.1, read as the reverse complement.
AAGACGATGATATGTTACCGACCTTAACGGAGGAACGATCTGATAAGAATGAATCGATGAACTTGACTAGAAATCCTCAAATACCAAAATGATCCAATATATGAAGTAGTCTCCTCATTTGCACTCGATCAAATGTTTTTGCAAGATCGAGATACATTAAATCCTTCGGAATTCTAGCATTCAATGACTTTTAAATCAGGCATCTCAGAAGGTTGGTAATAATTGATCTTCCTGGAACGAACCCTTGCTGCTAGGGTGGAATAATGGATTTCTGCAATACGAACTGAAGCACCCGTTTGCATATTACTCTCTTAAGAACTTTGGCCACGAAGTTTTCGGCCTCAAATTTATAGCCCTTTTTGAAAAATGGAGTAACAGTCGATTGCCGCCGTGATGAAGGTATATAACCCATAGAATGGGTCCAAAAAATGATCCACTATGTGAAGCTGAATATGCCTTGAAAAGAGTTGGCGAAAATCCATCAGTAATATCCAATCCGAAAAGATATTCCTCCAACATGGACACACATCACAGTAACTGTAATTCTCTCTAATGATTTCTCGTTTCTGGGACTGTTGATAACAGGCATAAGACACCATCTCAAGGAAGAGAAAAAGGAGTTAGCAAGAATACCAACTGACTCAGACTCATTATTTGCTAGGATACCATGTTCTTCAATGACTATAGGGATCGAGACTTTACTGTTGAACTTCGATTGCATATATGTAGGTACTTGGAAAATTTCGCCTTGTTTTCTGATTTGATCACATTCTGCTCATAAGTTGTTGTGGATTGTTCATTACTGCTGACGTATTCGGGGAATTTTCTATGGAGCAAAAAAGCCTGTGTCGAACAACTCTAGACATAATTTATGAATAGAACGATTGGGAGTGTTTTAGAAGTTCATGCATTTCAAAATGGTCTACTGCAGAATCGGTTGAATCGGGCAACTTTTCGTCAGCGATACTGGTAAATCATTAGATACTCGTTAGATACCTCTATTTTCCTGTTAATCGATTCTTCAATGTATCATTCAGTCACAGTTGAAGACTGCCATCTTCATCATGGTTATTAACGAATGGCGTTAAGAGGGATTACTACCACGTGGTTTTTCGTGTATCAGTCCAACTTTGGTACTTATTCATTTCCCCTCTGGCATTCCTGCGATAGCCAAACTTCGTAGGGTGTACGGAGTTGAGCATTCAATTCATATCCTTCCTTTTTTCAGAGCCAAATATTAGAGATCAGCACTGTACTAAGAATTTCACGAAATTTTAGTTTCACCCCTTTTGTGATGATTTTTGGTAGTTTCTTTTTCACAAATACTTTGAAAATACATCAGTGCTTTGTACAAAGTACATATCATCAATTTTTTTCTCGAAAAAAAATTTTTTTTTTCATATTTTTCATTCGCAAATTGAAAATATTTACTTTCTTCCATTTATTATATTGTTCAAGGAATTAATGTGAAAACCTTATAAAAATCCATTATTTGTAAGAAGAAGTATCTCTAATTTCATTTTTGACTGAGCAGCCACGTGGTGGTGATTTTTACTCTTGACTATGCATGTCCAGTGTGAACTTGACCGTTTTACAGGTTCAAATATTCTGCAATTCTTTATGGTATTCCACCTATGATATACATATGTTAGGCGATATATTTTCGATTGCAAAACAGCAGCTGGTGGCCAAGAGCAAGACAAACAGATGCATCATGCTCTTGTTTTACTGCTGCGATCCAAGTTATCTTGGAGCTGCCTCCTCTTTCTGGAAAGTGAAGCAGCCAAATGAACTCTCATGGTGGCAAAGAAGCGTGAACTGAAAATTGGCGACGACCCAGGGCATCTCAGCATTCTAAATGAATACAAGGAGCTCCTGGATGTGGTCATAGATAACTCACTACTGAGACCAGAGTTTCAGAAAAACTTCAACACGACATTTCCAAGTCGTGAGCAATAGGCATAAAATGCAGAGGTTTTCCTTAAAGGGTCTGCGATGTTCTATACTGATGGTTCAAAAATTGCCATAGAAGAGTGGGAGCCGGTGTACACGTCCTCTCAATCCATTTTGCCATACCAATTTGTTTCTGCCTTTCGTGTTCCAAGCAGAAATCTTTGCCATGAGAAAAAGCGTTGCACTCTGTACAGAACGCAACTACCGAAGAGCAAAAAAATATATAGTATGCGACATCAGTGGAGCCTTTTTCTTTTTGCCCTGAGTTAAGGGGAAAAAGTTCTCTTATCCAGTAAACAGGAACTGGGAAAACTGACAGGCGAAGTCACGGGACACTATCTGGTGAGGTATCATCTGAAAAACACCTGAAAAGCGCCTGAAGACACAGCCTGAAACAGCCAAACACTTGCTTGACTTGCTATGACAATATGAGGATGTTCACCGGAAAAGGCTACATTTTGGCTCTTAGTTTTTGAAGTCGGAACAAGTGATGGTTGAAGCCCCCAGATGAAGAACGTCGGGACGATATTGCCTGACTGGTAAAAAACGCGGGGATGCACAATAGATCTTTAGGTTAAGGTTCATGTGAGGTCGGATGAATTTTCTACCCTCCTCTAATTTAATCTTCTATATGAATAATCAAGAGAAGCTAGCCGAGCATTCCATGTAATTATTAGAATCATGAGCTATGAATGTTCATTTTACCACCGTTTTAGTCACGTGGAATCGAAATATTAATTAGTCCTCCTTCAAATCCTGTGAAAAATTTTATTTTCCTCAATTTGGAATTGAATTCCCATAGAAAATAAAATGTCCTTCGTCAAAATTACACATATCAATACGTGAACCAAAATCGTTCAATCGAAAAATTTTGTTTTTGTTTTATATTTTCTATCCGGACTCTCCTAGTCCGCTGTGTGACCTCTTGCATGCGTTTCAGTGATTGTATTTTTATAGTTTTTTGGGACAAAGGGGGTTCACAACCGTTTTCTCCCAGACAAGAAAAAAAAAAAGAAAATTCGCTAATTGCTATACTTGCTGTAGTAATTCAGAAGTGCACAAATTATGAAGTGAAGTGTTTCGGTTTGGAATTCTTCCCAATGGGAACTATCTAACTAGTAACCTTAAGTATTTTTTCGTACACTTCAAATTATACCGATTCTTGCAAAGCGGTTTTTGATAACTTCTCTTGTCAGTAGGTATAGAATTCCTTCTTGCAAACGACCGAAATTATGATGTTTCTGTAATCTTCTATTTTCCTGAAGTATTGAATTTCGGGTTGCATATCTGAGTTGGTTGGTGCTTTGGACGTTTTGGACACGACCATAGATTTCAGTCCAGTATTTGAGCAATTCTTTGTGTGGCTTCATTATTTTATTATAGGGGCAAAAGAAGTAGAAGATTATAGGAAATTTCCATATAGAGAAAAAAACCGCTTATGCTGAATAAAAATTTTCGATCTGATTCTTTGATGTTCAATTTATAATTTGATATTCATATATTCGTTGCTATAGCAATTATTTTTCATAACTAAATTTTCTAAGCAGGAGAATTATATTTTCATTTGTATTCATAAACTTCGAAATGAAATTTTCAATATATGTATTGAAATTTGGAGCGTTTGAATTTTTGGTATTGTAGATATAATTTTCATGCTTCCGTCTACAAGTGCTGTCATTATATTTACGATATAACAATTTGAAAAACATTCGATTAATTTGCATTTCAGTTTTCACACTTCTCGAGAAACTGAATGAAAAATTTCGAGAAAATAGGAATTGTCATCTCTTCGGATCAATTCCATCGTTTATTATAAACACTAATAAATCAAACTTACACAGCTCTTTCAGTATGACTGAATTAGTTCAAATTTGTATGGCTTTTTATGAAAAAGTAAAAATAACTGTAGATACGTTGATCCTGTTTTGAATTAGATTTCAAAATTACCAAAAAAAATCATCCTCAAAGAGCTGAGGACTATGCACATAAACTGAATTCTAATGAAGTGTGTAGACGAAATATCTCAGAATACTCAATAAAAAATCAATTGTAAAGTATACAGGAGTCTTTATATCTTAACCAAAATGTAGATGAATTCTTTAATAATAATAAAAGTGTCTAAGAATGAAAATGCTGTCTCATCACCAACGTACAGACTCCCTCGAATTGAGGCTTTACGAATTTTATTTAACTAGCCTCTAAACTAATTCCTTCCCTTCACAATTCCTGAACTAAAATTCATGTCTGAATACACTCTAACTAAAAATAACAAACCAGGAAAATTCGGTCTGTTTTTTCACTCAATGAGAAGGTTCTTACTTTATAATTCTTTATGAAACGAAAATAGCAAACCCTGAATCGTCAAGATGGGATTCCTAAATTAATTCCATCCTTAAAAACCATTTCTCTGATTATGACAGAACGATATGATCGGAGTACCAATTTTCTACTTCTTTTGTCTGCTTCATTGCTTTCCAAGTTATAATAATATGGCTTCAAGATACTCCCTTATCTAAATTAATTTCTGCGAATAACAAAAGAGATTGTTAATATAACTCGGTATGGTTTTCATTTGCATTTGAAAGCCTTGGGATTTTTCTCCATGTCATGCATTCGTTTCAGATCACGCTATGAGGTCTACGTACCGGGGCTTTATGTCGTTGATATTTATTGATGTTACTCAGAATTATTACTTCGTTTTGAAAAGGCATAGGCACACTCGAATTTATTTGGAGTTTATTTAGAGTTTCTAAAAAAAATATTAGGTGAACAACTTTGCTTCCGCCGTTTTGAAATAGATGGATGTAGGGTTAAGTGTAAGTCGAAATAAATAGATCGCAGATGTCATACAATAAGTTTATTTTGTAAACATAAACGCCATCGAAATATAAGTCGATTTGTCTCTCCATCATGAAGTTATTCTCGATTAAATATGTCAGCTTACCGGCCAAATTCTCGTCATTTGCGGGGGTTCCAATTTTCTGCATCAATATGAAAAAATCTGCGGCTGATGCTCATCGAATGCTCTCAAATACCTTTGGTGAGGCCATTATCAAAATAAAAACGTGCCAGGAGAGGTTTCAACACTTCAAGAACGGTCATTTTGACGTCAAAGAGCAGCATGATGTTGGAAGGAAAAAGGTTTTCGAAAATGCAGAATTGGAGGCGTTACTTGATCAAGACTGGTGTCAAACGCAACAAGAATTGGCAGGATCATTGGGAGTGACGCAACAAATCTTTTCAAAAACGCCTGAAAGTCATGAAAATGATTCAGGAACAAGGAAATTGGGGGCCGTACGAGTTGAAGCCGAGAGATGTGGAACGGCGTTTGTTTGCTTGTGAGGCAAAAACGGAAGGGAGTTCTGCACCGCATTGTCACTGAAGACGAAAAAATAGTTCATTATGATAATCCCAAGCGCAGAAAATCATGAGGATATCCAGGCCATGCTTCCACGTTGACGGCCAAACCGAATATTCACGGTTCCAAGGTCATGCTCAGTATTTGGTGGGACCAGCTCGGCGTAGTGTACTATGGGTTGTTTGAACTGACTGAAACAACCACAGGCTATCGTTATCGAACGCAATCAATGAGTTTGAGCCGAGCATTGAGAGACAAACGGCCGCAATACAACGAGAGACATGATTAAGTGATTTTACAGCATTACAATGTTCGAACCCATGTTACGAAAGTGGTCAAGGAAAAGTTGAAATGGAGAGTCCTACCCCACCCGCCGTATTTTCCAAACGTTGCTCCCTCGGACTATAACTTGTTTCGATCAATGGCAAACGACCTGGCTGACCAGCACTTCCGGCCTTATGAAGAAATAAAAATTGGATTCGTGGATCGCTTCAAAATATAACCAGTTTTTTCAAAAGCGGGATTCATACGTAGCCCAAAAAATGGAAGGAAGTAGTGGCCAGCGATGGAAAATACTTCGAATCATAAATGTATAACCAGTTTTCTACAAAAAAAACCTCGAATTTCGGAAAAAAATGACGGAATCAAAGTTGTACACCTATGTAAAATAAAGAAAGGATAAGAAAAAGAACAAGTTTTTAAGGTAACTTTAAGTTGGCATTACTGTTCGAGATAGAGACCGATTTAACAGATGTAGAGTGATTTATTCTTAGTTTGGTTTGGCAATTCATCATGAATAGACTCACGCCTGAACATCGCTTGCAAATAGTGCAATTTTATTTCGAAAATAATAGTTCTGTGCGGAATACGTATCGTGCACTACGTCCATTTTATCGTCGACAAAATCGTCCATCAGAGTAATTAATTCGATTAACCATGGAACGTTTTCGCACCACGTTGACTCTTATTGATAACTCGCATCCCCAGAGACGCCGTACGGTGCGTACAGAAAAAGCTATTGCTGCTGTAGAGCGTAGCATTGAGGAAGATCGGAATGAGTCTATCCGCGATCGAGCACAGGAATTGGATCTGTGTCCATCCACTTTATGGAAGATTTTGCGGAAGGATCTTGGTTTGCGTGCTTACAAAATCCAACTCGTGCAAGAATTGAAGCCAAACGATCATCAAGTAAGGCGTAGATTCGTCAAATGGGCCCAAAATGAGATTGCCGTTGTTCCCGATTTCCATCAGAAAATTTGTTTTAGCGATGAAGTACATTTCTGGTTGAATGGCTACGTCAACAAACAAAACTGCCGCATTTGGAGTGAAGCTAATCTTCAAGTGTATGTCGAAACACCGTTACATCCAGAAAAGCTGACTGTTTGGTGCGCTTCATGGGCTGGTGGAATCATTGGTCCGGAATCCCGGAAATATTAGGTATTTTTCTTGAAATATCTATAGTTCCATAGACGTGATCCGCTTGAAACTGTCATTTTACCTCCAAATGCAAATTTTCGTCTTGATGCAATCTGCAATTTTGAAATTAACAGGAAAACAATATGTGGGACGACCGTATTTACGGAATCCATAGTCAAATTTACGATAATTTACTGTCCTAATCTGAGAATTTATCGTATTCACATCTTCGAATTTGACTACAAATTCATCAGAGTGTAGAACCTTTTCTCGTAGCAGATTATTCCCGGATCAAAATCCGAAAATAACAGTTATCGGGACTAATTGTTAATTCGATCTGTTCAGGGAACCACCAATCAAAATTTAATGACTATCAACCCCAAATCTCATGATTTTTTCAATTCAAAAATAGCCTTTCGTTCCACTGTACCTTCACCAACTTTTATTATTTATCAAATCAGAGAGAGAAAATAAAAAAAAACGTTAATGATAAGTAGAAACGAAATTCTATATACCAAAATAAATTTCTAGATGGAGAGAATAAAAAGATATTGCTCCTAAAAAAATATTTTTATAATCTTCAATTGGTGTTCCAGTCAACTTTCAGGTGAAAAACCGACAAACCAATACCTAACTATTTATCAAAAGAGCCGTTAGGGTGTTTTCAATAAATCTCTATATTCACAGCTATAAGCTCCGATGCAACTCATTACGTCTTAGAAAGAATTGAAATGTAGGATCTGATAAAGTGAGTTTAGCGAAACGATTATTTTTCAATTTAAAAATGGTGTAAATTTGATTTGATCCTTTTTTTGTAAATAATTTTCAATAATAGGAAAATAATTAATAATTATTTACTCTGAATTTCCCCAATATTTTGAACGGAAAAACTATTTGCCAAACTGGTTCAAGACAGTTGTCTTATACTACACTGAATTTCTTATCTTATTTATTATTTATTAGAGTGAGATGTGGATTTTCAATAACTAAAAAAAGGCTTTTCATTATTCGGGAAATACGCAAATAGTGGGTGGTTTGAAAAATTTTGAATATATATTACAAAATTTTTTGAACTAACGCAACAATCGGTCCTGAAATTCAAATATGATCCAACATTTTTTTGAGTAGGTAATACGACATTTACATTATCATGTCATTAATTTTTTTTCCGGACTTATTTTTTTTAATTATATTCCTTTATCATCCAACCTTCGAATTCATGTCTGATTTTTTTTATTATGGGCTCATGTAGAAACAGAATAAGAAACTTTTTTCTGTGAGAAATCTTATCTTAGTGATTCCTTTTCATCTTTGGTTTTTGCACAATCACACTACGAAGTGTAGGTCCATAAATTGAAAAGATTATGTGGTTTATTCAGGAAAAAATAACACCACTGCATCAAATAAGTATTTCATTCCAATACTCTTGCATTTGTGATTTGCGTTTATCATTTTATGAATGTTGATTGTGAACTAAATTTTAGTTTTCTCTTCTAGATTATGAATATTTGTGCTGTGTATCATTGGAATATTACCACATGTTCTTCCCTTCACTGAGTCCTACCTAAATTCATACAACCATTATTGAAATGAACGTTCCAGATTGCAATATAATAGAAATGAAATGGGTAATATAGGAACGTAAGTTGATATTCGATATACGAGGGTGATTTATATAACGTTCGAAACAAAATTATATCATGTGAATATAGCAGGCAAAATTCATATTAAATGATGGGACTTTCGAAATAAAATCGTGACAGCGTATACATTATTTGTTGACAAGATACATTCGAATAATTGGTGGGTATTCATTTTCATTGTGTTATACATATAGGACGTGAATGGAAAGTTATATCGTTATAGGTAAAATGTTGATTTTCATGCAATTTGTCCGCTCCTGGATAGATTTCAATAGTTTTTATGTTTTCATTCGAACGAAAACTACTCTAAAACGATTCATTGATTGGATATACAATATTGCTGTTCGAATACCAGAGCTGAATATTCGCATTAAGTTGATTGAAATGTCGGAATCAAAGCACGCATACATTCACCATTCGTAAATCGAAACGTTCGAATGTTAGCTCAAACAATGTGGATAATACAATTACCTGCCTTTCTTCGATGAACGCAGTCAATAGAGAGATTTTGATCGACTACATAGCAGTTTGATAAAAAATCCCGCTTCTAAACAGATTGAATAAAAAGATAATTCAATTTTAATCATCAAAAGGTAATATCAAATATTATTTCAATATTTCAATAGTAATCCTATTATAGGTAATTCATCCCCAGTAATCTTCACAGGAGAAAATCTCGTACATATAGGTCCATATTGTTTTGGATTTTCAATTAAAATTTTCATTATTCATTATAATGTATTGAAATTGATGGATCCAGTAATTTTATAAAGTATTAAATCAAAATACACAATCTGAATTCAGGTAAAATTAATCTCAGTTTGTTTCATGTACATTTTAGTAAAATATTCAGATAGACGACAATGAATGAATAATAAGGGATATTTGGAAAATATAACAAAGGATTTTGATGGAAGTGTCATTGTGAAAATTTTGAGATGGTGTAGTTGAATTAGTTGTTCGATCTCAAAAATTATAAAATTGATATAATTCAGTGTTATTGAAAGTTATTATAAAATGAATGATTCAGTGATATATACGTATTTCTTGTATTTGCTATAGTTCGGTTGATGTGATCCATTGAAAATTTCGAACACAGGTTGAAATTGTTATTCAAAATAAACTCGATATCAATTAACTTTGATTCTGTTCAAGCTATCAACACGAAATTATGCATGAACCTTGAAATGATTATTTTTCATAATTATATAGGATGTTCTTTAATGATATTTTAATATTTTAGGGAGCGATTCTTGGAGTCGTTTCAAGAAAAAATCTTCATATGAACGTGCTATCTTTTGAGAAAGTGGTAAACTATACAGAAAAAAAAAATTATTTTGTTATAACCACAATGATGCTATTCCGATATTCCTATGAAATTTGAAACACATTCTCACTGCATCAATTTCTGATATGGATACAAAAAATTTTGTTATTTTCACCAGTGGTGCTTGTATGGCTAATACACTGAATACTTTTGCAGTTAAAAATGGAACGACGATTTTTCCGAATTCAAAAATTGAGTTCAAAATTCTCATTCATTTCCAAAATGACAATAATAATTTCCAAATTATAATTTTAGGGGGGATAAAAGTAGTTTTATTTTATTTGATGGAAGTACTTACATACACAAGTTTACATAACTCAGTTCAAATTTATCAAGCATTTTTATCTTTACTGAATTGAATATAAATTTTTCACATTCATTAACTGATTAAGTATTATTTAATATTGAATGCAAATGTAAATGTTGCGACCATGCGAGATTTATTCTAATTTTTTTTCTCAATAACATATCATTATTTCTTTTAAATTCAAAATTTTATACAATAGTTCTCAATTAATTTCCAATCAAGTTCAACTAATCATTTTCCTTCAGTATTCTACCGTACATGCCTTCAAATTTCGTCTTCATCGATGTGCGAGGAGGACATATGTTCTGAAAACACATGCTACAAAATTCAATTAAAAGGAAAAACTCTCGACTGCGGCGATCCTGTATTTCAGTGCGATATAATTATTCTACATTCTCAACATTTTCACATTTTCAAATACTTCAAGATCGACGATTTTCCGGCATTAAGAACACTGGAACTCTGGCCTGAGTGTGAATGGAACAAATTTCATCGATTCAAGAATAATCACACTTAAGGTTAGGACTAGGAATAAGGTAGTATTTGAAGGTATTTTTGAACTTCATGAAAATTAATACAGTCCACTACATCTCAATCCTCCCGAATATATTCAAAAACACAATTTCTATAGATAAATAACCCCATGACACTTTTAGCAAATTTGCCTTTGAAGTGAAGCGATTTTTATTTTTTGAAGACAAAACCATGCGCCGGAAAAGTAGGATCAAGATATCAAATTTGTTTAAAAAAAATTGAGACTTTCAAAAATGATTTTTTAGTTAGGAAAAAAGCAGTGTAGTACATTTTTTTTCTCCAAAAATATTCCCATCAGACCCATACAGAGGCCACTGGTGAAAATAATAAAATTCATTCTTAATTTTTAATTTTTTCTTCATAGAATGGAAACATGCACCTTCAAATTCTAAAAACTAAACGTCAATCTCGAACGCTGACTAGTGACTGAATCAGAACACCGAACGTACCTATTGTACGAGATAAGAAATAAGGAAAGGTTCGTAAAAGTTCAGGACGTTATGATAAGAAATTGTCGAAATAAAGCGAAAATTCGTCGACATTTCTGAGCAACGAAAAATGTTACATTGAGAATGAATCGATACTGACATCCCTGGAGGGTTGAATTAACAACGACATTCAGGACAGCTTTCATCCTCCGATATTGGGTCAATATTGAACCTATCTGTGTAAGTCTCAAGCAACTGTCAACTTGAAAATTGTTTTTATAGGGATAGTTCGACGTTATGCACGAAGTTCGACTGGATCGATAAACCTCATACAATCGCTTTGAAGTTATCGCGAGAGAGAATTTTATGTTGATTTTCTCTAATAAACCGACTGAGAAGGTTTTGTAACATCCATACGGTTTTATGATCAAACCATAAGTCAGTAATGTGTTGTTTATTCAAGAATTACATTGAACAAACTTTAAGAGTTAAAATCAATATTAACTCTGCACAGTATACAGGGTGTTTATTAATTTGACGTGATCCTTGAAAAGTTCATACTAAAGGTTATTTGCAACTGATTAAGTTCAGTCAACTAGGAGTCAAATTTGGATGGTTACTGAGCTATAGCGATTTTTCGATTTTTCTGAAAATATCCGAATTGTTTCGAAAAAGAATTCATTGTGTAAAAACGATTAGAATGTGAAAATTCATGCTTTCTTGAAGGCTTAAAATGAGGGTTTACTGAAGAAAGGAGAATGATTACCCAAAACTCATGGCATTTTAGAAATAATTGGTGTTACGTAGTCACATTTTTTCTCTGAATCAGTTGAATACTCCAAATAAAAATCATTGTCGCACGAAGTAGGTACCGGGTTTTTCACCATAATTTGAACCCCCCTCAAACTTTGTTACTGAAAGAGGTACAAAAAAATTTTTTCTAAAAAGATTCACAAAATCGACTAGTGTTTTTTAAAATGATTTGACAACATATTGATTGCAACTTCATTTTTTCAAATGGAACACCCTGTATATTTTTCTATATTTGACTAGCTTCCCCCGATTTCAAATATATAATATATTTTTGGTCTATCTCTCTCATTCTGAGTACCACAGAGTTTCAGATTTTAAGAACCACCTGGCAAGCTCAGTAATTTTTTAAGTCTCTTACATGGTTGTAAGTATTAATGAATGTGTTTTCTTTTGGAATTGGATGATTTGGATGCAACTCCATATATTCTCTCCATGCAGCTTTCTTATTTTTATTGTTCTTTACATAAAGTGAAAAATCTTACAAATTTTTCTGCTTCTGTGTAGTGCATATTTGATGAATAGTTTCATTCAATGACAAACGTATGTCAGATATCGTAGCCAACGAGATAACTCAAAAACGGCATTTTAATTTATCGCAGCCTACCACTTGAAAACTGATTACTGAGATTGCCAGGTGGTTCTTGAAATTTGAAACTCTGTGATACTCAGAATGAGAGAGATAGGCCAAACATACGTTATAATTTGAAATAGGGGGAATAAGAGCTAGTCAAATAAAGAAAAATATACAGGGTGTTCCATTTGAAAAATGAAGTTGCAATCAATATGTTGCCAACCCTGTATATATTTCATTTTGTCAAATCATTTCAAAGACACTAGTCGATTTCGTGAAACTTTCGTAGAAAAAATTTTTTTGTACCTCCTTCAGTAACAAAGTTAAAGGGGGGTTCAAATTATGGTGAAAAACATCAATTCAATGTTTCATTAGCTTGCTAATGAGGTATATCTAAATGTTTCCAAATTTTTCACAGGATCAGAAAAAAAAAACAATAAAATGATTCGCTACTGCTCTTGTTCAATCTGTAAAATGTGTTTTAAATTCTTCTCAAATATGTTCTTCACTTTGACTTCGCCAGAGCCGTCCTTATTCTTGAACATTTCTCTGAACACTTCACAGAAATTCTTATGATAGAAAATTGAATTTATTAAGAAAATGAAATTTAATTTGGAAAAAAAGAAATCATGGACATTGTAGGTTTTCCGACATTTCGAAATTTCTTTCAGGGTTCTTCACCTTTTTTGAATTGAGCACTCAAAAATAATATGATGTAACCAGAAATCGTAACCTCAAAGGTTTTACATAACTGATGACACTCATTTGAATACTGCTCAGAAATTACGTTGTGCACCCTGTATCGCGCTTATGCTTCGAAAACGAGGTATATTTTATAGGTCAAAAAATTTTCGGTGTCATCTTCCCGACCATATATGATTTTTTTAATAATGATAATAATAATAATGGTACGACCGGGGAAAAATTAAAATGAAAATATAAAAAACGATACAGAACATGAAGACGATGACAGAAGTCAGAGAAGTTATTTCTAGTCTGCCAATACATCGAAACAGGATACATTATGATGAAACACCCTGCATACTATACTGACATTTCAACATGAAACAGAAGCTGCTTCATATGTCCCCATAAATAAAAATTCTAATATATTGACATCCGGTGAAAGAGGTGGTCATTTTATTGGTCCCCCTCGACCTATCCATTTATTTGGGTAATTTCCATTTAATTAAGCAGATATTTGTCTCTTTCTATGTGGTCAGGCCGGTCAGGGCCGTCGCTAGCAAGACTGCCGCCCTAGGCAGATATTTCAAGTGAAATTATTGTTTATCGACTTAAATTTGAGTTGTATAGGTGGTTTAGGAAACCATAGGAAACATTAGGAATGTAATAAACCAAACGTGCTCAACTGAATTCTTATGAAGAAATGATGAAATGTATTAATTGAATTCAGATTTCAGATTCTTCTGCTGAGTTCCATTAAACGTTCAAACATTCTGTTTTTTTTTTGCTTTAATATGATCGAATAAAACAACTGGATGATGCGGATGAACCATTAGTTTCAATTCGAATACATGTTGCAGACATATTCGAGATTAGTGAATTTGTAAAAAAAAATCGTGGATTTCATTGAAATAAGAACATTAATTCCAATAATTAATAATGAAGTATATATATAGACGTGTTTTAAACTCGCTCTGTGTGAATTGAAATTTTTTTAGTGATATACGCAATAATTCGGGATTAAACTTTTACCGATATGTTGCTAAAGATAAGACCTGTTTGGTGAATAAACTCTTGAAGTGATTGGGGTAGTAATCCCTAGTGAAATTCACGAAAAACCTTCATTTTTAGACCACTAGTTGTCGATAAATTTTCATTCCAGATGGAATGTGATAAGTGTAAATTGTCTGCTGTGACAGATTTGGCGACTTGCGATAAGTGTGCATATAAACAATGCAAATCTTGTTCCGGTTTAACAGCAACCGAAATGAGGGCCGCTGTACTACAAAAGAAGAATTTGTTTTATTTTTGCCAGGATTGCTCTAAGAAATCGGAGAAAACATCTATTGAATTAATGGAGGAATTGTTCGATAGTAAAATTGAAAAATTAGTAAAAAGTTTTTCTTCAGGATTGAAAAATCTATCAGAAGAGGTTGTTAATATTAGGGAATCGAATATACAACTTATTCATCTCTTATCGTCCAATGTTTCTCTTCAACGAGAAATAAAATCCAACAATCCAAATGATTAGGGCACTATGAAAAATTCCATTCCAATTGTTGATGAATTGTCGTCGAAAAATGTTCTTTTAGAAAAGAAAATTAAAACCCTTGATACACAATTCAATCTGTTCAAGAATCAATTTAATTCAAATGAAACAAGAACTAAAACAGGTGACCTTCAGAATAAATCTAATGGAAAAAAATTAAGTGCAAATAAAAACAAATCTTCACAACATAAAGAAATATCTGCTATGATATCTGCAAACTCAATTATGACAAATTCCACCAAATATTGTCAACAACCTACACAGAAAGACGTAAATAGGTCGGAATCAAAATTGGAATCTGTTCCCCGATTGAACACCAAAATCACTGAACCTTCGACATCAGTAAATATAAAGCAGCAAAATGTCGTGGAATCTGAATGGATTCAAAAAATCCATCGGAACAGAAAAGGCAAAAACAAGAATACTGGTTTGATTGGTCAGAAAGATGTGAATGATTGTGGACTTTTTAGGTGATTGAAAGACTAGTGTATAATCGAATTGTAAACTTCCTTGATAAACACAAGCTATTAAAAAACAGTCAACATGGTTTTCGCAGGGCACATTCAACACAGACAGCTGCACTTTCATTTGTCGATTATGTTTATCGCTGTTTAGATGATGGTTTATGTGTTGCCGGCCTTTTCTTCGACCTCTCACGCGCCTTTGATTGCCTCAACATTGAATTTGTGGCGAATAAACTATATAATTTAGGCTTCAGGGGTGTTTTCCTGGAATGGATACACTCGTTCCTAACTGACAGAGCTATGACTGTTAAAATCGGTGATTGCTGTTCTGAATTGTTCAGCATATTTTTGGGTGTTCCGCAGGGATCAATACTGGGACCGCTCATCTTCATTCTATTCATCAATGATCTGCCTGATCATGTAATAGCAGATTTGATCGCTATGTTTGCCGATGACACCTCCTTTGCTATATCGGCTCGAAACCAAGATGAGTTATTGAGAAAGTGTGCCTTATTGATGCAAAGTTTCAATGACTGGTGTCGTCAGAATGCCCTAATTGTTAATCTTGACAAAACTGAGTGGATATTTTTCAAGTTGAGATCTCAGAATTCTTCATCAACTTTGATATATAATGAAATTATTTTCACTTCAAAGCCATTTGTGAAATTTTTAGGAATTTATGTTGATGAACTGCTAAGTTGGAATACTCAAATCGAACACTTGAGTAATAAACTAAATAAGGCGTACTATGCGATCAGTAGAGTTAAAGACACACTTCCCATTCAATCTGTTCTAAATATCTACTATGGCTTGTTTCACTCACATTTGAATTACAACATATTATTGTGGGTGAGTGTACTCAGAATTTTAATTGCCCAAAAGCGGGTACTCAGAGCGATATTTCGGGTGAACGTGCCTGATTCTTGTAGACCTTATTTTGTAAATTATGAAATTATGACAGTTCCTTGCATCTACATATATAAATGTCTTCTTTATGTGAAGGAAAACTTCAGCAACTTCACGAAGTTATCTGATGGTACAAAATATAACACCAGGAAACAATGTATTCTCTCTATTCCTCGGCATAGAACTTCTAAATATGAGAGTTCCCCATATTATCAGCAGATTAAACTTTATAATCATCTACCAATAGAGATTCGAATGCTTGAGTATTCTGCCTTTAAAAAGCACATGAAAAAGCTATTATATACCAAAGCTTATTATAGTATTAAAGAATATATTGATGATAATTTGTAAAACTGATAGCTAAGATAATATTTTTTTATTTTTTATTTTAGTAGAATGTATTTCTCTGTTTACTGTATTTTGACTTGTCCCATACATACTTGTTATATGTCTGAAGGGAATGAATAAAGATTATTATTATTATTATTATTATTATATAGTACCAAAAAAAGCTTTCCTTCATGTATCCTGTTTTGCCCCTAGCACGACAGTGGATGATATCAAAAATTATCTACGAAAAGATTTTCCAGAAGTAAAATGTGAAAAGCTGACATCTAAATATCCAGAATATTATAGCTCATTCAAGGTGATGATCGATTTAGTTAACTTGGAGAAAGCTATGAACCCTAACATTTGGCCGAAAGGAGCATATATTTCACGGTTTTTTCAAAAGCGCCAGAGGTCACCCAGCATGACAATCTAATAGGACCAACAAGTGGAGATGAAAAATTAAGAATAGTGCATTTGAACGCCCAGGGAATTCGAAATAAATCTAACCACCTGGAATCGTTTATACTGAGTGATTGTGACATTTTGTGTGTGAGTGAACATTGGCTTGACGAAATGGAGTCGTCAGTCTTCAAATTGGAAGAATGGAACACAGTATCTTTCTTCTGCAGAACGAATTATATAAGAGGTGGAGTTATGTTATTATGTAATAAAGCATTAGGTAAGTGAGAATAGTACAACCATAAAAAATTTGGTATGTATAGAGAAAGATATCGAGATCACTGCATCTTATTTACCTGCTTATGATCTAAACGTAGTTGTTCTTTATCGTTCGCCATCAGGAGATCTATCAGTTTTTCTGAATGAACTTGAGAAAAATTTGAACATTCTATCTACGTTGAGGAAAAATTGTATAATTACAGGTGATTTTAATGTGAACTTCGGTGATCCGAAAGAGTCTGATGATCTTATATGTTTGTTCTCGACTTTCGGTTTCAAGCAAACAATATATGGGCCGACTAGAGGCAAAAATTGTATAGATAACATTTTCATAAATTTCAATTTTAGATGTTATGCGACGGAAATAATCGATTTGGACTTTTCGGATCATAGGGGTCAAAGATTAATAGTAGAACTTCCGTGTACTTTCAATGAGACCATCTTTAAAAAATGTAGGCCTCTCACACAGATAGGATTCAATAGAATGCATGTAATATTGTCTGATATGAACTGGGATTTTATCGATTTTGTAGATGACCCAAATCAATGTTTTCACATGTTTCATCAGTTCTTTATAAATGTCTTTAATTTCTCTTTTCCTGAGAGGTTGATCAGGACTGGTGAAAATAATAAGCTGGGTATTAATTGGTTCACGGAGGATTTGAAAAATATGAGAAATCACTTACATTTTCTTAACGAATTGTACCGCGATTTCAAACAGTTAGAAATGAAAAATTTAAGAAATCGATTCAGAAAAAAGTATCATGATTCAGGAAAAATTGTGACTACCATGATTATCCTACAGGACACAGTGGGGAGCTTTCTATACCTAGACATAGATTGAGCATATTTGAACATGACCCTGCCTATATGGGTATTGTATTATATAATAAGTTACCTAATTCGATTAAGCAACTGCAGAATAAAATTGACTTTAAACATACTGTAAGAAATTTATTAATAAAAAAATGTTACTATTGTGTTCAAGAGTTTCTCAATGATAATGAGTTACATTAGAGCTAGGATGGCTGTTTTTGTTATGTAATTTTTCTTGTTTATTTTTTTTGAGCCTTTTTTCCTTGTAATTGACTTGTTCTATATTGTTATGTTACAATCCACAGGATCAATAAATATTATTATTATTATTATCCCGACTTTTGCCTATACGCGTAGGATTTCTCCTCGCCGTCGGCTTCTCACTCCTCGCTAAGAGGAACATTCACTCAATCCCAGATATTTAAAATATCAGAAGGGCAGAGCTCGGTCGTGTCCGGTCGTTGTGGTCCCCCTGGTTCTCGTTGAACTTCTGGTCCTCTCACACGTGATCCTTGGACCTGTCCTTCGCTTCCTAGGAATTTTCTCACCGTCCTTGCAGTACCTAAAAGAACAGCTTTTTGCATTATATTACATATATACTCACTAAGACCTAGTTGCTTGATATTTCTCTTGAGATTTTTGGGTACTATTCCTGTTGTTGAGATGATAATTGGAATAGTTCTCGTTGATATCATTCCCCACTGGCGCTTTATCTGAAATTCGAGGTCCCTATACTTTGAAATTTTTTCCACCTCTTTTTGACGCATATTGTTGTTATTGGGTATTGCTACGTCGATGAGTATTGCTGCCTTTTGATGTTTATCAACTAGCAATATATCTGGCCTGTTGTGAGGGACTGTTTTATCAGTCAAAACTGTACGATCCCAGTACAGTTTATAGCGTTCGTTCTCCAGGATGGTTTCCGGTCGGTATTTGTAGTATGGCACTTTCTCCGAATGAATTAGTGTTGATTTAGTTGCCATTTCTTGGTGTAGTATCTTTCCTACTGCATCGTGTCTCTCTTTATATTCATTTCCTGCAAACATTTGACATCCTCCCGTGATATGTTGGATTGTCTCATTCGTTGGGCAGCCATAACGGCATCGATCGTCAGTAATAGTTCGATCCTTTATGATATGCTTGCAGTAATTTCTTGTTGAGATCACTTGATCTTGGATGGCTAAAAGAAATCCTTCCGTTTCTGGATACATCGCACCTGATGTGAGCCAATAGTTCGACGCTTCAATGTCGACATGATCCTGGTTCACCTCGTTGAAATGTCGTCCATGTAGGGGCTTTTCTCTCCATCTTTGCATTTTTTCTTGGATTGTCTGGTGGTTGTATGACAATTGCTCCTTGTGCAGTTGCAAAGGTGTTGATTCGTCTGCTTCACACAGTACTTTGTAGATCTCTGACGTGCCTGATTTGTCTTTGAAGTATGTTCGTAGGCATTCAATTTGACCATGGGCAAGTTCCATGATGTCCAGCAGACCTCTGCCTCCTTTATTCCTCGGCAGTGTCGTCCTCTCAATGCTACTTTTCGGATGGTGCTTGTGTGCTTTCGTCATCAAGGTTCTCATTTTGCGTTGCAGGTTTTCCATATCTGTTTTGCTCCATGGAATGATACCGAAAGAGTATGTGAGAATTGAACATGCATATGTGTTGATGGCTCTCGTCATGTTCTTGCTGTTGAGGTTTGTTTTTAAAATTTTGTTGATTCTCCTAATGAACTCAGTTGTTAAGTCTTCCTTCATTATTTGATGGTTTATTCGTCGGTTTTGTTTCATTCCTAAGTATTTATAAAAATCGTCCGATTTCATTGCTTCTATCTCCTGTCCATTGGAGAGAGCTATCGGTTCATCTTGGATTTTTCCACGCACTACGCTAATCGTACGACACTTGTCCAATCCGAATTTCATCCCCACGTCTTTCGAAAAATTTTCCACTAGTTTGACCATATTTTGCAAGTGGTTTTTGTTGCCTGTTATAAGTTTTAGGTCATCCATGTATAGCAAATGATTGAGTGCAATGGTATTTCCATTTCCTTTGACATTGAAACCTTTTTCAGTAGCATTCAGTTGTTTAGAAAGGGGGTTCAGCGCCAAGCAGAACCATAAGGGACTCAATGAATCTCCTTGGAAAATTCCCCTTTTTATTGGAATCTCTTTAGTAGTTATGTTCGCCGTAGAGAGTTCGATATTCGTTCTCCAGTTGCACATTGCATACTTCAGAAAGTTTATTGTAATTGGATCGATCTTGTATATTTCCAAAATTTTTGTCAGCCACCCATGTGGAATAGAGTCGAAGGCCTTCTTATAGTCAAAATATGTCATAAAAAGATTTCTGTGTTTTTTGAAGGCTTGGTTACATATGATGGAATCTATGATCAGCAGTTCCTTCGATCCTAGTGCATTCTTGGAACATCCTTTCTGCTGTGCTGTCATTATGTTATTTGTCTCGCAATGCTTGTAGATACGAGATGCTATACATGATGTGATGATTTTATATATTGTTGGTAGACATGTAATGGGTCTGTATTTCGATGGATCCGCTGTGTGTTGCAGATCCTTCGGTAGGAGATATGTGGTCCCTGTTGTTAGAAATTTGGGCATTTCCGTTGGATTCCTCATAACCTCATTTATGGTTTCAACTAGCCTGCCGTGTATACACCAAAATTTCTTCAACCAAAAGTTGTGGATTCCATCTGGGCCGGGTGATTTCCAATTGTGTGCGTTTTTCAATATTTCATGGAATTCTTCTATAGAAACTGCGTTATGCGGCATGTGTTCTATTGTCTCACAGGATTTCTCTTCACTTCTTATCCAATCAGCCTGGGAGTTGTAGGGGGTTGGTGAAGCCAGTTGATCTGTCCAAAAATTCTCAATATCCTCGACGATTGGATAACTTCCTGGTGTTGCTGCCATATTGTTGTTTAACATCCTATAGAATTTTCTTTCGGAGTTTTCAAAAATCATATTATCCTGTTTTCTTCTATAGCTCTCATTGTATCTTCTGAGTCTTTCGGAGTACACACTAAGTTTTTGTTTCAGTGTGTCTAAAATTTGTTGAGCATTTTCATTGTTTGGATCATATGTTGTATGTTGCCGGTGACGATCCATTATTATATTCACCATTTTTTGTAATTTTCTAGACGGCGAACCTTTTGCAAATTGGGTGAGCCTCCCAATATCTTGGCGGATGCTGTGCACTTTATTTTCTAGCCTTTTTTGCCAATGTGGTTTATTTTGTTGTTTTTCTCTGGCTGGTTGCTGACTTTTAGGTTTTGGCTTCACACCTAGCACTGTTGCTATTGAAAATGCTGCACAGTATATGATGAGGTGTAATGATTCGAGATCATGGTAGTCAGAAAGATACTTTGGTATAATCTCCTTGTTGGTCATGACCAGAAGATGAGATAGTTTCTTGGATGTCCTCAATCTTGGTAGAATCGGTCGTCTCAATGGATCTGTGCCCTCAAAATCTATAACGCATCTATTCATTGTGGCAGATAATCGCTCCAGTAGTTCTCTTTGGTCTTTTTCTGGATTTTCGACGGGTGCAGCATATATATTCCGTCGTTGAGCATCACTTATTGCTATCACATCTGCGTTGTTTTGTTCCTCAGTGTTCATTTGTGCATTGATGTTCTGTTGGTTTTCAGCACAATCGTAGTTTTCTTCAATTGTCCTTTCGTTGCTAGTGAGGTCTCTATTCTGTAGCCTCAGTTGGACTTCATTTTTTATGGTGTTAAGTCTCTCATCGGGTACAAATTTATTTCTCAATATGACCCGGTATTGGTCGGCTACTCTTTGCTCAGAAACTTGGAGTTCGGGATAGTTTCTTTGGAATTCTGCAAATAATTTTTGCCGGTAGCCTATTTTATCCTCTTCCATATTAGTCACTTCATAGTATATGCGCATGATCGTTTCATTTATCGAACTTGTCCATTTCATGCGTCTTCTTAGTAGACCTGCTTGGGTGAGTGCTGGTTGGGGATCCTGCGCAGCACCTTCAGCGGTCGGAGAAACTCGTGTTATTCTTCTCCTAGAATGTTGAGATTGTGGAGGCGTAGCATTTTGTTCGACAGACGCCCGTCTCCTAAGCACTCTGTCACCGACGTCCCGCATACTGTCATGTCCAGCGCCGGCTCCAGACACGCCCTGACGAACCTCAGGCAGCGGCTCTATATTCCTATTCCTCAAATTCACCATCATTCATGGGTTCCCCCGTGTCGTGGGGGAGACGGCCTTTGATCGCTTTTTACGATCCGCAGAGCTACGGTGGGAGAATTCTTGAGCTGCTTTCCACACGGCTACTTCCGTTACCCTGGACAGGGACCCTTCGACAGGTTTCAGCTTCCCGGGTCAGGGAGCTCCTGGAATCTGCGGTGGGCAGGAGTCGATTCAACTCTCCTGATAGGTGAATCGCTAGGAATTCACCTACCGCTACCCTCCCTACCCCCCCTTATTATTATTATTATTATTAGCATCTGCTAAAAAATTGGCCACGGAAAATTTTTTGAAAAATTCTAATAATAAAGTTCGAGCAGGTTGGACAATTATTAATAATTATAGAAATAATAAAGTACCTACAACATCATCCATTCTACCTGAAGAATTCAATATCTATTTTTCTAACGTGGCACTCAACATAGTTAAAGATATTCCGAGCTCTAACTATGTTAATTTTGAACACAGAAAATTGAGTACTAAATTATAGTGATGTAAGAGATATAATCAACTCTTCGAAGAATTCTACATCAAAGGATATTTATGGACTTTCTGTTAAGATTTTAAAACGCAATATAAATACTATTGTTATACCTCTCACAAAAATTATAAACAAATGTATTAAAAATGGAATTTTTCCCACTGACCTCGAGGTGGCTAGGGTGGTGCCCTTATTCAAAGATGGCGATAAGGATGATATGTCAAATTACAGGCCTATTTCAGTGTTGCCTCTATTCTCTAAAATATTTGAAAAAGCTCTGAACATGCAGATAATGTCATATTTTGAACATAATCAACTATTTTCCAACTGCCAATTTGGCTACAGAAAAAATAAGGGTACGACTTCGGCCATTTTGAATCTAATCAGTTTTATTATGCAAGGTTTTGAAAGGGGTGATTATACGTTGGTATCATTGTTAGATTTGAGCAAAGCATTCGACTGTGTCTCACCGCTGATTCTTCTGACTAAGCTCAAGTATTATGGTTTTATGGAGAGCAGTATAAAACTGCTCCAATCTTATCTTTCCGATAGAAGCCAAAAAGTTTCAGTGGGTGGAAAGGAATCAACTTTGAAGAATATCACATTAGAAGTACCTCAAGGTTCGGTTCTAGCACCGATCTTGTTTTTAATTTATATAAATGACTTTCCATCATGTCTACCAACCACAGTAAAATGTGTTTTATTCGCGGATGACGCTTCACTCCTTCTGAGTGGACCGGTGCTCAGTCAGCTGCTAGAGGACTCGCGTGGGGTACAGTCGAGTGCAAAAAATTGGTTCAATTCGAATCAATTGATGCAGAATCAAGAAAAAACTAATATTTTAGTTTGTTCATTAAGATCTATAGATGAGAACTTGAAAGAAAATGTAAAATTTTTAGGATTACATTTGGACCCTAAGCTCACTTGGGATGTTCATTGTGAGGAACTCTCTAAAAAACTTAGCAAAAATATTTTTGTTATCCGTACTCTAGCACTTAAAGTCTCGATTGAAACATTGCTGACAGCCTACCATGCTCTGTGTCACTCTTTAATGAAATATGGTATTTTAGTATGGGGTCACACCACACATGCAGGAAAAATTTTTTCACTGCAGAGAAAAGTTATCCGTATTATGGATAATTTACACTATCAGGCGGATTGTAGAATTTCCTTTAAAAAATTTGAAATTATGACTGTTCCATGTGTGTTTATTTACGAATGTCTGAATTATATTCATGAAAGCCACACTCAACTGCTAAATGCAGATGTTCACAATTATAACACCAGAGCACGCATGGAGGTCAGAAATGAATTCTTCAGATTATCAAAAACAAAAAATGGTCCGAACTTCTGGGCATATAAACTGTATAACAAGTTGCCTCAATCAATGAGAAACCAAAAGGAACAATTCCGTTTTACCATTAAGAAATATCTCATTGATAATACTTTTTATTCATTGGAAGAATTCTTTGCTAAGCAAATATAGGTAACAGCAAATTTGTAAAGATGACGAATGTAAATCGTAAGATATAAGCATGAATAAAGGATTATTATTATTATTATTATTATTATTCCATTCATTATCCCAGGGATTCAGATTTCTCGGAAAAGTAGATATTGCCGCCGTCCATTATTTGCCGCCCCTCTGGAGCAGGCCTTGCGGTTTCAGGTTCTTCTGCTCACATTTGACTTCATAAAAAGCTTGAACATTTTGTTTTTTTTTCTTTGAGATTATCGAGTGGAACAATCAGATTATGCGGATGAACCATTATTTTGAATTCGAATGTGCCCACGTCAAACACTATTCAATTTGATGAAAAAATTAATAATATTATAATACCTATAATGGTATGTGGTATGCAATAATAAAACTTCTTATATTTTTTAAGAAGGATAAAATGTAAATGGTGAATTGGAATTGTTTCTCGTATATTTTGCATTCCATTCTGAGGAATCAACATTCTGATAGAGAATTGAAAAGAAAAATAATCCAGAAGCCACTCCTAGTGGTGATAAAAAATTCGGTAACATTTAGCAAAGTGAACGCCGACAAGCCTGATGAGTGCATGTGTTTTTTTTAGCGTCAATAACTCGTAAACAGCAATATGAGGGTATTACGCGACATCTGGATATTTATGAGTATAGTATAACGCATAATGCGGCACCTTTGAAGGTTTTGATATTAATTCAATTTGTCGGTATTCCTCCTGTTGTTGCTGACCGAATTAAATCTCATTTGGTACTTTGAATTTCTATACAATATATGATTCTTGTTGATAAAGCTTGAAATGCTGCCCTTGAATTTTGCCTCCCTAGGACACCGCCTTCCGGCCTCCCCCCTAGAGATGGCTCTGTATGTGGTGACGTATGATTGTGATGATACCACATATTTCCATCAACGTTGAATTCTAGATCATCAATGATGTCAGAAAAGTTGTGCTCCAAAATATTTTCTACAAATCAGCACCCAAACGAACATTTATAACATCTACTGTTATAAACATCAAAACATTGTTGAGAATTCCTTCCCAAACGTCGACATCAAAACGTCTGCTGAAATCATCTTGGTCTAATATCTAAAGAATTTTGCAATGGCCAGACAGCTTCATTATGTTGTTGATATCGTCCTCAGTGGAACAAGCCTCTTCAGACAACATGACAAACGGAATAAATATACTAACTGACAATGAAACTGCAATTCGCAAAAGGAGCTGTTTGAATTCAATTTAATTTTTGTGAAACATAGATAGTATAGCAAGGAGTAAATGATTGAAATTTATAGTAGAAAACGAAGGGATTACAATTTTTTCAATAAATTTGTAAATAATGTGTTTGTCCAACGCATATCGGCATTGATGCAATAAGAAGTTCTATTTCTTTTTAAGGAATACTACCCACTGCACTGTCTCAGAGCCTCCAAAGTCCGTAGGGGCTGGGGTAAATTTCCAAGCCTTCTACCCATGATGTCCCAAACATGCTCTATGGATGAAAGATAGGGCAATCTGGGCGGCCATGGCAAAAGATTCATATGGGTCCTTCGAAAAAGTTTAAGCTACCTCTGGCAACATAAGGTCGGGCATTATCTTGATGAAATATTGGATTCTCGAGCCTTAACCACAGACGTGAAAAAATTGCCACGCAGCAATAACGTGTGGTCTTTTTGACCCCCTCGATAGAAATATCGGAATTATCTCAAAAATCTAAAATTTTTCATTTCCATCTGTATTCAATATTCCCTCACTATCTAATATTCAATATCCTTTAATTTCAATAGATTCAAATCAATGCATTTTGTCAATAAAATAGGTGATAGGTAGACATAATTGAGGAGAAATATAAAATCTGAAACCTGGAAAGGGTAAATTTGACCCCTCGTCTGTGGTTACGGGTTAAGGTAAGGGAGAACATATGGCTCCACTATTTCTTGAAGGTAACACAGCGCTGTCATGTTACCTCGAATTAAGACTAAAGGTTACCTACTCGCATGGGAAATAGCACCCTATATCATAACGCCTACAATCCGGTGTACAGGACGCTCAACATCAAACTGAGGTTCACGTCTTTCTCCCCAATGTCGTCCAACCCTTCTTCGGCCATCGTGTGCACTCGAAGAGATTCGAGATTCATCAAAAAAGACGACCTGATGTCAATCCACATTCCAATGTCCCATGTCTAATTCTCTATATCACTGTAATCGTTGCGATTGTCAATCATCAGAGGTAACACAAGATGGGATCGATAGTGCTGCAGTCCAAAAGACCTTATTCGCCGGTAAACCATTCGGACAGTTACAGGATGGCTTTGTTCTCCTAACCACTCTTCGGCCAAAGAGTTGTCGCTAATCGATCTCTAATGGCCATAAGTCTTAGACGTCGATCTTGAACTTCATTTGTGACCCTTTGACGTCCGGTGCCTACTCTTCTTCGATTTTGGGCATTATCAAACCACGCTTGACAACATCTCATAATAGTAGTTGGATTTCTGTTCGAAGCATTAGCGGTTTTCCGAAATGCCAAGCCTGCCTCGTGTAGACCAATAATTCGATCTCTTTGAAATTCACTTAGCTGGCGATAAATTCCGCGTACACGTACTCTAGGCATTTTAACATCAACTAAACATCGACTTTGGATTTTCTCGAAATTTAAAAAACTTGCAAAAAACGACAACAATATTTAAGTAACTAAAATTGTTCACATGAAAAAACCTTCAAGATATTTTTCTCCAAATTTCAATCATTTACTCTTCGTTATACCATTTTTTTTCCAAAAAAAATTTAAATTTACACAGCTCCTTTTAGGTGTTGCAGTTTCTATGTCAGTTGTTATATATTATTTTGTGAATGTTGTTGAAGTTAACTATGGACGAAATTTTAGTTGCCATATTAATCGATATTTTCGTTAGTCGGTCTACTGTTTATATTCAACTTTTTTTTCTTCAAATATACCTATATTTATAAAATATCCGAAATACCGTCTCATCTCAAACAAATACAATAGGAGCTCGCATCCGAGAATAAACGTAATGAAAAACAAATTTGCATGAGGCATGCATATCCCGGATTCCGACCCATAATACCACAAAGCCACTCACCGGGGTAAATAACTGTCTCTCTGCGAACCGTGTAGTTCGCCTCGGGAATCCTTAGGTCGCAGGAAAACTCCTCGGGCTCCTTCAGAGCCTCTAATGTCGCTGTCGCTGAAATGTCGTACAGCTGCCCACGCTGTCTTGACGTTACCTGGGCCTCAGTCAGTTCCCTGAAAAAGAGAATGAACTCAGATTACGGGGAATTGAATCCCAGATTCATAAAGGGCTGAATTGACAACGGCGGAGTACAGTGTCGTAGATGGAAACGTACTCAGGAAAATACGTTAATTTATCACACGGAAAAAGAACAAATTTTTACATATCCCCAACATAGTTAGATTACGTTGTCGGATTGTGATATATTTTCAAATCCACAATTTTACTATATCATTATGAATGTATATTATATCGAATGAAATATATTTATTTGAGTGATTCCCGATTGAATATGCACATTTGAATATTCGGAATCCGATATTTTTCCTAATTTTAGAATTTATAACAAGCAGAATATTTATTATTTTCTGAATCTACCTGCTGAAATCCAAAATATGGCAACTTTTGCTCTCCTAGTGTCAACGCTTGATTCACGTCGTTGGCGCGCTTTGAATTTGTTTTCTGAATTTCAGATATATCTAATAATAATAATGATGACTTTATTTTCTTAATATATTGAGGTATTTATTTCACTATATTTTGAGTTGATATGAAACGTTGGTTCACTATGGGACATAAGAGGTGCGTTCAATGTGGAGAAACTCGTGAATTGAGTGAAATATCGTATCATTGATACGTTTTCATTTCCGCGCGCTTCTTGTCAAATTCGATAGTTCATGTTGTGGACAAAATTTACACAAAATGAAAATGGCATATGCTCCCTCTATCTATGTTTATTACTCTGAGATGCCTGAAAATACTGGTTTGCTCACCATTTTGATTTTGTTTAAGATTATTTGGCGTCTCGGATGAGACATTGGCGGAAGTTCTATATAATTTCGTGAGGGGCGACTAAAATGTCCTTATCTCCATAGAAACGAAAGTGCGAAATTATCATTATTTCCCTTTGAAGGCACTCTATGATTCCATAGAAACGATTGCGGAATTTGATGTAAGAGACATGAGAAAAGATGTGAAAATCGAGATTGACAGCAATGAAAGAAGTGTAGTGACTCGGTTTGCTCAGAGATGGCGCCATGGTGGTAATGCGCCACACAACATCGGCCCCGGCGTAATTAAAGGGGTCGACTCGAAGCAACCGATTCAGTGCTTGAAGGAACAGTTGTTTTCCTTCAAGCACCGATTCACTTCTCCCCAAATGGTGTGGGAAGGTGTGTCTTAGGCAGAGATCGCTGGATAGCCTAACTGAAGAGTCCACCAGCTATTATTATTATTATTTGAACTGGGGTCGTTTTGCTTCGGTAAGCCTTCCGGGAACTGCGACCATGCAAATCTTTTGTTCACTACCCTACTCATTCATAGAAACCCAGGGAGGTCGTCAACGACGCACTAAACCCCTAGGAGAGGGCGCACATTTAACTTGGCTCGAGACAGACTTGCCAAAGAAGGTTGATCCCTTCATAAGCAGCCACTGCAGTTTTGGAATATTGTACCGGAAATGGTGTTATAGTTCAACTCACTGATGTAGAATACACATAAAAAGATTTCATCGTCCATCGGTAAAACCTAGAAATTTTCAGGATAGGTTGGATGCTTATGTTTTTTCATAGATCAAAAGTGACTAGGAGTTCCGTTAATATGTGATATAACAAGTTCAATCTTCTTGTAAAATTTCAATCTTCCCACAATCTTCTGAGAAGAGTGGATATCTATCCCTGTGTGAGTTGGATGTGACCTATACGAAGACGAAGTAGTTTGGTCATCTGCTCTCTCGAAAGGTTGATAGCAGAGTAGAAAGATCTGACATCAGGTTGTATTTGTCGTCTTGGGTAGTTTTCCATAATTCATGCCACTGTTCCATATAGTGTGAGCTAATTTTTTGTTATAAATGTTATCAGTGATATCTAGTTAACCGAAGATGGTGAAAGGAATAGTCTCGGAGTTTTTAGGAAACCCTTCAGTTTTTGAAAATTGAAATCCTACAAAATTCTTGGATGTGCAGATGCATATCTCTCCACCAACAGAACTCTAACTCGTAGATAGTGCTTTGAAAAGATTACTACCTGCTTTTCTATATCGCCACACGAAAAATTTTTCAGTGTTGACCATTCTGTTCTCCGTAAGATATTTGAGAGAGGGTAACGCCACTGGTTGTGAGGAATGCGAGATGAGATCGATTTTCGGTATTCAAAACGTCTCGTTCCCAAAGTCCGAGAGATCTGAATGGGTTGTTATGAGCCAATTGGGAGACTCTTGAGGGATTTGCTCGAATCTTTAATAACCTCACAACGGCACGGAAGGTCGGTTAGATCGGTATTTCGGTGAATAGACAGATGGGCCATTCAGCGAAATGACTCCAACTGGCAGGAAATCTCCATGTGTGATTACCGTGGAAAGGCAGGGATGATTTGTGGTCAAACGGGCCGGAATTCAGGATGAATTGGATATCGGATGTTTTTCAGTTTCTTCTCCTCGTAATGGGTTTTCCAATAAAAGATTTCATTTTGAACAGCTCGCTATCTAGGCAACTTCAACTTTTGAACCTGTAATCTTTTGATATTCGACAAGTGAAAACTATGTCATTGTTCAAAATGGAACGGTACATGCTTTTATAACTCATTGAAATCGTTAAGAGTCACTACATAAATGATAAAATGTCACAGTTCGCAAAACAAAAGAAATTTTGGTTTGGTATAAAGAAACTTCTAGGCCGGCAATCGTGGAACTGGTGGAAATATAGTAGTGGTGTGAAAAATCGAAACCGTGTGCGTCATCACAAATACTGCTGTAGCGCCTGTAGCCCGTAGTTCTGAGGAAAACCCAGGCTAGTCGATTTCTCGTGGATCTCGAGAATTAAAAATTCTACGAGGGAGGTTTGATAAGTTAGTGACTTTTTGAATTTCCCGCCCAGTTACTTCAGATGCATCAGTGCTGCCGTCAACTGTAATCTATCAGTGGGCAGCTTTCTAATTTTGAGCAAGTAACGACGTGCAGTTGCTGTTTTAGAGCCGTTCAAAGCAGACAACCTCGTGAATTTTTAGAAAATTGAAAAAAGTGAATTTCGTGTGCTGATCAAGCCAAAATCCACGAATTGGGCTACGAACTGCTATCTCATCCAGCTTATTCTCCAGATTCAGCCCCTGCGAATATTTTCTGTTTCCAAACCTCAAGAAATGGCTGAGCGGTAAGAGATTTGAGTCGAATGAAGAAGTCATTACCCAAACAAACACTCATTTTGAGAGTACCGAAAACCTAGTATTTGAAGGGAATGAAAAAATTTGAAAAACATTGGACTAAATGTATCGAGCTAAAAGATAATTATGAAGATAAATAAAATGTTTAAATTTCCAAAAAAAATTTGTTTTATTGAAAAAGTCACTGATTTATCAAACCTCCCTCGTACAAAATACATTACACCGCATTTTGCATGTAGACTTGAGTCTTGAGGCTTTTGAAGTTAGTTAACACAAGAACTCAAGCCGGTCGATCACCAGCGAGCAGCACCAGTAACGTCGTATATTCACTAATTGAATCCTTAAAATGCAACAAAATGCTTCGGACGGAAAGCTACGTTAATATGCATTTGAGGCTAGGAAAATCCAAGAATGGTAGTTGAAAAGCCTCTCCATCCCCAACGTGTCACTGTTTGGTGCGGTTTTTAGGCTGAAGGTGCGGTTGAACCTAAATTTTTCTGAAATGTGACTGGGTACAACTGTTATAGTCAATAGACCGTGCTTCCGAGGTATGAGTTATGATTTTTGAAGCCGGAATTTGAAGATATTGATGTTGAAAACGCATATTTTCAATGAGATGATGCTATGTGGCACACGAAACAATTGCAATTCTGCAAGTGGTGTTATTTCTCGAAGAGTTGATCACATTTGGCCAGTGAGATCTTATGATTTAACACCTTTAGACTAGGTTCCCTTTATAGGAATCAGATTGATACCCAATTTCTCATTGTCCTTGCAGTACCTTAAAGAACAGCTAGTTGCTTGATATTTCTCTTGAGATTTTTGTGTACTATTTCTATTGTTGAGATGATAATTGGAATAGTTCTCGTTGATTGTTGTTACGATGTGCTTTTTTCAATTGTTTTTTTGTCAATGAATCAGGGGGTTAGGTACGCTCAATGCAGTGTGCTGGATCTCGGCCTTTCAATTATTTCTATATTTGTAAGAGTTTTGTGATTATCTTTCATGAAATTAATTGAATAAAAACCTTTATTATTATTATATCATTCCCTACGGCCGCTTCATCTGAAATTCGAGTTCCCTATACTTTTTTTTTCGACCTCCTTTTGACGCATGCTGTTGTTATTTGGTATTGCTACGTATATGAATATTGCTGTTTTTTGATGTTTATCGACTAGTGTTATATCTGGTCTGGTGTGAGAGACTGTTTTATCAGTCTGTACTGTACGATCCCAGTACAGTTTTTAGCGTTCGTTTTCCAGGATTGTCTCCGGTCGGTACTTGTAGTATGGCACTTTCTCAGACTGAATTGGTTCTCATTTTAGTTGCCAATTCTTGGTGTAGTATCTTCTCTACTGCATCGTGTCTTTCTTTATATTCATTTCCTGCAAGCATTTGACATCCTCACGTGATATGTTGGATTGTCTCATTCGTTGGACGCCCATATCGCCATCGATCGTCAATAATAGTTCGATCCTTTATGATCGAATTTCTCGTTGAGGTCACTTGATCCAAGAGCGAAGAAATGGCGGGGCGGGGGGAACTGGGGGTAATTACCCCCAAAAATTTCCAAAATATGAAATTTGAGAAATCTCGCAAAGATGATGAACGAAAATTTTTCCATGAAATGAACCAGTTATTATTTTACTGTCTTTTGAAATCGACACGTCAGTAAGAAATCAGACCCCTTTACGGTTTATGGGTTTATTATCACTTTCGAGATGAATACTTTTATTGCACTACGAGCTCGTCTCTGTCTGAGGTTTATTATTTTCCTTTATCTATTCGGTTTCCCGGCATCGCCCCTTATTTGCCATCTGTGATTTTTTAATTCGCCATCGGTATACACTTACCCTCGTAAGTGGTGTTTTGTCGTTTTCTGTATCATTCTCGTCACAACATTTCAATACTGTAGTTATCAAATAATTGAACTGAATAATTCGCATTAAAAATTGTGTGGTCTGTTTCGCAATTTATTGTGTTTCATTCAAATTGCAATTTATTTGTGAAGACATCAGTTTTAAATTGACTTTATTTACAGGGTGTACCTAAATGGGAGGCACAAATGAAAATGACATATTTCTCGGATTATTTCAAGAAAAGAAGTACTATAACATAAGTCCCTCCTTGTTTTTGAAATACATGTGACAAAGTATAAGTTTTTCTCTCATAGCACCTTCCCTTCACAAGATATTTGACTTGAATTGGCATAGATGTTCCATTTTCATTATGTGATATGCTAATTTTGGATGCAAATCTAGAGGGTGTATTTTTTCTGGAAGGTTGCCCGCTTCTTTCCTCCAGAACTATTTTTTTATGAACCACGAGTAGTTTAGAAAAATTTAAAAGAAACTCTGGTTCATTACTACAATTTTTGTTTGTTCTAGTTTTGTCGCATCTGCTATCGATTTCGAGAAAAATTTCTAACAGCTCTCTATAGTATTCCTCAGTAAACTCCAAATTATTATAAAGATCCAGTTAGGCAGCTGTGATAAATGAATTAATTAATAAGTTTTTGTACTTATTTACCAACTCTGTAGCTGAAATTAATAAAGATTCGATAAAGTGGTTAAGCATCACAAAAAAGTAGGACTCCAAGAAACACTTTGTACTTCGAAGACAAACGTTTGCGGGATCATGTGAATGGGACACTTTATTCTTAAAATTACCGAAGGAATCTCTCATTTTCCTTCGAAACTCCAATTCATCAACACCTAGTATAAGATGAGAACAAACGAATTGTTAATAAAAAATTATTTCGAGTAATTTGTTTGAAACTTCGTTATCAAACCTTCTTTTCCCATATTACAGATATGAGTAAACGTTGTCGTCAATTTTTTTTTGATTTTCCCCCAAGAAAGAAAAAGATCTACGCCCTTGTCTTGATCTTGGATGGCTAAAAGAAATCCTTCCGTTTCTGTATATCTCGCACCTCAATAGTTCAAGGCTTCAAATTCGACATGATCCTGATTCACTTCGTTGAAATATCGTCCATGTAGGGGTTTCTCTCTCCATCTTTGTAGTTTTTCTTGAATTGTCTGGTGTTAGTATAAAAATTACTCCTTATGTAAAGTTGTTGATTCGTCTGCGTATGTAAAGTTGTTGATTCGTCTGCGTATGTAAAGTTGTTGATTCGTCTGCTTCACACTGTATTGTAGACGTCTGAGGTGCTTGCTTGATTTTGATTATACAAGGCGTTTCCAAATTAGACGTGAACCTTGTAGGAGTTGTTAGTGTCACTCATTTGCTATTGATTGAGCCATATTTATTGATAACCGGAAATCAACAGTTTCCTAGATATTGGAGTTTTTTGAAAAATTTCTCTACACACTTCATTTTTCGTCAATTTTTTCTACGTTTACCCAGTTGATTTAAACTTTGGAATATTCTCATCAGAAAAGGATATGATATGTATGAAAAAAGCAAAAATATGCTGTATTAGCTCTCAATCTCTCGCTGCTTCATCCTTTCTAACGGTGTTAGATCCGGACTTCTCGCTGGCCACGAAAATAATCCAAAATTATAATAAAATTTAGTCAACGTAGAAAAAATTGACTGAAAATGAAGTAAGGTGAGAAATCTTCTGATAGTCACAAGAAGTCAAATATTTCGTCAACTGTTGATTTTTGTTTATCACTAAATATGGCTCAAACGACAGCAAATGAGTCATACTAACACGTCCTCCAAGGTTCATGTTCAGTTTGGAAACACCCTGTATTATTATTATGGATTCAAAATGGATATTTCATTATCACCAAAAAAGGTTTATTAAGAGATACTTATATTCAACATGAAGAATGAGATAATGTTGAACACAAATGTGTATGTTATCGAAATAAATGTCAGAGAGTAAGGATGATATGTTATAATTAACGTTGAATTGTGTTTTATTGTTTTTTTATATCAACAAAAAAGGTCACATGCAGCAACTGATCCACATTAAAAGGGATACTATACTTCCCAAGAAGTAGTGAGCTCGCGAAATATGTAATCATTCGATCGTTCCCCCCGATGGTCAATAACACAACCGGCACGATATATTACCTGTCCAAACTCAGAAATTCATTTGGAATTAAGGAAAGATCGCCGCTCCGGAACAGAGAGCGCTTTTTCCCTCCATTCATCTCACACCACCTCTAAATTCTCTTCGGAATCGTTTCCTTCTTGAATGGTAGCGCTTTCCTCCTGACAGATTTATGCACCGACTGCAGTAAACAGAACACGTTCGCTCAGTTAATTGGGGAAAATGGAGAAAACACTCACCGGTTTCTGGAATACAGGGACGCACCGGAGTTTGTCGAATTGCAAGTCGAAGAAGTCAGCGCGTAATGGATGTTTGCGTTGGCCTTCAACCCTACCTTCTGCGTTAATTGGAATTGATATTAAAATGAATAATGGGACCATGAAAATCCAATTGCTTACGTATCCAACTATTAATTTATCGATATCTCAAGGCGTTTCGTGTAAGCACACGCAATTGACAGAATTTCACTTCCCCTCTGGTATACAACATGGAAGAGCTTTTCACACATTTCTTTCTGTTAGAAGAACTCTTCATTTGAAGAGCAGCGTTGATTGTGTATATCCAATAGAGCATAATGGGTGTTTTTCAAGAGCTTGAGAACTTTGAACTATTATAACGGGTGTTTTTTTTCGAAGTATATAACTTTAAGTTGGCATTCCTGTTCAAGATGGCGACCGATTTAACAGCTGTCAAGTGATTTATTCTCAGTTTGGTTTGGCAATTCATCATGAATAGACTGACGCCTGAACAACGCTTGCAAATAGTGCAATTTTATTTCGAAAATAATGGTTCTGTGCGGAATACGTATCGCGCACTACGTGTATTTTATTTTGTTTAGCGAAGAAGCGCACTTCTGGATGAATGGCTACGTCAACAAACCAAACTGCCACATTTCGAGTGAAGCTAATCCTCAAGTGTATGTCGAAACACCGTTACATCCAGAAAAACAGACTGTTTGGTGCGCTTTATGGGCTGGTGGAATCATTGGTTCGTACTTCTTCAAAAACGATGATGGCCAGAACGTTACAGTCAATGGTGATCGGTATAGAGCCATTATTACTAACTTTTTCATTCCTGAATTGAACAACCATGATGTCCAGGAGCTGTGGTTCCAACAAGACGGCGCAACATGTCACACAGCTTGTGTCACAATCGATTTATTGAAAGACACGTTTGGTGACCGCCTAATTTCACGTTTTGGACCTGTGAATTGGCCTCCAAGATCATGTGATTTAACACCGCTAGACAACATTCGCAGTGTTATTGCCGATATACGGCCACAAATGTTGGAAAAAGTCATCGAAAATTGGACGTCCAGATTGGACTACATCCGAGCCAGCCGTGGCGGTCATATGCCAGAAATCATATTTAAAATGTAATGCCACAAGATTATCTTGCGGATCAAAAAATGTATGTCAATTGAATAGTCCATCGTTATTTTATTGCAATTTAAAGTTCTATAGCTCTAAAAAAAACACAAGCCAGATAAGATTGAAGGAGCCTCGTGAACACGGTAGACATTTGGACGCAGTATTTGCAAGAAATAAATTCCCAAATTATGTTTTTTCATAATTGCAACACAGATTGTTCGGAAAATGAGATTCCAAGTATAAATTTGAGAAAAAGAGTTTCAAATGCTTCGTTTTCGAGATACAGGGTGTTACTTGTAGTCCTAGTTTTTTGTGATGATTCAGTTCATCGAATCTTTATCAATCTTCGTTACAGATCAGGTAAATAAGTACCAAAACTTATATTTAATTTATTCATCTCAGCTTACCAAATGAATCTTAATGATAATTTGGTAATTTTTACGATTACTAAAAATGATTAGAAAATTTCTTCTCAAAATCGGTAGGACAAAATTACAAGAAACCAAAAAGTGTTGTACAGGACCAAAGTTTATTTTCACATTTTTCTGAACTACCAGCGGTCCAACAAAGAGTTCTGGAGGAACGAAGCAAGCACTGTTCCAGAAAGAAGATAAAAATATAACCCTGTTTATTTCTTTCGAAAGTAGCATATCACAGTGTCTGAGAAGTTAGCACTCACTTTTTCGAAAATGGAAAAATTTTGCATTCGTTAGTAACTCGTTAGTAACTTTTTATAACACAAAAATTTTCGTTTTTACCTCAAGGATACTGGTAGAAATATATCGCATTCTGCTGGCGTGCCAACTTCAAGATTATTTTCGATTTTTCTCGAAAAAAATTCATAGTTTGAAAGTCCATCGATAATAACATAAAAATTTTTGTTTGTAACCAAACCTATAATGAAAAAATATCACTCCTAAAATGCGAAGGTAGTACCCAAACGAAATTTAAATTTTTTGTGTTACAAATAGTTACTATCGGAAGTAAAATGAAAATATATAATTTTTGATAAAGTGGGTGCTAACTTCTTATTTCAGGGTTTTTAATTTTCTATTATAGGTTAGGTTACAAACGAAAATTTTTGTTACTAACGATGGACTTTCAAACTGAAATTTTTTTCGAGAAAAATCGAAGAAACTGATGAACTTTCAAACTGAATTTGCTAAGTTCGCAGTTTAGGGGTTCTATTTTTTCATTATAGTTTAGGTTACAAACGAAATTTTTCGTGTTACAAATAGTTGATAACGAAAAAGGTACTATCGGAAGCTGAAGAACAATATGTAATTTTGGAAAAAGTGGGTAGGAATGATTTTTTTTCATTATAGGTTACAAACAAAAATTTTCGTATTACAAACAGTTACTAACGAATGCAAAAAAAAAAATTCTTCATTTTCGAAAAAGTGGGTTGCAACTTCACGGACACTTTTTTACATATTCACATGATGAAAATATCGAGTTGGAATATCTCGGCCAAATTTAAGTTGAATGTCTTGTGAAGAGAAGGTGCTATTAGAAAAAAAAATCAAACTTTAACACTCTTTATCTCGAAAACAAAGCGTTTGCTGATTAATGTTCCTAAAACATTTTTTAATGATTCAGGATTAGGAGCACCCTTTATATAATACACGACCAAGTCTAGGACGATGGACCATGCAGTTTATTGATGCAGGAGAGGTGAGGGTAGAAAAGAACTTAAGGGTGTACACTACTTTTCTCACTAGATTCTTCAGTGCAGATTCATTTTGATTCTGTGCAGTAATGGCTTGACTGATTCTTCCAATTTTTGGAAGAAACCTTCGTATTATAGTTCAGAATAAACTCACAGATTTTTTTTCAGAAAAATTCATAGTTTTTGTTTTATAACAACTTATTCATATCGACTACAGTAAATTGACAATTTAAGGATGTCGGGTGTGGTAGTCAAACTCTATAAGATCTATCTCATTTATTGTACCATCCTAGCTTTCGGTCATCATTGTGACCATCTTCAGGCAGCTGAAATATACATTCAGTAAGACAAAAATAACAACAAACATGACTTGAAACACTCACATCAATTCGAGATGTTGAGGAGTTAATAGTTAAAAATGCTTCAATATGGTCTGATTATTATTTATCTGGAAACTACGATTTTTTATTCAGTATTATCTCTCAAAATTATTTCATTAAAATTACTTTTCTTTTATAACACTTCGAAAAAAAAATAGTTTTTCAATCGGATCTCAATTGTTTCAATGATGAATTCCAAAAATTTTTTTTTATCACGGAACGATCAATTTTTCTGAAACACTATCATTATCCAATTTTCATTCATCGCTTTTTTATTTGATAATATTTCAATGTATGTATTGATATTCTGAATTCTCAAATTGAAATAAACAGAACGTGTTATTTTTTTTTCAAACTCCAAATGGCATGTTTTTAATTTTTCCATCAAAAAGTACAAATTTCAGAAATTTTGAAATTCGTCATTGAAATGATTGAGATACGAATGATAAACCTTTCAAATTTCAAAGTATTATAAAACAAAAACTATAAATTTTCTGTAAAGAATTTATTCTTCTTTTATAATAAATAAATATTAATTTTGAATCATTTGATCGAGTGAGTGTTTTTCAAACACGTGGTATTTCCAACGTTATGAAGGCTATAGACCTGCTAGTTTATGAGATCATTGTCCTCGAGGGATTAACATCTTATTCAATACCCTCGTTGCATAAATAACTATTTTGTTCACAATTATAAAGGGAGATCGGAAAGATAATGGAAACACATTTTACTAATTTCATTACACTAATCGAGCAGCTCTGAGGGGGATATCCGATATTATATAATTACCCCCTCGTCAGTTGCTTGACAAGCGTACAGCTTGAATTAAACATCCGAGTAATTTTCTATTTCCAGAATGGAATCGATATTGAACAAACAACCCTATTGTATTACTCGCTATTATTCTTCCATAACTGATTTTCATCCATTTCTTGATACAATAACGCTCATTTGTATCGGTTTGTTTCCAGTGTGTTTGTCATAGTGAATGGGTTTCTCAAAAAAAGTGATTAATTGGGTTTTTCCTTATGTGCTAAGAAGATAAAGAAGATTTTCTCTCACGTATATTTTGTTATTAATCATAACATGCGAATGTAGAAATAATGATATAATCAAATAAATGGGCCAGATTTTATTTCAATAACTAAACGTTACATTCCATGAAAAATACCAAGAGACCTTTTTTTTTAGTGAAACTGTTGATTTTAGAAATGATATAATTATTTTTTTTTCAAAGAATCATCACCCCTACATCATTGAATAACTTTGGCAGGCGACACTTATCTAACTCGAAACAATACATTATTTAGACTATTTACCTAAAAATTACCGCTATCAAGGAAGAAAGGACTTGCACATGATGGCAGATTACTGCTGGTGTTTAAAAAGGAACTGTTTTAAAGAACATTCGAAAATGTCGAGGAAAAGAAGCTTTCGAAGTGTTGACTGACTATTTGATTTCTTCAATTTTTGTTTGTTTGTAAGTACGACATATTATTATATTTAGTACCTATAATTGAAATAATAGTTTCGTATCTTCTTTTGCTTACTACACTCACGGATTTGAGAAGAAAAAAAAATTTTGATTGTTTCGGTCTCTACATGATGAAAATTCATTTTAATATGATTAAAAAGTAAAACACTTTATATCCGCTAATATTAAAACATTTTGACTCCTTCAGTTTTCAATGATCCTAAACCTGTCAAGCGCGTTCCCAGGGAGGGGGTCAAGGGGGTCAATTCTCCGATTACTCTAGCTGAGCTGATTCCAAAAATGTATCACATGTTGATTCCAATTCGTACAGGGTGGACAAAAATACAATCGTTTTGTGTGTGCTTATAAAGTAAGGCGTAACATTCTTTCTCTATTTCAGTATCGTAATGAGTTCATTACAGTTCTAAAAACAGTGCTGTAATGAACTGTAATGAGTTCATTAAAGTTCTAAAAACAGTGCTGTAATGAACTCATTACAGCATTGTTTTCAGTTATATTTTTCGTTTTGTGGTTGTCTACACAGATTTCCAATCCTATCAAAATTCAACACACGTCAAATTGTCAAAATAATATAATTTGGATTTAGTGAAATGATTTGCGACATTATATTCGCAATTTTTTTTGATTCTGTTGGTGTTAAATCGATTTCGTCAAACATAATTGACGATTTTATTGCGTAATTATAAATTATTTCAAAATTCGAAATGTACGATTCAAATTGAAATTCCGCAATCTGTCAATTTTCGTAACAGTCACACCAACTGCCAAGAGTGCCAAGATACAATACAAATGTCACTATCATGTAGGTATAATCTGAAATTTTCATCGAATTTCGACAATATTTCACAAAACTTCATGGAAATAGAGCAAATGTCGTCTAATACTCGTTGCAGTAGGCAATTCCAACACACATGCGTTTCAAAACTCGCTCTTCGTCGATCGTTTTTGAATTTCGCATTCGTTTTGGAATGGAAGCGAGCCCATTCTGCAACTTGTTTTAGAATATACTATTATTAGTTAAATTAACAATATTATCAAAAATAC
This sequence comes from Harmonia axyridis, assembly GCF_914767665.1. NCBI lineage: Eukaryota > Metazoa > Arthropoda > Insecta > Coleoptera > Coccinellidae > Harmonia > Harmonia axyridis. The sequence goes on along the minus strand of NC_059504.1, from coordinate 28,521,483 downwards.
TTATTGTCTAGCGGTAATTGGTTTGAATGTAACACCCTGTAGTTTGTTAGATTTTTATATTAATAAAAATGAGCTGTTTCCAAACATGTTTGGTACTTGTGGTCTAGCAGACAGAATATGAAAGAAATTACTTCTTATCAATTCAAAAAAAACATAGTCGTCTAGTTTTTCGTGAAATGTCATTATTTGTTTAGTAATTTATTGGTGTTCAATGACAGTTTAGTACTACAATATTTTTGGTATTCGTAAAATACTGAAATCGTTTTTTAATTATTGTTTAGATTTAATTTGAAGTAAAAATTATTTTTTATTATTTATTATTTTTGTCCACCCTGCACCAATTGGAATCAACATGTGATACATTTTTGGAATCAACTCAGCTAGAGTAATCCGAAAATTGAGACAAAACAGGGGTTTCTATTTAAAAAAAAATGACGGTGACGTCATTACTCGAAAGTTATTCACCCTGCATATTAAATTATTATTTTAAAATACGATAAATTAAAATAAAAAATCGACGTGTTTCAGGATTATTTCATAAAATGGTCTGTTTAGCTAAGAATGGATTTGTTCCATACTTTATGGACCCAGTATATGTAGGTACATACTGAGTACCTATCCGGAGAATTTAGGGATATTGTTATTTGGTGGAAAATTCTTTAATCTATTCAATATTATGAGTTGCTTCCCATTGAACTATTTGAAACGATATAATTCTTTTTCCTATTTTCTAGTGAAAATTTATTTCATGCAAATGCAAGACCACAGAAACCAACCTGATAATTTTGAAATTCCAGCCTATAAAGCTTTAAAAGTTCGAATTATTCTGATCAGATATTTATATTTTTGAAATGACGGAAAATTCGCTGATTCAATAACGTCACAATCACAAAATATGCAGTCTACATATAGTTCAAAGTTCGCAACGCAATTCCAATTAAAAATTAATCCTCAGTTTGATGGAAAAGGTTTTCATATTGTTTAATCTCATTTTATAGCATATGTAGTTTCAAAATTGTACGCAAATACGTATATGCTGGATACATGAGATTTATTTTTCATTTTTATCTATTCGATTCATGGCACACAGTAATTAATATATATAAGGTTTAGCAATTTAGATAATAGAAACGTTCATTGAATATATTGGAAAACGGAAAATCAGTGACGTTCAGTTGATCTGAATTCATGTTGATAGTTTTAGTATTTAATTAATTTTTTTTTACTGAACGGCTGTTCTGTGAGCGTCAAACGTCAATTTACTTCAGATAGAATGTTATGTTATACCCATAGAGTAATAACATAGATAGAGAAGGTATTAGCAATTTTTACATGTACCCAAAACATGGTTAGATTCAGTTGTCGGATTGTGATATATTTTCAGATCCACAATTTTACTTATCATTATGAATGCATATTATATTGAATGAAATATATTTATTTGAGTGATTCCCAACTTAATATACAAATTTGAATATTCGGAATCCAATATTTTTCCGAACTGTAGAATATATAATAAGCAGAATATTTATTATTTTCTGAATCTTCTTGCTGAAATCCAAGGTTTGTTAACTTTTGCTCTCCTAGTGTCATCGGTTGTTTCACGTCGTTTGGCACGCTTGAAGTTTGTTTTCTGAATTTCTGATATATTTGTTGGTATGCTTGTTGAGCCTCAATTATAAAAAAAAACTTTCTTTATGACATTTCGTACCACGTCAGTAGATCAGCCGATTGTAAATGAAATCAGAATTCATAATAATAACTGTTCAGATAAAATATATGTTGTTGCATTAGGATAAAAAAAGTTGACAAAATAATGTATCTTGAAGTTGTGTTGGATAATCACCCAAAATGGGATGTTGCTTTGTTAAATAAAAAAATTGGAAATATATTCTCATATTCTATAAATTTTATTGAAAACTATAAGTTGCTGAAAACATTATACCATGCACTAATAGAGTCGAATTTGACATATTGCATTGTAGTATGGGGATGTGCCTACAACAACACCTTGAAAAAGCTATCAATTACCCAGACTGCATCTTTAAAAATATTGTTTCAAATACCATATTGATTATCTTCAGATGTTTTGTATGGTGACCTCAATGTATTGAATATCCGAAATCTCTATGTTCACTCAGCTATTACCTATTTTAATAAAATAAGTTATCAGGTTGAAACAGCACTGGAAAAATATAATACAAGATCTACAAGGGAAAATACTTTAAGTGTTCCGTTCAAACCTACAAACGTCACCCAAAAATTCATATCATATTATGGTCCAATTCTTCACAAAAAGGTTGCCTGCAGAGCTTGAAAACAGTTATCAAAATCCTACAAATTTTAAGATCAAAATAAAAAAATGTTAATTAACGCACCAGAACTATTTAAGTGAACTGTTCTAAAAAAATCATTACACATGGTTTCATTCTGGATTTCTTCTTCGGTCCGCTACCACCGCCTTCATCTCATAGCCTGTGAATTAAAATATTAATTCTTTGGGGAGAGATAATTGGCACACAAGATACATTTCTTTATTTAGCTTAGGTCGATTTCTTTTCTGCAATTTATGCTCATAAAATTTTGTTTATTTTACAAATTTATTATAATTTGTGATCATTGCAAAAAAATCTGAATGATTTTCTGTTACCTTCTTCTGAATAAACTTTCATTCAGGTATTTATTTCAATATATGTATTTTGAGTTAATATGACACGTTGATTCACTATAGGATATAAGAAGTGCGTTCTTTGTGGAGAAACTCGCGAATTGAGTGAAATATCGTATCACTGATATGTTTTCATTTCCGCCCGCTTCTTGTCAAATTTGATAGTTCATGTTGGGGGCAAAATTTTCTGACTGAAGAAGACATATACTCCCTCTATCTATGTTTATTACTCTGAGGTTATATCAGTTTGGTCGAATACTAGGGGTGGTAAAGATGCATTCACACCAGGGTGATCGGGAAATTGAATGCAAATTGTAGTAGAAAAACCTTTCAGACCAGGTAAGGAAGGTCGGGGCTGAGAATAATTCAAAGAGAATCGGAGCGCACCGCTATTTCGAGCTGTAAATATTATCGTTATGAAGGGCAAGGCAACGTCGGCACCTTTGTATCAGAGTAATAAACATGTTTATTACCCTGAGCTCAAAGCCGTCGGCAACTTGCTGTCTTGAACTGGAATCCAAATCTCTTTCGCGTTCCTCTGGCCTAGTGTAAAATCATCGAAAATCGGAATTCTCTGACCACACAACCCGACCGACTGGTGTGAATACAGCTTAAGGAGGAAGTGATACACTTATGCCCGGCACTCACGAAGCGTTTTTTCGAGCGTTTGGTAGCAGGCTTTCAAGAGATTCCAGTCGGGCAGTCAAGTTCATTCTCTGATTTACAGTCGTGCGGTAGTGTCCCGAGCTGCCCGACTGTAAAATTATCCGAACGCTCGAACATGGGCGGATCGTGAGTGGCCGCCTTTACTGGTCACTATTTATTTTGTGCGGCTCACATTTTACAATATATTTTGGAGAATGGGGCCTCGGTGACCAGTGAGTCTCACTCTTCCACAAGAGGGCTAGGGACCGTCCGACACTATACCAACAAGTTACTCAATGCAACTATTGCTGATGCAGAGTTATAATTTCAATAATAACATATATGAATATAATGACAAGCATTAAAAGCCCAATTCACACAGAGGGAAGTATGCTCGGGTTTGAATGCACACTCTTGCGAAATTGAACCACTTTTTTCCACTCACACAGAGGAATAACAACGCTGTGTCCTGCGTGAGCGAACTACTGCGAGCGATGCGAGCGACGCGACCAAAGCGAATTTATCAAACCTTGGAATATAATAGCGCTGTCCTACGTACAATCGTATCGGTCGTAAAACTGTTTGACGCGAATTTCACGCGATGTCCGCGATCTGATTATTCAATATTTCTGCGCGAAATTCGCGTGACTGATCTTCCGCAATGCACAATCCCAACCTCGACCATATATTAGTCTCGCCGTGTCGTGTTTGTAGATTTCAACGTAGGACACTAAAAGTCGCGCTGCTCGCATCGCTCGCGTAGTAAAATTCGCGTCGCTCGTGTCGTAAGATTAGTCGCTGACGTAGGACATAGGGTAAGGGTGTTCGATACCTTGTTCATGCCAGTGATATTCCAGTACTAATCTACAACATTGTAACTTCCAAAATACAGGTACGATTGATTTCATTTTTTGAATGAACAATGACGTGATAGTGAACTTGTACGTTACGTTTCAATTTTCAAAAAACAATTGATAATATTCCGTTGATTGAACTCTGAAACTAAACATATTATATAAATAAACATTAAGCTCTAAAGAGATTTCTCATTTCATATATCTCAACGTTGAATTTCTAATGATATTATGAGTTTTGAATTACTGCAGGAAATTTTTTGAAATTCCTTGATTTGATCTAGTTATTTATGTTTTTTGAATAGAATCATTCTATATGGACCGCTTTCGAAAGGATTACGCCTTTTTGCAGTATAAACGCCAATGGAATCGAGAACTGTATTTTTTGACTTTTTGAAGATGAAGATGAAAACACTCTCATGATTTACGAGGGTAGCGTTTCACTTTTGATGAAAATGAATGCTTAGGTTGCTTGGAGCGCTACGAAAATACCAAATCTACAGTGAAATGGATTCAGTACGTGAATTGATGCAGGTGGCCTTATGACACGTGCACATCCTTTAAAAACTACTGTATGTCCTGTGGGAATGAAACAATTGCCAAAAAGTAAGGGTGTTATGTTAAGCCCCTTGAGCAATCTCTCCCAAACCTAATGCGTCGTCTCACCCATGGAATGCGGGAGAGATTGCCAAAATCAGAATTTTGTAAGTATTTTATTTTATTTTTGGAGAATGTTTTAGTTTTTTTTTATATTGATGTTATAATGTAAAAGATTAATAACCAAAAAATTATTTATGATTTTAGGACCACGATCAGTTCAAAACAATAGATTTCCGGCTCATTTTCCATAAGGTGTGTCATCTCTCCCTGTTTTCCTATTTATATCAAGTGATGGAATACTAATATTTTGTGATTGAATTCGAAATTGAAAAGGAGTATATTCTATAGCACTCGTGGAGAAAATAAGTACCCCACACAAAAACGTCTCCGCTTACAGAAATATGATACACCTAAGAATAGACCGTCTACACCAAGAAACTCTCAGACATTCAGAAACATCATACACAATATTATCCATACTAACGCTGTATCCAAGCGGAAGAACCCATTTTCCTGAGAATAAACCCGCATGCAACACAATCCATCACTGATTTGAATGTCGATGACGTTCTCCTACGCCCACAAGGCACTCCAATCCCCCCAACCGAAAAAAAAACAGGTCAATCATATACGAAAAAGCCCGATTCCGCAAACCGTTCCGTTGTCCGCAATCGATGCCCGTTTCGAGAGTACGAAAATAGAGGAAAAATCAGAGTTTTTCCGCTTCATCTAACTCAGCCTTTACAGCGCCCATTTGACAGGTGACCTCTCAATTGTTCTTCCGTTGGAGCTGTCGGGAGGCGTATTGTGGCGGAAGGAATTAAGAGCTTCCGGTCGTGCGGCCCAAGTAGTAAATAAGAGCGTTGGCTCACGAGAACTGAAGGACTTGGGATGGTGTGGGGCATTTACCTGGGGGAGCTGGCCGACGCCACTTGGCAAACTTAGATACAAACTAATCGACGATCGATGCAGTGGCGGATTGGGAAAGTTCTTGGGAGGGTTATGATGCAACAGAGTTTGAACGCGATTCCGTTTTGCGTTGTACAGTTTAAGTCGAATCAAAGCTCTATCATCCCGAGGAGTGAAAAGGACATCGAGTTTTGGAAACTCGTGAGATTTGGTTACTGGGATGAGAGTTGGTTGTACGAAATGCCAGAAAATGTTTGCTACTTGGTGTTGGAAATGAGCAGACTCGTCGCTTCCTATACTATCGCCATGGGCGAAGACCTAATTTGATGCCTTAACGTCTATTATGCAAGAAATCAAAAAAGGAATCTCTGAAAAATTTTGAAGAATATATTCTTCAACAATAATCCAACAATTTCAAAACAGCACAAAAAATTTAATTCATTTCAGGATTGGAATCATTACTCGCATTATCATATCCCTATACTCTCATATTTTTGTGTGATAGAGACATTTTTTCTAATTCGCTTACTTTAACTTTTTCAAAATCATCTTCGGCCTTCTTTCCTGATCTTTAAAAATACTCCCTCATTCTCATAATTCAATTTTCCCCATTCTTTACAAAATAATATGTAGTACGGCGTTATTCACTATAAATTACCCACCCCTTATCAGCGTTATTATTGCCTACAGAAAAAAAGTTGAAAATAAAATTTGTGTGCTTGTGACTAAATTTTGATAAAATGCTATGAAAAACCGAGTGGCGTGCAGATTTCAGGAATTTTTTAGCCTTTTTTCAAATGGAATATCTTGTATATTATTGAAATTTTGGAATGGTCTTTTTTACCTAATTTCAAAAATATACCATATGTTACCCCTATCTTATACCGTTGTTGAGTTATTAGACATCGATTAATGGCGAATTCACTCATACAATTTAATCATTAACTTAACATGAATTTATTCTTTTTATGGTAATGTTTATGCACGCGACTTAAGGACATAAGAGTGGTTTAAGAAAGTCATAAGTTGGCAGACTTTCAATTCTTCGTGCAAATCAGGTTCTGCGCATGTTCATTAGACATCTTCTTCTTTTTCGTCTTAATTTAAGCCGAGGGCTTGTATATTCCACTTTAGTCCTCAGTGGATGTAGATATCCAGGAGTCTTTCCAGCGCTTAGGGGGTCTGCCGACTGGTCTTCTGGTACCTGGGATTTCGCCTCGGGCTATCCTAGCAATTCTGCCTGCGTCCTTTCTGCTGACGTGGTCGTTCCAATATCGTCGTCGTTTTCTTCCCCATTTAACTATGTCCTGAGTCTGGCATTCCTCTCGGATGGCTGTGTTCCTCTTCCTATCTCTCAGTGTGTACCCAGATATGGTTCTCAGTATCTTCATTTCCGTCGTTTTTAGGATGGATTTTGTTCTCTTGTTAACTGCTCGAGTTTCTATGCCGTACGTCATGATGGGTCAAACACAAGTTTTGTAGATCCTGGCTTTCGAATGTTTACTCATATGTTTGTTGTTGAATATCGTCGACTAAGAGTGTAAATCTGCTATGTCCATAATGAACAATTTCACAGGAGACCGAAAAAACCGTACAGTACAGTGTTATAATAATAATAATAAGAGAGTTTATTCATGAAAATACATTCAATAGAGTTTATTGAATGTATTTTCATTAATAAACACCTTTATTATTATTATTATAACACTGTACTGTACGGTTTTTTCGGTCTCCTGTGAAATTGTTCATTATGGACATAGCAGATTTACACTCTTAGCCGACGATATGACGTCGTGAAGTGCACTGGCAACCCTGCATGCTTTATCTGCCTGTTTACGAACCTCGTGTGTTTTATCTTGGTTCGAGGATATCTCCACGCCAAGATATCTGAACGACATAACTTGTTCTATAGGTTGGTCTGCAATGACAAGTTTGCATCGTTTTGGTTCTTCGCTTATGGCCATTGATTTTGTTTTTGTGATCGATATGTGCATGTTGAATTTGCTAGCTTCTAGGAAGAATGAATATAATGTGATTCTTTTAATCTTATATCAGTTTATCGAATCTTTATTGATATTCTCTACATATTGGGTGAATAAGTACCAAAATAAATAATGTATTCATCAATATTATTGATGAATCGCACTTATTACTGATTTTACTCTTCTCGATTCAAAACTGGACAAAGAAATGTGAATACCGAAAAGAATATCAGTGATGAAGCGCGAAGTATTGAAGAAGATGCCAAAATGTCGATATGTCGCTATTCTCAACTTGTTAGCCTTTGTCCTTCGACTACGTGAAAAATTTTATGTAAGGATCTTGGCTCACATAAGTATAAAATACTGCTCGTGCAAAATTCGAAGCCAAATAATCATCGCTGAATGGGCTAATTTGAAACTGACCGAAGATGAGAATTTTTACCTAAGAATTGTGTTTAGAGATGGAGCTCATTTCTGGTCAAATGTCTTCATCAATGAGCCAAATTGCCATGGAGAAAGACAATCCTCAAGTCATTAACAACATTACATCCAACAAAATTGACTTTTAGGTGCGGTTTACACGCTGGTGGCATCATCGGTCCTTATTTCTTTTGAAATGGGAAAGGATCTGTGTTTAGGGTGAATGGCGATAGCTATCAAGCTAAGCTGACTGAAAATGAACAAAAATCAATCAGCTAAATATCGACGATATTTGGTTCCAACAAGACATCGCAGTTTGCCAAAGAGTGTCTTAACCATCAATGTTTTGCAAAATCAGTTTGGTGACGACTTTATCTCCAGAAGTGGTCCTGTAAACTGATCCCGTCATTCGTGAAACTTAACGCAGCTCGATTTCTTTTTAGGGGGCTATGTTAGCTTTTTGGTTTATGCCGACAAAACCAGCATTGAAAACCAGCACCATTGACGCTTTACGACCAGATTCATTAAAAAAAAAAAACAATTAGAACGATCGAATGAACTACATAGTCCACTCGATCATCATTCTAAATTACCATTTAGAAGCAACTCGATGTACTTCATTCACCCTCAATCTCACTATATGCGCGTTGTTCAATTGATCACTCTGCGTTGTATAAATAAAAATTTAATACAAATCTATGATTTCACTTTCTAGAAGGTTGATACAAAATCATAATGTGAATTGAATGTGCAGTGCCTTCTAGCGAAACAACTTGAAAACCCGAAATTGAGAGATAAACGAACATGCATCAGCTCTCTAATATTTTCACGTGAAATCATAAACGTAAGAAAATCTCCACCCTCATCCATTCCACAATATACCCTGTAATATCCCAGGTTGGCGCTAAAAGACTCCGTTTTAACGGTAATAACCCACCTACGGCTAAATTACAGCGCTATATTTTCTCGAGTAATTGTTATTTGTTCGTGCTTCAATTAAAAGATATCATTCCTGAAATCTCGCTAGTCTTTGCAGCCAACAGGCCAACTACTCAGTTACATACCCATACACGACGAACGAAACTTGGTAATTGGGATCACGTAGCTGATGGAACTTATCCAAATAACGAACGAAACACTTCCGTTATGTACTAGCTTGGATATAATCTAGTTGGGCCAGTTAGATATCGTGTTATTTTGAACGAGAACGTGAATTAACAGGGAATAACACGTAACGATGGTAATTTCATAGTTTTTTGTGCGCTCGTTCTTTGAACATATCCCTTCATCTTTTCATCAGAATGTCTATAATTTTAAGCTTGATATGATCTCAAACGACGACGGATCCGCCTTGAAATTCAATTTTGTCCGTCCATTATTAAACACGACAGCTATCGACGAACAAACCCAGAAATTTTGAAATTTTCTCTTCTTGTTAAATTTTCATCAGCATATCGGCTCGACACGAAAATTTGTATTTAGATGTAGTAAAATAATATCAAGCTTTGTGCAATATATGACTTCAATCGCTCAACCAAAACAGTAGAAGATTCAAGAAGAATATCGAAATAAATCAACAACAATAACTATGGTATCGAGATTGGTATTGATATGAAATATCACTTTCAAGAAACATAGGAAACTCACAAGAAGTATTGGAAACTGAAAATACATTGATCACAAAACCGATCCATTTGAGGTTCTTCGACATAAATAACTATTTCAAGCATTTCCGCCTTCAGACCTCGCTTGCACTCTCTCCCCCTAAGTATACCTGCGCACCTGCTCCTCTGGTAGGTCGTCGGTGCTGGTGGCGGAGTGTGTAGTGACACTGTCTCCTCAAGGGAAGGTGTAAGGCGATTAATTAATAATAAGCGAGAACTTGCGTTGAGTAATAATTTATGAACTTCTGATTTTATGTACGAGTGGTGGTTCAACTGCACCTCCAAATATAGGTAGTTGCTAGTCCTCTAGCGGATCAATCAAGAATATCGACTGACTGAGAACTATTATTTCAATGAAAAATAACAACGGAACGCAGATATCCTACATAAGCTTGAAAAATTCGCTCATTCATAAAAGATTTTCCAAAATAGTAACAACTCATCTCAGACCAGAGAGTTTTAATTCTCATGTTAGATCATCTTCGAAAACTTTCAGAAATACACTTGAAAAATAAAAGCTCATCTCAAATAACTCACCTATCTTGAGAATATAATGATATAATGGGAGTAGGGAAAACTCCTTCTGCTATACATTGAACCCTCAGCGAGCCTTCGTCTGAGCTAAGGCGGCGTAGTATGAGACTCCTTTCTGGAACTTATTCATTTGAAATCAGTAAAACTCATTGAAATCTAGACATGAAAGAATTATTGAAAATTTTAAATACTTGACGTTCAGCAAATATAAAAGTTAGATGATTATTTGACATTTGCTCTGGACAAGGTTAGCTTTCCGTTTAAAAAATTATCAAAATATGACGAAGCATTTTGAATTTTATCAAATTATAACTATATCATTATATATTTTCAAAAATTCAAAAATTTTGGTACAACACTAGGAATTTATTTTCTAAAACATTATGCACAAAACACTTCAATGAATCTCCACATTTTGAAAAACAGTCCGAAAAACAGCACGATAAAGTAGTTTTCATACACAAAAAAAAAGTAAAATGACATTCAGCTTCATAAATAATTTGAGATACAAAATCATTCCTTCAACGAAATATATCAGATATCAAATTGGGTTAAACGAATATCATGTTATTTCAAACACAGTTTATCGCTTCAATATTTTTCATATATTCATTGTATACAGCATAATTTGTTTAAGAATTCAAAACCCATAAGAAATGGAAAGTATGAGTTAGTCCTAATGTTTCATTGCATTATCGCAGTTCATGAATACATTCTTTCAAAAGACAAAGCAATAGTTATAATCGCATTACTGGAGCAACTTTCCATCAGAATTTTACCAAAATCAATACTCACCAAATACTAGCATACTTTTCGTTCTGATATCTTCGCTTTGCAAAGTTGACACAGAACAAGTGTATTCCCCTGATAAATCAGGCCCTGCTTGAAGAATGTGTAAGGCTCTATGTATACTATTTGCATCCACACTTGCAGCATATTCCAGGTTGAGACGATCCTTTAGGATGCCTAACACTTGAGGCCGGCTTTTGGACGCTGAAAAAAAAATTATATCATGAATCGTTACAGAATTCTATAAGGCTTGTCATTTCAAAAACCGGACTCTGATTCGAAACCTGAATATACATTTTGTGGGATTCTTTTGTAAGTAAAACTGTTTATAGATTTTTTAACACTCATTCTTCGAACCGATTGATTCATCATTTCGTTACACTGTCTGGATTTTCAACATTTCGAGCCGGAAATGGTCACGAAACATAAGGTTTGACTAACTGATGATGAAAAAGTCCTCAGATTTGATTTGTCCGTCTATCCGTCTATAGCCGTTCATATAATAATAATAATAAGAGTTTATTCAGAACATAAATACATAAATAAACTATATGAGATATACAGCATAACATTCGTACGGAAGGATCTAGAGTAGATATTAGAACAACTTTCAGGGAAGGTTAGGATCTCGAATGTGGAGTTTCGTAAAATTAAAAAAAAATCCGACTAGCGGTTCCAAAACTATGACCGTTCAAAAATTGGTGTTCGTACCAATTTTGAAACTTACCCTACACTGCCTATTGTATCAAATCAGATACAACCAAATAAACTTCATTTAAAGTTATCTTATTTAGCAGTTTCTTACATATATCATATTTGATACATCCTTATTTTAAGATTCAATACGGTTCATAATACATTTCCGCGCGCTAATACCATCTGTGGCATGTTTATGTTTCAAAAAGGTAGCTAGTTGATATCATATCCAGTGTGAGGTGATTCAGATCTGTTTATCCTTCGAATTTTCGTAAAGTTGCATTATAAAAACTGTTTTTACTTCGATAAAGGTAAGATATATCAAATATAACATAATTTCATTCATTTATACCATGTGATATTATTATATTCGACATAATTTCAGTTGTATCAAATTTGATACATAGCGCATATTTGAATTGAAAAAGAGTTGATGAAAGAACCTAGAGGCTCTTCGCATGAATATATCTGCAATATCGATAGAGTTGACATAACATCTGTAGTATGGCTAGATAATAAGCCAGTTCTTTTCTTTCAACACTCAAAGGGAAAATGCCTCCAAAAGAAGTGAGAAGGTGGGGCAGAAAATCAAAAAAATATGTGAATATTGATTGTCCAAACCTAGTCCCGGAATACAATGCTCATATGGGAGGAATACAATGCCATGGACAGTTATATTAGCAGAAATAAAATTAAAGTTAGATCTAAGAAATTGTATATTCGTCTTTTTTACCATTTAGTCGACATGACCTTAGTAAATACATGGTTGCTCCACAAGAGCATTGGTAAGCAAAAGCTCAAACAGGTTGATGTTCGGCTAGAAATAGCAAGGATTCCGTCGAAAATATGCTTGTTGCGAAAAAGAAAAAGTCCACAGTGTTTTCGCATGTTCCTCCGAAGGACGTCAGGACCGATTCTATTGGCCACTGGCCTACCTATGATGATGTGAGACAAAGATGTAAATTTCCTTCTTGCAAATCATTCTCTCATTTGAAATGTTCAAAATTTGGTGTTCATTCGTGTCTCAACAAGAATAATAATTGTTTTGTTAATTTCCACTATCCTTGAAAATGGAACATGTATTCTCATATGCATTATGTATCAAATTTGATACTAATGTTTTTCAAAAATAAAACATAATACAAACTCTAGAATTTTTTTATTATTTTTTTATACTTCCTCTCAACACTACGAATCGAAATTATATTTTTGTTAACAAAAAACAAAATTCGAGAAGTGTAGGGTTAGGATCTCGAATGTGGAGTTTCGTAAAATTCGAAAAAAATCCGACTAGCGGTTCCAAAACTATGACCGTTCAAAAATTTGTGTTCGTACCAATTTTGAAACTTTTGGTTGGATCAAATTGACAAATTTTCTTTAAGATGTAGAATAACAATCGAAAGCATCTTGAAACATTTCTTGTTGATCGCGAATACAGATCAGAACCATATAAAATTCAAGAAGAATGTTGAAAAAAAAATCAATTAATAATCATTACCCTTCCCCCAGAGGGTTCAAAAACTAACCTAAATGTGGAGTAGACATTTCCAAATAACTAATAAGACAACTACGATTTGTATTACGTAAAGAGAAAATATTTAATTGAAAAATACTGTAAAGATGTCTGTAATGCACATGCAAAAACGTTTTGTTAGTAAAGCATGGCAAAAATTCGTGTACAACATGTCTGGATTCAATAAATATGGTTTGTTGAGGGATGATCTGCTCGATGATTCGAGAGCTGATGTGGGGGAAGCCCTCAAAAGATTAGATCCAAAAATCATTGATGAGAGGAATTATCGTTTGATTAGAGCTGCACAATTGTCTCTTCAGAAGAATATTCTGCCCAAAGACCAATGGGCAAAGTACGAAGATGAGAAGTTATACCTTACTCCATTAGTTAAACAAGTCCGCAAAGAATGGGAAGAAATGGAAGAATGGAACAAGAAGTACTAAACCAAAATATACTAGGTAGTCACCAATTATTGAAATAAAAAGTGGCGAGCTGTCGTGCGGCATGACTGTCGACCAATTCGCGCAGCCGCAGTCTGAATCAGAAAACGCCCCGGAAACTAAATCCTAGCTATGCGTATGCCTCATCATAAAAACTATGATGAGGGAAAAGGAGGAGTACCGATTAGGTAATGTATCTATCAATAAAACATTTGAAGGATCCCACCCCACCACTGGATTGATATAATTCATTACTCAAAGGTCAGCAGGAAGTACGATTCAATCTATGGCACCATTACTTGAATACAAACAAAAAGTTATAGCTCAGTATCAACAGATGCTGCAGGAGTTCTTGCTGGAATAATTTCAATAGAACTGGAAATCGAAAAAAAACTGGCTCAGCGACTTACAACACGGACGAAATTCGACATTCCAAAATAAAGTAATAATTTCAGGACTCTTTGACTCGGTCAACCTTGCTCTCATATACATAACCATAGAAAAATTTTTTTTGCAGAACACAGGTGCTCATCGGTTATGGATGCTTTGTACGTGTTACTTATGAAGAGAATAGGAATAGGCGGAAACGACAACCTAAACCGGGTCAAGTGATGACCCGATTCGTAATTCGTTCATTGAATTCCCAAAATACTGCTCAAGAGATGATCAACGAGGAGATACAGTCGAGGCCACTATCACATAAGCAAATTCCTCTTTTGGAGGAGAGAAAATGAAAGTGGAATTTATAGTAAAAAAGAAATGAAATATCAATAACTTAGCTTAGAGTTTAGTTCATTAAAATTTGGCAATATATTTCTGACTTTAATCGATGCCTGTATTTATTCACTGAATTTGTTGCTAATCTGATCTGAATGATCTTGCTTCCGGGTATCTTTTTTTTGGGCTGCTGAACGGATTTTGCTCAGTAACTTTTGAAAGCTACACTTACATAGTTAACTATTGGGATCTGGTACACTGGCGTTCTTTAGAATTAAACAGATAAGTAATATCGCAGATCGATCTAAAAGAGAAGAATTCATTCTTTTTAACAGAAAAAGTTACTCAAACAAAGTCCCCCTCAAACACTTTCATAAAAAAATAAATTGAAATATCAATTTGACACACACTAGACAATTTCATTTGTGAAGATTCAAACAAATGAACTTTCAGCACACTTCACTAATATCCCTCGATTTACGTTCTTTTTCTTTGGAGAAAAGAATACCTACAACTTCCTAAGGTTGCTTATAGGACATTCTTCCAAAGCGAGTATCTTGAGCATCTGCAATATAGTTTCGGGGAGTTCACGCCTCAAAGTTGGAGATTCGAAACTCATCATGAAAGGTCTTATTAGATGGAGGATAAGCTTCTTGAAGTATTTTCCTCTGCTGCTTATAATTTTCGTATTATACAGGGTGTTTCCTAAACATGCGGCAAAAATTCAGGGGGTTGTTCCTTGGACTATTTTAAGAATGTTTTGTCCTTGGATGATTTTTGAAAAACCTCTTTGTTTCGAAGATACAGGGCGAACAACATTTTTCATATTTTTAAAATTAATAATAGTTTAAATGAAAATGCGTACCGCACTGTGTTTACTAAGTAGGTACAAGTTATTTTTAAATTTGTTCAACAACATTCCAATTACTAAAAACGGTCATTTTTTTGATTAAAAATTGATAAGTGCAGATGGTAAAGGAATACAGATTAAACACGGTTTTCATTTGAATTCGTTTTGTGATGTATTAGCAATTAACATTTTATCTTTGACTATTATGAATCGCTACTAGAGGTGGTCATTTTCAACAGTTTTTGTAGGTTGAGTTGAATTTTCATGTAATTTTTCATAATAAAATGTTATTATCTGAAATTTTGTTTCCCCTATATCTTTGAAACAAATAGGTTTTTCAAAAATCATCAAAGGACAAAATATTCTTAGAATAGTCCAAGGAACAACCCCCTGAATTTTTGCCGCATGTTTAGGAAACACCCTGTATACCTTCGCTAGAAAATCATCGAATTATTTGCGAAATATCAAGCACCTATCCCAATAAGGATAGGTGGAAGCTGAAGCAACACAGCAGAATTTATTTGCTGTCTTTGAGTTTTCAAAATGAGGGAGGAATTTCTTTTTCAATCCTTCTCATAGTATCCATAATGATAAGTTTTTTCCGCGAAATATATTAAACAGTATTTACTGAAATAAGCCATAAACCTTTGTGACGTTTCTGAAAGTTCTTTGATAAAACTGGTCAGTCTCTCACAGTAATAATGCGCAACTGAAACAATAGATCAATGTATTTTTTCTGTACTTGTTTAATGGTATGACTTTTGTATGGTGAAAGATAATCTTGAATGAAGAAGGTTCTGTACTGTTTATTGAATGAATAAATTAAAAAAAATAAAATGTTTGAACCTTTGTTTATATATGACGGTTCACACTGACACTCTCAATCTTCATATTGGTATTGATCTCAGATTGATTCTCAGTAAAGAATTAGATAGGATAGAAGAATTAGATAGATTAGAAGAATTAGAAGAATAGATTGAGTTTCGACTTGACACCGCGAGAGTATTGTGGACCATCAAAGGATAAAAGTATCGAATACTTTATTTTTCTGGGACTTATACATTCAATTCCTTGTTGTTCATTTGTCAAAATAAACATAGGCTAAAAAAGTGCTCTGAATATTACAAGTATGATACCAGACATAAGTACCAATTCACAGAACCACAAAATTTAAACAAACATGCTAAAATGAATCAAACTTTTCAATCACCTATCAGAGCGAATCAGAGAGAAAAAATTTGAACCATAGAATAAAATTCTCAATGTTTTTCATTCCGATTATACATTATGTACTTGGGAAGGTACAGATTTTTTCATAGGTGTAGAACATTATCTAAGTATCTAGCTTTCCGAAAATTGTTTGGATACAGAAGGAAGGAAATGACTCTCAACAAGCATATTCGTGTCAGCATATTCGAAATGGATGATTAACTGCTTATTCCACATTTTCGATCTTAATTATTCCAAATCCATAGTTGAAACACGTAACTGGACTTCAACGCATCCATCATTCTGGGATTTCAAACGATACTCATTAAACGGTATTATACTGGTCTGTCGAACTGTTTCACTCTAGTTCGTGTATCATGCAATTTCTCTCCTTATCTTCATCGCTTATAATAAACTACTTTTCGAGTCTGCCAGAACCTGAGACTGTATTTGATTTTAGTTAACATTCAATTTTTGCACTATGTGTACTTCAATGTTCTGAACTGCGGGAAATGACAACATAGTTAAATATCATCGATAATATTGAATATAGTGAGCTGATCAAAATCATTCATATTCTTTCACAATGGATCGATGATTTTGTTGATTCAAATTTGAATGAAATTATGTTAATTTTGCCGTGCAGAGCGAGAATGCCGTATCTGAAATTTCTACGTTCTGTCTTTTCGTTTCTATGAGCGTTCTTGGGTAAGTTTTCTAACTAATTGCATAGTTAAATTATCGTATTACTATCCAATTATTGGTCTACGGGAGGCGGGGTTGTCATTTCGAGAAATCGCTACGGAAGGTACGGACAGCTAGATATTATCGGTACTTATGGCCATTAACGGCCGGCAACGATTACAGTGGAATGTCATCAGGTCGTCTTTTCTGATGAATCTTGATTTTCCTTGGGTGCACATGATGGCCGAAGAAGTGTTAGATGACGTCGGGAACAAGACGTGAACCTCAGTTTGATGTTGAGCGTCACGTACAGCGGACAGTAAGCGTTATGGTATGGAGTGTTATTGCACATGCACCTCTAATCTTTATTCGAGGTAACCTACAAGAAATAGTGGTGCCATATGTTTTCCCTCAACTGAACCAGCTCGAGAATTTCAGCAAGATAATGCTTGAGTTAGTTTGAACATTTTCGGAGCGTCCCATGTGAATCTTTCGCCATAGCCGCCCGGATTCCCCGATCTTTCGCCCATAGAGCATGTTTGGGATATCATGGATATAGAGGGCTTGGAAGTTTATCCTAGCCCCCACGGACTTCATCGGCTCTGAGACATGAATCACAGGTAGCTTTGAATAGTATCCCTCAAGAAGAAATAGACCATATCATTGCATCAATGCCGAGACGTGCTGGGAAGTTTATAGATAATCGCGTTGGATAAACAGCTCCTTCTGGGTGTTGCCGTTTTTTTGTCAGTTAGTATATAAGATAGTTGATTTTGATATTTGAAAAAATAAGATAAGAAGTATACTCAATAACGGAAAAACAGGATTTCAATCAACATTTCAATATTTTTTATAGAAGAATGAAAGCGCGAAGATTGAATTTTTAAATAGTTTAGACATGGGTCGTCTTAGGAATTCCGGAAATTTATTAAATAATCAGATGAAGTTAACTAATTCATCTGTATGAATCCAAAAATATAACTTCTATTTCAAAGAATAATCTCATTCAAGTCTGTACCTAACATTGATCCCCGAGAACTTATAATGAAAGAAATATTTTCAGAATAGATTCCACACTTCAATAATTCCTTTCATACTTCCGAATTGATCCAAATTCAAGCTGCCATAATTGGTTCTCGAAAACCATCCAAGAGCAGTTGATCAAGAAATTCAATATGCTACGAAGGAGTAGATATAGCGAGTTAATCCCAGTTATTTTCGGACCAAGTACACAGGATAATACAACCCCATATCTGCAAGATGTAGCGACCAACGAAATCCTGTAATCTAAAAAGGGTGGTTAGAGGTTTATCCTTTATTTCGAACTGAGCATAAGGATTTCATAAGGGAATTGGAAATAAAGTGCCTTGTGAAATGTTTTCGGGAAAGGGATATTGTATTCTTGATGAAGCTGTTCATCTCGTCTTCTAACGACGTATTGAACCATTTTCTGATAGGAAGGTTTAGCAACCAACATAATTGAAAATATATCCGATTTCACAGATTTCTGCAAAAACTTATTAGGTTGAAAGGACAGAATATCTCTGCATTGATTGGATTTGTTGTGATACAAACCTCAACGTTATTTTGAGAGGGATGATTGTCCCCCATGTCATGTGCGTAACAGAAATGAAAAAATTCGAACGTTTCCAATAATCCACCTTTGTTAAATGTTGGATACTCAAAGTTCATAATTGCCATGAATTATTTCAGTTCATTCTGTCAATTTCAAATATTCATAGTCACCTAATGGTTTGAAAATGTAGAATCAAAACATTGAATGAAAGATTCGACCGATGAGCAAAACTTTTTTTTGGAAAATAAAGAACATAAACATGTGATTCGGTACAACAATTGATCACTATATCGTATTGCTCCTTCTAATTCAGTAATTCTTCAACAAAATCGAATTGAGAAATCAAAGACATATTTCATCACGACAGTACTTCCTACAGAGTAGTAGTTTTTATTGTTTCGGTTTCAAGAATTTTTTGATATTTCACATTGGAAAAAATGGTCCTAGGACTATAGCCTATAGTATGACATTCATGAAATTCTATTATCTTCAGGTATACATCTTTTGAAAGGTGAATAAACAAGTGTGTCCTTATTCACCTGAAGTTTTCGTTTAGTATTTTAGAATGAGTAGGATACACTATTATAATGAAAAAAAAACAATAATTGAATGTTTCGGTCTTTACATTACAGGGTTGAAATAATGAATAGAAACAATATTCTTCTTCCGCTATTTTCGGAATTAGAGGGTCATCATCAATAAATATTAATATTAATTATAGTTTGAAAAAGCATAATTCTGTTCGTCTAGGAAAATTTGGGTCTCATTTAATACAATATGTGGAGAAAATTTGCTGTGGATCTATCAGTTCATTTGATCAATTGACTGCAATCACTAGATGTTTAACTCCCAACTATGTAGATCTACAAGCTAGGTAGCATTTATATGCTTTCTAATTGAGTCGTCTATACAAATTTGGTAAATGCATTCGAAAACGGTACATAAAAAAATATGCTTGTATTTGCGTGAGATTCATTTTGAAAAACCTTAAAATTTGACATTTGCAATTTCCAGCCGTCTGAATAGAGCCTGATTTGAATTAAGTGTAAAACAGAATATCAGTGGAAGAGCCAATAATTATTTCTTTATTTCCAGACACATTCTTCACATTTGTGGCTCAATTTCAATTCATTGTATAAGGTAAAGACCTCTAAGTAACAGGACAAAATCAATTTCTTTTTAATTTCACGACGTTGCCTCTTCTTAAAGAAGAGAAAACTATCATTCAACAACTCTGATCCATGAAGTCGATAAGGGTTGTTAAATATTAGTTCTTTTCTCAACAAGAGGTGAAGTCGTTAAATAATGAATAATTCAAGTAAACGTTTGTCCTCCAGTCAAAATAAATGGAAATTTTTTACCAATACGAACGGAAACAAAATGTCTTGGCATAAGTACACCTGGACCAACCCTTCACTTGGAAGATAAAATATCGAAGTTGTCCCTTCAGAATAACATACTGATCTATAAAGCAAAAATTGAACCGATATGGACATACGATATTCAATAATGGGGATGTGCTAAGAACTCCAATCCAATCCAAATATTATAAAAAAACTTTTTATGTCAAAAATTAGACATAAGTGATATAATGGAACATTCCAATTGTTTATTGTAGTAATCACTTCAATCCAAAATACTACGCTCAATAGTAGATTCGCCATGGTATACATATATCCAACTACACCATACATTATGAGTCGATACCATTTTTCAATTATGAAATTAGAATGTATTCAATTAAATATCATCAAAACTTGGAAGCTACCTCGGAACCCCTTCAACAACAGAAAATTACAACGAACCATTTGACTTTAAATGAAGTATTGTACAGAAGTATCGATATTGATTGATAACGTCTTCATGTTAATTTACAAATAATCAAATTTAATTAATACTTGAGTAAGGTAGATTGTACATTTCAATAAATGTGTCGAAAAGAGTTGGTTATGTAGTACCCAGAT
The DNA here is from genome assembly GCF_914767665.1 of Harmonia axyridis. NCBI lineage: Eukaryota > Metazoa > Arthropoda > Insecta > Coleoptera > Coccinellidae > Harmonia > Harmonia axyridis. The sequence continues at coordinate 28,500,769 of NC_059504.1, read as the reverse complement.
CCCCGAACTAACATTTAAATACAATAAAGGTCTCCACGCCTTCTCGGAACATGCTTACTATATTGAATAACCCCCTTTCCATCATGTCAACTGCTTCTGCACCCGATGACACTTTTTCTCTAAAGATATAAAGCATAACTTCTGAAAATGTCGGAAATGAGATGAGGGCAGTCAGGAACATTCGGTTCAGCTAGAATTCTTGTAGACTCGACAGAATCCGAATATTCCCTGGGAATTTCCAACGGAATTTGGATACAGTTTCTCTTATTTCACACTTCAATATTCGAAGTTTAGGAGTTCCATTGGCACATTGAGGAAACAATTGTTCGGATTAGAAGATTGTTAGAGATATCATCGGAAATGATCTCCTTCGAATCATCTCTAACAATTATTTTCATTGGGTACATATTATGATCTCCTCAGAATATTCAGTGATTAAACATTGTAAGGGTAGCCATAGGAGCATATTTATTGAATTTATTGACTTTCATATATATATTTTTTTCTTTAATTTACTGCTCTGAAATTTGGTGAAAAGATTGAAATAGTTATTTTATCTATAGGTATAACGCCCCTGCTTCTACTCAAGAAATTATTGGAACATCCTCCTTAGATTTATTATTCTTTTTATTATATGAGAATTTTGAAATTTGAATATGGAGCTATTATTTCATATGCATTTGAATTGGAAACTCCGTCAGTTTTGTAGTCACTGGAGTATTGGGTACTTTTTTTTTCATTTTCGATACTTTTGGTCCTACGATTAACATAAATCTTGTTATTATTCAATTAAATGAAAATAATCAAATTTTTAATGGACATTTTCAGAGAACCCAAGTCGTATATTGCTCATTAACCAACTAAAAATAGGTATATGTATAAAGATATATACCAACCGTGAGAAGTTTAATTTTATTACCAGGTCTTTCCGTTCGAAAATCATCTTATACATACAACTGGCTTAACGGAATCAAATTTCAGATAGGATTCGTTCTCAGTGAATCGAACTTAATCATTTAGAGTAAAAGAAACCATTGACCACTTGGTGAATAATTGTCCAATTTATAAATTTCATGGTGGTTTCCAAACTATCCATTCAGTTTCAGATTTTTTTTTGAAATGGGTCGCTAAATTCAAATCAATATAATGGAAACTAATATTTAGTACTCCTTTCTGGTTCTTTTTTTTTGTTTTAGGATTTAATTATATAGTCGTCAACCGTTGGTGAAGAGAAAGGATGGAGAAGATTTTGTTTTGGATGAAGAGGAAGCCCTTCAATATAAATATGGTACCTTATTTTGTAAACGAATACACAAACCAGTCACTACACCTATACGGGGAGACAGAGTTTTTGCTGAGGTTTTTATCTGTTCTCTTGTATCATAAGTTGAAATGTATGATGCCCCGTTTACATTTCCTCTGATAATACTGAGATTACCTCTACACATGCTTTGTTGTTGAAAGTTGATAATTTTTTGTTTTCCTCTATCTCAAAAAAATATATATACAGGGTGTTTCAAGTTCGACGGCCTATTAGACGTTCCTGGAGAACGGGGCCGATTTGAAATCTAAAAATTCGGAATATGACATTGTTCATAATGCCCTATTCAGCTAAAATATTTTCGAAGTTCCAGCACTTCCGGTTATACAAAAATAAAAAAAATTCTCAAAAAAAACTTTTTCTTTCATTTTATGTCTCAGATATTATCAAGATTTCCATTCTCAATTACTCTTTGCTGAAATTATTGCGTTAATCCTTATAGTTTTCAAAATATTAAGGAAAACCCGAAAAAAAAGGAAGAATTCCCATAGTCACTATTACGTGAATTATTTTTACTGTGAATATCCTATTCGTATGCTCAATTCACTTTCTCAGACTAGAATGATGTAGGAATATCGTGCATATCTTGAACTTAAGAAATATTATTACAGGGTGTTTAAAATATTGTGCCAAAAATTGTAAACAAAATTTGATCATAACTTTCGATTTTCAAATTAGAACCCATTTTTTTTGTGATATCGTTGGATTCTACGGTAAAAAATAAGGGAAGTGTCCGAACATGATTATGCTCCCAAATTCAATAATTCAAGAGTTATTCGAGATTTCATGAATTTATGTTATACGTAGGATCAATTTCATTCGATCTGTTTCCAGACAGACTAGCAATGATACTCTATGACCGTGCATAGAAATTTAAATTTCTAATTACTTTACATGTGACAGGTGTTTTCATTATCAAAGCTACAATAATTTCATTTCACGAATTGAATTTCCGATATTCAAATAACAAAATTCTGAATATACTTTCCTCTAATTTATGTGGCAAACCAGTTCATTCCGGCACATCTTGTGGAACAAAATAGACTGGAACTAAGATGTCTAAAAACCAGGTGTATGAACTGATTAGCTTTTGTTTTGCCAATTTTGAAAATATTAGTTAAGCTTCGTTATGTCAACTGTAGGTAGCGCTATTAACAAATTAAGATTCTTGTTATTTATTATTTACCTACGAGTTTTGTGCCATTATGTACCTATATGTATATCTTTCATTATAGTTATGATATATGGAAGTTATTTTTATAATTGAAATACCAATAAACTCTCTCTATTACAAATATTTGAATTCATTCCAGTAAACGTTTCGTGTTTTGTTTCACGACTTTGCACGATCATACTCGGTTACACGTCGCTTTTGATTGGTCAGTATCGGGTTTTAATTAATGTATCCAATCAAAAACAACGAAAAAAGATCGAAATGACAAGTAGGACATTGCGGCGCCGCCACGAACAAAAACTAATATTTGCAATTTGGTGGAATGTCATTGCATTCAAAATTTGACGAGTGCATTCACCATGTTTTTAGACATCTTAACTGGAACGGATTCATCTATTATCTGTCAAATTTGTGATACAGAAAACTGTTCTGCCAACCAACATTTTTCAATGCAAAAATCACTAATAGATATTTATGGAAATTTACGTTAATTTCAATAAAAACGCAGTGAATTCGGAAAAATAATGTTTGAATCTCGTACAGAAGACTCATTCTACCACTCGTTCATTTTCTGGAAGAAAATCAATAAATTCTGCACTTTTATTATAAATATCTAATTCCATATTCACGATGAATGCAATAGAAATATTGATAGAACGAATGAATGAAATCTCTTGAATTATTGAATTTTAGAGCATAATCATGTTTGGCAACTACTCAGGAAATAGGGATCTTGGCTTCAGGACTGCTAATAGGGTGAATAATACACTCAGTTTCAACTGTCAACGTTTCGATCCTATTTGGGATCTTCTTCAGGACTGTAAAAGTATTTATTAAGAATTATTGGACAAATGAACAATCTGGTTACAACAATACGAAAAAAAATACACAAAATCATTTAAAAAACGGTCTTATAGGCTTATACTATACTTCTATATACAATCATCAATAATAGTGAAAGACAAGAAATGACTAGGATTCAGGTGGAATTAGGTTATTTTCTTTTCGATTTTTTATTATATAATTATTATGAAATGAATCATACTTTTTCCTCCACGGTACGAATAAATATAAACACTCACCAATTTAGTCATATGTATTACGATGCGGGTGGAGTTGTTGAATTCCATTAGACCTATGTTGAGGTTTTCTATTTCGTCAATAATCTTATTTTTAATAGTTGGTTTTTGCCACGAAACTTATGCGGTTGTTCTCTTTGCTTGGCTGATATGATACTGGTGTTTTGTATTCGAGTATAAATATGTTATCATTGGATTTTCAAACATGTTCTGATGATATTCTTACTGACACGAATTCATTATATTTATTTGATTTCTCTTAATAAATTGTTGTAAATTATACTTAATTTTTGAGTATCTGTTCTAATATTCATTGTGTCATGTATGGAAATGTGTATCATTTCACTGATACATCTTTTATGATAATTGCATTCTTTATCCAAAATTTTCACTTCATCAAAGTCCAAATAATGATTTTCTTGGAAGTGGTGCACAGCTAGAGCGGTTTTCTCATTTTTGTCTACATTCTTTCCCTGGCAATCGTACTTATGTTGACGTATACGATTTTTTAGGTACTGTTTAGTCATGCCCACATACGATAGGTTGCAATCTTTACAAGGAATTTGGTAAACCAAATTAGATGTCATTAATTTCGGAACAGAGTCTTTTAATTTTGTGTATATGTTCTCTAGTTTTGTGAGTGGATAGAAAGCAAGCTTGATGTTAGATGCTTGATTTTTTATCAAATTACCAACTTTTTCCGATAAACCTTCAATGTATGGAAATTTATAATAGATGATTCCATCTTTTTCCCTCCTTTCTGTATTAATTCTTGTGGTCTCAACAAATTTGTGTTTATAGGAATGCATAATTTTATTTATTAGCTTTCTGGGGTAATTGTTCTTTCTTAGAATATTTTTTATTTTCATTTCATTCACTGGCCAAAATTCTTTACTGCTGAGACTGTAACATCTAAAACATAGGTTCTTTATGGTATTGTTTTTGTGGATTTGTGGGTGGTGTGAAAAGTAATTGAGAACTCGGTTGGACGCAGTTGCTTTGGTATGCCAATTGGTCAAGATTGTTCCATCGTTTTTTCTGATAAGCTGGACATCTAAAAATGCTATTGAATTATCTACTTCCTTTTCTAAAGTGAATTGAATGCGTGGATGGAAAGCATTGAATGTCTCGAGAAATTCATCAATTTTGTCATTTGGAACAGCTATGAACGTGTCATCTACGTATAACTTCAACACTGGTATCACAAATGAAAGTTTTTTAACGCATTTAGAAATAAGGTAATTCATCACTATGTTTGCTGAAGTAGGACTCGCTGGGTTGCCCATCGCAGAGCCCTCAATTTGTAAATATATTTGTCCATTAAACACAAAGTAACTCGATTCGAAAATAAAATCTATAATCCTACATAACATGGTTTTATCTAATTCTGTGTAGGCTGATATATGTGACCAGTTCTCTTTTATGATTTGCAAAACTAAATGCTTCGGTATATTGGTGAACAATGAAACGACGTCCAGTGACACCATCACATAGTTTGGGGGCAGTTGCACTGTCTTTAAGAATTCAACAAGCTCCAAAGAATTTTTCACATTATAGTCAAAAGTTGTAGTCCAAGGAGATAAAATTTGGTGAATAAAATTGGATAAGTTGTATGTGGGGGAATTCAAACAACTGACAATTGGTCGCATGCTCAGATTAGGTTTGTGCGTTTTTCTCAGTCCGTACAATCTTGGTGGTAAGGAGTTGTGTGTTCTGAGTTTTTTCATTGTGGGTTCACTTATCATTTGTTGGTTAAAAAGGTCTTTAACTAAATCGTTACTTTTTGTTTGAAAATTTGAGGTTGGATCTCTGCGTAAAGTCCTATAAGTAGTTTCATCATTCACTAATTCACTCATAGCTGTCATGTAATCATCTTTGTACATAAAAACCGTACTGTTTCCCTTGTCTGATTTGGAAACCATGCATTCAGGATGATCCTGAAGAAATTTTTTTGTTGCAATAAGGTTTGTTAAGAATAAGTTGTTCTTTTTGTTGTTTCTCTTCATTGCATTACAATGATTTGTAGTGATGTTCGTAAAGGAGGATTTGTGATACCAGTGTTGAAGTTATACGTAGATGACACGTTCATAGCTGTTCCAAATGACAAAATTGATGAATTTCTCGAGACATTCAATGCTTTCCATCCACGCATTCAATTCACTTTAGAAAAGGAAGTAGATAATTCAATAGCATTTTTAGATGTCCAGCTTATCAGAAAAAACGATGGAACAATCTTGACCAATTGGCATACCAAAGCAACTGCGTCCAACCGAGTTCTCAATTACTTTTCACACCACCCACAAATCCACAAAAACAATACCATAAAGAACCTATGTTTTAGATGTTACAGTCTCAGCAGTAAAGAATTTTGGCCAGTGAATGAAATGAAAATAAAAAATATTCTAAGAAAGAACAATTACCCCAGAAAGCTAATAAATAAAATTATGCATTCCTATAAACACAAATTTGTTGAGACCACAAGAATTAATACAGAAAGGAGGGAAAAAGATGGAATCATCTATTATAAATTTCCATACATTGAAGGTTTATCGGAAAAAGTTGGTAATTTGATAAAAAATCAAGCATCTAACATCAAGCTTGCTTTCTATCCACTCACAAAACTAGAGAACATATACACAAAATTAAAAGACTCTGTTCCGAAATTAATGACATCTAATTTGGTTTACCAAATTCCTTGTAAAGATTGCAACCTATCGTATGTGGGCATGACTAAACAGTACCTAAAAAATCGTATACGTCAACATAAGTACGATTGCCAGGGAAAGAATGTAGACAAAAATGAGAAAACCGCTCTAGCTGTGCACCACTTCCAAGAAAATCATTATTTGGACTTTGATGAAGTGAAAATTTTGGATAAAGAATGCAATTATCATAAAAGATGTATCAGTGAAATGATACACATTTCCATACATGACACAATGAATATTAGAACAGATACTCAAAAATTAAGTATAATTTACAACAATTTATTAAGAGAAATCAAATAAATATAATGAATTCGTGTCAGTAAGAATATCATCAGAACATGTTTGAAAATCCAATGATAACATATTTATACTCGAATACAAAACACCAGTATCATATCAGCCAAGCAAAGAGAACAACCGCATAAGTTTCGTGGCAAAAACCAACTATTAAAAATAAGATTATTGACGAAATAGAAAACCTCAACATAGGTCTAATGGAATTCAACAACTCCACCCGCATCGTAATACATATGACTAAATTGGTGAGTGTTTATATTTATTCGTACCGTGGAGGAAAAAGTATGATTCATTTCATAATAATTATATAATAAAAAATCGAAAAGAAAATAACCTAATTCCACCTGAATCCTAGTCATTTCTTGTCTTTCACTATTATTGATGATTGTATATAGAAGTATAGTATAAGCCTATAAGACCGTTTTTTAAATGATTTTGTGTATTTTTTTTCGTATTGTTGTAACCAGATTGTTCATTTGTCCAATAATTCTTAATAAATACTTTTACAGTCCTGAAGAAGATCCCAAATAGGATCGAAACGTTGACAGTTGAAACTGAGTGTATTATTCACCCTATTAGCAGTCCTGAAGCCAAGATCCCTATTTCCTGAGTTGAATGCAAGGACGAGATTTGTTGGATTTGGCAACTACCCTTATTTTTCACCGCAGAATCCAACGAAATCACTAAAAATAGGGTTCTGATTTGAAAATCAAAAGTTATGATCAAATTTTGTTCACAATTTTTGGCACTATATTTGAAACACACTGTGATGATATTTTTCAAATTCAAAATATGCACGATATTCCAACATCATTCTAGTTTGAGAAAGTGAATTGAGTATACGCATTGGATATTCACAGTAAAAATAATTCACGTAATTAAGACTAAGGAAATTCTCTCTCTTTTACGGTTTTTCTCAATATTTTGAAAACTATGAGGACTAACGCAATAACTTTAACGAAGAGTAATTGAGAATGGAAATCTTGATAATATCTGAAATATATAATGAAAAATAAAGTTTTCTTGAAAACATTTTTTTCAATTCTTTTATAACCGGAACTTGGAAAATATTTTAGCTGAATAGGGCATCATGAACAATGTTCATTTTTAGATTTCAAATCGGCCCCGTTCTCCAGAAACGTCTAATAGGCCGTCGAACTCGAAACACCCTGTATATATATTTAGAGTACAGACCCATTTCAGCTCAAAAGTCTGTATAATTAAAGACATTGTGACGCAACGATAGAGCGATCGATTGGGAGACCAAATTTTTTTTTGAGTTTGGTTAGTAATTGATAAAAAATTCCGAGTATTCCAACCGTTGAAAAGAAAATATAAAAATTTAATTACAGTTTGGGCCTGCACGATGTCTTATGTAGATACTTAACTTGGAAACACGTTTGAGCATACTCCTAATGAGATGATCGATTTCCTCTTGAGCTTCGTCATCCCAGACCATTTGCACCTCGTATTGAAGTGCCTTTAGAGTCCGTGGAGGATAAGGTAAACAGAGTAATCTCCTTTCCATAATGTTCCAGAACTTTTCAAAACTTAAAATATAGGGAGGAGGTGGCACTGCCCCAACATGAAAATCATATAAACCATTTCATCTTTACCAAAATTCAACTAAATTTTATTGTATTCGGAAATCACTTTGACCTCTTAATAACAATATTTTGATCAGTAATAATAATCGATTTACTAGATAACAGTTTCTGTGGCACTGCTCCGCCATGAAAATCATATGAACCTTTTCATGAATGACAATTTTTTTGGATGCCGATAAAACTCTCCAATCGTTAGAATACACAAGTTACCAATAATACCTATTATGTACAGGGTGGCCAACTAAGCGAGGTAAGCGGCTATATCTCAGGATCCGCTCATCGTAGAGACTTGCGGTAAAAATTTTTACCACTAAAGTGTACAAGAAAACACACTGGAAATTGTTTTGAAGTTCATACCTCTACCGCTAGGGGGCGTTATAGCTATCGTCGTGTAGAAAAATGAATTTTACTCGAAAATGTTTCATATGAAGTTGAAGAAAAAATATCATCACTGTAATCCTTGGAAATTCTCTATCTTGTTGAATTATCACTTTCGATTTTACTACATCAAATAAGGGTAGGTGGGAGGGAGAAATCTGACTGATTGAAGTGCCTGTATCCTCAGTTTGGCTCAACATTTTTGAGCAAATTAGATCTCGTCTGAAAGATAACATCTTGTTGATTGAGGACAAAATATACTCAAGATAAATTTGTTTTTGCTGCTTTCTATAAAGGGCGCTATGTCAGAAGTTCACTATTTGTTCATTTCATTCCGAAATTTCAAATGTAATGATAGGATTTTCTTAACAGAAACAGAATTTACATCAAATTTGCATAAAAAAACCTGAAGGTCGCAAGGCGATATTATCAGGCGTTCTGGAGTTATGGCCGAAAGAAGATATTCTTCAACTGATGCATTGCGAAAAACCAAATTGTGTGTTGAGGTTCTGACAAAAACAGAAATCCCATCAAATTTGTATGAAAAAACCATAAGGTCGCAAAGCGATAGCTTCAGGCGTTCTGTAGTTATGGCCGAAAAAAGATATTCTTCAACTGATGCACTGAAAAACTAAATTGTGTCTTCTGATGGCGATTCATTATCCTTCTAAACGCCACGGCTCCTAGCGTCTTTATAAAACATAAGCGGTCAACATGTGCAGCGCAGGACACGACTTACACTCCCACATATTGCGGCTTCGCAGTGACAGTGCCGATGGCACTCAAAGCATTGCTTTTCCGCCCCCACAACTAGCTTGTGCTTTCTCTCTCCTCAAATATACCGCCGTACCTCATTCTCTGATAAATCGTTAGTACAGTGTGTACTGACTTGGTGCGGGCTCAGGGGATGGCGTCGTAGGCTGAGCATATCTCTCTAAATTGGCACCGCTTGGTATATAAACCAAACCACAGATTCAACATGCTCTGCTATGAAGGTAGAAGGTTTATTTGGCAGAGATCACTGAGTGCCAGCCTGATGATTCCATCAGTGATCCCGAAATGAAACTCCGCTATACTCATAGCATACCTTCGAGATAGGCTTGGGAACGCCTCGACAAATTAGCGATGAATAAATATTCTCTTTGGGCATGCATGGTTTCTGTACATGGGTGATAATGCGAATCGGTGAAAAATGATATCTATTTTCTATGGAAAGGCATGTTCACCAAACTCAACAATCAAGTTGATTTTGCCCCTTGATCTCATGATCTTTCACCACTTGGACACGTCTAGGATATTATGGATAGATTACTGCGTTCACCCCATCCCTTACAGAAGGCACTAGATGAATGTAGCCTTGGACGACATGGAAATCGATTTTCTAATTAGGAGTATGCCCAGACGTGTTTCTTAGTGCATGCAAGATATGGTGGGGCACAACACATGTTCAACTTTTTTTCAATGGTTGGATTTTTCTGAAATATTCTGCAAATACTTACTCTTGGGTTTGTGCCTCAACGTTACCTTGCGTTCTAAGATAATGGGTTATTGAGGAAGCAAGGGTTGTGATTTAGATGCGGATCATCTATTAATGAATATTAATTTCTAAAATTAACATAGTATAGGTATATGATATAATTCGAATGTCATCAAGGCCAACTACATAATCTATAAATGATAACAATCAATTAGTGGAGCAATATTAAATCTACATTACGAAGTGCATTTGAAGCTACGTAGATGATTCTTCGAACAAATTGAAAATATGATTGCCAAATAAATTGTTTCATTCAAATTGAGAAATATGCAACAATTTCTGAAATTTTTATGTGAATATTTTTAGTTTGAAAGGAAATCTAAGATATTTTGATGGTCATTTGAAGTATTTTCTCTCCTTTCGTACACTACCAGAACAAATGTTGTCATGAATTCATAACTAGGTATAGAGTTTTCTTTTTTATTTCAAGGATATTTGTACCTACATACAGTAGTTAAATGTTTTATAAGAAAATACTTGGCTGAACGATGATCATAGGCAAACTACCCTGAAACACAAACTTCTGTGTAAAACAAACCCAATATAACTACTTTCTGTATGCCATCTTAGCCTTCTGCAACCATCGAGCATACACAGACAGAATTGCTATTCATCTCTGAAGATGAGGTTATGAATTCTGTCTCTGAATGCTTCCATGATTTTTGAGATATCAACTTAAAACTGTTCATTGCCCAAATAATATAAACAGCATGGCGTATTGGTTCAGTTCCACCGCACAGCTTTACTAATATTGTTCAGTTAATTATGGAATTCGGGATATGGTATTCGGAATCTGAAACCAATAAATCATATTGAATTGAATTGGCCCAATTGCCAAGTCTGCAGCTCTCTGATTTTGGCAAGTTTCCCTGAGCCTGAGGCATTCAGGGAATTATTTCGGATAGTATTTCAAATCTGCAGGAAAATAGACGAAATGAGTGCAATGGAAAATTTCAACAATAATATTTCCCTGGACAATAAGAAATTCAAAACGCTCTGCGAATTACCGTTTGTTATATTGTCATGGAATCATTAGTATAAAATAATAGTAATTTACGTAACAAGTCCGGAAAATAGGATTTTTTTGGACGAAGAGACAAAATTCCAGGACGAGCGTAAGCGAGTCCTGGAAGTCTGTGAGTCCAAAAAAACCATTTTCGGGCGTGTTGCGTACAATATTTTTTCGGCAACCATGTAGAATAACACTATCGCTGCTGCTTTCCATATTTTATTGCGATTGCGATAAAAAAACATGCAAATTTTTGACAACTAATTTCATATGAACTGTCAGCCGTTATCTCGGTTGCTATGGATTCTATGATTCTTTTCCGGCCTAGTCCGGGAAATGCTACTTTCTCAGAGAAAAAGCGTCCGGGAAGTGAGCACTTCCCGGACGGTTGCCGAAAAAATATATTACACAGGGACTACTTCCATATTCAGCTTAGTAGAAGTTGATTCACTTCAACTGATTTTCGAAGAACTACAAGATCTTCTTTGAATTAATTGAATTTTTTATAAAGATCCTTTCTACGTTCCTATCTCCGAATACTGGTGAGCCAAATGCCTTTTGAAAAATTTTGAAATCTGAATATTGCAATAATGGATTTGTATAAATTTTCAAATTGATTTCCTCATCTTTTCTCATGAAGCTCACATCCAATTTCACTGTGATTTTCATGGATACACATAATTTTTAGGGAAAAATGTACGCCCAGCGAACTAAGCTTTAACTTCAGTTAAAACCGTTAAGATTATATAAGGTTTTAAAATAATCCCTCAAAAATTTCAAATGACCATCGTGAAAAATTTTTTTTCGAATATATAAATCAAATCAAGTATGCATCGGTTATTCATACAGCCGATAGAAGTCAACTATAGAGATAAATGATTCAGGAACAGAAGATGTGGGTGGGTGAGGGTGAATCCAAAGATATCAATTTCTTCAGTGATTTCCAAAAATTGATCGGTGGAATTTCATTCGTTTTCAGATATTTTGTGTGTGTATTTGTGATAATTGTGATTGAATATGTTAACATCTCCTGATTCAAACTGTCATATCTCATGTACTTATTTATTTCTTATCAAGCTGCATATATCCAGATTCCTAAAATTCCGGAATAGTTGATTACCAACTCGATCGTTCATTCAGCAGATAGGTGAATAAACTAGACTGAGTGGATCAGAAAATTTTGTCCATCACTGATGATTTTCTTGAAGTAATCAAGTTATTAAGTACATAAGATATGTCAACGTCAGTTTAATTCTGGAGAATTTTTTTGTCTGTTGGAAACCCTGAAGTAGAATTGAATACCTAAAATGAATAGTTTTCAAAATGCTTCGCATTTCATGTTTTACGTTGTTCGTATTGCCGCAGCCATCTCAATTATTTATATATATATATATCAACTTCTTTGACCCCCCCCTGGGATCGCGCTTGATTCAACGCCAATTACCACGAGAGAAAAGTTACTCCATCGAATTATCAGTGAAAGGTGAATCCTGTGATTTTGAATAATCCTGTAGTTCGTATTTTATTAAATGTAAATGAAACAGGGATATCGGTAATCCATATCTGAAATATCAGCTTTCTAGGATTCCGAAGTGAAATTTGATCGAATCTATGTTTTGCACAAAAAAGAAGTATATCAATCAATTAAAATCAAGAGGCTACGGCAATTCGAAAAAAGTTTGTAGTGACTCTGTCTGCTCGCAGTTGGCGCTGTGGATTTTCGCACCAAACTACTTCGACCCCAGCGGATTTAAAGGGTTTATTGCAACGCAACAGTCTCACCTTTCCACGATGGTGAGGAAGCGTGTGTCTTGGGCAGGGGTCGCTGGATAGCCTAACTGACGAGTCCAACAGCGATCTCGGGACGAAACACCAAACCCCTGGGAGGGAACGCACCTTGTAATTTGGCTCGAGAAAGACTCGACAAAAGTTATATACAGGATTTGAAAAATCGAAGGTGTTAGTACTTTTTGATATAACTTCTGTCTCTGTAAAAGTCTAGGGTATCATTGACCATGGCACATCCTGTATATGGATATGTTTACTTGATCTGTATTTAGAAAGTATCGTAGTTTCTTTTTGCTGATGCCGCTATGAACCGAAATTTCCAGATTATACTTATTGGAAACGCGTATTTTTTGACACAAAAGTGGCGAATTTTGTCGAATACTTTCAGATATATCGAACATTACGAAAAAGGTTCTTTTTTTTTCGAATTATTTGGAAAAAATATATCCCATGATTATAAATACTGAACTGCTGGTCGGATCTGCCGATTAACAAACCTTACTGGCGCATTCAAACAAAAGCAAGGTAATAAGTCAGTATAAGGATACACCATGTTAATCGCCAACGTCAAGGGGTCTTGATTGGCACACAAAGAAGAAAAATAACTCTCTATGTAATTCCTATGAAACTTATAGTATTTGCTGAAGAAAGGTTCGGTATACCACACAATACATTGCGACAATATGATATGAGCTAAGGATGAATGAATTATTTTCGAAGTCGAATTGCAAGCAATTCCAGTTGTAATCTTCATTCTTCCTACATGCATGGCTAATGCAATATTTTTTTTATTTTCATTTGCTCCATAATTGATTGAACTCACCTGGTATCCATTGATAGACTAGTGTTCTATTATTCTTATTGAAGAACCACTTGACCACTAAGTCTTCGTCAGTTTCTTCCAGTGTAAAATCGCAGTCCAACACAGCAGCATTTCCATGTTGTATCACTTCCGGCACTTGAAGTTTATTTATTTTAACACACGCGACAAAAGCGAATGTTCCTGAAACAAAATAGAGATCTATGTTATCTGATGACTGGTTAAAGTACCGTATAAAAAACTAAAAATCAGGAATCAGCCCCGAATCAGGTGAGACATTATCTTGTTACCAGAGTCTGCTCAACGATTCGCTGTTGGGCGAACAATTAAGAGAGGTAAATGAGGTTTCAGTGATCAGTTCAAAAATTGGTAAGCTTCATTTTACGCTAGAGTCCATCGATTTATATGAGGTTTTCAAGAGTACGTCATTGCGGAAAGTCCTCATTTATAAATTTTTTTGAAATGAAAACAAAAACAATTAGATGAACTTTTATTGAGAATAAATATATGCATGATATAACTTTCCGAACAATCATTAATTTTTTGATGAATTTTCACATAAAAATATCCTATAAAAAGTCTTTTCGAAGGCTGAAAATCGATTTATATCGATTTATATGAGGTTTTCACTAATATTAATTTTCGAAAGTACGTCACTGCATAAAGTAATCATTTATAAATTTTTTTGAAATGAAAACAAAAACAATTAGATGAACTTTTATGAAGAATGAATATATCCATGATATAACTTTCCGAACAAACATTATTTTTTTTATGAATTTTCACATGAAAAATTATATAAAACGTCTTGTCAAAGGCTGAAAATCGATTCATATCAATTTATATGAGGTTTTCACTATTATTTATTTTCAAGATTACGTCATTGTGGTAAGTCCTCATTTTTAATTTTTTTTCAATGAAAACCAAAATAATCAGATGAACTTTTATTAAGAATAAATAAACGCCTTATATAACTTTCCGAACAAACATTAATTTTTTGATGAATTTTCACATAAAAGTATTATATGAAAAGTCTTGTCAAAGACTGAAAATCGATTTATATCGATTTATATGAGGTTTTAACCTATATTTTTTTCAAGAGTACGTTATTGCGGAAAGTACTTACTCATTAATTTTTGCGAAATAAAAACGAAAGCGAACAGATGAATTTTTTATTGAATACCTAATAAATATATGCATGATATAACTTTCCGAACATACATTTATTTTTTAGGAATTTTCACATCAAAATATCATACAAAAAGTCTTGTCATAGGATGAAAAAACGGTTTTTCTAACATTAAAAATGAAGACGTAAAAACGTATTTCGAATTCTTGCATATGGTGGAAGAAGACGGTGAATCATAGGAACGTTTGAATTTGACTCAATCATCCTGTAATGTGGTGAATTCTTAAAAACGCTGAGAGAGGTATAGTTCAACTTTGGCAGATTACGAGAAAGCCACGTGGTATAAACCTCTCTTAACAGTGCTATATGGTAGGTTGGTAGAGTGGTTAGGTTTTATCCTATAAATTGGAAAGTAAATTTTCGGTCACAGGTTACATCCGCTTATATATCAAAAATTAGCAGTGCTGTGCCGAATTGGCAAAGGAACGCAGTAACAAAATCTACATAAAACCCAACCGGTTCTCATAACTGGTATGTGATATAAACTCCTAAAGGTGGGCACTCACTTCAGAAGATACGCAAAAAACCTGAGATCGCACTCGCAGCTACTGTATTTCAGTGTGTACGTGTGTACATCTCCGCTATACAAAGCCCGATCTAGAGTAGTTCCCCAAAGCAACTAATTAATTCCTTCGAGACTGGAAAAGAAACCGGGGACAAAACCGGGGAAAACAGAAAAATCCTAAGATAGCTTCAAGCCACTTCGGGCGTGTCCACCTTGGGAACTAATTATATTTTCATTGCTTTATAAAAGATCGGTTCGCCAGTGAATACCTACCTCAAAGTAAAAGCATTAACAATGGCATCGGATAGGCGGCTTGAAGGGAAAGGACGGATCTGCACGGATTTTTTATTAAAGTATCGCACATATCTTATCCGTTTCACCGCCAGAATTGGGTTTGTTGCAAATATGTCTTGAAGTGCTCAGAAACTTACGATTGCTCTAAAAGAAGAACATTTCCAAAAACGAAAGGAGGATAGAAGAATGGGGGTCCATGACAAGTTAGTGATGTGAAGAATCGTTTGGTGTGTTTTTTAGGTGGTGGTGTGATTGGACCTCACATATTCGAAAAGAAGGCTGGTGCAATTCTAACAGTGAATGGATTGCGCTACGGAGCTATGATTATTGATTTTTTATAGTCGGAGTTGATGAAAGATATTGATGAGGACGACGTTTGTTTCCAACAACGTTCCACAGGTGCAACGAAACAATCGCAATTTTACTACTACAGAAAAGGTCTTGTCCCTATTTCTTCTCGAAGAGGTGATCACAATTGGCCACTGAGATTTTATGATGACCTTCAGATTTTGAGCCGCATGGAATATAATATCTATGCCAATGCTTCACGACCGATTCAAGCCTTAAAGATGGAATTCGTGAAGTTATTGAGGACATGCAGTCGCAAATGTGAGAATTGGTCAATGGAAATTTCATAAAAATAATAAAGGTTGTGCTGTAAACGTAGCCGTTGCAGCCATTTGGCTGATATCGTTTTCCATTTTTAATGGTATTTCTACCACTTTACAACGACATACTCTGAAAAATTGAATTACAGCCTTGTTAGAATGTTGTATGTGATTAGACTACCAGTGATTGCTTCGCGTGCTGTCTTTTTATGAAGTTTTACGTGACCTTTAATAAAACTTAAACAAATTTGAAAAAAACAATACGAATGTGGTGCGTTTTAAATTTTGCATGGGGTAATTTTTATTTTACAAGCTTTTTTCTAGGAGTTCTTGAGAAGGTACCAACCTAGGGTCAAAAATTCGACTGAGAAAATTAAGAAATTCCAAAAAAGAGTTTTTCTACACTCATACATTTCACTGTATCAGTTAATAGGAAATTATCATAATCGTGAATCAATCATGGGGTTTGATGCTGATGTTCTACCACACGATGGTAGCAATAATAACATGAATTTAACTGCTTTAATAAATAGCAGGGTGTTTATGTTGGAGGGTAGGAGACAAGGTTTACATCCAAAGACCATGTCAAACGACTAAACTTTATGGATCTATAATTGACTGTGCCTTCAAGACAAGTCATCAATGTGGACGAAAAACTATTACACATTTTTCTTCAATTTGAAATCAGAGTTACTGTCACTAAGAAAAAAATAGAGGAAAGAGAGGTGACGAGACAACCGACAGAACAATCACTTTCCAATCAAATCACTAGTTAATCAATTATGTTCTTATCAGAACAACAAGTACTTACAAGTACTGAGTAAAAAAGACACTCAGAAGCAATAAATGTAGTATATCTAGAAGCGTTTTTAATATTTGCATTTACCATTAAAACACTCTCTATAAAAGTAATTTTTCAGTTATCCTCGTTGAATGTACACTTATGTTCATGAAACCTAGATGAGTAAACTGATCGATTATCGAATAAATCTAGTTTCTGAATTGAAATATGTGAATACCATTTCAATATCCGAAATTCAATGAGAAGGTGCTCAGTCTTTCGATATATTTCATATTGCTGTTAATAAGATAATAAGAAGATTCAGTCTGATCAAAGATATTTAGCTTAAATTAATACATTGACTAGGCTAGCAGATCGTACAAATAATCAGATCTTCGAGTATTCATTTTAGTTCTCATTCGTTATTATATCTTCGAAGAATTCAATTTGCATTTATTGACCCTTTGTTATTTATTATACCCATGCTATTCAATTGAATGATTCATTCAAGGAGAAAATTCTACCAGCCGTGAACATTTTTTGGGGAATTTTCAATTCAATAACATTTGTTAGTTCGTCACAAAAAGCTTTTCTTGTATTACACCACAAGTTGGTTAGAGACATAATTTAGAAAAGGAATCTCCCAATTAGTTATAGCCATTGTCAAACTG
Source organism: Harmonia axyridis (assembly GCF_914767665.1). Classification (NCBI taxonomy): domain Eukaryota; kingdom Metazoa; phylum Arthropoda; class Insecta; order Coleoptera; family Coccinellidae; genus Harmonia; species Harmonia axyridis. The sequence goes on along the minus strand of NC_059504.1, from coordinate 28,483,003 downwards.
ATCTATGTGTTTTTACAGGTGAGAAACAAAGAACTAAAATTGCAAATTAAAAACATGCTCTTGAACAGAGCATATACATAATAGTTATGGATAATGGACTAAAAAATATTCTTTTATAGTTGACAATATCTCTGAAACAGATGATTATGAAAAAACAAATAACAACAGGTAGCCTGACAAACTGATGCCTATTTGCTATAATTTTTTTTCGAAGTATCAGTAAGGACATCGAGCAACCTTATCGAAATTATTCAGCATTATACTGACTGATTTTTTAGTTTTCGTGTGAGAAATTAAAGAAATGAGAAAAAAATCTAACAGAAGATGATTGAAACAAATAACAACAGAAGAACTTAGAAACTGATGCAATATCAATTATCAATGAAGCAATTGAGCATCCATATCCAAATTATTCGACATTATAGGACGACAAATTTTTTAGTTTTCATCAGGAAATGGTCTAAATGAGAAATAAATTGTTTTCTGTTCACAACTTAATCACACAAAGTCAGATAAACATATTATGATGACAATTTTTCCTGTTTTTACTTATTTGATTGTTTCGGTCTTTACTTGACGAAAGTTCATTTTGAAATGATGAAAAAACAATATTTTGGTCCCGTTATTTTATTTCTAGCATTGTTTCGTCATAACATGACTTCTTCAGATATCCAGCAATACTCACCAAAAGAAATCATGATATGACGAAACAATTATCGTAGAAATAAAAATAGCGGAAGTAGGGTATAGTTTTTATTCACAACTGTAAATGATTCAATTCGAAGAATATTTAAATGCTTTTTTCTTCCACTGAAATATTATTGATATACCAATTAATTTTCTTCAAATTTAAATTTCCGTGAAGTGAACTCTTCATACTGAAATGTTGAAATTCTCGAGATATAACCCAATAGAAAAATAGTGTATCACAATGTTATTATTTTCTTCTGAAAATCAAATTATTAATTAATGACTTTTTCTTCTTATTGCACAGAAAATTCCAGATAAATTTGAATGAATTTTCCGTGTCATCTTCGTTGTTAATGAAAAATAAAAAAAGAGTAAAATTCATAATTACATATCGTCATCATCAATCAAAATTTTTTTCGTTCAGAAACTTACCTATTACAAGAAAAAAATACACATTTGTTTTAATATTCCCACTACTCATTATAATACATCGTGTGTTCACATTATGAAAACACGCGCTGCACGCTATTTCATCGAAGCCATAAACTCCAAAAGTTCCCCCAATCTACTATAACGATTATTAAGTTATCACGAAATTATAATATTTCGATCGTTCCTGTGATATCCCGATTTCCGTGATGACGGTACGCAAAGTTTTCAGGAAAACCTCCCTCCGGTGACTTTCGGAGTCGGAGGAAAACTATCGCAGAAGATGCGAGGAAACTCCATTTAAACTTGCGCCTGCGCGTTGGGCGACCAAAGGAAGGGAAACTCTACTGTCGGAATTTCCATCGGAAATGTTTCATTGTGATACCGTGGGAAACATCCGGAACATTTCTGTTGTGGTAAATCCCGTGCCTGTAGGATTTGCGTATTGCGAACCTGTGTGTTCGGGGTTTAACTCTATAATCTGTATTTTTTATGGCTTGGCATGTTGAGATGTCGAGAAGGTAGTGGATGAATGCCTGTAGATCACGATCCGTTAATATTGACGTTGGCGAAAACATCAAAGTTATATTTCGAACGTTACATTTACTAGGATTTCTTCCTCGAAATTAATTTTTCTTTAAATTATGGAGATTCATAAAAAAAATATCGAAATTATCATCGTGGTGCTGAAATCTCCACTATTTAATTTTTTTGTTTGAACTCACAGAATATTAAAATTATTCAAGATCAGTGTCCTACAGTCCAAAAAACTCACTGAATTTACCAGTTTGTATTTTTTTTCACGAACTTGCATTTTAGGAATTAGTAGTAGCCTACGAGTTCTTTCAGTTAGCACTGAAATAATAATAATGATAATAATTTTATTTAATCCTTTAAGAGACTACATGGTGTATAGGACAGGTCACAATAAGAAAACTAAACAACTAAGGAGTGACATAAATATTCATTCACTGAATAGAAACCTTTTTTTTAAAGTAGGTTCTTGATTTCTTTTTTGAAGAATTTGAAACAGAATTCACAGATGGTGGCAAATTATTGTATAACTTGATACTTCGGTACAATGAAGAGCATTCAAATTTATGGGTCCTATGTCCTAAATTGCATATTTCTAGTTACATAATTATGATGACTTGATAATTTAATCCATCTGTCTTCATTTTCCTTTGCATATAGCAAGCATTTGAAAATGTATATAGAGGGTAGGGTTGAGATTCCATTCCCAATAAAGACTGGATTACAAGATGCCAACATATGGAGGTTGAATATTGTACGTAATACCCGTTTCTGAGCTACAAAAACTCTGGAGAAGTCAGGGCTACTTCCCCAGAGCAAAATGTTATAATGTTATATACCAGGCTATGGTATACACACATTCCCAATTCTATCGATTGCAAAAACTGAACTGTTCAATTTTTTACATAATACGTCAATATGAGTAGTCCATCTTAAATTCCTTCCACATGGATTCCAAGAAATTTTGCAGTTTCTGATGTTGTGATAGTATTGTCCCCACATTCCAAACTAAAGGTACTCATTTCATTATTTCTTATAGAGAAGTAAACGCATACAGTTTTATCAACGTTCACCATCAAATTGTTTGAGCGGCACCAGTTAACAAATTGCCTCATAATAAATTCATAGGAACTCTGAAGTTCATCAGGACTCCTGCCAGAAACCACCACAGACATATCATCAGCAAATAGCGTTATTAAGAAAGAAGCTAAATTTTACAGGCAAATCATTTATAAAAAATATAAATAGAATCCTAGCACCAATCCCTGAGGAACTCCAAATCCAATATCGCGATTTTCAGAATAATTAGGTTCCTATTTTAACAGACATAGTTCTTTCATTCAGTCCAGGAATACGCCCCTAAAGCCCAAATTATAGCACTTTTCGAGTATGAACTCGAAAGAAAGTGTCACAAAAGCCAAATATAAATAAAAAATAGACCTGCCACTGACAGGTTCCTATCTAAACACCCATAAATGGATACGAAAAAATTTACAGAAGCTGATTGGGTTGAATAACCGCTCCTGAAACCGTGTTGAGCAGGATGGATTATGTTAAATACACAAAAAACACACCATCCTGGTGAAAAATATTTTTTCGAATTCTTTGGAAAACACTCTTATTTCATTCAGATTGATCTTCTTCAATAACGGGATTACTATGGATTTCTTAAGAACATTTGGCAACTTCGCCATTGTAATTGAAGCATTGATGATATATGCAAAGTATTCACTAATAATTTGGCTTGCCTCCAGAACTTTAGCAGATATGAAATCGATACCGACGCCTTTTTATTTTTTAAATCGTTAATGGCATCCTCAACTTCCATTTTAGAAACAGGATTGAAGAAAAAACTACTGTTTACCATAGGAGTCAATGTGCAAGATTGTGATAACTGATCTCCATAACGAATTATCAATTTCGAACCAGCAATTGTGGACAAATGTTTTACAAAAATACTAGCTAACTGACTTGAATCACTACACATAATCCCATCATTACGGTAACCACTCGATCTTCCAGTAAGATTATTTAAAATATTCCAAACCGTCTTATTTCTATTTAGGGAAGAAACGATAGTTGAAATATAAAATATATATTTTGAGGTCTTTATAAGTGACTTATGATGTTGATGTTTGGTCTGTTTGTAGTTATTATATGTCAGAGAGGAACCAATATGCCTATGCAGTCAATGAAGTTTTGAAAAGTTGCATTTACTTTGGATTATATCAGGTGATATCCATCATTGTTCAAAATAGTATTGAATATCATTTACAAATATCAATATCACAATAATAATAAAGATCAGTAAAATTGCATTTAGACAGAAAGGCCACAAATTTATCTACAACAGCAACGCTCGGCTATACTTAACACATCACTATTTGTTTCCACTAATAATAACTTTAATTCATCCAGTTTGTAAGTAATACACTGGGTGAATACCCAGTGTATTTCCTTGGTTTACGGCTCTTATTTCTCACCACATTCCATTCCGAACTTGTTTGTTTTGGTCAGCATGGAGAGAAGATTTACTTATTTCATTCATACTATTATTTGTCAACTGCACTTTTTCGATAGCCTAACCAACTTCAGTAAGAGTGAATTTCTTCAGGGGCTTAGATTTCACCTTCAAAGGAGCGGCAGTTAAATATTCCGCAACGCATTTTTCTTCGTTCGTAGAATGTGGCTGAAGAGCATCTGTTGCAGCTGATATGGATGTTACAGGTGCATGGGAATCTCCGAAAGAAACTGTTCGTACGGATTTACAGAAAGCAAGTTCAACAGGTAGTCATAGATAATTTTTTCAAATCTTCTGTGAAATAGGTATATAAATGATCGAATTCAATTGAAATAACCATGACTTCAATTTTTTGGTTGATGTTGACTCTTATTTGAGTCATCATGTATTGATTAGAGTCAACATCAATCAAAAAATAAAACGAAACTATCCAAATTCTCATTTTTTTTGTAAATGTTGATTTGTATACTTATTCCACAGGAGAGTAAAAGAGAAGTTCTATACCATATAAAAGTTTCCTTCAGTTACTCTACGAGATCTTTGAAAGCAAGTTTGTTGAATAAATATTAGATTGTTTTTATAGACAAAAAATAATTTATCGAATAGATGAGGTTGTGGCACGATGATATTATAATTTTGTTCATATTAATTTCCTTCTTCAATGGATTTCATTTAAGGATTAATAATGGTTTCGAAATATATATTAAATTAATTTAGAATAATTCAATTACAAAAAACATGAACAAATTCAACTGATATATAGTCAGGAACTCGTTAACTCGCTTATTAAACCATGACTTTGAATATTTCAACCAGAAGTTTGTACAGTCAAGCCACAGTGTATAGAATTTATACCGTGGTCAAACATGATTATTAGATGTGGCGCCACTGAGCTCAACGTGGCAACGTGGCAAACCCCTCCTGTCTCAATAATTACACCCTTAGTACGAGAGTACTGAGAGAGTCCTTCCTTCTCGTACAGACCTTCAAGTCATCAACACGTGCTCGTTAAGTAACTACGCGCCGCACCACCACAGTTGTAAACCTTGTAACCAAGCAAAATATACACGAAAACCCGATACAGTCTATTTCTCGTTACCGAAAGGGTGGTCCTTCATCACGCATTATTCAAAGTTTGCAAACGAATATTCTAACACTCTTTAGAATTAGACACGATGATTCACAGTCTCTAAGCCCTCAATTGTATCAACATGAACAAAATTCCTCACATCAAGCCGGTAGTCAGAGCCGTCAGAGGAAAAATAATCACTAATGATGAAATAAAGATCATATGGTATGCAAATGATGCAGTGATCGTAGCTTACAACGAGGACGACCTGCAGAAACTCTTGCACGCGCTCTATCAGAAGTCTGCAGAATACAACATGCAAATATCTACCAAGAAAAGCAAAACACTCGTCATCGCTAAAGAATCCCTAAGATATATACTTGTAGTAGTACATATACATGTAGTTGAAGGCAATCCTGTAGAATGATTGATGAATAATGGAGTTGCACTCCTTTTCACTACTTGGTAGTGCAACTTACCTTGGTAAGTTGCACTCTTACTTACTTTGTTGTTGTTCCAACTATTGAGTTAGAACAAGAAAAATAAAGTGAGAGACCAAGCATTTAAAGCCACTTCGGCTAGCGTCCTGAGGAAAGTGATATGGGATAAGAAGTACATACATGAAAACCAAGATTTATAGGACGTGCATAAGACCTCTGCTAACATATACCATAGAAACTCGATCAGATAACGAAAGAACAAGAAACATCCCACAAACAACAGAAATGAAAACCCTCTAGAAATATAGCAGGCTACACTCTGAGATATATGAAAAGAACTACTGGCAAAAAGAACTAATTGGAGATCGATGATGTGGTTGGATGGAAATGAAAGCAGCGATGAGAATATTATGACCATGTAAACAAAAGTAATGGTAATGGTAAACTATCTGAATATTGATCACGCCTAATGCAAGTCAAACTTATATAAAATATAATAAAAGCCTTTAATTATTGAAAGCATGATACAAAAGAAATGCACAGATTTCAGGGCGATTTAGTTCGCGCTGTCTCAGGTACCATTACTTGAAAATAAGTCCCGAGACTCTATTCTTCCACCTTACCTCTAATAATTGAAGTAGAAATGGTGAACAAAAACATTCCGATTATTTGTAATAAATTACATTTTTTTTTATTTCATAATAACATCGCCGATATGAAAAATTACGCCCTGAGAATTTTTATAGCCACAAATTCAAAACGTGTGTGGCTTATTGCACCATCTCTTCCAATTCCATATAATTAATTTCAAGCAGAAATAAATCGGTGATCATTTGGCTATAGCGATGAGAAATGACGTTTTGAGTAACACCTTCATCATTTTCGAAGAAGTACAGGCCAATCACTCCACTTGACACCATACGGATGTAATGATCTCTCGGCAGTTACATCAGGATTTCACTGCCCTATATGCGACAAACTCGGTTGTTTACATAGCCACCGGGTGAAAAATGCGAAAATTCGTCATCCAAACGTTATTGTTCACGTTGTTGTGACTTTGAATATACTGCATCCAAATGACAAAAAAAACAGTTATACAACGAACTAAAACCGGATGAACTGTTCATTTCATTACTTCCCCTACAGACTGCACTGATGCGAATTATAAGAAAGATGAATTAGTACCAAATCGGCACCTGGGCGGTACGTGGACTATTTCATCCTTAGGAAATCAATAAGAGGAACGGAAATCGCCTTGTAACTGTTGCATTTGTTTTGATGGCATCATTCGTCACTCCATGTCTGACGCGACACTATAGTAGTTGCGTAACATAATTTGATTAATTTCGAAATTATCAATTCATGCCCAAAAATAGTTTATAATGTGATTTATTCATAAAAATTTTTTCGTGTTTCACAAGGGTCAATGTTTTTTCCAGTTTAATGATTCAGCTACCTCAGATCTTCTCTTTGTTTAAGGTCAGGAATTTATATTACCGACGCCTCTAATTTCATTTCTCCTATTTTCTGATGTTGTCTGATCGGAAGACTTTCCTCCCTACTTCATGTCACTTTTTTCTTCTATTTAGTTCTTTGAAAGAGGTATTTCCTCTTATCTGTCATTCTTATTTTGATTTGTAGTATCTTTCTTAATTCCTTATTCTCGTGCTCTTTTCTCGTCTGTATTGTCTTCTTTTTTTGTTTATTGACTATTTCCTCAATAGTTTCAATTTTCAGTTCTTCTCTGATTTGTTGGTTAGTTATATACCATGGGGTGCCAACCACTGTTTTTATTACTGAATTTAGCGTACTTTGCAACAATCTTACTTAACAATCCTTATTATTGTCTTTCGTATTGAACCAGGTAACTCCTGGTATTAGCAGTATTTTTATTTTGTTCATCTTGTTTTCTAAAGAAAGTTTACTTTTAGGGTTGAGCAGCAGGTACAGTCTGCCGTGCAATTGCCTTGTCTTTTTTCTGTTTTCTTCTATCTGTTTGTTAAAATTCATTCTTTCATCCAGTATTACTCCCAGATATTTTGCTTATTTTGCTTTCTTTTTCAATTCTATCGTCTGGTTTCCTATTCTGACGTTTCCTGCTTTCTCTTTTTTTACTGTTGTTCCTCCGAAGTAGATTGCAACTGTTTTCGATGAGTTCACTTAGAATCTCCATTTATTGAAGTATTCCATCAGTATTCCATAGTCTATCCAATGATTTAGCTATTTATTCATCGATTAATATTTAGCATTCAACAATTAAATCAGGATTCTCCATTCCTATGGGTCGCACACACAATCGGGGGCTCTATTGTGATTGGTGACACTAAACTTCCATCTCTCTTGTATTCGGAATCGAGCACAAATGTTTATTTTCCGTTCTTTCTCTCTATATTCTAAGATTTCATCCAATAAAAACAACCCAATCGACAGATTATGTTTCTAGTCACGATCTGCTAAATACTGGGGTTCTATTGAAAGTACCTACTATTAGGTAATAAATTACCTGTCCCCAAATGAATTACTGAAAACCTGGACAACTCCTGTATAAACGAAATATTAAAGCTTCCTCCAAGTGGATATACTATACTGAGTATTATATTTTATGTTGTTTGATCCTTCTGCGAATTCAGAGAGAAAATATCAATGATGACCAATGAATGACATTCATGCATATACAAATGCAAATCAGTTAGGACAAAATAAATCTATTTGAAGATAATATTCTGTAAAAAAAATTGATTGTGAAAATAGTCATTATTATTATTAAAAGTTTCATCCTGAAAAATGAAAAAAATTGTAAAAATCTTATGAACTCTGAAACTTCTCAGAGTTCCATCCGAACACGTCATATACAACTATTAAGACGTTCATTCAACTTAACGAGGAAAACCACTAAAAATTCAAGCAATAAACCAGGGCACCTCATTCAAGAGCACTAACGATAGGATATTGTAGCATTAAATGGCAAAGCTCGTCAACGAAATCTGATTTCACTTACAGGAAGTCGTAAATTGGCGAAATTATGGCCAATAAAACGAAACTTTGTGAATAATTAGCGACAACATAAATTTCGAGGGAAAACTCCTAAGGAAACTTGACGTAACGTGCGTTGTTCCTGTTGCAATTTGTAATATGTCTGATGCAGTGACAAATTTTTGCTTCAAACCAACATCGCTGTATGCACGAATGGTACGAATAATAAAACAGAAGGATCGCGGATTACGATTCAGTTCATAAATTTGATCATATAATAACAAATGGGTATCTATCTTTGAATTAATTAGTCCCAAATTGAATACCTATTGTACAAACAATGCGGGGTAATTTTCATTAGAGCCGAACAATGATATCATTAATTTTTCGAAACAAAGAGGGTTAATGTGGAGCTTGTTAACGGTTCTTATGATAGCGGACAATATAAATACCCGTTGGCAATAGAACACGTCCAATTATTTTCTGCTGGAGAAAAATTCGATTATTTGATTCATATTTTAGAGGTCATTGGACATAAAAAGGGTATATTTTAACAAAAAGTCATTCATTATTTTCAGATCACTTGAAAAATTATCCCAAAATGACAAATTTAACTATCCTCTGATGAATTCACAAAAAAAAACAAATAAGTGAAATTTACTGATGTGGTGTCAGAAGATTTTACTTACTTGTTCATCTAATTAGAGATACATTCCACTACTCGATTTGTGAAAGAGAAAAAAAGAACTATTGAATATATCGAATTCTTAAACTCCGTTTGAAATAAATTTAAAAATTTCAAAATAGAGATTTAAAAATACGAGCTCATGCAGATTTTGCCTTTCTGATCTAATTTTAGTTGTCAATTTCATGCCCATGAACAAAATTAACTTTGGTCTTCAGATCATAAAGATATCATTGAAATTTGAAGTAGTTTTATAGTCATGTGTTTTAAATTTTTTCGGACGAAAATGATCGTTGGTTGGCCTTATCCTAAGAAGCTTATCTTTATCATCTACAGAGTTTTCCAATGAGAGGTTTCATTTTGACTAGGAGACCTAAAAGCAACGGACCGAAAACAAGGTAACAAAGCAGCTTTTATATCGGGATGCCTACGGGATGTTATCTAGAGAAATAAAGATCTGAGACTACACGGACAAATGATGACTTCGTTACTTGTGCGGCACGTAGCGCCATCTTGTTGTAAATAAAAACGTCCATATCAATAGCTTCTAATTCCGACAAAATACGGTGTAATATATTTTTTGGTAGGCCTAATTCTCAAGATCGATGAGGAATCAACCTGGATTTTGCGTAAATCATCATTGTACTCAGTTGTTCTCAAGCACACACGATTTCGATTATTCACATCACTAACTTGTCCCAACAACTAACAATTTCCACTATTACCGGCCGAGACGGTGCTTTACGACGATCAAAACTAAAAGATCCTTTAATTTTACGAATTGTAACTGCAAAAATTTCACCATTCTTGTAGTGAATTTTAACAATTTCAATGCGTTGTTGAAGCGTGTTTCGTTCCATTTTTAGTTGGCGTAGTTTTTACTTGTCCAACGTCTAAAGATGACAGCTCCCCACATACAGCGGGCTATTCAAAATGAAACCCTCTTGGCGTGATATCACATTATTGTTCCTCATTTGGACATATGAATGGACACTCATCAAGGATAAGAAAATTTTCATTTTTCGTTACTAGTTACTGTTCATGAAAACTATATTTCGCCATTAATTACGAAAAACACAAAATAATTGTAAGACTAAACTACTTGATTTACGTCTTCATTTCCATAGAATTTTATGTTGTTACCTAATACATATAATGAAGATTAATGAATTATTCAATTTTCACACGGGAATGAAAAAAATATTCTTAAATATCAAAAACACAATTAAAGATATGACAATGAAATGATTAGTGATATTATTACTATTTAAATCGAGAATTTCTGTGTCTTCACACCATAATCTAATTTCAATCTTTCCAAGAATATTTCGGAAGAAAGAATATGTGCTGAATTTAGAATAACAATTGAAGTTTTGTTTGCTAAAGCATTGAGATTCGTGAAAAAAAAACATGAATTTTGTATAACGATTCCAATTTCTTATATCGAAAATTCAACAACAGAGTCACCTGCTTTTTCTCTATAGAATATATAAAAATTCGAAAGAATTATTAATATAAACTTTTTATATAAATTAGGCTTATACAAATTTTATTCCTGAAAATGATATTATGATTGAGTTATCCGTTGGTATAAGATTTTCATTTCATCATAAGGGACCTACTTCGAAGGCAGTATATTGAACTTGATGGATAATACATTGCTTATTTTTCATTAACTTATGTTCAGCTCAGAGAGATGCCTTTTTCATCTCTTTCAAACGCCAACTCACTCACTAGTTTCCTGCAAAATCTTTGATCGTTCTTCCAGAATTGTACGCATCATAACAAACAACCACATTTATTACTCTTTCCCTACCCACAAATCATAACTACTAAGACATGCAATATTTGGCTACAAATCAGGTATACTTATATTATAAAATGCTGGGTATTTTATAAGGTACCTACCTCTACTCTGAGAACCTCAGTATATTCACGGCTGAATAATGCAACGATTTCCGAATACTTTCTTCTACATGAAAGTTTTTTGATAGCTAATACATAAAGAATGCAATACAAGCTTCAGGTTTGGATTAAGACAAAGTATAAAAAGAATAAACATTTCAAAAGAGAATGATTCTGATTCTTCCTTCTTTTGTCGATTCTTCCTTTCAAAAGCCTTTCAGTCGAATGTGTATGAAATATCAACCATTGTGATCTATGTTGTTGGATAAGATATTATACTATAATAACAGTTTCTTCAGAAAAGAAGCGAAGGGATACAGCATTGATGTTATTTGGCCAATCCCCATCTCAGGTGACATCCAGGCTGAAATTGTCAGAAATTTCTGAAGAGTTAATCCCTTGTAGAATTTGCTAGGATACCCTACATGTCAAGAATGTTTATTAGAGACCTGGCGATACCTCTGTGTCCCCATACACGAAAATCCCATTCAATATTCAGTCGGTATAAACGCAAAATTTGATTAAGATGTCGTGGGGACCCACACTGAACGACAGATGACGTTCGCGTTCCCGATGCAAATACTAATATCGTCATTTGAATTCACCTTGCTGACGACATCCCTTGAAGGTATAATTGTACAGGGTGGTTGGTCCGCATTTGATGTGATGATATTAAGGTTTTTGGTGGTGACTAGTCTGGAGTGATCATTCGATTGCAATGCCCCGCTAAACCAAATGGTAATTCTGCCGCTGTGAACACAATAGGTATCTGGAATGCTTGTCTTCATATTACATAATTATCCATCGAAATTGTTTCATATGGAAAAATTAAACCTTGCTTTCTGAATTTCCATCAGCAAATATTTTGAAAAGTGATTTGACTGATTTACTATTCGATAGAGATGTTGATAATGTAATACCAACAAAAAATATTCTATGGAATATTTTCACTACAATATACAGGGTGTCCACTTTTAAAAGTCCAAAACTTCAAGGCGAGATTTTACATGTAATTTTCAACAAGAAATGTCATATAACACATGATAATAAGTTCATTGAAGCAAAAAAATATATAACGAAAATCAGTTTCTGAAATACCAATAATTCGTAAGGCACGCATCAATGAACAATTTACAACCCACAAAAGTATATACTTGTTCGTGGGGGAATAATATAAAAACCATAAACTCCAAAAAACAACTACCAATGAGTTCAGATAAAACAAATACAATATAAGTACAACAAAACAAATGTTCTAAACAAAGTTAACCCTGTTGAAAATTTTCCTCCAAAATTCAATATCTTGCGACCTGATCCATGTCTTGATTCCTCTGGTGAAAAGTGTTCAAGAATTTACTGCTCTTAGGTTTTAAGGTAAGATGCTATATAAAACCGGTGCAAGGTAGGTAAAAGTTCGCAATGTCTTTCTGACTTTTCGACATGGTCGAAATTTGACGGTAATTCTTCAATTCAACATTTTGTGTTTTAACGAATTATCCCATTTTTCATCACACTATAGTTATCCTTATAGCCTCATCAACTTTTCATACTCTCAGAAAGTATGAGTCAGAAAGTATGAAATTGGCTATAACACATGATTATGACAAAAAAGTGAATGTATATATTTAGATAGGAACAGAAAAATGGTGTGCACCACCCTATATAATGGAAAGAGAAAAATATGCTCCATAATATAATTCATACCCGCAAAATCTCTTGTAAGATGCGAAACAGTTTATCGAAAATTCATGGATTGAAAGCTGATTTACAAAATCGATTAATTTTTAAATATGTAGATAATTATATGAAAAACATGACTGCCCACTCATCAAAAATTACATGTGCCATTAATGAAACTGCTATAATAAGAGAAAACAATGATATCATTCTTGACATACAAAAAATCAGACAAACAACCAGCACTCTTTTGTTTTTAATAACTGCAAAATTAAAATTAATGATTATTGAAATCAAAAGATTCAAAACTAATATAAACTGAAGTAACTTATAACAGTTGAATGATCTTTGTAGTTATTCAATTAATTGATTCAAAACATTTTGTCTTAATATAATAATAATAATAATAATAAATCGACCTTATTCAATGAAATATGTACAAAGACATATGACATGTTTAGATGTTGGACTAACCATGCCGAGGCGGAGTTTAGTCAAAGACTATGATAATAATAATATCCTATTTTTTATGGAAATGAATGCGATCGTAGGAAAAATTCAGTACACAACTTGAGTTATAAGAAAATTACGCCCTCCTAGAATTACCCTCTCGCCGCTTTGCGGCTCATGCGTAACTTTTTCTAGTCGTGCGTAATATGCGTCTTACCATTTTTATTATGTAATATCCTATCAAAAATTTTCAATATTTTTGAATCATATGAAAGCCTGATCATTCATTTGATTCAGTTTTTGATACGATTCAAAAACTTATATTAATTTATTCAAACTATGTAATACTAAATTTTCGATTGAGGAAGAAGAAGTCTAAGAATCTAGAGTCTAAGTAGTGCATCATTGAATCAAATGATTTCTCAGGGTAGCAACTATCTACGAGAAAAACGGTTGACTTTCATATGTATTATTTCTGATATTTCTTGTGATGATGATAAAAGAATTTTATAGGAGAAGGAAACTGATGATAATTGAGTTCAGTTTCAATTTTTGAATTCGATGTTTTCTTGTCCTTTCAGTTTCATATACATACCTAATCTTTATGAAAAGCCTCATTCCACATAAATTCACATTATATTTCTGTCTCCTCGTCGCTACCACATATGCATGAAAATAATATACAATGAAAACATAAGCTAACGAAGGTTCAGAAACGTATTTGATGAACTGCTTGTAAAATAGAGAACAAAGGTGGAATAAACGAAATCCATCTATTCAATTCCTACTACTTACATACTCCAAATGAAGCAATTGAACAACCAGGTTGCAGAGATCTTCGGGTAAAACTTAAACACAACAAGACACTTTGGTTTGTGAATCTTTCAAAAGAATTAAGTATTCAATATTCAGAGCAGTAATGAATGAAACCCCGTGTGTTGTTAGGGCTTTATGTGAGCTCTTTCGAAATGAAGATGAGGCAACATCCGTGTTGTATGAACTGGAAGTGCGGAAGATTTGCACCATCTCGTTTCATGAATTCAAATACTTTGATGGATAACATCTGCGAATTTCACATAACGTTGTTTTATATGTGGTTTTTTGGTCTCATGTTTGCTTTACATTATGGAATATTGTTTGCTTCTTACAGTGGGGGGATTCTATACTCGGGGTTTTCCTCAAAATAATTATTTATTATCATCATATACGAGTATGTTTGCGCTAAAATTATCCTATTGTCATCCGAGTATTGCATTCTGATAATTTAATCATTCCAGATTGTGAGACATTCTGGATTTTCCTTCAATGAGCGACACATTTTATGCTCGATGGCATTGTTAATTGGATGAATACAAGGAACAATAGAATCAATATCATTTTGACATAATGCCTGTAGTTTGAGTCGAAAAATGTTGTCTGTTGGTCCATAAGCACCAAAATTCTTGAACAGAAAAACCTATAAAGTTTCGAGGTAACTCGAGCGCTCGTTTCATGCACCAATTCCGTCCTTGAAAACTACATGTATAGGCTAGTGTATAGCATAGATATCTATGTATATAAATATACTTTATTATCTCAAAAAGTGCAATTGGTACATAAATGACGAGCGCTCAAATGCTCCTGACTTCAGGTCAGTGTCTCATCATTTTCCTTGCTAATGACTACCAAACATAGAAAAAGCATTGGCATCATTTTCACATGAAAAAAAAAATTTCGCCGATTTCGAACTCATTTGCAAAACTAAGCAATGAGCAGACCCATTCATTGGAAGAAAGGGCCAAACGAACCAAAATAACAATCTGAGAATGATCAATTCTCTCAATTACAAGACTTAGAGTGAAAAACTGACAGATTTCCTAAAGGAAAGTACTGGAAAGTTTTTTGAAAAGAAAAGTCAACATCCAAACTACGAGCTAAAAAGATTAGTGACCTATCATGAGAGACCAAGAGGTCAGCTACAAAAGAACTGGAAACAGAACAGAAATTGGGTAAAACTCAACTCCAAATATCAAAAGGAAAAGATCTATAACATAGGTTAACACCAAAACCCCACAACAGAGATCGTGATATATTTATAAACAAAAAATGTCAGAAACTTGATGGGAAGAAATGCCCATCAGGGCACCCTGTATGAGTGAGATGTTCGCTTATCATAGCAATAACCTTGTTCAGAGCCTATTTGAAATATTATTAATGCCAACAAATTTTTATTTTTAAAGTTTTTGATTATATTCTCAATTTCTAAAATTAAAGCATACTGGAAAGAAAAGATGCATTCTGAAGGTAGAGAAGCCGTACAGTGAAATTATATATCATCACCATTATGTGCGTTCGACATTTCATCTTCCAACGAGGTGAAAATTTACCAGAATTAGAATTGAAACTATATAAAGATAATAATAATATTCTTTGATATAGACCAATACAAAAATTACCTTCAAACAATAATGGCATAAAGGAAGAAAGCATGAGACACTAAATGGCTGAAAGGGGTTATCCTAGTTTGTTGTTCCTTACATGTAACAATTCACATAATTCAGCAAAAACAACAAAGCAGGTACGCCCATCCTCTATTAATTAGTTTCGCTTCATCGTAACACCTTCAATCTGCATATTTCGAAACTTCGGGATATTAACCGGGAAGAAAGGGATCATTCCTCTGCGTGATAAAGATGAAAAGCCTTCTACGCTTCCATTAGCAAAGTTCAGCAAATTGCCCCGATGAGCCATAGGGGATTTATATAATTGTGTGTTATCAAAATAGTTGGCTTTTGTCAGTGTAAAATAGTTTAATGAAGTGAAATATTGCGGGCGCATTAACAAGGCATATCGTGTGAAACGGGTCGACAAAGTAGGCTGATAAATTAATGGAGGCAGTTGAGCCCACAATAATGAAAGCGATGTAGGGCTCTGGAGGGGTTTCCTGTCTGCAGCAGACAATACAGAGGATGTAGTCGCTTCTCAGGTGTAGCTCCGGAATGTACATCGTTTGAAACATGGCGGTTAAGGATTAATAGTTCGTTCTTCAGAGCTCGTAATAAAGGAACCACAGAAGGGCAAAGTTTCATTCTCCGTTCTCTATGAAATGGTAAACATTTACCGACGAAACGAAAGAAGTCCTTTGACAGGGGTGAGCGGTGAGGCCACAGACAATGCTGCGGATCTAGTTGTTTCGGAATCGTTATGAACAGAGTGGTTTCGCACATTCCATGATGGACTATTTGAAGAGATTTCAATTTTTCTCATTTCGAATCTAGATGAACACTGTTTGTTAGCATTTTTTCGAATGATACATGCTTTAAAAACGAATTGATACAAAACGTTAAAAATTTTACAGTTACTATTCGCAAAACTGGTCGTCTGACGCTTCTTTTCGGCCGACAATATTGAAAATTGGTGAAAAAATTTGAGCTGTGGGGCTAGTTAGTGATATGAAGAATCGAAAACGTGTGCTTTGCTCAAGAACAAGTCAAATTATTGCAGCTGAAACCCGTTGTGTTAATGGAAACCCTGGATTGTCGATGATTTTTTTCAAAACTGAAATTGGAAGATATCCTTGAGAACAAAGTTTATTCTCGACAAATTGGCGCTACGTGCCCCAGAAGCAGCGAAACAATCAGAATTTTCAAGAAAAATTTCCTGAGGTGATTACAATTGGCCGAGATCTTGTGATTTAATATAACAGTTATAGACTTGTTCTTTGGGTCGACATGGTCTATGCCAATGCTGTGCAATCGATTCAAGATGGAATTAGTGGAGTTATCGAGGATATACCTTCAGACGCATATATGCGCATTGTTCATGGAAAATTGCCTTGAAAGGATATCGTATTGCAATCGTAGCCATAGCGGCCATTTGGCTCATATAGTTTTCTATCGTTTAATGGTATCTGCCTCTTCACAATGAAACGAACATCCATTGATTTCTTTCAAAATATGCTCTTTTTCAACTTGAAACCTATGTATAGGGTGTTTTACGTGAGCGGGCCACTGGATTTTGCGGCTTATCCTTCGAGCAATATTGAAAAGTGACCCATCACAATGATAGTATTTTTCACGGGCTATCCGAATAAGTTATCGGAAAAACTATCGAACCAAGGCATGGAAAGTTATTGAGGAAAAACAATTTTTCCAAAAAAAATTTTTTTTTGCAAATTCGACTGGTTTTCAAAATAAGAAGTTCTAGAGACAGTTTCGCACCAATTGTTTCTTCACTCGAACTTTCAGTTCTAGAAAACAGAAAATTTTTTCTTGAAAAACATACTCAATAATATTTTCCCATATTTTCTGAAAGCTCAAACGATTCTGAATCCGAATATGTAAATAAACTTAACAGCTCATAATACACTACGCTGAGCTGGTCCGAACTGATCAAGTATTGCCTCCAATTATTCATCTTCGAAAATCTTCACTCTTCCACCGCCATGCTGGTTTCGACGTCAAAATCACCGTTCTTGAAGCGTTGAAACCACTGTCGGCACGTTCTTTCACTAATAGCGGCCTCACCATAGGTATTTGAGAATATTCGATGAGCCTCAGTCAGACTATTCTTAAAATTAATTTTCTCAAAAAAAAAACATAAATGCATAATTTACTGAGAATAACTGCATTTGCTTTCAATGAGGATAAAGGACAATTTGGATATTCTGAAACAGTGCTGAGAAACAGGGTTGTTTATGAATTTTACTGAAAACTTTCAACCTCATAAATTTCGAACACCTCCCTAAATTTTAATGAGAAATTCAGTATTGAATGAAAGCTATCATCAATATCAAAATTTCAATAATAATCAGTAGGTACCGCCAGCCTGACTTGTGGAATTATATTTTGGATATTATCACAAAATAAAACACCTTGTGCATCATTTTCCAAATAACAAATGAATGCTCACTAACAACTTTAATTACTCTATCAAAAAAGCCAGTTGTATTTTCTGCCATATTCCGTATTCACATTTTATTTAGTATTTAATATCAATAAAATAAATAAAACACTTGACTATACGTTCCACAAATTTTAATAAAAATAAATAATGTAATGATGTTGACATGCACGTTTCGGGTTTCATCCCATTATCAAAACTAAATATAAAATATACACACAAGTACATATAAATTCTACGTAACAGATGTTAAAACCGGAGACAGGCGAAATACTAATTGATCGTTCACAATTGGGAGATTTTGTTTTTGAGCTGAAGATATTTCCAAAAACTCCAAGAGATCCAAACGTTTACCTTTATCACCTCTGTGTAAAATTTTTGTTTTATTGAAATCTATAAAATGATTGGAAGTGATGCAGTGATTAGAAAAACCCGTTGTTGACTTATTTTGAAGAATCGATCTTTTATGTTCTTCAATTCTAATTCCAAGAGATCGACCGGTTTGACCTATATAAAATGCAGGACATTCATCACAAAACAGTTTATATACACCACTTAACTGTGAAATGTTCAGCCGATTCTTACCACTAAAAAACATTGTTCTTAAATTTTTCTTATTCGTACATATAACATCAATATCGTTTTTTCTGATTCTTTTACAAAGTTTATCACTAAGAGATGGGATATAATTGATGTATACAAATTTTTTCATTTGATTTTCTAACTGAGGTGAATATACTAAAGTTAACAATCTCTTCTGTTGTTTTTTAAAAATTAATTTGTTTATTATATCAGGATGGTAGCCGTTGTTCCTGGCTAACACCTTTAGAATTTGAATTTCTTTATCGAAGTTAATTGCTGACAATGGAATTGAGATCAATCTATGTACTAGGGTGTGGAATGCTGACATATTGATCTTATAAGGGTGTGAACTGCTGTTATGAATCAGAATATCAGAGAAAGTGGGTTTTCTGTATATATTAAATTCAAGATGTTCATTTATTATCTTTACCTGAATATCCAAGAAATTTAAACACTTATTATTATCTTCTATTTCTAAAGTGAACTGAATTGAACTATAAAAAGAATTTATCAATTCTAAAAAGGATTCTAGTTCTGAAGTTGAGCCAGTCCATATACAAAATATATCATCCACATATCGCTTCCAGTATAGTACAAAATCAGTCAAATTAACGTTCGCAGGGGAGAATATTTTCTTTTCTAAAGCTGTCATGAATATTTCACTGAACAAGTTTGATGAAGGGGAACCCATTGGCAGACCATCTAATTGTTGATAGAATTTTTCATTGAACTTAAAATAGCTTTGCCCTAGACATATTTTAAGAAGTCTCATGGTCTCTTCTTTCATATAAACAGTGATTGAAGGGTTTTCATCTAGTTGTTGGTTCACTAAGTACTCGACCTCTGTAGTTGGTATAGATGGAAAAAGATTTACTACGTCAAATGAGACCAACCCTGCATTTGTGGGGATTTTGAGTGTTTTTAATTCATAGTATTTAATATGTGATATATGTATGTCGAATCATTTTGAATATGGTCATTTTAATCTCTAGATTATTGATCGGTTTCGCTTAACATTAAAATTGTTTCGTAGTGACAGATTTCAAAGAATATGATGCATATTATCTTATTTCACCCGAATACCTACAGACATTTTGAAATTGCATGTTTCTTCTGGATAAGATGATTATTTCAACTGCATTCCATCGGATGAGATAGACAGTCGCAATCATTGCACTATAATTATTTATATAATGCAATGATTACGACTGTCTAGAGTAAATTACCCAAAAGCATTATCTCCATAAGGGTGTAGGTACACTACCATTCTGTTCTTCAGTGCAGATTCATTTTGATTCTCTGCGGAAATGGCTAAATCGATTCTTTCAATTTTTGAAAGAAACCTTGGTATTGCAGTTAAGAATAAATTCACTGATTTGTTTTTACAGAAAATTTATAGTTTTTGTTTTATATTACTTTGAATTAATATAAAATTTGAAAGGCTTATTAATTGAATCTTAATTATTTCAATGACGAATTCAAACATTTTTTTAAATTTTTATTTTTTGATGAAAAAATAAAAAACATGCCATCAAGAGTTTAAAAAAAAATACAAGTTTTTGTGTATTCAATTTAAAAATTCAGAATATCAATAAATGGAAATATTATCAAATAAAAAAGCGATAAATGACAATAGGATCATGGTAATGTTTTAGAAAAATTAGTAGTTCCATGATAATGAAAAATTTTCTGAATTTATCCACGAAATAATTAAGATAGATACGCTTGAAAAATTATTCAATTTTCAAAGTGATATAAAAAAATATTATATTGTGCAACAAGGGGGGAAAGTCCAACTTTTTTTTTCAGGCACGAGCCTGAAAGGCGAGTGACGCAAACACACAAGCGAGAAAAGAACTTTCTCCACATGTTGCACACTATACTTTTCCTACAACTGCACAAATTTCAATAATTCAAGTAATGGACCTGATTCAAATCAAAATAGCCTTCGTTGACAGTGTGTGCTAATTTATTGCGTTAGCATAGAAACGACTCAAAAGCCCAATTTCATTGGTCTACCAAGCGAAGGGTGGGCAAAATGCCGTGAGAAATAATATTTCCCACAGTATGAGCAATACATAGTTTTGAAATTGAATAAGCTATGAAGAAAACGCTACTTTTCATAGAACTTATAGGAAAAATATTTTTTTTCTGTAAAAAAATTTGCGAGTTCATTTCAAACTGTCATACTGGAGTAACTTCATATCTGAAATATCACGTATCCGCAGGTTTGTCTTCAAATCATCTGCATGTGCTGTTCAATAAATGTGCTGTTCAAGTAGTGCTGGACAACCAAGAGAGACCAGTAGATCATACAAATAAATCAAATAAATCATAAACAATAAAGGCCCCATATTCAATCCCTGTTGCACGTCCCGTGAAAGCTCATATTCGTATGAAATTTCGTAAAGAATCCATTTAAACGATCAATGCTCTCTAATATTCTCCGAGTGAGAAATTCTCTTTCGACTACATCCTTATGTTTATTCACTTCACAATGTTACTCGCAACAAAACGAATTCATCACGTAGAACTACTTCTCCTGATACATACCGAGTTTCAACATCTGCATCGAAAAAGTTTTCTTTATACGAGCATATATATCACTCGGATCCCCCTTGTAAATTTCCCAGTTGTGAGAAAATCATTTGTTTTTATAAAGTTGCCGACAGAGCAGGTGATGTTGTTTCGAAACTGTAATGGAAAAGTTCCGTTATTATTCATCATAATAGCGGACAAATTGTGAATAATTGAACAAGTGTCCATCTTCGCTGCAACACTCCGGGGGAAATTATCGAGTTGGAATTTGTATTGATGACTTTTTAATTCATTTTAGAGGACATTATTACGTTGTCAGCATTATTCGAAACATGAATTATCTATTTAATCTTGTAGAGTTTGCGGGTGTGATAAATGATGTAACGACATCGAAGCAGGAATACGATCTTATGTAATATAATATTATATTATAATGGAACAAGATTGGAGAAGGTTTTTTCGGTTGACTATCATGTTATCTGAATTTTTTCTAGTTTACAATGAACATATTATTTTATTGGAGTTGTAGTAACCACAACTTAATCCATTGAATCTTCACAAACATTTAATTCACGTTTTCTCAAATATGTCATCTCCAAAAACTCGCCAAAAACTAACAGTTACTATAACTTTTAGTTTCCTAAGATGACAACATTCTTTTCGAAACTTACAGCGGATTAGAGTGTGATCATTGCAGTATTTCGTTATAATAAAAACTGAACCTCTACATTTCGTAGCAATTATTAGAATGTTAGAGTTTTTGTATTGCTTAGTACCAGATTTATTTTTTGTAAGCTATTCAAGCTATTCTATTTCTGTTTTGTTCTGTATTGCTATTTCGAGTTACATATTTCAATGGTGAATTCTTCAAATGAAAACACTTTCAACTGGGTTCCACTGTATATTTTGATATATTTCAGATACAAAAACTCGAAGATAACTGAATTTCACTGATTCAGTGTGTCAATTTGAAAATGTATCACTCCCTATATCTCGGCCCTCATGAAAATCAGAAATATGCGAAATGAGTTGAATTTTGGTTCATAGGAAGACATTTAATTCGGTTGGTTCCAATCAATTAATACCGTGATGACAGCAATCCCTAAAATCTCAAATGGGAAAAAAGTTGAGTGAAGCATTTTATATGTAATGCTGCAATTGAACGATAAACATTGTTAGAAATATCAAACGGATTGAAAATACAGAATTGAGACGATTGATTTTGAATGATTATCATATATGTTACCTTACAATTCAGTGTGATCTTACTATTAGTTGCGAAAATCTTAGGAAAGCCAAAACAAAATTTGGTGAAAGAAACCAAACCTTCTATAGAAACTGTAATAAGTTACAAAAAAGGGGGTAAGGTACTTTTCTCTAATACTGTGGTAATTCCGTTCATTCTTCCACATCTTGTAGAACAAAATCGTGCTAGAATATATCAGAAACGCACAGTTTTCATGGTTATATTTTATTATTCTATGTTGGTGCTCCGAACTTTCCGCCACGGCTTTATCTGTCAATTCATGAATTTGCCTTAAAGAAATCAGTTCTGCCAACCAACATTTTTCAATGCAAAAATCACTAAAATATATTTATGGAAATATTTCATTAATTTCAATGAAAATGCAATGAATTAGAGAAAATAATGTATAATACTCGTACAGAAGGTTCATTCTACCACTCGTTCATTCCAAAACTCGCCACTTCGTGGCTCGTTTTTGAGTTTTGAACTCGTGGAAGAATATCAATGCCTTCTGCACTTGTATTATAAATAACTATTAGAAAACAAGAATATTGATAATGGAGTGGATGCTTTGTTCAGCGGGCCATACGAAATAATTAATGCCAACAATTCTAATGTTGTGTTGAAAAAAAACGATAAAGTGAATCAAGTGCATGAAATAGGGTAAAATCGTACTTCTTCCATATAGATAATAATAATAATTCGGACAATATGTACAGATGGTAGGTATTAAGGAAATTTGAGAACATAGCTTTAAGAAAATGTAAATAGTTAAGTGTACGTTTTAGGTCTTTTGGAATTTTTATTTTATTAACATAGAAAAAATTTGATTTTCAAGCGGAGGAAGTTTAATGTAGGTTAAAGTTCAAGCCCAATAGTGATATCTCCACAAGGTAGACAATTGTAATGCATTGGTGAATTGCCAATACTTTGTTAAATGTCGTCAATGATTACCTATTTATAAACTATATTCCGTTATCAATAGCTGTGCATATAAGGTGATTTGAGATAATTCCATTGAGAGTACTAGATTAGATAGTTCTATATATGACATTATTGTTCTTTACGAAATAACTTGTGAATCTTGAGTAGATGTACTTGTTGGTGATTCTTTGAGTAAACCTCCTCTGGTACTCTCATGAATATGTGTATTTATTATAATGGAGAAAAAAAAAGAGCCAGATCAGACAATTCTGTTGGCAAGATATATTTATGAGTATTTATGAGCCAAAAGAAACTATGGGCTAGTTAGATTTATAAGATAGTGGATCTACAGAGTTACGGTACAAAATGTATCCACTCATGATTCCTCCACAGTATAAAGCATCTCTAATTCCCTAACAATACTTGGCTCATTCGCCATTTTGCAACCTCTCATAGTATCGTTACATGTTTCAGAACTTTTTGTCCGATCAGATGAATGCATCAAAATCATCGACTCCTTGTTTCGTTTTCAGTTTCAATTGGAACTGATGTTTCAAAGAAGGCAGAACTTAATTTCCAAGATTTTCTACGCTCCTATTCATTCCACACGATTTGAAAAAATCTTCCGGAAAATTAAGCAAAGACATACGTTGTTTTAGTTTCCAGCCGTTACTAGTTGATTTTTTGATTGATAGTTTAATACATCGGCGAGAATTGTACTAAAATTCCTGATGAATGTTTACTTTGATATTTGCATTGAACAGTTAAGATCTCATCTGGAAACCTAATTTATTTCGATACCATAATGTCATCCAGTTTGTATTGAAACATATTTGAGGTTAGGCAAGGTTATTTTATTCTTTAAAACAATAAAAAAAAATCCTTTCAGTTTCATATTCTGATAAATGAAATGTTTCCTTATAAATTCTTGGTGAGCAATCCGAGGAAGAGCTGTAAATTGTATTTCATGCATTTTAATATCATGGTCGATGCTCTCAAAGAAGTTCCCTTGGTATTGAATTATCAAAAAGAAAACCTACCTAGGGATTGATATATCACAGAACTGGAATAGAACATAATATGTAAATCAAACCACTCATGGTCCTGAAATACATGCTCGTTGAAATTGAGAATGTGGATGGAATTGTATCTGAAGTAAGTTTCTGGCTTTATAACGGAAACCTCGGTGAATAAGAATTGAATTACTGCAGTTTCCTGTTGAGATCTGGCATTTTAGAGGATGAAGAACATCTGCTGGAGAAAGTCAAGAAGCAGTGAAATCAAATTTTTTCAGAGTGAAAAAGTCGAAAATTTTAAATTTGTATTTTATCAAAAATTTCTTTGTGAAAACATGAATGTGAGTTCCGATGCCAAATGAGCGAAATCATCCATATAAATTTGTTTTAGAATCTTAACTCGACAATTTTTACCAAAGTGGGCAATTGTAACATTACGATACATACAGTTGAAACTGATAGCTGATAGCAATGAAAGGCAAATGCCAGGAATGTGAAATTCTCGGTGAAACCATCACTGGAGTTTCTTAAAATTTTTAGAACAATTTCTATAGACATTGCCAGTTGTACGCTATGTAGAGTGTTGGTATCAGCATAATTATGTAATTGATATGACGTTACTTATCAAACAGGAATCAGGGTTTTACAAAACTTATGTGATAATTTCACCGAGGATTCCACATAACAAGTGAACAAAGTAATTATTTATCTGGCACCAGCCTACTAATCAAACAAAAAAATAATAATGAAGTTCAAATTTGCGTAGCTAGACTCGATATTTTTGTAGAGTATGATACATTGATATACATTGATATTTTCGATATCCCTGTAGTGTCCTCCTAAATAGTTCTAACCCTTCGTTCTAGCTCTCAAAATTGTAAATTTTGGAGATAATATAAAAGTTGCTTAGAATATCTCCAAAAATGTCACATTTCGAAAGGAATCTGATTTGAAAAGTTTGTATGTTCAAGTTGTTGTCAATCATTTGCCTTGAAAAAATAACTGTGCCGCTCTGAAATATTGGCATAAAAAATTTTGTAGAGGAAAGTTATATTATCTAATTGCTGACATTGACCTTTCATTTGTATCAATACAATTGACGAAGAATAGGTACCATAATGATTGATAGAAGCATGTACTTTTTGATGATATTAGGCAAATTGAAGAGTCCCCGGTCTGATGCACAGATGGCGGTGCTAGTATTATATCCATTTGATTTTCAGTTAGTACCAACCATCAAACGATACCTGTCCTAATTTGACAGCAGTCCGACCATTAGTTTGTGATATATTGCGTTGTGCACTCACAACGCAAGCTACACTTGGCTACTTTTGTTATTTGCAAAAAGATGAAAAAAAATTTCGTGTGCTGATAAAATATTGTTTTTTGAAGGGAAAAAATACACTTGAAGAAAAATCTTGGCTTGATGAAGAGGTTCCGTTCCGGGGTCTGCACCAGGAAAATCAATCATCATTGATTTGTATGCTAAGTTTAAACGAGGTGAACGCAGTAGACTCCCAAAAGAGACTGTCACCGACTAAAAAAATCGAAAAAGTTCATAAAATAATTTTGAATGACCGTAAAGTGAAGTTGATCGAGATAGCAGACATTGTGAAGATATCATCTGATCGTGTACATCATACATCATTCACGAATATTTGTACATGAGAAAGCTGTGTGCAAAATGAGTGCCGCGCGAGCTTACAATCGATCAAAAGCAACAACGTATTCATGACTCTGAGTAGTGTTTGAAGCTGTTTAAGTGTAAACCTGAATTTTTGCGTCGATATATGACAACGGATGAAACATAGCTCCATCATTTTACTCCGGAGTCCAATCGACAGTCAGCTGAGGGTACTGCACACGATGAACCTAATCCAAACAGAGGAAAAACACAACAGTCAGCTGGCAAGGTTATGGCATCAGTATTCTGGGATGTGCAAGGTAAAATATTCATTAATTACCTCCAAAAGGGCCAGACCATCAACAGCGATTATTATATAGCGTTATTGGATCTTTAAAGGAAGGAAATTGTTAAAAAACGGCCCCATTTCAGTAAAAAAGATGCTCTTTCATCGAGACAATGCGCCGTGTCATAAATCAATGAAAACAATGGCGAAATTGCATGAATTGGTCTTCGAACTGCTTCTGCATCCACCGTATTCGCCAGATCTGGCCCCCAGCAACTTTTTCCTGTTCTCAGATCTCAAAAGACTTTTCGCTGGAAAGAAATTTAGCGCCAATGAAGAATTAATCGCCTAAACTGAGGCCTATTTTGAAGCGAAGGACAAATGGTACTACAAAAATGATAACGAAAAGTTGGAAGATCGCTATAATCGCTAAATCGCCGTCGAAGGTAACTATGTTGAATAATAAAATCGAATTTTCCAGAAAAAAAGGTTTTACTATGGTAGAACTTTTCAATTGACCTGTTATGTGTAGAAGACAGAAAAAATATAACGACCCCTTTTCACGTGGAGCAAATTACCATGAACTTTGATCTTAATAAACATCTCTCGGAAATTCATCAATTTTCGACATGGCGTGAAAAGACCGAAAGCGTTACGTGCCAGATAAAAAATTCTCGCGTGCAATCCAGACTTTCGAAATGAATACATATATGTATAGTCAAGTTACCCCGTATATTTATATTCATGCAATATTCGTGTGTTGACTTTTTACAAACTACCCTGACGTAATATGAACCTGTTATGAGTTATACAAGTCAATTTATTTCGACGAAAAAATTCTGCCTCCGATAATGCAGCGCGTTCACGGTAACGCCGTCTACCACGTGATATTGTCACGTGAAATACGTGCGAACAACTTGGTAGGGGGTGGCTGGGAGGAGGTGGGTTCGGTGTTTCCATTATTTCAATTTTCCTCATAACTTCTTCTGTAGCTCGATGTAATGGAAAACTTATGCACATTTTCCCCTAAACATGCGACGAATGGTAAATATTCGATGCGTACATTTTCTATGCAAATGGAATAACTGATATTCATGATGTTTTTCTATGGTTACATGATATTTCCTCTGTAAGTCACGAGTTCCTTTTTAGCGCGTATTAAGGAAACTGATAAAATTTGATTCACGTGAAGTTTTTTGTTAATGCTACACTCACTGGAGTGTGTAACGGCACGCTAGTGATTTAGTTATACAATGCAATTGCCAACAAGTGTAAGCTTGCTGCTTGAGGCGGTGTTAATGGCATGTTTTTGTATTTTTAAAATACAGAAATCTTCTTCGGTATACATCATTTGAAAAGTACAGTATTATGTATGCGTATTTCAGTTTTTGCGTTTTTGGCAAGTAATCAAGATATGAGCCTCCAATGATAGAAATACTAGTTCTCTTGCCTTATTTGACAATAACATCTGTTGATGTCTAGCGATATGAATAATTTTATATCAAATCGTTAGACTTCTATTGAATCTCAAAAATCGGCATAAGGTTTCTCGAAGGTTCCTGGATTTTTTTTTTATCATTGAATTCATTTTTGTCACTTATCACAAATCATTATCTATCGACCTTCCACGATGCGTTTGCTTGAGTTATGAGAACCCATGGCGTTAAAAAAAAATAAATCTTTCTGAAACATGATCCACTTTTTATCTCGGTGCTTCTTCACTTCTGGCTCGTTTAGTTCGATTACGATGACATGCTAATAACCAAGTGCTCAGAAATTGTTGTTATCATATACAATGAAACCTGCTGATTTTGACAACTCTATAATATTATAGAGATGTCTGCTCATAAAGAGTGCTCTTAAAAAGAACGAAATTTTAACACAAACATTTATAATAATTGCAAATATTGTTCTCACATATGTTGATTTAAATTTTATCTTTTGATTAATGTTGACTCTAATCAAGAAATGGTTAAGTACTTCAAATTATAAGTTATAAACGTTAAATTCAATCTTATAACATGTTTTTAGTTCATGTTCTTGTTTTTTCTATTTTTGTTTCAATGAACATTTCAAAAAAAAATCATCAGCATCAATGAAATTATTGAGTGTTTAACATAAAATAACTGTGATATTTTTTATTGATCTCATCGATAATCCCATTAATACATAGGTGAATAAAATTTCGACTTTTATCATCTATTCTGAAACCCATATGCATTATTTTTAAGATATGTGTTAGGTACTGTAATTGTTTTACAGTCTCAAAATTCTTGAGAGTTCTATGATTCTTTGAGTGTCCTCGTGTTTTTCCTTTTGTTCAATAAGTCAATTTGTAAACTTCATTCCTTTCTGGTTTTTCAGTTCTCCCATTATTATTCACTGACGAATTGTTGTTGGTATTCCTTGGCTTCAAAGCTATGTGAATCCCCTATTTGATATTTCATTCATTTTAGATGTAATTGTACCGATATATTATACAGAGTGTGTCTTTGACTTGTACAGGGTGGGCAAATGAATATAAATAAACATTTTTACCACTAAAGTATACAAGAAAACACACTGGTAATTGTTTTGAAGTTCATACCGCAAGAGGGCGTAATAGCTACCGTCGAGTAGAAAAATGAATTTTACTCGAAAATGTTTCATATGAAGTTAAAGAAAAAATATCATCACTGCAATCCTTGAAAAATTTTTTATCTTTTTGAATTGTCACTTTAGATTTTACGACATCACATAAGGGTAGGGGAAAGGGAGAAATCTGATTGATTGAAATGCCTGTAACTTCAGTTTGGCTCAACATTTTTGAGCAAATTACAAGGGTAGTATTCATTTTTGGCCACCTTCTTTTTTTTCCGAGTTATAAGCGAAAATTGGAAAAATGGCGATATCGAAAAACATTTATATCTCCGCTAATACTGATGATAGAGCTATGAAATTGAAACATTATACCGGAACTTTTTTACGTAGAATCCAGTGGCGTGCTCGTATTTTCAAAAGGGTTTTCAATTACGAAGGTATGATCCAAAGTATATTTTCTGAAAGCTCAATTTTTCGTGATTTCAAAAATATATAACATTGTATGATTCGGATCAATATAAATAATAGAAAATGGCCAAAATCCTCTTTTCACCTAAGGGTCTCAATATTTCTATGGTTTCAACTGTTGATGAACACAGAAAAATTGAACTTTCTATAACAAGAGCAGTGTCCTTCCGTTAATCTGATTATTTCTATGCTTTTCACTTATTTCTACAAAATTCGAATCTAGATATGTTTTATAAATTTTTTATCTAAAAATTGATTTGGAAATAACAGAGAAACCACAAGATCGAATCTTCCAATCGAAAGAATTGTATTGAGATGCATGTATCAGAAGAATATTTACATAGGTCTCCAGAATCAATACGCACAAGAACCAATCCATTTTAAACAGCATATGAAACAATGCATATATGATTGGACTCAACAATTTAATTACGAAGGGACAAACATGAAATGATTTTTAACCTAATAATGACAACAATTGCGCAATGCAAATCGACACCTCTTCTCGATATTTCAATAGATGAATATTTGAAACTGTGTTCAAGCTACCTAAGAAACTTTTTCCAAGTTCGTTTATCTTTTCGAAACTATTTGTATAAAATAAATATAAATTCGAATATTGTAGAAATAAGTCAAAAGCATAGAAATAATCAGATTGACGGAAGGACACTGCTCTTGTTATAGAAAGCTCAATTTTTCTGTGCTTATCAACAGTTGAAACCATAGAAATATTGAGACTCTTGAGTAAAAAAAGGTTTTTGGCTATTTTCTGTTATTCATTTTGATACGAATCATACGATGTTATGAATTTTTGAAATCAGAAAAAATTTAGCTTTCAGAAAATGGCACAAAAATCTAGTTTTCCCATTTGGAAAAACATAACTTTGGGTCATAGCTTCGTAATTAGAAACCCTTTTGGAAACACGAGCACGCCACTGGATTGTACGTAAAAAAGTGCCTGTATAATGTTTTAATTTCAGAGCTCTATCATCAGTATTAGCGGAGATATAAATGTTTTTCGATATCGCCATTTTTCCAATTTTCGCTTATAACTCGAAAACAAAAGAAGGTGGCCAAAAATGAATACTACCCTTGTTAGTTTCTCAGAAAAAGAGACCGAGAATGGGGTATCAGATTTTGTCTATCTCATCTGGTTTAAAAGTTGTAGTGCTAAAACATCGAAATTTGCCCACCCTGTACAAAATAACATGAAAATGAACTCATCATGTACAAAATAACATGAAAATGAACTCATCATGTACAAAATAACATGAAAATGAACTCATCAGTTTCACATGGAAATCAATCTTTAAAATTCTATATTATTACCAAATATATATTTTCTTCACATGTATCGGACAAAATGACATACTATGTCGTTTTGTCCATCAGGATAGTATTTTTAATATTGAAGCACAATTTCGTCATATTACGTCATAACCGTAATAACAAGAATACATTCAATATATAACGAATATTGTCATGACACTCTCCACAAGCAATTTAGAAACCAAGTGAACAAAAAAATGCAACCGGCCAAAACACATTTGTGGCTATTGCACCAGTGAAACAGGCAGTAGGATGTCAATTTCGTCGCAGGATTGTCATCATCACAAGCAAGACCTGAATTACTGTAAAATACCGAGGTATACGGCGCAATTTTGAAAAAATCCAAAAGTTCATTTTGTCCGCATATGTCGTTTTGTCCGCATTTCCCCTACCTACTGCCTTTACGTGATTTCTTCATGCACAAAAATTGTTTTATTCTTGGTTTACGAAATAGCAGTCGATAGTATTCGAAGTCGTGAAATTTCTTGGGGTTCAATTGAACAGACATATTTAAATCTGTTACAGCTCACAACCAGTGTATTGGACCACATCTCATGTAAATGTAAATGTATATTAAGTCCTTGCGTGGGTCCGTCGACTCTTGTCCTTCTGCAACCTTGAATCATTTAGAAAAATTTCGCTGAGAAGTATATAATCACGCACAAAAGATCAAATGGCTGCTTTGTTATCAAACCACTATTTTTCATCTAATCTAATCTCTCCTTTCATTTCGCCTCAATCCCGATAAAAAATGTTCAAATTATGTATCGTACCAATTAAGCATTCCCAGGGGGTAATTAATGCAGCGTTTAGGTCGAGAATCGCCATGCTGAATTCAACATTCATGAAAATTATAATATAATACCTGGCTCGAACATAAAAACATGACTAAGAGGCATTAGTGAGGATTTCAACACCCTCCATGTCATAATAGTGTAAATACCCTGACTTAGGAATTCGAGCGCTAAGTGGGTTATGGAAAAATCCAATTTAGCTCGATTCGAAGAAAGGATCCGACCTGGAAGAAATATTAAAGGTTTAGCGCGGAATTATCCTTTGTTTTCGACAAGAATGGAAATGTCGAGCAAGTCCCTGAAAAGTTTAATACTTTCTTTGTTTTAATAGTTCCTCATCTGGCAGGTAACGAAGGCATTTCATTAAAATTTCCATCACAGAACCTGCGGGCGCTCGTCGGGAAAATTTTCACTACGAATTTGGTGAAAATATTGTTCGGAGTTGTTTTCATCTTAATCAGACACCGCCATCTTTGTCGTGAAGTGAAAAATGTGAAAGATGCAGGTGTCGTCCGTTGAATAAAGAAATGTACGAATGGGAATTGGAAATAATGCAATTCGAGTTGAATAGTTTGAGACATAAAATGACACTTAACTATCTTTCAGTAGGACTGAAGATTTTCTGAAAATGCAATGCTGCAAACTTATGAAAATCGACAATAAATTATTCAGGGGTGAGCATAGCACAAGACAGAAAAAAAAAGTTATTCTCAGAGTCATTTCGAAATTTTTCATTGACTAAAATGAAGCAATATATCATAATTAAATTTTGCTTTGCAACGCACTTAAAATACTGCAATGAGCCGCCGACTTCAAATCTTCTGTGGCATGATATCGAAAAACCTAGAATTCGATGGAAATTGTCTCCATATGCGTTAGTTCTGGTATAGTTGATGAAATAGTTTTCTATTCCCACTCTTCAATGCCTCGGTAAAAGCTGAGAAGTTTAGAGATTGTATGAGTTAGGAGAAACGGATGATTTCTGTTTGCAACTGTGTTCTATGAGGTACTTCAGGCACCTAACTGTTTCGTTTTTCACGCAAAAGCAAATGGATGAGAGTTTCCTCGTAACCTCTTAGGCCCGAAGCTCGAAATTCCGAACATCGGCTTATGAATACGGATCCTACCCACTGGACAAATCACTCGACCATTTTCATATTGCAACAATACATTTCTAGCAGAAAGTATAATCTGAACGGCTGTGTAGTACTTTAACGACTATTGGCCATTGAAAAACGAGTTTTTTCACTATTTTAATGTTTATCAGACATGGTGCAACTGTAAATTTGTCCAAAAAAAATTTTTTTCAAAGTTCAGCAAATTCAAATTCATATTTTCGATTATGAAGCTTAAAGTGGTATTTACGGTACACCTATACTCCAGAATCATTTGAATTTAGCGCCAAACGAAAGTCGAAAGTGGTAGGGGCAAAGACGATCAGCTTCTGATTTATTTCATGAAGCGAACGGTTAATTCCTGTGTGACACTCAAGATCAATACATCGTTTTTTGATTTGCAATATTGGACATTTCGGATTCACGTGCATCCCAGTATCCCGGAAGCATTTTTCCGTTTCCTAGCGCAACTCCCCCAATTAATAACAATGCTTTCTGCGTACATGTTATAAAATTTTGCATATACACCTATATTGTCATATTTATATTTAAAATGATAATTTAAATTTTTTTCTTTAGATCGGGCTTATTTTAGTTTTGTTTCTATTCAATTTCTCAATTTAGCTCTCTCATTTAATAGGTTCTGAATTTATAATTCTTCAGATCATTGGATATTTCATTTCTCCCCACGATACAATGGCAACAAAATTCAATTTTTTATTCTTCTATGAATAGTTGGTTTATGCACAAATAATAGATAGAGGATTTACGTTAACTTCAATAATATTTCATTTCAACTGTAGGTATAAATGTAAATGGAAGCCGGTATTCATACTAAACAAGATACTGTGCAAAGTTATTTGAATATCTAATTTTTGAGAATAACAATCCTAATTTTTATACTCTACCTACAGAAATTTTATTGAATAATTTAAAATCTCAAATTGATGCGTTTTATTCCATAAAAATTTCTTATTTAGACTACAGTTGAATTTTTAGTTGATTGAATTACTCGAAAAAAGTCAGTTCAAATGAATAAAAACTGTCTGGCACCACTTCTTATATTGTGCAATAAGACCCAATACCTTTCGTTGCAAGCACACTTTTGACTTAATGTTTTTGATGAATAGGTACCCCCGATTTTCCGAAGAGTATCGGTGTTTCAAAAATATCACCCGTTTGAGAAATATTCAGTTTTTCACTTGATTTTTTGATGAGACACCTTATATATAAATATTTTTCATTTAATAATAATCGATAATATTCGATATAAATTGGGAAAGTAAATAAAAACCCAATTAAAATAGGCCTGTTATGAAGAAAAAAATTCAAATTATCATTTCAAACATAAAAATAAGAATATAGGTTCGCATGAAGCATGGTTAAGAAATGTGTTAGTTGCGCTAGCCACATAGGAAACGGAATAGAGATTCCATTCCTGTATAAGTAACTTATTCCGATTGGGAGATGACAAATAGATTTGTTTTTAATAACAAAATTATGGCAATAATTGTGTAACCATGCAGTGTCTGATGATGAAAGAGAAATAAGTTCGAAACTATGTGGTTACAAAATGTAATCCCCAAATTGTTAAGACCATAATAAAGGAAATAAAAATATAGGAATAATTGAACTTTTTATAATCATGATCACCAATTAGTAATCGCTGAAACAGTTCAATTAAGCATGTAGCTTCTCCTAGGCAGTCAGTGTTCTATCGCAATGTTTAACATAACAACATAGAAACTACTTTCCTTATATCATTGCAGGGGCGGATCCTGCCGATGTTTGAGGGGAGGGCCATAGAAAGTCACAGCTCATATAGGTTAACAAAATGGCGGAATTTTTTTGTTGGTACCTACTGTACTGTGTTTTTTCATAGAAAGATGTATTTTTGTAAATCATATCATATTCAGTTTCCAAAATTTTTATATTAAAAAAATTTCACATATTTCATTAACATATGTAAATTTATTTCACAAGAAAACTCAGGCGCATGGAAGTATAAGGAGTAGTTAAAAGAAATCCATTATTTTTGCATGAAGAACAAGGCTTCAATTACCATAGTAAGAATGATCCAATTTAGGTCAAATATCCAAGTTAACAGTTGTGCCTTAGGGGAGCAGCTCTTCGTAGATAATTCCCTTCCAATCTCACTAAACACACAGCAAAATCTTCTCGACCGTTTCCGATGGCTCACCGCGTTTGGACCACGACCGTTTTTGCTTGACTTTGTCGTAAATGATCCACTTTTCATCACCAGTTACCAAGCCTTTCAAAAATGGGGCGATTTTGTTGCGATTCTGCAGTGATTCGCAGTGGAAAATCGGTCCATGCGGTGTTTTGCGATAATTCATGTGGATTCCATACATCCAGCATCTTCTTGAGATCAGCCTTATGCAGAAAGTGTTCCAAACAGTTCATTGTGCACTCTTAAGCTCTTGAGCAATCGAAACAGGACTCGACAATGTCCATGATTTTATCTATATTTACGACAATTTGCCTTTCAGTGCGTGGTGCATCTTTGACATCGAAACTACGAAACGGAATCGATGAAACCAATATTGCACATGATTGACTATTATAGTATCAGGTCCATAAACACTATTCACATTTTCAGCAGCCTGGCTTGTATTTTTGCCTCTATCTAAGAAAAACTATAAAATAAAGCGTATTTTTTTTGCTTGTGTTTATCTTTGTGGCGCGCTCAAACTTAACTGAGTCAACTTATCACAAAACTGTCAGAATTATTTTGTAGAGCAAAATCTCGTTTTTATAACGCCATATAGTGGAACCCGATCGGACTCGTAGAACGCGAGATACAGATAACTAAAGCCATCTATTGGAAAAATAATGGATCCTTTTTTACAGCACTATTAAATAAAAACATATGATCAAATATTAAAAACTCAATAACAAATTCTAGTCTCCTATTTTTTTGACTAGCGTATCTTTGGATAATATTTTCAACATTCAGACTGCTGCAAATGGTCCTGTGTATATGCATTAATATCAATCCATTCAACATTTCTAGATCCATTCAACCATTCTAGATCATATCCAATCTTTCACCCTTCTAAGTGCCCACGCATTTTTTTCGAAGATTCAGGATACATTTTTATATTTATAAGGTCTGCGAGGGGGGGGGCATCGCCCCCATGGCCCCCCCTCTGGATCCGCCCCTGTATCATTGATGAATTTATTCCCCCTGAACAGAAATAGCCTAACCCACTCACACTTGAGTTCGAATCAATATTCCGTCCTTTATATATGAAATCATATTTCATTTATTACTTTCCACAACTGATCGAAGGTGAATGTGCTGAACGTCGATAAAAAACCTCTCTAGAACTTTCTCTATTATCTAAATACTTGATGGATACCTAGATACTATTTGCAGTGAGCAATAACTTCATTGGAAATAATTCCGAAGTACTCATCTGCTCACCTAAAAAAATCTAATTCTTCACGGTATTGACAGTCCCCATTTCCACGATGGTATCTCCACCCACGCGATAGGAGAAATAGATATTTCGAAGGGTGAATGAATATTTCATCAGGCCATTTTTTCTGTTCGATGATGTTTTATGAAGACCAGCTCAAATATCATTAGGGGGCCAAAAGTATTTCTACATCGCAAGCGTTGACGCTGCCAATATTAATTTATCCCGTGATCGACGTGATATCAATCCAAAAGAAAAGCAACAAATTTATTGATTTAATTTCATGAAATAGAATTAGATAGTGACTGATCAACTTTGACTTTGAGTGGTTGTTGTTATAAAGTATTATGGACTTTCTCTTGTTACGTCACAGATATGTAGTTTTATGGGAAACTAATGAATAAATAGTCAAAAAGTATTTTTAAAAATTTATTTTCATTTCTATGCTCTAAAAAGGATACAAAAAATCGAAGAAAATCCGTCAATGCATTCAAATTATGCAATTGATGAAATCTTGTTGTGAGATTTGATTGTGACAAATATAAATGAGTATTTATGACGAAAATGAACCTAGTGGTTAACACAAGTTCAAGGTCGTCTATTACACTTTGGAGTCCCTGCATAAAAAATCTCCCGACAAGGTTTTAAATATATGAGTTTCATAATGAAAATGCATAGATGGATTTTCGACGTTTTGAACTTTTTTTCGCCTCATCAGAGCATGGAAATCAGAGCCTTTTTTTATTAAAGATGCCTTAATATTGCATGCGCGTTCATAACAGTCTAGCTCTTCAATAAGCAGACCTTCAATCGATTTTAATCTACTCAAAGCTACGTTTGCTTAACCTGCAGCGAAAAGCTTCGGTCTTATACAGGGTATTTCCTAATTGAATATATTTTTGGGGATGATTTTTGGGCCCATTTCAAGAAAAAAACTTCATATGAACATATCTCCCAAACGTTTTACCTTTTGAGATACAGGGTGGAAAAGTTTTCTGAAAAAAAAATGAAATCTGTATTCAATTATGATCAAATTTGACCTCTTAATTTTCATCTGAAAAATTCAAATCTACGTATGTCTCTGCATGGTGATATGATCATGCAGAGAAACGGTATCATTTTTTTGAGCGAAAACCGTGCATCGGATTGAAACAAGTCAAGTGACAAACTTGTTAAGAAATTATTGGGAATTTCAAAAATGGTTTTTATTTCAGGAAAAATCAATGTCTACCAAAATAGGCAGGTCAAATTACTTACGAACGCCATTGGTGGAAATTAAGAAAAAGTGATACATTAAAAAAATGCCTCTCGATTCATCCATACATGTATGACAAATTTCATTACAATATCTGAAGTATTGTATGTATTGTAGATATTAATAATGAATGACGCCTTCTTGAAAATTTACCACCCTGTATTTCAAAAGGTAAGACGTTCATATGAAGTTTTTTTCTTAAAATAGGCCGGAAACCACCCCATAAATATTGGCATTCAATTAGGAAACACCCTATATATACAACTACATGGTCAACAGTGCTGATCTGCATTTTATGTACATTGGAAGCCAATGGGCTTTCAATGGAAGAGAGATCTACCGATTAGGAAATTAATATACAGGGTTCTCCATTTTAAAAATACCCGTTCACATAAAATTTTTAGGTTTATAATGCTTTTTTGTATTTCCTAGTAATGAATTCATATTTGCCCAATTAAATATTTTTATAGGACTACTATAAACTGAGTTTGCTATTGAATAAAATATAAACAATTACCCTGTACATCGCATAGTTTACTCGACAGGTTTGTCACTGAAGGCAATTGCTTCTGATAGGTTCTCTTATCATCGATCTTACCATCGATTCTGTTTCTTCTAATGATTTTTTGATGTTGAATTTTGTGGGTATTATTTGGAATCTGTTTAGTAGTCGTTGTAGGTCCATTTCGTTTTTAGCCATCAATAAAGCATCAATATTTTAAATGAATGTGTTTCAGTCACGTTTACTTTTGGAACCTCAAAATGGATAACTTTCTTAAAGTGATTTCTTCCATATTGTGCAATTCAAGTAGCATTAGTACTTTACCAAAATTTTATTTAACTGATTAGATCACATATATTCCCTTTGTCGATGGCAAGGATATTTTATCTATAAATGCTTAAATCACACTCATCTTGTCTCCCCACCCCAATTCCTGCAGTCGCATCAAGTGCAGGATGAACTCTTGTGACTATTGTTTCCGGTTTCCCGGAAAAACACCACGAATTTCCTCGAATTTAATTGTAACTGTATCAATTGTGTTCAGCCTTATATATCCTTCTTACTGCCAGAAACTTCCTTAATCAACAGCCTAAATTGAAAAAAACAACATAAGAAGCATAGGGTAGCGGCCCTGGAGTTGAACCAGTCCAACAAATTTGTTCGATTAAATTAATTAAACACATACCATCAAGGGAGCAAAAGGGGAATCGAGAAATAGTTCAACCTCCATTTGTTGGCAAACGACTTGTACCGTTTTTGCAATTACTTAACTCGGCGATGAATTATGACTGAGGTTTCAATTGGGATAGGTCAAACGTTGTTTTTTCAATGAGGTTGAATCGAATCGATTTATATACACCAACGAATCAGTACACAATTGTCTGTGCCTCATTCCAAAAGCAGATGTATTCACTAATTGTTGGAAGCAGTGGCTTACGGTTTATTTCGTAATATTCATGATATTACAACCTGAAGAATTTTCAATGTTTCTTTGTGTTCTATAGCGATAATGTTAAGAGCAAACAGAATACAGGATCAAACTTTATCATTTTGGGTCTTCCATCAGTGATCAAAAATTATACTCAATATGAGTTTTTGGGTCCTCGAATGAAAAAAAGCAACAGAGGTACCCAGATATCTAGTTCTTCTTCTTCTTCTTCTTTTAGCTAGGAAGTTCCCTGTTTGCTTGGCCTTGGTCTATTCTATTCATTCATTCATTCAAACTTGGTCTATTCTGCAGATATCTAGTTTTTGAACAAAACTCCCAAGTCTTAGGGTTCCAATTTTTTTAGAGTAATGAACGAATCGATCAAAATTAAAATATATGAACGAAACAAGTTGTGTTTTTTCGAGAGGTTGAGAACAGAAATATAGTTGATATGAATTATTATCATCACAATATCACATATAATCTGATATAGATAATTTCATGGCATATACCTATGATTTCTGGCATATGTCCGCCGCGGCTCAGAGTTACATAGTCCATTCGATCACTCCAACTTTCCACTACTTTTTCTAATAAATCTGGCACCATGGCGATCAGCATATGTTTTAGCATGAAAAGAAATCGAGAGGCGTTGAATAGCACGAATGAGGAGGGCCAGTAAACAGGACCACTTCTGGAAATAAAATTGAAACTAAACTAATTTTGCAATGAATTGGTAAAGCGCCCTGTTTGGCATCATTATTATTATTATAAGGTGAAAAGTTGAGACCAAGCCAATAAACCCACAAAATTAGATATATGCAAAAATACACTGATACCTGAAAGAATGCATTACAAAATAAAAAGGAGATTCACAGCTCCAGAAGTAGCACTCACTCGCGACGAAACCAGGTGTCTTATTTTTTTTTAAAGCATTCACAGAAAATGAGTTCACCACCGAAGAAGGTAAAAAGTTCCAACCAGAAAACACGCGGTTTGATATGAAGAACTGTCTTTACGATATTTTGAATCTCTCCTTCCTCAGGTTGTAAGCGTGACCTCGCAGATGGTCGTCCAGGTTCAACTGACCACTGAGGTTAACCCAAAAAAAGTTGTGGAGAGCACGGAAAGTTATGATGAGATCACCATGCTGCCTCCTGTCATTAAACGTAGATAAATTCATGATGGACAGTCTTTCACTATAACTGGGACTTAAGATGACGTAGGGTAGGCGAGTTGCCCGTCGCTGGACGCTCTTCAACAATGCTGAGTCTCTACTAAATGATGAACCCCACACAAGGCCAGCAAACTCCAATATGAGTCTAACGTAAAGTTTGTGAAGGATAGCTCATGTGTAGGGATCACATCCACCAAAAGCTTTCTGAATCATGAATAAGGTTCTTTACCGCCTGAAGAATGCGGTCGGACCAGCTAAGGCTTTCTGTCAGAATAACACCAAGGCCAGCATGACTACAACAGGTAGCGATAGATATAGACAGACGGGGTTTACGAGCACTCGAGTGCTGAACAACACACTTTCAACGGTGAACCAACGGTTCACTTTCTCCAGGTCTTCCTGAATCAGATGAGCTGCCACGTTGGGGTTAGCGAATAATTTGGTATCGTCGACAAATTGGGAACACTAGAATTGAAGATCTTGGGTAAATCAGAAATGTAGAGGAGAAAACATAGTGGACCCAAAACAAAACCCTGCACTTCCAACAGGTCTCGCCTAAGAGAAAGATCTATCTACCCGAACCTGGAAGGTTCGATAGGTAAGAAATGCTTTAATCCAAGAAAGCAGGCGGCCGCGAATCGCAAGATGTTCGAGTTTATGTAGGAGAAAATCATAGGGTACACGGTCAGATGCCCGAAAAAAATCCAGATAAACAACGTCAAATGTATAAGCTTTATCTAGAGACTCAGACCAGGAATTTATGCATTCAAGGAGGTTGGTAATGAATGATCTTCCAAGAAGAAAGCCGTGTTGACATTCAAGAATAAGGTTGCTCTATAGCTATGTTCAAATTCGAGGATACTATTCAAGATAATCTTTTCGCATACTTTTGCCACAATCGGAACCAGAGTATAATACTCTGCTTCACGTTTATCTCTCTTTTTGTAAATTGGTGTTACTAGTGCTTGTTGCGCCGTCTTGTAAAAACCAAATGTCGTCGATTTTCATCTGATTAATATACAGGGTCTTTCACGAGGAACCTCACCCATATTTATACGGGAAACTACTGAACGTATTTTCATGAAATTCAGCACTTATAAGTATTTCACGATGCTGATGAAATCTAAAATATTTTCAAGGCATGAACCTCCGGTTTTTCCGGCAATGACGTCAACTTCCGTTTTTCGAATTAGAACACCATTTTTTTATTGCAGAAATAGATTCCTTAGAAAATTTCAAGTTATTTTGATGTAACATTTTTCAATTTTGGTTGGAAAATTCTCTCTGAGCGGGAAAATTCGAAGAAAAAATCGAAAATAGAGCTCCGCTGAAACAAGAATAACTTCGATGTTTTTGGATGGAAAATTTTCATTTTTGGGATTTTTCAAGATGTAAGATTGATGTATCCACTCTGAAAATCGAAATCGCGATTCATGATACAGGGGGTGAAAAAATCGCTTTCAAAGTTAGGGATGACAAAATCGTGAAAAATCAATTTTTTCAAATTAGAACCCCATTTTTTTATGGCAGATATTGAATCTACGTTAAAAAATAATGTGAGTGTATGCATCACACCCTTGCCCTAAAATGGATATTTTCTGAGTTATTCACAAAAAACTGTTTTTCGTCTTGAATTTTAAGCTATTTCTTTTCCCTTCACGCCAAAAAGATGAAATTTTCAGGAACTGTTATTTGAACCATGCTGTAGATTTTTCACCCCTTCTTGAAACCGACTTCAAGTTACCATTAGGAGAACCATGGCAAACTCTCGCAGTTATAACTAGAGAAGATGCTCAAAGTTTTGACCGTTAATTTCTAGACATTTATTTATACGTCTCAGGAATGCTTCGTGCGTTGCTCTTCTTATTTCATCGGGAGGAAGAGATCTGCAAAAGTGTTTAAAAACCAAATTGAGTTTCAAAACTATGAATCTAAAAATCTAAACAAACCTGAACGCATTTCTGACTCGTTCTATGTAGTCATCTTTATCAGTCAGGGGAGTTGAGTAGACAATATTTTTTATCCTACCCCAAACATAAAAGGAGTTAAATCGGGTGAACGTGGTGGCCAAAGATGTGGACCATTGTTCGCCAACCATCGATCTTCAAATAGCCTATAGAGGATATTTGACACATTGAGTGAATTGTGTGGAGGCGCGCCATCTTGTTGATACCATAAGTCTTTATGGTTCTGTACTAGCGGCTCAATTATTTGAGTCAATATGTCAGAATATCTATCTCCTAAGGGAGAACATTCTTTAAATAATGCAAACAGGTGTAGTGTTCTATCTCACCAGTTAAAGTCTCATCATAAATGTGAACATCGAGAATTGCATTATTTTTGATGGCGCAAAAAACATTGGAACTCCAGGTCTCTTGAAAGTTCCATTGTCTGAAGTGGTGGTTGTTCTCTTCATCCCAATAATGACTGTTATGCCTATTGAAAGAACCATTCTTTGTGAATTTAGATTCATCTGTCCAAATTATACAGTCCAAAAAGTTTTCATTCTCTTGAAATCGAATCATCATAGCTTCGCAAAACTCTGTTCTCCTGACGAAATCAGTTTCCTTCAAATGCTGTACCCTATTGAATTTATATGGGTGCATTTTATGTTTTTTTAATATTCTCCAAACACTCGATTGAGATAATCCCAGATCAATCTCGGCATCTTTGAGAGAATTTTGAGGATTCACACGAAAATATGCAAGAACTGTAATTTCGTTGTTCTCATCTTCTACTACACTTTTTTCTCTGTATAGTTTTCTTAACGAAAGATCCGACATTTCCCAAGTTTGTCATGGTTCTGTTAATGGTAACTCTCGTTGGTCTGGGTCGGTCAGGAAACCTCTCAATGAACAGTCGAATCGTTCTATCTACAACTTTATTACATTCTCCATGAAGTAGAATGAGATTTAAATAATCTTCATTGGTAAAATTAGGCATAGTGATCGATTTTATAACTTAATACGAATTATCACCAAATTAATAGTAAACACAAAATGCTACTGAATATAGAGGAATTTGGCAGATGTAATTAATGATATCTATCATTGAAAAAAAAAGAATGTAAAACATGGTAAGTTTTTGCATATGGTTCATAAGGAATTATTTATTTATCACTGGAGAGAAAACCGATGGCCGATTAGTTGAAATAAAGAGGTTTCCGATACAAATTCGAATCAAAATTCGCCATCTATTTATGAACAACCTGTAACTTTTTTCTCTTGCATATTAGGGAAGTAAAATCTAAAACATGGTTTAAGTAACAGTTCCTGAAAATTTCATCTTTTTGGCGCGAAGGGAAAAGAAATAGCTGAAAATTCAAGACGAAAAACAGTTTTTTGTGAATAACTCAGAAAATATCCACTAAACGCAAGGGTGTGATGCATACACTCACATTATTTTTTAACGTAGATTCAATATCTGTCATAAAAAAATGGGGTTCTAATTTGAAAAAAATTGATTTTTCACGATTTTGTCATCCCTAACTTTGAAAGCGATTTTTCACCCCCTGTATCATGAATCGCGATTTCGATTTTCAAAGTGGATACATCAATCTTACATCTTGAAAAATCCCAAAAATGAAA
Organism: Harmonia axyridis; assembly: GCF_914767665.1. Lineage (NCBI taxonomy): Eukaryota > Metazoa > Arthropoda > Insecta > Coleoptera > Coccinellidae > Harmonia > Harmonia axyridis. The sequence goes on along the minus strand of NC_059504.1, from coordinate 28,439,355 downwards.
ATTTTCCATCCAAAAACCTCGAAGTTATTCTTGTTTCAGCGGAGCTCTATTTTCGATTTTTTTTTCGAATTTTCCCGCTCAGAGAGAATTTTCCAACCAAAACTGAAAAATGTTGCATCAAAATAACTTGAAATTTTCTAAGGAATCTATTTCTGCAATAAAAAAATGGTGTTCTAATTTGAAAAACGGAAGTTGACGTCATTTCCGGAAAAACCGGAGGTGCTCATGCCTTGAAAATATTTTAGATTTCATCAGCATCGTGAAATACTTATAAGTGCTGAATTTCATGAAAATACGTTCAGTAGTTTCCCGTATAAATATGGGTGAGGTTCCTCGTGAAAGACCCTGTATGTATGGCTCGATAGCGCTCGCCATTCATCCTAACTGCAGCTCCTTCCTCATTTCGAAAGAATTGAGTACCGATGATGCTGCCAGCGTGTAAACCACACCAAACAGTCAATTTTAATGGATGCTATGGAGATTGGTTAATGGCTCGAGGATTGTTTTTGTTCTATAAACGGCGATTCTGCTTATTGACGAAGCTAGAAATGATCCTCATAATCTTAATCATAATCCTCATAAATACAATCCTTCGATAAAAATACTCATCTTCGGTCAATTTAAATTAGCACAACCAGCAAAAATGCGTCGTAAACGATGGTCATTTGGCTTTAATTCTTACATGAGCTGTATTTTATAGGCACGTAAGCCGAAAGTTTTGAGTAAAAATTTCCCAAGGCCAACAAGTGTTGACCTTGGTTTTCGACCACAGGGAAATGCCATTACTTCGCCGTTATCAACTTTGATAACGGCGAAGTGATGACATTTCGGCGTCTTCTTCAACAAACAGCAGCAATATTCTCTTCGGTAATCACATGTTTTGTCTTGTTGATGGTTTTAAATCGAGAAGAGTAAAATTGCTTGCTCTCTAGGCCGAATAATTTGACCGTAAAGTGGACTCCATCTAGTGCTCCATCCAATCTTCGCGAATAGATTTCCACAATTTGGAAGCTTTGTCTTGGCGTTGAACGATTCATGATGAATTGCCAAAAAACTTACCGAACAAAAATGTCAACACAGTTTGACATTCTCAACTGTCAAACCATAGACGACAACTAACAAAAACACCTGTGGAAAGACCAAAATTAAAGATAAGAGATCTTTCAAAAAGTATCAACGTACACAAAAATGCTCCTAAATGTAGAGTTCACAATTTTATATTGGTCAGTCTGATAAAATTCAACGATCCATCATCCACCTGTGAATTCCAAGTAGGTACTCATAAATAATCTCGACCATTCCGATAAGGATCTCTCGAAACCTCTTCGAAGACTCCCGTTCTCCAGAGTCGAAAAGTGAAATTAAAATATAGAATTTCACCCCCCATCGTCTTTCGACCAAATATTTCGGTAGGTACGTGAATACAAAGACATGACGAGGGCACAGATTCCATTATTATTCACTCTATACGTAGCAGTTTGGCGGAGGCTTCCGGCTCAAGTGCCGTGAAGATTTTAGAATATCTCTTCACACCCCACGACGTTTCAACAACCAACATCTCGATTAATATTCGCCCGAGTGTGAATATCAACAAGGAGGACTGATTCCGAACCGTTCGGTGTACGGCAATTCCTCACGAGAAAAATGAGTTTCTGAGAGAAATATTGAAGGTTAGGAACCGTTAATCATCGATTCCTACACTCACTTAACTCTGCATTGTCCGCATGACCTGAAAAGCTTACGACCTAGGGGAACATAAACTATAGCGACAAGTAGAGACAACAGCAGTATATTGGAAGGGGAAGCTCATCACAATGAAAGCATGGGAGTTTTGCTCCGGTTGTAAAATCCAACTTCCATGCTTCAGTATAAAAATTATTTTGAATCAATGTATGAAACTGAAAGTACCGCTACAATTTGCGCCATAATCTTGACTTCTGTTGCCAATGGCTGTGTCTAACAGGCGCTGTTTATTTGAACAGATATGTAGCGGTTAAATGATTTTATACTTGATGATGGATAAATTATCCTTCATGAAGTATACTCATTCAACTGTTAATTATAATATATATTGATGTAAACATTTGTTGATTAAAGAGTCAACGTCAACCAAATAATAAATAAAAATTTTCTAAAATTGTTGTTTCAATTGTAAATGTCGATTTGTACTTGTGTTTCACAAAAAGAACAAGAAATAAATCAATGACAACTTGTCGTAATTGTGTTCTATATATGAATTCGTACCAGAGAAACTGTTACTTTCACTTAAATTTATCGATGGCCATTAACCTAAAATCTAAGTCCTTTATCCCAAATCTTTGGCCAAACTCTGAATGAAATTAGAAATCATCTACTACTTCAATGTGCACCATTGCCTAAATTCGAAATTAAAACTCAAGAATATCAACAAGAGCCTATATACTAACAATTATTTATATAAATATGGAATCGCTAACTTAATACTCAATATTATGTTGAGTACCTTTCGCAGCAGGATTGTTCGACTAAATTGGGAAAACCTGAAGAATTAGAAATATCGGAAATATCCAGTAAATACTCAATGTTTGAGGGAAGACAAAAAATATATTTGTATTATGAATTGAAATATCAAGCAGAATGAAATATGTATATAATACTACAGGGTAATCTCAAACATTCTTAAAAAAGAAAGCCCCTCCACAGATGGTTTATTAAATGAAGGAAATTATAATTTTCTTCAACCAGAAATATTACGAAAGAAAAAAACATTTTATCGTCATAAAATATTGAAAAGTGAGGAGGAATTCTTTTTCAAGTGTGATTTGTAGCAGATTTGCCCCTCTTTTAGGAGTTCTTCACATTTAAATACGAAATTTCTCCAAAATATTGTCAACTTCAACAGTCAATATATGTATAAACGGATATAGATGAATAGTTGGAAATCAAAAAGTTGATTAACAAACAGAGTATTTAACGGATAAAATTTCAAGATCAAAATTAGGAAAATTATGATAATTTGTTTTTTACCTTAGGACGACTATTTTAGCTCAATCGATGATCGATGATCAATAAAAAAATATAAGTATTCCGTATATGCTAGAGTGGTTACTTCAGGTCCCAATTCGAGATATTTCAAATTTCCGTTATCGTATACACGGTGGACAAATGAATGGATGGACAAAATTGATTTTGCCCTCGAATTCTTTCTAAGTAACGTGGTCCCTCATTCTGACAAAAATTTTTATAATTTTCGTGTTATGACCCAATAGCTTCGACTCAGTAATAAAAAATTCGAGGACAAAATCGATTCTGTACGACCATCCATCTGGTCACCGTGTACATCAGGGTGTCCCAAATTCGTTGCTCACTGAAATCATCTCGAAAACTATAAGAACAAATTTTCAAAGACCCCGATCTCTTTTTTCGAAATAATATCAGAAAGCAGATCAAAGATATCTTGATCTGTTCTCGAATTACATGGGGGTCTCTGAAAAATGACTGTTTCAAATATTTCGCTGTATATTCTTTTCTGTTCGAAACATTCGAAAAACACTTAAACTTTTTTCTTCGGTAATTTCTATGGTTTATAATACGATACTCATAAGAGATCATAGAAATCAATCACTGTTTTAAAGAGGAGAGTTGATGTTCTTTAAATGGGACTCCACATATTTTTCAACGCAGTTTCTTAGCCGCAGATTCATTACACTCTTGCTCCTCACACCACTCTGCAAGATTTTCAATGATTGCATAGAGCAAGAGGTGTTTACCGACGAGCTGAAAGTAGCTAAAGTATGTCCAGTCTTCAAGAAAGGAGACACAGACTATGTTACAAATTACAGACCCTTATCTCTATTGTCAGCTCTGTCAAAGGTTTTCGAAATGATCCTGAAGAGCCGACTCGTTGGGTTCCTCGAAAAGCATTCGGTACTTCACGATTATGAGAATGGATTCAGATAAAATCGGTCGATTATTGCAGCGATGATCGAAGTGCTAGAGGAGATAATAAATGCCTAGGCCTTCGACACAGTAGATGACGAAATCCTGTTAAAGAAACTCCATCATTATATTATAAGAGAAAAAGTCAATAACTTATTTAGATCCTACCTCACGGGGAGAAAAGAGGCTGTCGTTTACAACAACAAAACATCCAATCAGAAAGATTTGAAATCTGGTGTCCCGCGGGGTTCCATACTAGGTCCGATATTGTTTCTGATCTTCATTAACAACCTATTTCTGAATATCTACTCATATAGAACATGCTGTTATGCTGATGATACCGGCTTTTTGAACAGATCGGGAGAGCGTGCTGCTCTGCAGGAGAAAACCAGGATGACTGAGGCGGATGCGTGCTCGTGGATAGCAGCAAATGCGTTGGCCTTCAATGCAGATAAGACCCAAAAGTTAATATTCACGACGAAGGAATCTAGTGACAATGATATTGTTTACCTGGGCCTACATTTCCAACCTTCCCTAAAATGGAACGGACATATCGACGAACTCTGTAAAAAGTTATCAATCGCTATATTTATGTTACGTCGCATCAAAGAGGCCGCAGACCAGAACACTGCTTAATATGTTTATTATTCTGCATTCCATTGATTGGCGACATATGATATGATAATGTGGGCACAAAGCAAAGAAGCGGAGAGGGTACTATTGAAGCAGAAGAAGGCCATTAGAACGTTATACAACATGAGAAGGACAGAAATCTGCAGAGAGGTTTTTAAACGCCAAGGAATACTTACAATTCTTTCTGTCTTCATTCTCACATTTGCTAATTATGTCCATGCGAACCAAGTATACAAAGACACACAAAAATTCACTGTCACAACACCAGAGAAAAAAAATGAGTATGCTTTACCCCAGCTTCGCACAAAAAGAGAAGTCCTAATTAAACTTGCCTAAGATTGTACAACCGACTGCCAGGCGATGTCAAAAACCTTAGTAGTAGACAATTCAGAAGAAGAGTGAAAGAAACTTTGCTGATGAGGACAATCTATGATATAAAGGAGTTCTTCGATTAATGCAGATTTTATGTCCATTTTTTCGAATTCAGATGGAAGTCATTCGCAGAAAACTAGTTACACATGCTCTCGTCACAGAAATTCGTTTTCCTCCGCAGCACCTCTCTAGGTCCATAGATATCCTTAGTGCAGGACTTATCTGAGTTTACATTTTTGAATAGATCAACGATGTAAGTTTAAATAAGATTGGTCCCAGTATAGAACCCTGTGGAACTCCGACATTCAAATCTTTGGGTTCTGCGACTGAGCCATTCTATATGAATTTTCTATGATTCTAATAATACGATCAGGTTGAAATTCCGCACATTTTTCAATTTATTCTTCACATCAACGCAAAAATTTCAACTGCATCAGTTTTGTGGTCACGAAAATATCGGCTGATTTTTTAAATTTTTTCCTTCGATTTTATATAGTCCTGATCAAGCGATTTCTAAGAAATTTCGAAAAGGATTAGAAATTGTGATTATACATCCAATTTCAGGATTTTCCATCTGGATCGAATATATAGATTTGAAATTAACAGGAAAAAAATTTTCAATGATGAAAATTACGAAACCCCTAGTTGAATTATTCCCATTACCTATCTCAACTGCCACATTCGGACAGACACACAGAATCGAGTTTGAAGTTGAATTCGTAATCTTTGTGTCGGACATTATAGTTTAGAGTGTTTAGACTATTCCCGGCTCAAATGAGAAAATTACTAATACTATAACGACATAAAAGAACGCACTGCAAAATTCACAATTCACGAATTGTGGTTGATTTTCGTGTCAGAAACTATTGAGACTAGGACGAAAAAAGATTTGAAAAATCCATTTTTCCTCTTAATCAGGAGGATCAATTGACCAAAGTCACTCAGAATAATGATATATTCCTGTGAGATGTGATTTTGATTCATTGTTGCATATACATAATGAAATATTCACCCAATAAATAACGCATCATTATTTGTTTGAAAACCTGCAATATATTTGCAATTCCACAGTAACCCTGAAGTTTCCTTGAACTTCTCTTGCAGAGACCCCCGAAATAATTCCTCATCGACACTCAAAGGGCTCAGGGAATTTCCTTCAGGAAAATCATGAGAAACTGAGACAGTATCCAGAGGCCGTTTATTTTCCTTAGGATGAAAAACAATCAATAGAAAAGACGGCACCCCAAGGCGGCCCTATTACTTTGTAAGAAGATTCAATTTTTTGTTTGGTTTGATTTTCATCGAGCTTCAAGGCTTCCGCTTCCCCTCTCTTTGTGTTTGACTTGAGCAGATATTTGGACAAGAGATTATGAGAGTTTTGGTTAACGAACTCTGGATGGACGAAGCCTAAAATGAGAATCAACCGATGCAGCGATGCTTTGAAGTATACCAGCCGGAAATTGCTATGAAATATTCTTAAATATACAGGTTGTCAGAGTAATTTCCTCAATTCGATTTCTGTTCGATTTCGCCGAAAATTGTCTTCATTCAAATATTGGCAGATTTGAAAAGTTCTTACGCTAACAACCTATACAGATTTCCGTCCGTACAAATATTCGAATGATTTCTGTCAAAATTTCATTAAATCTGGATCCATTATTTGCTCATAAAATATTAGGATGAACCTTTAGCTATTTTATGAACAACGACCAACCACCGGAGATGTGAGTCAATTACAAAATTGAGAAAAGCACTGACTTGAACTTAATACACCTATTACGCTCTTGGAGGCCACAAAATTTGCAGTGAGTTTTGAATATAGAACACCTCAGTTGTCTTATGATCGGTTTGCATGAATTTCATGAATTTTGTTTTTTCAAGTTTTTTATTATTTATTGTAAATTTTGTAATACGGATAGCAAAGGGCAGCATTTACATTGTCAAAAAAATTTCTTCAAGTATAGAGATCTTCTCTTCCATAGGTATAGTTTTCATTTGTGAAATATTTGAAAACTTTTTTATGTACTAAGTATTTCCTATACCTTAATGCGATAATTTCGCAGCTCAATTCATATTAGATAGATAAAAGTTGAGAAGGTAGGCGCCTAATTAATTAGGATGGCTATGATTGCATTTACTTGAGAAAAAACGACATTTTGAGCATCTGATCTGAACACCTTCATAGTCATAAATATATTATTTTTACTTGAACAGATATAATTCAGAAAAAAATAGCATATTATGCTATTTTCAACTTTCTTGTTATAAGAAAAAATTGACTTTGAAACTTTGCACAGCTGTCGCTAGGCAAACTGTCGTCCTAGGCAGAAACTCAAGTTGCTGCCTCAACAGAAATGAACTCAGTAGAATGCTAAAGAATAATATTTCGCAAAAATTGAGAATTGAATAAATTTCCCTGAATTTATTGAACTTTTGCTGAATTAGAAATTAAAAGCATCTGACCTGGCCTTAGCTAATTTTTTTAATGTATTTCTGATATATAAATTCTCCTTGATACCACCTCATTTTAAGGCTTTCTTGTGATCTCAGAACATCAAATATATGAATGTTCATTCTCTCTTATGACGAAGAAATGAAAAAGAAGAAACAAGAATCATTTACAGAAGTAATATGTTTTGAGGTGGAGGAACGATAAGAACCTTAGGCGATGAATCAATATAGCAGACGATCATCAGAAATGAACAAGAATATTCCTTTCAATTTTTTTTTTAATTCAGTGTGGAGAAAAATAGATTTCAATTTTCTAATCCAGCTAAACTAATCACCATAACTCAAGAACTGAGCACTTATTTTGCCATAAGTTCGATTAATAATGAATATGAAAAATTTCACAAATAATTACTATTTGCAATGATCTTTCTGCCTAAAATATTCTCAGATCTCTTCAATCCTCGGTTATACAGGAAATAGACTACTACTTCCTTATTTCAATTGGCGCATCCATTATATTATTGCATCTTCAAATAGCTTTTTTGATGAAAATTTCAGCAATATGCCTTACCTTGGCTGTAAACTCAACGGTTCATGAGTTGATGGGATTCTTATGAAAAAAATAGTGGCGACGAAGACTCAGACTTTTTTGAAAAATTCTGCAGAATTTTTTTTTCCGAAAAACCTTTTTCATTTCTCATTCTGCAACTACGTAGTCTACGTAGTATTGAAGGAGTGTTTCCGGTTTGGACCAAGAATGTACAGGGTGTTTATCAGACGATCATGAACTTGGACAAATCAAATTCATCAAAACTCGAGATTTTCAAATTAGAACCTATATTTCTCATGATTTCAGTTAATTCTACGTATAAAATGAATTCTTCGAAAGTTATCAAGGAAGAACTTTTAATGAGGTAAAACCGCGATTTCTAACTGTGTGGAGTAGTCTGTGACTTCCGGATAGCACAGAAAGAAATTAAAATTCGATCTCTCGATAACTGAAAATAACATTTCACTGAGCTTGACTTTCTTTTTTTTTTGCGAACGTCCAAAAATGTTACTTTTGAAATTATCACAATATGGCAGGAGACGAAAAACCAAAACGATTATACCACGTCGTCAAGGATATATTCACTTATCAATACGCCGTAACTATGGGAAATTCACGGATTTTATTGGTCCATCAAAACATGAGTTATGTAATCAGTTGTAATATCACAAGAGCATAGACAATATTCGATTATACACCGATGTTTCGCGAACTACGTTCAGTGAAGAGGTTCGTATAATCGAAATATATTGTCTATGCTCGAGTGGTATTCGTTACGATTATATAACGAATAATTCCAATAACTCTAACCAAAGCACTGCAATGACGTTTCACTGAGCTTGACTTTTATTTTTTGGCGAAAGTCCAAGAATGTTACTATGGAAATGATCACAATATGGCGAAACACCTAAACGATTATACTACGTCGTTAAGTAGTATATTCACTTACCAATACGCCGTAACTATGGGAAATTTACGGATTCTATTGGTTCATCAGAACATGAGTTGTATAATTAATTATAAAATCACAAGGGCATAGACAATATTCGATTATACACCGATTCACGAGACGTAGTTCGCGAAACATCACGAGAGCGCAGCTCGAGTGAAAAGGTTCGTATGATCGAAATATATTGTCTATGCTCGAGTGGTATACGTTACGTTGAATTTCAATTTTTTTGGCGAACGACAAAGATCGTTACTAGGGAAATGATCACAATATGGCCGGAGATGAAACACCAAAACGATTATACCACGACGTCAAGGTATATTCACTTATCGATACGACGCCGACGTAACTATGGGAAATTTACGGATTTTATTGGTTCATCAAAACAATAATTATATAATCAATGTAAGTAATTAACTGTCATTCATTGAAATCTATTACTCATGAATGACACCCCATGTCCTATTTTCTGGCGAATCAGAAAGGACAAAATAATGGCTCCAACCTTCTACACAAGAGGTTTCGTATAAGCATCGAATCTCATCTATATATTTTTGTGCGTCTTCCAAGTTTCCTGTCAAGGGAAAGATAGGAGATCAATTATGTAATCCGATAGATGTATCGCCCTGAATCTATAATGAATCTTGTTGGCGTTATCCATTGATCCGGGCACGTCAAAGAGGACGTTCCTCCGACCATGCAGGATACGTTACAAGCCACGAAAGTTCAAAGGAAGGGTTTGCGTAAATAAGATTATCTATCTCTCAACTTGACGCGTGCTTTCAAGTTTCAATTCGACCTCCAAGAAATAGAATTCCTACGTCTGGTGCCGTTTCAAGTGTGCATGAGAAATATCCAGAGGGGTTGTCAGGGGTTTTCAAGGAGATAGGTGTGCGTGGGTGTACGTTACGCACAATGGAGACCTGAGACTGTAACAATTTCGCGAGATGTCGGGAATTTATTACGGAGAGGATCAGTGTTTGTTTGTTTGGTATGGGTCGGAAAATATGGCGTGTTGTTTGTTGGATATTTCTTTATGAAGGGGGGTTATTTCCTGTTTTATCTATTTCATCTTCGTGGTCTAGGTTATAAGGGGGATTTTATTATTATTAGTTTTTTTAGTTGGAATATACAATTCAGGTTGATTACATTCCCTAACACAACACCTCAATTGATTAAAAGGAAATCATAAATCTCAATTTTACGACACAAATCCAATCGAGAAGATAATTCTTAAGTTTTCCAAATCAGAGGTGAATTTTGACTGATATGAGCCATATTTAGTGATAACCAGAAAATCTTCTAACCTTACTTATATCTCTTACTTACTCATTTATCATTAATTTTTTTTTACGTTGACCAAATTTGATTATGACTTTAAATTATTTTCCTGGCCAGAGAGAAGTGCGGAGAACATTGAGAATAAATTTCAGGTGGAAAGTAAAAACTGAAGAGATAAAGAATAGGGCACGTGCTTGTATAAGGAATAGTGAAGGTCATTCCACACATAATTTATGAATATATTTCCTAGTGAAATTTTGTGTTTAATTGCAATAAAAAATATTTAATTCATTACTTTCCTCACTTTAGTTCATCCCCCTTTTAAATCGAAATACGCTGATACAAAATTAGTGCCTGCATTCTAACGAAAACTTTCTTAAGGAAAAGAAGAATAAGTTTTTGAAATAAATTTATCAAACATAAATTATGGAATTGGGAAGTTGCAGGCAAATTTCTATAAAAATTCACTTTTCATTTCTTCATATACCAACTTTCAAATCATAATAATTCTTATTCAACATGTAATACATCCTAGTTTTACATTTTACACAAAATTTGTTATTTTGGGAGAAAACGAGGGAGAAAATTAATTTATTCCATACATTTGCACCATACTGTATATTAAATATGTAGGTTTTAATTAACTACCAACTTGATTATTCATGGTATTGTATTTTGGTGTCTTTAGGCGCGGGTAAAGTCGAAAAAACTACTGACAGGAGGTGTCATATAGTTTTTCCATCTAGAAACCATTTGTGATTCAAAATTGCTCGTTTGTGATTGATGGAAATTCAAGATGAGAGAAACGAGAGAAATAGTTAAAAAAACGCTATTTTGGAGACTATTTCTCTCGTATCAATTTTCGTGGAGTTACAACACTCATGTTTGTTTTCAAAATATGTATTACTCAGCAACATGTTTTGTTGAAAAAAGTAGATGCTCTCTGATATAACTTACGAAAATAGATCAGACTTGATTGAAATATAATTTTTGTATGTGAAATAATCACAAATAAAAATGTGGTTGACTGTCCTTTTCTTTTCCTGTAAATCTGGGAATTAGCATTTAAATTTTTTTCAGCACACATTTCTTGTGTTCTAAATCACTTTTGACTAGTAGGTATTTCACTCATCCTCATAATCATTCCATTCGATTTTCGTTTTTTTACATCTCCCAATGCGCAAAATTCGTGGTAGCAGTGATTCAGTATGTCTCATGCGTAAGTAAGTAATATGAAGTATCCTCTCACATCTATGTGACTCTTCTGATTCATGGAATAACCTCACTGTACACTCTCCCAGAAAACGAATCTCTTCTAATGGGGACATTTCGAAATATGGCATCATAAAACTTCTCGAAAAACCTGCAAGACTTCCAATTCATTATTGTTATTACGGAAGTCCTCCCCGGTTTCCATTATTTCTAGAGGATTCCTATTACTTTCTGAGAGTCAGTCCCGTGGGCGTACAATCAAACTTGGAAAACAGAAGAACTAACTAGTTAGAGATCTGGGCGAATTGTGTTGATTGCGGATCTCGTAGACTCGCCCCTAAGTGATATTGCGAATTGAAAATCATAAAAGAGATTATATTGCATCTGAACTCCACAGTCAGCAGGAAAATTCAAATTGGCATTACCCGATTTGATAGGAAATTAAGGATCCGCATTTATCTAAGAATGAGTTTGACGATAGATTTGTTTTAGTTCGTTGATCCAGGTCGATAGTTGGAATTGGTTTTCGGAAGACAGGAATTGATAATTGGGGGCAGAAGGATATGGAAAGAATGTCTCCAATTTGAACTTTGGTTCGTATAACGTATAAAAATACTGAAGAAAACACTGAAGTAAAGTCAGGAGCTTTTGAACACTCGTTATTCCTGTGGAAATTGCTCCCTTGGATATAACCTAACTGTTTAGTTAAATATAGGTATACATTTATGACAAGTGATTTATTAGTCATATCTAAATACAAGGTGTCTCGGAAAAATGCGACAAACGGATACCACATGAATGAGGGTATCATGGAGGACTCGTATCAAGAGGTTTCAATCGCCTTAGTGCCTTCGTTTAGGCTATACGTAACATACCTACAGGGTGATATTCATCTCATAAGTGTAATTTCACAGTTTAATAACTCTTCAACTAATCAACCGAATTATCTCAAGTTTTGGCCTTTTTTTCAGCCTTTACTATCCTTATTTTAAACTTGGCTCACAATAATCCTAAACTGGTAATTCAAAAAAATTCCCAACTAATATTCTCGATAAATGTCTGATGCGGTATCTAGAATAATCGTTTTATTGGTCCTCATATTTTTGAAAATAGTTTGACAGAAAAAGATATTTATAAAAATTTTTTGGAACTTAATTTGCCTGGTTTATTAGAAAACATTCCGATGGAAACATTGTGGTTGCAACATATCTTATAGAGCTCCTGCACACACAATCATGATAAGCGCTCGAATAATTGACTAACACTTGAACCCCCGATCTGGCACCCTTGGATTATTTTTTATGGGGAGCGCTTAAACAAGAGGTCTATGCGGTACAGATTAACAATAAGGCACAATCGCAACAAAGAATTATTGATGCTTGCTATATTATCAAATCTCAAACTTAATACAATAGAGAAATCAATTTCATCAACAAGCTGAAAAATGTATTGAAATGAACAATATTTGAATGAACATTTTTTTCATTTATTTTGTTTATGATTGATTGTTTTTAAGTTCAAATATTTTCAATTTATCTCTTGTTATAATGTTCACGTGAACCTTATGATTTTTGCAATTTTTATGCTTGAAAAGGGATAATATAGTGTTCAAGTTTCAGGTTAAGATTACAAATCATAAGGTCATGAATAAAACGAATTCATTTGAAAAAAGTTTCAATCAACAAACTGAATAATGAATAGAATAAAAAACAGCGAATACCATGTACGTACAGGGTGATCCGAATCACCGGAAATGTAGAACAAAATTTTGCTAGTCCGGTTCTGTTTTTTCAATTTGAGGAAAATTCAATTAAGTCATTCGTAACAAATAACAAACTGCAAAATTCGAAATAATACTACCCATTAGTTCAAAATTTATTGATCATCCTGTGTGACGGAGCTAAGCAGAGATTTAGAACTTTTATTATGAATTAATTCTTTGTGGTTACAAAAATGTTAAAAAATCGTAATGATTGCCACCATTCAATATTATCATCATGGTTCAGGGCGATCCAATATTCACGAAAATAGAAAAATTCTAAAATTTTCCTAGTTCAGATCTGAATTATTCGATTTCAGAAATGAGATGGAATATTGAAAAAACACTTATTTATGAAACTTATTTCATACAAGAACCAAAAATATCAATTATTTTAAAGTGGAAACACAGAGGAAATCACTATGAAACATAACAAAATATAAAATAAGAAAAATATAAACTCTCCTAGTATTGAGAAACCCCAATCATTATTTGATTATCCATCCAGGATCTAGTCACATGAGACACATGGATTTTTCGCATAATCTATTGGTTTCTGAGCAATTCTGGCACAAATGCTGAAAATGCTGGCGTTGATTGAAATATCAAACTACATACTCAACTTGATGAATCCCAAATTATAAGCATTTATTGAATGCGAAAACTCTATTCTAGTTGAAATGACGGTGAGATATTAAATTTTCTTTTACTCGAGCAATTATAGAGGTCTGTTATCGAAAAAATAATCCAAAACCAGCGTTTCCTCGATATTTCTCCGAAGAAAGGCCGCATATATCATCAACAAAAACGTGATTCCTTCGGGGGTTATAAAAACCCCCAAAAGCCAGGATGATAATTTAGGCATAGGTCGCAGGACCTCTTGTGTTCTGACCGCTTTGACACAGTACACCCAATTCAATTACCATAACTCTTCCTTTAATGCGTCCAGCAGTTCACCTCTGCATGCCGTATAATGATTTAAACCCTAATAATTTTCGAGATACTGTAAAATATGCCTGGAAGTGTTCAATATATAATGCTTTTCATATTTCATGAAACATAATCCGTGTATATGATAGAGGAGATAAGCTAGGATGAACGAGGATCTCCTGTTCTGCTTGTTGGTCAGAGTGGAACGTTAGATATAAGGACATTATTTTCGTCGATTAGTGGTCTGGGAAATAGAGCGATAATATTTTTCTCTATTTATAGGGACTTCTCCGTTATCTGGTAAGTATATGTTATTATTTACGAATATGTTATTCTACTTTTGATTCGTTGAATTTAATAATACAGTTTATGGATTATAATAATAATATTTTCCATAAACTGTCTTATTAAATTCAACTTCATGAATTGAATAATATGAATTTAATTCATTTCATAATAATAAAGTGAAGTAAATAGGAATCATAATGGATTTCATGCAATGTATTTGATTTTGGCATGAAAAACAAGGCTTCGAATACCATAGTCAGAACGATCCGATGTAGGTCGAATATGCGTCGTTTCGTACGATACCTTGTCGCCATTTTTAAGGTTATATCATTATGCCAATCTCACAGAAACACTCGTTCCTACTAGCAAAAAATTGAGACAGTCCATTTTCACAAGCCTCTGTTGAAGTGAATTTTTCTCCAGAAAAATTTTTCGCCATGAACAGGAACTGATGTTAATCAATTGGTGCCAAGTGTGAACTATGAGGTTCATGAAAAAGACCCCACCAACCAAGCTCCCGGAACATCTGGCGAATCACTATCGATGTGTGTGGCCTGTCGTTGTCCTCATTGAACAGAATTCCTCTCCTATTGACCAAAGTTGGCCGCTTCTGGGCGATTGCTTCCTTCAGATGATCCAAATGTTGACAGTACAGTTCCGAGTTAACAGTTATAATAGACTATTCCTTGCCAATCCAACCAAACACATAGCAAAGCCTTCCTTGGCCGTTTCTGCCAGCTCACCGAGTTTCGACCATGATAGTTTTCGCTGGACATCGAAAGTGATCCATATTTTTCACCAACCGCTTCAAAAATGAGACAATTTTGTTGAAATTTGGTCCTTAAGCTTTTTTTGCGTTAACTCGTGTGGTAACCAAACATCTAGCTTCTTCTTGAGACCAGCCTCAAGCAAATGGTTCCAAAATGAGATCTACCATTTTCCCTTGGTTCTCGTTCTCAGGATGTTCTCTGAACATTACAGGATATCTCTCTTCGTGGGAACCAAAATATAAAAGAAAAACGGTTTTTTTGTGCAATCTATCGAAACAGTGCTTACATTTAATTTCACTGTTAGTTGTAATAGGGATTGATATCAATTGAAACTCAATTCAAATCAACTGTTCAGTTTATTTATATGTATATAGGGTCGGAGCGAGTAATTTTGGCGCCTGAAGCAAAGAATTTTACGGCCCTGCTGAAAAATTATCAATAACAACATGACCTCACCCATAACCCCACTTTCAAAAAAAAACTTTTTTTCATTTCATTTCTTAAATATTATCAATCACGCCTTCCTCTAGTCCTAATAACTTTCAAAACATAAAAAAAAAATAAAAAAAAAGAAAATTCATAGTCCCAATCATGTGAATTAATTTCACTTGAAATATCCTATGTCTGAACTCCATTCAAATTTTCGAATTAGAATGATGAAGCAATATCTCACATCTCTTGAATTAAAGAAATATCATCATAGTGTGTTTCAAATATTATGCCAAAAATTTTGTGAACCAAATTTTCATAGCTTTGATTTTCAAATTAGAATGCTTTTTTTTTATTGCGTTGGATTCTACGGAGGAGATTAAGGGTAGTGTTCAAACATGATTATGTTCTCAAATTCAATAATTCAAGAGTTATTTGAGACTTCATGTTTGTTTGAAGTAACCAATTCTCATTTAAATTAATTTGAAGATTTATTGATTAGAGGTGTTTTCCCTCCACGATTTCGTGCCATATGAATTCATGTTATACGTAGAGTCAATTTCTGAGCCGATTTCAATGGAATTTGTTAGAAAGTAGGTATCCTGTTTGAATTTTAGAAAGCTCCATATAAATTCCTGATTTTCTGAACATCGAAAAAATCCTCTATAATATTGATTGACTACAAATAGCGAAAACCTTTGACTTTAGATTTTAGAATTTTTAGAATTAATCAATTGGTTGATACTGACTCTTCAATCAATAAATGATTACATCAAATTATAAAAGTTTAATGAGTGTTCTTGATGAAGGATATTTAATATATATCAAATAATTTGACAACTTTGTGCCTAATCCTTCACAATAATATATCTGTAGACACAAAGTTGTCAAATTATTTGATATATATTAAATATCCTTCATCAAGAAGACTCATTAAACTTTTATAATTTTATACTCACTTACTTATTTTCTCAAGAAATTAATCTTGGTAAAGCGAATATAAAGTTGTCAATTTTTCAAATAATACCTATAGACTTTTGAGAGTTGAAGAAAATTGTGGTTTACCACAATCCTTATATTCGATCACAGCTGAACAATTCTTTCGTATATCCACAAAGCATTCAAAATTCTGTCCATTAAACTTGCCATTATTACTTTTCACAATTTTTACTAATGTAATTCTAAAATTATTGAGGTGTAAAACCATTAAAAAAATCGTTTAAATTGAAGCAGAGAAACGTGACAAACACTCGCGGCAACATCAATTTCACCATCCTTACTATGGCGGTAACTTCCTCCCTATTTCATTTTCCACCCGATCGGTTATCAAATTTCATTAATTCCATTTCAAGCGTCGCCATCCTTTTCAATGAATTTTCTCTCGCAAATTTCAATTAAATTTATATTCCAGAATATCTCGCAGAACGTTACAATGACGGCAGACGGTTGATGGAATTTTCGACATCATCGGAGAAAATTGAAACGATAAATAGCTGTTCAATTTCAACTTTTTCTCCTTCTCTACGATTCATGGAGCTATTGCATCTTGAGACGTATCGAACCCTTCAGTTTATGATTGAAATTAAATGTTGACTAACATATTCAAATCAACCGATATGGTTTTTTGCGAATAAAATAAAAATATATTTTCTCTAGAATGATTTCAACCTTATTGTTATCCAGTCCGGAAATCTGTATTCGACAAAAAATTTTCATCCAAGTTTATTTTTGAATTGGAACTATCAGAAGCCGTAGGCTTAGATATTCCTGATAATGACAAAATATAAAAAAAATTCTACGGGAAGTGCTCACTTCCCGGACGCTTTTTCTCTGAGAAAGTAGCATTTCCCGGCCTAGTCCGGAAAAGAATCATAGAATCCATAGCAACCGAGATAACGGCTGACAGTTCATATGAAATTAGTTGTCAAAATTTGCGAGTTTTTTGATCGCAATCGCAATAAAATATGGAAAGCAGCAGCGATAGTGTTATTCTTCACGGTTGCCGAAAAAATATTGTACGCAACACGCCCGAAAATGGTTTTTTTGGACTCACAGACTTCCAGGTTTTGTTTTGTCTATTCGTCCAAAAAAACCCTATTTTCCGGACTTGTTACGTAAATTACTATTTTTGGACTCACAGACTTCAAGGACTCGCTTACGCTCGTCCTGGAATTTTGTCTATTCGTCCAAAAAAACCCTATTTTCCGGACTTGTTACGTAAATTACTAGTCTGCACGCCGTAAAACTATTTTCTTATCATAGATTCTCTTCAACTGATAAGTTTATCACCGTGGAATTTGGTTATTGATATTGAATTATTTTATTTTCTTGCACTGATTAATGGAACATCGTAGAATGATATGTCAATTTCAAATGCTTTAGGTAGTTACTCATAATTAATTTTTTTTCTTGCGCATCAGTGCAATAAATGTTCAAATAATCATAAATGAGCATCGTGGAATTCCAAGTCGGTTATTAGTGCCTTGATAGTGGTTGATATTGCGCGATTGATTTTCTCGAACTGATAATTCAAACATCGTGGAATTCCAGGCCAGTTATTAATGCCTTGATATAGTTGTTGATATTGCGTTGTTGATTAACTTGTGTTGAATATTTAGGATATTGTAACTTCTGGTGACAATTTGGTAGAACGGTAGTGCGGATACTCCTTGCGATTATTGTTCTTGATTCTGTTGAGCATTCGCCTGATCTCACGCAACGCAACTAGATAATTCTTTTTTTGCTTCTTGTTAAGGGCTTCGTAGTTCTATTCACCTCGTTAGACCAAATACTTTTTGATTACATGCGGTCACTATTGCATGTTTATTTCTTCACTTGAGATATTTTACATTATTGAATTATTGACTACAGCTGTCAGCGTAGTAGTTATTGAATATTGTTTTATTCCTTCAATTTTCTAGCTTATTATTAGATGTTGTATTGTGTGGTTCATCTGGGAGAAGAAACAGTTAAGAGTCTCGATCTTTTTTTCATTTCAACATTAATTGATAGTTTGATAATGCTGAAGATAGTCTCCTAGGGTATTGGACGAAAATTGCAATCTACCTGGCGCCCATGAAAACCTCTTATTAACTAATAGGGATCCACTCCCATCTCCTCTGTTTAGCTTAGCCAGCCAATAACCACCTGAATTGACTGGATTGTTGGCAGGTGATCCTTTGACCTTAGCCGAATAGCAGAGATGTCACATTTTGGCGCCCAACGTGGGGCGTCTCCCATAGGTTTATAGTGCAATAGTGGTAATAGTCCATTAAAAGAACAATACAAAAATACAAAGGGAATATGACAACTTTTTGACAGTGAATATCTTTGACTCATATTCATCACTGCTTTCTGTTATTCTCGTGGGGCGTCTCCCATAGGTTTATACTGGTAATAGTCCATTAAAAGAACAATACAAAAATAAAAAGGGAATATGACAATTTTTTGACAGTAAATATCTTTAACTCATATTCATCACTGCTTTCTGTTATTTTCTTGTTTTCCTTTGTTGTATAATTTTTCTGACAAACTTCATTTTCCTTCGGTTTCTGCATGAAAGGACTAACTGTAAAAACATCTTGACTTTTCATAACTTTGCATACTGGACTTCTTGCGACAGTGATGGATTCTGTTGATGATGTATCTACTAGCGATTTAACTTCCTGGGCTATACTCGTATTTTTAGAACCTTAAAATCTCCATATGAATGTATTATCGACAGGTGATTTTCACTTGACATTCCTCTTTATTGCTAGAAACCAAAGATCTAACTTTGGTCAAAGATTAGAGGTGAAAGTTTCTTCAAGATATCTTCTCTATCTTCATTTCAAATTGGAATATCTGCAATATTACTCGGCAAAAACATATGAAAATAAATCTCGATAAACGGGTGCTATTCTGGTTGAATAGGATCCATTTGTGTATAATGCAAGCCATTTTACCCAGACACAGAAATTATATATGCAACTTGCCTTAACCACGAGTTCAAAAAATAATCAGGGAATCAAAATATTCCTATTAATATTTTTTGTAGAAAGTAAATAGTTCAAACTAAATTCTGCTTGCAATTGAATATTTAAGTAAAAACATATGTAGTAACTGTTAAAAAGGCACGAGGACAGAGCTGACTTTGAACTTTAACGCGTATGGACCTTTTTCATATAACTCAACTATCATCTCGGTTTCCTCAAAGTTACGTCAGAACTGTTAGCATCTAATAATGTTGGCATTTATTGCGATCATTTCAAATAACCCTTAGTAGGCTTTTCAATAAGTACATTTCATATGTTTGCCGTTCCTCTATGTCAGAAATAATGTAAAACCGTACGCAGAGCTTCAATGTCTGAATCATTTATATAATTTTATTTATATCGAATACAGTAAATTGACAATTCGAGGATATCGGGTGTGGTAGTCACACTCTATAAGACCTATCTCATTTATTGTACCATCCTAGCTTTCGGTCATCATTGTGACCATCTTCAGGGAGCTGAAATATACATTCAGTAAGACAAAAACAACAACAAACATGACTTAAAACACTCTCATCAATTCGAGATGTTGAGGAGTTAATAGTTGAAAATGCTTTAATGGTCTGATTATTAATCTGGAAACTACGATTTTTCAGTCAGTATTATCTCTCAAAATTATAACGCTAAAAACTCTTGTCATTGACACAATGTTCAAGAATAAGGAATTACCTCAACCTTGAGTTGGAACGTCATCGAAAGATGACATTTCACTCTTCTTCTTTATGGTATGAACTAGATAAGTGTAAATTGGATTCAGTCTAGGTTGTTCTCACAGCAATTAATTTCAACTGTCTCAAGGAAAGAAGTTTATATTTATTTTTTTCTTTTTTGGCTATAATAGGTTCTTCAAAATTCATTACATGTAATGTGTCGTGGACATGTTTAGACAAACCACGAGTCTGTTCTCCCTGTCTACAGTCCTTCTGGTGTTCTCCAATGCGTGTCTCTAAACTTCTGCCTGTCTGGCCCACATAAAAACAATCACAGTCATTACATCTAATTTTGTAAACTATATTAGTGTTTTTCTTAGTCTCTACTCCGTCTTTCGTCCTCATAAACACTGTGTTACCAACAGTGAATGGCGTCCTCTTGGCTATTCTCAATTCAAAATCACTATGGTGTCTCCAAATTTTGGTTTTCTGAATATGGAAATCAAGATTAGCAATGATAATATTGCCTCCTTAGAACGACAGATGGAATTGTTCGAGGCCAGGATTGGTACGATGATCCCATTGGAGATACTCAATAGCTTCAAACATAGGTTGAGTCAGGGCTATAAGAAACGTTTTAAGATCATCAGAGACAGACAGATAAGCAAGTTTAATAACATGATGAGTCTCCACAGAAAAAAGTTTGAAATACATGTTGAAGAAGGTTGGTTTAAGAACTTAACCGACATAGCTGTACCACCAAACGTTTCGAAATATAAAATATAAATCGATAAAAAAGAGTTGCAATGAGCGATCTGAATGAGTGAACTCTCTAATAACTTACTCTACCAACAGAATCATTATTCTTTCTCTCGATCATCCGAAAAGAAGAGATAATAAGAAATACCACCTGTCCAAGTCTGGAGCTCGTTAAACGAGACAAACTGCGAATGGTAATATTGACAAAAAGATAAAGGCCAAATTGGCCTGAGCCGTCCACCCACATTTGGCACCTATGCGAAAGGGTTTTGCGGAAATCACATGTTTACATTCATCTGACCGCAAACAGACATGTTTATATTGTTTTGCGGGAGCGATAACGCTGATTTGTGGCCCTTCGGGTGGGATCGCCTAGTTCTGGATATAATAGATGGCGCTAATTCGTGTCTGGTGTCCGTTCGTCAGACACTCAAGTGATATTTTCATCAAGGCATGGCTTCTGGAAAACCAATTGGGGG
Organism: Harmonia axyridis; assembly: GCF_914767665.1. Lineage (NCBI taxonomy): Eukaryota > Metazoa > Arthropoda > Insecta > Coleoptera > Coccinellidae > Harmonia > Harmonia axyridis. The sequence goes on along the minus strand of NC_059504.1, from coordinate 28,417,891 downwards.
CCGTAGTTTCATTAGGAGGGAAAAGAGGTGGCGGAGGGGAAGGGTAACTCTGATCGATGTACTCGTAGTAGCGGAAGACACATTCTGGATGAGAATAGAGTTGGAATATTCTGAAGGAACAACCTGCTATGCTGTTCTTCTGGATAAGAATAGCAATAATATTATAATATAATAATATTTTGGAAGGTAATCCTTTCCGATATTCAAAATATATAAATAATTAATAAATAATGGGAAAATACTCTTTTGAAGTCAGAATTTCCTAAAGCTTGTTCAGTAATGAGCTAATTTTAACATTTGAGACCTCATAACGCTATATATCATGAATATGACATATAATATCTAAGAATATGACGTTATGATATTTCCAGGTCGGTCTTGGGGGAAGGTCTACGAAGATGCTGATAGGAAGTTTCATATTTTAGAAGTTATTCAGAGCACAGTTATCAAGATAATGCTTAGAAAACCCAGGCTTTTTTCAACCTATATGACTGTAACCAGCTATTGAATCTGCACAACCTATATTGTCTGTACTGCTAAATATACCTTCCAAAAATGAGCCATATATTTTCATCGCTTACCCACCATTATAAAATCAGAGGAAATGGATTACAAAATTTAGAGATACCACCTTTCAAAAAAAAAGCGAATCAGAGGTTCTTGCTTTATTTGTTGCCAAAAATGTTCAAAATCCTGCCTGTTGACATGTGATCTCTTCAGATTAATAACTATAAATTTTATAGCAAAAAATTGAAGAAATTTATACTTGATGATTCATCTATATTTAGAAAACTTTTTTCTGTTTGAACATCTGTTTCCATATAATTGCTAAGAACTCATCGCTTCACCTTATTTTTTTTTTTGCTTGATCACCCATGTATTGATGATTTATTTTAATGATTTTTGATGTTATAATGTTCATGCAAGTACGACAGTATAATATTGAGTTGAAGTGCAAAATATTGTATCAGAAGAAAGTGGCGCACAAACCTTAGTTTAGGCCAATTTCTCTATCATATGAAATACAAGTATCTTAATTTTGAACGTCAATAAAGCAACATTTATTATTATTATTATATCTGTAGAGGCTTTGACCCCTCCTTTAACTTTGTTACTAAAAGAGGTACAAAAAATTGTTTTCTACAAAAGTTTCACGAAATCGACAAGTGTTTTTTAAAATGATTTCACAAAACGAAATATATATAGAGTAGGCAATTTATTAAAGGCAACTTCATTTTTGCAAATGGCTCTTCTTCCACTGATTTCGGATATATAACATATGTTTGGCCTATATCTCTTATTCTGAGTACCGGTATGCTCTTCTTCATATCCCGTTGATTTCCATCCTGCAAAAGTTTCGTTCCCGTTCTCGCTCCCGAAGTCTGCGTCGGTCTGTTTATACGTTTAGTTATCTTGCCAGGTGGTTCTTAAAATTTGAGAGTCTGTGGTAGTCAGAATAAGAAAAATAGGCCAAACATATATTATATATTCGAAATCAGGGGAAAAAGTGCTTTTCAAATATAGAAAAATATACAGGGTGTTACATTTGAAAAAATGAAGTTGCAATCAATGTAGCCCACTCTGTATATATTTCGTTTTGTGAAATCATTTTAAGAAACACTAGTCGATTTCGTGAAATTTTTGTAGAAAACATTTTTTTGTACCTCTTTTAGTAACAAAGTTGAAGGTGGGGTCAAATTATGGTGAAAAACCCGGTACATCAAATTTTCAAAAAGAGTATTCATCCTCAAAACTCAATTGAAAACCCTATCAAACAATCGTATAGGTTTGCCACACATCGCATCAATATTTTAGGTACCGTTGAGTTTCGGGTAGGTATACTTCATTTCCCAAATGATTTTCGAAATAAAAGTAATTGCCATTTTGAAGTCTGGTAAAAATTATTCCGATCCAAGTATTTATCGATCTATAAGTGTTCTAAGTGTTTCCTTTAAAATTTTGGTGAGGTTCCCTGAAAGTGAATGAAATTTTTATATAAATCCAGTAAGGTTTTCAAGTGTTATGTCGATTGAAAGTTTCTCGATAAAATACATAAAACAGCTTGACAAATATACTTATTAGGACATATTTCGAACCCTGGTTCAGACTTCGCCATATGTCTCGCATCTGCAGTGAAAGCCTGTAAAGTTATTCTTGAAACACCCAGTATAATTAAAAATGTTGGCTTCAAAGGTTCTTCTATATGTCGCTTGATGAATTCACTGTTGAATTTGTTTTCACAGAGATTATGAGCATGTTTTTTCCAATTTTTCTCGAAACTTCTATGATTCTGATGGTGATATCAGTTGAAAATTCGTCGAGCTTTGCATTAACGAACCCAACCACGGCATTCGAGGTCCGAACCCACCCTAAATATTTCATGTTTTCCCTGATCGTGTTTATAGCCCGTCGGACGGACAAACAGAATTGAATTTTACCACGTATTCGTGATCATTTCAATCAATTTACGGCTCTATATTTGAAAATTGAGACATTCTGGCGTAATGTCTCAAGAAGTATCAGAAGAATATGACGAATCTACGACTTTCCTTCATTAGATTGGTAGCTATGTGAATAAGTCAATTGTATAAATAGAACTGTTAACTGAGTTCGGGTTAGTTCTCAGATCGATGAAGCTAATATGCAATTCTATTAAAATTTGGAACACTGGAGGGAAAAAATTGTATAATATGATACTAAAATGCCGAAACTATTGTCACTTTTCAGGTTAATTCATTAATTCATATTCTCTAATTGCACTTTTAATTGATTTACTTTTTGATTAATATATTAGGTATTTTCATTGTTGAAATTATATTTCAAGTCAAATGACTATGTATATATCAAAATTCTAGTTCTAAATTAATATGGTAATATTTTATTACACATCAATATTGAATAACTCTTATGAGGTGTACTTACGAAATACCCCTTTGTGATATCATAACAAAATGTTTGGAGGATGGCCACTGCCCGGATCAACTGAAGAAGGATAAAATTATACCAGTCCATAAAAAAGGAGATATGGATTCACCAGAAAACTACCGACCAATATCGATACTTCTAGTTTTCTCGAAACTGTTCAAAAAGATAATTAAAAACAGACTGATGAGTTATTTCAAGCATGCAGGAATCCTGAGCAAACAACAGCATGGGTATTTAATGGACAGATCAGTGGAAATAGCTATAACGGAGATGCTGAAGATGATAAGCAAGGGATTTGATGGAGGACAAAAATGTAGCTTGCATACTGTGATTTGTCCAAAGCCTTCGACACTATAGACCACGACTTACTGTTGAAAAAACTAGAATACCTACTATAGTATAAGGGGACAAGCTCTCAAATTACTGAGGAGTTATCTGACTGGAAGAATGCAGACAAGCGTAGGTGGCAAGTTTTTTTCTTGGGAAATGGCGAAACATGGTGTGCCACAGGGATCAGTCCTGGGACCTCTTTTGTTCTTAATTTATATAAATTACTTACCTGGGAGTGTTGAATCAGATCAAACTGTTCTTTTTGCAGATGACACTTCTTTCCTGAATGTTAAAAAAAGTGAGCAAGAATTACAAGAAAGTAATAAGAAGCATATGCTTTTTAATACCTCGACAAATGAGCATTTAAAATTTCTGGGGATCATGATACAGTTCAACCTGAAGTTTACAAAACATATTGAAGAAAAAATTCCAAGATTATCAAGAGCCACATACGCAATCAGAAGAATAAAGCAAATTGCAGGAACCAAGGCAGCCAATATTACTTTTACTTTTACTTTTACTTCGTAAAACAGAAGCAAGCCCTGAGAATCCTATGTGGTGTGAGTAGTAGACATATGATAGTTATAGAGAATTATTCTCTAAAGAAAATATTCTTACCCTAACATCTATCTTCATATTGAATTGTGTTTTATAAATCTAAGACAATAAAGAAATACTACTGGAAAACAACTTCAACCACACATACAATACTCGAAATAAGAATAACTTTTTGATTCCTTATCATCGGATTGTAGCTTCACAGCTGAACGTAAACGATCTGGCTATAAAAGTGTACAACAAACTACCAACTAAATTGAAGGAATTAGATAGAAGAAAACTTAAGGGGGAACTGAAATCTATCCTCCTAAAGAAGGCCTACTCTAGAATAGAGGAATATATGGAAGATAATTTTTAGAGCCCTTGATTATATACTTGATGTTTATTGTTTGTCAAACCCAATGTGTAACGTTGTATATATATTATTTTTTGTTTTATTGATGACATTAATCTTCTACTATAATTAACCATGTTGTGGTTTTGACACCCCATGTAATTTTTGATAGGTTACAAAAATTTGTACAATGAATTTTGTTCAAATTAAATAAATAAATAAAGTACTCATTGAAATTAATTATGTAATTTATCAATTGAACATTTTAAATTCAATTGAGGGGAAGACTAACATAATCCTCATCGTAAACGCGTATTCGTATTGTGAATAAATAAAAACAATAAGAATGAAATGATGAGTAAACGAGCATCTAATAAAAAGTAAAAATTCACAATTGTCGGATTTCTTCAGACAGTTTCGTCTTCTATCGCATATTAGACCACCTTGGAAGCCAATACTGCATTCTGAGCCAAAACGAATGGAATGAATGCAACCAAACTATGCGACATAAGCAAGAAGAAAAGAAGAAAACCGTGAAGGTGAATTCTCTCGGTAAGCCAGAATTTTCAATACTTCAATACTACAAGAGCTTTGTAATGGCACACTCAAAGATAAAATTGGACCAGTATCGGGCAAAATCGATTCCTTAACGCCCAATATTTGCCTTATAAATGCAAGTTTCCGCCGTTTCCAAACAGTCTTTTGTTTGTTCAATGTTCGCCAAATTTTCTGAGTTATTGAATTTTCCCCGCAAAATCGTTTTTGCCTTCCGCTAGACGCTTTTTCACACAAAGAAATATAGAATACCGTTGAATTTTTTTCAGCGTTTCGCAGCTGAAGAGAAATAATAAAACACTTGAAACCTACTCTTAAAGAATGGTCAATGCGCATCTTGAAGAAATTCGTTTTTTATTACGTTACGGTAGGAATAATTTGAAGCAAATACTTTTATTACCAATTAACATAAATAATATTTCAAATTTCAATATACAGGGTGCCCCGGAAAGAATGCGACAAACGAATACCATAAATTAAGGTCATCATGAAGGACCCTTATCAAGATGTTTCAATCGCCTGAGTGCCTTCGTTGGAGATATACACGGTGATGTTCATCTTATGAGTGAAATTTTACAGTTCGATAACTCTTTAACTAATCCACCGAATAATTTCAAATTTTGAAATTTTATCACCCTTTCCTATCGCCTTCCTTCAATATTTCTGAATTCGAGTGAATCAGATCCGGACTAGGAAAATTTCAGACTTTTCCTATTTTCATGAATATTGGATCACCCTGTACGTGAACATTATGACTTTTTTTCCGTTTTCGGAAGTCTCTACTGTTTTTGTTAAGAAAATCCTATCATTACATTTGAAATTTCGCAGCAAAATGAACAAAACAATGAACTTCTGACTAGCGCCCCCTATCGAAAGCAGCAAGAACAAATTTATCATGAGTATATTTTGACCTCAATCAACAAGATATTATCTTTCAGACGAGATCTAATTTGCTCAAAAATGTTGAGCCAAACTGAAGTTACAGGCGTTTCAATCAGTCAGATTTCTCCCTTTCACCTACCCTTATTTGATGTCGTAAAATCGAAAGTGATAATTCAACAAGATAGAGAATTTCCAAGGATTACAGTGATGATATTTTTTCTTCAACTTCATATGAAACATCTTCGAGTAAAATTCATTTTTCTACTCGACGGTAGCTATTACGCCCCCTAGCGGTAGAGGTATAAGCTTCAAAATAATTTCCAGTGTGTTCTCTTCTACACTTTAGTGGTAAAATTTTTTACAGTAAGTCTCTACAATGAGTGGATACTTATATATAGCCGCTTACCTGGCTTATTTGCCCACCCTGTACATGTACCAACTTACTCGACGACTTCTAGGACTTCAGTAGCGCGGCGCGCGTTCGGTTATTACCTCGGTCCGCTCGGACCGAACGTTCGTTCATTACATCCAGAATCCAGTTGAGGGGAATATACATCTTTCGACCTAGCAAAGGGATTTTATTTACAGTTTCCTTTTGATATAGATTTTATCTGTGTTGCAGCTCTCCAGCGTCGTTTAAGGGTGTTCAATACCTTGTTCATACCACTGCTATTTCAGTGCTAATTTCAGTGCATTCCAATTCCAAAGTACAGGTCGGATTCATTTCATTTTTTGAGTGAACAATGACGTGATATAGTGAACTTGAAGATCCCGTCTCGATTTCCAAAAAAAAAATGAAAGTATTCCGCAAATCGAACTTTGAAATTGAACACTTTCTTTAAATGACTATTCAGCTTCAGAGAGACTTCTCATTTCAAGTAACTCATCCACAAATGTTCAGTGATATTATGTGTTTTGAATTGGTGCAAAAATATTTTTAAAATTGCTTGATTTGCTCTAATTGTAGATGTTTTTCATATGGAATTATGCTTTTTGGAACGCCTCCCAAAGGTTTACGCCTTTTTGCAACATGAATGCCAATAGAATCTTGGACTGTATTTTATGGCTCGAGATGAATGACACTTTTATGATTTACGAGGGTAGGGTTTCTCTGATTGGCTAAAATTGTGTACATTACTAGTTTATGACAATATTGCACTGAAGAATAGGGAAAGGTAGAAAACTTGTTATGAAATCATTGTTAGAATTAGAAACGATACTGTTCCTAAAATATACAGGGTGAGTCTTTGACTTGTACATATATTTCAACCGAAGATTCCTGAGGTCAATAGAAACCCTTTTTTCATTTACCATTTTTTCCGATTCGGCCCGGTTAAAAAGATACAGGCTGTTGAAAATCGATAAAAAAATGTCATTTTCCGTTATATCTCGGAAATGGTTGTATAGAAAAAAATGAATTTCGGGATATAGTTTTTCATGTATGTGATGAATCTTCTCCGTACACAAAATTTTATCCACATCTCCCCGTTTCTTCATTATGAACACTTCATCCTATAAAAATACCAGAAATTCAAAGAACCGAACTCTTAAAAGTAACTAGGACGTTCATTGAAGGATATTTAGCTAATTTGAAAAATAAAAGTATTCTTCATATTTCCTCGTATATTGAGCCGTTTTCGAGTAATATGTGTTTAAAAAAAAAAAAAAATCTGTGAAATTCAAAAAATTGGGTACTTTGGCTAATTGCAACTCTGATAGAAAAGACTCACAGAAATGAATATTTGCTACGTTGTCAGGTCAAAAATCATGGATTGAAACACTGAATTTGCATTGACAAGTGAGGAAACCAGCCGACTTAGTTTGAAAATAAAGTGATTTGAATAAGCTCACCCATTGAGAAAATTCAATTCCATGATCACGCAATCTTTGAACAATCCTTACGAAAGTTCTCTCATTTGGCTGTCTCCTATTTGGAAACAGCCTTCCATAAGCTTCTTTAGCTCTTCTCGCCCTTTTTCCATTTGTGAAATAGCATTCCAACATATCTACCATCTCCTGGTTAGAATACATTCTGCTAATTTCCACTTAACACACTTCACAAACAAACACTTTACACTAAACAGACACCTTACACTAAACAAACTAAACACACTTAACACTTAACAAGTTAAACGCACTTAGGTATCACTTAACAAACTAAATACACTTAATACTTATCATTTACATTAAACAGAGCAACAGAAATCATGATACCATAAATTCGAATTTCAATTGTTTTCGGATCATTCTATGCGCATGACCGATCAACATAGAAGAATCTCGAATAATTTTTTAAACAAACCATCAAATTTATGAATCAATAAATTTAATTTATTATGAATTTCATTAAATGTAATAATTAGTATCATCCGAAATGTTAAATCGAATTTTGTATAATAAAATAAGTCATAATATGCTAGATTACCGTATGTTATGAACGATTTGAACTATTGCGCATGGCCTCAGAGATTATTACTCTATGCGCATGGCCAAACTGAAAATTTGAGAAATCTCGAAGAAGTGTGGTTATGTTTGGCAAACAAGTGGAATAATTCGATATTTGATTCGAAAATATTTTATGTTTCAATAAGAAACAACATAGTTCGGCGTAAGTAAGTTACTAAATTATATAATATAAATAATATATTGAATAATTATTGTATTTTTTCAGATCTCCTAATAATTCATCGAATCATTCAGAAAAACACCATAATGAATTTAATTGGACGACGATTTTCCTTCGTGATTTATTTCGTGAAGATGATTGCCCACTAGATACAGAGAAGTTTCAGATGACCTGTATTTAAAGAGAATCTTGAACCCCTTCAAATTAAATCCAACCGGAAACAGTTTGCTGTGAGGTGCTCATGATTTCATAAGGATAATTTTTCCATATAATGAATGGAAAAGTAAATTGATTAATTGAAATAACCAAAAATCTACAATACAATGATTCTGTTGATAAATTCAACTACTTGAATAAGTGAAGCACTAGTTCTGTAATGAATACTTATTCAAACTTCATACTCATTGATGTACTGAAAAATAATTTAAAAGTCACTGATTTCACCATTAACCCAGATCCTATCCTATTATCTAGTACATGTACTGATCCAATCCATATGTTTCAGAATCAATAGCTATTGATATTTTAAGGCATACACATAGTTTGTAGTTACTGTCCTTGGTTTATAGATATTATAATAATGAATACATCTGAGATCAGGAATCATTGAGAATAAACTCGAATAATGGCAGGCCTAATTTAATAATTATTGGCTAAATATTGAATGTTTTTTATTTCGCACAATACATCTGCTAAATGAATCTACGTAAGAAGTTTAAGAGTAAAAAATGTTAAACCTGGTTATTTATAAATTAAATGAAAATAAAGACAATTTATTATTATGGTAGTTTGTACTTCAATTCTTGTTTTTTGCATTTTTTTGTTTCAGTAATGAAAAATGTTTATTTCAAATTGCTTTGAATGTTGTATACCTACTGTGGGACACTGGATTTATAGTAAAAGAGTGGATTTGGCAATAATACATGATTTCAAGTCACTGTTAATCTTTCGATAAGTTTATCAAAAGCTTCAGTTTATTGAGTACTTTTGAAAAAAAGGTATACCTTACAAGAATTCAAAATTTATTTCACATGTAGTTGATATGTGAAAACAAAAAAAAAAGATTACATAATTGTTGGGAAGTTTCATAATATTTTCAGTTTATCTGTTCGATAACAAACAAGTAAATTTACTTGTACGTTGTACTTCTTTTTTTCTAGCCGAATACCATTTTACCATCTTCAGGAAAATAAAATTTTCGAAGATGTTGATTATAACATTGATAATATTAAGGAAAGACTAATTGCTTCTTTATTATCAAAAGTACTCGAGAGCATTTTTTGGAGTTACCTATTGGGTATCAAATTTTCAGACAGAATATTGGCATTAGTGAACACTAAGAAGAAAAGGATTTCAAATATTTTCATGATAACAAATTACTGGGCTTTGGCACAGCCCTATAATATGAAGATATTTCATTAAAGTTAATATTCTATTTCGAATAATTCTGATCGAAACTCATTTTCAAGTGAATTTTCACAAACTAGGCTCCTTATAAAATAACACCAATCAAGATATGAAATCCCATTAAAAACTGCTGCTGCCAAACATTACTATAATCTTCTTCCAGTCTTCTGAGCTTTCATCGATACATAACAATACATCCTAAAATTTCATTTTTACGTGATTGAATACTTCTATCCATTTGCTATTCGATAATTTCATCCTAGAACATTTGATTGACATACTTTTAAGAGGGCCAAAATTGTTTTAACGTGAAAATAAATAAAAAACTTCAGTGAGTTGAAAGAAGCAGAATATTCAATAGTGGATATTCATATTGAATACCACCATTTCATTTTTAATACAAAAATCAAGATCAATAATTAATCAATAATGGAATATTGAAGATTCATGAAACTTATAAGCTTCTAGGATGAAAAAGGAAAAAAATTCATTTCCTTCTGGAAATTATTTATTCCTTCTCATACTACTGTTATTTTTAACAAGATAAAATCGGAATTTTCCATCACAAAATTACCTCTGTGTGATACAGAGGTGATTCCATCTTCCACATAAATCCATTCATGAAACTGCCTTTTCATTTTCGAGCTAAGTTATTGTGTAGGTACTTAGATAAAGTATTCTGGGTTCATTCAATCCAAAATGCAAGCGTTCTTACACTTCTTGCTACCCTAAAAATTTAAAACTTTTCTCACTGATTCCATGATAATAAGAATTCAAATTGAACACTGGTTTGAATACCACTTTTTTGCTGACCTCTAGATAACAAAATATACTCAATTAGCCCAAATTTCTAGTAATGTACAAAACTTCAACCGTTTGTTGGGTTTCTTGAATTTTATTGACAAAACATAACATAACCTTTAAACATAAAATTACAGATGCGAGATGATTAGTATTCATATGTACATAGATTTAGCTTATTATTCTGTAGGTTTTTTGTCATTATAGTGTTTTGTGACTGTAAACTTGGCAACGTGGAAAGTCCACAGATGATTATCATTTATGTTTATTTACCTTTATGAAATTAAAGGTTATATGAATTGTTAACTCTTGTACGAAAAGAGGTGAAAAAGCGAAAATAAATGATTGGATATGAATATCAGATTTAATATGGGTGGTTGCAAGCTGAATTTTTTATTATTATCGAATATAAAATAGAAATCAATAGAAAAATAATCAACATATTCATCTCCCACGAAATTGCTATAACTCATTTATTATATTGAAAATAATACTTCGGTCACCAAAGGGAATGGAAAAAGTGAGTTTATGCTTGTTTTGCTAATATAGTGACCCATTTCCAAAGTTCAAATGGTATAAATTTATGCTTGGAAAAACTTCAGTGGGCTGATTTCCAGGTTCGGCATAGCTCATTATGAAAACTTAAAATGGCCATATCTTTTCAACCGAGCCGAATCGGAAAAAATGGTAAATGAAAAAAGTGTTTCTTTTGACCTCAAGAATCTACGGTTAAAATATATGTACAAGTCAAAGACTCACCCTGTATATGCTAGCTGATTTTATTCGTAATGATGTCTGGAGAAGTACATTTTGAGCGCTTAGTATCATAAAGAAAATTTCAAAAGTCATAAAGAAATTAAGATGAAAAAAAGGTATCTGGATTTTTGCCGAAATATGGAAAATTATTAATATTTCAGAAATCTGACAAAAAATTCTCAAAAAAAAAAATTTCTTTTGAAAAACTCCCTATTCCCGAAACTCTATCTACAATATTTACCATTTAAATTTAACCCTGAAAATAGGCAATTCTTGATTAAGAAAATTTTCTCGTACTTCCTTCATTAATATTAACTTGAAAAAATTTATAGTAAAAATTTTTCGCTTCGTGAAGCCATTCTTGTATACATACCTCCTTGAAAATTTCATGTCATAAAAGTATAAGAAATTGCAATATTTTTTTGAAATAATCTTTTTCGTTAACTCAACTCTCTTGATTTATTGCCCTAGAGAAAGAGAACAATATACATCTCTTTCAACTCGAAGAGTTGAACGTTAAATCGTTATTCCAAATTTGAATTTAAAGCAAAGAATTGTGAAAAATATTGAGAATTTTTCTACCTGAAGTAAAAGAAATATTACCAATTCAAAAGATGATTGAATCGAATATTACTTATCTTCACCTATAGCCAATAAGAGTATTGCTGATTCCTATAAGCAATTATTTATATGTATATTATATTTCCTTGAGATATTAACGAGTCCAACTCATTGTTACATTAAATCCTGTTCTATCCCCACAATGTCAGAAAGAAGTATGGTCTAAAATTTCTCAATTTTCCTGATTCACATGGTAGAAGTTCATCCAAATATATGCCATATTTTATTCCATCATTGAATTAGGCAAATCGAAATGATAAATATAAAAAAGTATGTAAATTTCATTCTATTCAGTTCATAAAACGTATAAAAAAATATCATGTCTTTATATCTTTCAATCAGATGATTTTGACATTTGACCATCTCAGTGTAATGAATCACCTATTTTATTGCTTTTAGGTTCTTGACAGATTGCCCTCAGTAGCATCTCTGTTCGAATCAAGAGAAATCATATATTCTTCTCTCTGTAATGCTTTCTCCTCTACGAGCTTCTGAAAAATCACGTGACACTAGGTCCATGGATATTAGGTCTATGTGTATGACTCACTGATGACGAATCCGTCCTCAACTTCGATTCTGGTCAGTCCTATTTATGACAACTAGATGGATTTATGAGGTTATGAAAATAGTTTTATGATATGCAGCCCTTTCTCACTATCTATAAATCAAACTAAAACCTTATGAAAATATTTTTTCTCCGATTGACAACAAATTTCAATTTTGCAGACACATATCAATCAGTAAAGTATTACTTTTCCTGCCTACGCAGCAAAGTAAGTACTTTCATGCTTAGGCATCATCAGAAATGATTAATGGGAAAAAAAAATTTCAAACTACAATTATTATGGACATATACATTTCCATGACAACCAACCATACGAACAATTGCAATTTGTATGAAATTTCATTTCAATTTATCACTACAAAAAAAATTAAAAGATCAATACTTATACATGGCCGAGCGAGTTTATCCGATTTGAAAAAATTATTAAATATTGAACTTATATGAGCTGAATATATCTGTAAAAACCCCAAGTGTTCCGATAGACAGAACAAAATACAATCTTTTTTTTCTATTCTGTTACTCTTTTCTTATTGCCTTCACTAATTTTTTTACGTGTCAAATGTCAAATAATCATTTTGAATTTCAGTAGAATATCAGAAATTCTCATCCAAATAAACAAACCGACAACAATAACCTAATAAATCACATGTCTTATATTCCTATACCCACTTTTGTGGTCTCCAAAGGCGCATAAAATGAGAACTCAAAAGCTTCTCGAATTTTTCATTCTAGAAATCTCAATATGCACTATTTATGATTTTCTCTGTGAAATCATACACTCAGAGATAATCATATATTTTTTTCTATTATCCATATTCGATATACGTCCATAACAGTGGTTCATTGTCATTTCTGTATTCACAATATTTACAGTAATTATCTTATTTAGTAATATATAACTAAACAAATATAACAAATTTTCCTTCTTTTGAAGAAGTTTTCCAAAGAATTTTGCTTACTCATAATAAGATTGTGATATATAAGGTTGTTACATATAATGGATATTCCTTCTGGGGGGTATATATCCCCCTTATCCCCCCCCCCCCCTTAGGATACGCCACTGTATCTTAACTGAACTGAATTTCTAAAGTTTACAGAAACACAAATTTACTCTTTGCTGGGCTTCATCGAGAGTTGAGATTTTATTAGGGGCAACAAATACCAAACAGGCGGTTCTTCAACTTGAATGGGTGTGCCAGGTACAAATCTACCAAAAATTTTCGGGTAGCTCCATCTAGCGGAATTGCAGTTTCAGCGCAAAGTAGTCTACAACCTTAAAGAGCGTCTCAGTAGTTTATACTTGTGTTATTGTTACTTGTTATATTGAAATATCGAAAAAAATGTCGTTTGGTGGTAAAATATTATCAAGAATAGCGAATCATCTCAACAAAATCAAAATCTTAGTTATTCCAGATTGAGGACAGTACCTAGAGTATATTTGAAGGTAGAATGTAGATCATCGAGCAACATCTCAAGTATATAAATTTTTTCAGTCTGCTTACATAAGTTAATGAATCTATATTGCAGTGCAATTCACAGTGTTAGGATCATTGAACTCATTGGAAAAAGCAAGTTCATTCAGTCGATTGAAGATGATTAGTTTGTGTAGAGAAATTAATGAAAATTAACAGTTAACACTTTGTTAAATGTATAAAAACTTATAAAGAACGACATACACACTTGAAAGTCGGTATATTATTACATTGTAATCCCTGTCGGAACGAAATTGAATTGAACAGTGATTGCAATTTCATAATAGACTTTTTGATGTGTATATCGTTCTTTATTGGTTTTTATACATTTAACGAAGTGAACTCTTAATTTTCAATAGTCTCTGTACTCAAACTAATTATATTTTTCGACTTAGTGCCATGATAAACTGTAAATATGAGTAGAATTGCTCGCATGATTTCAATGGTGCTAACCAAAGATGTTTCACTGTAGTGAATCCTCTTTGGTGCTTACCCTATTCTGTAGGCATTTACTTTTCTAATAAAACATTTATATTCAGATTCATTAGAGGTACTCTAATTTGATTTTCTTGATTGGTCCTGCAGAGTGGCCTAAATTCTAGCTCTGTCAGATTGACACCGCCAATCAATAATAATTGCTCAGCATCATTTACAGGTAAGAGGTTCTAAAAGTAAACTTATCAATAAAAATTCTAGCAAGACCGATCTCTGTGTTGAAATTTGATGCTGATTTAAAACAAAATTGGTTCCTCATTGAGTTTTTTGTTTCAGATAATACTAAGCTGTGAAGTGATATGAGCAGAAAACAGCTCATTGCATGATATAAAAAATATGATGAAGAGTTCTCGACTGGAATTAAAAAATTTGTTAAGGATAAAATTCCAAATGAACTGTATAAAACATTTAGCCAGTTCACCTCGCAACAAGGCTATACCAAATGAAGAGAACTTAAAAATACTTATAAAGCAATAAAAAGACACAACAAGCAATCGGGTAATGCCCATAAGCACTGGAAATATTATGACGCAATAAATGAAATTGTGTTCAGCAAACCAGAAATAAGTTCAGTTGCCACCTGTTCCAGTGCCAATGGGCTTGTTATAAAACCCATATGTAGAGAAAGAAATTTAAGTAGTATGTTTCTTTTCCTTCCCCAATTTGATTTGTATTTTATAGTATATATACTTTTTAATATCCAATATTGGATGAGATTGGCAACAGATCGTGTGGCATGGAAAAACCTGGAAGAGGCCTATATCCGACAATGGATGGACACGGGCTGAAGAAGAAGAAGAATATCCAATATATAGATACTTCTATATAGTTACCGTTAATTTTGATATTTTCAGATGATTCAATTAATGAGGACAAGGATCAAAATCAAAAAAGCAGCCACGGTGGACTTGCATTACGATAATGTACGCAATCGGTTTTGTCCGAATTCCTTCAAGCTCCAACTTTAGCTACACACCTTCGACCATAACGACCGCATGCGCCAATGTAAATCCTCATATTCTAGTACAAATAACTTATAATGAAATAAGGAAAAGATATAATTCATTTATGAATCATAATGGTGGGCATATAGAATATATGATTTGAAATATTTCGTTTGTTATGAAAATTGTTCATTGTTATTGAAATATAGCATTCATTATCAAGTGAAATAATACAGAAATGTTTTGTTAACAGCCCCCTTTATTTCAAAGAACAAAATCACAATATAGAAAAATTGAATGGAAAAGAAATAATATAAAAGCACGCAGTTAAAAATGGAAAAAACAAGAATAAAATCATCTTTCGAATGGCATAATTGAGATGAAAAATAATTCAGAAGCTGCCCCAAGTGGCAATAAATTTAGGCAACGTTTAGCAAAGTGAACGCTAACAAGAATGATGAGTGCATGTATTTTTTAGCGTCAATAACTCGTGAACAACACTAAGAGGATTACGCGACATCTGGATATTTATGAGTTCAAAATACGGCACCTTTGATGGTTTTTGATGTTAATTAAATTTGTCGGTATACCTTCCTGTTGTTGCTGACTGAATTAAATCTCATTTGGTACATTGAATTTCTACACATGTGATTTTTGTTGATCAAGCTTGAGATGCCACCCTTGAAATTTGCCACCCTAGGCGACCGCCTACCCTGTCTACCCCCTATCGACGGCCGTGACGTGAACCACAAAAACCTGTAGGTAGTGCATCATTACGTGATGATTTTTCGGCAAGTGGCGCCACATTATAATTACCCATATTCCCGAAGTTTCGCCTCTGCAATTCGTCGGACCACGATATGGATGAATAAATTACGCAATGTAACTTCGGCGCATGAAAAATTCAGAACAGAGGATGCATAATTTGGAAAGGAGCCAGAAAAAAGCCATAGAAAGTACTGAATACGGCCTGCTCATATAACTGGATATTGCAGAAACCTTTTAGCGAAATATGTAGGGGCAATGCGAGTTCACGCCAGGCCTTGCAATTGAAATCGTGGAAACCTCTGCTGAAATTTACTCCACTTGTTTTGGATCAGGCAGATGGACGTATTTATAGTTTCGGGTCGATGCAGAGATGTTAACGTGGGTTTCATTAGATAGAAGAGATAGGTGGAACAGGTCTATTATTCTGAGTGAATTCGCAAAGGTCAGTGGTTTGGTGGAATACTTCGAAAACAATGCTAGAGCAGTCGAGTTCTTTCATCAAACATTCTATCCTTTGTGTGAAAAATTAGAGAGAGCAGAATCCATCTATAACTTTAATTATACGTATCAAGCTGAACTAAAAATTCGCCTAAATTCTCTACAGTTTAAGGTACAAAAATATTCAATACTACTTGCACTGTGGTGATCCTTCAGTCCTCGGCAAGCCACTAATGTGCATTATAAAAGGTTATATATTTAAATAAAAAACGTATATTTCAAGAGAAATCAAGAGGTTGTTTATTTCATTGTAAAGAGGAATATATGCCATTAACGATGGAAAATAATATACCATATCCTTCTCGTGAAATGGCCAACTCGCACATTCGCGGCTGGATGTCTTCATAACTTCACGAATTCCATTTTTAGCGTCTTCAATTATTGTAGAGAATTTACATAGTACATATCTTCTTCATGTTTCCAAAGAAAAAGTCAAAAGGTTTTAAATCAAAATACCTCCGTTGCCATTTCTAAACACCTCTCCGAGAAAAAACACGACCAGAAAACTTTTCTTGCAAAATTGCGATCGCTTCATTGCTTGTGTAACTTGTAGTGCAGTCTTGTTGCAAATAAACGTCACATCAATATCTTCCAATCCTGATGATAAAAAGACATTAATCATAATCAATTGCGCAATTCATTCACCGTGACAGTTGCACCATTTTCATTTTCGAATAAGTAAAGTTCAATCATATCACCTGCCAAAAAACCCCACCAAACAGTGACACGTTGATGACTTTTCAACAATCATTCTAGGATTTTCGAGTTTTGAATGCTACATTAACTACTTGAATTCTCATTAACATAGCCTTCTAGATGAAAATGGGCATCATCAGTGAAGATGATTTTTCCATGAAGATCCGGCTTGTTTTTATTTTGATGCATTTCGAGGACCCAACCAGCGAAGATACGTATAGTCTGTTCAGGAATTACATATTGACATCCCGGGTAGCTGTGGAAAATCGAAATTGATTTGGTAATGGGTCATTTAGTAATATTTGCAATTGAAGATTTCGGGTTGGTATTGGAATTGGAAATGTCATTGACAAAAAGTTTGATCCAAAAAATTGTGAAACTGAAGAGTTGTATCAATTTTAAACACACATTGATTAGTTAATTTGAGTATTTCTCCCAGTACTGTTAGAAAAAAAGAAGGCAAGTTATTACAGCCTGAATTATTAGTGAAAGAAAACCAGTGCAATACGATTTCACCATTCAATCATTGAATGATTTGGTTGTTACCAAAATCAAAAGCAACGAATATATCAGTCTGAATAAAATTTGACCAAAAAGCAGCTGGATATCAATAAATCAAAACAACATCACAAGTTCAAAAAAGTTGATCAAAGGAAAATTAGTATTGATAAACAAAAATATAATAGAGTAGGATTTTATGGTGAATACAGAGTATATTTCCAACAGAATGGGAACTTCATTTGTCTGGATGAAACTTGGTTGTTTGAAAATGCAGTCTTATTCAACACTGGTCTTTCGAAAGAATATCAAAAGGTTTGCCAAGTATAAATTCAAGGATAAGGTAGAAGGTACACTATTTTCATTTGAATTTTATGATGGATTTTTTCCCGGATGTTTTGACAGTGGTGATCAAAGGGATTGTATAAATCTATTAATGGAGAATTATATCATAATTGGGTGATCGAATGAATACCTTCTCTGCAGATAATTAGAATAATGCTCACAGCTCAGACGATGAATTTCAAGAATTCTTTGGAGAATGACCGAAGCTATATGATATCAAGTTATATAAAAAAGATCTGTGAACAAAGTCTTTGCATTGCATCTATAGTTTATTTATATAATATTTTGAAATGAAATATTGTTATAGGTATATGCTTTTTGTTCTTCAATGAGTAATCCAGAGATCTAATAAATTCTAATACCTCCATAGAATTTTTACTGAGTATTTAATTGAAAATTCATTTGGTTGAGTAAATTTAAGAATTTCTTTAGCTCTTAACCATTTAAAGATAATAACAGAATGCAACCAAATTTTTGAATTCCCAAATTGAAAATAATTTCAAACAAATGCTTTTAGTGAGTGAATTAAAGCCGTTATGGGGAAAATACTCCATGTACAAAACCAAATTCACCTAATAGCAAACGTTATAGAAGCATTTCTATAAGTAATAGAAAACTAGAATAGTTACAGTACAACTGCAATGTTGAAATTGTTCATACACTAAATGGATTCTTCAAATGTTATTTCTGTCCCATTATGATATGGCTCTTAGGTTCACTTCGCTACATTATTCAAATGAATCAACCATTTTTTCCGTTTTCTTCACCAGTTTAGATATCACAGTTGAAATGATTAGAATTTTGCATGTAGGTTGGTATCCAGTATTCATCAAGAATTCAACCATTATTGAAGAGCCTTTGGTGAAAAGGAATATGCATATTTTAATGATCTTCATTGGGATCTTTCATGGGCGACTCTTGAATGAATAGATAACTCTTCATTGGAATTCCTTGGAATATGAAAGCATTCTATTATATTTTTACGTTATAGAACCTGAATTCCCATATATCAAATCATAAAGTAGTATTCCTCCCTTAGTGATTTCGAAAATTTGGGATCTTTGGGATAAAAAAATTATGAGAATAATAAATAATTATATATTTATATTCTGTTATTTTTCTGATGAATGATGAAACCATAGCAATTTTTAGTGATATTTTTGTAACCAGAAATAAGGCCGCGACTGGACGTTCAAGGCCTGCTTCGATGTCAATAATTCGTGAAAGGACTATAGTCGCTTGTGTTACTCAGCATAATATGTTCTTGTGTAAACGGAACTTTAAAAGCCTTAAGACCTAAGTATTTATGCAACATACGTTGTAATGTCATTGTCGTCAATCATATCTCATTGACTGAAGCACGCGGTTTCGAATCTTCACATCCCAAACATGTCCCAAGAGCTCAGATTTTCCCATTAGTTTCACTATTGCCGGCAGAGATAGTGATAACAAAAAGTGTCCTGTTTTGCGAAGGTTAACTGCAAAATTTTCTCCATTTTTGTAGTGAATTTTAACCATATGAGTTCATTGTTGTAGGAGTTATCGTCTTATTCGCAGTAATAGCGTAGTTTTTACTTGGCAAATATCAAAATATATCAGCTTCAAATTGACAGCTGTCCAGATAGCGAGTTATTCAAAATGAAACCTGTGAGTGGAAAACTCTTCATCTTACATTTCTGTAATATTTATTTCCATACTCTGATCATTTAGAATAGACGGAGACTCCTAAGATATTAGAGACATTACTTACAACCCTCCACCTGAGAAGGTTATCTTCTATATTACCCAAATACCCCTAAAATATTCTGAATGAATAGAAATGAAATATAAATATTGAAAACGTTCAAACATGAATATTTTCGGAATGTAAGAGAACCAGCGCTTGTAATCAGACTGCTCGCAATCTGGACCGAACTATGGAAAGCAGATACGTAGCTTTCCTTGATCGATTCAGTATGTGTTCCAAAACTGCTCTCCCATCATTTCAGCGACGAAAAAGATTTCTTCGAGCCCTGCACAGCATCAGTTCTCGAGTACAGAACAAGCGAATTGTAGGTGGAGGATAAAATAAGGAATCAATCTTCACAAAGTAGCGTTCACTTCCCAATGCCTCCCATATCGACACTAGACAACGTGGAAAATGCAACTGTATCAGCTTTCACGAGTGAAATGCACATAAACCCAGACGATCTAGTTTCTCGTAAGCGTTTTTATTGAATATTGGTTCCTTCGGTTCGCAGCATGCAGCTACCGCTGTAAAAAGTTTAATTCACATCGCTAGCCGGAGACCTCCTAAAAATTCGGCTGTCACATCTGTTTGCGAACCTCTTAGAGGCCCTCTATTAATTTAAAACTTTTTATGACTCGTCTTGTAAGTTGAGCTTGAAGAGACGGCCCGTTTGATTCAAAGTTGAGCTTGTTGACGTTACATTAGCATTAATAAAGCGTGCAACCGGAGATTTCGAGCAATATCTTTTATGCATGCTGTTGAAAACTCATTTGTTCGGGCTGACCCATAACTTTGGTTTATTAGAAATTGAATTGAAATTCGTGAAGAAAAATCTCTTCCACCTAACAGATTGGCTGGACAGTCAGGTTTGTTTCCGGGAAACCTTGATATCTATCTCAGTGTTTGTATGTGATTCTAAAAATAATGGTGCGTTTTCAGAGTAAAGTTATATTTCCTAATTCCTCCAATACAGAGTTTACTTGAATTATTTCATTTTGAAAATTATTTGAGATTCTTTTTATTTCTGTTTGTTTAGAAGTGTCGAGTATTACATAACTCACTGAAGTGAAAAAATAAGGATACGACTAAATCAAAATGAAGAAATAACACAGGATTAAAAGGTACAAAGTTTAATGACTACTGGTTACAGGTTAGATACCGGATTATGTCCATCTGCATTAAGCATAGTATCATCAGTTCATAAATATAATCATCCTTATTACTAATTATAACCACCACGTGAATTAATAAAACCGCTATGCATCTGTTCCGAATACTTTTCATCAAATTATTGAGTTAAGTTGTGCTTTGTTATGTAGAGAATAGCACAATTCATGTCAGTAATTGTTTCAGTTTGTCGAACTATCTTCTGTATGTTGAATGTTTAACAGTTTGTTCTAGCAGACGTTACGATTTTATATTGAACTATTTCAAATGTATGGCATTCTTTATTACATTTTATTTAATTGTAGTGACTCTGCATGCCTTAGAAGTGGCGTTGCTGGCTTCGCCTCACTCTCTAGCAAGGCATCGGGGGGTTCATAAAGAATCATCGAATTTGTGCAGAGTCGCCTCTCCACGATGGTGTGAGAGGATGTGTCTTGGGCAGAGATCACTGGATAGCTCAACTGATCAGTCCACCAGCGATTTCGGGACGAAACATCGTAATCCGTAGAGAAAGGGCGCACCTTGGAATGGGGCGGTATTTCAATACCACGATTTTGGAACGGTATTTTTGAGTAACGTAGTCGCGCGTTCCACAAACTTAAAGTAACCGGTTCCAAAGTAACGATAGTTACAGCGTACCGGCACCGGACTCCCAAAGTTGGTACGAACGTCAACGATGACTCAATTTAAATTCATCATTTGAAAAATAAAAGTGAAAAATGTATGCAAAGGTACTTAATTCTAACATTTAAGTGAAACTTTTAATGGAATTGAATTTAGAAAATAAACTAATTGAAACGGTTTGGGATATTTGAACGAGGTTTGGTGAATATGGATACCTCATTAAGGTTTCACGTTGAATACCTCGTCTTCAGCAACTACAGTGTTGTACGTACTAGCATTGACTTTCATATTTGTGAAAAAAAATGTACGCCAGTGCCTTTTACAAAACTAAATTCATGTACTATCGCTCAAAAACTCCTGCTGTCGGAGCTTTTATAATTTTCAACATTCATTTGCGCCATGTTTAATGAGGAAAAATTCCTTTACCTGTAACTTCGTAAAAATTGTTTTTGCCATTGTGGTTTTAGTGCCTACCGGAATATTTCTACTATTTCAAAACCCTTTACATTTCCGCAATTAAATCAATTAAAAGTAGGGGTTTGTCTACAAAGCGTCAAATTACCGCACACAACTAACAGATTCAACAGATCAGTGCCAAAAATCATTATATATATTTTCCGAACCCCTCATCACCTTGAATCTGCCTTCTAGCGGATTTCCCCATCTGCACCTCCAACAGTCTACGCTCCCGAATAGGCGACATTTTTCCTTAGCAACCACATAAGCCCATGTAAGTTGATTCATCTAGGTTAAATTAATTTAGTTAATTAAGTTCCGTAATCTTAGGGCCTTAAACTCAACGCTATCGAATTATACCCAATTAAAGCGTAGAACATTAGCCGATGTCGAATTCCGCTAATTTCCACATAACGAAGTATGTCGAAGTTAATACTTATCTACCTCTAGCCTGGGAAACACTATCCCGTAATTCTGAAGCACGACGCGCGTGATACGCTCTTATTAGGGGGAATGGTAGGGAGCCAGAATCCGAGGAGCCCGAAATGCCTCCTCATAACACAGGAAACTCCTGCTTTGCTGTCGGGGAAATGAAGAGGAAATTGTCACGCCACCTGCTTACCAAAATCGATTGTTTAGTTGCTTCATTAGACAAGACGGGGAATAGAGATTTTGGGCCATTTATTCAAGACGCTAATAGTGCACTGTCAGCAATATTGGGAGCATCCGGCTAATCGGAAGATGAAAAAATTGATTTCGCATAAGATACCTATACTCTGATGAGTTTCACAACATTTTCATCGAGTTTATTTCCTATAATGGATCCGAAAATGAACTAGTAGTTAAATTTATGAATGATTTTAAATCACCATTCCTTCAGGAAAACTTCTTGAATGAGTTACTTTTGTGCGACAATTATTTCTTACCCATAAGGTGATGATTTTCAATAAAATTAGTGTTGATGATACGGGATGATTCAAACATTATTCAAAATGTAATTTGTTCATAATGCAACCTGTAATTAAAAAAGTTCTCCGTGGAATTTTTCAATTTTTTGTCATTACTCTAACGCTATTGAATGTCAAAAGTATTGGCTCTGCTGCGCCCACTTCCTGAGAGAATGATATATTGAGAGGGGCGACCATAATAACAGTAATTATGGTCAAAAAGATGTATGCAATGGAAATTTAATGCAGAGTAACTGTAGGAGACACATGGGCGTTCACTTATTCGTATTTTGCCATTGTACAATGAGAGGCATTGTACAGGTGTTAAGGCATCCGAAGAATCCTAGGACTCAGAGGAAAAATCTTCAAGGATCCCCGATCTCCTTTTTCGAAATAATAAAATATCAGAAAGGAGACCCTAGATTTCTTGATTCGTTCTCGATTTACAGGGCGTTTCTGTGAAATGACTGTTTCAAATATTTCGCTATATCTTGGTTTCTGTGCGAGATATTCGAAAAATTCCAGAACTTTTTTTTTAGTAATTTTTATGGTTCATTGGATACTCCCACGGATTATAGATGGGTTATGTTAATAACTATATAACAGTGGCGACACCACCTTTCAAAAACAGGGGTGGCCAAGGGGGGGCTGAATTTTTTTGGGCGGGGGCGGTTTTTTTGGGGGATTCCAATGCTATATAGGGAACGAATATACGAGACTCTATTATCTCTCGATAATTGATTGACAACTAACAACTATCAATTTTCAAACGTTCGATAACGTTCTATAATTATCTCACTTTTCTTCCCAATTCATATAGTATTCCCTTTCCCATCACCCTATTTTTCTTTTTCATTGTTCGAAAAAATGTTCTATTTCACTCAACCACTTAGTTTCCTGTTAAGATAATAACGATTTTTGCCAACTTCAATAAATTTCCAATTGAGTTCTATAGTTTCATCAGTGGATATTGTATTGGAACCATTTGGTCTACGGAAAGAAGTTGAAGACTCCTGGTACCTCAGTTTTATACCTTTATTTTAAAATTTGTATTTCTAATGTCTTTTCTCCCTTTTTTGCCAGTTTCTAGCTAAAATTTTTAATTTTTTCAGGAATAATGATCTAATCGGAGAACCATACAAAACTTGAGCTGGAGCCTGAAGATCTTACATCTTCACGACTAGTGCTTCTCAGTTCGAGTAAACCGGCGTAGAACTTTTCTTCATTCAAATTTCCACATTCGAAACACTTTATTATTGAATGTTTCGTTGCCAAGGACTGCCTCTTAACTTCCACTGTTGTATTACCAAAATTATTACCGATTTAATACAGTTTTTGACTTGCCCCTTTGTTACATGAGGTTAAATTATGTTTATGCAGAACCACGCCTATTTTTCCTTATCTCCTTCTGGTTCACCAATTCCTAATTTCTATTTTGTTTTTGTTGTTTTCTTCTTCTTACAGTTTTTCATTCTGAAGTCATTTGCGGAGTTGTGCTTGTTATTTTGTAACTATTTGCGGAGTTGTGCTTGTTATTTTGTAACTATTTGTTTGTTTAATTACATTTTCATGAATATTTCCCTCCTGTCGAAAATTCTATGTATCTGGAGAACAATTATCGAAAATTACAGCGATAATTGCATTGTAGGAAGCGAAACTGCACTGCGATAATTGTTCTGTTCATAGATGCTTAGTTTCTATGCATCTTACACAGTTCGAATCTATGGCAATTCCATTCTAAATCAGTTTGACAGGTAATGTAACAGTTTATTCGGGAAATATTCCCCCGAATTACACTCGTGCATCAAAATTACCGGATAATTTCGCATTCCAGCGTGTTTTCTTTGAAAAACTGCATTCGGTCATTTTCATTTTTGGAGAAAGAGCCCGACACCGAAGGTGGATGCAGTTTTTATGACAACACGCTGTCATGCAAAATTATCGGTAATTTTGATGCACTTGTGCAATTACTTACGAAAATTTCCAATGTTTTGATCTACATTTAGGTTAGTCACAGAACAATCATTTATGTTGAGTGGCGCAAACTGAGAGCTGCAGCTGACGGTTATCATGATCATCAGTTGCATGTTGATATTTTGAACTTATATCAGTAGGCCAATTACATGGTCTTTAAGAATCACGTAGGGGTTTGGTTTTGTAACTTTCGGACTTGTTAGATTCCCTACTCAGTCACCCACCACTAACGGAGTTACGAAACCATTGTTAGTTACTTCTTTGAGAAATGTACCTTCCTAACGGATGTGGTTTCACGAATTTCCTTGATTTTCCTCGTGTTCTTCTCTTTCGAGATTATAGAATATTTATGCTGGTTCAAACCGGTCGATCGTCTCCGTCATTTCCTTGTCGTTGGATCTTGATTACGAAATATTTTAGATCTCTCCTCAAAACTTCGTATGGTCCGTCGTAGGGTTTCTGCAGGCCTAATTTTCGGACCTCATGTCAGATGAAAACAGATAGGAACATTTCCAATTCCTTGAAAACAAAGCTGAATCGTTCTCCATGGTGACTAGCATTGGTGGGTCTCACGAAGTCTGCTGTGTCTGTACTGTCATCCGTACTTGTAGATAGGAACTCCCAGGCAATCTTAACGGCTCCCCATATACCATTTCTGCAGCGGTTGCTTTCATGTCTTCCCGCCAGGTTGTTCTCATTCGCAGGAGGACATTGGAAAGCGTTTCGGTCCATCGGTCATGGCTGAAGCATTTAATAGCTGCTCAAAGCCATCTATGGATTCTTCCCACCATACCGTTGGCAGCTGGGTCATAGGCGATGGTTCGGATGTGGTTCATGATAATAATAATAATAATAATAATAATATAATAATAACTTTTGGTTGAAAAAATTTTGGTGTATACACGGCAGGCTAGTTGAAACCATAAATGATGTTATAAGTAATCCAACGGAAATGCCCAAATTTTTAACAACAGGGACCACTTACCTCTTACCGAAGGATATGCAACACACAGCGGATCCATCAAAATACAGACCAATTACATGTCTACCAACAATATATAAAATCATCACATCATGTATAGCATCTCGTATCTACAAACATTGCGAGACAAATAATATAATGACAGCACAGCAGAAAGGATGTTCCAAGAATGCACTAGGATCGAAGGAACTGCTGATAATAGATTCCATCATATGCAACCAAGCCTTCAAAAAACACAGAAATCTTTTTATGACATATTTTGACTATAAGAAGGCCTTCGACTCTATTCCACATGGGTGGCTGACAAAAATTTTGGGAATATACAAGATCGATCCAATTACAATAAACTTTCTGAAGTATGCAATGTGCAACTGGAGAACGAATATCGAACTCTCTACAGCGAACATAACTACTAAAGATATTCCAATAAAAAGGGGAATTTTCCAAGGAGATTCGTTGAGTCCCTTATGGTTCTGCTTGGCGCTGAACCCCCTTTCTAAACAACTGAATGCTACTGAAAAAGGTTTCAATGTGAAAGGAAACAGAAATAATATTGCACTCAATCATTTGCTATACATGGATGACCTCAAACTTATAACAGGCAACAAAAACCACTTGCAAATTATGGTCAAACTGGTGGAAAATTTCTCGGAAGACGTGGGGATGAAATTCGGATTGGACAAGTGTCGTACTATTAGCGTAGTGCGTGGAAAAATCCAAGATGAACCGATAGCTCTCTCCAATGGACAGGAGATAGAAGCAATGAAATCGGACGATCTTTATAAATACCTAGGAATGAAACAAAACCGACGAATAAACCATCAAAGAATGAAGGAAGACTTAACAACTGAGTTCATTAGGAGAATCAACAAAATTTTGAAGACAAACCTCAACAGCAAGAACATGACGAGAGCTATCAATACATATGCATGTTCAATTCTTACATACTCTTTCGGTATCATTCCATGGACCAAAACAGATATGGAAAACCTGCAACGCAAAATGAGAACCTTGATGACGAAAGCACACAAGCACCATCCGAAAAGTAGCATTGAGAGGACGACACTGCCGAGGAATAAAGGAGGCAGAGGTCTGCTAGACATCATGGAACTTGCCCATGGTCAAATTGAGTGTCTACGAACATACTTCAAAGACAAATCAGGCACGTCAGAGATCTACAAAGTACTGTGTGAAGCAGACGAATCAACACCTTTACAACTGCACAAGGAGCAATTGTCATACAACCACCAGACAATCCAAGAAAAACTGCAAAGATGGAGAGAAAAGCCCCTACATGGACGACATTTCAACGAGGTGAACCAGGATCATGTCGACATTGAAGCGTCGAACTATTGGCTCACATCAGGTGCGATGTATCCAGAAACGGAAGGATTTCTTTTAGCCATCCAAGATCAAGTGATCTCAACAAAAAATTACTACAAACATATCATAAAGGATCGAACTATTACTGACGATCGATGCCGTTATGGTTGTCCAACGAACGAGACAATCCAACATATCACGGGAGGATGTCAAATGTTTGCAGGAAATGAATATAAAGAGAGACACGATGCAGTAGGAAAGATACTACACCAAGAAATGGCAACTAAATTAACACTAATTAATTCTGAAAAAGTGCCATACTACAAGTACCGACCGGAAACCATCCTGGAAAACGAACGCTATAAACTGTACTGGGATCGTACAGTTTTGACTGATAAAACAGTCCCTCACAACAGGCCAGATATATTGCTAGTTGATAAACAACAAAAGGCAGCAATACTCATCGACGTAGCAATACCTAATAACAACAACATGCGTCAAAAAGAGGTCGAAAAAATTTCAAAATATAGGGACCTCGAATTTCAGATAAAGCGCCAGTGGGGAATGATATCAACGAGAACTATTCCAATTATCATCTCAACAACAGGAATAGTACCCAAAAATCTCAAGAGAAATATCAAGCAACTAGGACTTAGTGAGTATATATGTAATATAATGCAAAAAGCTGTTCTTTTAGGTACTGCAAGGACGGTGAGAAAATTCCTAGGAAGCGAAGGACAGGTCCAAGGATCGCGTGTAAGAGGACCAGAAGTTCGACGAGAACCAGGGGGACCACAAGGACCGGACACGACCGAGCTCAGCCCTTCTGATATTTTAAATATCTGGGAGTGAGTCAATGTTCCTCTTAGCGAGGAGTGAGAAGCCGACGGCGAGGAAAAATCCTACGCGTATAGGCAAAAGTCGGGGATAATAATATTTATTTGGTGCTAGTTACAACTTACATTTCATGTTGTATTACACAAGTCAAAACACAAATATACAAAGAGTCATATATAAAAGTAATATGTGAAATATTTCATCATTCAAATGAAAAATCATCCGACAGAAACTCAGCCACACTGAAAAACGCTTTTCTCTTCAGATATTTTATAATTATATTTTTGAAAACTGGTGATGGTTTGTCTCTCACATGCCCAGGCATCAAATTGAACATTTTGTAGGCCATACATTCTACACTCCGCCCTGTCTTCTCTAAACGATGTGATTCAGGTCTTATGTCATCCTTTCTCCTAGTATTGTAAGAATGAAAATTACTATTTTTTAATTTACTATCATGGTTTTTATGGGCATATATTAAGCATTCATAAATGTACAACGATGGGAAAGTCATCACATTCAGTGCAATGAATGCCCTCCTACAGTCTTCCCTGTAGCCCAATCCTGCAACCTACCTAATGGCTCTTCTCTGTATTCGAAATACTCTCTCACAACTAGAGCCATTTCCCCATAACACAACACAATATCTCATATGTGTTTCTATCAGTGAGTGGTATACAGTTTTCAAAATCCTCACTGAAACAGAGTCAACCAGATTACGCAGCAAAAATGTGTTCTTTATTAATTTTTTGACAACTGAGTCGATATGTGTGCTCCATGTTAGGGTTGGGTCCAAATGAACTCCAAGAAACTTCAATGAGGTGCCCCCAATTGCACGATCCGAATGCCTCAAAGTGAAGAGCATTTTTTCGGTCTTATCCATGTTACATTTGAGACCATTTGCTTGAAACCACTCCACTGCCATCATTTCCACCTTCAATGCCAACTCCTCCGTATGTTGGATATCACGACCTTCCACCGTAAAACTGGAGTCATCCGCCCATAGTATGTGTTCATAAGACCAAAGGAAATGCGAGAGATTATTAATGAACACTATAAAGAAAAAACATACATGCCAGTCAACATACATAGCCCGTTGAACGGGCCTGACTCAAACTGTCTCCCTTGATCTGTTGGTGTAGAACTCCCTAGAGATGGAGGATGCTTCCTGATTCTGCAGGGGAATTGCTTCTGACCATCTGGTAAATCGATCGACACAGGTGAGGTAGTATAAGTAACCCTCAGCCTACGGCATAATCGAATCGAGGTACCGGTGGCGTAAATGTCCCTGGTGAAGTCATGACGTTGCGAGTACCTTCAGATCACTGACATTCTAAACAGGTGCGGGACCATTTTCTGCAATCCGCGTTGACCGAAGACCAAACGAAACATTACTTCACCATCTTCGATGTCGCATTGATACCAGGGTGTGCCAGTTTGTAAATGGTATCAAAGGCTTCTCTGAGGAATGGCTTCGTCAGAAACGGGCGTGCTTGGGAAGTCCACGTATCGCAGTACACCAATCAGGTTGATCCATGCAGCCTCATCTTCCGGATCTGCAAATCCAGATATCGCCTTCCAGATATCGCCGTAGCTCGTTGTCGTCCTTTTGTGATCTGACCAATGCTGCATAGTCCAATGTGGAAGTAATTTCGTCAACTCTTGAAAGGGCATTGGCGACGTCGTTCTGATCTTCTGAGACATAGCGTATGTCAGTAGGAGTAGCGAACTGGAAAATGTAGTCCAGATGTCGAACTGTCTGGGCGAGCATTTTTTTTTCCTGGCAAGAAACTTAAATCTTTTTCGGTATGCAATAAATGCAAAATATGTTTCTGTCTCGAGCACCCGAAAACGAATGAACTCGCGTCATCACAAGAAGTTGAAGAATGGTAGGGAGAATCGACATAAAGTTCACATCGTTACGGTGCAATATTGAATATGCTCGAACTCTGACCTTATTTATAATGTTTTAAAATTATTCTCGCGCGGTTTGAACTCTTAGAAAATATTGAACTCTACCTATTCTATATCAATTTCCTCAAAATTTCATGAAAATCCATATATTCTTTCAAGATCTCTTACGATTGAAAGTTTTCGATACATTCATTTATTATTGTGATCAAAATTATTACATGATATGTCAACAATTATGAAAAAAAATATATATTAGTCGTTATTTGTATATTTCAACTAAAAACTAAGTGTAGAACAGGATATGCTCATACATTCAAAATGGGTGCTGATATTGAAGTTTTCAAACTATTGAATCCCATCTAGTTCTATTATTATCTTCGAAAAGGATACCCACAACGGAATACAAAACTGTAGAGGAAAAGTAAATCATGATTGATTAATAATTAATCAAACAGAACAATCAAAAAGATGATCTTTTACTACGCCAATGAAATGGAGTGTTTTTTATTCAATTTTCTCGTTGTTTTACATTCAAAATTCGAACTGATTGGATCGAACGAATTATATTTATGCTTCGATTGAATAAATGAACTCTTTCATGTTTTCATATGAAAGTAGAATATATGTATTTGGTCCATGTAAAGCAATAATGAATTGGGAGTTCAAAAATTCTATCAATCAACATTAAAATGCTGACAAATTAAATTTATTGCGAAATGGTCGAATAGACAAACTATAGATTAAAATGCATCGATTGAGATCAGTTATACCTATACCCGAAAATTATTTACCCATCCATAGTTTAGATTCGATATTTCAATTAATAATATTTTTGAAATGAAAGTGGGAGTAGCTATTCAATTTTTAATTTATGTAAATGGATTAATTTAAATTAATCACTACTGTGGAAAAACATTCAGTCATATACAAAATAATTCAATTACTTATTTCCCTTAATCTGAGTTGAGGGCAAATTTATCCATATTTTCATGTGAGGATTTATGTACTCTCTAGTCTAGGTAACGGTATTGAACAACACAAACACTAATGACCTAAGAGAATAATATATGTTAAGAAGATACCACGGTAGTACTTTCTTTATTATAACCTGTGATAATAAATTCCAATTATAAAGTTGCTGATGAGACAATTAATCAGTCATAAACAATTAATTAATCAGGGTTGGGTTAAGTACTTTTAATCACAAATAAATTTTTAAATCTGAAATAACAATAACTATAATCTAATAAGTTTCTTACAAATATATAATTCTTAGTTCTAATAGACTGAATCGAAAGATTGCAATACCGTGCACTTAGGACAATTATACACTAATGAGTAATTTAGATAATGAAGTTCTAGTTAAAGCAGTCAAAATGTGAATGATGAAAAATTTAAAGTATCAAGCTAATATGGAATGTAATCTCTAAGAATAAGGATGAAGTTGAATTTGGAAAAATATACGATTAAGAAAATTTAAAAAAAAATACTCAATTTGGATAAGTTGAAATATAAGACAATATGAAATTATGAGTACTAAACTTTGAGAACTGCGAATACAAATCTGGAATATTAAATATACTGAATATAATGTGAAAATTACAATATTCAAATATTGGTAATGTTAATATGAGAAAATATAATAAAAATTTAGAAAAGGAAATGTGCCAAAGGTGAATTTAATATTATATCCAAAATTGTATCTAATCAACAATGAAGAAAAAGAAAAAACCATGAGAAGGAACTTATCTTAAAATTAGGGTGAATCTCCCCCCCAAGCCAACTGTACCAAGTGACTCAAAATGAAACGGTATGAAAATCTCTAGCAACAAATGTAGGACCAATTGAACAATTTTCCCAGGAGGTATGCACCATTAACTCGCAATTTTCGTGAAGATCTTGAATGATACCAATACGTCCAATAGAAAAAAAAATTACCATATAATAAAAATCTAAGAATGACAGAAAAAAGTATGTATTACTTTAAAATTCAATTCAAATTGATCACAAGGTAACTTACCCTCGTTGTCGAGGATTTTCACTCAATTGTAGCTCACAAAATAAATACTTGATTTGACTAGGCTATCCAAATTAAATTGATTATTGCCTTAGCAGAAAAATTAATTCAGCTACCATAATAAATTTCAAAAAATGCCGACTTTAAACTCTACTGCTCGCCAAAATTTCGTTGTTACTCTGTGAGAGGCTACGATGGAAAAAGAACGATATTCGAAATGCATTTTCAAAAGAACTCAAATTGAATGATAACCGAGATACAAAAAAATGAATGAAAAAACTGAACGTGTTGATGTTACTTTTTGTGTTTTAAATGCAAGTTTGAATTTAACGCTATAACATGACATCTACCGGCAATGCAACATACCTCCTGTTACAGAAATCATTAACCACAGGAACAAATTATAAGGAATACTGTAAATAATTAAATTCAAATTCAAACCGTAACAAAGATTGATCTAATAAAGGATTCAGTGTTATTGAAATTAGTAAGAATATTTTCTTCTTTTCTTTTGAAACAGGGGAACTACCTCGTGAAATGTCAAACAGTGTGTGACTCTTACTCGGTAGACCTAACCTACTATTTGAAATATCATCTGCCTATATGGCTAGAGAAGTCCAGTCAGAGTTGAGAATGTCGGCTGTATATACAGAATATAGAAGAGGAGACAACACACTATCTTGGGGGTCTTCGAAATCTCTCCGGTCAAGGAGACTTTTGGAGGTTTTTGCTCTGAAAGAGCCAGTTTGAAGGAAAGAACGGATAAGTTGACACATCGATAGGGACATGTTCCCTTCATGAAGTTTGAAAACGAGACCCTCGCGTCATACGGTATCGAAAGTTTTAGAAGAATCAAGAAAAAATGCTTCAGTCTTTTGCTGCCATTCGAAACTGGTCGATGCATATCCTGTGAAAGCTTCGACGTCGTTGTCTGGTAACCGTTTTGAAGTCCTATTTGGGATACCATCAGGTCCGGAAGCTTTACTTTTTTGCAGTTGCGATATGATATTTCGAACTTCCTCCGTGGTGGCTGGGTCTATGATTTCCCCTGGATCAGCGAATGATTCTTCATCAGTATACACCATTCTGCCGGTTGGTTTGTATTCCGATTTCAGAACTTTTGTCATGTTTGAAATCGAATCGTCTTGGTCGTCAGTGATTGTAGCTTTTGGTATCATTGTTCATTTCTGAACTCTCTTAACGCCTTTCTATTTTTCCATTGGAGTTGATTGGCCGTTGTTTTAATGGCTGGATCTCTGGATCTGCGTGCTATTCTTCTTGCACGATTTTTTCTTTGATCAATTTGACGATATCGTCCATATAAGTTGATGAACTTCGCTGGTCCTGGTCTCTTCTGTTATGGCGATGCGTTCTATTTCTTGAAATCTACTACTATTTTTTCGAGATCTTCGATGCAGTCTAACCTTTTAGACTTTTGGAACTTTTTCCAATAGATCATCTTTTTCCTCTTTTGTACTGGATTCAGGCAATTTCCAATAAGCATAAGCATAGGATTATGATCCGAGCCTAGTGCGTTCCTTGTTGTGAGGTCAGTTTGAATAATTGTTGTATATTAAGTGTATTTGGGCTCTAGTGTCCCGAGCCCTGGGGTTACTCGCACCTGAATGGAAAGAACGTATTGGTTCCTCTAGAGCCATTACCACAATATCGGAATTCTGCGTTCTGAATGCTTTATTCTTCAAATCATACTTGAGAAATAAAACTAGTGCAAATAGGCTGAATGGGTTGGCTCTCATGAAGTTGATATATTTAAAAAAAAACAGAAGACTTTTTTTATAATATGTAAATAAAATCAAATGTTCTTGTTCTTTTTGTTCTTTATATGGTTAAATATATATTTTTTGATTAATATGATTATGGTTATGTCAAGCACTTTTATTCGCTTTACTTTCTTGAAATAGTGGCATATACAGAGAACGAGTTTGATATTTTTGCTATAACATGTAAAGGGTGTTTTTTTTTAGAGCTATAGAACTTTAAATTGCAATAAAACAACGATGGATTATTCGATTATCATGAATTTTATTCATCCGCAAAATAATCTTGTGGCATTACATTTTGAATATGATTTCTGGCATATGACCGCCACGGCTGGCTCGGATATAGTCTAATCTGGACGTCCAATTTTCGATGACTTTCCAACATTTGTGGCCGTATACCGGCAATAACACGGCGAATGTTGTTTCCAAATGGTCAAGGGTTTGTGGCTTATCCGCTTAGACCAATGACTTCACATAGCCCTACAGAAAGTAGTCAAGCGGAGTTAAATCACAAGATCTTGGAGGCCAATTCACAGGTCCAAAACGTGAAATTAGGCGGTCACCAAAAGTGTCTTTCAATAAATCAAGTGTGGCACGAGCTGTGTGACATGTTGCGCCGTCTTGTTGGAACCACAGCTCCTGGACATCATGATGGTTCTATTCAGGAATGAAAAAGTTAGTAATCATGGCTCTATACCGATCACCATTGACTGTAACGTTCTGGCCATTATCGTTTTTGAAGAAGTACGGACCAATGATTCCACCAGCCCATAAAGCGCACCAAACAGTCAGTTTTTCTGGATGTCACGGTGTTTCGACATACACTTGAGGATAATGTGATTTCTGCCCAGTGCTCTGAATGTCAACGTGAAGAAATTCAAAAAAGCGCGGGTAAAAGGTGGGAGTAACTATGACTCTCTTTCGAACCGTCGAACAGAGAAGACGTGTGGAGTTTGCTCCAGATGTCTAGCTAGTTTTAGGGTGGTTCACGGGGGTTTTGGGGGTTAATTGTAGTGTGATGTGTTCGTAAGAGTGTTCTGTGTCGAATAGTGTTTGAATCGTGCAAATCGGTCTGTTATTAAGGAAGTTATGAACAAATTAGTGAAATTTCCAGCGGATCGTCGATTCAGGATTCAATGACCCTTTTCATCTGACGAATTCGAAGTCAAAAAGGCCGTTTTGGGCGGTCAATTTGGTATCACAAAAATCAGTGATTTTTTGCCTATCCATCAAAGTTTGTTTCATCAATATCAACCAAGTAGAAGCAGAGATATGGAATAAAACATAGGTATATTTTTCCATTTATACCATATATTCCTCGTTAAAATAATCTAGAAAAACGAGAGAATTGATGTTGTTGGCAATTTTTTACGAAACTTCTTCGATCTCCAAGTCGATTTCAAAACATCGCGACTTATATACTGCCCCAGCAGAAATGATGTCCTTCTACGTACACTAGCATTCGTAGAAAATGGACAGGAACAAAAATGACAATAACAGCCGAACCAAACGGCCGATCTTCAAATTCCGGTTAAGGGCAACTTCCAACAACGTGTGCCATAAGTGACGAGGTTCTGCGCAGGCGTTATCCATATATCCCTTTTTTCCTTCATCATTGGTGTGGTGGATCCCAGAGGTGCATTACATCATCGTCCATATGATAAAAAAGTTCATCATGGCCTAACTCAACTTGTTATCCGGATGTGGAGGACCAGAATGTGATGAACAGTAAGATCCTTAAAAATGTACTTTTATGTTGGTGGCTTAGCTGACACTCGAGGAATCCCATAGAGCACTCATAAGGAATTTTTCAATTGCGCATGCGCACATAAGATCTTTAATAACTTTAGAACCACTTATCCGATCCGAGTGCTGTTGGTGTCATTCGAAGGCTGAGGCCTTAAGCTTTCTTCTAAAAACTGTGCGCGCCTGCGCAGATGCCCCCGTGGATAACTTCCGAACGGCTGATCGGATTTTGACCGGACAAAGTGTATATCATCGTCTCCATCATGAAAAAGATCATCATGACATCATCCGGATGTGGAGGACCAGAGAATGATAAGTATTAAGACTCTCAACAATATCCTTTTGAGTTGGTGGCTTAGCTGACATTCAAAAAATCTCGCCTAACGCTCATAAGGAATTTTTCAACTGCGCATGCCCACATGAGATCTTGAATATCTTTAGAACCACTTGTCCGATCCGAGTGCTATTGGTGTCATTTGAGAGCTGAGGCCTTGGGCTTTCTTCTGAAAACTGTGCGCGCCTGCGCAAATGCCGTCGTGGATAACTTCCAAACGGCTCGTCGGATTCTGACCGGACAAAGTGGAATGAGATTGCTGGGGTAAAGACTTCATGGCGATAATGGAATTGTAAGATCAAATTCGTTTGGCCCCCCTGAGATGGCCAATATATGGATTCAAGAGCAGAGCACGGCGGTTTTGGGAGTTGTGAAAGAGTAGAGAAGAGTAGGGAAGAGGACGGATATACCCCACATATAAAAGCATTTGAGTATTATCTACTATTCCAGATGTTACCGTCCCTCCAACCCCCTGCGGGTTTACTCTGCATATGCCAAAATAATAAGATTTATGCAAACGCCAAAGCCCTATCGCAACATCAAAGGCTGTACTGTAGAGGGGCCCCCGATGAACATCCGGGAAAGTGCCCATTATGCCAACGAGACTTCTCTACCTACATGGGAATGCGACAAGCTCACCCCCAATCATATAATGAGGAGCTCGAAACAGCGGCAAACAACGCGAGAAAGCCTTGGACCGAGGACGAGGTTAGAGAGCTCACTGCTGCCGAATATGAATACACAGGCAATAACATCATGGCCTATCTCAGTGGGCTCTCTGGAAGATCTGAAGAGGCGATTAGAAAAAGAAGGAGAACTGCAGAATGGACCAATGCAATGATTAGACATCGGCAATACAGAGAGATAGAGGAAAGGGAGCGTGCTGAAGAGGCAGCTCAATTACTCCGAAGAGAGCTGGATGCTATCATTGAGGAGGCACATGCTGACCCAGAAATAATTGAGGAGGAATTAATTGCACCACCACCCCTACCCGAAAACTTCCGTCCAATAGTGCAAGATGAGGTAATGCAATACATCTTGGACATTGCCCCTCTTTTGGTGGAGGAAGAGGACAAGAAATTTGCTGCTGAGATATGTTCTGGCAATAACAAAGATGTCGCATTGGATGAATATGCAAATATGATAGCTGGAAGATACGGAATTAGGCAAAAAACAACAGTCACCTCCAGCACAGAAGTAGCCTTACCATCCACAAGACGGAAGAGAAGAGCAGCACAGTTCCGCACCACTCAAAGGAAATGGAATAAAAACAAGAAACAGCTGGCCACTGAAATAATAGATAACGTAGATCCTGCCTTGTCCTCTATAAGACCTTCAAATGAAGAGATAAAGAAGGAATATGAAAAAATCTTCTCTTCCTCGTCCAAACCAGATCGGTGGATCTCGGCTGAAGAACCAAACGAGTTAACACTATACCAACCAATAACTGAAGAGAAGATAGTTTCGACCATTGCAACACTTAAGCCGAGTGCAGCTGGTCCAGACGGAATAACCCTCCGTCATCTGCAGCAAATTCCAATATTAAAACTAGTCCTCCTTTACAACTCGATGCTGATGATAAGAAAAGTGCCTAATTATATGAAAACAGCAGAACAACTCTCATACCCAAGAATCAAGACCAACTACAACAAGTCAACAGTTGGAGACCAATAGCCGTATCAAGTCTCCTCCTTAGAGTATGCAATAAAATTGTAGCCGAAAGACTAGCAACAATTCCCATCCATGAACACCAAAGAGGTTTCGTTAGAATGGATGGAGTATTTGCAAACAACATCTCTCTCCATACCGCCGTAAAATGTCGCCGAGAAAACAGACAAGCATACTCCATTGTCACTCTGGATATCAAGAAAGCGTTTGACACCCTCTCCCATTCAACTATTGAAAGAGCACTCAAGCAGAAAGGACTGGATAGGGCAACATCCGAATATGTCATGAACAACTATGACAACGCAAAGACAACGATATCATGTTCCGGAGAGGAAGTATGCACCATTCCACTTAAAAGGGGCACCAAGCAGGGTGACCCCATGTCATCAGCCATCTTCAATCTAGTAATGGATAAGCTGATTGAGAAATTGGAAGAACTACCTGGAATGTCTATTGATGACCAGAAGATAAGCTGTCTGGCGTATGCGGATGATATCCTCCTGATGGCGAATGATGTCAAGGCTGCCACAAAATTACTGTCGGTGTGCCAGGACTTCTTCGATAGCAGACATCTTGAGCTCAGCGTGGAGAAGAGCCACGCAATTTCGGTTGGAAGAGCCCCTGGGAGAAGACTGTTCACACATACAACGAGTCAGTTTTTCATTCATGGTAAGCCAATCAAACAAATTACGGTGCGAGAATCAATGGACTACCTTGGGGAAAGGTTTACGGCGATGGGGATCACTAAATGTACAACTATAAACCTGAGAGCACAAATTGAGAGAATATTAAAGGCACCACTCAAACCAGCACAAAAACTGAATCTAATCAAAGCCCATCTCATCCCAAGGTATATTCACGCGTTGCAGAGCCCTCAAATACATATGAAGACCCTGAAATCAGCCGATAGAGCCATCAGATGGGGTGTAAAAAGAGCACTTCATCTACCGACTCATGTAAGTGACTCTGTCGTATATGCCCCACAAAAACAGGGAGGATTGGGAATCTTCAGCTTTTCTGACAAGATGCCGATTATTGTCAGCAGGAGACTACAGCGACTCCATGGTGCGAGCCCCACCATTGATGCAGTGCTATGCTGCTCAGAGAACTGGCTGCACAGAATT
Source organism: Harmonia axyridis (assembly GCF_914767665.1). NCBI lineage: Eukaryota > Metazoa > Arthropoda > Insecta > Coleoptera > Coccinellidae > Harmonia > Harmonia axyridis. The sequence goes on along the minus strand of NC_059504.1, from coordinate 28,379,192 downwards.
AGAAGAATGATCAAACCACCTGGATCAACAGCGGCTATGATGGACGGCGCCAGAGCTGAGAATCTACATTCCTCCTTCCATGGTGGTGGTCTGGGGGAGATGAAGCACCATAGAGCATCCAATGCCTAAATAGACGTGCCCCCAAGATGTTGGTCCGGACAGGACTATGTGAGGGCTATACAGCTAAGAGCCAATATCCTTCCCACAGCAGGTCTCCCATACAACAACGGTGAAGATGCAAGATGCAGGGCTGGATGTGAGAGACGAGAAACTCTGTGTCACGTCCTCCAGAGATGTCCCCTTATGCACTGGGAGAGGATTAAAAGGCACGACTATGTAGTCAAAAGATTAAAGAACATCGCAACCAAGAAGGGTTGGCAAGTCACTGAGGAACCGAACATCAGGGACCTCAGTGGCAGGCTACTGAAACCAGACCTACTGATGACGAAGGGAAGTTCCATAGTCATCTCCGACGTCTCAGTCAGCTGGGAGGCTCCAGAACCACTAGGTACGGCATACAGAACTAAAAAGGCGATTTACAGCGACCCTCCATTTCTGGAAAGTGTCCGCTCCAGATACCCAGGAATGGAAATTAAGGTATGCCCACTCATCGTCGGTGCGAGAGGAGGATGGTGCCCGGAGAACGGAGAAATGGTGCAGCTACTGGGGATGGCAGACTCAAATATTGCAGACCTCGTTCACACCGCAATTCGTGGAGGTGTGATAATTCAACAGGCTGATATGGCGCAGAGGCCGCAGGGCAAATTAATTTGTCCCACTGCAAGATCTCAGTGGTAAAGCTTGTGCGAGTGTGAAGCCTTAAAGCAGAGCAACCGTACAGTGATCGAATTGGTGCGTGTAGTTCTCGGGATGGTTCGGGAGTGACAAAAGTCTATTTCCGTTACGATTTTGTGACAATGTGAGCGTCCCTTTACATAGACATTGCTTTTTACACAATGCTTCATTTGTATGTTATTTCATTGATTAACTCTTTGTATCTTGGACATGGCATGCATGTGCATTGCTTTCACTTTATCATTTCCTTTTTATATCTTGATGTAATGTCATACAGAACTTTGAACTGAAACACGCATGTGATAATTTTTTGATCAATAAAAGCCTTTAATAGCCAAATGCCTCGTCATCTAATGAGTGACGCGCATGAATGGATTAACGAGATTCTCACTGTCCCTACCTACTATTTAGCGAAACCACTGCCAAGGGAACGGGCTTGGAAAAAAAAAATTAGCTTCACTCCAAATGCGGCAGTTTTGGTTATTGTCGTAGCCATTCAACCAGAAGTGCGTTTCATCGCTAAACAAAATAAAATGGACGTAGTGCGCGATACGTATTCCGCACAAAACCATTATTTTCGAAATGAAATTGCACTATTTGCAAGCGTTGTTCAGGCGTGAGTCTATTCATGATGAATTGCCAAACCAAACTGAGAATAAATCATTTGACAGCTGTTAAATCGGTCGCCATCTTGAACAGTAATGCCAACTTAAAGTTATATACCTCGAAAAAAAACACCCGTTACATGTAGGCACAATCCAAACACTCATTTATTTCTATGAAAGAAATTGTTATTTCTCCCATTATCCTTTCTGTATTCGCCTTTGTCCTAAACCACCCCCCCACCCCCCCCCCCCCAAAACTGAAACCTGGCTACGCCCATGTAGTACGGTGACCAGTCAACCAGTCTACAGATGAATATTAATCTTATATACTTCGGCCGTTCGTTACGTAAACAATTGTCAATGCGGAAATGTTATTAGCATACTCATAGCCTTCTGAGTTATACTGGGGATTTGCTGTTTAAAATTTAGTTTGTGTTCAAAATATTTTCAACAATCTGACATTATCCAACATAAAATAAATACTGAATCGGCGACTAAATTCTGTGAAATACCTTTCAGTGTTCCTAAGATCTTCTATAGTAACAAAAAAATAATATAATTCGCTTGTGTCCTTTGAAGCAATTCAGTAGTCCAAGAATTTGTGGTGATTGACAGCTGAAATCCTGGAAAGAAGATCGAACATCGTCGAGTCTGGACTCATCTTGTACCACCCACGCGAATTCATTAGGGAAACAAAATTCCCTCCCGCCAGAAAGCAACAAAAAGATAATTCATGGTTTAATCATCATTAGAAGCAAAACTCATCCGTAGCACTCCCCGGAGTCCTGTAAGCGTCGGGACATTCATCAGGACGGAAAGATGATAAAAAACGACATTCAAATTAAATAAATCCCAGACAGTACTGGGAAAGTAGGATCGTAAATTTCCAAATTTGTGGAGATTAAATGAACATTCCTACTATATTTTTTTTCTGGCCCTGCTGTTTGCGGTGTAAATCACTGTGACCGCCTCGACGTTTACACTAACCGCAGGAGAAGTGGAATTTGCATTCGAGCTCGCAACATGAAATGTGGAAATTGTCATAGATCGTTAAATTGAGAGAGAATTGAGATGTTCATGCCACGGCTAAGGGCCCGAAGTGAGTATTCCTATTAGCGAGCTAATGACTATAATAACCGAAATAGACCGCCGTTCTGTTAGCTCTAAGCTCCTTTAATTATTTATGGATAGCCGAGGTTCGTTATTCTGTTAAATTGGAATATTTTGCTTCTCGCTGTGAAATAGTAGCTTCAGTGATATCCTTATGCTCCTTCTGCGAATTGTATCTGGAATAATTACCGTTTTCAAAACTTGTTTTCTGAATTGAATATTCACCATAAATGACATCCCTGAGCTCAGGAAGGTTAATGAAGGGTTATCCATTTGTGATTCCGAAAGTGAACTTTAATAAAACACACTTTCAATTCGAATATCCATATAGTTTTTCGTTTGCTTGCGGAAAAAACCTTTCAGTTCACATTCCGAATGCATATGCTTGCGGACAGTGAAGAGCAGGGCTTTTTTCCGTACTAATTTAGAAAAGTACTACTTTCCAAACGTCAATGCTTGTGGAGTAATACTTTGGAAACGCTAGTAGAAATAGTTATTTATTATACAAGGGAAAAAAGTATTAGATTTTAGCTCGAGGTTATGTTGTCTCCCGACGCGAAGCGAAGGGAGACAAAAAACCGAGAGCTAAAATCTAATATTTTTCCCGTGTATAATACACTATTTTTTTCTGTGACAGAAAAAACGACAATTTAATAGTGAAAGAACATATTATTTCAATATATTGAAGTCAGAATGTTATCGATATGAAATTAGGATTTTTAAACTAGTAAGCTGCAATTAGACCTGCGTTGCTAAGGGAAACTTCAAAGTAATCAAATATCTGTCAGTTTAATTTTGTGATTTGTTTCAAAAATTGCGAACTCTGTAATAATTGTTTAGTAGTTATTTTGTTGAATAATATAAAGTTAAAAAATGTCTGATTCCGAGTTTTCTCTGACTCCACCGGAGTTGATAGAAGCAGCGCAAGTAGCGTCACGAAAATTATTGCCAGCTAAATCGCGGAAAATTTATGAAACCGCGTATTCAAGATTTATGGAATGGAAAATTAAAAAGACATGCAGTTCTTTCTCGGAGACAGTGTTATTGGCTTATTTTTCGGAACTGGCACAACAACAAAAGCCATCAACAGTGTGGTCGAATTATTATTATTCCTTTATCTATATGTAGATAAATATATATCCGGGAAAAAAGGACTCACTTTTTTCCTGGGGAAAAAAGTAATTTCGTGAAAAGTCATATTTTGCTACCTGTCAACAGAGATAAAATGCCAAATTTTTTCCCGTCACAGAAAAAAAACATTTATTTCAATAAATGATCTTTTCTTCAACTATCAACTATAAAGGTTTACTCTTTCACAAAAAAAAATCTCTAAGACAAAATCTGACCCTAGAGATGTTGAAGCCAAAGTCTCCTAAGGTATAACCGTATAGTGTTGTCTCCTCTTTCACAATCAGCATATATTCCTCAGCACCGCCTATAAGACGCTCTAGTTTCTTCGCAATGCCCAACTCAGATCAGGATAAAAGATTTTATGACTCGATTTTTCCAAACAGCAGGTTAAGTTCTACAAATACGAAACTCCACACCATGCAACGAATTCGAATTCAGCAGTTTTAAATTTTGGAAATTTTTGGGGGGGAGGCTATTACCCCCAGTTAACCCCCCTCATTTCTACGCCCTTGCCTATTAGAGGGATGAGACATTGAGTATAACAGAATTTCTTAAAAAAAATTAAAATGATTAGGCAATAAAGGTTTTCCCATAAGATGTTTCAGGGACGTACTTCTCTGTAACTGTAATTTTCCAATCCCAAGGAGGTGCGAGAATCCTAGCATAATTCTCGCCGATAAATCAAATGTCAAAGTTAGTAATGACTGAAATCTAAAACGTACACATCTCCTCTGCAAGTCTTAATTATCGAAATCGTCCAGAAAATTCACTCTACGTTCCCTCTCTGTAGCTATACGCGTTCCTCCAGCCGTTTCATCGGCCACCAATCACAATCGACAAATTACCGCGTCTTTACAAATTCCAATTTAATACATAAATTAGAAGCGTGCAAACTTGTTGCAACCTTCCTCTTTACAGTTAAATAAACATCTAATGATTTATCTCGTAATATACTCCTTTTTTATATCAAAATGAAACCTCTAATTGGAAAACCCTTCGTTATTAATAGAATCATAGATTTCAATTTGATCCCTCTTTCTTTTCTTCAACTCACTGAAATTCAATCAAATATAGAATAAGCGCGCAAAAAAGAATTCGAGTCGGCTTCAATATTTCAATTTTTTTTCTCCTATTTACTCTCTATCAATATTTCTTCGATGAAAGGACAGTCTTGACTTCAGATTCATCAAAATATCATTCTGTCTTCAAAAGTCAGCATCCTGAAATGAAAAATAAATTAAAAAACAACGTGAAATCAGATAGCGTTTGACCTCAACCACCAACCTTTCCAACTAACCCCGTGACATCCAATGACTGCAACGGAGCTCCTCGAAATGAAAAATTGAAAGAGATAATATTTCCAATTCTCAGTAAATCCATTTCTCGACACGGAAAAAACTCTATTTGATTAGGTCTGAGGCACTCGCAAATCGTTTTTCACTCGCTGTCGGTCGAATAATTTAGCGACAACGACTGCATGCTTGCAGATGAGTTTAAAATTAGAACGGTGTCTGGTCGTAGCAAAGTAGATTACACGTTCAATTATAAATGCTCTCGAGGGGGTTGTGTTTTGCAGATGCAGGACCAATGATTACATTTCCACTTCTGATGCTTTCTATATAGTGATTGTATCTAATTGTTTGTTGTTTGTTCGGAATCTGTGTCATTTTGAGCTGAATAGTGGAGTAAACTTTCGAGAACTTCAGAAATCCAATTTGTTGAATTGCTCAACTCTTGACTCTCTCATGGTCAAGAGCCACTTGGTTTCTGAGAGGTTATTGGTTTTTCATTCGGTAAGTATAACGTCAAACACAGTTAACAGTACAAATTTGTATTGGATGAGAATGTAAATGGCAACTCGATGCAGGTTTTAAAATATCTCAAAAATGATTATCATTTTTTAGCAAGGTGGCGTTTAATGAACTCGAATATGGAAAATTCAGTGAAGCTTTTAATAGCATTTTTATTGTTTCAGTGTGAAATAAACCAATCAGGGGCCAACAATTTTCGAATAAGGGAAATGCGAAGGAGAAGTGTGACTTCGCCTAATGAGACTCGCCATGAAAAGTCATTTCTGCTTCTAATCTAAAATTATATATTAAATATGTAATAACTTTAACATTCATCTCTGAATTTGATTTATATTCACTATCGATATAATAGATCAATACAAAATGTGGTGAAATAATGAAATTCTAGTTGTCCTACTATGAGAACTTTAATCTATCAAAATACGTTAGCATTTTTTTACACTGGAACGTATCAAAATAACAACATATTTAAATTGTAGCCTTCTAGAAGAGGTCGAAAAAATGTGTCTTTATAATTTTCAATTTTCAAAAATTCGAAAGTTGATAACGCCATCGCGAGATTCTTGCCAGAACAATTTTCTGTCATATTACTTATTCTGCCATGTCATGTCATTCTCGACTTTTCACCAATTCGTATGTCTAACATCTTCAGGATCAGGAGTTATCGCTGAGATGATCTGCCTGATCAGCTCGTCTCAGCGAAGTCTCATATTCGGTATTGAAATTACCGAAAACTCGGTCAACTCGGACGATTAATCAGTTATCTTTGGATATGTTAAATTGTGTTGTAACTTAAAATTTCATGGAACCTATATCCAAAAGCGTAGGAACTTAAAGTATATTGCCGTTCAAATCCTTGACATGTATTATGCTGGTATAGATAATGAAATTGTTATTAATGTTGAAGACGGACGAGAGGAATTAGTACTGACAGGAGATGTTGGAATAATAGATTGAGTTAACACGACCGAGTTTATATATTCACTCTGATTTGATGGCTGAATTGAAGAACTTAATATATTCGATGATTGATAAAAATGCAGACAGAGTAGTGTGATCTGGTGATTTGCAAATTCTACATCTACTTATAAGTAGAATTTCTGACCGAATGAAGTGAAATCAAACAATTAACACATGGATTATGTGGCTTCACCAAAGAGAAACGTTTGTGGGGTATTCTGGATGGAAATGATTGACATTCGTATAATGGATAAAAAGATGAGCACAAAATGCCTTCAGTCCCATGTCTAGATTGGTCAGGTTGGGAATTGGCAGTAATTAAGCTAGAAGTTACAGGTCTCTTATTAGAGTTGGCATATGTAGCAACACTTTTCCTTCAAGTGGAGGAAAAGTGGAACAATAACATTGTTTGTTATTGAACACATTTAATTAGTATTCATAAATGCAAGAATTAGGCTAGAAGTTACAGGTCTCTTATTAGAGTTGGCATATGTAGCAACACTTTTCCTTCCAGTGGAGGAAAAGTAGAACAATAACATTGTTATTGAACGTTTGAAAAATAAATATTTTATTGATAGTTGTCAGAATAATAATAATAATAATAATAATAATAAATACTCTTTATTTCAGAATCGTCTCAAGTTCACAACATGAAATGAAATGAAATATTGTCAAAAAAGTAGTATATTTTCTAGTTATTTCCTAAATAATCTTGTAGGCAATAGGGTTCCATATCCATCAACATCGAGAATATTTTCTTCTTAAATATTTTGTAGTTTGTGATGTTCTTTGTTTCATTTGGTAGATGATTGTATAATAGTAGACATCTGTATTCTGCTTGTTGTTGGGTTGTTGTTAGTCTATATTTGGGATAGTTATAATTCTGTGTTCTAGTTTCATATCTTTCCTTCAGATTCTTGTATTGTTTAAATAATTCATTATTCTTATGTATAAACAGAATGCATTCTTGTATGTATAAGCCATATAATGTCAATATCCTTTTCTGCCGGAAAAATCCTCTGCATGATTGGTTGTAATTTAAGCTGCATATTAACCTCACAGCTTTTTTTTGGAGTCTGAAAAGGGATTGTATGTTTCCAGATCCGTAAAATATCAGTCCATATCTCAATTTTGATTCTATCATTGCATAGTATACAGTTTTCGTTACTTCAGGATTTAGATATTTAGCTGTTACTCTGAAAGCATACAATGATGATGCAATTTTGTCTTCTAAGTTTGCTATATGTGTTTTCCATTTCATATCACCATCAATGTATATACCAAGAAATTTTGTGTGTTCTGATATCTTGAATTCTTGTTTGTTTATGTTGATTTTTCTAGGATTTTCTATATTAGAGTGTATTGGATGGAATAATATCATCTTGGTTTTCGTTTTGTTGAGTATTAAGTTGTTATTCTCTAACCATTCTTCAGTGTAGTGCATTATTTTTTCAGTTATACTCCTGAGATCAGGCCATAATGGTTGTACTGTTAGAAGGTTTGTATCATCTACATAGTGAACATTTGTTATTTCTGTTCGGTCCTCGATCAGAGAAATATGACCAAAGTCGTTAATATAAATGAGAAACATTACTGTCCCTGCTACGCTGCCTTGTGGTATCCCCATCTTGATTTGCCGTTCTTCTGATTTTATGTCTGATCCATTTATCTGAATTTTAACCTGCTGTGTACGTCCATAGAAATAGGATTTAATCCATCTTAATGCGTTTCCCTGTATTCCATAGTGTTCAAGTTTTTGGTAGAGGATTTCTGGGTTAAGACAATCATATGCTTTGGACAGGTCCAGAAATATTCCTAGTGCCAGTTCACAATCTTCGAAGGCTTCCATAATTCTTTTTATAAATTGGAATATTGCTGTTTGTGTTGATTTTCCTTTCAAGCATCCATGTTGGTTTGAGCCAAGTAGTCTTTTTGATATGAAGAATTCCATTATTTGCTGGCAGAATGCCTGTTCGAATAATTTTGCAAATGATGAGATTATGCTAATGGGCCTGTAATTTCCATAATCTTCAGGGTCACCAGTTTTGAATTTCGGTCGTATTTCTGCTGTTTTAAGTTTTGATGGGAAATATCCTTCTGTGATAGAGTTATTAATGATATATGTTATTACCTGAATTATTTCCTCTTTGGTATGTTTAATTGTTTTGTTTGAGATTTCATCTATTCCACTTGAGGTTTTATTTTTCAACTTTTTGATAATATCCATTATATTTTGTTCATTAATTTTTTGTGTTGTAAATATATGTTGTGCTTTGGTGTATGTCATTGGCCTTTTTTTCTGGTTTATGTTTTTAGTAAGGTTAGTAGCAGCATGTAAGATGTATTCATTAAATTCATTTGCTAAATTTTCCATGTTTCGTTTCCTAGGAATTTGGGTATCATAATTGTTTTTATGTAGAGAATTTACAATGGACCAGATTGTTTTATTTTTATTGTCTGAATTTTCTATGAGTTTTCCGAAGTTGTCAGTTTTGTTTTTGGTGAGCAGTTTATCATATTTTTGTTTTGTTATTATGTATTTATTCCAGAATTTTTTATTTTTAGTGCTCAGTATAAATAATATATCTAACTCATGTTTTGTTTGTTGAATTTCAATATTGTTGTGTTTTGGTTTGTGTTTTTTAGATTTTATTGGAATTTTTATGAGAGGACAGCTGTTATTGAAGTGTTCAAGATAAATATTATGGAATATATTAAATTGTTCATTAATGTTTTTTTGATCACACTCATAAACTGATGACCAGTTCTGTTGGGATAATGATTTTTTTAAATCGTTGAGGTTTTTTTCAGATAACGCTCTTATGTGAGTATAATTGATAGTTTTATTGAGTGAAAAAGATATTTTTTGTGCGAGGTGATCTGATATATGAGTTTGTAATATCTCTGTGCTATAAGGAGAGTTTACTTTGACATAAATACCATCTAAGCATGTTGATGTTGAGTGGGTTATTCTTGTAGGTTCAAATATTGTTTGCTCGATTCCGAAGGTTTTTAGGAAGTTCGTCCAATCTCTTTTTGTTTTGTTTTCTTGTAGCATATTGATGTTGAAATCTCCTGTTATTATTATTTCATAGTTTTCCTTTGTGAGTTTTTCTAAAATAGGTGTTAACTGTGTTGTAATTTGTTCTGTATTTCCATCATTATATACAGCAAGACATATCCATTTTTTGTGGTCTAAGTGGTACTCTATGGCAGCACACTCAAATTGTTTTATTTTTGATATTTTCCCTATATCTTGTCTTTCCCATGATTCTATGTCATTTCTGACAAATATTGCAGTTCCTCCATGTTCTCCTAGTGGTCTACAATATTTAGCCGTTAAAGTGAAGTTTTTTATGGTGTGATGCATGATTTGTTTTTCCGTTTTCCAATGTTCCGAGATGCATACTATTTTTATATCTGGATTTTCGTCTGTTAGTTTTTCTAGTTTTTCTGTTGCATTTCCAATTGATCTTATATTTTGATGAAAGATTGTGATTTTATATTGATTGTTTTGTTTTTTCTGATCATTTACAGTTGATTGTTTATGGGGGGTCTTTTGTCTAAAAAATGTTGTCCCCTTTTGAAATCAAATCTTGTGTATTTTATTCCAGTTGGCCAGAAATCGTTTTCATATGCAATATCTTTCATTTCAAAAGGGACACCTAACATGATGCTGTTATAATGTATGTTTTCATTATTCCTCAAGTTCAATATTTTCACTGATATTTTATTCTCTTGTACTTTTCCTTTATTGGCGATAAATTTGATTATATCTGTCTCTGTAACATCTTTATGTATTCTTGATATAAACAGCCAGGCTTTTTTGTCTTCATTCAATTTGGATGATTTGAATGTTGTATTATTATTTATTCCAGTCCCTGTTTTAACTTTATGTCTTTTATTAACTTTATATTTGACTTCTTCAAATCCGTTCACATCATCTATATTTGTGAGCTCATGTTCCATTTGTTTATTTATCGTTTCTTGATTCTGAGTGTTTACATTCTTCGTTTTAAGGTTAAGTTGTTTATTCACAGAGGTTGATTGAAATACTTTTGAAGGATCTGTATTCTGATTGTCCGTTTTATTTTCCTTCTGTGGTCTCATTATAGGTTTGGTTATGGGATTTGTTTTGTTTATGATATTAACTGGGTTATTTTGGTTATCTGTTATCTGTGCATATGATTTTTTATGAATGTTTTGGTTCTCCATTTGTGTTATTTTTCCTCTTAGAAGGGAGTTGTTTTCCATTAATACCTGATTTTTCTCTGTCATCTCCTGTAGAAGCCTTTTGAGAAGTGTATTTTCCATTTCAAGCATTTTTATCGCCGTATTCGGTTCGACCATCTCATGTTTACATGTTGCATTTTCTTGGTTTGCGGCACGTAGCATGCAAGATTTGTGGAAATTGTTGTCGCATTTGCCACATTTTACACTTTCTTTAACTTTTCTAACACAATAATGACATTTATTATCACTATTTTCACCGTCCTTTTGGGAGCTAGTATCTGTATCACTTTCATTTGTCGCCATTTTAATAAGAAGAATAAATGATATTGAATTAGTATTCAAAAATATAAATACAAGAATAATATATAATGAATACAAGTCCGTTCCTTGAATGATCATGAAACGAATGAAACTGATACGTTCCACCCTATTCCGTTGAATGTTTCCAAGACATCACAAAATTTCCATATCAATTCTTCCCAGATATGTGCAGATAGATTAATTCTCCGTACAGCGAAACAGGATTGCTTGCAGAGATTGAAGATAGCATTTTCCTCCCGAACGAAAGGAATTTATTTCTGCATAAATGTCGTTAACACAACCGAGGCCTATTTCAGATAGCGGGATCGGACCAAATGTGGAATATTTAAGTTTTTCTGTCGCAGAGAAATGGCTCCAGCTTTACATACACCCTCAAAGAAAAATGGTCACTTCGAAATCGATGCTGCGATAACATTCAACCGAAATTCGACGATGAGTATATTCCTTCTTCATGACATGGCTGTTCAATGGACTATTCCCGAAAGAAAGTAATGATGCATAGTTACCAAATATATATTTGGTAACTATGCAATGAATATAATCATAATTGTAACGATAACACACGAACACTATCGCGTCAGAATAATCTATCTAAAAAATCTCAATTAAACTAAGCGCCGACGCTAGGGTAAAGGCAGGGTAGGCGGTCGCCTAGGGCCCTTGAATTCAAGGGTGGCATTTCAAGCTTGATCAACAAAAATTACATGTGTAGAAATTCAAAGTACCGAATGAGATTTAATTCGATCAGCAAGAGGGAATACCCATAAATTTAATCAACATCAAAAACCATCAAAGGTGCCGCATTATGCATTTCACTCACAAATATCCAAATGTAGCGTAATCCCCTCATGGTGCTGTTAACGAGGTATTGCCTCTAAAAACACACATGCATTAGGCTTGACGGCGTTCGCTTCACTAAACGTTGCCAAATTTTATTGCCACTTGGGGCGGCTTCTGGATTATTTTCTCTTCAATTCTTTAATCAGAATGTTGATTCCTTAGAATGGAATGCAACATATACGAGACACGTTTCCATTTCAAACTTATCCTTCTTAAGAAATATAATAAGTTTTTTTTTTATCATACCACATTATTCCATTATATTTTACTTTGAGCGTGGGCTCATTCGAATTTAAAATAATGATTCATCTGCATCATCCGATGGCTTTACTCGATAGTCTTAAAGAAAAAAAAAAAAAAAGTCGAAACAAAATAGCCTGAAACCGCAAGACCCGCTCTAGAGGGGCAGCAAATAATGGAGGGAAGACATTGTCTAATTTTTCCGAGAAAAGTGGATTCCTAGAAGAAATTATTAAATAATTCTTCCTAAATTTCAACGAATCTCACAGATGATTTTTTATCAAAACCTGTCTTTAACATCTTTGCATCAAGAATATCGGCAATATCTATTCGAATTAAAAATATAATGGTTCATTCGCATCATCCGGTTCTTCAATTTAATTATATTAAAGAGAAAATACGGAATGTTAGGGTCTCCTTATAGTCAAAACTCAGCAGAAGAATCTTAAACCTGAATTCAATTAATATATTTCATCATTTATTCATTAGAATTAAGTTGAGTACATTAATTGTTTATGTAGGATAGCGTTTCTAATTATATTTCATCATATCACAATACATTCGCTCGTCATTGTTAGGTGACGGGCAAGAAGAAGAAAAGTCAGTCAGCACCAATTATTAAAAAATGACTGAGACGTGAATGACGAATTGAAAAGTATTTTGAAGTATACCACGTTTTTGGTTCAGTGGAGATTAACAATTAGTTATTTATGTGACAAGTTGTTGTGTTCTTTTATAATAAATATTTATTTTTTGGATCTAAGTAGCAAAGACAACCCTAGACAACATATACAATCCTACATTTATTACAGTCCACGTTTCCTGAATCATCTATTCTTTTCAAATTTGAATCCATAATAAATAATTACACTTAAAATATTTTTTTTCATTTTTTATAAAAAAAAGTGTAGAGTTTCCACACTAAATCTCTGAATACAAATTCACCAATCCCCTTCACCCAGCTCTTTCGCTTAGTACAAACCCCAAACCTGCAAAGGTACTTGTACTTTTTCCGGAGCAGCAGAAACGCTATAGCGGGCTCATGGACCATATCCAATATTAATTTTTTTAATATTATTTTGTTAGGGCGGAAAATTAGTTCTCTGCCTAGGGGGGCAGTTTGGCTAGTGACAGCACTGGTTGAACTGTAATAGGCCCGGTGCACACATACGACTTTTGCAGTCACGACACCGTGGCTGTGTCGTACTTGCGACCTGTGGTACAAAGAATCAAATGGGAGCATGCACACTACCAGCCGTGCAGTTGCGACGTCGTAACTGCCAGCCTACGGTCGTTTTTTGGTAGCATGTCCCTCTAGGCCGCAACTGTGCCGCAGTCGTACATGCGATCTCTCAGTACTCTTTTCTATATTGGCCTGTGCACACATACGACTTTTGTCGTGAGTTCGCACAATGGCAGAGAGGGAATTGGATATCGATTTCTTCATTGAAGAAACTAAAATGAGATGATGTCATCAGAAAAATTTATTGGGTAGTAGTATGTTGTTCTCATCAATTCTTCGAACAACAGGATTTTCAACAATTCATCTCTATTTCTCATGATCGGTGAGTCCGCTGGTAGCCTATATATTTTCTTCCGAACGATTTTATCATTGTCTATAGTTATTGCGAAAGTAATAAAGTGTCTGATTTAAACTCTTATTGATAAAAATTTAAATTCAATTTTTGAAACAGCTAGAGATTTCAAGATCATATGAGTGACAGTTTCGTAGAAATCATGAAAAACTGAAAAAGTTTCAAATTTTTATGATCCAACAAATACAATGCGCACTAGTTTCCCATTCAGCATCGTGAATGTTAATACTTTCTGGACTTATTTGATTATAATCAAATAAGTCCAGAAAGTATTACATTCACGATGCTGAATGGGAAACTAGTGCACATTGAATTGAACCGGCTCCGCAACCACGCCGGTGTAGTATGTAGTGTGCATTGAATAGGTACGACACCGCAACGGGTGTCGTAACTGCAAAAGTCGGATGTGTGCACCGGGCCATAGTCATTTTTGTGCGGTCAGCCGCATAGAGAAACGTTTAATTTTATGATTGACGCATAGAGACATGCCAAAATTTTATGATTGATGCATCTATTTGATATTTGCGTGCGGAAAAAACCCTTGCTATTCACATTCCGCATGCATATAAGTGTGGAAAGTAATACTTTCGAAACGCTAGTAGGAAAACAGTTTTTCCATATTGTGTCATTCAAGCAAACAGCCAACCTCAGTGCTTGATTTGTTCGTTGTCTCATTTCCCACTCAACTTTACCATATCCAGAGAGCTCTATGCTCTAGTATTTAAATTTCATTTCTTGCACAGCCTTATCGGCGTAAATTTGTGATATTACGGTTGTCTATTTTATATCCCTTCAAGCGTCGACTTGCTTTATAATTTCGTCCATTATTAGTAGGCGTTAACTAAGTGAGTCGCCCTGTCGTATCCCGTTGTCTATGGGAATTGATTCGGTCTGTTCTCCGACAATTCTGGGTTGTATTTTGTTGACACTAAAATCCTGTTGATTGCGCTTTAACAACTCCAAACCGCGATTGGAATCTATGATGCATTGAGCGGTAAGCAAACGAGGCACCCAATCTGAGCAAATCTTCCTCATGGATAAATTTTCACGCAAAATATGGAATACTCTGCCTTCTAATATACTCAAATCCGAAATTTTGACACGCATCTTTCGTAGTTTAGTATAAGCGAGAAGAAAGTGTAATGCCACACGATATATTAATATATATTCCCTCCTTGGGAAATATCCAAACTTATTCAACGTTGTTCCAATAAAACCGTTATCCTTCAGTTTCCTCAGCACTTGGACAGTCCTTATTTCCCCTGAAATCTTGTCAGCCAACTTAAGAAATAGGGTACCTACATCGATCAATATAACAGGCTAATTGAAAAGTCCCTAATCTACCAAATACAGCGATTATAGCGATGTTTCAACTTTTCGATATAATTTTTGTAGTACGATTTCAAAATAGGCCCCAGTTTCGGCGATTACTTCTTCATTGGCGCTAAATTTATTTCCAGCGAGCATTCTTTTGAGGTCTGAAAACAGGAAGAAGTCGCTGGGGGCCGGATCTGTGGAATACGGTGGATGCAGAAGCAATTTGAAGCCAATTCATGCAATTTTGCCATTGTTTTCATTGATTTGTGACACGGCCCATTGTCTTGATGAAACAGCACCTTTTTTTCTTTAAATGGGCCCTTTTTTCAACGATTTCATCCTTTAAACGATCCAATAACGCTATATAATAATCGCTGTTGATGGTCTGGCCCTTTTAGAGGTAATCAATGAATATTATACCTTGCGCATCCCAGAATACTGCTACCATAACCTTGCCAGCTAACTGTTGTGTTTTTCCTCGCTTTGTATTTGGTTCATCGTGTGCAATCCATCTGACTCTCGATAGGACTCCGGATTGAAATGATGGAGCCATGTTTCATCCATTGTCACATATCGACGCAAAAATTCAGGTTTATTGCACTTAAACAGCTTATTCGTGAATGATATGATGTTCACGTCCAGATGATATCTTCACAATGTCTGCTATCTCGATCAACTTTACTTTTTTTTATTTTTTCGTCGATGAGAGCTTCTTTTGGGTGTCCACTGCGTTCGCTGTCTCATTTCACCACGTTTGATGGTTGATTTTCCTGGTGCAGACCTCGGAAACTCTTCATCAAGTCAAGATTTTGCTTGTATTTTTTCCCTTCAAAAAGCAATAATTTATCAGCACACGAAATTCTTTTTCTTCCATCTTCTTCCAAAGAACAAAAGTAGCTACACTCAAAACGCAATATCTAACAAACTAATGGTCGGACTGCTGTCAAATGTTGACACGTGTCGTTTGATGGTTGGTACTTACTAAAAATCATATGGATTTAATACTAGCACCGCCATCTGTGCATCAGACCGGGGACTTTTCAATTGGCCTAGTAATCCTTCGTACAAGAATTATTAAAGATGCAACGATTGTGCACGCTTCATTCCATGTTACGCTACTGGAATTTTTGAAGACGCGGTCACGGGCGTAGCCAGGGGGGGGGGGGGTTTCGGGGTTCAAACCCCCCCCCGAAATGTTAAAGATGTCAAAAAAACTTTTTTTTTTCAAAATCACGAAAATATTTTTTAATGGATTTTGTAAAAAGTGAATGAAATTATCACTCTCAGTTCAATTAATTTGTAATGTGAAATTTGAATTAAATCACCTCTACGTAATCCAGTCAATTTGTGCTCACATGTGCCCCTCAAAGGAAAGTTATGGGTTAGTTTGATTTTTTCGATCGTATGTAACGGGTGTTTTTTTTCGAGGTATATAACTTTAAGTTGGCATTACTGTTCAAGATGGCGACCGATTCAACAGCTGTCAAGTGATTTATTCTCAGTTTGGTTTGGCAATTCATCATGAATGGACTGACGCCTGAACAACGCTTGAAAATAGTGCAATTTCATTTCGAAAATAATGGTTCTGTGCGGAATATGTATCGCGCACTACTTCCATTAGCGATGAAGCGCACTTCTGGTTGAATGGCTACGTCAACAAACAAAACTGCCGCATTTGGAGTGAAGCTAATCCTCAAGTGTATGTCGAAACAGCGTTACATCCAGAAAAACTGACTGTTTGGTGCGCTTTATGGGCTGGTGGAATCATTGGTCCGTACTTCTTCGAAAACGATGATGGCCAGAACGTTATAGTCAATGGTGATCGGTATAGAGCCATGATTACTAACTTTTTCATTCCTGAATTGAACAACCATGATGTCCAGGAGCTGTGGTTCCAACAAGACGGCGCAACATGTCATACAGCTCGTGCCACAATCGATTTATTGGAAGACACGTTCGGTGACCACTTAATTTCACGTTTTGGACCAATTGGCCTCCAAGATCTTGTGATTTAACACCGCTAGACTACTTTCTGTGGGGCTATGTAAAGTCATTGGTCTATGCGGATAAGCCACAAACCCTTGACCATTTGGAAGATAACATTCGCCGTGTTATTGCCGATATATGGCCACAAATGTTGGAAAAGTCATCGAAAATTGGACGTCCAGATTGGACTACATTCGAGCCAGCCGTGGCGGTCATATGCCAGAAATCATATTTAAAATGTAATGCCACAAGATTATCTTGCGGATAAATAAAATTCATATCAATCGAATAATCCATCGTTGTTTTATTGCAATTTAAAGTTCTATAGCTCTAAAAAAAAACACCCTTTATTTTTTTGGGTTCTGAATCCGAATCTGATATTTAGCACCGAAATTCTGTGACGGAACATTAAAAAAAAATACAAAAAAAATTTAATCTTCTGAAGTTTTCTTCCATAAAGTTTTTGGTCCGAAAAACCTGGCTCAAACGATAGTTCAAAATTGGCGTATCATATCTATCTCTGCTGAAACTCAGTTGATGGGGTAGTTAATTTCTTCGATTTATTATCTCTGTTTCTGGGGTACAGAATTCAAATCTGAAGTTTGCCACCAAAATTTCATGATAAAACATTGAAAAAAATGCAAAAAAGGTGATAACTATCATTTTTTACCGGTTTTTTGCATATAAACTTTCTACTCATAAATTTGAATTTGAGTACTCTGTTGTATAAATACTACGACGGTATTTTTTTCCTAAATATATTCATAGGAATCGATGTAAAGAAATAAACTAAATTTCAAAAAGTGATTTTGAAAATGCTTTTCTTCTCAAAACATACTTGAAAAATAAAACTAGTGAAAATAGACTGAATGGGTTGGCTCTTTTAAAGTTGATATATTTAAAAAGAAAAACATAAGATTTTTTTTATAATATGTAAAACCCCCCCCGAAACTGAAACCTGGCTACGCCCGTGGACGCGGTAATTTGTCAATTAATCGTTTCATATCGTGTACTATCGGTCGGAACGCAGATGCGCGTTTCTGGAGAGAATTTTCTGAAAGATTTTCAATGATGATTGACACTTCAGCAAGAATAAGTACCTCAGATTTAGATTTCAGTCATTATTAATTTAATTTGAGACTCGGAATCTTATTTATCGGCGAGAATTGTGTCGGGATTCTCGGTAAGTGTCAACATGAATATTAGTATTCAACAAGTAATAATCTCACCAGAATGAATCAATTTAATTTGAAACAGTAGTTTTTTTTAGAGTCATCCATCTTGTCGAAACGTATTTCAGGTTTGGTAGAATTCTTTTTGTGTCAAATAATGTCAGCAAAACTCCTTCTCAGGTTTATTTGATAATAAATGTAATGATTTCTTTGTAATGTCTTGGTTAGAAATCCGAGAAGGAGTTGTAAATTCAGTTAACATATTCTGATATCATTTTTGTTCATTTTCTCAAAGCACCTCCCGTGGGATTAGAACGAAGAAAACCTCCCGTGGGATTAGAACGAAGAAACCTCCCGTGGGATTAGAACAAAGAAAACCTTTCTTGGGATTGATAGATATCAAGAACTACTTCCTTGAGAAACAGAATTTGGAATAGTACGTATGTTAGACCACTTTAGTTCCTGAATCTGAGAGAATACCTGCGAAATACCTGGCATTATCACATCAACTTCGTTGAATGGGGATTGGAGTACTATAGCTTCCTGATAAGAATTGGTGTTCAGAAGGCTGAAGATAATTCACAGAAGAGGTTCCATCCTAGTAGCAGAGTAACTCATTTAAAATCGTTTTAAGTTAAGTTTCTATTTTATTATTTGTTTGGAGTGAAAAGGATCGATCATTGTATATATTGATTTTATTAAATTTGTAAAAACCTGGGTAGGAGTTTTGTTGCCAAATAAGCCAAACCACCCCTAGAAATTAGTCCTTAGAGTCTCATGGGCAATTGTAACGTTACAAAGAGTTATGTTACTTTTTTGGCAAAGCTGTATATTTATATTTAAATGAAAAATGAATGAAACCAACCTGCTATGCCAGAATGAAGAATACCTACGGTATGGAAAAAAAAATATATAAAAAGAAAAATGTCGCAAGCGTCAAGAAGCAGTCGCTTCACAAATCGATGGCGCGATACCGTTGAATTGAAATATGTGGGCTTCGTTGCAGAAATATCGGGCTAGAGATGGGATAGGGCGACATTTCCAAATGTCAATCTATTTTAGGGTTATTCATAAGAAAATCTATGTGTGGACCGCGATGAACGTTACGTATGGCTATACATATATGCTCAGGAGATTCACCGGAAATCGCAAGATAGAAAAATATATACGCGTAGACCGTATAGAGGGTTACTCCGTCAATTTATTGATACATACATCGATAGTTTTTTATAAAGGATCTCGATATAAAGAGTCACAACTTGAATATTGGGAGTTACGGTGTATGTTTTTTCTTGGGTTCATTCCAAATTTTATTTCTTTCATAAACTACGTATAACTGAAAATTATGTATGGGAACCAGAAGCATAATAAGTACTGTAAGAGATAATTGGAATTTTAATAGATCATATGTTTTTGATATTGAAATGAGCCTATCCTGCAATTGAAAAACTATTTATTTAGCATAATCACCGAAAGAAAGACCAAAAATATAACACAAATATAAATTTCTGTTTTGCAGAGTTGGGTTTAAAATGAGCGGCACTATACTTTTGGCAAAATTCACAGATATCAACACATTCTTCATCATTGTCTTCCTCGCCAGTACATGACCAGTGAGCGCACTTTTCACACCTTATACAAGTCACCCACTCTTCAATTGACTGTGAATATACCTAAATATAGCAAACCTTCTATTCCGTAAGGATAGATCATAATCAAACTGAATTTTATGTAATCATGACTAAATATTAGTATAAAACGCAGAACTATAGTATGCTCACTCACCTCCCTTAATTGAGAAACGCTCTCAAAAACACATTCTTTGCAGATCACGACTCATCGCAAAGACGTTTTGACAATCATTGGGATTGAATATGGTCTGCGGTAAGTGGAGACTGTTTTGATCAAGAGATCGTCTTGAACTAAATTAATAGACTAGTATTATCTACAACAAGAATCAACTCAATTTTTCAATAGATTCGGCAGATCTTCCAATTTTTTTACCTCATCAGAAGTCAATATTTAAATATGTTAACTTTACTATAATTCTAGTATATTTCATTATCCTTAATATGGAGAATTATGTATATTTTGGATTACTTACCTCATCATCAGAAATGAATAAATCAGTGGATAGGGGATCTAGAATCCCCCAAATGCTTTCAGAATTCAAAAAACTTTATTCCTACGTCCATATATTCACAACTCCGATTTATTTCATTATTTTCTATTTTCAGTGATGATTTTTCGAACTCTCATGTGTACCAGGATCGCTACAGGCCCCCTATGTTGGGATATCATCCCATAGATTTATAGTGATTGTATTCCAGTAAAAAACATTACAGAAATAAAATAGCAAAAAATTCAATATGACAAAATATTGAAATTAGTCAAGAAGTATTGTATAGCAGTATTTCATTTCTACATATTTCAATAATTAAGAAGGTTGACGATTAATTTAATTAAATACTGAATAATATTCGTTTCGTGGATTACCTAGGTTACCATATGTATTCTTGAATAATACTCAAAAAAAAAATTTTACAAATTGACTAAAATGAAATAATAAAGGTTTGACGAGTTTCAATATGAATGATGATGACGTTATTAAATATAAATATAAAAAAATCGACAATTTTGTGATTAATCCTTCACATTAATTCATCTTTATGATATATTTGGTTTATTTTTGTCTTGGAATATAATTCCAATTCTATTATTGTGAAGAAATAGACACAAAGTTTTTGATATTTGAAATGAAATCAATCACAAAAAAATGCTGGCTCTTCAAACTTCCAAGTTCAAAATCTGATGTTGAATATATCAAAGCATATTTTTTTTATCTCAAATTCAACTCTTGGAACTCAATAAATCAGGTTACTATTCAATTGCCCATCTGTATAGCTGAAGATATCAAAAGAAGCTAGTGGACTTGAACATTTCATTATATGTATCTCAGATGATCAAAAAACATTAACGTAAAAAAGTTAAGTTTGCAGCATTTGCCCTTCATATCGTCACAATAATTGAAATTCAATTCTGAAAAGTGATCTAGAATACCGCAAAGGAAATTTATTTCAAAGCGTAAGAACACCTTTTTGGTCTATAGTCAATAGTTTTTTGGTGAGAAGAAATACTAATTACTGTCATCATTTTAAATCATTCTTTTTTGACATATTTTATTACGAGGTATATCAACATTTTATTTTAAATATGGGTCACGATGCAACATCTATCCTCGATCGATTCCAAAATTGCATTACCCGAAATTGTATTTTCATAATGGAGCTCCATGGAAAGCTGATACATCCCATTATAATTGTAAAAGACTCCCGGACATGAATTCCCTATAAAGTTCTGCAACTCTGACTGAGAAAATTGTCATGCACTATAGAAAGCTCACTAAATCATGTCAACTTCCATAGTTCGACATGGAAAAATTGCGAATTTATGTAAAGTTTGAATCGATAGTGAGAAGAGGTTATCATTCTCATCGGAATGAACTTCGATTTGAAATTGAAGATAACTCCATCATCCCCAGGAATAAGACATTTGATAAATGCCCGGAACTCTTTGTCAATGGACAATAGAACTTTTATGGAAATGTCATTTATAAAGGAGATATATTCGCGAATGGATATTCTGAGTGAAATTCATCATAACGAGAATTCTAGAAGAATACCAGAAAAAGAGAAAAAATTAAAAATCCAGCCTATCAGATGGACAGGTTGTCCCTATGACTTTAATTTCTTTGGATTGCTGTAATAGATCTATTTCTCATCATTCCTCACGATGCGATGAGGAAAACACTTTTTTTTTGCATCTGAAACAGTGATACAATAGTCCAAGAAAATGATCAATGAAATACGAATTTTGAGGTTAAAACTTGAATTTTCGATATAAGTTACTTTGAAGCATCTAAAAACGAACTGTGAAAGGTTTTTTTGAATTCACCCCCGAGAAGGGGTGAAAAAAAATAAAAAAAGTGGTTTTTTTGAAATTTTGGGGAAATGGTGAGTGTTAGAAAAAAAAGTTTCGAATAAAAGTTGTAGAGCGTAAAATTTTACATAAAAATGTTCTCATAACTGTTTTTCCTAAAATTGAAATTAACTGAGATAGGATAGCTAGAAGCTAGGGGATGATAACAGGAACTTTAAAAAATCATAAGTTGTTGAAAAATTGAAAAAACTCATAATTTTTTTTTTAAATTACTTATATGATTATAAACTTTAATTCTAGAGAAAATTTTTTTTTTAATTGTTTATAAAAAAGTTATAACAATTTAAAATTTTTATTTTCAAATTAAATCAACTTTAACTGATGAAAATATATATTTTTTTTTAATAGATTAATATTTTAAGAAATTGACCATACGCGTTGAAATTTAATTTTTACCTGTTCTTTTCAAGCATGTATAAAATAATTTACCTGGTGAAAGATATTGTGTGGCGGCGACTTTGCTTTTACTACCGACTTCGGTACCTCATGCATGGAAAATACTGTATTACATCAAATTTTGGAGTCGATCTGAATCAAAAACTTTTTTTGGCGAAAAAATATCCAAGGTTATAGTCATGGTTTTTTCGAAAAATACGACCGATCGAATTTGAACTTTTTATGGTGTATTTAGATAGTTTCGAGGATGTACATTCCGAATCAGGCATCGATTTCGATCAGAAAAATTTGTATACACATTTAAAGCACTATTTTTCTACAAAATTAGCCATATCTCACCTCTGGGAAGTGCTAGGAAGAAACCGATGGTAGATGTATATTCAGAATCGAAAATTCTGCATGTAACCAAATTTTGAACGTGATCCGCCGCCAATTTTTTTTTCAAGAAAACACCCACAAAAAAAGTCTGATATGGTACTCAAATGAAAGGCCTCGTTGGGAGGAACTCAAAAATGGTCTAACTTCCGATCTGGGATCAACGGTTCTCGAGTTATAGCAGTTTTTTGGGATTTCAAAAAAAAATTTGAAAGTCTGACATGGTACTCAAATGAAAGGTCTCGTTGGGAGGAACTCAAAAATGGTCTCACTTTCGATCTGGGATCAACGGTTTTCGAGTTATAGCTGTTTCAAGAAAACACCCATAAAAAAAGTCTGATATGGTACTCAAATGAAAGGTCTCGTTGGGAGGAACTCAAAAATGGTCTAACTTTCGATCTGGGATCAACGGTTCTCGAGTTATAGCAGTTTTTTGGGATTTCAAAAAAAAAATTTAAAGTCTGATATGGTACTCAAATGAAAGGTCTCGTTGGGAGGAACTCAAAAATGGTCTAACTTCCGATCTGGGATCAACGGTTCTCGAGTTATAGCAGTTTTTTGGGATTTCAAAAAAAAATTTAAAAGTCTGACATGGTACTCAAATGAAAGGTCTCGTTGGGAGGAACTCAAAAATGGTCTCACTTTCGATCTGGGATCAACGGTTTTCGAGTTATAGCTGTTTCAAGAAAACACCCACAAAAAAGTCTGATATGGTACTCAAATGAAAGGTCTCGTTGGGAGGAACTCAAAAATGGTCTAACTTTCGATCTGGGATCAACGGTTCTCGAGTTATAGCAGTTTTTTGGGATTTCAAAAAAAAAATTTAAAGTCTGATATGGTACTCAAATGAAAGGTCTCGTTGGGAGGAACTCAAAAATGGTCTAACTTCCGATCTGGGATCAACGGTTCTCGAGTTATAGCAGTTTTTTGGGATTTCAAAAAAAAATTTAAAAGTCTGACATGGTACTCAAATGAAAGGTCTCGTTGGGAGGAACTCAAAAATGGTCTCACTTTCGATCTGGGATCAACGGTTTTCGAGTTATAGCTGTTTCAAGAAAACACCCACAAAAAAGTCTGATATGGTACTCAAATGAAAGGTCTCGTTGGGAGGAACTCAAAAATGGTCTAACTTTCGATCTGGGAACAGCGGTTCCCGAGTTATAGCAGTTTTTTGGGATTTCAAAAAAAAAATTAAAAAGTTTGAAATGGTACTCAAATGAAAGGTCTCATTGGGAGGAACTCAAAAATGGTCTAACTTTCGATCTGGGAACAGCGGTTCCCGAGTTATAGCAGTTTTTTGGGATTTCAAAAAAAAATTTAAATGTCTGACATGGTACTCAAATGAAAGGTCTCGTTGGGAGGAACTCAAAAATGGTCTCACTTTCGATCTGGGATCAACGGTTTTCGAGTTATAGCTGTTTCAAGAAAACACCCACAAAAAAGTCTGATATGGTACTCAAATGAAAGGTCTCGTTGGGAGGAACTCAAAAATGGTCTAACTTTCGATCTGGGATCAACGGTTCTCGAGTTATAGCAGTTTTTTGGGATTTCAAAAAAAAAATTTAAAGTCTGATATGGTACTCAAATGAAAGGTCTCGTTGGGAGGAACTCAAAAATGGTCTAACTTCCGATCTGGGATTAACGGTTCTCGAGTTATAGCAGTTTTTTGGGATTTCAAAAAAAAATTTAAAAGTCTGACATGGTACTCAAATGAAAGGTCTCGTTGGGAGGAACTCAAAAATGGTCTCACTTTCGATCTTGGATCAACGGTTTTCGAGTTATAGCTGTTTCAAGAAAACACCCACAAAAAAAGTCTGATATGGTACTCAAATGAAAGGTCTCGTTGGGAGGAACTCAAAAATGGTCTAACTTTCGATCTGGGATCAACGGTTCTCGAGTTATAGCAGTTTTTTGGGATTTCAAAAAAAAAATTTAAAGTCTGATATGGTACTCAAATGAAAGGTCTCGTTGGGAGGAACTCAAAAATGGTCTAACTTCCGATCTGGGATCAACGGTTCTCGAGTTATAGCAGTTTTTTGGGATTTCAAAAAAAAATTTAAAAGTCTGACATGGTACTCAAATGAAAGGTCTCGTTGGGAGGAACTCAAAAATGGTCTCACTTTCGATCTGGGATCAACGGTTTTCGAGTTATAGCTGTTTCAAGAAAACACCCACAAAAAAGTCTGATATGGTACTCAAATGAAAGGTCTCGTTGGGAGGAACTCAAAAATGGTCTAACTTTCGATCTGGGAACAGCGGTTCCCGAGTTATAGCAGTTTTTTGGGATTTCAAAAAAAAAATTAAAAAGTTTGAAATGGTACTCAAATGAAAGGTCTCGTTGGGAGGAACTCAAAAATGGTCTAACTTTCGTTTTGGGATCAACGGTTCTCGAGTTATAGCAGTTTTTTGGGATTTCAAAAAAAAATTTAAAAGTCTTATATGGTACTCGAATGAAAGGTCTCGTTGGGAGGAACTCAAAAATGGTTTTGGGGCAAGCATATCCATATTAAAAATTTCAGATTTATACCACCAAAAAAAAATTAAAGAGTCTGATATGGTTTTTTTTTTTTTTTTTTTTTCGATTTTCGTCTTATTGCCAATTGTTATTTTGTATGTACATTTCGAGGAACGTGAGGGAGTGCAATGGTAGAAACAGACATTTTGTCTAGGTACTGTTGCACATCTCTCGATGTTTTTGAATGTAATAAAAAAAACTGTAAAATTACTGTACTTTAAATGTGAGAATAAATTTTGAATTTGAAAAAAAAAAAAAAAAAAAAAAAAATAATAATAATAATAATATATTATTATTATTAAATGAAAGGTCTCGTTGGGAGGAACTCAAAAATGGTCCAACTTTCGATCTGGGATCAACGGTTCTCGAGTTATAGCAGTTTTTTGGGATTTCAAAAAAAATTAAAAAGTCTGATATGGTACTCAAATGAAAGGTCTCGTTGGGAGGAACTCAAAAATGGTCTAACTTTCGATCTGGGATCTACGGTTTTCGAGTTATAGCTGTTTCAAGAAAACACCCACAAAAAAAGTCTGATATGGTACTCAAATGAAAGGTCTCGTTGGGAGGAACTCAAAAATGGTCTAACTTTCGATCTGGGATCAACGGTTCTCGAGTTATAGCAGTTTTTTGGGATTTCAAAAAAAAAATTTAAAGTCTGATATGGTACTCAAATGAAAGGTCTCGTTGGGAGGAACTCAAAAATGGTCTAACTTCCGATCTGGGATCAACGGTTCTCGAGTTATAGCAGTTTTTTGGGATTTCAAAAAAAAATTTAAAAGTCTGACATGGTACTCAAATGAAAGGTCTCGTTGGGAGGAACTCAAAAATGGTCTCACTTTCGATCTGGGATCAACGGTTTTCGAGTTATAGCTGTTTCAAGAAAACACCCACAAAAAAGTCTGATATGGTACTCAAATGAAAGGTCTCGTTGGGAGGAACTCAAAAATGGTCTAACTTTCGATCTGGGAACAGCGGTTCCCGAGTTATAGCAGTTTTTTGGGATTTCAAAAAAAAAATTAAAAAGTTTGAAATGGTACTCAAATGAAAGGTCTCGTTGGGAGGAACTCAAAAATGGTCTAACTTTCGTTTTGGGATCAACGGTTCTCGAGTTATAGCAGTTTTTTGGGATTTCAAAAAAAAATTTAAAAGTCTTATATGGTACTCGAATGAAAGGTCTCGTTGGGAGGAACTCAAAAATGGTTTTGGGGCAAGCATATCCATATTAAAAATTTCAGATTTATACCACCAAAAAAAAATTAAAGAGTCTGATATGGTTTTTTTTTTTTTTTTTTTTTCGATTTTCGTCTTATTGCCAATTGTTATTTTGTATGTACATTTCGAGGAACGTGAGGGAGTGCAATGGTAGAAACAGACATTTTGTCTAGGTACTGTTGCACATCTCTCGATGTTTTTGAATGTAATAAAAAAAACTGTAAAATTACTGTACTTTAAATGTGAGAATAAATTTTGAATTTGAAAAAAAAAAAAAAAAAAAAAAAAAAATAATAATAATAATAATATATTATTATTATTAAATGAAAGGTCTCGTTGGGAGGAACTCAAAAATGGTCCAACTTTCGATCTGGGATCAACGGTTCTCGAGTTATAGCAGTTTTTTGGGATTTCAAAAAAAATTAAAAAGTCTGATATGGTACTCAAATGAAAGGTCTCGTTGGGAGGAACTCAAAAATGGTCTAACTTTCGATCTGGGATCAACGGTTCTCCCAACGAGACCTTTCATTTGAGTACCATAGCAGACTCTTTAATTTTTTTTTGAAATCCCAAAAAACTGCTATAACTCGAGAACCGTTAATCCCAGTTCGAAAGTTGAACCATTTTTGAGTTCCTCCCAACCAGACCTTTCATTTGAGTACCATATCAGACTTTTTAATTTTTTTTGAAAATTCTTAAAAACTGCTATAACTCGAAAACCGTTAATCCCAGATCGAAAGTTAGACCATTTTTGAGTTCCTCCCAACGAGACCTTTCATTTGAGTACTATATCAAACTTTTTTTGTGGGTGTTTTCTTGAAAAAAAAATTGGCTGTGGATCACATTCAAAATTTGGTTACATGCAGAATTTTCGATTCTGAATATACATCTACCATCGGTTTCTTCCTAGCACTTCCCAGAGGTGAGATATGGCTAATTTTATAGAAAAATAGTGCTTTAAATGTGTATACAAATTTTTCTGATCGAAATCGATGCCTGATTCGAAATGTACATCCTCGAAACTATCTAAATACACCATAAAAAGTTCAAATTCGATCGGTCGTATTTTTCGAAAAAACCAAGACTATAACCTTGGATATTTTTTCGCCAAAAAAAATTTTTGATTCAGATCGACTCCAAAATTTGATGTAATACAGTATTTTCCATGCATGAGGTACCGAAGTCGGTAGTAAAAGCAAAGTCGCCGCCACACAATATCTTTCACCAGGTAAATTATTTTATACCTGCTTGAAAAGAACAGGTAAGAATTAAATTTCAACGCGTATGGTCAATTTCTTAAAATATTAATCTATTAAAAAAAAATATATATATTTTCATCAGTTAAAGTTGATTTAATTTGAAAATAAAAATTTTAAATTGTTATAACTCTTTTATAAACAATAAAAAAAAAAAAATTTCCTCTAGAATTGAAGTTTATAATCATATAAGTAATTTAAAAAAAAAAATTATGAGTTTTTTCAATTTTTCAACAACTTATGATTTTTTAAAGTTCCTGTTATCATCCCCTAGCTTCTAGCTATCCTATCTCAGTTAATTTCAATTTTAGGAAAAACAGTTATGGGAACATTTTTATGTAAAATTTTACGCTCTACAACTTTTATTCGAAACTTTTTTTTCTAACACTCACCATTTCCCCAAAATTTCAAAAAAACCACTTTTTTTATTTTTTTTCACCCCTACTCGGGGGTGAATTCAAAAAAACCTTTCACAGTTCGTTTTTAGATGCTTCAAAGTAACTTATATCGAAAATTCAAGTTTTAACCTCAAAATTCGTATTTCATTGATCATTTTCTTGGACTATAAACTAACTGAAGTTATTGCTGAATTGAAATTTGTTTATATACCTTTTCACAAAGGGTCTTCAGAGAAAGTCCATTAAGTACCTATTTATCAATTCTAATGGGTGGTGATTAAAAATTTTTTTCTCAGAAGAAGGATATGGATTTGAATCATTTTTAATGTTAGCTACAAAATTTCGAGGAAATTTTGAAATAATGATGTGCAACTCACTTTTAGATATTTTGATAAGTTTCATATACACAGCGACGAATTTACCAGCCTGTGAATATGCTGAAGCCTTGTGCGGTAACTTTTGAAGGTCGACATATAACATATAACAGAATGAGATTATTAACTTTTTATTTTGACTTGAGAAATTAATAAAAAATATTTATACACACACAAAGTACGAATTTGGAGAAAAAATTTCGTAAGGAAATTTATTGTAATGCTTATAGAAATGTTACCTTCTGAAATGTTAGACGTCGTGACTAGTGCGCATAACCGTTATAAAATTTCGACTTTTTAATATCCTAATGACTTTTCTCAGGGTTCCAGAACTCAATTCGGGAAATTAGAAGAATTTCATCCAAAATGAAAAAGTGGGAATGAAACTATTAACTCTAATACCTAATTAAATCTAAAATTACTTATCTAAAAATTTTTCATGTTCAAACGAACTTAAAATTTTTAACCAGCCAATACATTTATTTCAACCTAATATTCCTGAGATGAAAAAAACACGTTTTTCCTTTATTATTTCTTCCGATTCCATTTTTTTTCTCACTCAATATAGCGGGCATTCTGGAGTTGACCGGACTTTCATTCCAATTTTTTTGGATTTCTAAGCATTAGAAGTAATGATGTCTAGGCAGGACTGATATTCTCAATCTGTCCATTAGAAATGTTTATCTTAGAAAAGATAAACATATGTAATGGACAGAATGAAAATATCGGTGAAATTTCTATTTCACCGAGATATGGATATCAAGGATAAAAGGATCAAATCCTAAATTGAAGAATAAGATTCATAGACAATTTCAGAAAGAAGAATTTATTGAAAATTTCAAATGAAAAACTATATACAGTAGAAAAAATTATACAAATATATACAGAAATATTATAAAGACAAATTTAAATTAATTTAACAATTGTTCATATAATTGGTCATAATTTATGGAAGCACTATTTGTTATTAACCAATCTGCCATTGATTCTATCGTATCATCATTATAGCATTTTTTTGCACGATTTGGTGAGGTGTGGTAGAAATAATGTTTTCTGGGTAGAATAACATTTCCTTGTCTCAAAGACACATCATATTGGTTAAATTTGATTACCGGAAATCCATTTTTCATCTGGAATACCGGAAATTCAAGCATTTTTTTGAAAAGGTATGCCCTTTGCAAACATAAATTCAAATGTTCTTTAGCCAGTTCTTCGCCTTTTCTTCTTTCATCTTCATCCTCAGGGCAATTCACACACAAAATACCCAAATTATTGTCTAGTTGATTATTTTCCATATTATCGTTCTTCTTGATATTAACAATTTCATTCAATTCTTCAACTGAAAGTTTTCTTATATTGCTAATAAGGTTTTTGAGATGTAATGTTCTTCTCATATTGTTCGAATAATTTTTCAGTTTTGCCAATCTTTTTTTCAATATCACCTTGTTATCCATTTTGTTATATTCCCACATTTTTCAATTTAAAAAAAATATGAAACTATTTTCGTGGCAAATAATCAATGCACAGCCTACTTGATTGAAGTAACTTGAACGTGTGTAAGCACTCTCTACAGGTGGGACCATAGTGCGAGAAAGCATCGAGTAGAATCACAGGAATTCTTCTTCTTCCTCTGTAAGCCTTAACATAACTAAACTAACTGAAGTTATTGCTGAATTGAAATTTGTTTATATACCTTTTCACAAAGGGTCTTCAGAGAAAGTCCATTAAGTACCTATTTATCAATTCTAATGGGTGGTGATTAAAAATTTTTTTCTCAGAAGAATGATATGGATTTGAATCATTTTTAATGTTAGCTACAAAATTTCGAGGAAATTTTGAAATTATGATGTGCAACTCACTTTTAGATATTTTGATAAGTTTCATATACACAGCGACGAATTTACCAGCCTGCTGAATATGCTGAAGCCTTGTGCGGTAACTTTTGAAGGTCGACATATAACATATAACAGAATGAGATTATTAACTTTTTATTTTGACTTGAGAAATTAATAAAAAATATTTATACACACACAAAGTACGAATTTGGAGAAAAGATTTCGTAAGGAAATTTATTGTAATGCTTATAGAAATGTTACCTTCTGAAATGTTAGACGTCGTGACTAGTGCGCATAACCGTTATAAAATTTCGACTTTTTACTATCCTAATGACTTTTCTCAGGGTTCCAGAACTCAATTCGGGAAATTAGAAGAATTTCATCAAAAATGAAAAAGTGGAAATGAAACTATTAACTCTAATACCTAATTAAATCTAAAATTACTTATCTAAAAATTTTCCATCTTCAAACGAACTTAAAATTTTTAACCAGCCAATACATTTATTTCAACCTAATATTCCTGAGATGAAAAAAACACGTTTTTCCTTTATTATTTCTTCCGACTCCATTTTTTTTCTCACTCAATATAGCGGGCATTCTGGAGTTGACCGGACTTTCATTCCAATTTTTTTGGATTTCTAAGCATTAGAAGTAATTATGTCTAGGCAGGACTGATATTCTCAATCTGTCCATTAGAAATGTTTATCTTAGAAAAGATGAACATATGTAATGGACAGAATGGAAATATCGGTGAAATTTCTATTTCACCGAGATATGGATATCAAGGATAAAAGGATCAAATCCTAAATTGAAGAATAAGATTCAATAGACAATTTCAGAAAGAAGAATTTATTGAAAATTTCAAATGAAAAACTATATACAGTAAAAAAAATTATACAAATATATACAGAAATATTATAAAGACAATTTTAAATTAATTTAACAATTGTTCATCTAATTGGTCATAATTTATGGAAGCACTATTTGTTATTAACCAATCTGCCATTGATTCTATCGTTTCATCATTATAGCATTTTTTTGCACGATTTGGTAAGGTGTGGTAGAAATAATGTTTTCTGGGTAGAATAACATTTCCTTGTCTCAAAGACACATCATATTGGTTAAATTTGATTACCGGAAATCCATTTTTCATCTGGAATACCGGAAATTCAAGCATTTTTTTGAAAAGGTATGCCCTTTGCAAACATAAATCCAAATGTTCTTTAGCCAGTTCTTCGCCTTTTCTTCTTTCATCTTCATCCTCAGGGCAATTCACACACAAAATACCCAAATTATTGTCTAGTTGATTATTTTCCTTATTATCGTTCTTCTTGATATTAACAATTTCATTCAATTCTTCAACTGAAAGTTTTCTTATATTGCTAATAAGGTTTTTGAGATGTAATGTTCTTCTCATATTGTTCGAATAATTTTTCAGTTTTGCCAATCTTTTTTTCAATATCACCTTGTTATCCATTTTGTTATATTCCCACTTTTTTCAATTTAAAAAAAATATGAAACTATTTTCGTGGCAAATAATCAATGCACAGCCTACTTGATTGAAATAACTTGAACGTGTGTAAGCACTCTCTACAGGTGGGACCATAGTGCGAGAAAGCATCGAGTAGAATCACAGGAATTCTTCTTCTTCCTCTGTAAGCCTTAACATAACTAAACTAACTGAAGTTATTGCTGAATTGAAATTTGTTTATATACCTTTTCACAAAGGGTCTTCAGAGAAAGTCCATTAAGTACCTATTTATCAATTCTAATGGGTGGTGATTAAAAATTTTTTTCTCAGAAGAATGATATGGATTTGAATCATTTTTAATGTTAGCTACAATATTTCGAGGAAATCTCGAAATTATGATGTGCAACTCACTTTTAGATATTTTGATAAGTTTCATATACACAGCGACGAATTTACCAGCCTGCTGAATATGCTGAATCCTGGTGCGGTAACTTTTGAAGGTCGACATATAACATATAACAGAATGAGATTATTAACTTTTTATTTTGACTTGAGAAATTAATAAAAAATATTTATACACACACAAAGTACGAATTTGGAGAAAAGATTTCGTAAGGAAATTTATTGTAATGCTTATAGAAATGTTACCTTCTGAAATGTTAGACGTCGTGACTAGTGCGCATAACCGTTATAAAATTTCGACTTTTTAATATCCTAATTACTTTTCTCAGGGTTCCAGAACTCAATTCGGGAAATTAGAAGAATTTCATCCAAAATGAAAAAGTGGAAATGAAACTATTAACTCTAATACCTAATTAAATCTAAAATTACTTATCTAAAAATTTTTCATGTTCAAACGAACTTAAAATTTTTAACCAGCCAATACATTTATTTCAACCTAATATTCCTGAGATGAAAAAAACACGTTTTTCCTTTATTATTTCTTCCGATTCCATTTTTTTTCTCACTCAATATAGCGGGCATTCTGGAGTTGACCGGACTTTCATTCCAATTTTTTTGGATTTCTAAGCATTAGAAGTAATGATGTCTAGGCAGGACTGATATTCTCAATCTGTCCATTAGAAATGTTTATCTTAGAAAAGATAAACATATGTAATGGACAGAATGAAAATATCGGTGAAATTTCTATTTCACCGAGATATGGATATCAAGGATAAAAGGATCAAATCCTAAATTGAAGAATAAGATTCAATAGAAAATTTCAGAAAGAAGAATTTATTGAAAATTTCAAATGAAAAACTATATACAGTAGAAAAAATTATACAAATATATACAGAAATATTATAAAGACAAATTTAAATTAATTTAACAATTGTTCATATAATTGGTCATAATTTATGGAAGCACTATTTGTTATTAACCAATCTGCCATTGATTCTATCGTATCATCATCATAGCATTTTTTTGCACGATTTGTTAAGGTGTGGTAGAAATAATGTTTTCTGGGTAGAATAACATATCCTTGTCTCAAAGACACATCATATTGGTTAAATTTGATTACCGGAAATCCATTTTTCATCTGGAATACCGGAAATTCAAGCATTTTTTTGAAAAGGTATGCCCTTTGCAAACATAAATTCAAATGTTCTTTAGCCAGTTCTTCGCCTTTTCTTCTTTCATCTTCATCCTCAGGGCAATTCACACACAAAATACCCAAATTATTGTCTAGTTGATTATTTTCCTTATTATCGTTCTTCTTGATATTAACAATTTCATTCAATTCTTCAACTGAAAGTTTTCTTATATTGCTAATAAGGTTTTTGAGATGTAATGTTCTTCTCATATTGTTCGAATAATTTTTCAGTTTTGCCAATCTTTTTTTCAATATCACCTTGTTATCCATTTTGTTATATTCCCACTTTTTTCAATTTAAAAAAAATATGAAACTATTTTCGTGGCAAATAATCAATGCACAGCCTACTTGATTGAAGTAACTTGAACGTGTGTAAGCACTCTCTACAGGTGGGACCATAGTGCGAGAAAGCATCGAGTAGAATCACAGGAATTCTTCTTCTTCCTCTGTAAGCCTTAACATAACTAAACTAACTGAAGTTATTGCTGAATTGAAATTTGTTTATATACCTTTTCACAAAGGGTCTTCAGAGAAAGTCCATTAAGTACCTATTTATCAATTCTAATGGGTGGTGATTAAAAATTTTTTTCTCAGAAGAATGATATGGATTTGAATCATTTTTAATGTTAGCTACAAAATTTCGAGGAAATTTTGAAATTATGATGTGCAACTCACTTTTAGATATTTTGATAAGTTTCATATACACAGCGACGAATTTACCAGCCTGCTGAATATGCTGAAGCCTTGTGCGGTAACTTTTGAAGGTCGACATATAACATATAACAGAATGAGATTATTAACTTTTTATTTTGACTTGAGAAATTAATAAAAAATATTTATACACACACAAAGTACGAATTTGGAGAAAAGATTTCGTAAGGAAATTTATTGTAATGCTTATAGAAATGTTACCTTCTGAAATGTTAGACGTCGTGACTAGTGCGCATAACCGTTATAAAATTTCGACTTTTTACTATCCTAATGACTTTTCTCAGGGTTCCAGAACTCAATTCGGGAAATTAGAAGAATTTCATCAAAAATGAAAAAGTGGAAATGAAACTATTAACTCTAATACCTAATTAAGTCTAAAACTACTTATCTAAAAATTTTCCATCTTCAAACGAACTTAAAATTTTTAACCAGCCAATACATTTATTTCAACCTAATATTCCTGAGATGAAAAAAACACGTTTTTCCTTTATTATTTCTTCCGATTCCATTTTTTTTCTCACTCAATATAGCGGGCATTCTGGAGTTGACCGGACTTTCATTCCAATTTTTTTGGATTTCTAAGCATTAGAAGTAATTATGTCTAGGCAGGACTGATATTCTCAATCTGTCCATTAGAAATGTTTATCTTAGAAAAGATAAACATATGTAATGGACAGAATGAAAATATCGGTGAAATTTCTATTTCACCGAGATATGGATATCAAGGATAAAAGGATCAAATCCTAAATTGAAGAATAAGATTCAATAGACAATTTCAGAAAGAAGAATTTATTGAAAATTTCAAATGAAAAACTATATACAGTAGAAAAAATTATACAAATATATACAGAAATATTATAAAGACAAATTTAAATTAATTTAACAATTGTTCATATAATTGGTCATAATTTATGGAAGCACTATTTGTTATTAACCAATCTGCCATTGATTCTATCGTTTCATCATTATAGCATTTTTTTGCACGATTTGGTAAGGTGTGGTAGAAATAATGTTTTCTGGGTAGAATAACATTTCCTTGTCTCAAAGACACATCATATTGGTTAAATTTGATTACCGGAAATCCATTTTTCATCTGGAATACCGGAAATTCAAGCATTTTTTTGAAAAGGTATGCCCTTTGCAAACATAAATTCAAATGTTCTTTAGCCAGTTCTTCGCCTTTTATTCTTTCATCTTCATCCTCAGTGCAATTCACACACAAAATACCCAAATTATTGTCTAGTTGATTATTTTCCTTATTATCGTTCTTCTTGATATTAACAATTTCATTCAATTCTTCAACTGAAAGTTTTCTTATATTGCTAATAAGGTTTTTGAGATGTAATGTTCTTCTCATATTGTTCGAATAATTTTTCAGTTTTGCCAATCTTTTTTTCAATATCACCTTGTTATCCATTTTGTTATATTCCCACTTTTTTCAATTTAAAAAAAATATGAAACTATTTTCGTGGCAAATAATCAATGCACAGCCTACTTGATTGAAATAACTTGAACGTGTGTAAGCACTCTCTACAGGTGGGACCATAGTGCGAGAAAGCATCGAGTAGAATCACAGGAATTCTTCTTCTTCCTCTGTAAGCCTCAACATAACTAAACTAACTGAAGTTATTGCTGAATTGAAATTTGTTTATATACCTTTTCAAAAAGGGTCTTCAGAGAAAGTCCATTAAGTACCTATTCATCAATTCTAATGGGTGGTGATAAAAAAATTTTTTCTCAGAAGAATGATATGGATTTGAATCATTTTTAATGTTAGCTACAAAATTTCGAGGAAATTCTGAAATTATGATGTGCAACTCACTTTTAGATATTTTGATAAGTTTCATATACACAGCGACGAATTTACCAGCCTGCTGAATATGCTGAAGCCTTGTGCGGTAACTTTTGAAGGTCGACATATAACATATAACAGAATGAGATTATTAACTTTTTATTTTGACTTGAGAAATTAATGAAAAATATTTATACACACACAAAGTACGAATTTGGAGAAAAGATTTCGTAAGGAAATTTATTGTAATGCTTATAGAAATGTTACCTTCTGAAATGTTAGACGTCGTGACTAGTGCGCATAACCGTTATAAAATTTCGACTTTTTAATATCCTAATGACTTTTCTCAGGGTTCCAGAACTCAATTCGGGAAATTAGAAGAATTTCATCAAAAATGAAAAAGTGGAAATGAAACTATTAACTCTAATACCTAATTAAATCTAAAATTACTTATCTAAAAATTTTCCATCTTCAAACGAACTTAAAATTTTTAACCAGCCAATACATTTATTTCAACCTAATATTCCTGAGATGAAAAAAACACGTTTTTCCTTTATTATTTCTTCCGATTCCATTTTTTTTCTCACTCAATATAGCGGGCATTCTGGAGTTGACCGGACTTTCATTCCAATTTTTTTGGATTTCTAAGCATTAGAAGTAATTATGTCTAGGCAGGACTGATATTCTCAATCTGTCCATTAGAAATGTTTATCTTAGAAAAGATAAACATATGTAATGGACAGAATGAAAATATCGGTGAAATTTCTATTTCACCGATATCAAGGATAAAAGGATCAAATCCTAAATTGAAGAATAAGATTCAATAGACAATTTCAGAAAAAAGAATTTATTGAAAATTTCAAATGAAAAACTATATACAGTAGAAAAAATTATATAAATATATACAGAAATATTATAAAGACAAATTTAAATTAATTTAACAATTGTTCATATAATTGGTCATAATTTATGGAAGCACTATTTGTTATTAACCAATCTGCCATTGATTCAATCGTTTCATCATTATAGCATTTTTTTGCACGATTTGGTAAGGTGTGGTAGAAATAATGTCTTCTGGGTAGAATAACATTTCCTTGTCTCAAAGACACATCATATTGGTTAAATTTGATTACCGGAAATCCATTTTTCATCTGGAATACCGGAAATTCAAGCATTTTTTTGAAAAGGTATGCCCTTTGCAAACATAAATTCAAATGTTCTTTAGCCAGTTCTTCGCCTTTTCTTCTTTCATCTTCATCCTCAGGGCAATTCACACACAAAATACCCAAATTATTGTCTAGTTGATTATTTTCCTTATTATCGTTCTTCTTGATATTAACAATTTCATTCAATTCTTCAACTGAAAGTTTTCTTATATTGCTAATAAGGATTTTGAGATGTAATGTTCTTCTCATATTGTTCGAATAATTTTTCAGTTTTGCCAATCTTTTTTTCAATATCACCTTGTTATTCATTTTGTTATATTCCCACTTTTTTCAATTTAAAAAAAATATGAAACTATTTTCGTGGCAAATAATCAATGCACAGCCTACTAGATTGAAGTAACTTGAACGTGTGTAAGCACTCTCTACAGGTGGGACCATAGTGCGAGAAAGCATCGAGTAGAATCACAGGAATTCTTCTTCTTCCTCTGTAAGCCTCAACATAACTAAACTAACTGAAGTTATTGCTGAATTGAAATTTGTTTATATACCTTTTCACAAAGGGTCTTCAGAGAAAGTCCATTAAGTACCTATTTATCAATTCTAATGGGTGGTGATTAAAAATTTTTTTCTCAGAAGAATGATATGGATTTGAATCATTTTTAATGTTAGCTACAAAATTTCGAGGAAATTTTGAAATTATGATGTGCAACTTACTTTTAGATATTTTGATAAGTTTCATATACACAGCGACGAATTTACCAGCCTGCTGAATATGCTGAAGCCTTGTGCGGTAAATTCTGAAGGTCGACATATAACATATAACAGAATGAGATTATTAACTTTTTATTTTGACTTGAGAAATTAATAAAAAATATTTATACACACACAAAGTACGAATTTGGAGAAAAGATTTCGTAAGGAAATTTATTGTAATGCTTATAGAAATGTTACCTTCTGAAATGTTAGACGTCGTGACTAGTGCGCATAACCGTTATAAAATTTCGACTTTTTAATATCCTAATGACTTTTCTCATGGTTCCAGAACTCAATTCGGGAAATTAGAAGAATTTCATCAAAAATGAAAAAGTGGAAATGAAACTATTAACTCTAATACCTAATTAAATCTAAAATTACTTATCTAAAAATTTTCCATCTTCAAACGAACTTAAAATTTTTAACCAGCCAATACATTTATTTCAACCTAATATTCCTGAGATGAAAAAAACACGTTTTTCCTTTATTATTTCTTCCGATTCCATTTTTTTTCTCACTCAATATAGCGGGCATTCTGGAGTTGACCGGACTTTCATTCCAATTTTTTTGGATTTCTAAGCATTAGAAGTAATTATGTCTAGGCAGGACTGATATTCTCAATCTGTCCATTAGAAATGTTTATCTTAGAAAAGATAAACATATGTAATGGACAGAATGAAAATATCGGTGAAATTTCTATTTCACCGAGATATGGATATCAAGGATAAAAGGATCAAATCCTAAATTGAAGAATAAGATTCAATAGACAATTTCAGAAAAAAGAATTTATTGAAAATTTCAAATGAAAAACTATATACAGTAGAAAAAATTATACAAATATATACAAAAATATTATAAAGACAAATTTAAATTAATTTAACAATTGTTCATATAATTGGTCATAATTTATGGAAGCACTATTTGTTATTAACCAATCTGCCATTGATTCAATCGTTTCATCATTATAGCATTTTTTTGCACGATTTGGTAAGGTGTGGTAGAAATAATGTTTTCTGGGTAAAATAACATTTCCTTGTCTCAAAGACACATCATATTGGTTGAATTTGATTACCGGAAATCCATTTTTCATCTGGAATACCGGAAATTCAAGCATTTTTTTGAAAAGGTATGCCCTTTGCAAACATAAATTCAAATGTTCTTTAGCCAGTTCTTCGCCTTTTCTTCTTTCATCTTCATCCTCAGGGCAATTCACACACAAAATACCCAAATTATTGTCTAGTTGATTATTTTCCTTATTATCGTTCTTCTTGATATTAACAATTTCATTCAATTCTTCAACTGAAAGTTTTCTTATATTGCTAATAAGGATTTTGAGATGTAATGTTCTTCTCATATTGTTCGAATAATTTTTCAGTTTTGCCAATCTTTTTTTCAATATCACCTTGTTATCCATTTTGTTATATTCCCACTTTTTTCAATTTAAAAAAAATATGAAACTATTTTCGTGGCAAATAATCAATGCACAGCCTACTTGATTGAAGTAACTTGAACGTGTGTAAGCACTCTCTACAGGTGGGACCATAGTGCGAGAAAGCATCGAGTAGAATTACAGGAATTCTTCTTCTTCCTCTGTAAGCCTTAACATAACTAAACTAACTGAAGTTATTGCTGAATTGAAATTTGTTTATATACCTTTTCACAAAGGGTCTTCAGAGAAAGTCCATTAAGTACCTATTTATCAATTCTAATGGGTGGTGATTAAAAATTTTTTTCTCAGATGAATGATATGGATTTGAATCATTTTTAATGTTAGCTACAAAATTTCGAGGAAATTTTGAAATTATGATGTGCAACTTACTTTTAGATATTTTGATAAGTTTCATATACACAGCGACGAATTTACCAGCCCGCTGAATATGCTGAAGCCTTGTGCGGTAACTTTTGAAGGTCGACATATAACATATAACAGAATGAGATTATTAACTTTTTATTTTGACTTGAGAAATGAATAAAAAATATTTATACACACACAAAGTACGAATTTGGAGAAAAGATTTCGTAAGGAAATTTATTGTAATGCTTATAGAAATGTTACCTTCTGAAATGTTAGACGTCGTGACTAGTGCGCATAACCGTTATAAAATTTCGACTTTTTAATATCCTAATGACTTTTCTCAGGGTTCCAGAACTCAATTCGGGAAATTAGAAGAATTTCATCAAAAATGAAAAAGTGGAAATGAAACTATTAACTCTAATAACTAATTAAATCTAAAATTACTTATCTAAAAATTTTCCATCTTCAAACGAACTTAAAATTTTTAACCAGCCAATACATTTATTTCAACCTAATATTCCTGAGATGAAAAAAACACGTTTTTCCTTTATTATTTCTTCCGATTCCATTTTTTTTCTCACTCAATATAGCGGG
The DNA here is from genome assembly GCF_914767665.1 of Harmonia axyridis. NCBI lineage: Eukaryota > Metazoa > Arthropoda > Insecta > Coleoptera > Coccinellidae > Harmonia > Harmonia axyridis. The sequence continues at coordinate 28,338,840 of NC_059504.1, read as the reverse complement.
CATTCTGGAGTTGACCGGACTTTCATTCCAATTTTTTTGGATTTCTAAGCATTAGAAGTAATTATGTCTAGGCAGGACTGATATTCTCAATCTGTCCATTAGAAATGTTTATCTTAGAAAAGATAAACATATGTAATGGACAGAATGAAAATATCGGTGAAATTTCTATTTCACCGAGATATGGATATCAAGGATAAAAGGATCAAATCCTAAATTGAAGAATAAGATTCAATAGACAATTTCAGAAAGAAGAATTTATTGAAAATTTCAAATGAAAAACTATATACAGTAGAAAAAATTATACAAATATATACAGAAATATTATAAAGACAAATTTAAATTAATTTAACAATTGTTCATATAATTGGTCATAATTTATGGAAGCACTATTTGTTATTAACCAATCTGCCATTGATTCTATCGTTTCATCATTATAGCATTTTTTTGCACGATTTGGTAAGGTGTGGTAGAAATAATGTTTTCTGGGTAGAATAACATTTCCTTGTCTCAAAGACACATCAAATTGGTTAAGTTTGATTACCGGAAATCCATTTTTCATCTGGAATACCGGAAATTCAAGCATTTTTTTGAAAAGGTATGCCCTTTGCAAACATAAATCCAAATGTTCTTTAGCCAGTTCTTCGCCTTTTCTTCTTTCATCTTCATCCTCAGGGCAATTCACACACAAAATACCCAAATTATTGTCTAGTTGATTATTTTCCTTATTATCGTTCTTCCATATATTAACAATTTCATTCAATTCTTCAACTGAAAGTTTTCTTATATTGCTAATAAGGTTTTTGAGATGTAATGTTCTTCTCATATTGTTCGAATAATTCTTCAGTTTTGCCAATCTTTTTTTCAATATCACCTTGTTATCCATTTTGTTATATTCCCACTTTTTTCAATTTAAAAAAAATATGAAACTATTTTCGTGGCAAATAATCAATGCACAGCCTACTTGATTGAAGTAACTTGAACGTGTGTAAGCACTCTCTACAGGTGGGACCATAGTGCGAGAAAGCATCGAGTAGAATCACAGGAATTCTTCTTCTTCCTCTGTAAGCCTCAACATAACTAAACTAACTGAAGTTATTGCTGAATTGAAATTTGTTTATATACCTTTTCACAAAGGGTCTTCAGAGAAAGTCCATTAAGTACCTATTTATCAATTCTAATGGGTGGTGATTAAAAATTTTTTTCTCAGAAGAATGATATGGATTTGAATCATTTTTAATGTTAGCTACAAAATTTCGAGGAAATTTTGAAATTATGATGTGCAACTTACTTTTAGATATTTTGATAAGTTTCATATACACAGCGACGAATTTACCAGCCTGCTGAATATGCTGAAGCCTTGTGCGGTAACTTTTGAAGGTCGACATATAACATATAACAGAATGAGATTATTAACTTTTTATTTTGACTTGAGAAATGAATAAAAAATATTTATACACACACAAAGTACGAATTTGGAGAAAAGATTTCGTAAGGAAATTTATTGTAATGCTTATAGAAATGTTACCTTCTGAAATGTTAGACGTCGTGACTAGTGCGCATAACCGTTATAAAATTTCGACTTTTTAATATCCTAATGACTTTTCTCAGGGTTCCAGAACTCAATTCGGGAAATTAGAAGAATTTCATCAAAAATGAAAAAGTGGAAATGAAACTATTAACTCTAATAACTAATTAAATCTAAAATTACTTATCTAAAAATTTTCCATCTTCAAACGAACTTAAAATTTTTAACCAGCCAATACATTTATTTCAACCTAATATTCCTGAGATGAAAAAAACACGTTTTTCCTTTATTATTTCTTCCGATTCCATTTTTTTTCTCACTCAATATAGCGGGCATTCTGGAGTTGACCGGACTTTCATTCCAATTTTTTTGGATTTCTAAGCATTAGAAGTAATTATGTCTAGGCAGGACTGATATTCTCAATCTGTCCATTAGAAATGTTTATCTTAGAAAAGATAAACATATGTAATGGACAGAATGAAAATATCGGTGAAATTTCTATTTCACCGAGATATGGATATCAAGGATAAAAGGATCAAATCCTAAATTGAAGAATAAGATTCAATAGACAATTTCAGAAAGAAGAATTTATTGAAAATTTCAAATGAAAAACTATATACAGTAGAAAAAATTATACAAATATATACAGAAATATTATAAAGACAAATTTAAATTAATTTAACAATTGTTCATATAATTGGTCATAATTTATGGAAGCACTATTTGTTATTAACCAATCTGCCATTGATTCTATCGTTTCATCATTATAGCATTTTTTTGCACGATTTGGTAAGGTGTGGTAGAAATAATGTTTTCTGGGTAGAATAACATTTCCTTGTCTCAAAGACACATCAAATTGGTTAAGTTTGATTACCGGAAATCCATTTTTCATCTGGAATACCGGAAATTCAAGCATTTTTTTGAAAAGGTATGCCCTTTGCAAACATAAATCCAAATGTTCTTTAGCCAGTTCTTCGCCTTTTCTTCTTTCATCTTCATCCTCAGGGCAATTCACACACAAAATACCCAAATTATTGTCTAGTTGATTATTTTCCTTATTATCGTTCTTCCATATATTAACAATTTCATTCAATTCTTCAACTGAAAGTTTTCTTATATTGCTAATAAGGTTTTTGAGATGTAATGTTCTTCTCATATTGTTCGAATAATTCTTCAGTTTTGCCAATCTTTTTTTCAATATCACCTTGTTATCCATTTTGTTATATTCCCACTTTTTTCAATTTAAAAAAAATATGAAACTATTTTCGTGGCAAATAATCAATGCACAGCCTACTTGATTGAAGTAACTTGAACGTGTGTAAGCACTCTCTACAGGTGGGACCATAGTGCGAGAAAGCATCGAGTAGAATCACAGGAATTCTTCTTCTTCCTCTGTAAGCCTCAACATAACTAAACTAACTGAAGTTATTGCTGAATTGAAATTTGTTTATATACCTTTTCACAAAGGGTCTTCAGAGAAAGTCCATTAAGTACCTATTTATCAATTCTAATGGGTGGTGATTAAAAATTTTTTTCTCAGAAGAATGATATGGATTTGAATCATTTTTAATGTTAGCTACAAAATTTCGAGGAAATTTTGAAATTATGATGTGCAACTTACTTTTAGATATTTTGATAAGTTTCATATACACAGCGACGAATTTACCAGCCTGCTGAATATGCTGAAGCCTTGTGCGGTAACTTTTGAAGGTCGACATATAACATATAACAGAATGAGATTATTAACTTTTTATTTTGACTTGAGAAATTAATAAAAAATATTTATACACACACAAAGTACGAATTTGGAGAAAAGATTTCGTAAGGAAATTTATTGTAATGCTTATAGAAATGTTACCTTCTGAAATGTTAGACGTCGTGACTAGTGCGCATAACCGTTATAAAATTTCGACTTTTATATATCCTAATGACTTTTCTCAGGGTTCCAGAACTCAATTCGGGAAATTAGAAGAATTTCATCAAAAATGAAAAAGTGGAAATGAAACTATTAACTCTAATACCTAATTAAATCTAAAATTACTTATCTAAAAATTTTCCATCTTCAAAAGAACTTAAAATTTTTAACCAGCCAATACATTTATTTCAACCTAATATTCCTGAGATGAAAAAACACGTTTTTCCTTTATTATTTCTTCCGATTCCATTTTTTTTCCCACTCAATATAGCGGGCATTCTGGAGTTGACCGGACTTTCATTCCAATTTTTTTGGATTTCTAAGCATTAGTAGTAATTATGTCTAGGCAGGACTGATATTCTCAATCTGTCCATTAGAAATGTTTATCTTAGAAAAGATAAACATATGTAATGGACAGAATGAAAATATCGGTGAAATTTCTATTTCACCGAGATATGGATATCAAGGATAAAAGGATCAAATCCTAAATTGAAGAATAAGATTCAATAGACAATCTCAGAAAGAAGAATTTATTGAAAATTTCAAATGAAAAACTATATACAGTAGAAAAAATTATACAAATATATACAGAAATATTATAAAGACAAATTTAAATTAATTTAACAATTGTTCATATAATTGGTCATAATTTATGGAAGCACTATTTGTTATTAACCAATCTGCCATTGATTCTATCGTTTCATCATTATAGCATTTTTTTGCACGATTTGGTAAGGTGTGGTAGAAATAATGTTTTCTGGGTAGAATAACATTTCCTTGTCTCAAAGACACATCATATTGGTTAAATTTGATTACCGGAAATCCATTTTTCATCTGGAATACCGGAAATTCAAGCATTTTTTTGAAAAGGTATGCCCTTTGCAAACATAAATCCAAATGTTCTTTAGCCAGTTCTTCGCCTTTTCTTCTTTCATCTTCATCCTCAGGGCAATTCACACACAAAATACCCAAATTATTGTCTAGTTGATTATTTTCCTTATTATCGTTCTTCTTGATATTAACAATTTCATTCAATTCTTCAACGGAAAGTTTTCTTATATTGCTAATAAGGTTTTTGAGATGTAATGTTCTTCTCATATTGTTCGAATAATTCTTCAGTTTTGCCAATCTTTTTTTCAATATCACCTTGTTATCCATTTTGTTATATTCCCACTTTTTTCAATTTAAAAAAAATATGAAACTATTTTCGTGGCAAATAATCAATGCACAGCCTACTTGATTGAAGTAACTTGAACGTGTGTAAGCACTCTCTACAGGTGGGACCATAGTGCGAGAAAGCATCGAGTAGAATTACAGGAATTCTTCTTCTTCCTCTGTAAGCCTTAACATAACTAAACTAACTGAAGTTATTGCTGAATTGAAATTTGTTTATATACCTTTTCACAAAGGGTCTTCAGAGAAAGTCCATTAAGTACCTATTTATCAATTCTAATGGGTGGTGATTAAAAATTTTTTTCTCAGATGAATGATATGGATTTGAATCATTTTTAATGTTAGCTACAAAATTTCGAGGAAATTTTGAAATTATGATGTGCAACTTACTTTTAGATATTTTGATAAGTTTCATATACACAGCGACGAATTTACCAGCCCGCTGAATATGCTGAAGCCTTGTGCGGTAACTTTTGAAGGTCGACATATAACATATAACAGAATGAGATTATTAACTTTTTATTTTGACTTGAGAAATGAATAAAAAATATTTATACACACACAAAGTACGAATTTGGAGAAAAGATTTCGTAAGGAAATTTATTGTAATGCTTATAGAAATGTTACCTTCTGAAATGTTAGACGTCGTGACTAGTGCGCATAACCGTTATAAAATTTCGACTTTTTAATATCCTAATGACTTTTCTCAGGGTTCCAGAACTCAATTCGGGAAATTAGAAGAATTTCATCAAAAATGAAAAAGTGGAAATGAAACTATTAACTCTAATAACTAATTAAATCTAAAATTACTTATCTAAAAATTTTCCATCTTCAAACGAACTTAAAATTTTTAACCAGCCAATACATTTATTTCAACCTAATATTCCTGAGATGAAAAAAACACGTTTTTCCTTTATTATTTCTTCCGATTCCATTTTTTTTCTCACTCAATATAGCGGGCATTCTGGAGTTGACCGGACTTTCATTCCAATTTTTTTGGATTTCTAAGCATTAGAAGTAATTATGTCTAGGCAGGACTGATATTCTCAATCTGTCCATTAGAAATGTTTATCTTAGAAAAGATAAACATATGTAATGGACAGAATGAAAATATCGGTGAAATTTCTATTTCACCGAGATATGGATATCAAGGATAAAAGGATCAAATCCTAAATTGAAGAATAAGATTCAATAGACAATTTCAGAAAGAAGAATTTATTGAAAATTTCAAATGAAAAACTATATACAGTAGAAAAAATTATACAAATATATACAGAAATATTATAAAGACAAATTTAAATTAATTTAACAATTGTTCATATAATTGGTCATAATTTATGGAAGCACTATTTGTTATTAACCAATCTGCCATTGATTCTATCGTTTCATCATTATAGCATTTTTTTGCACGATTTGGTAAGGTGTGGTAGAAATAATGTTTTCTGGGTAGAATAACATTTCCTTGTCTCAAAGACACATCATATTGGTTAAATTTGATTACCGGAAATCCATTTTTCATCTGGAATACCGGAAATTCAAGCATTTTTTTGAAAAGGTATGCCCTTTGCAAACATAAATCCAAATGTTCTTTAGCCAGTTCTTCGGCTTTTCTCCTTTCATCTTCATCCTCAGGGCAATTCACACACAAAATACCCAAATTATTGTCTAGTTGATTATTTTCCTTATTATCGTTCTTCTTGATATTAACAATTTCATTCAATTCTTCAACTGAAAGTTTTCTTATATTGCTAATAAGGTTTTTGAGATGTAATGTTCTTCTCATATTGTTCGAATAATTCTTCAGTTTTGCCAATCTTTTTTCCAATATCACCTTGTTATCCATTTTGTTATATTCCCACTTTTTTCAATTTAAAAAAAATATGAAACTATTTTCGTGGCAAATAATCAATGCACAGCCTACTTGATTGAAGTAACTTGAACGTGTGTAAGCACTCTCTACAGGTGGGACCATAGTGCGAGAAAGCATCGAGTAGAATCACAGGAATTCTTCTTCTTCCTCTGTAAGCCTTAACATAACTAAACTAACTGAAGTTATTGCTGAATTGAAATTTGTTTATATACCTTTACACAAAGGGTCTTCAGAGAAAGTCCATTAAGTACCTATTTATCAATTCTAATGTGTGGTGATTAAAAATTTTTTTCTCAGAAGAATGATATGGATTTGAATCATTTTTAATGTTAGCTACAAAATTTCGAGGAAATTTTGAAATTATGATGTGCAACTTACTTTTAGATATTTTGATAAGTTTCATATACACAGCGACGAATTTACCAGCCTGCTGAATATGCTGAAGCCTTGTGCGGTAACTTTTGAAGGTCGACATATAACATATAACAGAATGAGATTATTAACTTTTTATTTTGACTTGAGAAATTAATAAAAAATATTTATACACACACAAAGTACGAATTTGGAGAAAAGATTTCGTAAGGAAATTTATTGTAATGCTTATAGAAATGTTACCTTCTGAAATGTTAGACGTCGTGACTAGTGCGCATAACCGTTATAAAATTTCGACTTTTAAATATCCTAATGACTTTTCTCAGGGTTCCAGAACTCAATTCGGGAAATTAGAAGAATTTCATCAAAAATGAAAAAGTGGAAATGAAACTATTAACTCTAATAACTAATTAAATCTAAAATTACTTATCTAAAAATTTTCCATCTTCAAACGAACTTAAAATTTTTAACCAGCCAATACATTTATTTCAACCTAATATTCCTGAGATGAAAAAAACACGTTTTTCCTTTATTATTTCTTCCGATTCCATTTTTTTTCTCACTCAATATAGCGGGCATTCTGGAGTTGACCGGACTTTCATTCCAATTTTTTTGGATTTCTAAGCATTAGAAGTAATTATGTCTAGGCAGGACTGATATTCTCAATCTGTCCATTAGAAATGTTTATCTTAGAAAAGATAAACATATGTAATGGACAGAATGAAAATATCGGTGAAATTTCTATTTCACCGAGATATGGATATCAAGGATAAAAGGATCAAATCCTAAATTGAAGAATAAGATTCAATAGACAATCTCAGAAAGAAGAATTTATTGAAAATTTCAAATGAAAAACTATATACAGTAGAAAAAATTATACAAATATATACAGAAATATTATAAAGACAAATTTAAATTAATTTAACAATTGTTCATATAATTGGTCATAATTTATGGAAGCACTATTTGTTATTAACCAATCTGCCATTGATTCTATCGTTTCATCATTATAGCATTTTTTTGCACGATTTGGTAAGGTGTGGTAGAAATAATGTTTTCTGGGTAGAATAACATTTCCTTGTCTCAAAGACACATCATATTGGTTAAATTTGATTACCGGAAATCCATTTTTCATCTGGAATACCGGAAATTCAAGCATTTTTTTGAAAAGGTATGCCCTTTGCAAACATAAATCCAAATGTTCTTTAGCCAGTTCTTCGCCTTTTCTTCTTTCATCTTCATCCTCAGGGCAATTCACACACAAAATACCCAAATTATTGTCTAGTTGATTATTTTCCTTATTATCGTTCTTCTTGATATTAACAATTTCATTCAATTCTTCAACGGAAAGTTTTCTTATATTGCTAATAAGGTTTTTGAGATGTAATGTTCTTCTCATATTGTTCGAATAATTCTTCAGTTTTGCCAATCTTTTTTTCAATATCACCTTGTTATCCATTTTGTTATATTCCCACTTTTTTCAATTTAAAAAAAATATGAAACTATTTTCGTGGCAAATAATCAATGCACAGCCTACTTGATTGAAGTAACTTGAACGTGTGTAAGCACTCTCTACAGGTGGGACCATAGTGCGAGAAAGCATCGAGTAGAATCACAGGAATTCTTCTTCTTCCTCTGTAAGCCTCAACATAACTAAACTAACTGAAGTTATTGCTGAATTGAAATTTGTTTATATACCTTTTCACAAAGGGTATTCAGAGAAAGTCCATTAAGTACCTATTTATCAATTCTAATGGGTGGTGATTAAAAATTTTTTTCTCAGAAGAATGATATGGATTTGAATCATTTTTAATGTTAGCTACAAAATTTCGAGGAAATTTTGAAATTATGATGTGCAACTTACTTTTAGATATTTTGATAAGTTTCATATACACAGCGACGAATTTACCAGCCTGCTGAATATGCTGAAGCCTTGTGCGGTAACTTTTGAAGGTCGACATATAACATATAACAGAATGAGATTATTAACTTTTTATTTTGACTTGAGAAATTAATAAAAAATATTTATACACACACAAAGTACGAATTTGGAGAAAAGATTTCGTAAGGAAATTTATTGTAATGCTTATAGAAATGTTACCTTCTGAAATGTTAGACGTCGTGACTAGTGCGCATAACCGTTATAAAATTTCGACTTTTTAATATCCTAATGACTTTTCTCAGGGTTCCAGAACTCAATTCGGGAAATTAGAAGAATTTCATCAAAAATGAAAAAGTGGAAATGAAACTATTAACTCTAATACCTAATTAAATCTAAAATTACTTATCTAAAAATTTTCCATCTTCAAACGAACTTAAAATTTTTAACCAGCCAATACATTTATTTCAACCTAATATTCCTGAGATGAAAAAAACACGTTTTTCCTTTATTATTTCTTCCGATTCCATTTTTTTTCTCACTCAATATAGCGGGCATTCTGGAGTTGACCGGACTTTCATTCCAATTTTTTTGGATTTCTAAGCATTAGAAGTAATTATGTCTAGGCAGGACTGATATTCTCAATCTGTCCATTAGAAATGTTTATCTTAGAAAAGATAAACATATGTAATGGACAGAATGAAAATATCGGTGAAATTTCTATTTCACCGAGATATGGATATCAAGGATAAAAGGATCAAATCCTAAATTGAAGAATAATATTCAATAGACAATTTCAGAAAGAAGAATTTATTGAAAATTTCAAATGAAAAACTATATACAGTAGAAAAAATTATACAAATATATACAGAAATATTATAAAGACAAATTTAAATTAATTTAACAATTGTTCATATAATTGGTCATAATATATGGAAGCACTATTTGTTATTAACCAATCTGCCATTGATTCTATCGTTTCATCATTATAGCATTTTTTTGCACGATTTGGTAAGGTGTGGTAGAAATAATGTTTTCTGGGTAGAATAACATTTCCTTGTCTCAAAGACACATCATATTGGTTAAGTTTGATTACCGGAAATCCATTTTTCATCTGGAATACCGGAAATTCAAGCATTTTTTTGAAAAGGTATGCCCTTTGCAAACATAAATCCAAATGTTCTTTAGCCAGTTCTTCGCCTTTTCTTCTTTCATCTTCATCCTCAGGGCAATTCACACACAAAATACCCAAATTATTGTCTAGTTGATTATTTTCCTTATTATCGTTCTTCCATATATTAACAATTTCATTCAATTCTTCAACTGAAAGTTTTCTTATATTGCTAATAAGGTTTTTGAGATGTAATGTTCTTCTCATATTGTTCGAATAATTCTTCAGTTTTGCCAATCTTTTTTTCAATATCACCTTGTTATCCATTTTGTTATATTCCCACTTTTTTCAATTTAAAAGAAATATGAAACTATTTTCGTGGCAAATAATCAATGCACAGCCTACTTGATTGAAGTAATTTGAACGTGTGTAAGCACTTTCTACAGGTGGGACCATAGTGCGAGAAAGCATCGAGTAGAATCACAGGAATTCTTCTTCTTCCTCTGTAAGCCTTAACATAACTAAACTAACTGAAGTTATTGCTGAATTGAAATTTGTTTATATACCTTTTCACAAAGGGTCTTCAGAGAAAGTCCATTAAGTACCTATTTATCAATTCTAATGGGTGGTGATTACAAATTTTTTTCTCAGAAGAATGATATGGATTTGAATCATTTTTAATGTTAGCTACAAAATTTCGAGGAAATTTTGAAATTATGATGTGCAACTTACTTTTAGATATTTTGATAAGTTTCATATACACAGCGACGAATTTACCAGCCCGCTGAATATGCTGAAGCCTTGTGCGGTAACTTTTGAAGGTCGACATATAACATATAACAGAATGAGATTATTAACTTTTTATTTTGACTTGAGAAATTAATAAAAAATATTTATACACACACAAAGTACGAATTTGGAGAAAAGATTTCGTAAGGAAATTTATTGTAATGCTTATAGAAATGTTACCTTCTGAAATGTTAGACGTCGTGACTAGTGCGCATAACCGTTATAAAATTTCGACTTTTTAATATCCTAATGACTTTTCTCAGGGTTCCAGAACTCAATTCGGGAAATTAGAAGAATTTCATCAAAAATGAAAAAGTGGAAATGAAACTATTAACTCTAATACCTAATTAAATCTAAAATTACTTATCTAAAAATTTTCCATCTTCAAACGAACTTAAAATTTTTAACCAGCCAATACATTTATTTCAACCTAATATTCCTGAGATGAAAAAAACACGTTTTTCCTTTATTATTTCTTCCGATTCCATTTTTTTTCTCACTCAATATAGCGGGCATTCTGGAGTTGACCGGACTTTCATTCCAATTTTTTTGGATTTCTAAGCATTAGAAGTAATTATGTCTAGGCAGGACTGATATTCTCAATCTGTCCATTAGAAATGTTTATCTTAGAAAAGATAAACATATGTAATGGACAGAATGAAAATATCGGTGAAATTTCTATTTCACCGAGATATGGATATCAAGGATAAAAGGATCAAATCCTAAATTGAAGAATAAGATTCAATAGACAATTTCAGAAAAAAGAATTTATTGAAAATTTCAAATGAAAAACTATATACAGTAGAAAAAATTATACAAATATATACAGAAATATTATAAAGACAAATTTAAATTAATTTAACAATTGTTCATATAATTGGTCATAATTTATGGAAGCACTATTTGTTATTAACCAATCTGCCATTGATTCAATCGTTTCATCATTATAGCATTTTTTTGTTCGATTTGGTAAGGTGTGGTAGAAATAATGTTTTCTGGGTAGAATAACATTTCCTTGTCTCAAAGACACATCATATTGGTTAAATTTGATTACCGGAAATCCATTTTTCATCTGGAATACCGGAAATTCAAGCATTTTTTTGAAAAGATATGCCCTTTGCAAACATAAATCCAAATGTTCTTTAGCCAGTTCTTCGCCTTTTCTTCTTTCATCTTCATCCTCAGGGCAATTCACACACAAAATTCCCAAATTATTGTCTAGTTGATTATTTTCCTTATTATCGTTCTTCTTGATATCAACAATTTCATTCAATTCTTCAACGGAAAGTTTTCTTATATTGCTAATAAGGTTTTTGAGATGTAATGTTCTTCTCATATTGTTCGAATAATTCTTCAGTTTTGCCAATCTTTTTTTCAATATCACCTTGTTATCCATTTTGTTATATTCCCACTTTTTTCAATTTAAAAGAAATATGAAACTATTTTCGTGGCAAATAATCAATGCACAGCCTACTTGATTGAAGTAACTTGAACGTGTGTAAGCACTTTCTACAGGTGGGACCATAGTGCGAGAAAGCATCGAGTAGAATCACAGGAATTCTTCTTCTTCCTCTGTAAGCCTCAACATAACTAAACTAACTGAAGTTATTGCTGAATTGAAATTTGTTTATATACCTTTTCACAAAGGGTCTTCAGAGAAAGTCCATTAAGTACCTATTTATCAATTCTAATGGGTGGTGATTAAAAATTTTTTTCTCAGAAGAATGATATGGATTTGAATCATTTTTAATGTTAGCTACAAAATTTCGAGGAAATTTTGAAATTATGATGTGCAACTTACTTTTAGATATTTTGATAAGTTTCATATACACAGCGACGAATTTACCAGCCCGCTGAATATGCTGAAGCCTTGTGCGGTAACTTTTGAAGGTCGACATATAACATATAACAGAATGAGATTATTAACTTTTTATTTTGACTTGAGAAATTAATAAAAAATATTTATACACACACAAAGTACGAATTTGGAGAAAAGATTTCGTAAGGAAATTTATTGTAATGCTTATAGAAATGTTACCTTCTGAAATGTTAGACGTCGTGACTAGTGCGCATAACCGTTATAAAATTTCGACTTTTTAATATCCTAATGACTTTTCTCAGGGTTCCAGAACTCAATTCGGGAAATTAGAAGAATTTCATCAAAAATGAAAAAGTGGAAATGAAACTATTAACTCTAATACCTAATTAAATCTAAAATTACTTATCTAAAAATTTTCCATCTTCAAACGAACTTAAAATTTTTAACCAGCCAATACATTTATTTCAACCTAATATTCCTGAGATGAAAAAAACACGTTTTTCCTTCATTATTTCTTCCGATTCCATTTTTTTTCTCACTCAATATAGCGGGCATTCTGGAGTTGACCGGACTTTCATTCCAATTTTTTTGGATTTCTAAGCATTAGAAGTAATTATGTCTAGGCAGGACTGATATTCTCAATCTGTCCATTAGAAATGTTTATCTTAGAAAAGATAAACATATGTAATGGACAGAATGAAAATATCGGTGAAATTTCTATTTCACCGAGATATGGATATCAAGGATAAAAGGATCATATCCTAAATTGAAGAATAAGATTCAATAGACAATTTCAGAAAGAAGAATTTATTGAAAATTTCAAATGAAAAACTATATACAGTAGAAAAAATTATACAAATATATACAGAGATATTATAAAGACAAATTTAAATTAATTTAACAATTGTTCATATAATTGGTCATAATTTATGGAAGCACTATTTGTTATTAAGCAATCTGCCATTGATTCTATCGTTTCATCATTATAGCATTTTTTTGCACGATTTGGTAAGGTGTGGTAGAAATAATGTTTTCTGGGTAGAATAACATTTCCTTGTCTCAAAGACACATCATATTGGTTAAGTTTGATTACCGGAAATCCATTTTTCATCTGGAATACCGGAAATTCAAGCATTTTTTTGAAAAGGTATGCCCTTTGCAAACATAAATCCAAATGTTCTTTAGCCAGTTCTTCGCCTTTTCTTCTTTCATCTTCATCCTCAGGGCAATTCACACACAAAATACCCAAATTATTGTCTAGTTGATTATTTTCCTTATTATCGTTCTTCCATATATGAACAATTTCATTCAATTCTTCAACTGAAAGTTTTCTTATATTGCTAATAAGGTTTTTGAGATGTAATGTTCTTCTCATATTGTTCGAATAATTCTTCAGTTTTGCCAATCTTTTTTTCAATATCACCTTGTTATCCATTTTGTTATATTCCCACTTTTTTCAATTTAAAAAAAATATGAAACTATTTTCGTGGCAAATAATCAATGCACAGCCTACTTGATTGAAGTAACTTGAACGTGTGTAAGCACTCTCTACAGGTGGGACCATAGTGCGAGAAAGCATCGAGTAGAATCACAGGAATTCTTCTTCTTCCTCTGTAAGCCTTAACATAACTAAACTAACTGAAGTTATTGCTGAATTGAAATTTGTTTATATACCTTTTCACAAAGGGTCTTCAGAGAAAGTCCATTAAGTACCTATTTATCAATTCTAATGGGTGGTGATTAAAAATTTTTTTCTCAGAAGAATGATATGGATTTGAATCATTTTCAATGTTAGCTACAAAATTTCGAGGATTATTTGAAATTATGATGTGCAACTTACTTTTAGATATTTTGATAAGTTTCATATACACAGCGACGAATTTACCAGCCTGCTGAATATGCTGAAGCCTTGTGCGGTAACTTTTGAAGGTCGACATATAACATATAACAGAATGAGATTATTAACTTTTTATTTTGACTTGAGAAATTAATAAAAAATATTTATACACACACAAAGTACGAATTTGGAGAAAAGATTCCGTAAGGAAATTTATTGTAATGCTTATAGAAATGTTACCTTCTGAAATGTTAGACGTCGTGACTAGTGCGCATAATCGTTATAAAATTTCGACTTTTAAATATCCTAATGACTTTTCTCAGGGTTCCAGAACTCAATTCGGGAAATTAGAAGAATTTCATCAAAAATGAAAAAGTGGAAATGAAACTATTAACTCTAATACCTAATTAAATCTAAAATTACTTATCTAAAAATTTTCCATCTTCAAACGAACTTAAAATTTTTAACCAGCCAATACATTTATTTCAACCTAATATTCCTGAGATGAAAAAACACGTTTTTCCTTTATTATTTCTTCCGATTCCATTTTTTTTCTCACTCAATATAGCGGGCATTCTGGAGTTGACCGGACTTTCATTCCAATTTTTTTGGATTTCTAAGCATTAGAAGTAATTATGTCTAGGCAGGACTGATATTCTCAATCTGTCCATTAGAAATGTTTATCTTAGAAAAGATAAACATATGTAATGGACAGAATGAAAATATCGGTGAAATTTCTATTTCACCGAGATATGGATATCAAGGATAAAAGGATCAAATCCTAAATTGAAGAATAAGATTCAATAGACAATTTCAGAAAGAAGAATTTATTTGAAAATTTCAAATGAAAAACTATATACAGTAGAAAAAATTATACAAATATATACAGAAATATTATAAAGACAAATTTAAATTAATTTAACAATTGTTCATATAATTGGTCATAATTTATGGAAGCCTTATTTGTTATTAACCAATCTGCCATTGATTCTATCGTTTCATCATTATAGCATTTTTTTGCACGATTTGGTAAGGTGTGGTAGAAATAATGTTTTCTGGGTAGAATAACATTTCCTTGTCTCAAAGACACATCATATTGGTTAAATTTGATTACCGGAAATCCATTTTTCATCTGGAATACCGGAAATTCAAGCATTTTTTTGAAAAGGTATGCCCTTTGCAAACATAAATCCAAATGTTCTTTAGCCAGTTCTTCGCCTTTTCTTCTTTCATCTTCATCCTCAGGGCAATTCACACACAAAATACCCAAATTATTGTCTAGTTGATTATTTTCCTTATTATCGTTCTTCTTGATATTAACAATTTCATTCAATTCTTCAACGGAAAGTTTTCTTATATTGCTAATAAGGTTTTTGAGATGTAATGTTCTTCTCATATTGTTCGAATAATTCTTCAGTTTTGCCAATCTTTTTTTCAATATCACCTTGTTATCCATTTTGTTATATTCCCACTTTTTTCAATTTAAAAAAAATATGAAACTATTTTCGTGGCAAATAATCAATGCACAGCCTACTTGATTGAAGTAACTTGAACGTGTGTAAGCACTCTCTACAGGTGGGACCATAGTGCGAGAAAGCATCGAGTAGAATTACAGGAATTCTTCTTCTTCCTCTGTAAGCCTTAACATAACTAAACTAACTGAAGTTATTGCTGAATTGAAATTTGTTTATATACCTTTTCACAAAGGGTCTTCAGAGAAAGTCCATTAAATACCTATTTATCAATTCTAATGGGTGGTGATTAAAAATTTTTTTCTCAGATGAATGATATGGATTTGAATCATTTTTAATGTTAGCTACAAAATTTCGAGGAAATTTTGAAATTATGATGTGCAACTTACTTTTAGATATTTTGATAAGTTTCATATACACAGCGACGAATTTACCAGCCCGCTGAATATGCTGAAGCCTTGTGCGGTAACTTTTGAAGGTCGACATATAACATATAACAGAATGAGATTATTAACTTTTTATTTTGACTTGAGAAATTAATAAAAAATATTTATACACACACAAAGTACGAATTTGGAGAAAAGATTTCGTAAGGAAATTTATTGTAATGCTTATAGAAATGTTACCTTCTGAAATGTTAGACGTCGTGACTAGTGCGCATAACCGTTATAAAATTTCGACTTTTAAATATCATAATGACTTTTCTCAGGGTTCCAGAACTCAATTCGGGAAATTAGAAGAATTTCATCAAAAATGAAAAAGTGGAAATGAAACTATTAACTCTAATACCTAATTAAATCTAAAATTACTTATCTAAAAATTTTCCATCTTCAAACGAACTTAAAATTTTTAACCAGCCAATACATTTATTTCAACCTAATATTCCTGAGATGAAAAAACACGTTTTTCCTTTATTATTTCTTCCGATTCCATTTTTTTTCTCACTCAATATAGCGGGCATTCTGGAGTTGACCGGACTTTCATTCCAATTTTTTTGGATTTCTAAGCATTAGAAGTAATTATGTCTAGGCAGGACTGATATTCTCAATCTGTCCATTAGAAATGTTTATCTTAGAAAAGATGAACATATGTAATGGACAGAATGAAAATATCGGTGAAATTTCTATTTCACCGAGATATGGATATCAAGGATAAAAGGATCAAATCCTAAATTGAAGAATAAGATTCAATAGACAATTTCAGAAAGAAGAATTTATTTGAAAATTTCAAATGAAAAACTATATACAGTAGAAAAAATTATACAAATATATACAGAAATATTATAAAGACAAATTTAAATTAATTTAACAATTGTTCATATAATTGGTCATAATTTATGGAAGCACTATTTGTTATTAACCAATCTGCCATTGATTCTATCGTTTCATCATTATAGCATTTTTTTGCACGATTTGGTAAGGTGTGGTAGAAATAATGTTTTCTGGGTAGAATAACATTTCCTTGTCTCAAAGACACATCATATTGGTTAAATTTGATTACCGGAAATCCATTTTTCATCTGGAATACCGGAAATTCAAGCATTTTTTTGAAAAGGTATGCCCTTTGCAAACATAAATCCAAATGTTCTTTAGCCAGTTCTTCGCCTTTTCTTCTTTCATCTTCATCCTCAGGGCAATTCACACACAAAATACCCAAATTATTGTCTAGTTGATTATTTTCCTTATTATCGTTCTTCTTGATATTAACAATTTCATTCAATTCTTCAACGGAAAGTTTTCTTATATTGCTAATAAGGTTTTTGAGATGTAATGTTCTTCTCATATTGTTCGAATAATTCTTCAGTTTTGCCAATCTTTTTTTCAATATCACCTTGTTATCCATTTTGTTATATTCCCACTTTTTTCAATTTAAAAAAAATATGAAACTATTTTCGTGGCAAATAATCAATGCACAGCCTACTTGATTGAAGTAACTTGAACGTGTGTAAGCACTCTCTACAGGTGGGACCATAGTGCGAGAAAGCATCGAGTAGAATTACAGGAATTCTTCTTCTTCCTCTGTAAGCCTTAACATAACTAAACTAACTGAAGTTATTGCTGAATTGAAATTTGTTTATATACCTTTTCACAAAGGGTCTTCAGAGAAAGTACATTAAGTACCTATTTATCAATTCTAATGGGTGGTGATTAAAAATTTTTTTCTCAGATGAATGATATGGATTTGAATCATTTTTAATGTTAGCTACAAAATTTTGGAGGAAATTTTGAAATTATGATGTGCAACTTACTTTTAGATATTTTGATAAGTTTCATATACACAGCGACGAATTTACCAGCCCGCTGAATATGCTGAAGCCTTGTGCGGTAACTTTTGAAGGTCGACATATAACATATAACAGAATGAGATTATTAACTTTTTATTATGACTTGAGAAATTAATAAAAAATATTTATACACACACAAAGTACGAATTTGGAGAAAAGATTTCGTAAGGAAATTTATTGTAATGCTTATAGAAATGTTACCTTCTGAAATGTTAGACGTCGTGACTAGTGCGCATAACCGTTATAAAATTTCGACTTTTTAATATCCTAATGACTTTTCTCAGGGTTCCAGAACTCAATTCGGGAAATTAGAAGAATTTCATCAAAAATGAAAAAGTGGAAATGAAACTATTAACTCTAATAACAAATTAAATCTAAAATTACTTATCTAAAAATTTTCCATCATCAAACGAACTTAAAATTTTTAACCAGCCAATACATTTATTTCAACCTAATATTCCTGAGATGAAAAAAACACGTTTTTCCTTTATTATTTCTTCCGATTCCATTTTTTTTCTCACTCAATATAGCGGGCATTCTGGAGTTGACCGGACTTTCATTCCAATTTTTTTGGATTTCTAAGCATTAGAAGTAATTATGTCTAGGCAGGACTGATATTCTCAATCTGTCCATTAGAAATGTTTATCTTAGAAAAGATAAACATATGTAATGGACAGAATGAAAATATCGGTGAAATTTCGATTTCACCGAGATATGGATATCAAGGATAAAAGGATCAAATCCTAAATTGAAGAATAAGATTCAATAGACAATCTCAGAAAGAAGAATTTATTGAAAATTTCAAATGAAAAACTATATACAGTAGAAAAAATTATACAAATATATACAGAAATATTATAAAGACAAATTTAAATTAATTTAACAATTGTTCATATAATTGGTCATAATTTATGGAAGCACTATTTGTTATTAACCAATCTGCCATTGATTCTATCGTTTCATCATTATAGCATTTTTTTGCACGATTTGGTAAGGTGTGGTAGAAATAATGTTTTCTGGGTAGAATAACATTTCCTTGTCTCAAAGACACATCATATTGGTTAAATTTGATTACCGGAAATCCATTTTTCATCTGGAATACCGGAAATTCAAGCATTTTTTTGAAAAGGTATGCCCTTTGCAAACATAAATCCAAATGTTCTTTAGCCAGTTCTTCGCCTTTTCTTCTTTCATCATCATCCTCAGGGCAATTCACACACAAAATACCCAAATTATTGTCTAGTTGATTATTTTCCTTATTATCGTTCTTCTTGATATTAACAATTTCATTCAATTCTTCAACGGAAAGTTTTCTTATATTGCTAATAAGGTTTTTGAGATGTAATGTTCTTCTCATATGGTTCGAATAATTCTTCAGTTTTGCCAATCTTTTTTTCAATATCACCTTGTTATCCATTTTGTTATATTCCCACTTTTTTCAATTTAAAAAAAAATATGAAACTATTTTCGTGGCAAATAATCAATGCACAGCCTACTTGATTGAATTAACTTGAACGTGTGTAAGCACTCTCTACAGGTGGGACCATAGTGCGAGAAAGCATCGAGTAGAATTACAGGAATTCTTCTTCTTCCTCTGTAAGCCTTAACATAACTAAACTAACTGAAGTTATTGCTGAATTGAAATTTGTTTATATACTTTTTCACAAAGGGTCTTCAGAGAAAGTCCATTAAGTACCTATTTATCAATTCTAATGGGTGGTGATTAAAATTTTTTTCTCAGATGAATGATATGGATTTGAATCATTTTTAATGTTAGCTACAAAATTTCGAGGAAATTTTGAAATTATGATGTGCAACTTACTTTTAGATATTTTGATAAGTTTCATATACACAGCGACGAATTTACCAGCCCGCTGAATATGCTGAAGCCTTGTGCGGTAACTTTTGAAGGTCGACATATAACATATAACAGAATGAGATTATTAACTTTTTATTTTGACTTGAGAAATTAATTAAAAATATTTATACACACACAAAGTACGAATTTGGAGAAAAGATTTCGTAAGGAAATTTATTGTAATGCTTATAGAAATGTTACCTTCTGAAATGTTAGACGTCGTGACTAGTGCGCATAACCGTTATAAAATTTCGACTTTTTAATATCCTAATGACTTTTCTCAGGGTTCCAGAACTCAATTCGGGAAATTAGAAGAATTTCATCAAAAATGAAAAAGTGGAAATGAAACTATTAACTCTAATAACTAATTAAATCTAAAATTACTTATCTAAAAATTTTCCATCTTCAAACGAACTTAAAATTTTTAACCAGCCAATACATTTATTTCAACCTAATATTCCTGAGATGAAAAAAACACGTTTTTCCTTTATTATTTCTTCCGATTCCATTTTTTTTCTCACTCAATATAGCGGGCATTCTGGAGTTGACCGGACTTTCATTCCAATTTTTTTGGATTTCTAAGCATTAGAAGTAATTATGTCTAGGCAGGACTGATATTCTCAATCTGTCCATTAGAAATGTTTATCTTAGAAAAGATAAACATATGTAATGGACAGAATGAAAATATCGGTGAAATTTCTATTTCACCGAGATATGGATATCAAGGATAAAAGGATCAAATCCTAAATTGAAGAATAAGATTCAATAGACAATTTCAGAAAGAAGAATTTATTGAAAATTTCAAATGAAAAACATTATACAGTAGAAAAAATTATACAAATATATACAGAAATATTATAATGACAAATTTAAATTAATTTAACAATTGTTCATATAATTGGTCATAATTTATGGAAGCACTATTTGTTATTAACCAATCTGCCATTGATTCTATCGTTTCATCATTATAGCATTTTTTTGCACGATTTGGTAAGGTGTGGTAGAAATAATGTTTTCTGGGTAGAATAACATTTCCTTGTCTCAAAGACACATCATATTGGTTAAATTTGATTACCGGAAATCCATTTTTCATCTGGAATACCGGAAATTCAAGCATTTTTTTGAAAAGGTTTGCCCTTTGCAAACATAAATCCAAATGTTCTTTAGCCAGTTCTTCGCCTTTTCTTCTTTCATCTTCATCCTCAGGTCAATTCACACACAAAATACCCAAATAATTGTCTAGTTGATTATTTTCCTTATTATCGTTCTTCTTGATATTAACAATTTCATTCAATTCTTCAACTGAAAGTTTTCTTATATTGCTAATAAGGTTTTTGAGATGTAATGTTCTTCTCATATTGTTCGAATAATTCTTCAGTTTTGCCAATCTTTTTTTCAATATCAGCTTGTTATCCATTTTGTTATATTCCCACTTTTTTCAATTTAAAAAAAATATGAAACTATTTTCGTGGCAAATAATCAATGCACAGCCTACTTGATTGAAGTAACTTGAACGTGTGTAAGCACTCTCTACAGGTGGGACCATAGTGCGAGAAAGCATCGAGTAGAATTACAGGAATTCTTCTTCTTCCTCTGTAAGCCTTAACATAACTAAACTAACTGAAGTTATTGCTGAATTGAAATTTGTTTATATACCTTTTCACAAAGGGTCTTCAGAGAAAGTCCATTAAGTACCTATTTATCAATTCTAATGGGTGGTGATTAAAAATTTTTTTCTCAGATGAATGATATGGATTTGAATCATTTTTAATGTTAGCTACAAAATTTCGAGGAAATTTTGAAATTATGATGTGCAACTTACTTTTAGATATTTTGATAAGTTTCATATACACAGCGACGAATTTACCAGCCCGCTGAATATGCTGAAGCCTTGTGCGGTAACTTTTGAAGGTCGACATATAACATATAACAGAATGAGATTATTAACTTTTTATTTTGACTTGAGAAATTAATAAAAAATATTTATACACACACAAAGTACGAATTTGGAGAAAAGATTTCGTAAGGAAATTTATTGTAATGCTTATAGAAATGTTACCTTCTGAAATGTTAGACGTCGTGACTAGTGCGCATAACCGTTATAAAATTTCGACTTTTTAATATCCTAATGACTTTTCTCAGGGTTCCAGAACTCAATTCGGGAAATTAGAAGAATTTCATCAAAAATGAAAAAGTGGAAATGAAACTATTAACTCTA
Source organism: Harmonia axyridis (assembly GCF_914767665.1). Classification (NCBI taxonomy): domain Eukaryota; kingdom Metazoa; phylum Arthropoda; class Insecta; order Coleoptera; family Coccinellidae; genus Harmonia; species Harmonia axyridis. The sequence continues at coordinate 28,316,718 of NC_059504.1, read as the reverse complement.
ATAACTAATTAAATCTAAAATTACTTATCTGAAAATTTTCCATCTTCAAACGAACTTAAAATTTTTAACCAGCCAATACATTTATTTCAACCTAATATTCCTGAGATGAAAAAAACACGTTTTTCCTTTATTATTTCTTCCGATTCCATTTTTTTTCTCACTCAATATAGCGGGCATTCTGGAGTTGACCGGACTTTCATTCCAATTTTTTTGATTTCTAAGCATTAGAAGTAATTATGTCTAGGCAGGACTGATATTCTCAATCTGTCCATTAGAAATGTTTATCTTAGAAAAGATAAACATATGTAATGGACAGAATGAAAATATCGGTGAAATTTCTATTTCACCGAGATATGGATATCAAGGATAAAAGGATCAAATCCTAAATTGAAGAATAAGATTCAATAGACAATCTCAGAAAGAAGAATTTATTGAAAATTTCAAATGAAAAACTATATACAGTAGAAAAAATTATACAAATATATACAGAAATATTATAAAGACAAATTTAAATTAATTTAACAATTGTTCATATAATTGGTCATAATTTATGGAAGCACTATTTGTTATTAACCAATCTGCCATTGATTCTATCGTTTCATCATTATAGCATTTTTTTGCACGATTTGGTAAGGTGTGGTAGAAATAATGTTTTCTGGGTAGAATAACATTTCCTTGTCTCAAAGACACATCATATTGGTTAAATTTGATTACCGGAAATCTATTTTTCATCTGGAATACCGGAAATTCAAGCATTTTTTTGAAAAGGTATGCCCTTTGCAAACATAAATCCAAATGTTCTTTAGCCAGTTCTTCGCCTTTTCTTCTTTCATCTTCATCCTCAGGGCAATTCACACACAAAATACCCAAATTATTGTCTAGTTGATTATTTTCCTTATTATCGTTCTTCTTGATATTAACAATTTCATTCAATTCTTCAACGGAAAGTTTTCTTATATTGCTAATAAGGTTTTTGAGATGTAATGTTCTTCTCATATTGTTCGAATAATTCTTCAGTTTTGCCAATCTTTTTATCAATATCACCTTGTTATCCATTTTGTTATATTCCCACTTTTTTCAATTTAAAAAAAATATGAAACTATTTTCGTGGCAAATAATCAATACACAGCCTACTTGATTGAAGTAACTTGAACGTGTGTAAGCACTCTCTACAGGTGGGACCATAGTGCGAGAAAGCATCGAGTAGAATTACAGGAATTCTTCTTCTTCCTCTGTAAGCCTTAACATAACTAAACTAACTGAAGTTATTGCTGAATTGAAATTTGTTTATATACCTTTTCACAAAGGGTCTTCAGAGAAAGTCCATTAAGTACCTATTTATCAATTCTAATGGGTGGTGATTAAAAATTTTTTTCTCAGATGAATGATATGGATTTGAATCATTTTTAATGTTAGCTACAAAATTTCGAGGAAATTTTGAAATTATGATGTGCAACTTACTTTTAGATATTTTGATAAGTTTCATATACACAGCGACGAATTTACCAGCCCGCTGAATATGCTGAAGCCTTGTGCGGTAACTTTTGAAGGTCGACATATAACATATAACAGAATGAGATTATTAACTTTTTATTTTGACTAGAGAAATTAATAAAAAATATTTATACACACACAAAGTACGAATTTGGAGAAAAGATTTCGTAAGGAAATTTATTGTAATGCTTATAGAAATGTTACCTTCTGAAATGTTAGACGTCGTGACTAGTGCGCATAACCGTTATAAAATTTCGACTTTTTAATATCCTAATGACTTTTCTCAGGGTTCCAGAACTCAATTCGGGAAATTAGAAGAATTTCATCAAAAATGAAAAAGTGGAAATGAAACTATTAACTCTAATAACTAATTAAATCTAAAATTACTTATCTAAAAATTTTCCATCTTCAAACGAACTTAAAATTTTTAACCAGCCAATACATTTATTTCAACCTAATATTCCTGAGATGAAAAAAACACGTTTTTCCTTTATTATTTCTTCCGATTCCATTTTTTTTCTCACTCAATATAGCGGGCATTCTGGAGTTGACCGGACTTTCATTCCAATTTTTTTGGATTTCTAAGCATTAGAAGTAATTATGTCTAGGCAGGACTGATATTCTCAATCTGTCCATTAGAAATGTTTATCTTAGAAAAGATAAACATATGTAATGGACAGAATGAAAATATCGGTGAAATTTCTATTTCACCGAGATATGGATATCAAGGATAAAAGGATCAAATCCTAAATTGAAGAATAAGATTCAATAGACAATCTCAGAAAGAAGAATTTATTGAAAATTTCAAATGAAAAACTATATACAGTAGAAAAAATTATACAAATATATACAGAAATGTTATAAAGACAAATTTAAATTAATTTAACAATTGTTCATATAATTGGTCATAATTTATGGAAGCACTATTTGTTATTAACCAATCTGCCATTGATTCTATCGTTTCATCATTATAGCATTTTTTTGCACGATTTGGTAAGGTGTGGTAGAAATAATGTTTTCTGGGTAGAATAACATTTCCTTGTCTCAAAGACACATCATATTGGTTAAATTTGATTACCGGAAATCCATTTTTCATCTGGAATACCGGAAATTCAAGCATTTTTTTGAAAAGGTATGCCCTTTGCAAACATAAATCCAAATGTTCTTTAGCCAGTTCTTCGCCTTTTCTTCTTTCATCTTCATCCTCAGGGCAATTCACACACAAAATACCCAAATTATTGTCTAGTTGATTATTTTCCTTATTATCGTTCTTCTTGATATTAACAATTTCATTCAATTCTTCAACGGAAAGTTTTCTTATATTGCTAATAAGGTTTTTGAGATGTAATGTTCTTCTCATATTGTTCGAATGATTCTTCAGTTTTGCCAATCTTTTTTTCAATATCACCTTGTTATCCATTTTGTTATATTCCCACTTTTTTCAATTTAAAAAAAATATGAAACTATTTTCGTGGCAAATAATCAATGCACAGCCTAATTGATTGAAGTAACTTGAACGTGTGTAAGCACTCTCTACAGGTGGGACCATAGTGCGAGAAAGCATCGAGTAGAATTACAGGAATTCTTCTTCTTCCTCTGTAAGCCTTAACATAACTAAACTAACTGAAGTTATTGCTGAATTGAAATTTGTTTATATACCTTTTCACAAAGGGACTTCAGAGAAAGTCCAATAAGTACCTATTTATCAATTCTAATGGGTGGTGATTAAAAATTTTTTTCTCAGATGAATGATATGGATTTGAATCATTTTTAATGTTAGCTACAAAATTTCGAGGAAATTTTGAAATTATGATGTGCAACTTACTTTTAGATATTTTGATAAGTTTCATATACACAGCGACGAATTTACCAGCCCGCTGAATATGCTGAAGCCTTGTGCGGTAACTTTTGAAGGTCGACATATAACATATAACAGAATGAGATTATTAACTTTTTATTTTGACTTGAGAAATTAATAAAAAATATTTATACACACACAAAGTACGAATTTGGAGAAAAGATTTCGTAAGGAAATTTATTGTAATGCTTATAGAAATGTTACCTTCTGAAATGTTAGACGTCGTGACTAGTGCGCATAACCGTTATAAAATTTCGACTTTTTAATATCCTAATGACTTTTCTCAGGGTTCCAGAACTCAATTCGGGAAATTAGAAGAATTTCATCAAAAATGAAAAAGTGGAAATGAAACTATTAACTCTAATAACTAATTAAATCTAAAATTACTTATCTAAAAATTTTCCATCTTCAAACGAACTTAAAATTTTTAACCAGCCAATACATTTATTTCAACCTAATATTCCTGAGATGAAAAAAACACGTTTTTCCTTTATTATTTCTTCCGATTCCATTTTTTTTCTCACTCAATATAGCTGGCATTCTGGAGTTGACCGGACTTTCATTCCAATTTTTTTGGATTTCTAAGCATTAGAAGTAATTATGTCTAGGCAGGACTGATATTCTCAATCTGTCCATTAGAAATGTTTATCTTAGAAAAGATAAACATATGTAATGGACAGAATGAAAATATCGGTGAAATTTCTATTTCACCGAGATATGGATATCAAGGATAAAAGGATCAAATCCTAAATTGAAGAATAAGATTCAATAGACAATCTCAGAAAGAAGAATTTATTGAAAATTTCAAATGAAAAACTATATACAGTAGAAAAAATTATACAAATATATACAGAAATATTATAAAGACAAATTTAAATTAATTTAACAATTGTTCATATAATTGGTCATAATTTATGGAAGCACTATTTGTTATTAACCAATCTGCCATTGATTCTATCGTTTCATCATTATAGCATTTTTTTGCACGATTTGGTAAGGTGTGGTAGAAATAATGTTTTCTGGGTAGAATAACATTTCCTTGTCTCAAAGACACATCATATTGGTTAAATTTGATTACCGGAAATCCATTTTTCATCTGGAATACCGAAAATTCAAGCATTTTTTTGAAAAGGTATGCCCTTTGCAAACATAAATCCAAATGTTCTTTAGCCAGTTCTTCGCCTTTTCTTCTTTCATCTTCATCCTCAGGGCAATTCACACACAAAATACCCAAATTATTGTCTAGTTGATTATTTTCCTCATTATCGTTCTTCTTGATATTAACAATTTCATTCAATTCTTCAACGGAAAGTTTTCTTATATTGCTAATAAGGTTTTTGAGATATAATGTTCTTCTCATATTGTTCGAATAATTCTTCAGTTTTGCCAATCTTTTTTCAATATCACCTTGTTATCCATTTTGTTATATTCCCACTTTTTTCAATTTAAAAAAAATATGAAACTATTTTCGTGGCAAATAATCAATGCACAGCCTACTTGATTGAAGTAACTTGAACGTGTGTAAGCACTCTCTACAGGTGGGACCATAGTGCGAGAAAGCATCGAGTAGAATTACAGGAATTCTTCTTCTTCCTCTGTAAGCCTTAACATAACTAAACTAACTGAAGTTATTGCTGAATTGAAATTTGTTTATATACCTTTTCACAAAGGGACTTCAGAGAAAGTCCATTAAGTACCTATTTATCAATTCTAATGGGTGGTGATTAAAAATTTTTTTCTCAGATGAATGATATGGATTTGAATCATTTTTAATGTTAGCTACAAAATTTCGAGGAAATTTTGAAATTATGATGTGCAACTTACTTTTAGATATTTTGATAAGTTTCATATACACAGCGACGAATTTACCAGCCCGCTGAATATGCTGAAGCCTTGTGCGGTAACTTTTGAAGGTCGACATATAACATATAACAGAATGAGATTATTAACTTTTTATTTTGACTTGAGAAATTAATAAAAAATATTTATACACACACAAAGTACGAATTTGGAGAAAAGATTTCGTAAGGAAATTTATTGTAATGCTTATAGAAATGTTACCTTCTGAAATGTTAGACGTCGTGACTAGTGCGCATAACCGTTATAAAATTTCGACTTTTTAATATCCTAATGACTTTTCTCAGGGTTCCAGAACTCAATTCGGGAAATTAGAAGAATTTCATCAAAAATGAAAAAGTGGAAATGAAACTATTAACTCTAATAACTAATTAAATCTAAAATTACTTATCTAAAAATTTTCCATCTTCAAACGAACTTAAAATTTTTAACCAGCCAATACATTTATTTCAACCTAATATTCCTGAGATGAAAAAAACACGTTTTTCCTTTATTATTTCTTCCGATTCCATTTTTTTTCTCACTCAATATAGCGGGCATTCTGGAGTTGACCGGACTTTCATTCCAATTTTTTTGGATTTCTAAGCATTAGAAGTAATTATGTCTAGGCAGGACTGATATTCTCAATCTGTCCATTAGAAATGTTTATCTTAGAAAAGATAAACATATGTAATGGACAGAATGAAAATATCGGTGAAATTTCTATTTCACCGAGATATGGATATCAAGGATAAAAGGATCAAATCCTAAATTGAAGAATAAGATTCAATAGACAATCTCAGAAAGAAGAATTTATTGAAAATTTCAAATGAAAAACTATATACAGTAGAAAAAATTATACAAATATATACAGAAATATTATAAAGACAAATTTAAATTAATTTAACAATTGTTCATATAATTGGTCATAATTTATGGAAGCACTATTTGTTATTAACCAATCTGCCATTGATTCTATCGTTTCATCATTATAGCATTTTTTTGCACGATTTGGTAAGGTGTGGTAGAAATAATGTTTTCTGGGTAGAATAACATTTCCTTGTCTCAAAGACACATCATATTGGTTAAATTTGATTACCGGAAATCCATTTTTCATCTGGAATACCGGAAATTCAAGCATTTTTTTGAAAAGGTATGCCCTTTGCAAACATAAATCCAAATGTTCTTTAGCCAGTTCTTCGCCTTTTCTTCTTTCATCTTCATCCTCAGGGCAATTCACACACAAAATACCCAAATTATTGTCTAGTTGATTATTTTCCTTATTATCGTTCTTCTTGATATTAACAATTTCATTCAATTCTTCAACGGAAAGTTTTCTTATATTGCTAATAAGGTTTTTGAGATGTAATGTTCTTCTCATATTGTTCGAATAATTCTTCAGTTTTGCCAATCTTTTTTTCAATATCACCTTGTTATCCATTTTGTTATATTCCCACTTTTTTCAATTTAAAAAAAATATGAAACTATTTTCGTGGCAAATAATCAATGCACAGCCTAATTGATTGAAGTAACTTGAACGTGTGTAAGCACTCTCTACAGGTTGGACCATAGTGCGAGAAAGCATCGAGTAGAATTACAGGAATTCTTCTTCTTCCTCTGTGAGCCTTAACATAACTAAACTAACTGAAGTTATTGCTGAATTGAAATTTGTTTATATACCTTTTCACAAAGGGACTTCAGAGAAAGTCCATTAAGTACCTATTTATCAATTCTAATGGGTGGTGATTAAAATTTTTCTTCTCAGACGAATGATATGGATTTGAATCATTTTTAATGTTAGCTACAAAATTTCGAGGAAATTTTGAAATTATGATGTGCAACTTACTTTTAGATATTTTGATAAGTTTCATATACACAGCGACGAATTTACCAGCCCGCTGAATATGCTGAAGCCTTGTGCGGTAACTTTTGAAGGTCGACATATAACATATAACAGAATGAGATTATTAACTTTTTATTTTGACTTGAGAAATTAATAAAAAATATTTATACACACACAAAGTACGAATTTGGAGAAAAGATTTCGTAAGGAAATTTATTGTAATGCTTATAGAAATGTTACCTTCTGAAATGTTAGACGTCGTGACTAGTGCGCATAACCGTTATAAAATTTCGACTTTTTAATATCCTAATGACTTTTCTCAGGGTTCCAGAACTCAATTCGGGAAATTAGAAGAATTTCATCAAAAATGAAAAAGTGGAAATGAAACTATTAACTCTAATAACTAATTAAATCTAAAATTACTTATCTAAAAATTTTCCATCTTCAAACGAACTTTAAATTTTTAACCAGCCAATACATTTATTTCAACCTAATATTCCTGAGATGAAAAAAACACGTTTTTCCTTTATTATTTCTTCCGATTCCATTTTTTTTCTCACTCAATATAGCGGGCATTCTGGAGTTGACCGGACTTTCATTCCAATTTTTTTGGATTTCTAAGCATTAGAAGTAATTATGTCTAGGCAGGACTGATATTCTCAATCTGTCCATTAGAAATGTTTATCTTAGAAAAGATAAACATATGTAATGGACAGAATGAAAATATCGGTGAAATTTCTATTTCACCGAGATATGGATATCAAGGATAAAAGGATCAAATCCTAAATTGAAGAATAAGATTCAATAGACAATCTCAGAAAGAAGAATTTATTGAAAATTTCAAATGAAAAACTATATACAGTAGAAAAAATTATACAAATATATACAGAAATATTATAAAGACAAATTTAAATTAATTTAACAATTGTTCATATAATTGGTCATAATTTATGGAAGCACTATTTGTTATTAACCAATCTGCCATTGATTCTATCGTTTCATCATTATAGCATTTTTTTGCACGATTTGGTAAGGTGTGGTAGAAATAATGTTTTCTGGGTAGAATAACATTTCCTTGTCTCAAAGACACATCATATTGGTTAAATTTGATTACCGGAAATCCATTTTTCATCTGGAATACCGGAAATTCAAGCATTTTTTTGAAAAGGTATGCCCTTTGCAAACATAAATCCAAATGTTCTTTAGCCAGTTCTTCGCCTTTTCTTCTTTCATCTTCATCCTCAGGGCAATTCACACACAAAATACCCAAATTATTGTCTAGTTGATTATTTTCCTTATTATCGTTCTTCTTGATATTAACAATTTCATTCAATTCTTCAACGGAAAGTTTTCTTATATTGCTAATAAGGTTTTTGAGATGTAATGTTCTTCTCATATTGTTCGAATAATTCTTCAGTTTTGCCAATCTTTTTTTCAATATCACCTTGTTATCCATTTTGTTATATTCCCACTTTTTTCAATTTAAAAAAAATATGAAACTATTTTCGTGGCAAATAATCAATGCACAGCCTACTTGATTGAAGTAACTTGAACGTGTGTAAGCACTCTCTACAGGTGGGACCATAGTGCGAGAAAGCATCGAGTAGAATTACAGGAATTCTTCTTCTTCCTCTGTAAGCCTTAACATAACTAAACTAACTGAAGTTATTGCTGAATTGAAATTTGTTTATATACCTTTTCACAAAGGGTCTTCAGAGAAAGTCCATTAAGTACCTATTTATCAATTCTAATGGGTGGTGATTAAAAATTTTTTTCTCAGATGAATGATATGGATTTGAATCATTTTTAATGTTAGCTACAAAATTTCGAGGAAATTTTGAAATTATGATGTGCAACTTACTTTTAGATATTTTGATAAGTTTCATATACACAGCGACGAATTTACCAGCCCGCTGAATATGCTGAAGCCTTGTGCGGTAACTTTTGAAGGTCGACATATAACATATAACAGAATGAGATTATTAACTTTTTATTTCGACTTGAGAAATTAATAAAAAATATTTATACACACACAAAGTACGAATTTGGAGAAAAGATTTCGTAAGGAAATTTATTGTAATGCTTATAGAAATGTTACCTTCTGAAATGTTAGACGTCGTGACTAGTGCGCATAACCGTTATAAAATTTCGACTTTTTAATATCCTAATGACTTTTCTCAGGGTTCCAGAACTCAATTCGGGAAATTAGAAGAATTTCATCAAAAATGAAAAAGTGGAAATGAAACTATTAACTCTAATAACTAATTAAATCTAAAATTACTTATCTAAAAATTTTCCATCTTCAAACGAACTTAAAATTTTTAACCAGCCAATACATTTATTTCAACCTAATATTCCTGAGATGAAAAAAAAACACGTTTTTCCTTTATTATTTCTTCCGATTCCATTTTTTTTCTCACTCAATATAGCGGGCATTCTGGAGTTGACCGGACTTTCATTCCAATTTTTTTGGATTTCTAAGCATTAGAAGTAATTATGTCTAGGCAGGACTGATATTCTCAATCTGTCCATTAGAAATGTTTATCTTAGAAAAGATAAACATATGTAATGGACAGAATGAAAATATCGGTGAAATTTCTATTTCACCGAGATATGGATATCAAGGATAAAAGGATCAAATCCTAAATTGAAGAATAAGATTCAATAGACAATCTCAGAAAGAAGAATTTATTGAAAATTTCAAATGAAAAACTATATACAGAAGAAAAAATTATACAAATATATACAGAAATATTATAAAGACAAATTTAAATTAATTTAACAATTGTTCATATAATTGGTCATAATTTATGGAAGCACTATTTGTTATTAACCAATCTGCCATTGATTCTATCGTTTCATCATTATAGCATTTTTTTGCACGATTTGGTAAGGTGTGGTAGAAATAATGTTTTCTGGGTAGAATAACATTTCCTTGTCTCAAAGACACATCATATTGGTTAAATTTGATTACCGGAAATCCATTTTTCATCTGGAATACCGGAAATTCAAGCATTTTTTTGAAAAGGTATGCCCTTTGCAAACATAAATCCAAATGTTCTTTAGCCAGTTCTTCGCCTTTTCTTCTTTCATCTTCATCCTCAGGGCAATTCACACACACAATACCCAAATTATTGTCTAGTTGATTATTTTCCTTATTATCGTTCTTCTTGATATTAACAATTTCATTCAATTCTTCAACGGAAAGTTTTCTTATATTGCTAATAAGGTTTTTGAGATGTAATGTTCTTCTCATATTGTTCGAATAATTCTTCAGTTTTGCCAATCTTTTTTTCAATATCACCTTGTTATCCATTTTGTTATATTCCCACTTTTTTCAATTTAAAAAAAATATGAAACTATTTTCGTGGCAAATAATCAATGCACAGCCTACTTGATTGAAGTAACTTGAACGTGTGTAAGCACTCTCTACAGGTGGGACCATAGTGCGAGAAAGCATCGAGTAGAATTACAGGAATTCTTCTTCTTCCTCTGTAAGCCTTAACATAACTAAACTAACTGAAGTTATTGCTGAATTGAAATTTGTTTATATACCTTTTCACAAAGGGACTTCAGAGAAAGTCCATTAAGTACCTATTTATCAATTCTAATGGGTGGTGATTAAAAATTTTTTTCTCAGATGAATGATATGGATTTGAATCATTTTTAATGTTAGCTACAAAATTTCGAGGAAATTTTGAAATTATGATGTGCAACTTACTTTTAGATATTTTGATAAGTTTCATATACACAACGACGAATTTACCAGCCCGCTGAATATGCTGAAGCCTTGTGCGGTAACTTTTGAAGGTCGACATATAACATATAACAGAATGAGATTATTAACTTTTTATTTTGACTTGAGAAATTAATAAAAAATATTTATACACACACAAAGTACGAATTTGGAGAAAAGATTTCGTAAGGAAATTTATTGTAATGCTTATAGAAATGTTACCTTCTGAAATGTTAGACGTCGTGACTAGTGCGCATAACCGTTATAAAATTTCGACTTTTTAATATCCTAATGACTTTTCTCAGGGTTCCAGAACTCAATTCGGGAAATTAGAAGAATTTCATCAAAAATGAAAAAGTGGAAATTAAACTATTAACTCTAATAACTAATTAAATCTAAAATTACTTATCTAAAAATTTTCCATCTTCAAACGAACTCAAAATTTTTAACCAGCCAATACATTTATTTCAACCTAATATTCCTGAGATGAAAAAAACACGTTTTTCCTTTATTATTTCTTCCGATTCCATTTTTTTTTCTCACTCAATATAGCGGGCATTCTGGAGTTGACCGGACTTTCATTCCAATTGTTTTGGATTTCTAAGCATTAGAAGTAATTATGTCTAGGCAGGACTGATATTCTCAATCTGTCCATTAGAAATGTTTATCTTAGAAAAGATAAACATATGTAATGGACAGAATGAAAATATCGGTGAAATTTCTATTTCACCGAGATATGGATATCAAGGATAAAAGGATCAAATCCTAAATTGAAGAATAAGATTCAATAGACAATCTCAGAAAGAAGAATTTATTGAAAATTTCAAATGAAAAACTATATACAGTAGAAAAAATTATACAAATATATACAGAAATATTATAAAGACAAATTTAAATTAATTTAACAATTGTTCATATAATTGGTCATAATTTATGGAAGCACTATTTGTTATTAACCAATCTGCCATTGATTCTATCGTTTCATCATTATAGCATTTTTTTGCACGATTTGGTAAGGTGTGGTAGAAATAATGTTTTCTGGGTAGAATAACATTTCCTTGTCTCAAAGACACATCATATTGGTTAAATTTGATTACCGTAAATCCATTTTTCATCTGGAATACCGGAAATTCAAGCATTTTTTTGAAAAGGTATGCCCTTTGCAAACATAAATCCAAATGTTCTTTAGCCAGTTCTTCGCCTTTTCTTCTTTCATCTTCATCCTCAGGGCAATTCACACACAAAATACCCAAATTATTGTCTAGTTGATTATTTTCCTTATTATCGTTCTTCTTGATATTAACAATTTCATTCAATTCTTCAACGGAAAGTTTTCTTATATTGCTAATAAGGTTTTTGAGATGTAATGTTCTTCTCATATTGTTCGAATAATTCTTCAGTTTTGCCAATCTTTTTTTCAATATCACCTTGTTATCCATTTTGTTATATTCCCACTTTTTTCAATTTAAAAAAAATATGAAACTATTTTCGTGGCAAATAATCAATGCACAGCCTACTTGATTGAAGTAACTTGAACGTGTGTAAGCACTCTCTACAGGTGGGACCATAGTGCGAGAAAGCATCGAGTAGAATTACAGGAATTCTTCTTCTTCCTCTGTAAGCCTTAACATAACTAAACTAACTGAAGTTATTGCTGAATTGAAATTTGTTTATATACCTTTTCACAAAGGGTCTTCAGAGAAAGTCCATTAAGTACCTATTTATCAATTCTAATGGGTGGTGATTAAAAATTTTTTTCTCAGATGAATGATATGGATTTGAATCATTTTTAATGTTAGCTACAAAATTTCGAGGAAATTTTGAAATTATGATGTGCAACTTACTTTTAGATATTTTGATAAGTTTCATATACACAGCGACGAATTTACCAGCCCGCTGAATATGCTGAAGCCTTGTGCGGTAACTTTTGAAGGTCGACATATAACATATAACAGAATGAGATTATTAACTTTTTATTTCGACTTGAGAAATTAATAAAAAATATTTATACACACACAAAGTACGAATTTGGAGAAAAGATTTCGTAAGGAAATTTATTGTAATGCTTATAGAAATGTTACCTTCTGAAATGTTAGACGTCGTGACTAGTGCGCATAACCGTTATAAAATTTCGACTTTTTAATATCCTAATGACTTTTCTCAGGGTTCCAGAACTCAATTCGGGAAATTAGAAGAATTTCATCAAAAATGAAAAAGTGGAAATGAAACTATTAACTCTAATAACTAATTAAATCTAAAATTACTTATCTAAAAATTTTCCATCTTCAAACGAACTTAAAATTTTTAACCAGCCAATACATTTATTTCAACCTAATATTCCTGAGATGAAAAAAAAACACGTTTTTCCTTTATTATTTCTTCCGATTCCATTTTTTTTCTCACTCAATATAGCGGGCATTCTGGAGTTGACCGGACTTTCATTCCAATTTTTTTGGATTTCTAAGCATTAGAAGTAATTATGTCTAGGCAGGACTGATATTCTCAATCTGTCCATTAGAAATGTTTATCTTAGAAAAGATAAACATATGTAATGGACAGAATGAAAATATCGGTGAAATTTCTATTTCACCGAGATATGGATATCAAGGATAAAAGGATCAAATCCTAAATTGAAGAATAAGATTCAATAGACAATCTCAGAAAGAAGAATTTATTGAAAATTTCAAATGAAAAACTATATACAGAAGAAAAAATTATACAAATATATACAGAAATATTATAAAGACAAATTTAAATTAATTTAACAATTGTTCATATAATTGGTCATAATTTATGGAAGCACTATTTGTTATTAACCAATCTGCCATTGATTCTATCGTTTCATCATTATAGCATTTTTTTGCACGATTTGGTAAGGTGTGGTAGAAATAATGTTTTCTGGGTAGAATAACATTTCCTTGTCTCAAAGACACATCATATTGGTTAAATTTGATTACCGGAAATCCATTTTTCATCTGGAATACCGGAAATTCAAGCATTTTTTTGAAAAGGTATGCCCTTTGCAAACATAAATCCAAATGTTCTTTAGCCAGTTCTTCGCCTTTTCTTCTTTCATCTTCATCCTCAGGGCAATTCACACACAAAATACCCAAATTATTGTCTAGTTGATTATTTTCCTTATTATCGTTCTTCTTGATATTAACAATTTCATTCAATTCTTCAACGGAAAGTTTTCTTATATTGCTAATAAGGTTTTTGAGATGTAATGTTCTTCTCATATTGTTCGAATAATTCTTCAGTTTTGCCAATCTTTTTTTCAATATCACCTTGTTATCCATTTTGTTATATTCCCACTTTTTTCAATTTAAAAAAAATATGAAACTATTTTCGTGGCAAATAATCAATGCACAGCCTACTTGATTGAAGTAACTTGAACGTGTGTAAGCACTCTCTACAGGTGGGACCATAGTGCGAGAAAGCATCGAGTAGAATTACAGGAATTCTTCTTCTTCCTCTGTAAGCCTTAACATAACTAAACTAACTGAAGTTATTGCTGAATTGAAATTTGTTTATATACCTTTTCACAAAGGGACTTCAGAGAAAGTCCATTAAGTACCTATTTATCAATTCTAATGGGTGGTGATTAAAAATTTTTTTCTCAGATGAATGATATGGATTTGAATCATTTTTAATGTTAGCTACAAAATTTCGAGGAAATTTTGAAATTATGATGTGCAACTTACTTTTAGATATTTTGATAAGTTTCATATACACAACGACGAATTTACCAGCCCGCTGAATATGCTGAAGCCTTGTGCGGTAACTTTTGAAGGTCGACATATAACATATAACAGAATGAGATTATTAACTTTTTATTTTGACTTGAGAAATTAATAAAAAATATTTATACACACACAAAGTACGAATTTGGAGAAAAGATTTCGTAAGGAAATTTATTGTAATGCTTATAGAAATGTTACCTTCTGAAATGTTAGACGTCGTGACTAGTGCGCATAACCGTTATAAAATTTCGACTTTTTAATATCCTAATGACTTTTCTCAGGGTTCCAGAACTCAATTCGGGAAATTAGAAGAATTTCATCAAAAATGAAAAAGTGGAAATTAAACTATTAACTCTAATAACTAATTAAATCTAAAATTACTTATCTAAAAATTTTCCATCTTCAAACGAACTCAAAATTTTTAACCAGCCAATACATTTATTTCAACCTAATATTCCTGAGATGAAAAAAACACGTTTTTCCTTTATTATTTCTTCCGATTCCATTTTTTTTTCTCACTCAATATAGCGGGCATTCTGGAGTTGGCCGGACTTTCATTCCAATTGTTTTGGATTTCTAAGCATTAGAAGTAATTATGTCTAGGCAGGACTGATATTCTCAATCTGTCCATTAGAAATGTTTATCTTAGAAAAGATAAACATATGTAATGGACAGAATGAAAATATCGGTGAAATTTCTATTTCACCGAGATATGGATATCAAGGATAAAAGGATCAAATCCTAAATTGAAGAATAAGATTCAATAGACAATCTCAGAAAGAAGAATTTATTGAAAATTTCAAATGAAAAACTATATACAGTAGAAAAAATTATACAAATATATACAGAAATATTATAAAGACAAATTTAAATTAATTTAACAATTGTTCATATAATTGGTCATAATTTATGGAAGCACTATTTGTTATTAACCAATCTGCCATTGATTCTATCGTTTCATCATTATAGCATTTGTTTGCACGATTTGGTAAGGTGTGGTAGAAATAATGTTTTCTGGGTAGAATAACATTTCCTTGTCTCAAAGACACATCATATTGGTTAAATTTGATTACCGTAAATCCATTTTTCATCTGGAATACCGGAAATTCAAGCATTTTTTTGAAAAGGTATGCCCTTTGCAAACATAAATCCAAATGTTCTTTAGCCAGTTCTTCGCCTTTTCTTCTTTCATCTTCATCCTCAGGGCAATTCACACACAAAATACCCAAATTATTGTCTAGTTGATTATTTTCCTTATTATCGTTCTTCTTGATATTAACAATTTCATTCAATTCTTCAACGGAAAGTTTTCTTATATTGCTAATAAGGTTTTTGAGATGTAATGTTCTTCTCATATTGTTCGAATAATTCTTCAGTTTTGCCAATCTTTTTTTCAATATCACCTTGTTATCCATTTTGTTATATTCCCACTTTTTTCAATTTAAAAAAAATATGAAACTATTTTCGTGGCAAATAATCAATGCACAGCCTACTTGATTGAAGTAACTTGAACGTGTGTAAGCACTCTCTACAGGTGGGACCATAGTGCGAGAAAGCATCGAGTAGAATTACAGGAATTCTTCTTCTTCCTCTGTAAGCCTTAACATAACTAAACTAACTGAAGTTATTGCTGAATTGAAATTTGTTTATATACCTTTTCACAAAGGGACTTCAGAGAAAGTCCATTAAGTACCTATTTATCAATTCTAATGGGTGGTGATTAAAAATTTTTTTCTCAGATGAATGATATGGATTTGAATCATTTTTAATGTTAGCTACAAAATTTCGAGGAAATTTTGAAATTATGATGTGCAACTTACTTTTAGATATTTTGATAAGTTTCATATACACAGCGACGAATTTACCAGCCCGCTGAATATGCTGAAGCCTTGTGCGGTAACTTTTGAAGGTCGACATATAACATATAACAGAATGAGATTATTAACTTTTTATTTTGACTTGAGAAATTAATAAAAAATATTTATACACACACAAAGTACGAATTTGGAGAAAAGATTTCGTAAGGAAATTTATTGTAATGCTTATAGAAATGTTACCTTCTGAAATGTTAGACGTCGTGACTAGTGCGCATAACCGTTATAAAATTTCGACTTTTTAATATCCTAATGACTTTTCTCAGGGTTCCAGAACTCAATTCGGGAAATTAGAAGAATTTCATCAAAAATGAAAAAGTGGAAATGAAACTATTAACTCATATAACTAATTAAATCTAAAATTACTTATCTAAAAATTTTCCATCTTCAAACGAACTTAAAATTTTTAACCAGCCAATACATTTATTTCAACCTAATATTCCTGAGATGAAAAAAACACGTTTTTCCTTTATTATTTCTTCCGATTCCATTTTTTTTCTCACTCAATATAGCGGGCATTCTGGAGTTGACCGGACTTTCATTCCAATTTTTTTGGATTTCTAAGCATTAGAAGTAATTATGTCTAGGCAGGACTGATATTCTCAATCTGTCCATTAGAAATGTTTATCTTAGAAAAGATAAACATATGTAATGGACAGAATGAAAATATCGGTGAAATTTCTATTTCACCGAGATATGGATATCAAGGATAAAAGGATCAAATCCTAAATTGAAGAATAAGATTCAATAGACAATCTCAGAAAGAAGAATTTATTGAAAATTTCAAATGAAAAACTATATACAGTAGAAAAAATTATACAAATATATACAGAAATATTATAAAGACAAATTTAAATTAATTTAACAATTGTTCATATAATTGGTCATAATTTATGGAAGCACTATTTGTTATTAACCAATCTGCCATTGATTCTATCGTTTCATCATTATAGCATTTTTTTGCACGATTTGGTAAGGTGTGGTAGAAATAATGTTTTCTGGGTAGAATAACATTTCCTTGTCTCAAAGACACATCATATTGGTTAAATTTGATTACCGGAAATCCATTTTTCATCTGGAATACCGGAAATTCAAGCATTTTTTTGAAAAGGTATGCCCTTTGCAAACATAAATCCAAATGTTCTTTAGCCAGTTCTTCGCCTTTTCTTCTTTCATCTTCATCCTCAGGGCAATTCACACACAAAATACCCAAATTATTGTCTAGTTGATTATTTTCCTTATTATCGTTCTTCTTGATATTAACAATTTCATTCAATTCTTCAACGGAAAGTTTTCTTATATTGCTAATAAGGTTTTTGAGATGTAATGTTCTTCTCATATTGTTCGAATAATTCTTCAGTTTTGCCAATCTTTTTTTCAATATCACCTTGTTATCCATTTTGTTATATTCCCACTTTTTTCAATTTAAAAAAAATATGAAACTATTTTCGTGGCAAATAATCAATGCACAGCCTACTTGATTGAAGTAACTTGAACGTGTGTAAGCACTCTCTACAGGTGGGACCATAGTGCGAGAAAGCATCGAGTAGAATTACAGGAATTCTTCTTCTTCCTCTGTAAGCCTTAACATAACTAAACTAACTGAAGTTATTGCTGAATTGAAATTTGTTTATATACCTTTTCACAAAGGGTCTTCAGAGAAAGTCCATTAAGTACCTATTTATCAATTCTAATGGGTGGTGATTAAAAATTTTTTTCTCAGATGAATGATATGGATTTGAATCATTTTTAATGTTAGCTACAAAATTTCGAGGAAATTTTGAAATTATGATGTGCAACTTACTTTTAGATATTTTGATAAGTTTCATATACACAGCGACGAATTTACCAGCCCGCTGAATATGCTGAAGCCTTGTGCGGTAACTTTTGAAGGTCGACATATAACATATAACAGAATGAGATTATTAACTTTTTATTTTGACTTGAGAAATTAATAAAAAATATTTATACACACACAAAGTACGAATTTGGAGAAAAGATTTCGTAAGGAAATTTATTGTAATGCTTATAGAAATGTTACCTTCTGAAATGTTAGACGTCGTGACTAGTGCGCATAACCGTTATAAAATTTCGACTTTTTAATATCCTAATGACTTTTCTCAGGGTTCCAGAACTCAATTCGGGAAATTAGAAGAATTTCATCAAAAATGAAAAAGTGGAAATGAAACTATTAACTCTAATAACTAATTAAATCTAAAATTACTTATCTAAAAATTTTCCATCTTCAAACGAACTTAAAATTTTTAACCAGCCAATACATTTATTTCAACCTAATATTCCTGAGATGAAAAAAACACGTTTTTCCTTTATTATTTCTTCCGATTCCATTTTTTTTCTCACTCAATATAGCGGGCATTCTGGAGTTGACCGGACTTTCATTCCAATTTTTTTGGATTTCTAAGCATTAGAAGTAATTATGTCTAGGCAGGACTGATATTCTCAATCTGTCCATTAGAAATGTTTATCTTAGAAAAGATAAACATATGTAATGGACAGAATGAAAATATCGGTGAAATTTCTATTTCACCGAGATATGGATATCAAGGATAAAAGGATCAAATCCTAAATTGAAGAATAAGATTCAATAGACAATATCAGAAAGAAGAATTTATTGAAAATTTCAAATGAAAAACTATATACAGTAGAAAAAATTATACAAATATATACAGAAATATTATAAAGACAAATTTAAATTAATTTAACAATTGTTCATATAATTGGTCATAATTTATGGAAGCACTATTTGTTATTAACCAATCTGCCATTGATTCTATCGTTTCATCATTATAGCATTTTTTTGCACGATTTGGTAAGGTGTGGTAGAAATAATGTTTTCTGGGTAGAATAACATTTCCTTGTCTCAAAGACACATCATATTGGTTAAATTTGATTACCGGAAATCCATTTTTCATCTGGAATACCGGAAATTCAAGCATTTTTTTGAAAAGGTATGCCCTTTGCAAACATAAATCCAAATGTTCTTTAGCCAGTTCTTCGCCTTTTCTTCTTTCATCTTCATCCTCAGGGCAATTCACACACAAAATACCCAAATTATTGTCTAGTTGATGATTTTCCTTATTATCGTTCTTCTTGATATTAACAATTTCATTCAATTCTTCAACGGAAAGTTTTCTTATATTGCTAATAAGGTTTTTGAGATGTAATGTTCTTCTCATATTGTTCGAATAATTCTTCAGTTTTGCCAATCTTTTTTTCAATATCACCTTGTTATCCATTTTGTTATATTCCCACTTTTTTCAATTTAAAAAAAGTATGAAACTATTTTCGTGGCAAATAATCAATGCACAGCCTACTTGATTGAAGTAACTTGAACGTGTGTAAGCACTCTCTACAGGTGGGACCATAGTGCGAGAAAGCATCGAGTAGAATTACAGGAATTCTTCTTCTTCCTCTGTAAGCCTTAACATAACTAAACTAACTGAAGTTATTGCTGAATTGAAATTTGTTTATATACCTTTTCACAAAGGGACTTCAGAGAAAGTCCATTAAGTACCTATTTATCAATTCTAATGGGTGGTGATTAAAAATTTTTTTCTCAGATGAATGATATGGATTTGAATCATTTTTAATGTTAGCTACAAAATTTCGAGGAAATTTTGAAATTATGATGTGCAACTTACTTTTAGATATTTTGATAAGTTTCATATACACAGCGACGAATTTACCAGCCCGCTGAATATGCTGAAGCCTTGTGCGGTAACTTTTGAAGGTCGACATATAACATATAACAGAATGAGATTATTAACTTTTTATTTTGACTTGAGGAATTAATAAAAAATATTTATACACACACAAAGTACGAATTTGGAGAAAAGATTTCGTAAGGAAATTTATTGTAATGCTTATAGAAATGTTACCTTCTGAAATGTTAGACGTCGTGACTAGTGCGCATAAACGTTATAAAATTTCGACTTTTTAATATCCTAATGACTTTTCTCAGGGTTCCAGAACTCAATTCGGGAAATTAGAAGAATTTCATCAAAAATGAATAAGTGGAAATGAAACTATTAACTCTAATAACTAATTAAATCTAAAATTACTTATCTAAAAATTTTCCATCTTCAAACGAACTTAAAATTTTTAACCAGCCAATACATTTATTTCAACCTAATATTCCTGAGATGAAAAAAACACGTTTTTCCTTTATTATTTCTTCCGATTCCATTTTTTTTCTCACTCAATATAGCGGGCATTCTGGAGTTGACCGGACTTTCATTCCAATTTTTTTGGATTTCTAAGCATTAGAAGTAATTATGTCTAGGCAGGACTGATATTCTCAATCTGTCCATTAGAAATGTTTATCTTAGAAAAGATAAACATATGTAATGGACAGAATGAAAATATCGGTGAAATTTCTATTTCACCGAGATATGGATATCAAGGATAAAAGGATCAAATCCTAAATTGAAGAATAAGATTCAATAGACAATCTCAGAAAGAAGAATTTATTGAAAATTTCAAATGAAAAACTATATACAGTAGAAAAAATTATACAAATATATACAGAAATATTATAAAGACAAATTTAAATTAATTTAACAATTGTTCATATAATTGGTCATAATTTATGGAAGCACTATTTGTTATTAACCAATCTGCCATTGATTCTATCGTTTCATCATTATAGCATTTTTTTGCACGATTTGGTAAGGTGTGGTAGAAATAATGTTTTCTGGGTAGAATAACATTTCCTTGTCTCAAAGACACATCATATTGGTTAAATTTGATTACCGGAAATCCATTTTTCATCTGGAATACCGGAAATTCAAGCATTTTTTTGAAAAGGTATGCCCTTTGCAAACATAAATCCAAATGTTCTTTAGCCAGTTCTTCGCCTTTTCTTCTTTCATCTTCATCCTCAGGGCAATTCACACACAAAATACCCAAATTATTGTCTAGTTGATTATTTTCCTTATTATCGTTCTTCTTGATATTAACAATTTCATTCAATTCTTCAACGGAAAGTTTTCTTATATTGCTAATAAGGTTTTTGAGATGTAATGTTCTTCTCATATTGTTCGAATAATTCTTCAGTTTTGCCAATCTTTTTTTCAATATCACCTTGTTATCCATTTTGTTATATTCCCACTTTTTTCAATTTAAAAAAAATATGAAACTATTTTCGTGGCAAATAATCAATGCACAGCCTACTTGATTGAAGTAACTTGAACGTGTGTAAGCACTCTCTACAGGTGGGACCATAGTGCGAGAAAGCATCGAGTAGAATTACAGGAATTCTTCTTCTTCCTCTGTAAGCCTTAACATAACTAAACTAACTGAAGTTATTGCTGAATTGAAATTTGTTTATATACCTTTTCACAAAGGGTCTTCAGAGAAAGTCCATTAAGTACCTATTTATCAATTCTAATGGGTGGTGATTAAAAATTTTTTTCTCAGATGAATGATATGGATTTGAATCATTTTTAATGTTAGCTACAAAATTTCGAGGAAATTTTGAAATTATGATGTGCAACTTACTTTTAGATATTTTGATAAGTTTCATATACACAGCGACGAATTTACCAGCCCGCTGAATATGCTGAAGCCTTGTGCGGTAACTTTTGAAGGTCGACATATAACATATAACAGAATGAGATTATTAACTTTTTATTTTGACTTGAGAAATTAATAAAAAATATTTATACACACACAAAGTACGAATTTGGAGAAAAGATTTCGTAAGGAAATTTATTGTAATGCTTATAGAAATGTTACCTTCTGAAATGTTAGACGTCGTGACTAGTGCGCATAACCGTTATAAAATTTCGACTTTTTAATATCCTAATGACTTTTCTCAGGGTTCCAGAACTCAATTCGGGAAATTAGAAGAATTTCATCAAAAATGAAAAAGTGGAAATGAAACTATTAACTCTAATAACTAATTAAATCTAAAATTATTTATCTAAAAATTTTCCATCTTCAAACGAACTTAAAATTTTTAACCAGCCAATACATTTATTTCAATCTAATATTCCTGAGATGAAAAAAACACGTTTTTCCTTTATTATTTCTTCCGATTCCATTTTTTTTCTCACTCAATATAGCGGGCATTCTGGAGTTGACCGGACTTTCATTCCAATTTTTTTGGATTTCTAAGCATTAGAAGTAATTATGTCTAGGCAGGACTGATATTCTCAATCTGTCCATTAGAAATGTTTATCTTAGAAAAGATAAACATATGTAATGGACAGAATGAAAATATCGGTGAAATTTCTATTTCACCGAGATATGGATATCAAGGATAAAAGGATCAAATCCTAAATTGAAGAATAAGATTCAATAGACAATCTCAGAAAGAAGAATTTATTGAAAATTTCAAATGAAAAACTATATACAGTAGAAAAAATTATACAAATATATACAGAAATATTATAAAGACAAATTTAAATTAATTTAACAATTGTTCATATAATTGGTCATAATTTATGGAAGCACTATTTGTTATTAACCAATCTGCCATTGATTCTATCGTTTCATCATTATAGCATTTTTTTGCACGATTTGGTAAGGTGTGGTAGAAATAATGTTTTCTGGGTAGAATAACATTTCCTTGTCTCAAAGACACATCATATTGGTTAAATTTGATTACCGGAAATCCATTTTTCATCTGGAATACCGGAAATTCAAGCATTTTTTTGAAAAGGTATGCCCTTTGCAAACATAAATCCAAATGTTCTTTAGCCAGTTCTTCGCCTTTTCTTCTTTCATCTTCATCCTCAGGGCAATTCACACACAAAATACCCAAATTATTGTCTAGTTGATTATTTTCCTTATTATCGTTCTTCTTGATATTAACAATTTCATTCAATTCTTCAACGGAAAGTTTTCTTATATTGCTAATAAGGTTTTTGAGATGTAATGTTCTTCTCATATTGTTCGA
This sequence comes from Harmonia axyridis, assembly GCF_914767665.1. Taxonomy (NCBI): domain Eukaryota; kingdom Metazoa; phylum Arthropoda; class Insecta; order Coleoptera; family Coccinellidae; genus Harmonia; species Harmonia axyridis. The sequence continues at coordinate 28,293,412 of NC_059504.1, read as the reverse complement.
ATAATTCTTCAGTTTTGCCAATCTTTTTTTCAATATCACCTTGTTATCCATTTTGTTATATTCCCACTTTTTTCAATTTAAAAAAAATATGAAACTATTTTCGTGGCAAATAATCAATGCACAGCCTACTTGATTGAAGTAACTTGAACGTGTGTAAGCACTCTCTACAGGTGGGACCATAGTGCGAGAAAGCATCGAGTAGAATTACAGGAATTCTTCTTCTTCCTCTGTAAGCCTTAACATAACTAAACTAACTGAAGTTATTGCTGAATTGAAATTTGTTTATATACCTTTTCACAAAGGGTCTTCAGAGAAAGTCCATTAAGTACCTATTTATCAATTCTAATGGGTGGTGATTAAAAATTTTTTTCTCAGATGAATGATATGGATTTGAATCATTTTTAATGTTAGCTACAAAATTTCGAGGAAATTTTGAAATTATGATGTGCAACTTACTTTTAGATATTTTGATAAGTTTCATATACACAGCGACGAATTTACCAGCCCGCTGAATATGCTGAAGCCTTGTGCGGTAACTTTTGAAGGTCGACATATAACATATAACAGAATGAGATTATTAACTTTTTATTTTGACTTGAGAAATTAATAAAAAATATTTATACACACACAAAGTACGAATTTGGAGAAAAGATTTCGTAAGGAAATTTATTGTAATGCCTATAGAAATGTTACCTTCTGAAATGTTAGACGTCGTGACTAGTGCGCAAAACCGTTATAAAATTTCGACTTTTTAATATCCTAATGACTTTTCTCAGGGTTCCAGAACTCAATTCGGGAAATTAGAAGAATTTCATCAAAAATGAAAAAGTGGAAATGATACTATTAACTCTAATAACTAATTAAATCTAAAATTACTTATCTAAAAATTTTCCATCTTCAAACGAACTTAAAATTTTTAACCAGCCAATACATTTATTTCAACCTAATATTCCTGAGATGAAAAAAACACGTTTTTCCTTTATTATTTCTTCCGATTCCATTTTTTTTCTCACTCAATATAGCGGGCATTCTGGAGTTGACCGGACTTTCATTCCAATTTTTTTGGATTTCTAAGCATTAGAAGTAATTATGTCTAGGCAGGACTGATATTCTCAATCTGTCCATTAGAAATGTTTATCTTAGAAAAGATAAACATATGTAATGGACAGAATGAAAATATCGGTGAAATTTCTATTTCACCGAGATATGGATATCAAGGATAAAAGGATCAAATCCTAAATTGAAGAATGAGATTCAATAGACAATCTCAGAAAGAAGAATTTATTGAAAATTTCAAATGAAAAACTATATACAGTAGAAAAAATTATACAAATATATACAGAAATATTATAAAGACAAATTTAAATTAATTTAACAATTGTTCATATAATTGGTCATAATTTATGGAAGCACTATTTGTTATTAACCAATCTGCCATTGATTCTATCGTTTCATCATTATAGCATTTTTTTGCACGATTTGGTAAGGTGTGGTAGAAATAATGTTTTCTCTAATTCTGTGGTTATTCCGTTCATTCTTCCACATCTTGTAGAACAAAATCGTGCGAGAATATATCAGAAACGCACAGTTTTCATGGTTATATTTCATTATTCTATGTTGGTACTCCGAACTTTCCGCTACGGCTTTATCTGTCAATTCATCAATTTGCCTTAAAGAAATCAGTTCTGCCAACCAACATTTTTCAATGCAAAAATCACTAAATTATATTTATGGAAATATTTCATTAATTTCAATGAAAATGCAATGAATTAGAGAAAATAATGTATAATACTCGTACAGAAGGCTCATTCTACCACTCGTTCATTCCAAAACTCGCCACTTCGTGGCTCGTTTTTGAATTTTGAACTCGTGGAAGAATATCAATGCCTTCTGCACTTGTATTATAAATAACTATTCTGGGTAGAATAACATTTCCTTGTCTCAAAGACACATCATATTGGTTAAATTTGATTACCGGAAATCCATTTTTCATCTGGAATACCGGAAATTCAAGCATTTTTTTGAAAAGGTATGCCCTTTGCAAACATAAATCCAAATGTTCTTTAGCCAGTTCTTCGCCTTTTCTTCTTTCATCTTCATCCTCAGGGCAATTCACACACAAAATACCCAAATTATTGTCTAGTTGATTATTTTCCTTATTATCGTTCTTCTTGATATTAACAATTTCATTCAATTCTTCAACGGAAAGTTTTCTTATATTGCTAATAAGGTGTTTGAGATGTAATGTTCTTCTCATATTGTTCGAATAATTCTTCAGTTTTGCCAATCTTTTTTTCAATATCACCTTGTTATCCATTTTGTTATATTCCCACTTTTTTCAATTTAAAAAAAATATGAAACTATTTTCGTGGCAAATAATCAATGCACAGCCTACTTGATTGAAGTAACTTGAACGTGTGTAAGCACTCTCTACAGGTGGGACCATAGTGCGAGAAAGCATCGAGTAGAATTACAGGAATTCTTCTTCTTCCTCTGTAAGCCTTAACATAACTAAACTAACTGAAGTTATTGCTGAATTGAAATTTGTTTATATACCTTTTCACAAAGGGTCTTCAGAGAAAGTCCATTAAGTACCTATTTATCAATTCTAATGGGTGGTGATTAAAAATTTTTTTCTCAGATGAATGATATGGATTTGAATCATTTTTAATGTTAGCTACAAAATTTCGAGGAAATTTTGAAATTATGATGTGCAACTTTCTTTTAGATATTTTGATAAGTTTCATATACACAGCGACGAATTTACCAGCCCGCTGAATATGCTGAAGCCTTGTGCGGTAACTTTTGAAGGTCGACATATAACATATAACAGAATGAGATTATTAACTTTTTATTTTGACTTGAGAAATTAATAAAAAATATTTATACACACACAAAGTACGAATTTGGAGAAAAGATTTCGTAAGGAAATTTATTGTAATGCTTATAGAAATGTTACCTTCTGAAATGTTAGACGTCGTGACTAGTGCGCATAACCGTTATAAAATTTCGACTTTTTAATATCCTAATGACTTTTCTCAGGGTTCCAGAACTCAATTCGGGAAATTCGAAGAATTTCATCAAAAATGAAAAAGTGGAAATGAAACTATTAACTCTAATAACTAATTAAATCTAAAATTACTTATCTAAAAATTTTCGATCTTCAAACGAACTTAAAATTTTTAACCAGCCAATACATTTATTTCAACCTAATATTCCTGAGATGAAAAAAACACGTTTTTCCTTTATTATTTCTTCCGATTCCATTTTTTTTCTCACTCAATATAGCGGGCATTCTGGAGTTGACCGGACTTTCATTCCAATTTTTTTGGATTTCTAAGCATTAGAAGTGATTATGTCTAGGCAGGACTGATATTCTCAATCTGTCCATTAGAAATGTTTATCTTAGAAAAGATAAACATATGTAATGGACAGAATGAAAATATCGGTGAAATTTCTATTTCACCGAGATATGGATATCAAGGATAAAAGAATCAAATCCTAAATTGAAGAATAAGATTCAATAGACAATCTCAGAAAGAAGAATTTATTGAAAATTTCAAATGAAAAACTATATACAGTAGAAAAAATTATACAAATATATACAGAAATATTATAAAGACAAATTTAAATTAATTTAACAATTGTTCATATAATTGGTCATAATTTATGGAAGCACTATTTGTTATTAACCAATCTGCCATTGATTCTATCGTTTCATCATTATAGCATTTTTTTGCACGATTTGGTAAGGTGTGGTAGAAATAATGTTTTCTGGGTAGAATAACATTTCCTTGTCTCAAAGACGCATCATATTGGTTAAATTTGATTACCGGAAATCCATTTTTCATCTGGAATACCGGAAATTCAAGCATTTTTTTGAAAAGGTATGCCCTTTGCAAACATAAATCCAAATGTTCTTTAGCCAGTTCTTCGCCTTTTCTTCTTTCATCTTCATCCTCAGGGCAATTCACACACAAAATACCCAAATTATTGTCTAGTTGATTATTTTCCTTATTATCGTTCTTCTTGATATTAACAATTTCATTCAATTCTTCAACGGAAAGTTTTCTTATATTGCTAATAAGGTTTTTGAGATGTAATGTTCTTCTCATATTGTTCGAATAATTCTTCAGTTTTGCCAATCTTTTTTTCAATATCACCTTGTTATCCATTTTGTTATATTCCCACTTTTTTCAATTTGAAAAAAATATGAAACTATTTTCGTGGCAAATAATCAATGCACAGCCTACTTGATTGAAGTAACTTGAACGTGTGTAAGCACTCTCTACAGGTGGGACCATAGTGCGAGAAAGCATCGAGTAGAATTACAGGAATTCTTCTTCTTCCTCTGTAAGCCTTAACATAACTAAACTAACTGAAGTTATTGCTGAATTGAAATTTGTTTATATACCTTTTCACAAAGGGTCTTCAGAGAAAGTCCATTAAATACCTATTTATCAATTCTAATGGGTGGTGATTAAAAATTTTTTTCTCAGATGAATGATATCGATTTGAATCATTTTTAATGTTAGCTACAAAATTTCGAGGAAATTTTGAAATTATGATGTGCAACTTACTTTTAGATATTTTGATAAGTTTCATATACAGAGCGACGAATTTACCAGCCCGCTGAATATGCTGAAGCCTTGTGCGGTAACTTTTGAAGGTCGACATATAACATATAACAGAATGAGATTATTAACTTTTTATTTTGACTTGAGAAATTAATAAAAAATATTTATACACACACAAAGTACGAATTTGGAGAAAAGATTTCGTAAGGAAATTTATTGTAATGCTTATAGAAATGTTACCTTCTGAAATGTTAGACGTCGTGACTAGTGCGCATAACCGTTATAAAATTTCGACTTTTTAATATCCTAATGACTTTTCTCAGGGTTCCAGAACTCAATTCGGGAAATTAGAAGAATTTCATCAAAAATGAAAAAGTGGAAATGAAACTATTAACTCTAATAACTAATTAAATCTAAAATTACTTATCTAAAAATTTTCCATCTTCAAACGAACTTAAAATTTTTAACCAGCCAATACATTTATTTCAACCTAATATTCCTGAGATGAAAAAAACACGTTTTTCCTTTATTATTTCTTCCGATTCCATTTTTTTTCTCACTCAATATAGCGGGCATTCTGGAGTTGACCGGACTTTCATTCCAATTTTTTTGGATTTCTAAGCATTAGAAGTAATTATGTCTAGGCAGGACTGATATTCTCAATCTGTCCATTAGAAATGTTTATCTTAGAAAAGATAAACATATGTAATGGACAGAATGAAAATATCGGTGAAATTTCTATTTCACCGAGATATGGATATCAAGGATAAAAGGATCAAATCCTAAATTGAAGAATAAGATTCAATAGACAATCTCAGAAAGAAGAATTTATTGAAAATTTCAAATGAAAAACTATATACAGTAGAAAAAATTATACAAATATATACAGAAATATTATAAAGACAAATTTAAATTAATTTAACAATTGTTCATATAATTGGTCATAATTTATGGAAGCACTATTTGTTATTAACCAATCTGCCATTGATTCTATCGTTTCATCATTATAGCATTTTTTTGCACGATTTGGTAAGGTGTGGTAGAAATAATGTTTTCTGGGTAGAATAACATTTCCTTGTCTCAAAGACACATCATATTGGTTAAATTTGATTACCGGAAATCCATTTTTCATCTGGAATACCGGAAATTCAAGCATTTTTTTGAAAAGGTATGCCCTTTGCAAACATAAATCCAAATGTTCTTTAGCCAGTTCTTCGCCTTTTCTTCTTTCATCTTCATCCTCAGGGCAATTCACACACAAAATACCCAAATTATTGTCTAGTTGATTATTTTCCTTATTATCGTTCTTCTTGATATTAACAATTTCATTCAATTCTTCAACGGAAAGTTTTCTTATATTGCTAATAAGGTTTTTGAGATGTAATGTTCTTCTCATATTGTTCGAATAATTCTTCAGTTTTGCCAATCTTTTTTTCAATATCACCTTGTTATCCATTTTGTTATATTCCCACTTTTTTCAATTTAAAAAAAATATGAAACTATTTTCGTGGCAAATAATCAATGCACAGCCTACTTGATTGAAGTAACTTGAACGTGTGTAAGCACTCTCTACAGGTGGGACCATAGTGCGAGAAAGCATCGAGTAGAATTACAGGAATTCTTCTTCTTCCTCTGTAAGCCTTAACATAACTAAACTAACTGAAGTTATTGCTGAATTGAAATTTGTTTATATACCTTTTCACAAAGGGTCTTCAGAGAAAGACCATTAAGTACCTATTTATCAATTCTAATGGGTGGTGATTAAAAATTTTTTTCTCAGATGAATGATATGGATTTGAATCATTTTTAATGTTAGCTACAAAATTTCGAGGAAATTTTGAAATTATGATGTGCAACTTACTTTTAGATATTTTGATAAGTTTCATATACACAGCGACGAATTTACCAGCCCGCTGAATATGCTGAAGCCTTGTGCGGTAACTTTTGAAGGTCGACATATAACATATAACAGAATGAGATTATTAACTTTTTATTTTGACTTGAGAAATTAATAAAAAATATTTATACACACACAAAGTACGAATTTGGAGAAAAGATTTCGTAAGGAAATTTATTGTAATGCTTATAGAAATGTTACCTTCTGAAATGTTGGACGTCGTGACTAGTGCGCATAACCGTTATAAAATTTCGACTTTTTAATATCCTAATGACTTTTCTCAGGGTTCCAGAACTCAATTCGGGAAATTAGAAGAATTTCATCAAAAATGAAAAAGTGGAAATGAAACTATTAACTCTAATAACTAATTAAATCTAAAATTACTTATCTAAAAATTTTCCATCTTCAAACGAACTTAAAATTTTTAACCAGCCAATACATTTATTTCAACCTAATATTCCTGAGATGAAAAAAACACGTTTTTCCTTTATTATTTCTTCCGATTCCATTTTTTTTCTCACTCAATATAGCGGGCATTCTGGAGTTGACCGGACTTTCATTCCAATTTTTTTGGATTTCTAAGCATTAGAAGTAATTATGTCTAGGCAGGACTGATATTCTCAATCTGTCCATTAGAAATGTTTATCTTAGAAAAGATAAACATATGTAATGGACAGAATGAAAATATCGGTGAAATTTCTATTTCACCGAGATATGGATATCAAGGATAAAAGGATCAAATCCTAAATTGAAGAATAAGATTCAATAGACAATCTCAGAAAGAAGAATTTATTGAAAATTTCAAATGAAAAACTATATACAGTAGAAAAAATTATACAAATATATACAGAAATATTATAAAGACAAATTTAAATTAATTTAACAATTGTTCATATAATTGGTCATAATTTATGGAAGCACTATTTGTTATTAACCAATCTGCCATTGATTCTATCGTTTCATCATTATAGCATTTTTTTGCACGATTTGGTAAGGTGTGGTAGAAATAATGTTTTCTGGGTAGAATAACATTTCCTTGTCTCAAAGACACATCATATTGGTTAAATTTGATTACCGGAAATCCATTTTTCATCTGGAATACCGGAAATTCAAGCATTTTTTTGAAAAGGTATGCCCTTTGCAAACATAAATCCAAATGTTCTTTAGCCAGTTCTTCGCCTTTTCTTCTTTCATCTTCATCCTCAGGGCAATTCACACACAAAATACCCAAATTATTGTCTAGTTGATTATTTTCCTTATTATCGTTCTTCTTGATATTAACAATTTCATTCAATTCTTCAACGGAAAGTTTTCTTATATTGCTAATAAGGTTTTTGAGATGTAATGTTCTTTTCATATTGTTCGAATAATTCTTCAGTTTTGCCAATCTTTTTTTCAATATCACCTTGTTATCCATTTTGTTATATTCCCACTTTTTTCAATTTAAAAAAAATATGAAACTATTTTCGTGGCAAATAATCAATGCACAGCCTACTTGATTGAAGTAACTTGAACGTGTGTTAGCACTCTCTACAGGTGGGACCATAGTGCGAGAAAGCATCGAGTAGAATTACAGTAATTCTTCTTCTTCCTCTGTAAGCCTTAACATAACTAAACTAACTGAAGTAATTGCTGAATTGAAATTTGTTTATATACCTTTTCACAAAGGGTCTTCAGAGAAAGTCCATTAAGTACCTATTTATCAATTCTAATGGGTGGTGATTAAAAATTTTTTTCTCAGATGAATGATATGGATTTGAATCATTTTTAATGTTAGCTACAAAATTTCGAGGAAATTTTGAAATTATGATGTGCAACTTACTTTTAGATATTTTGATAAGTTTCATATACACAGCGACGAATTTACCAGCCCGCTGAATATGCTGAAGCCTTGTGCGGTAACTTTTGAAGGTCGACATATAACATATAACAGAATGAGATTATTAACTTTTTATTTTGACTTGAGAAATTAATAAAAAATATTTATACACACACAAAGTACGAATTTGGAGAAAAGATTTCGTAAGGAAATTTATTGTAATGCTTATAGAAATGTTACCTTCTGAAATGTTGGACGTCGTGACTAGTGCGCATAACCGTTATAAAATTTCGACTTTTTAATATCCTAATGACTTTTCTCAGGGTTCCAGAACTCAATTCGGGAAATTAGAAGAATTTCATCAAAAATGAAAAAGTGGAAATGAAACTATTAACTCTAATAACTAATTAAATCTAAAATTACTTATCTAAAAATTTTCCATCTTCAAACGAACTTAAAATTTTTAACCAGCCAATACATTTATTTCAACCTAATATTCCTGAGATGAAAAAACACGTTTTTCCTTTATTATTTCTTCCGATTCCATTTTTTGTCTCACTCAATATAGCGGGCATTCTGGAGTTGACCGGACTTTCATTCCAATTTTTTTGGATTTCTAAGCATTAGAAGTAATTATGTCTAGGCAGGACTGATATTCTCAATCTGTCCATTAGAAATGTTTATCTTAGAAAAGATAAACATACGTAATGGACAGAATGAAAATATCGGTGAAATTTCTATTTCACCGAGATATGGATATCAAGGATAAAAGGATCAAATCCTAAATTGAAGAATAAGATTCAATAGACAATCTCAGAAAGAAGAATTTATTGAAAATTTCAAATGAAAAACTATATACAGTAGAAAAAATTATACAAATATATACAGAAATATTATAAAGACAAATTCAAATTAATTTAACAATTGTTCATATAATTGGTCATAATTTATGGAAGCACTATTTGTTATTAACCAATCTGCCATTGATTCTATCGTTTCATCATTATAGCATTTTTTTGCACGATCTGGTAAGGTGTGGTAGAAATAATGTTTTCTGGGTAGAATAACATTTCCTTGTCTCAAAGACACATCATATTGGTTAAATTTGATTACCGGAAATCCATTTTTCATCTGGAATACCGGAAATTCAAGCATTTTTTTGAAAAGGTATGCCCTTTGCAAACATAAATCCAAATGTTCTTTAGCCAGTTCTTCTCCTTTTCTTCTTTCATCTTCATCCTCAGGGCAATTCACACACAAAATACCCAAATTATTGTCTAGTTGATTATTTTCCTTATTATCGTTCTTCTTGATATTAACAATTTCATTCAATTCTTCAACGGAAAGTTTTCTTATATTGCTAATAAGGTTTTTGAGATGTAATGTTCTTCTCATATTGTTCGAATAATTCTTCAGTTTTGCCAATCTTTTTTTCAATATCACCTTGTTATCCATTTTGTTATATTCCCACTTTTTTCAATTTAAAAAAAATATGAAACTATTTTCGTGGCAAATAATCAATGCACAGCCTACTTGATTGAAGTAACTTGAACGTGTGTAAGCACTCTCTACAGGTGGGACCATAGTGCGAGAAAGCATCGAGTAGAATTACAGGAATTCTTCTTTTTCCTCTGTAAGCCTTAACATAACTAAACTAAATGAAGTTATTGCTGAATTGAAATTTGTTTATATACCTTTTCACAAAGGGTCTTCAGAGAAAGTCCATTAAGTACCTATTTATCAATTCTAATGGGTGGTGATTAAAAATTTTTTTCTCAGAAGAATGATATGGATTTGAATCATTTTTAATGTTAGCTACAAAATTTCGAGGAAATTTTGAAATTATGATGTGCAACTTACTTTTAGATATTTTGATAAGTTTCATATACACAGCGACGAATTTACCAGCCTGCTGAATATGCTGAAGCCTTGTGCGGTAACTTTTGAAGGTCGACATATAACATATAACAGAATGAGATTATTAACTTTTTATTTTGACTTGAGAAATTAATAAAAAATATTTATACACACACAAAGTACGAATTTGGAGAAAAGATTTCGTAAGGAAATTTATTGTAATGCTTATAAATAAATAATAAATAATAAATAATAACTTTATTTACCCAACAGGAAATTTCCCAGTAACAAATTACATCAACTTAAAGAAAATACATGTGAATTCCCTAAAAAACTAAACGAAATGGCAAGTACTCCAAAAAATGATAGTTATAAAGAAGTAAAAAAAAAAAAACTTTAAATAAACAATTACAATAGACTTATATTGACTTTGTTAGCACAATCACAAAGCCTATACACAGGTGCCCGCTGGAGTATGTTGGTCCGAGGCGTGGGCAGACCAAATGTTGGAGAACTCCTGGCTGCCATCCTCGGGACGTGAATGTTCACCCGAGAGAGCAGAAATGGGCAGTCCATCCTTCCACCTAAGAGTTTTTGGGCGAATCTCGCGCACTGCTGAACCTGCCGCTCAAATAAAGTTGAAAGCTTCAGCTCCTCCATTATGCCGGAAAGATCAACACCACGCTCTGGATATATGCCTGTCTTCCTATAAACGACGTATTTCAGGAACTTCCTCTGAACTCGCTCAATGGGAGTAAGATGCGTTGCATAAATTGGGAACCAAATCATGTTAGCATACTCCAACCTACTGAGAACAAGGGAAAAGTAGACATTTCTGAGAGCAGATAGATCGTCTAGCTCACGGAAGCTCCTGAACAGAAAACCCAAAGACCTACAGGCAGATGAACACAGATCCTCATTATGTGGAACAAAACTCAGCTCACTGTCAAACCAAACTCCCAGGTCACGAAAGTGATCTCCAGCCGCAATTAAATCACCACCAATGTGATAATCGAAAGCTAGTGGCTGCGTCTTCCTGGTAAAAGTAACTTTAAAACACTTCTTCAAATTTAAAATAAGTCCATTCCGCAAGCACCAACTTTGAACCAACTCTAAACTCGACTGAAGAAGTAATTGGTCATTAATTCCATGTATTCTCATGAACAGCTTCAGATCATCAGCATAGGCTAGAGCCTCACAATTGAGAGAGCATAAAAGGTCATCATTAAATATTATAAACAGCAATGGTCCGAGGTTAGATCCCTGAGGAACGCCAAACTTGAGCTCATACTCAAAAGATCTGAATCCATTGTAGAAAACATAATTAGTTCTACCCTTCAAATAGGAACGAAGCAACCTCACAAAGTCAGGCGCAAAACCAAGTGATGCTAGCTTGTTCAAAAGCAAATTATGGTCAACGGTGTCAAAGGCGCGTGAGAAATCTGTATAGATCACATCAACCTGACCTCCATCATCAAGGGACTCTGCTATGACCTGCGAAATTGTGGCTAGGTTAGTTACTGTCGACCTTCCCCGGACAAAACCATGCTGTGCTGATGATAAACGCTGCTTAATATGGTGGTAAATGCTTGAATACAGGACCTCCTCATATACCTTAGCAAAGTTCGACAAAATGGAAATAGGTCTATAATTCTCCACAGAAGACGAGTCACCCTTCTTGAACACCGGAACTACCCTAGCCCTCTTCCATCTCATAGGAAAAGTAAAAGAACTAAGGCTAATGGAGATTATACGGTGGAGAGGTCCGGCCAGAGCAGAGCTACATTCCCTCAAGAACACAGCTGGAAGCTGATCGTCACCAGATGTTAATCGGTCAGGATATTTTTCCATAATGGACTTTATCTCATCATCTGTCACTGATGGAACAAAGACTGGTGGAAAGTTCGTCGAATATTCAGAATCTTGAACACTGGCAGCAGTCAGGTTATTCACGTTAGAAAAATGAGCTCCAAATAAATCAACAATTTCTCTGGGATCGTCATAAAGACGTTCATTAGAATGAAAGACTCCAGGAATTCTTGTGGAACCCCTTCTCTGATCCAGATATTTCCAGAACGAAGAGGGGTTTGATCTTATTTGGCTCTGCACCTCGGACAGATATCTGCTGTACTCCAAATTAATTTCAGACTTGACCAGTGCTCTCAATCGCTTAAATTCAAAAAAATATCTTCTTTCACCACCATTACGCCACTTCACTCTGTAATAGTTCTTCAAGCGGATATCACGTTTTAATTTTCTCGTGAACCAGACAGGGAAGTCAGGATCTGCCGAATAGTTAGTCCTTCTAGGAACAAGGTCATCCAGAATCTCGAAAAGTTTGCCGTAAAAGAAATCCAAAGCTTCATCGACACTCTTGAACTCTGCTATAATATCCCAATTAACGGAATTGATTGCCGTAGACAAAGAAGAGTAATCAGCCCTCTTAAAGTTATAAAATGTATTATACTTCTTCGGAAAATTTACCCGACGCTTGGGAGATTCCAGAGATAAAACCATACTCAAAGCAGGATGGTATAGGTCCTCAGGAACAAAAGGAGAGTCGCAATGAATGACTGACACCTCAAAATTATTACTCGCCAGAACTAAGTCCAGCAGCCTGAGATCCCCGCTAAGAACGGAGTTGAACTGACGCAGACCCAGGAGATCACAGAAGTTCTGCAAAAGAATTGATTTAGGACCACGACTAGAACAAACAAAATCAGGACAATTGAAGTCACCAACAAGGAACACAGTCTCTCCAGAAAAATTCAACTCCAATGCAGTAGTAAAAGTCTCAAGCTGAAAAACAGTAATATCAGGCGGAATATAAACCACACACACAATAAAAGTAAAGGGCTCAGTAAAACGGCACAAAACCACATCCACCAAGGGGACACGATCGGTCAAAAATGCTCCATCAATAAGGCTGAAAGATGTACTGTTAGAAGCCGCAACCAGAACTCCACCGCCACGAGACCTATTAACCCTACCAAACTGTCTATCACATCTAATCACTTTATATCCTGGAGGAAACAATTCACCATCAAAAACCGAATCACCAAGCCATGTCTCAGTTATACAAACTATATCATACGTATATTCACATGCTGATCTGAAAAATGGCAATAATTTAGTATTGAGGCCTCTACAATTCTGATAAAAAATAGTGACCTCTAATAGTTCATGGGACAGATCAGCAGAAACAATCCGGTTGGGCAAGTTTAGTTTTCCGAACGCGACTCCACCACAGATGGAATCCCGGATATATACTTTATTCGGAGATTTGACTCTCCCGCTGCCAAACGTTGATCCAACTCAGATCTAACAGATCTGTAAAATGCTACCTGTTGTGGAGTTCTATCGGGAGCAACGTATATTTTCTCGAACTTGGACTTCAACTTTTTGAACCTCCGCAAAATGACAGACACTGGATCAGGTGAAGAAAAACTAACCTTTATAGGACGAGAACGCGCTTCCTTGGTAGAATCAAACTTTCCTATTCTGAAAAACTTAAAATTTTGCTCAGAAACAACACATTCATTAAGAATTGATTGAACCATATCAGAATCAATCTGCAACTGGTCTTGCCTGTTAGCACCTCTCTCAATACTCCCATGTATGATTAAGTTATGGGAGCGCTTAGTTCTTTCAAACACCTCATTAATAATTTCTTCACTGGACTGAGGGGAGGGCCCAGACGTCACCTGTGTCACTCCAACATCAACGGATTCTGATCGCTTCAGCTCACGTATCTCATCTCTCATCTCGCTTATTAATTGCAAAATTTTAGGAATCTGGTGAAGACCCTGCTCGCACTCAAGACAGAGGTATTTCACACGTCTCTTAACATTTGAGCGTAGGTTGAAACACTTTAGTTCCGCAGCAGTAAGCTCCGAACAGGAGGCATGAATAGGTCTGTTGCAACCATCACATCTCAACATGTTATCTGTGCCATCCTTAATAGCTAAGCTACATTTCATGCAAGACACAGTAGCCATCAAGAAATCACAAAAATAAACAATTAAAAATAAATAAATAAATGAATGTACTGGTGAATAAGGAATATGACAGGGACACTCTTCACAACGGCCGGGCCGATAGCCGATGACTTAAAAACACACACGAGGGCCGCAGAGTAACAGTTAGAATGAAGGATAGGTAACACCAGTACACCAGGAAATAATTGAAATAATTGGAATATCAGACAAACAGTAAAATCCAATAATGAAAGCCCCACGTACATATGACAATTTCAACTGATAGCGATACGAACACAGGCTCACGTGTGGCTGACTCGGGATGTAAACAAATCGAACAGATAATCCGTTCGATTGAAACAAATGAAAAACGTAGCCCGGATAAACAGAATCAAATAATGAATACAATTCAAATGTAACATTCAAGTACTTGCCAATATCCTCACAAGAAAGGAACCGAATGAAAATACACTTTTCCCAAGAAAAACTACTATCACTTCAGAACAATCGGCAACACATCCGCACGGGAAATCTCAACTTAAAGAAAAAAGAAGCTTATAGAAATGTTACCTTCTGAAATGTTAGACGTCGTGACTAGTGCGCATAACCGTTATAAAATTTCGACTTTTAAATATCCTAATGACTTTTCTCAGGGTTCCAGAACTCAATTCGGGAAATTAGAAGAATTTCATCAAAAATGAAAAAGTGGAAATGAAACTATTAACTCTAATACCTAATTAAATCTAAAATTACTTATCTAAAAATTTTCCATCTTCAAACGAACTTAAAATTTTTAACCAGCCAATACATTTATTTCAACCTAATATTCCTGAGATGAAAAAACACGTTTTTCCTTTATTATTTCTTCCGATTCCATTTTTTTTCTCACTCAATATAGCGGGCATTCTGGAGTTGACCGGACTTTCACTCCAATTTTTTTGGATTTCTAAGCATTAGAAGTAATTATGTCTAGGCAGGACTGATATTCTCAATCTGTCCATTAGAAATGTTTATCTTAGAAAAGATAAACATATGTAATGGACAGAATGAAAATATCGGTGAAATTTCTATTTCACCGAGATATGGATATCAAGGATAAAAGGATCAAATCCTAAATTGAAGAATAAGATTCAATAGACAATCTCAGAAAGAAGAATTTATTGAAAATTTCAAATGAAAAACTATATACAGTAGAAAAAATTATACAAATATATACAGAAATATTATAAAGACAAATTTAAATTAATTTAACAATTGTTCATATAATTGGTCATAATTTATGGAAGCACTATTTGTTATTAACCAATCTGCCATTGATTCTATCGTTCCATCATTATAGCATTTTTTTGCACGATTTGGTAAGGTGTGGTAGAAATAATGTTTTCTGGGTAGAATAACATTTCCTTGTCTCAAAGACACATCATATTGGTTAAATTTGATTACCGGAAATCTATTTTTCATCTGGAATACCGGAAATTCAAGCATTTTTTTGAAAAGGTATGCCCTTTGCAAACATAAATCCAAATGTTCTTTAGCCAGTTCTTCGCCTTTTCTTCTTTCATCTTCATCCTCAGGGCAATTCACACACAAAATACCCAAATTATTGTCTAGTTGATTATTTTCCTTATTATCGTTCTTCTTGATATTAACAATTTCATTCAATTCTTCAACGGAAAGTTTTCTTATATTGCTAATAAGGTTTTTGAGATGTAATGTTCTTCTCATATTGTTCGAATAATTCTTCAGTTTTGCCAATCTTTTTTTCAATATCACCTTGTTATCCATTTTGTTATATTCCCACTTTTTTCAATTTAAAAAAAATATGAAACTATTTTCGTGGCAAATAATCAATGCACAGCCTACTAGATCGAAGTAACTTGAACGTGTGTAAGCACTCTCTACAGGTGGGACCATAGTGCGAGAAAGCATCGAGTAGAATTACAGGAATTCTTCTTCTTCCTCTGTAAGCCTTAACATAACTAAACTAACTGAAGTTATTGCTGAATTGAAATTTGTTTATATACCTTTTCACAAAGGGTCTTCAGAGAAAGTCCATTAAGTACCTATTTATCAATTCTAATGGGTGGTGATTAAAAATTTTTTTCTCAGATGAATGATATGGATTTGAATCATTTTTAATGTTAGCTACAAAATTTTGGAGGAAATTTTGAAATTATGATGTGCAACTTACTTTTAGATATTTTGATAAGTTTCATATACACAGCGACGAATTTACCAGCCCGCTGAATATGCTGAAGCCTTGTGCGGTAACTTTTGAAGGTCGACATATAACATATAACAGAATGAGATTATTAACTTTTTATTTTGACTTGAGAAATTAATAAAAAATATTTATACACACACAAAGTACGAATTTGGAGAAAAGATTTCGTAAGGAAATTTATTGTAATGCTTATAGAAATGTTACCTTCTGAAATGTTAGACGTCGTGACTAGTGCGCATAACCGTTATAAAATTTCGACTTTTTAATATCCTAATGACTTTTCTCAGGGTTCCAGAACTCAATTCGGGAAATTAGAAGAATTTCATCAAAAATGAAAAAGTGGAAATGAAACTATTAACTCTAATAACTAATTAAATCTAAAATTACTTATCTAAAAATTTTCCATCATCAAACGAACTTAAAATTTTTAACCAGCCAATACATTTATTTCAACCTAATATTCCTGAGATGAAAAAAACACGTTTTTCCTTTATTATTTCTTCCGATTCCATTTTTTTTCTCACTCAATATAGCGGGCATTCTGGAGTTGACCGGACTTTCATTCCAATTTTTTTGGATTTCTAAGCATTAGAAGTAATTATGTCTAGGCAGGACTGATATTCTCAATCTGTCCATTAGAAATGTTTATCTTAGAAAAGATAAACATATGTAATGGACAGAATGAAAATATCGGTGAAATTTCTATTTCACCGAGATATGGATATCAAGGATAAAAGGATCAAATCCTAAATTGAAGAATAAGATTCAATAGACAATTTCAGAAAGAAGAATTTATTGAAAATTTCAAATGAAAAACTATATACAGTAGAAAAAATTATACAAATATATACAGAAATATTATAAAGACAAATTTAAATTAATTTAACAATTGTTCATATAATTGGTCATAATTTATGGAAGCACTATTTGTTATTAACCAATCTGCCATTGATTCTATCGTTTCATCATTATAGCATTTTTTTGCACGATTTGGTAAGGTGTGGTAGAAATAATGTTTTCTGGGTAGAATAACATTTCCTTGTCTCAAAGACACATCATATTGGTTAAATTTGATTACCGGAAATCCATTTTTCATCTGGAATACCGGAAATTCAAGCATTTTTTTGAAAAGGTTTGCCCTTTGCAAACATAAATCCAAATGTTCTTTAGCCAGTTCTTCGCCTTTTCTTCTTTCATCTTCATCCTCAGGGCAATTCACACACAAAATACCCAAATAATTGTCTAGTTGATTATTTTCCTTATTATCGTTCTTCTTGATATTAACAATTTCATTCAATTCTTCAACTGAAAGTTTTCTTATATTGCTAATAAGGTTTTTGAGTTGTAATGTTCCTCTCATATTGTTCGAATAATTCTTCAGTTTTGCCAATCTTTTTTTCAATATCACCTTGTTATCCATTTTGTTATATTCCCACTTTTTTCAATTTAAAAAAAATATGAAACTATTTTCGTGGCAAATAATCAATGCACAGCCTACTTGATTGAAGTAACTTGAACGTGTGTAAGCACTCTCTACAGGTGGGACCATAGTGCGAGAAAGCATCGAGTAGAATCACAGGAATTCTTCTTCTTCCTCTGTAAGCCTTAACATAACTAAACTAACTGAAGTTATTGCTGAATTGAAATTTGTTTATATACCTTTTCACAAAGGGTCTTCAGAGAAAGTCCATTAAGTACCTATTTATCAATTCTAATGGGTGGTGATTAAAAATTTTTTTCTCAGAAGAATGATATGGATTTGAATCATTTTTAATGTTAGCTACAAAATTTCGAGGAAATTTTGAAATTATGATGTGCAACTTACTTTTAGATATTTTGATAAGTTTCATATACACAGCGACGAATTTACCAGCCTGCTGAATATGCTGAAGCCTTGTGCGGTAAATTTTGAAGGTCGACATATAACATATAACAGAATGAGATTATTAACTTTTTATTTTGACTTGAGAAATTAATAAAAAATATTTATACACACACAAAGTACGAATTTGGAGAAAAGATTTCGTAAGGAAATTTATTGTAATGCTTATAGAAATGTTACCTTCTGAAATGTTAGACGTCGTGACTAGTGCACATAACCGTTATAAAATTTCGACTTTTAAATATCCTAATGACTTTTCTCAGGGTTCCAGAACTCAATTCGGGAAATTAGAAGAATTTCATCAAAAATGAAAAAGTGGAAATGAAACTATTAACTCTAATACCTAATTAAATCTAAAATTACTTATCTAAAAATTTTCCATCTTCAAACGAACTTAAAATTTTTAACCAGCCAATACATTTATTTCAACCTAATATTCCTGAGATGAAAAAACACGTTTTTCCTTTATTATTTCTTCCGATTCCATTTTTTTTCTCACTCAATATAGCGGGCATTCTGGAGTTGACCGGACTTTCATTCCAATTTTTTTGGATTTCTAAGCATTAGAAGTAATTATGTCTAGGCAGGACTGATATTCTCAATCTGTCCATTAGAAATGTTTATCTTAGAAAAGATAAACATATGTAATGGACAGAATGAAAATATCGGTGAAATTTCTATTTCACCGAGATATGGATATCAAGGATAAAAGGATCAAATCCTAAATTGAAGAATAAGATTCAATAGACAATCTCAGAAAGAAGAATTTATTGAAAATTTCAAATGAAAAACTATATACAGTAGAAAAAATTATACAAATATATACAGAAATATTATAAAGACAAATTTAAATTAATTTAACAATTGTTCATATAATTGGTCATAATTTATGGAAGCACTATTTGTTATTAACCAATCTGCCATTGATTCTATCGTTTCATCATTATAGCATTTTTTTGCACGATTTGGTAAGGTGTGGTAGAAATAATGTTTTCTGGGTAGAATAACATTTCCTTGTCTCAAAGACACATCATATTGGTTAAATTTGATTACCGGAAATCCATTTTTCATCTGGAATACCGGAAATTCAAGCATTTTTTTGAAAAGGTATGCCCTTTGCAAACATAAATCCAAATGTTCTTTAGCCAGTTCTTCGCCTTTTCTTCTTTCATCTTCATCCTCAGGGCAATTCACACACAAAATACCCAAATTATTGTCTAGTTGATTATTTTCCTTATTATCGTTCTTCTTGATATTAACAATTTCATTCAATTCTTCAACGGAAAGTTTTCTTATATTGCTAATAAGGTTTTTGAGATGTAATGTTCTTCTCATATTGTTCGAATAATTCTTCAGTTTTGCGAATCTTTTTTTCAATATCACCTTGTTATCCATTTTGTTATATTCCCACTTTTTTCAATTTAAAAAAAATATGAAACTATTTTCGTGGCAAATAATCAATGCACAGCCTACTTGATTGAAGTAACTTGAACGTGTGTAAGCACTCTCTACAGGTGGGACCATAGTGCGAGAAAGCATCGAGTAGAATTACAGGAATTCTTCTTCTTCCTCTGTAAGCCTTAACATAACTAAACTAACTGAAGTTATTGCTGAATTGAAATTTGTTTATATACCTTTTCACAAAGGGACTTCAGAGAAAGTCCATTAAGTACCTATTTATCAATTCTAATGGGTGGTGATTAAAAATTTTTTTCTCAGATGAATGATATGGATTTGAATCATTTTTAATGTTAGCTACAAAATTTCGAGGAAATTTTGAAATTATGATGTGCAACTTACTTTTAGATATTTTGATAAGTTTCATATACACAGCGACGAATTTACCAGCCCGCTGAATATGCTGAAGCCTTGTGCGGTAACTTTTGAAGGTCGACATATAACATATAACAGAATGAGATTATTAACTTTTTATTTTGACTTGAGAAATTAATAAAAAATATTTATACACACACAAAGTACGAATTTGGAGAAAAGATTTCGTAAGGAAATTTATTGTAATGCTCATAGAAATGTTACCTTCTGAAATGTTAGACGTCGTGACTAGTGCGCATAACCGTTATAAAATTTCGACTTTTTAATATCCTAATGACTTTTCTCAGGGTTCCAGAACTCAATTCGGGAAATTAGAAGAATTTCATCAAAAATGAAAAAGTGGAAATGAAACTATTAACTCTAATAACTAATTAAATCTGAAACTACTTATCTAAAAATTTTCCATCTTCAAACGAACTTAAAATTTTTAACCAGCCAATACATTTATTTCAACCTAATATTCCTGAGATGAAAAAAACACGTTTTTCCTTTATTATTTCTTCCGATTCCATTTTTTTTCTCACTCAATATAGCGGGCATTCTGGAGTTGACCGGACTTTCATTCCAATTTTTTTGGATTTCTAAGCATTAGAAGTAATTATGTCTAGGCAGGACTGATATTCTCAATCTGTCCATTAGAAATGTTTATCTTAGAAAAGATAAACATATGTAATGGACAGAATGAAAATATCGGTGAAATTTCTATTTCACCGAGATATGGATATCAAGGATAAAAGGATCAAATCCTAAATTGAAGAATAAGATTCAATAGACAATCTCAGAAAGAAGAATTTATTGAAAATTTCAAATGAAAAACTATATACAGTAGAAAAAATTATACAAATATATACAGAAATATTATAAAGACAAATTTAAATTAATTTAACAATTGTTCATATAATTGGTCATAATTTATGGAAGCACTATTTGTTATTAACCAATCTGCCATTGATTCTATCGTTTCATCATTATAGCATTTTTTTGCACGATTTGGTAAGGTGTGGTAGAAATAATGTTTTCTGGGTAGAATAACATTTCCTTGTCTCAAAGACACATCATATTGGTTAAATTTGATTACCGGAAATCCATTTTTCATCTGGAATACCGGAAATTCAAGCATTTTTTTGAAAAGGTATGCCCTTTGCAAACATAAATCCAAATGTTCTTTAGCCAGTTCTTCGCCTTTTCTTCTTTCATCTTCATCCTCAGGGCAATTCACACACAAAATACCCAAATTATTGTCTAGTTGATTATTTTCCTTATTATCGTTCTTCTTGATATTAACAATTTCATTCAATTCTTCAACGGAAAGTTTTCTTATATTGCTAATAAGGTTTTTGAGATGTAATGTTCTTCTCATATTGTTCGAATAATTCTTCAGTTTTGCGAATCTTTTTTTCAATATCACCTTGTTATCCATTTTGTTATATTCCCACTTTTTTCAATTTAAAAAAAATATGAAACTATTTTCGTGGCAAATAATCAATGCACAGCCTACTTGATTGAAGTAACTTGAACGTGTGTAAGCACTCTCTACAGGTGGGACCATAGTGCGAGAAAGCATCGAGTAGAATTACAGGAATTCTTCTTCTTCCTCTGTAAGCCTTAACATAACTAAACTAACTGAAGTTATTGCTGAATTGAAATTTGTTTATATACCTTTTCACAAAGGGACTTCAGAGAAAGTCCATTAAGTACCTATTTATCAATTCTAATGGGTGGTGATTAAAAATTTTTTTCTCAGATGAATGATATGGATTTGAATCATTTTTAATGTTAGCTACAAAATTTCGAGGAAATTTTGAAATTATGATGTGCAACTTACTTTTAGATATTTTGATAAGTTTCATATACACAGCGACGAATTTACCAGCCCGCTGAATATGCTGAAGCCTTGTGCGGTAACTTTTGAAGGTCGACATATAACATATAACAGAATGAGATTATTAACTTTTTATTTTGACTTGAGAAATTAATAAAAAATATTTATACACACACAAAGTACGAATTTGGAGAAAAGATTTCGTAAGGAAATTTATTGTAATGCTTATAGAAATGTTACCTTCTGAAATGTTAGACGTCGTGACTAGTGCGCATAACCGTTATAAAATTTCGACTTTTTAATATCCTAATGACTTTTCTCAGGGTTCCAGAACTCAATTCGGGAAATTAGAAGAATTTCATCAAAAATGAAAAAGTGGAAATGAAACTATTAACTCTAATAACTAATTAAATCTGAAATTACTTATCTAAAAATTTTCCATCTTCAAACGAACTTAAAATTTTTAACCAGTCAATACATTTATTTCAACCTAATATTCCTGAGATGAAAAAAACACGTTTTTCCTTTATTATTTCTTCCGATTCCATTTTTTTTCTCACTCAATATAGCGGGCATTCTGGAGTTGACCGGACTTTCATTCCAATTTTTTTGGATTTCTAAGCATTAGAAGTAATTATGTCTAGGCAGGACTGATATTCTCAATCTGTCCATTAGAAATGTTTATCTTAGAAAAGATAAACATATGTAATGGACAGAATGAAAATATCGGTGAAATTTCTATTTCACCGAGATATGGATATCAAGGATAAAAGGATCAAATCCTAAATTGAAGAATAAGATTCAATAGACAATCTCAGAAAGAAGAATTTATTGAAAATTTCAAATGAAAAACTATATACAGTAGAAAAAATTATACAAATATATACAGAAATATTATAAAGACAAATTTAAATTAATTTAACAATTGTTCATATAATTGGTCATAATTTATGGAAGCACTATTTGTTATTAACCAATCTGCCATTGATTCTATCGTTTCATCATTATAGCATTTTTTTGCACGATTTGGTAAGGTGTGGTAGAAATAATGTTTTCTGGGTAGAATAACATTTCCTTGTCTCAAAGACACATCATATTGGTTAAATTTGATTACCGAAAATCCATTTTTCATCTGGAATACCGGAAATTCAAGCATTTTTTTGAAAAGGTATGCCCTTTGCAAACATAAATCCAAATGTTCTTTAGCCAGTTCTTCGCCTTTTCTTCTTTCATCTTCATCCTCAGGGCAATTCACACACAAAATACCCAAATTATTGTCTAGTTGATTATTTTCCTTATTATCGTTCTTCTTGATATTAACAATTTCATTCAATTCTTCAACTGAAAGTTTTCTCATATTGCTAATAAGGTTTTTGAGATGTAATGTTCTTCTCATATTGTTCGAATAATTCTTCAGTTTTGCCAATCTTTTTTTCAATATCACCTTGTTATCCATTTTGTTATATTCCCACATTTTTCAATTTAAAAAAAATATGAAACTATTTTCGTGGCAAATAATCAATGCACAGCCTACTTGATTGAAGTAACTTGAACGTGTGTAAGCACTCTCTACAGGTGGGACCATAGTGCGAGAAAGCATCGAGTAGAATCACAGGAATTCTTCTTCTTCCTCTGTAAGCCTGAACATAACTAAACTAACTGAAGTTATTGCTGAATTGAAATTTGTTTATATACCTTTTCACAAAGGGTCTTCAGAGAAAGTCCATTAAGTACCTATTTATCAATTCTAATGGGTGGTGATTAAAAATTTTTTTCTCAGAAGAATGATATGGATTTGAATCATTTTTAATGTTAGCTACAAAATTTCAAGGAAATTTTGAAATAATGATGTGCAACTCACTTTTAGATATTTTGATAAGTTTCATATACACAGCGACGAATTTACCAGCCTGTGAATATGCTGAAGCCTTGTGCGGTAACTTTTGAAGGTCGACATATAACATATAACAGAATGAGATTATTAACTTTTTATTTTGACTTGAGAAATTAATAAAAAATATTTATACACACACAAAGTACGAATTTGGAGAAAAGATTTCGTAAGGAAATTTATTGTAATGCTTATAGAAATGTTACCTTCTGAAATGTTAGACGTCGTGACTAGTGCGCATAACCGTTATAAAATTTCGACTTTTTAATATCCTAATGACTTTTCTCAGGGTTCCAGAACTCAATTCGGGAAATTAGAAGAATTTCATCCAAAATGAAAAAGTGGAAATGAAACTATTAACTCTAATACCTAATTAAATCTGAAATTACTTATCTAAAAATTTTCCATCTTCAAACGAACTTAAAATTTTTAACCAGCCAATACATTTATTTCAACCTAATATTCCTGAGATGAAAAAAACACGTTTTTCCTTTATTATTTCTTCCGATTCCATTTTTTTTCTCACTCAATATAGCGGGCATTCTGGAGTTGATGGGACTTTCATTCCTTTTTTTTTGGATTTCTAAGCATTAGAAGTAATTATGTCTAGGCAGGACTGATATTCTCAATCTGTCCATTAGAAATGTTTATCTTAGAAAAGATAAACATATGTAATGGACAGAATGAAAATATCGGTGAAATTTCTATTTCACCGAGATATGGATATCAAGGATAAAAGGATCAAATCCTAAATTGAAGAATAAGATTCAATAGACAATTTCAGAAAGAAGAATTTATTGAAAATTTCAAATGAAAAACTATATACAGTAGAAAAAATTATACAAATATATACAGAAATATTATAAAGACAAATTTAAATTAATTTAACAATTGTTCATATAATTGGTCATAATTTATGGAAGCACTATTTGTTATTAACCAATCTGCCATTGATTCTATCGTTTCATCATTATAGCATTTTTTCACGATTTGGTAAGGTGTGGTAGAAATAATGTTTTCTGGGTAGAATAACATTTCCTTGTCTCAAAGACACATCATATTGGTTAAATTTGATTACCGGAAATCCATTTTTCATCTGGAATACCGGAAATTCAAGCATTTTTTTGAAAAGGTATGCCCTTTGCAAACATAAATCCAAATGTTCTTTAGCCAGTTCTTCGCCTTTTCTTCTTTCATCTTCATCCTCAGGGCAATTCACACACAAAATACCCAAATTATTGTCTAGTTGATTATTTTCCTTATTATCGTTCTTCTTGATATTAACAATTTCATTCAATTCTTCAACTGAAAGTTTTCTTATATTGCTAATAAGGTTTTTGAGATGTAATGTTCTTCTCATATTGTTCGAATAATTCTTCAGTTTTGCCAATCTTTTTTTCAATATCACCTTGTTATCCATTTTGTTATATTCCCACTTTTTTCAATTTAAAAAAAATATGAAACTATTTTCGTTGCGAATAATCAATGCACAGCCTACTTGATTGAAGTAACTTGAACGTGTGTAAGCACTCTCTACAGGTGGGACCATAGTGCGAGAAAGCATCGAGTAGAATCACAGGAATTCTTGTTCTTCCTCTGTAAGCCTTAACATAACTAAACTAACTGAAGTTATTGCTGAATTGAAATTTGTTTATATACCTTTTCACAAAGGGTCTTCAGAGAAAGTCCATTGAGTACCTATTTATCAATTCTAATGGGTGGTGATTAAAAATTTTTTTCTCAGAAGAATGATATGGATTTGAATCATTTTTAATGTTAGCTACAAAATTTCGAGGAAATTTTGAAATTATGATGTGCAACTTACTTTTAGATATTTTGATAAGTTTCATATACACAGCGACGAATTTACCAGCCTGCTGAATATGCTGAAGCCTTGTGCGGTAACTTTTGAAGGTCGACATATAACATATAACAGAATGAGATTATTAACTTTTTATTTTGACTTGAGAAATTAATAAAAAATATTTATACACACACAAAGTACGAATTTGGAGAAAAGATTTCGTAAGCAAATTTATTGTAATGCTTATAGAAATGTTACCTTCTGAAATGTTAGACGTCGTGACTAGTGCGCATAACCGTTATAAAATTTCGACTTTTTAATATCCTAATGACTTTTCTCAGGGTTCCAGAACTCAATTCGGGAAATTAGAAGAATTTCATCAAAAATGAAAAAGTGGAAATGAAACTATTAACTCTTATACCTAATTAAATCTAAAATTACTTATCTAAAAATTTTCCATCTTCAAACGAACTTAAAATTTTTAACCAGCCAATACATTTATTTCAACCTAATATTCCTGAGATGAAAAAACACGTTTTTCCTTTATTATTTCTTCCGATTCCATTTTTTTCTCACTCAATATAGCGGGCATTCTGGAGTTGACCGGACTTTCATTCCAATTTTTTTGGATTTCTAAGCATTAGAAGTAATTATGTCTAGGCAGGACTGATATTCTCAATCTGTCCATTAGAAATGTTTATCTTAGAAAAGATAAACATATGTAATGGACAGAATGAAAATATCGGTGAAATTTCTATTTCACCGAGATATGGATATCAAGGATAAAAGGATCAAATCCTAAATTGAAGAATAAGATTCAATAGACAATTTCAGAAAGAAGAATTTATTGAAAATTTCAAATGAAAAACTATATACAGTAGAAAAAATTATACAAATATATACAGAAATATTATAAAGACAAATTTAAATTAATTTAACAATTGTTCATATAATTGGTCATAATTTATGGAAGCACTATTTGTTATTAACCAATCTGCCATTGATTCTATCGTTTCATCATTATAGCATTTTTTTGCACGATTTGGTAAGGTGTGGTAGAAATAATGTTTTCTGGGTAGAATAACATTTCCTTGTCTCAAAGACACATCATATTGGTTAAATTTGATTACCGGAAATCCATTTTTCATCTGGAATACCGGAAATTCAAGCATTTTTTTGAAAAGGTATGCCCTTTGCAAACATAAATCCAAATGTTCTTTAGCCAGTTCTTCGCCTTCTCTTCTTTCATCTTCATCCTCAGGGCAATTCACACACAAAATACCCAAATTATTGTCTAGTTGATTATTTTCCTTATTATCGTTCTTCTTGATATTAACAATTTCATTCAATTCTTCAACTGAAAGTTTTCTTATATTGCTAATAAGGTTTTTGAGATGTAATGTTCTTCTCATATTGTTCGAATAATTCTTCAGTTTTGCCAATCTTTTTTTCAATATCACCTTGTTATCCATTTTGTTATATTCCCACTTTTTTCAATTTAAAAAAAATATGAAACTATTTTCGTGGCAAATAATCAATGCACAGCCTACTTGATTGAAGTAACTTGAACGTGTGTAAGCACTCTCTACAGGTGGGACCATAGTGCGAGAAAGCATCGAGTAGAATCACAGGAATTCTTGTTCTTCCTCTGTAAGCCTTAACATAACTAAACTAACTGAAGTTATTGCTGAATTGAAATTTGTTTATATACCTTTTCACAAAGGGTCTTCAGAGAAAGTCCATTAAGTACCTATTTATCAATTCTAATGGGTGGTGATTATAAATTTTTTTCTCAGAAGAATGATATGGATTTGAATCATTTTTAATGTTAGCTACAAAATTTCGAGGAAATTTTGAAATTATGATGTGCAACTTACTTTTAGATATTTTGATAAGTTTCATATACACAGCGACGAATTTATCAGCCTGCTGAATATGCTGAAGCCTTGTGCGGTAACTTTTGAAGGTCGACATATAACATATAACAGAATGAGATTATTAACTTTTTATTTTGACTTGAGAAATTAATAAAAAATATTTATACACACACAAAGTACGAATTTGGAGAAAAGATTTCGTAAGGAAATTTATTGTAATGCTTATAGAAATGTTACCTTCTGAAATGTTAGACGTCGTGACTAGTGCGCATAACCGTTATAAAATTTCGACTTTTTAATATCCTTATGACTTTTCTCAGGGTTCCAGAACTCAATTCGGGAAATTAGAAGAATTTCATCAAAAATGAAAAAGTGGAAATGAAACTATCAACTCTAATACCTAATTAAATCTAAAATTACTTATCTAAAAATTTTCCATCTTCAAACGAACTTAAAATTTTTAACCAGCCAATACATTTATTTCAACCTAATATTCCTGAGATGAAAAAAACACGTTTTTCCTTTATTATTTCTTCCGATTCCATTTTTTTTCTCACTCAATATAGCGGGCATTCTGGAGTTGACCGGACTTTCATTCCAATTTTTTTGGATTTCTAAGCATTAGAAGTAATTATGTCTAGGCAGGACTGATATTCTCAATCTGTCCATTAGAAATGTTTATCTTAGAAAAGATAAACATATGTAATGGACAGAATGAAAATATCGGACAAATTTCTATTTCACCGAGATATGGATATCAAGGATAAAAGGATCAAATCCTAAATTGAAGAATAAGATTCAATAGACAATCTCAGAAAGAAGAATTTATTGAAAATTTCAAATGAAAAACTATATACAGTAGAAAAAATTATACAAATATATACAGAAATATTAAAAAGACAAATTTAAATTAATTTAACAATTGTTCATATAATTGGTCATAATTTATGGAAGCACTATTTGTTATTAACCAATCTGCCATTGATTCTATCGTTTCATCATTATAGCATTTTTTTGCACGATTTGGTAAGGTGTGGTAGAAATAATGTTTTCTGGGTAGAATAACATTTCCTTGTCTCAAAGACACATCATATTGGTTAAATTTGATTACCGGAAATCCATTTTTCATCTGGAATACCGGAAATTCAAGCATTTTTTTGAAAAGGTATGCCCTTTGCAAACATAAATCCAAATGTTCTTTAGCCAGTTCTTCGCCTTTTCTTCTTTCATCTTCATCCTCAGGGCAATTCACACACAAAATACCCAAATTATTGTCTAGTTGATTATTTTCCTTATTATCGTTCTTCTTGATATTAACAATTTCATTCAATTCTTCAACTGAAAGTTTTCTTATATTGCTAATAAGGTTTTTGAGATGTAATGTTCTTCTCATATTGTTCGAATAATTCTTCAGTTTTGCCAATCTTTTTTTCAATATCACCTTGTTATCCATTTTGTTATATTCCCACTTTTTTCAATTTAAAAAAAATATGAAACTATTTTCGTGGCAAATAATCAATGCACAGCCTACTTGATTGAAGTAACTTGAACGTGTGTAAGCACTCTCTACAGGTGGGACCATAGTGCGAGAAAGCATCGAGTAGAATCACAGGAATTCTTCTTCTTCCTCTGTAAGCCTTAACATAACTAAACTAACTGAAGTTATTGCTGAATTGAAATTTGTTTATATACCTTTTCACAAAGGGTCTTCAGAGAAAGTCCATTAAGTACCTATTTATCAATTCTAATGGGTGGTGATTACAAATTTTTTTCTCAGAAGAATGATATGGATTTGAATCATTTTTAATGTTAGCTACAAAATTTCGAGGAAATTTTGAAATTATGATGTGCAACTTACTTTTAGATATTTTGATAAGTTTCATATACACAGCGACGAATTTACCAGCCTGCTGAATATGCTGAAGCCTTGTGCGGTAACTTTTGAAGGTCGACATATAACATATAACAGAATGAGATTATCAACTTTTTATTTTGACTTGAGAAATAAATAAAAAATATTTATACACACACAAAGTACGAATTTGGAGAAAAGATTTCGTAAGGAAATTTATTGTAATGCTTATAGAAATGTTACCTTCTGAAATGTTAGACGTCGTGACTAGTGCGCATAACCGTTATAAAATTTCGACTTTTTAATATCCTAATGACTTTTCTCAGGGTTCCAGAACTCAATTCGGGAAATTAGAAGAATTTCATCAAAAATGAAAAAGTGGAAATGAAACTATTAACTCTAATACCTAACTAAATCTAAAATTACTTATCTAAAAATTTTCCATCTTCAAACGAACTTAAAATTTTTAACCAGCCAATACATTTATTTCAACCTAATATTCCTGAGATGAAAAAAACACGTTTTTCCTTTATTATTTCTTCCGATTCCATTTTTTTTCTCACTCAATATAGCGGGCATTCTGGAGTTGACCGGACTTTCATTCCAATTTTTTTGGATTTCTAAGCATTAGAAGTAATTATGTCTAGGCAGGACTGATATTCTCAATCTGTCCATTAGAAATGTTTATCTTAGAAAAGATAAACATATGTAATGGACAGAATGAAAATATCGGTGAAATTTCTATTTCACCGAGATATGGATATCAAGGATAAAAGGATCAAATCCTAAATTGAAGAATAAGATTCAATAGACAATTTCAGAAAAAAGAAATTAATGGAAATTTCAAATGAAAAACTATATACAGTAGAAAAAATTATACAAATATATACAGAAATATTATAAAGACAAATTTAAATTAATTTAACAATTGTTCATATAATTGGTCATAATTTATGGAAGCACTATTTGTTATTAACCAATCTGCCATTGATTCTATCGTTTCATCATTATAGCATTTTTTTGCACGATTTGGTAAGGTGTGGTAGAAATAATGTTTTCTGGGTAGAATAACATTTCCTTGTCTCAAAGACACATCATATTGGTTAAATTTGATTACCGGAAATCCATTTTTCATCTGGAATACCGGAAATTCAAGCATTTTTTTGAAAAGGTATGCCCTTTGCAAACATAAATCCAAATGTTCTTTAGCCAGTTCTTCGCCTTTTCTTCTTTCATCTTCATCCTCAGGGCAATTCACACACAAAATACCCAAATTATTGTCTAGTTGATTATTTTCCTTATTATCGTTCTTCTTGATATTAACAATTTCATTCAATTCTTCAACTGAAAGTTTTCTTATATTGCTAATAAGGTTTTTGAGATGTAATGTTCTTCTCATATTGTTCGAATAATTCTTCAGTTTTGCCAATCTTTTTTTCAATATCACCTTGTTATCCATTTTGTTATATTCCCACTTTTTTCAATTTAAAAAAAATATGAAACTATTTTCGTGGCAAATAATCAATGCACAGCCTACTTGATTGAAGTAACTTGAACGTGTGTAAGCACTCTCTACAGGTGGGACCATAGTGCGAGAAAGCATCGAGTAGAATCACAGGAATTCTTCTTCTTCCTCTGTAAGCCTTAACATAACTAAACTAACTGAAGTTATTGCTGAATTGAAATTTGTTTATATACCTTTTTACAAAGGGTCTTCAGAGAAAGTCCATTAAGTACCTATTTATCAATTCTAATGGGTGGTGATTACAAATTTTTTTCTCAGAAGAATGATATGGATTTGAATCATTTTTAATGTTAGCTACAAAATTTCGAGGAAATTTTGAAATTATGATGTGCAACTTACTTTTAGATATTTTGATAAGTTTCATATACACAGCGACGAATTTACCAGCCTGCTGAATATGCTGAAGCCTTGTGCGGTAACTTTTGAAGGTCGACATATAACATATAACAGAATGAGATTATCAACTTTTTATTTTGACTTGAGAAATAAATAAAAAATATTTATACACACACAAAGTACGAATTTGGAGAAAAGATTTCGTAAGGAAATTTATTGTAATGCTTATAGAAATGTTACCTTCTGAAATGTTAGACGTCGTGACTAGTGCGCATAACCGTTATAAAATTTCGACTTTTTAATATCCTAATGACTTTTCTCAGGGTTCCAGAACTCAATTCGGGCAATTAGAAGAATTTCATCAGAAATGAAAAAGTGGAAATGAAACTATTAACTCTAATACCTAATTAAATCTTAAATTACTTATCTAAAAATTTTCCATCTTCAAACGAACTTAAAATTTTTAACCAGCCAATACATTTATTTCAACCTAATATTCCTGAGATGAAAAAAACACGTTTTTCCTTTATTATTTCTTCCGATTCCATTTTTTTTTTCACTCAATATAGCGGGCATTCTGGAGTTGACCGGACTTTCATTCCAATTTTTTTGGATTTCTAAGCATTAGAAGTAATTATGTCTAGGCAGGACTGATATTCCCAATCTGTAATGGACAGAATGAAAATATCGGTGAAATTTCTATTTCACCGAGATATGGATATCAAGGATAAAAGGATCAAATCCTAAATTGAAGAATAAGATTCAATAGACAATTTCAGAAAAAAGAATTTAATGAAAATTTCAAATGAAAAACTATATACAGTAGAAAAAATTATACAAATATATACAGAAATATTATAAAGACAAATTTAAATCAATTTAACAATTGTTCATATAATTGGTCATAATTTATGGAAGCACTATTTGTTATTAACCAATCTGCCATTGATTCAATCGTTTCATCATTATAGCATTTTTTTGCACGATTTGGTAAGGTGTGGTAGAAATAATGTTTTCTGGGTAGAATAACATTTCCTTGTCTCAAAGACACATCATATTGGTTAAATTTGATTACCGGAAATCCATTTTTCATCTGGAATACCGGAAATTCAAGCATTTTTTTGAAAAGGTATGCCCTTTGCAAACATAAATTCAAATGTTCTTTAGCCTGTTCTTCGCCTTTTCTTCTTTCATCTTCATCCTCAGGGCAATTCACACACAAAATACCCAAATTATTGTCTAGTTGATTATTTTCCTTATTATCGTTCTTCTTGATATTAACAATTTCATTCAATTCTTCAACTGAAAGTTTTCTTATATTGCTAATAAGGTTTTTGAGATGTAATGTTCTTCTCATATTGTTCGAATAATTTTTCAGTTTTGCCAATCTTTTTTTCAATATCACCTTGTTATCCATTTTGTTATATTCCCACTTTTTTCAAATTAAAAAAAATATGAAACTATTTTCGTGGCAAATAATCAATGGACAGCCTACTTGATTGAAGTAACTTGAACGTGTGTAAGCACTCTCTACAGGTGGGACCATAGTGCGAGAAAGCATCGAGTAGAATCACAGGAATTCTTCTTCTTCCTCTGTAAGCCTTAACATAACTAAACTAACTGAAGTTATTGCTGAATTGAAATTTGTTTATATACCTTTTCACAAAGGGTCTTCAGAGAAAGTCCATTAAGTACCTATTTATCAATTCTAATGGGTGGTGATTAAAAATTTTTTTTCTCAGATGAATGATATGGATTTGAATCATTTTTAATGTTAGCTACAAAATTTCGAGGAAATTTTGAAATTATGATGTGCAACTTACTTTTAGATATTTTGATGAGTTTCATATACACAGCGACGAATTTACCAGCCCGCTGAATATGCTGAAGCCTTGTGCGGTAACTTTTGAAGGTCGACATATAACATATAACAGAATGAGATTATTAACTTTTTATTTTGACTTGAGAAATTAATAAAAAATATTTATACACACACAAAGTACGAATTTGGAGAAAAGATTTCGTAAGGAAATTTATTGTAATGCTTATAGAAATGTTACCTTCTGAAATGTTAGACGTCGTGACTAGTGCGCATAACCGTTATAAAATTTCGACTTTTTAATATCCTAATGACTTTTCTCAGGGTTCCAGAACTAAATTCGGGAAATTAGAAGAATTTCATCAAAAATGAAAAAGTGGAAATGAAACTATTAACTCTAATACCTAATTAAATCTAAAATTACTTATCTAAAAATTTTCCATCTTCAAACGAACTTAAAATTTTTAACCAGCCAATACATTTATTTCAACCTAATATTCCTGAGATGAAAAAAACACGTTTTTCCTTTATTATTTCTTCCGATTCCATTTTTTTTCTCACTCAATATAGCGGGCATTCTGGAGTTGACCGGACTTTCATTCCAATTTTTTTGGATTTCTAAGCATTAGAAGAAATTATGTCTAGGCAGGACTGATATTCTCAATCTGTCCATTAGAAATGTTTATCTTAGAAAAGATAAACATATGTAATGGACAGAATGAAAATATCGGTGAAATTTCTATTTCACCGAGATATGGATATCAAGGATAAAAGGATCAAATCCTAAATTGAAGAATAAGATTCAATAGACAATTTCAGAAAGAAGAATTTATTGAAAATTTCAAATGAAAAACTATATACAGTAGAAAAAATTATACAAATATATACAGAAATATTAAAAAGACAAATTTAAATTAATTTAACAATTGTTCATATAATTGGTCATAATTTATGGAAGCACTATTTGTTATTAACCAATCTGCCATTGATTCTATCGTTTCATCATTATAGCATTTTTTTGCACGATTTGGTAAGGTGTGGTAGAAATAATGTTTTCTGGGTAGAATAACATTTCCTTGTCTCAAAGACACATCATATTGGTTAAATTTGATTACCGGAAATCCATTTTTCATCTGGAATACCGGAAATTCAAGCATTTTTTTGAAAAGGTATTCCCTTTGCAAACATAAATCCAAATGTTCTTTAGCCAGTTCTTCGCCTTTTCTTCTTTCATCTTCATCCTCAGGGCAATTCACACACAAAATACCCAAATTATTGTCTAGTTGATTATTTTCCTTATTATCGTTCTTCTTGATATTAACAATTTCATTCAATTCTTCAACTGAAAGTTTTCTTATATTGCTAATAAGGTTTTTGAAATGTAATGTTCTTCTCATATTGTTCGAATAATTCTTCAGTTTTGCCAATCTTTTTTTCAATATCACCTTGTTATCCATTTTGTTATATTCCCACTTTTTCCAATTTAAAAAAAATATGAAACTATTTTCGTGGCAAATAATCAATGCACAGCCTACTTGATTGAAGTAACTTGAACGTGTGTAAGCACTCTCTACAGGTGGGACCATAGTGCGAGAAAGAATCGAGTAGAATCACAGGAATTCTTCTTCTTCCTCTGTAAGCCTTAACATAACTAAACTAACTGAAGTTATTGCTGAATTGAAATTTGTTTATATACCTTTTCACAAAGGGTCTTCAGAGAAAGTCCATTAAGTACCTATTTATCAATTCTAATGGGTGGTGATTAAAAATTTTTTTCTCAGATGAATGATATGGATTTGAATCATTTTTAATGTTAACTACAAAATTTCGAGGAAATTTTGAAATTATGATGTGCAACTTACTTTTAGATATTTTGATAAGTTTCATATACACAGCGACGAATTTACCAGCCCGCTGAATATGCTGAAGCCTTGTGCGGTAACTTTTGAAGGTCGACATATAACATATAACAGAATGAGATTATTAACTTTTTATTTTGACTTGAGAAATTAATAAAAAATATTTATACACACACAAAGTACGAATTTGGAGAAAAGATTTCGTAAGGAAATTTATTGTAATGCTTATAGAAATGTTACCTTCTGAAATGTTAGACGTCGTGACTAGTGCGCATAACCGTTATAAAATTTCGACTTTTTAATATCCTAATGACTTTTCTCAGGGTTCCAGAACTCAATTCGGGAAATTAGAAGAATTTCATCAAAAATGAAAAAGTGGAAATGAAACTATTAACTCTAATACCTAATTAAATCTAAAATTACTTATCTAAAAATTTTCCATCTTCAAACGAACTTAAAATTTTTAACCAGCCAATACATTTATTTCAACCTAATATTCCTGAGATGAAAAAAACACGTTTTTCCTTTATTATTTCTTCCGATTCCATTTTTTTTCTCACTCAATATAGCGGGCATTCTGGAGTTGACCGGACTTTCATTCCAATTTTTTTGGATTTCTAAGCATTAGAAGTAATTATGTCTAGGCAGGACTGATATTCTCAATCTGTCCATTAGAAATGTTTATCTTAGAAAAGATAAACATATGTAATGGACAGAATGAAAATATCGGTGAAATTTCTATTTCACCGAGATATGGATATCAAGGATGAAAGTATCAAATCCTAAATTGAAGAATAAGATTCAATAGACAATTTCAGAAAGAAGAATTTATTGAAAATTTCAAATGAAAAACTATATACAGTAGAAAAAATTATACAAATATATACAGAAATATTATAAAGACAAATTTAAATTAATTTAACAATTGTTCATATAATTGGTCATAATTTATGGAAGCACTATTTGTTATTAACCAATCTGCCATTGATTCTATCGTTTCATCATTATAGCATTTTTTTGCACGATTTGGTAAGGTGTGGTAGAAATAATGTTTTCTGGGTAGAATAACATTTCCTTGTCTCAAAGACACATCATATTGGTTAAGTTTGATTACCGGAAATCCATTTTTCATCTGGAATACCGGAAATTCAAGCATTTTTTTGAAAAGGTATGCCCTTTGCAAACATAAATCCAAATGTTCTTTAGCCAGTTCTTCGCCTTTTCTTCTTTCATCTTCATCCTCAGGGCAATTCACACACAAAATACCCAAATTATTGTCTAGTTGATTATTTTCCTTATTATCGTTCTTCTTGATATTAACAATTTCATTCAATTCTTCAACTGAAAGTTTTCTTATATTGCTAATAAGGTTTTTGAGATGTAATGTTCTTCTCATATTGTTCGAATAATTCTTCAGTTTTGCCAATCTTTTTTTCAATATCACCTTGTTATCCATTTTGTTATATTCCCACTTTTTTCAATTTAAAAAAAATATGAAACTATTTTCGTGGCAAATAATCAATGCACAGCCTACTTGATTGAAGTAACTTGAACGTGTGTAAGCACTCTCTACAGGTGGGACCATAGTGCGAGAAAGCATCGAGTAGAATCACAGGAATTCTTCTTCTTCCTCTGTAAGCCTTAACATAACTAAACTAACTGAAGTTATTGCTGAATTGAAATTTGTTTATATACCTTTTCACAAAGGGTCTTCAGAGAAAGTCCATTAAGTACCTATTTATCAATTCTAATGGGTGGTGATTACAAATTTTTTTCTCAGAAGAATGATATGGATTTGAATCATTTTTAATGTTAGCTACAAAATTTCGAGGAAATTTTGAAATTATGATGTGCAACTTACTTTTAGATATTTTGATAAGTTTCATATACACAGCGACGAATTTACCAGCCTGCTGAATATGCTGAAGCCTTGTGCGGTAACTTTTGAAGGTCGACATATAACATATAACAGAATGAGATTATTAACTTTTTATTTTGACTTGAGAAATTAATAAAAAATATTCATACACACACAAAGTACGAATTTGGAGAAAAGATTTCGTAAGGAAATTTATTGTAATGCTTATAGAAATGTTACCTTCTGAAATGTTAGACGTCGTGACTAGTGCGCATAACCGTTATAAAATTTCGACTTTTAAATATCCTAATGACTTTTCTCAGGGTTCCAGAACTCAATTCGGGAAATTAGAAGAATTTCATCAAAAATGAAAAAGTGGAAATGAAACTATTAACTCTAATACCTAATTAAATCTAAAATTACTTATCTAAAAATTTTCCATCTTCAAACGAACTTAAAATTTTTAACCAGCCAATACATTTATTTCAACCTAATATTCCTGAGATGAAAAAACACGTTTTTCCTTTATTATTTCTTCCGATTCCATTTTTTTTCTCACTCAATATAGCGGGCATTCTGGAGTTGACCGGACTTTCATTCCAATTTTTTTGGATTTCTAAGCATTAGAAGTAATTATGTCTAGGCAGGACTGATATTCTCAATCTGTCCATTAGAAATGTTTATCTTAGAAAAGATAAACATATGTAATGGACAGAATGAAAATATCGGTGAAATTTCTATTTCACCGAGATATGGATATCAAGGATAAAAGGATCAAATCCTAAATTGAAGAATAAGATTCAATAGACAATCTCAGAAAGAAGAATTTATTGAAAATTTCAAATGAAAAACTATATACAGTAGAAAAAATTATACAAATATATACAGAAATATTAAAAAGACAAATTCAAATTAATTTAACAATTGTTCATATAATTGGTCATAATTTATGGAAGCACTATTTGTTATTAACCAATCTGCCATTGATTCTATCGTTTCATCATTATAGCATTTTTTTGCACGATTTGGTAAGGTGTGGTAGAAATAATGTTTTCTGGGTAGAATAACATTTCCTTGTCTCAAAGACACATCATATTGGTTAAATTTGATTACCGGAAATCCATTTTTCATCTGGAATACCGGAAATTCAAGCATTTTTTTGAAAAGGTATGCCCTTTGCAAACATAAATCCAAATGTTCTTTAGCCAGTTCTTCGCCTTTTCTTCTTTCATCTTCATCCTCAGGGCAATTCACACACAAAATACCCAAATTATTGTCTAGTTGATTATTTTCCTTATTATCGTTCTTCTTGATATTAACAATTTCATTCAATTCTTCAACTGAAAGTTTTCTTATATTGCTAATAAGGTTTTTGAGATGTAATTTTCTTCTCATATTGTTCGAATAATTCTTCAGTTTTGCCAATCTTTTTTTCAATATCACCTTGTTATCCATTTTGTTATATTCCCACTTTTTTCAATTTAAAAAAAATATGAAACTATTTTCGTGGCAAATAATCAATGCACAGCCTACTTGATTGAAGTAACTTGAACGTGTGTAAGCACTCTCTACAGGTGGGACCATAGTGCGAGAAAGCATCGAGTAGAATCACAGGAATTCTTCTTCTTCCTCTGTAAGCCTTAACATAACTAAACTAACTGAAGTTATTGCTGAATTGAAATTTGTTTATATACCTTTTCACAAAGGGTCTTCAGAGAAAGTCCATTAAGTACCTATTTATCAATTCTAATGGGTGGTGATTAAAAATTTTTTTCTCAGAAGAATGATATG
Source organism: Harmonia axyridis (assembly GCF_914767665.1). Taxonomy (NCBI): domain Eukaryota; kingdom Metazoa; phylum Arthropoda; class Insecta; order Coleoptera; family Coccinellidae; genus Harmonia; species Harmonia axyridis. The sequence continues at coordinate 28,254,912 of NC_059504.1, read as the reverse complement.
GATTTGAATCATTTTTAATGTTAGCTACAAAATTTCGGGGAAATTTTGAAATTATGATGTGCAACTTACTTTTAGATATTTTGATAAGTTTCATATACACAGCGACGAATTTACCAGCCTGCTGAATATGCTGAAGCCTTGTGCGGTAACTTTTGAAGGTCGACATATAACATATAACAGAATGAGATTATTAACTTTTTATTTTGACTTGAGAAATTAATAAAAAATATTTATACACACACAAAGTACGAATTTGGAGAAAAGATTTCGTAAGGAAATTTATTGTAATGCTTATAGAAATGTTACCTTCTGAAATGTTAGACGTCGTGACTAGTGCGCATAACCGTTATAAAATTTCGACTTTTAAATATCCTAATGACTTTTCTCAGGGTTCCAGAACTCAATTCGGGAAATTAGAAGAATTTCATCAAAAATGAAAAAGTGGAGATGAAACTATCAACTCTAATACCTAATTAAATCTAAAATTACTTATCTAAAAATTTTCCATCTTCAAACGAACTTAAAATTTTTAACCAGCCAATACATTTATTTCAACCTAATATTCCTGAGATGAAAAAACACGTTTTTCCTTTATTATTTCTTCCGATTCCATTTTTTTTCTCACTCAATATAGCGGGCATTCTGGAGTTGACCGGACTTTCATTCCAATTTTTTTGGATTTCTAAGCATTAGAAGTAATTATGTCTAGGCAGGACTGATATTCTCAATCTGTCCATTAGAAATGTTTATCTTAGAAAAGATAAACATATGTAATGGACAGAATGAAAATATCGGTGAAATTTCTATTTCACCGAGATATGGATATCAAGGATAAAAGGATAAAATCCTAAATTGAAGAATAAGATTCAATAGACAATCTCAGAAAGAAGAATTTATTGAAAATTTCAAATGAAAAACTATATACAGTAGAAAAAAATTATACAAATATATACAGAAATATTATAAAGACAAATTTAAATTAATTTAACAATTGTTCATATAATTGGTCTTAATTTATGGAAGCACTATTTGTTATTAACCAATCTGCCATTGATTCTATCGTTTCATCATTATAGCATTTTTTTGCACGATTTGGTAAGGTGTGGTAGAAATAATGTTTTCTTGGTAGAATAACATTTCCTTGTCTCAAAGACACATCATATTGGTTAAATTTGATTACCGGAAATCCATTTTTCATCTGGAATACCGGAAATTCAAGCATTTTTTTGAAAAGGTATGCCCTTTGCAAACATAAATCCAAATGTTCTTTAGCCAGTTCTTCGCCTTTTCTTCTTTCATCTTCATCCTCAGGGCAATTCACACACAAAATATCCAAATTATTGTCTAGTTGATTATTTTCCTTATTATCGTTCTTCTTGATATTAACAATTTCATTCAATTCTTCAACTGAAAGTTTTCTTATATTGCTAATAAGGTTTTTGAGATGTAATGTTCTTCTCATATTGTTCGAATAATTCTTCAGTTTTGCCAATTTTTTTTTCAATATCACCTTGTTATCCATTTTGTTATATTCCCACTTTTTTCAATTTAAAAAAAATATGAAACTATTTTCGTGGCAAATAATCAATGCACAGCCTACTTGATTGAAGTAACTTGAACGTGTGTAAGCACTCTCTACAGGTGGGACCATAGTGCGAGAAAGCATCGAGTAGAATCACAGGAATTCTTCTTCTTCCTCTGTAAGCCTTAACATAACTAAACTAACTGAAGTTATTGCTGAATTGAAATTTGTTTATATACCTTTTCACAAAGGGTCTTCAGAGAAAGTCCATTAAGTACCTATTTATCAATTCTAATGGGTGGTGATTAAAAATTTTTTTCTCAGATGAATGATATGGATTTGAATCATTTTTAATATTAGCTACAAAATTTCGAGGAAATTTTGAAATTATGATGTGCAACTTACTTTTAGATATTTTGATAAGTTTCATATACACAGCGACGAATTTACCAGCCCGCTGAATATGCTGAAGCCTTGTGCGGTAACTTTTGAAGGTCGACATATAACATATAACAGAATGAGATTATTAACTTTTTATTTTGACTTGAGAAATTAATAAAAAATATTTATACACACACAAAGTACGAATTTGGAGAAAAGATTTCGTAAGGAAATTTATTGTAATGCTTATAGAAATGTTACCTTCTGAAATGTTAGACGTCGTGACTAGTGCGCATAACCGTTATAAAATTTCGACTTTTTAATATCCTAATGACTTTTCTCAGGGTTCCAGAACTCAATTCGGGAAATTAGAAGAATTCCATCGAAAATGAAAAAGTGGAAATGAAACTATTAACTCTAATAACTAATTAAATCTAAAATTACTTATCTAAAAATTTTCCATCTTCAAACGAACTTAAAATTTTTAACCAGCCAATACATTTATTTCAACCTAATATTCCTGAGATGAAAAAAACACGTTTTTCCTTTATTATTTCTTCCGATTCCATTTTTTTTCTCACTCAATATAGCGGGCATTCTGGAGTTGACCGCACTTTCATTCCAATTTTTTTGGATTTCTAAGCATTAGAAGTAATTATGTCTAGGCAGGACTGATATTCTCAATCTGTCCATTAGAAATGTTTATCTTAGAAAAGATAAACATATGTAATGGACAGAATGAAAATATCGGTGAAATTTCTATTTCACCGAGATATGGATATCAAGAATAAAAGGATCAAATCCTAAATTGAAGAATAAGATTCAATAGACAATCTCAGAAAGAAGAATTTATTGAAAATTTCAAATGAAAAACTATATACAGTAGAAAAAATTATACAAATATATACAGAAATATTAAAAAGACAAATTCAAATTAATTTAACAATTGTTCATATAATTGGTCATAATTTATGGAAGCACTATTTGTTATTAACCAATCTGCCATTGATTCTATCGTTTCATCATTATAGCATTTTTTTGCACGATTTGGTAAGGTGTGGTAGAAATAATGTTTTCTGGGTAGAATAACATTTCCTTGTCTCAAAGACACATCATATTGGTTAAATTTGATTACCGGAAATCCATTTTTCATCTGGAATACCGGAAATTCAAGCATTTTTTTGAAAAGGTATGCCCTTTGCAAACATAAATTCAAATGTTCTTTAGCCAGTTCTTCGCCTTTTCTTCTTTCATCTTTATCCTCAGGTCAATTCACAAAAAAATACCCAAATTATTGTCTAGTTGATTATTTTCCTTATTATCGTTCTTCTTGATATTAACAATTTCATTCAATTCTTCAACTGAAAGTTTTCTTATATTGCTAATAAGGTTTTTTAGATTTAATGTTCTTCTCATATTGTTCGAATAATTCTTCAGTTTTGCCAATCTTTTTTTCAATATCACCTTGTTATCCATTTTGTTATATTCCCACTTTTTTCAATTTGAAAAAAATATGAAACTATTTTCGTGGCAAATAATCAATGCACAGCCTACTTGATTGAAGTAACTTGAACGTGTGTAAGCACTCTCTACAGGTGGGACCATAGTGCGAGAAAGCATCGAGTAGAATTACAGGAATTCTTCTTCTTCCTCTGTAAGCCTTAACATAACTAAACTAACTGAAGTTATTGCTGAATTGAAATTTGTTTATATACCTTTTCACAAAGGGTCTTCAGAGAAAGTCCATTAAGTACCTATTTATCAATTCTAATGGGTGGTGATTAAAAATTTTTTTCTCAGATGAATGATATGGATTTGAATCATTTTTAATGTTAGCTACAAAATTTCGAGGAAATTTCGAAATTATGATGTGCAACTTACTTTTAGATATTTTGATAAGTTTCATATACACAGCGACGAATTTACCAGCCCGCTGAATATGCTGAAGCCTTGTGCGGTAACTTTTGAAGGTCGACATATAACATATAACAGAATGAGATTATTAACTTTTTATTTTGACTTGAGAAATTAATAAAAAATATTTATACACACACAAAGTACGAATTTGGAGAAAAGATTTCGTAAGGAAATTTATTGTAATGCTTATAGAAATGTTACCTTCTGAAATGTTAGACGTCGTGACTAGTGCGCATAACCGTTATAAAATTTCGACTTTTTAATATCCTAATGACTTTTCTTAGGGTTCCAGAACTCAATTCGGGAAATTAGAAGAATTTCATCAAAAATGAAAAAGTGGAAATGAAACTATTAACTCTAATATCTAATCAAATCTAAAATTACTTATCTAAAAATTTTCCATCTTCAAACGAACTTAAAATTTTTAACCAGCCAATACATTTATTTCAACCTTATATTCCTGAGATGAAAAAAACACGTTTTTCCTTTATTATTTCTTCCGATTCCATTTTTTTTCTCACTCAATATAGCGGGCATTCTGGAGTTGACCGGACTTTCATTCCAATTTTTTTGGATTTCTAAGCATTAGAAGTAATTATGTCTAGGCAGGACTGATATTCTCAATCTGTCCATTAGAAATGTTTATCTTAGAAAAGATAAACATATGTAATGGACAGAATGAAAATATCGGTGAAATTTCTATTTCACCGAGATATGGATATCAAGGATAAAAGGATCATATCCTAAATTGAAGAATAAGATTCAATAGACAATTTCAGAAAGGAGAATTTATTGAAAATTTCAAATGAAAAACTATATACAGTAGAAAAAATTATACAAATATATACAGAAATATTATAAAGACAAATTTAAATTAATTTAACAATTGTTCATATAATTGGTCATAATTTATGGAAGCACTATTTGTTATTAACCAATCTGCCATTGATTCTATCGTTTCATCATTATAGCATTTTTTTGCACGATTTGGTAAGGTGTGGTAGAAATAATGTTTTCTGGGTAGAATAACATTTCCTTGTCTCAAAGACACATCATATTGGTTAAATTTGATTACCGGAAATCCATTTTTCATCTGGAATACCGGAAATTCAAGCATTTTTTTGAAAAGGTATGCCCTTTGCAAACATAAATCCAAATGTTCTTTAGCCAGTTCTTCGCCTTTTCTTCTTTCATCTTCATCCTCAGGGCAATTCACACACAAAATACCCAAATTATTGTCTAGTTGATTATTTTCCTTATTATCGTTCTTCTTGATATTAACAATTTCATTCAATTCTTCAACTGAAAGTTTTCTTATATTGCTAATAAGGTTTTTGAGATGTAATGTTCTTCTCATATTGTTCGAATAATTCTTCAGTTTTGCCAATCTTTTTTTCAATATCACCTTGTTATCCATTTTGTTATATTCCCACTTTTTTCAATTTAAAAAAAATATGAAACTATTTTCGTGGCAAATAATCAATGCACAGCCTACTTGATTGAAGTAACTTGAACGTGTGTAAGCACTCTCTACAGGTGGGACCATAGTGCGAGAAAGCATCGAGTAGAATCACAGGAATTCTTCTTCTTCCTCTGTAAGCCTTAACATAACTAAACTAACTGAAGTTATTGCTGAATTGAAATTTGTTTATATACCTTTTCACAAAGGGTCTTCAGAGAAAGTCCATTAAGTACCTATTTATCAATTCTAATGGGTGGTGATTAAAAATTTTTTTCTCAGAAGAATGATATGGATTTGAATCATTTTTAATGTTAGCTACAAAATTTCGGGGAAATTTTGAAATTATGATGTGCAACTTACTTTTAGATATTTTGATAAGTTTCATATACACAGCGACGAATTTACCAGCCTGCTGAATATGCTGAAGCCTTGTGCGGTAACTTTTGAAGGTCGACATATAACATATAACAGAATGAGATTATTAACTTTTTATTTTGACTTGAGAAATTAATAAAAAATATTTATACACACACAAAGTACGAATTTGGAGAAAAGAATTCGTAAGGAAATTTATTGTAATGCTTATAGAAATGTTACCTTCTGAAATGTTAGACGTCGTGACTAGTGCGCATAACCGTTATAAAATTTCGACTTTTTAATATCCTAATGACTTTTCTCAGGGTTCCAGAACTCAATTCGGGAAATTAGAAGAATTTCATCCAAAATGAAAAAGTGGAAATGAAACTATTAACTCTAATACCTAATTAAATCTAAAATTACTTATCTAAAAATTTTCCATCTTCAAACGAACTTGAAATTTTTAACCAGCCAATACATTTATTTCAACCTAATATTCCTGAGATGAAAAAAACACGTTTTTCCTTTATTATTTCTTCCGATTCCATTTTTTTTCTCACTCAATATAGCGGGCATTCTGGAGTTGACCGGACTTTCATTCCAATTTTTTTGGATTTCTAAGCATTAGAAGTAATTATGTCTAGGCAGGACTGATATTCTCAATCTGTCCATTAGAAATGTTTATCTTAGAAAAGATAAACATATGTAATGGACAGAATGAAAATATCGGTGAAATTTCTATTTCACCGAGATATGGATATCAAGGATAAAAGGATCAAATCCTAAATTGAAGAATAAGATTCAATAGACAATTTCAGAAAGAAGAATTTATTGAAAATTTCAAATGAAAAACTATATATAGTAGAAAAAATTATACAAATATATACAGAAATAATATAAAGACAAATTTGAATTAATTTAACAATTGTTCATATAATTGGTCATAATTTACGGAAGCACTATTTGTTATTAACCAATCTGCCATTGATTCTATCGTTTCATCATTATAGCATTTTTTTGCACGATTTGGTAAGGTGTGGTAGAAATAATGTTTTCTGGGTAGAATAACATTTCCTTGTCTCAAAGACACATCATATTGGTTAAATTTGATTACCGGAAATCCATTTTTCATCTGGAATACCGGAAATTCAAGCATTTTTTTGAAAAGGTATGCCCTTTGCAAACATAAATTCAAATGTTCTTTAGCCAGTTCTTCGCCTTTTCTTCTTTCATTTTCATCCTCAGGGCAATTCACACACAAAATACCCAAATTATTGTCTAGTTGATTATTTTCCTTATTATCGTTCTTCTTGATATTAACAATTTCATTCAATTCTTCAACTGAAAGTTTTCTTATATTGCTAATAAGGTTTTTGAGATGTAATGTTCTTCTCATATTGTTCGAATAATTCTTCAGTTTTGCCAATCTTTTATTCAATATCACCTTGTTATCCATTTTGTTATATTCCCACTTTTTTCAATTTAAAAAAAATATGAAACTATTTTCGTGGCAAATAATCAATGCACAGCCTACTTGATTGAAGTAACTTGAACGTGTGTAAGCACTCTCTACAGGTGGGACCATAGTGCGAGAAAGCATCGAGTAGAATCACAGGAATTCTTCTTCTTCCTCTGTAAGCCTTAACATAACTAAACTAACTGAAGTTATTGCTGAATTGAAATTTGTTTATATACCTTTTCACAAAGGGTCTTCAGAGAAAGTCCATTAAGTACCTATTTATCAATTCTAATGGGTGGTGATTACAAATTTTTTTCTCAGAAGAATGATATGGATTTGAATCATTTTTAATGTTAGCTACAAAATTTCGAGGAAATTTTGAAATTATGATGTGCAACTTACTTTTAGATATTTTGATAAGTTTCATATACACAGCGACGAATTTACCAGCCTGCTGAATATGCTGAAGCCTTGTGCGGTAACTTTTGAAGGTCGACATATAACATATAACAGAATGAGATTATTAACTTTTTATTTTGACTTGAGAAATTAATAAAAAATATTTATACACACACAAAGTACGAATTTGGAGAAAAGATTTCGTAAGGAAATTTATTGTAATGCTTATAGAAATGTTACCTTCTGAAATGTTAGACGTCGTGACTAGTGCGCATAACCGTTATAAAATTTCGACTTTTTAATATCCTAATGACTTTTCTCAGGGTTCCAGAACTCAATTCGGGAAATTAGAAGAATTTCATCAAAAATGAAAAAGTGGAAATGAAACTATTAACTCTAATACCTAATTAAATCTAAAATTACTTATCTAAAAATTTTCCATCTTCAAACGAACTTAAAATTTTTAACCAGCCAATACATTTATTTCAACCTAATATTCCTGAGATGAAAAAAACACGTTTTTCCTTTATTATTTCTTCCGATTCCATTTTTTTTCTCACTCAATATAGCGGGCATTCTGGAGTTGACCGGACTTTCATTCCAATTTTTTTGGATTTCTAAGCATTAGAAGTAATTATGTCTAGGCAGGACTGATATTCTCAATCTGTCCATTAGAAATGTTTATCTTAGAAAAGATAAACATATGTAATGGACAGAATGAAAATATCGGTGAAATTTCTATTTCACCGAGATATGGATATCAAGGATAAAAGGATCAAATCCTAAATTGAAGAATAAGATTCAATAGACAATTTCAGAAAAAAGAATTCATTGAAAATTTCAAATGAAAAACTATATACAGTAGAAAAAATTATACAAATATATACAGAAATATTATAAAGACAAATTTAAATTAATTTAACAATTGTTCATATAATTGGTCATAATTTATGGAAGCACTATTTGTTATTAACCAATCTGCCATTGATTCAATCGTTTCATCATTATAGCATTTTTTTGCACGATTTGGTAAGGTGTGGTAGAAATAATGTTTTCTGGGTAGAATAACATTTCCTTGTCTCAAAGACACATCATATTGGTTAAATTTGATTACCGGAAATCCATTTTTCATCTGGAATACCGGAAATTCAAGCATTTTTTTGAAAAGGTATGCCCTTTGCAAACATAAATTCAAATGTTCTTTAGCCAGTTCTTCGCCGTTTCTTCTTTCATCTTCATCCTCAGGGCAATTCACACACAAAATACCCAAATTATTGTCTAGTTGATTATTTTCCTTATTATCGTTCTTCTTGATATTAACAATTTCATTCAATTCTTCAACTGAAAGTTTTCTTATATTGCTAATAAGGTTTTTGAGATGTAATGTTCTTCTCATATTGTTCGAATAATTTTTCAGTTTTGCCAATCTTTTTTTCAATATCACCTTGTTATCCATTTTGTTATATTCCCACTTTTTTCAATTTAAAAAAAATATGAAACTATTTTCGTGGCAAATAATCAATGCACAGCCTACTTGATTGTAGTAACTTGAACGTGTGTAAGCACTCTCTACAGGTGGGACCATAGTGCGAGAAAGCATCGAGTAGAATCACAGGAATTCTTCTTCTTCCTCTGTAAGCCTCAACATAACTAAACTAACTGAAGTTATTGCTGAATTGAAATTTGTTTATATACCTTTTCACAAAGGGTCTTCAGAGAAAGTCCATTAAGTACCTATTTATCAATTCTAATGGGTGGTGATTAAAAATTTTTTTCTCAGAAGAATGATATGGATTTGAATCATTTTTAATGTTAGCTACAAAATTTCGAGGAAATTTTGAAATTATGATGTGCAACTCACTTTTAGATATTTTGATAAGTTTCATATACACAGCGACGAATTTACCAGCCTGCTGAATATGCTGAAGCCTTGTGCGGTAACTTTTGAAGGTCGACATATAACATATAACAGAATGAGATTATTAACTTTTTATTTTGACTTGAGAAATTAATGAAAAATATTTATACACACACAAAGTACGAATTTGGAGAAAAGATTTCGTAAGGAAATTTATTGTAATGCTTATAGAAATGTTACCTTCTGAAATGTTAGACGTCGTGACTAGTGCGCATAACCGTTATAAAATTTCGACTTTTTAATATCCTAATGACTTTTCTCAGGGTTCCAGAACTCAATTCGGGAAATTAGAAGAATTTCATCAAAAATGAAAAAGTGGAAATGAAACTATTAACTCTAATACCTAATTAAATCTAAAATTACTTATCTAAAAATTTTCCATCTTCAAACGAACTTAAAATTTTCAACCAGATAATACATTTATTTCAACCTAATATTCCTGAGATGAAAAAACACGTTTTTCCTTTATTATTTCTTCCGATTCCATTTTTTTTCTCACTCAATATAGCGGGCATTCTGTAGTTGACCGGACTTTCATTCCAATTTTTTTGGATTTCTAAGCATTAGAAGTAATTATGTCTAGGCAGGACTGATATTCTCAATCTGTCCATTAGAAATGTTTATCTTAGAAAAGATAAACATATGTAATGGACAGAATGAAAATATCGGTGAAATTTCTATTTCACCGAGATATGGATATCAAGGATAAAAGGATCAAATCCTAAATTGAAGAATAAGATTCAATAGACAATTTCAGAAAGAAGAATTTATTGAAAATTTCAAATGAAAAACTATATACAGTAGAAAAAATTATACAAATATATACAGAAATATTAAAAAGACAAATTTAAATTAATTTAACAATTGTTCATATAATTGGTCATAATTTATGGAAGCACTATTTGTTATTAACCAATCTGCCATTGATTCTATCGTTTCATCATTATAGCATTTTTTTGCACGATTTGGTAAGGTGTGGTAGAAATAATGTTTTCTGGGTAGAATAACATTTCCTTGTCTCGAAGACACATCATATTGGTTAAATTTGATTACCGGAAATCCATTTTTCATCTGGAATACCGGAAATTCAAGCTTTTTTTTGAAAAGGTATGCCCTTTGCAAACATAAATCCAAATGTTCTTTAGCCAGTTCTTCGCCTTTTCTTCTTTCATCTTCATCCTCAGGGCAATTCACACACAAAATACCCAAATTATTGTCTAGTTGATTATTTTCCTTATTATCGTTCTTCTTGATATTAACAATTTCATTCAATTCTTCAACTGAAAGTTTTCTTATATTGCTAATAAGGTTTTTGAGATGTAATGTTCTTCTCATATTGTTCGAATAATTCTTCAGTTTTGCCAATCTTTTTTTCAATATCACCTTGTTATCCATTTTGTTATATTCCCACTTTTTTCAATTTAAAAAAAATATGAAACTATTTTCGTGGCAAATAATCAATGCACAGCCTACTTGATTGAAGTAACTTGAACGTGTGTAAGCACTCTCTACAGGTGGGACCATAGTGCGAGAAAGCATCGAGTAGAATCACAGGAATTCTTCTTCTTCCTCTGTAAGCCTCAACATAACTAAACTAACTGAAGTTATTGCTGAATTGAAATTTGTTTATATACCTTTTCACAAAGGGTCTTCAGAGAAAGTCCATTAAGTACCTATTTATCAATTCTAATGGGTGGTGATTAAAAATTTTTTTCTCAGAAGAATGATATGGATTTGAATCATTTTTAATGTTAGCTACAAAATTTCGAGGAAATTTTGAAATTATGATGTGCAACTTACTTTTAGATATTTTGATAAGTTTCATATACACAGCGACGAATTTACCAGCCTGCTGATTATGCTGAAGCCTTGTGCGGTAACTTTTGAAGGTCGACATATAACATATAACAGAATGAGATTATTAACTTTTTATTTTGACTTGAGAAATTAATAAAAAATATTTATACACACACAAAGTACGAATTTGGAGAAAAGATTTCGTAAGGAAATTTATTGTAATGCTTATAGAAATGTTACCTTCTGAAATGTTAGACGTCGTGACTAGTGCGCATAACCGTTATAAAATTTCGACTTTTTAATATCCTAATGACTTTTCTCAGGGTTCCAGAACTCAATTCGGGAAATTAGAAGAATTTCATCAAAAATGAAAAAGTGGAAATGAAACTATTAACTCTAATAACTAATTAAATCTAAAATTACTTATCTAAAAATTTTCCATCTTCAAACGAACTTAAAATTTTTAACCAGCCAATACATTTATTTCAACCTAATATTCCTGAGATGAAAAAAACACGTTTTTCCTTTATTATTTCTTCCGATTCCATTTTTTTTCTCACTCAATATAGCGGGCATTCTGGAGTTGACCGGACTTTCATTCCAATTTTTTTGGATTTCTAAGCATTAGAAGTAATTATGTCTAGGCAGGACTGATATTCTCAATCTGTCCATTAGAAATGTTTATCTTAGAAAAGATAAACATATGTAATGGACAGAATGAAAATATCGGTGAAATTTCTATTTCACCGAGATATGGATATCAAGGATAAAAGGATCAAATCCTAAATTGAAGAATAAGATTCAATAGACAATTTCAGAAAAAAGAATTTATTGAAAATTTCAAATGAAAAACTATATACAGTAGAAAAAATTATACAAATATATACAGAAATATTAAAAAGACAAATTTAAATTAATTTAACAATTGTTCATATAATTGGTCATAATTTATGGAAGCACTATTTGTTATTAACCAATCTGCCATTGATTCTATCGTTTCATCATTATAGCATTTTTTTGCACGATTTGGTAAGGTGTGGTAGAAATAATGTTTTCTGGGTAGAATAACATTTCCTTGTCTCAAAGACACATCATATTGGTTAAATTTGATTACCGAAAATCCATTTTTCATCTGGAATACCGGAAATTCAAGCATTTTTTTGAAAAGGTATGCCCTTTGCAAACATAAATTCAAATGTTCTTTAGCCAGTTCTTCGCCTTTTCTTCTTTCATCTTCATCCTCAGGGCAATTCACACACAAAATACCCAAATTATTGTCTAGTTGATTATTTTCCTTATTATCGTTCTTCTTGATATTAACAATTTCATTCAATTCTTCAACTGAAAGTTTTCTTATATTGCTAATAAGGTTTTTGAGATGTAATGTTCTTCTCATATTGTTCGAATAATTTTTCAGTTTTGCCAATCTTTTTTTCAATATCACCTTGTTATCCATTTTGTTATATTCCCACTTTTTTCAATTTAAAGAAAATATGAAACTATTTTCGTGGCAAATAATCAATGCACAGCCTACTTGATTGAAGTAACTTGAACGTGTGTAAGCACTCTCTACAGGTGGGACCATAGTGCGAGAAAGCATCGAGTAGAATCACAGGAATTCTTCTTCTTCCTCTGTAAGCCTTAACATAACTAAACTAACTGAAGTTATTGCTGAATTGAAATTTGTTTATATACCTTTTCACAAAGGGTCTTCAGAGAAAGTCCATTAAGTACCTATTTATCAATTCTAATGGGTGGTGATTTAAAATTTTTTTCTCAGATGAATGATATGGATTTGAATCATTTTTAATGTTAGCTACAAAATTTCGAGGAAATTTTGAAATTATGATGTGCAACTTACTTTTAGATATTTTGATAAGTTTCATATACACAGCGACGAATTTACCAGCCCGCTGAATATGCTGAAGCCTTGTGCGGTAACTTTTGAAGGTCGACATATAACATATAACAGAATGAGATTATTAACTTTTTATTTTGACTTGAGAAATTAATAAAAAATATTTATACACACACAAAGTACGAATTTGGAGAAAAGATTTCGTAAGGAAATTTATTGTAATGCTTATAGAAATGTTACCTTCTGAAATGTTAGACGTCGTGACTAGTGCGCATAACCGTTATAAAATTTCGACTTTTTAATATCCTAATGACTTTTCTCAGGGTTCCAGAACTCAATTCGGGAAATTAGAAGAATTTCATCAAAAATGAAAAAGTGGAAATGAAACTATTAACTCTAATAACTAATTAAATCTAAAATTACTTATCTAAAAATTTTCCATCTTCAAACGAACTTAAAATTTTTAACCAGCCAATACATTTATTTCAACCTAATATTCCTGAGATGAAAAAAACACGTTTTTCCTTTATTATTTCTTCCGATTCAATTTTTTTTCTCACTCAATATAGCGGGCATTCTGGAGTTGACCGGACTTTCATTCCAATTTTTTTGGATTTCTAAGCATTAGAAGTAATTATGTCTAGGCAGGACTGATATTCTCAATCTGTCCATTAGAAATGTTTATCTTAGAAAAGATAAACATATGTAATGGACAGAATGAAAATATCGGTGAAATTTCTATTTCACCGATATATGGATATCAAGGATAAAAGGATCAAATCCTAAATTGAAGAATAAGATTCAATAGACAATTTCAGAAAGAAGAATTTATTGAAAATTTCAAATGAAAAACTATATACAGTAGAAAAAATTATACAAATATATACAGAAATATTATAAAGACAAATTTAAATTAATTTAACAATTGTTCATATAATTGGTCATAATTTATGGAAGCACTATTTGTTATTAACCAATCTGCCATTGATTCTATCGTTTCATCATTATAGCATTTTTTTGCACGATTTGGTAAGGTGTGGTAGAAATAATGTTTTCTGGGTAGAATAACATTTCCTTGTCTCAAAGACACATCATATTGGTTAAATTTGATTACCGGAAATCCATTTTTCATCTGGAATACCGGAAATTCAAGCTTTTTTTTGAAAAGGTATGCCCTTTGCAAACATAAATCCAAATGTTCTTTAGCCAGTTCTTCGCCTTTTCTTCTTTCATCTTCATCCTCAGGGCAATTCACACACAATATACCCAAATTATTGTCTAGTTGATTATTTTCCTTATTATCGTTCTTCTTGATATTAACAATTTCATTCAATTCTTCAACTGAAAGTTTTCTTATATTGCTAATAAGGTTTTTGAGATGTAATGTTCTTCTCATATTGTTCGAATAATTCTTCAGTTTTGCCAATCTTTTTTTCAATATCACCTTGTTATCCATTTTGTTATATTCCCACTTTTTTCAATTTAAAAAAAATATGAAACTATTTTCGTGGCAAATAATCAATGCACAGCCTACTTGATTGAAGTAACTTGAACGTGTGTAAGCACTCTCTACAGGTGGGACCATAGTGCGAGAAAGCATCGAGTAGAATCACAGGAATTCTTCTTCTTCCTCTGTAAGCCTCAACATAACTAAACTAACTGAAGTTATTGCTGAATTGAAATTTGTTTATATACCTTTTCACAAAGGGTCTTCAGAGAAAGTCCATTAAGTACCTATTTATCAATTCTAATGGGTGGTGATTAAAAATTTTTTTCTCAGAAGAATGATATGGATTTGAATCATTTTTAATGTTAGCTACAAAATTTCGAGGAAATTTTGAAATTATGATGTGCAACTTACTTTTAGATATTTTGATAAGTTTCATATACACAGCGACGAATTTACCAGCCTGCTGATTATGCTGAAGCCTTGTGCGGTAACTTTTGAAGGTCGACATATAACATATAACAGAATGAGATTATTAACTTTTTATTTTGACTTGAGAAATTAATAAAAAATATTTATACACACACAAAGTACGAATTTGGAGAAAAGATTTCGTAAGGAAATTTATTGTAATGCTTATAGAAATGTTACCTTCTGAAATGTTAGACGTCGTGACTAGTGCGCATAACCGTTATAAAATTTCGACTTTTTAATATCCTAATGACTTTTCTCAGGGTTCCAGAACTCAATTCGGGAAATTAGAAGAATTTCATCAAAAATGAAAAAGTGGAAATGAAACTATTAACTCTAATAACTAATTAAATCTAAAATTACTTATCTAAAAATTTTCCATCTTCAAACGAACTTAAAATTTTTAACCAGCCAATACATTTATTTCAACCTAATATTCCTGAGATGAAAAAAACACGTTTTTCCTTTATTATTTCTTCCGATTCCATTTTTTTTCTCACTCAATATAGCGGGCATTCTGGAGTTGACCGGACTTTCATTCCAATTTTTTTGGATTTCTAAGCATTAGAAGTAATTATGTCTAGGCAGGACTGATATTCTCAATCTGTCCATTAGAAATGTTTATCTTAGAAAAGATAAACATATGTAATGGACAGAATGAAAATATCGGTGAAATTTCTATTTCACCGAGATATGGATATCAAGGATAAAAGGATCAAATCCTAAATTGAAGAATAAGATTCAATAGACAATTTCAGAAAGAAGAATTTATTGAAAATTTCAAATGAAAAACTATATACAGTAGAAAAAATTATACAAATAAATACAGAAATATTATAAAAACAAATTTAAATTAATTTAACAATTGTTCATATAATTGGTCATAATTTATGGAAGCACTATTTGTTATTAACCAATCTGCCATTGATTCTATCGTTTCATCATTATAGCATTTTTTTGCACGATTTGGTAAGGTGTGGTAGAAATAATGTTTTCTGGGTAGAATAACATTTCCTTGTCTCAAAGACACATCATATTGGTTAAATTTGATTACCGGAAATCCATTTTTCATCTGGAATACCGGAAATTCAAGCATTTTTTTGAAAAGGTATGCCCTTTGCAAACATAAATCCAAATGTTCTTTAGCCAGTTCTTCGCCTTTTCTTCTTTCATCTTCATCCTCAGGGCAATTCACACACAAAATACCCAAATTATTGTCTAGTTGATTATTTTCCTTATTATCGTTCTTCTTGATATTAACAATTTCATTCAATTCTTCAACTGAAAGTTTTCTTATATTGCTAATAAGGTTTTTGAGATGTAATGTTCTTCTCATATTGTTCGAATAATTTTTCAGTTTTGCCAATCTTTTTTTCAATATCACCTTGTTATCCATTTTGTTATATTCCCACTTTTTTCAATTTAAAGAAAATATGAAACTATTTTCGTGGCAAATAATCAATGCACAGCCTACTTGATTGAAGTTACTTGAACGTGTGTAAGCACTCTCTACAGGTGGGACCATAGTGCGAGAAAGCATCGAGTAGAATCACAGGAATTCTTCTTCTTCCTCTGTAAGCCTTAACATAACTAAACTAACTGAAGTTATTGCTGAATTGAAATTTGTTTATATACCTTTTCACAAAGGGTCTTCAGAGAAAGTCCATTAAGTACCTATTTATCAATTCTAATGGGTGGTGATTTAAAATTTTTTTCTCAGATGAATGATATGGATTTGAATCATTTTTAATGTTAGCTACAAAATTTCGAGGAAATTTTGAAATTATGATGTGCAACTTACTTTTAGATATTTTGATAAGTTTCATATACACAGCGACGAATTTACCAGCCCGCTGAATATGCTGAAGCCTTGTGCGGTAACTTTTGAAGGTCGACATATAACATATAACAGAATGAGATTATTAACTTTTTATTTTGACTTGAGAAATTAATAAAAAATATTTATACACACACAAAGTACGAATTTGGAGAAAAGATTTCGTAAGGAAATTTATTGTAATGCTTATTGAAATGTTACCTTCTGAAATGTTAGACGTCGTGACTAGTGCGCATAACCGTTATAAAATTTCGACTTTTTAATATCCTAATGACTTTTCTCAGGGTTCCAGAACTCAATTCGGGAAATTAGAAGAATTTCATCAAAAATGAAAAAGTGGAAATGAAACTATTAACTCTAATAACTAATTAAATCTAAAATTACTTATCTAAAAATTTTCCATCTTCAAACGAACTTAAAATTTTTAACCAGCCAATACATTTATTTCAACCTAATATTCCTGAGATGAAAAAAACACGTTTTTCCTTTATTATTTCTTCCGATTCAATTTTTTTTCTCACTCAATATAGCGGGCATTCTGGAGTTGACCGGACTTTCATTCCAATTTTTTTGGATTTCTAAGCATTAGAAGTAATTATGTCTAGGCAGGACTGATATTCTCAATCTGTCCATTAGAAATGTTTATCTTAGAAAAGATAAACATATGTAATGGACAGAATGAAAATATCGGTGAAATTTCTATTTCACCGAGATATGGATATCAAGGATAAAAGGATCAAATCCTAAATTGAAAAATAAGATTCAATAGACAATTTCAGAAAGAAGAATTTATTGAAAATTTCAAATGAAAAACTATATACAGTAGAAAAAATTATACAAATATATACAGAAATATTAAAAAGACAAATTTAAATTAATTTAACAATTGTTCATATAATTGGTCATAATTTATGGAAGCACTATTTGTTATTAACCAATCTGCCATTGATTCTATCGTTTCATCATTATAGCATTTTTTTGCACGATTTGGTAAGGTGTGGTAGAAATAATGTTTTCTGGGTAGAATAACATTTCCTTGTCTCAAAGACACATCATATTGGTTAAATTTGATTACCGTAAATCCATTTTTCATCTGGAATACCGGAAATTCAAGCATTTTTTTGAAAAGGTATGCCCTTTGCAAACATAAATCCAAATGTTCTTTAGCCAGTTCTTCGCCTTTTCTTCTTTCATCTTCATCCTCAGGGCAATTCACACACAAAATACCCAAATTATTGTCTAGTTGATTATTTTCCTTATTATCGTTCTTCTTGATATTAACAATTTCATTCAATTCTTCAACTGAAAGTTTTCTTATATTGCTAATAAGGTTTTTGAGATGTAATGTTCTTCTCATATTGTTCGAATAATTCTTCAGTTTTGCCAATCTTTTTTTCAATATCACCTTGTTATCCATTTTGTTATATTCCCACTTTTTTCAATTTAAAAAAAATATGAAACTATTTTCGTGGCAAATAATCAATGCACAGCCTACTTGATTGAAGTAACTTGAACGTGTGTAAGCACTCTCTACAGGTGGGACCATAGTGCGAGAAAGCATCGAGTAGAATCACAGGAATTCTTCTTCTTCCTCTGTAAGCCTTAACATAACTAAACTAACTGAAGTTATTGCTGAATTAAAATTTGTTTATATACCTTTTCACAAAGGGTCTTCAGAGAAAATCCATTAAGTACCTATTTATCAATTCTAATGGGTGGTGATTACAAATTTTTTTCTCAGAAGAATGATATGGATTTGAATCATTTTTAATGTTAGCTACAAAATTTCGAGGAAATTTTGAAATTATGATGTGCAACTTACTTTTAGATATTTTGATAAGTTTCATATACACAGCGACGAATTTACCAGCCTGCTGAATATGCTGAAGCCTTGTGCGGTAACTTTTGAAGGTCGACATATAACATATAACAGAATGAGATTATTAACTTTTTATTTTAACTTGAGAAATAAATAAAAAATATTTATACACACACAAAGTACGAATTTGGAGAAAAGATTTCGTAAGGAAATTTATTGTAATGCTTATAGAAATGTTACCTTCTGAAATGTTAGACGTCGTGACTAGTGCGCATAACCGTTATAAAATTTCGACTTTTTAATATCCTAATGACTTTTCTCAGGGTTCCAGAACTCAATTCGGGAAATTAGAAGAATTTCATCAAAAATGAAAAAGTGGAAATGAAACTATTAACTCTAATACCTAATTAAATCTAAAATTACTTATCTAAAAATTTTCCATCTTCAAACGAACTTAAAATTTTTAACCAGCCAATACATTTATTTCAACCTAATATTCCTGAGATGAAAAAAACACGTTTTTCCTTTATTATTTCTTCCGATTCCATTTTTTTTCTCACTCAATATAGCGGGCATTCTGGAGTTGACCGGACTTTCATTCCAATTTTTTTGGATTTCTAAGCATTAGAAGTAATTATGTCTAGGCAGGACTGATATTCTCAATCTGTCCATTAGAAATGTTTATCTTAGAAAAGATAAACATATGTAATGGACAGAATGAAAATATCGGTGAAATTTCTATTTCACCGAGATATGGATATCAAGGATAAAAGGATCAAATCCTAAATTGAAGAATGAGATTCAATAGACAATTTCAGAAAAAAGAATTTATTGAAAATTTCAAATGAAAAACTATATACAGTAGAAAAAATTATACAAATATATACAGAAATATTAAAAAGACAAATTTAAATTAATTTAACAATTGTTCATATAATTGGTCATAATTTATGGAAGCACTATTTGTTATTAACCAATCTGCCATTGATTCTATCGTTTCATCATTATAGCATTTTTTTGCACGATTTGGTAAGGTGTGGTAGAAATAATGTTTTCTGGGTAGAATAACATTTCCTTGTCTCAAAGACACATCATATTGGTTAAATTTGATTACCGGAAATCCATTTTTCATCTGGAATACCGGAAATTCAAGCATTTTTTTGAAAAGGTATGCCCTTTGCAAACATAAATTCAAATGTTCTTTAGCCAGTTCTTCGCCTTTTCTTCTTTCATCTTCATCCTCAGGGCAATTCACACACAAAATACCCAAATTATTGTCTAGTTGATTATTTTCCTTATTATCGTTCTTCTTGATATTAACAATTTCATTCAATTCTTCAACTGAAAGTTTTCTTATATTGCTAATAAGGTTTTTGAGATGTAATGTTCTTCTCATATTGTTCGAATAATTTTTCAGTTTTGCCAATCTTTTTTTCAATATCACCTTGTTATCCATTTTGTTATATTCCCACTTTTTTCAATTTAAAAAAAATATGAAACTATTTTCGTGGCAAATAATCAATGCACAGCCTACTTGATTGAAGTAACTTGAACGTGTGTAAGCACTCTCTACAGGTGGGACCATAGTGCGAGAAAGCATCGAGTAGAATCACAGGAATTCTTCTTCTTCCTCTGTAAGCCTCAACATAACTAAACTAACTGAAGTTATTGCTGAATTGAAATTTGTTTATATACCTTTTCACAAAGGGTCTTCAGAGAAAGTCCATTAAGTACCTATTTATCAATTCTAATGGGTGGTGATTAAAAATTTTTTTCTCAGAAGAATGATATGGATTTGAATCATTTTTAATGTTAGCTACAAAATTTCGAGGAAATTTTGAAATTATGATGTGCAACTTACTTTTAGATATTTTGATAAGTTTCATATACACAGCGACGAATTTACCAGCCTGCTGATTATGCTGAAGCCTTGTGCGGTAACTTTTGAAGGTCGACATATAACATATAACAGAATGAGATTATCAACTTTTTATTTTGACTTGAGAAATTAATAAAAAATATTTATACACACACAAAGTACGAATTTGGAGAAAAGATTTTGTAAGGAAATTTATTGTAATGCTTATAGAAATGTTACCTTCTGAAATGTTAGACGTCGTGACTAGTGCGCATAACCGTTATAAAATTTCGACTTTTTAATATCCTAATGACTTTTCTCAGGGTTCCAGAACTCAATTCGGGAAATTAGAAGAATTTCATCAAAAATGAAAAAGTGGAAATGAAACTATTAACTCTAATAACTAATTAAATCTAAAATTACTTATCTAAAAATTTTCCATCTTCAAACGAACTTAAAATTTTTAACCAGCCAATACATTTATTTCAACCTAATATTCCTGAGATGAAAAAAACACGTTTTTCCTTTATTATTTCTTCCGATTCCATTTTTTTTCTCACTCAATATAGCGGGCATTCTGGAGTTGACCGGACTTTCATTCCAATTTTTTTGGATTTCTAAGCATTAGAAGTAATTATGTCTAGGCAGGACTGATATTCTCAATCTGTCCATTAGAAATGTTTATCTTAGAAAAGATAAACATATGTAATGGACAGAATGAAAATATCGGTGAAATTTCTATTTCACCGAGATATGGATATCAAGGATAAAAGGATCAAATCCTAAATTGAAGAATAAGATTCAATAGACAATTTCAGAAAGAAGAATTTATTGAAAATTTCAAATGAAAAACTATATACAGTAGAAAAAATTATACAAATATATACAGAAATATTAAAAAGACAAATTTAAATTAATTTAACAATTGTTCATATAATTGGTCATAATTTATGGAAGCACTATTTGTTATTAACCAATCTGCCATTGATTCTATCGTTTCATCATTATAGCATTTTTTTGCACGATTTGGTAAGGTGTGGTAGAAATAATGTTTTCTGGGTAGAATAACATTTCCTTGTCTCAAAGACACATCATATTGGTTAAATTTGATTACCGGAAATCCATTTTTCATCTGGAATACCGGAAATTCAAGCTTTTTTTTGAAAAGGTATGCCCTTTGCAAACATAAATCCAAATGTTCTTTAGCCAGTTCTTCGCCTTTTCTTCTTTCATCTTCATCCTCAGGGCAATTCACACACAAAATACCCAAATTATTGTCTAGTTGATTATTTTCCTTATTATCGTTCTTCTTGATATTAACAATTTCATTCAATTCTTCAACTGAAAGTTTTCTTATATTGCTAATAAGGTTTTTGAGATGTAATGTTCTTCTCATATTGTTCGAATAATTCTTCAGTTTTGCCAATCTTTTTTTCAATATCACCTTGTTATCCATTTTGTTATATTCCCACTTTTTTCAATTTAAAAAAAATATGAAACTATTTTCGTGGCAAATAATCAATGCACAGCCTACTTGATTGAAGTAACTTGAACGTGTGTAAGCACTCTCTACAGGTGGGACCATAGTGCGAGAAAGCATCGAGTAGAATCACAGGAATTCTTCTTCTTCCTCTGTAAGCCTCAACATAACTAAACTAACTGAAGTTATTGCTGAATTGAAATTTGTTTATATACCTTTTCACAAAGGGTCTTCAGAGAAAGTCCATTAAGTACCTATTTATCAATTCTAATGGGTGGTGATTAAAAATTTTTTTCTCAGAAGAATGATATGGATTTGAATCATTTTTAATGTTAGCTACAAAATTTCGAGGAAATTTTGAAATTATGATGTGCAACTTACTTTTAGATATTTTGATAAGTTTCATATACACAGCGACGAATTTACCAGCCCGCTGAATATGCTGAAGCCTTGTGCGGTAACTTTTGAAGGTCGACATATAACATATAACAGAATGAGATTATTAACTTTTTATTTTGACTTGAAAAATTAATAAAAAATATTTATACACACACAAAGTACGAATTTGGAGAAAAGATTTCGTAAGGAAATTTATTGTAATGCTTATAGAAATGTTACCTTCTGAAATGTTAGACGTCGTGACTAGTGCGCATAACCGTTATAAAATTTCGACTTTTTAATATCCTAATGACTTTTCTCAGGGTTCCAGAACTCAATTCGGGAAATTAGAAGAATTTCATCAAAAATGAAAAAGTGGAAATGAAACTATTAACTCTAATAACTAATTAAATCTAAAATTACTTATCTAAAAATTTTCCATCTTCAAACGAACTTAAAATTTTTAACCAGCCAATACATTTATTTCAACCTAATATTCCTGAGATGAAAAAAACACGTTTTTCCTTTATTATTTCTTCCGATTCCATTTTTTTTCTCACTCAATATAGCGGGCATTCTGGAGTTGACCGGACTTTCATTCCAATTTTTTTGGATTTCTAAGCATTAGAAGTAATTATGTCTAGGCAGGACTGATATTCTCAATCTGTCCATTAGAAATGTTTATCTTAGAAAAGATAAACATATGTAATGGACAGAATGAAAATATCGGTGAAATTTCTATTTCACCGAGATATGGATATCAAGGATAAAAGGATCAAATCCTAAATTGAAGAATAAGATTCAATAGACAATTTCAGAAAGAAGAATTTATTGAAAATTTCAAATGAAAAACTATATACAGTAGAAAAAATTATACAAATATATACAGAAATATTAAAAAGACAAATTTAAATTAATTTAACAATTGTTCATATAATTGGTCATAATTTATGGAAGCACTATTTGTTATTAACCAATCTGCCATTGATTCTATCGTTTCATCATTATAGCATTTTTTTGCACGATTTGGTAAGGTGTGGTAGAAATAATGTTTTCTGGGTAGAATAACATTTCCTTGTCTCAAAGACACATCATATTGGTTAAATTTGATTACCGGAAATCCATTTTTCATCTGGAATACCGGAAATTCAAGCTTTTTTTTGAAAAGGTATGCCCTTTGCAAACATAAATCCAAATGTTCTTTAGCCAGTTCTTCGCCTTTTCTTCTTTCATCTTCATCCTCAGGGCAATTCACACACAAAATACCCAAATTATTGTCTAGTTGATTATTTTCCTTATTATCGTTCTTCTTGATATTAACAATTTCATTCAATTCTTCAACTGAAAGTTTTCTTATATTGCTAATAAGGTTTTTGAGATGTAATGTTCTTCTCATATTGTTCGAATAATTCTTCAGTTTTGCCAATCTTTTTTTCAATATCACCTTGTTATCCATTTTGTTATATTCCCACTTTTTTCAATTTAAAAAAAAATATGAAACTATTTTCGTGGCAAATAATCAATGCACAGCCTACTTGATTGAAGTAACTTGAACGTGTGTAAGCACTCTCTACAGGTGGGACCATAGTGCGAGAAAGCATCGAGTAGAATCACAGGAATTCTTCTTCTTCCTCTGTAAGCCTCAACATAACTAAACTAACTGAAGTTATTGCTGAATTGAAATTTGTTTATATACCTTTTCACAAAGGGTCTTCAGAGAAAGTCCATTAAGTACCTATTTATCAATTCTAATGGGTGGTGATTAAAAATTTTTTTCTCAGAAGAATGATATGGATTTGAATCATTTTTAATGTTAGCTACAAAATTTCGAGGAAATTTTGAAATTATGATGTGCA
Organism: Harmonia axyridis; assembly: GCF_914767665.1. Classification (NCBI taxonomy): domain Eukaryota; kingdom Metazoa; phylum Arthropoda; class Insecta; order Coleoptera; family Coccinellidae; genus Harmonia; species Harmonia axyridis. The sequence goes on along the minus strand of NC_059504.1, from coordinate 28,230,696 downwards.
ACTTACTTTTAGATATTTTGATAAGTTTCATATACACAGCGACGAATTTACCAGCCTGCTGATTATGCTGAAGCCTTGTGCGGTAACTTTTGAAGGTCGACATATAACATATAACAGAATGAGATTATTAACTTTTTATTTTGACTTGAGAAATTAATAAAAAATATTTATACACACACAAAGTACGAATTTGGAGAAAAGATTTCGTAAGGAAATTTATTGTAATGCTTATAGAAATGTTACCTTCTGAAATGTTAGACGTCGTGACTAGTGCGCATAACCGTTATAAAATTTCGACTTTTTAATATCCTAATGACTTTTCTCAGGGTTCCAGAACTCAATTCGGGAAATTAGAAGAATTTCATCAAAAATGAAAAAGTGGAAATGAAACTATTAACTCTAATAACTAATTAAATCTAAAATTACTTATCTAAAAATTTTCCATCTTCAAACGAACTTAAAATTTTTAACCAGCCAATACATTTATTTCAACCTAATATTCCTGAGATGAAAAAAACACGTTTTTCCTTTATTATTTCTTCCGATTCCATTTTTTTTCTCACTCAATATAGCGGGCATTCTGGAGTTGACCGGACTTTCATTCCAATTTTTTTGGATTTCTAAGCATTAGAAGTAATTATGTCTAGGCAGGACTGATATTCTCAATCTGTCCATTAGAAATGTTTATCTTAGAAAAGATAAACATATGTAATGGACAGAATGAAAATATCGGTGAAATTTCTATTTCACCGAGATATGGATATCAAGGATAAAAGGATCAAATCCTAAATTGAAGAATAAGATTCAATAGACAATTTCAGAAAGAAGAATTTATTGAAAATTTCAAATGAAAAACTATATACAGTAGAAAAAATTATACAAATATATACAGAAATATTAAAAAGACAAATTTAAATTAATTTAACAATTGTTCATATAATTGGTCATAATTTATGGAAGCACTATTTGTTATTAACCAATCTGCCATTGATTCTATCGTTTCATCATTATAGCATTTTTTTGCACGATTTGGTAAGGTGTGGTAGAAATAATGTTTTCTGGGTAGAATAACATTTCCTTGTCTCAAAGACACATCATATTGGTTAAATTTGATTACCGGAAATCCATTTTTCATCTGGAATACCGGAAATTCAAGCATTTTTTTGAAAAGGTATGCCCTTTGCAAACATAAATCCAAATGTTCTTTAGCCAGTTCTTCGCCTTTTCTTCTTTCATCTTCATCCTCAGGGCAATTCACACACAAAATACCCAAATTATTGTCTAGTTGATTATTTTCCTTATTATCGTTCTTCTTGATATTAACAATTTCATTCAATTCTTCAACTGAAAGTTTTCTTATATTGCTAATAAGGTTTTTGAGATGTAATGTTCTTCTCATATTGTTCGAATAATTCTTCAGTTTTGCCAATCTTTTTTTCAATATCACCTTGTTATCCATTTTGTTATATTCCCACTTTTTTCAATTTAAAAAAAATATGAAACTATTTTCGTGGCAAATAATCAATGCACAGCCTACTTGATTGAAGTAACTTGAACGTGTGTAAGCACTCTCTACAGGTGGGACCATAGTGCGAGAAAGCATCGAGTAGAATCACAGGAATTCTTCTTCTTCCTCTGTAAGCCTCAACATAACTAAACTAACTGAAGTTATTGCTGAATTGAAATTTGTTTATATACCTTTTCACAAAGGGTCTTCAGAGAAAGTCCATTAAGTACCTATTTATCAATTCTAATGGGTGGTGATTAAAAATTTTTTTCTCAGAAGAATGATATGGATTTGAATCATTTTTAATGTTAGCTACAAAATTTCGAGGAAATTTTGAAATTATGATGTGCAACTTACTTTTAGATATTTTGATAAGTTTCATATACACAGCGACGAATTTACCAGCCTGCTGATTATGCTGAAGCCTTGTGCGGTAACTTTTGAAGGTCGACATATAACATATAACAGAATGAGATTATTAACTTTTTATTTTGACTTGAGAAATTAATAAAAAATATTTATACACACACAAAGTACGAATTTGGAGAAAAGATTTCGTAAGGAAATTTATTGTAATGCTTATAGAAATGTTACCTTCTGAAATGTTAGACGTCGTGACTAGTGCGCATAACCGTTATAAAATTTCGACTTTTTAATATCCTAATGACTTTTCTCAGGGTTCCAGAACTCAATTCGGGAAATTAGAAGAATTTCATCAAAAATGAAAAAGTGGAAATGAAACTATTAACTCTAATAACTAATTAAATCTAAAATTACTTATCTAAAAATTTTCCATCTTCAAACGAACTTAAAATTTTTAACCAGCCAATACATTTATTTCAACCTAATATTCCTGAGATGAAAAAAACACGTTTTTCCTTTATTATTTCTTCCGATTCCATTTTTTTTCTCACTCAATATAGCGGGCATTCTGGAGTTGACCGGACTTTCATTCCAATTTTTTTGGATTTCTAAGCATTAGAAGTAATTATGTCTAGGCAGGACTGATATTCTCAATCTGTCCATTAGAAATGTTTATCTTAGAAAAGATAAACATATGTAATGGACAGAATGAAAATATCGGTGAAATTTCTATTTCACCGAGATATGGATATCAAGGATAAAAGGATCAAATCCTAAATTGAAGAATAAGATTCAATAGACAATTTCAGAAAGAAGAATTTATTGAAAATTTCAAATGAAAAACTATATACAGTAGAAAAAATTATACAAATATATACAGAAATATTATAAAGACAAATTTAAATTAATTTAACAATTGTTCATATAATTGGTCATAATTTATGGAAGCACTATTTGTTATTAACCAATCTGCCATTCATTCTATCGTTTCATCATTATAGCATTTTTTTGCACGATTTGGTAAGGTGTGGTAGAAATAATGTTTTCTGGGTAGAATAACATTTCCTTGTCTCAAAGACACATCATATTGGTTAAATTTGATTACCGGAAATCCATTTTTCATCTGGAATACCGGAAATTCAAGCTTTTTTTTGAAAAGGTATGCCCTTTGCAAACATAAATCCAAATGTTCTTTAGCCAGTTCTTCGCCTTTTCTTCTTTCATCTTCATCCTCAGGGCAATTCACACACAAAATACCCAAATTATTGTCTAGTTGATTATTTTCCTTATTATCGTTCTTCTTGATATTAACAATTTCATTCAATTCTTCAACTGAAAGTTTTCTTATATTGCTAATAAGGTTTTTGAGATGTAATGTTCTTCTCATATTGTTCGAATAATTCTTCAGTTTTGCCAATCTTTTTTTCAATACCACCTTGTTATCCATTTTGTTATATTCCCACTTTTTTCAATTTAAAAAAAATATGAAACTATTTTCGTGGCAAATAATCAATGCACAGCCTACTTGATTGAAGTAACTTGAACGTGTGTAAGCACTCTCTACAGGTGGGACCATAGTGCGAGAAAGCATCGAGTAGAATCACAGGAATTCTTCTTCTTCCTCTGTAAGCCTCAACATAACTAAACTAACTGAAGTTATTGCTGAATTGAAATTTGTTTATATACCTTTTCACAAAGGGTCTTCAGAGAAAGTCCATTAAGTACCTATTTATCAATTCTAATGGGTGGTGATTAAAAATTTTTTTCTCAGAAGAATGATATGGATTTGAATCATTTTTAATGTTAGCTACAAAATTTCGAGGAAATTTTGAAATTATGATGTGCAACTTACTTTTAGATATTTTGATAAGTTTCATATACACAGCGACGAATTTACCAGCCTGCTGATTATGCTGAAGCCTTGTGCGGTAACTTTTGAAGGTCGACATATAACATATAACAGAATGAGATTATTAACTTTTTATTTTGACTTGAGAAATTAATAAAAAATATTTATACACACACAAAGTACGAATTTGGAGAAAAGATTTCGTAAGGAAATTTATTGTAATGCTTATAGAAATGTTACCTTCTGAAATGTTAGACGTCGTGACTAGTGCGCATAACCGTTATAAAATTTCGACTTTTTAATATCCTAATGACTTTTCTCAGGGTTCCAGAACTCAATTCGGGAAATTAGAAGAATTTCATCAAAAATGAAAAAGTGGAAATGAAACTATTAACTCTAATAACTAATTAAATCTAAAATTACTTATCTAAAAATTTTCCATCTTCAAACGAACTTAAAATTTTTAACCAGCCAATACATTTATTTCAACCTAATATTCCTGAGATGAAAAAAACACGTTTTTCCTTTATTATTTCTTCCGATTCCATTTTTTTTCTCACTCAATATAGCGGGCATTCTGGAGTTGACCGGACTTTCATTCCAATTTTTTTGGATTTCTAAGCATTAGAAGTAATTATGTCTAGGCAGGACTGATATTCTCAATCTGTCCATTAGAAATGTTTATCTTAGAAAAGATAAACATATGTAATGGACAGAATGAAAATATCGGTGAAATTTCTATTTCACCGAGATATGGATATCAAGGATAAAAGGATCAAATCCTAAATTGAAGAATAAGATTCAATAGACAATTTCAGAAAGAAGAATTTATTGAAAATTTCAAATGAAAAACTATATACAGTAGAAAAAATTATACAAATATATACAGAAATATTAAAAAGACAAATTTAAATTAATTTAACAATTGTTCATATAATTGGTCATAATTTATGGAAGCACTATTTGTTATTAACCAATCTGCCATTGATTCTATCGTTTCATCATTATAGCATTTTTTTGCACGATTTGGTAAGGTGTGGTAGAAATAATGTTTTCTGGGTAGAATAACATTTCCTTGTCTCAAAGACACATCATATTGGTTAAATTTGATTACCGGAAATCCATTTTTCATCTGGAATACCGGAAATTCAAGCTTTTTTTTGAAAAGGTATGCCCTTTGCAAACATAAATCCAAATGTTCTTTAGCCAGTTCTTCGCCTTTTCTTCTTTCATCTTCATCCTCAGGGCAATTCACACACAAAATACCCAAATTATTGTCTAGTTGATTATTTTCCTTATTATCGTTCTTCTTGATATTAACAATTTCATTCAATTCTTCAACTGAAAGTTTTCTTATATTGCTAATAAGGTTTTTGAGATGTAATGTTCTTCTCATATTGTTCGAATAATTCTTCAGTTTTGCCAATCTTTTTTTCAATATCACCTTGTTATCCATTTTGTTATATTCCCACTTTTTTCAATTTAAAAAAAATATGAAACTATTTTCGTGGCAAATAATCAATGCACAGCCTACTTGATTGAAGTAACTTGAACGTGTGTAAGCACTCTCTACAGGTGGGACCATAGTGCGAGAAAGCATCGAGTAGAATCACAGGAATTCTTCTTCTTCCTCTGTAAGCCTCAACATAACTAAACTAACTGAAGTTATTGCTGAATTGAAATTTGTTTATATACCTTTTCACAAAGGGTCTTCAGAGAAAGTCCATTAAGTACCTATTTATCAATTCTAATGGGTGGTGATTAAAAATTTTTTTCTCAGAAGAATGATATGGATTTGAATCATTTTTAATGTTAGCTACAAAATTTCGAGGAAATTTTGAAATTATGATGTGCAACTTACTTTTAGATATTTTGATAAGTTTCATATACACAGCGACGAATTTACCAGCCTGCTGATTATGCTGAAGCCTTGTGCGGTAACTTTTGAAGGTCGACATATAACATATAACAGAATGAGATTATTAACTTTTTATTTTGACTTGAGAAATTAATAAAAAATATTTATACACACACAAAGTACGAATTTGGAGAAAATATTTCGTAAGGAAATTTATTGTAATGCTTATAGAAATGTTACCTTCTGAAATGTTAGACGTCGTGACTAGTGCGCATAACCGTTATAAAATTTCGACTTTTTAATATCCTAATGACTTTTCTCAGGGTTCCAGAACTCAATTCGGGAAATTAGAAGAATTTCATCAAAAATGAAAAAGTGGAAATGAAACTATTAACTCTAATAACTAATTAAATCTAAAATTACTTATCTAAAAATTTTCCATCTCCAAACGAACTTAAAATTTTTAACCAGCCAATACATTTATTTCAACCTAATATTCCTGAGATGAAAAAAACACGTTTTTCCTTTATTATTTCTTCCGATTCCATTTTTTTTCTCACTCAATATAGCGGGCATTCTGGAGTTGACCGGACTTTCATTCCAATTTTTTTGGATTTCTAAGCATTAGAAGTAATTATGTCTAGGCAGGACTGATATTCTCAATCTGTCCATTAGAAATGTTTATCTTAGAAAAGATAAACATATGTAATGGACAGAATGAAAATATCGGTGAAATTTCTATTTCACCGAGATATGGATATCAAGGATAAAAGGATCAAATCCTAAATTGAAGAATAAGATTCAATAGACAATTTCAGAAAGAAGAATTTATTGAAAATTTCAAATGAAAAACTATATACAGTAGAAAAAATTATACAAATATATACAGAAATATTAAAAAGACAAATTTAAATTAATTTAACAATTGTTCATATAATTGGTCATAATTTATGGAAGCACTATTTGTTATTAACCAATCTGCCATTGATTCTATCGTTTCATCATTAAAGCATTTTTTTGCACGATTTGGTAAGGTGTGGTAGAAATAATGTTTTCTGGGTAGAATAACATTTCCTTGTCTCAAAGACACATCATATTGGTTAAATTTGATTACCGGAAATCCATTTTTCATCTGGAATACCGGAAATTCAAGCTTTTTTTTGAAAAGGTATGCCCTTTGCAAACATAAATCCAAATGTTCTTTAGCCAGTTCTTCGCCTTTTCTTCTTTCATCTTCATCCTCAGGGCAATTCACACACAAAATACCCAAATTATTGTCTAGTTGATTATTTTCCTTATTATCGTTCTTCTTGATATTAACAATTTCATTCAATTCTTCAACTGAAAGTTTTCTTATATTGCTAATAAGGTTTTTGAGATGTAATGTTCTTCTCATATTGTTCGAATAATTCTTCAGTTTTGCCAATCTTTTTTTCAATATCACCTTGTTATCCATTTTGTTATATTCCCACTTTTTTCAATTTAAAAAAAATATGAAACTATTTTCGTGGCAAATAATCAATGCACAGCCTACTTGATTGAAGTAACTTGAACGTGTGTAAGCACTCTCTACAGGTGGGACCATAGTGCGAGAAAGCATCGAGTAGAATCACAGGAATTCTTCTTCTTCCTCTGTAAGCCTTAACATAACTAAACTAACTGAAGTTATTGCTGAATTGAAATTTGTTTATATACCTTTTCACAAAGGGTCTTCAGAGAAAGTCCATTAAGTACCTATTTATCAATTCTAATGGGTGGTGATTACAAATTTTTTTCTCAGAAGAATGATATGGATTTGAATCATTTTTAATGTTAGCTACAAAATTTCGAGGAAATTTTGAAATTATGATGTGCAACTTACTTTTAGATATTTTGATAAGTTTCATATACACAGCGACGAATTTACCAGCCTGCTGAATATGCTGAAGCCTTGTGCGGTAACTTTTGAAGGTCGACATATAACATATAACAGAATGAGATTATTAACTTTTTATTTTGACTTGAGAAATTAATGAAAAATATTTATACACACACAAAGTACGAATTTGGAGAAAAGATTTCGTAAGGAAATTTATTGTAATGCTTATAGAAATGTTACCTTCTGAAATGTTAGACGTCGTGACTAGTGCGCATAACCGTTATAAAATTTCGACTTTTTAATATCCTAATGACTTTTCTCAGGGTTCCAGAACTCAATTCGGGAAATTAGAAGAATTTCATCAAAAATGAAAAAGTGGAAATGAAACTATTAACTCTAATACCTAATTAAATCTAAAATTACTTATCTAAAAATTTTCCATCTTCAAACGAACTTAAAATTTTTAACCAGCCAATACATTTATTTCAACCTAATATTCCTGAGATGAAAAAAACACGTTTTTCCTTTATTATTTCTTCCGATTCCATTTTTTTTCTCACTCAATATAGCGGGCATTCTGGAGTTGACCGGACTTTCATTCCAATTTTTTTGGATTTCTAAGCATTAGAAGTAATTATGTCTAGGCAGGACTGATATTCTCAATCTGTCCATTAGAAATGTTTATCTTAGAAAAGATAAACATATGTAATGGACAGAATGAAAATATCGGTGAAATTTCTATTTCACCGAGATATGGATATCAAGGATAAAAGGATCAAATCCTAAATTGAAGAATAAGATTCAATAGACAATTTCAGAAAGAAGAATTTATTGAAAATTTCAAATGAAAAACTATATACAGTAGAAAAAATTATACAAATATATACAGAAATATTATAAAGACAAATTTAAATTAATTTAACAATTGTTCATATAATTGGTCATAATTTATGGAAGCACTATTTGTTATTAACCAATCTGCCATTGATTCTATCGTTTCATCATTATAGCATTTTTTTGCACGATTTGGTAAGGTGTGGTAGAAATAATGTTTTCTGGGTAGAATAACATTTCCTTGTCTCAAAGACACATCATATTGGTTAAATTTGATTACCGGAAATCCATTTTTCATCTGGAATACCGGAAATTCAAGCTTTTTTTTGAAAAGGTATGCCCTTTGCAAACATAAATCCAAATGTTCTTTAGCCAGTTCTTCGCCTTTTCTTCTTTCATCTTCATCCTCAGGGCAATTCACACACAAAATACCCAAATTATTGTCTAGTTGATTATTTTCCTTATTATCGTTCTTCTTGATATTAACAATTTCATTCAATTCTTCAACTGAAAGTTTTCTTATATTGCTAATAAGGTTTTTGAGATGTAATGTTCTTCTCATATTGTTCGAATAATTCTTCAGTTTTGCCAATCTTTTTTTCAATATCACCTTGTTATCCATTTTGTTATATTCCCACTTTTTTCAATTTAAAAAAAATATGAAACTATTTTCGTGGCAAATAATCAATGCACAGCCTACTTGATTGAAGTAACTTGAACGTGTGTAAGCACTCTCTACAGGTGGGACCATAGTGCGAGAAAGCATCGAGTAGAATCACAGGAATTCTTCTTCTTCCTCTGTAAGCCTTAACATAACTAAACTAACTGAAGTTATTGCTGAATTGAAATTTGTTTATATACCTTTTCACAAAGGGTCTTCAGAGAAAGTCCATTAAGTACCTATTTATCAATTCTAATGGGTGGTGATTACAAATTTTTTTCTCAGAAGAATGATATGGATTTGAATCATTTTTAATGTTAGCTACAAAATTTCGAGGAAATTTTGAAATTATGATGTGCAACTTACTTTTAGATATTTTGATAAGTTTCATATACACAGCGACGAATTTACCAGCCTGCTGAATATGCTGAAGCCTTGTGCGGTAACTTTTGAAGGTCGTCATATAACATATAACAGAATGAGATTATTAACTTTTTATTTTGACTTGAGAAATTAATGAAAAATATTTATACACACACAAAGTACGAATTTGGAGAAAAGATTTCGTAAGGAAATTTATTGTAATGCTTATAGAAATGTTACCTTCTGAAATGTTAGACGTCGTGACTAGTGCGCATAACCGTTATAAAATTTCGACTTTTTAATATCCTAATGACTTTTCTCAGGGTTCCAGAACTCAATTCGGGAAATTAGAAGAATTTCATCAAAAATGAAAAAGTGGAAATGAAACTATTAACTCTAATACCTAATTAAATCTAAAATTACTTATCTAAAAATTTTCCATCTTCAAACGAACTTAAAATTTTTAACCAGCCAATACATTTATTTCAACCTAATATTCCTGAGATGAAAAAAACACGTTTTTCCTTTATTATTTCTTCCGATTCCATTTTTTTTCTCACTCAATATAGCGGGCATTCTGGAGTTGACCGGACTTTCATTCCAATTTTTTTGGATTTCTAAGCATTAGAAGTAATTATGTCTAGGCAGGACTGATATTCTCAATCTGTCCATTAGAAATGTTTATCTTAGAAAAGATAAACATATGTAATGGACAGAATGAAAATATCGGTGAAATTTCTATTTCACCGAGATATGGATATCAAGGATAAAAGGATCAAATCCTAAATTGAAGAATAAGATTCAATAGACAATTTCAGAAAGAAGAATTTATTGAAAATTTCAAATGAAAAACTATATACAGTAGAAAAAATTATACAAATATATACAGAAATATTATAAAGACAAATTTAAATTAATTTAACAATTGTTCATATAATTGGTCATAATTTATGGAAGCACTATTTGTTATTAACCAATCTGCCATTGATTCTATCGTTTCATCATTATAGCATTTTTTTGCACGATTTGGTAAGGTGTGGTAGAAATAATGTTTTCTGGGTAGAATAACATTTCCTTGTCTCAAAGACACATCATATTGGTTAAATTTGATTACCGGAAATCCATTTTTCATCTGGAATACCGGAAATTCAAGCTTTTTTTTGAAAAGGTATGCCCTTTGCAAACATAAATCCAAATGTTCTTTAGCCAGTTCTTCGCCTTTTCTTCTTTCATCTTCATCCTCAGGGCAATTCACACACAAAATACCCAAATTATTGTCTAGTTGATTATTTTCCTTATTATCGTTCTTCTTGATATTAACAATTTCATTCAATTCTTCAACTGAAAGTTTTCTTATATTGCTAATAAGGTTTTTGAGATGTAATGTTCTTCTCATATTGTTCGAATAATTCTTCAGTTTTGCCAATCTTTTTTTCAATATCACCTTGTTATCCATTTTGTTATATTCCCACTTTTTTCAATTTAAAAAAAATATGAAACTATTTTCGTGGCAAATAATCAATGCACAGCCTACTTGATTGAAGTAACTTGAACGTGTGTAAGCACTCTCTACAGGTGGGACCATAGTGCGAGAAAGCATCGAGTAGAATCACAGGAATTCTTCTTCTTCCTCTGTAAGCCTTAACATAACTAAACTAACTGAAGTTATTGCTGAATTGAAATTTGTTTATATACCTTTTCACAAAGGGTCTTCAGAGAAAGTCCATTAAGTACCTATTTATCAATTCTAATGGGTGGTGATTACAAATTTTTTTCTCAGAAGAATGATATGGATTTGAATCATTTTTAATGTTAGCTACAAAATTTCGAGGAAATTTTGAAATTATGATGTGCAACTTACTTTTAGATATTTTGATAAGTTTCATATACACAGCGACGAATTTACCAGCCTGCTGAATATGCTGAAGCCTTGTGCGGTAACTTTTGAAGGTCGACATATAACATATAACAGAATGAGATTATTAACTTTTTATTTTGACTTGAGAAATTAATGAAAAATATTTATACACACACAAAGTACGAATTTGGAGAAAAGATTTCGTAAGGAAATTTATTGTAATGCTTATAGAAATGTTACCTTCTGAAATGTTAGACGTCGTGACTAGTGCGCATAACCGTTATAAAATTTCGACTTTTTAATATCCTAATGACTTTTCTCAGGGTTCCAGAACTCAATTCGGGAAATTAGAAGAATTTCATCAAAAATGAAAAAGTGGAAATGAAACTATTAACTCTAATACCTAATTAAATCTAAAATTACTTATCTAAAAATTTTCCATCTTCAAACGAACTTAAAATTTTTAACCAGCCAATACATTTATTTCAACCTAATATTCCTGAGATGAAAAAAACACGTTTTTCCTTTATTATTTCTTCCGATTCCATTTTTTTTCTCACTCAATATAGCGGGCATTCTGGAGTTGACCGGACTTTCATTCCAATTTTTTTGGATTTCTAAGCATTAGAAGTAATTATGTCTAGGCAGGACTGATATTCTCAATCTGTCCATTAGAAATGTTTATCTTAGAAAAGATAAACATATGTAATGGACAGAATGAAAATATCGGTGAAATTTCTATTTCACCGAGATATGGATATCAAGGATAAAAGGATCAAATCCTAAATTGAAGAATAAGATTCAATAGACAATTTCAGAAAGAAGAATTTATTGAAAATTTCAAATGAAAAACTATATACAGTAGAAAAAATTATACAAATATATACAGAAATATTATAAAGACAAATTTAAATTAATTTAACAATTGTTCATATAATTGGTCATAATTTATGGAAGCACTATTTGTTATTAACCAATCTGCCATTGATTCTATCGTTTCATCATTATAGCATTTTTTTGCACGATTTGGTAAGGTGTGGTAGAAATAATGTTTTCTGGGTAGAATAACATTTCCTTGTCTCAAAGACACATCATATTGGTTAAATTTGATTACCGGAAATCCATTTTTCATCTGGAATACCGGAAATTCAAGCTTTTTTTTGAAAAGGTATGCCCTTTGCAAACATAAATCCAAATGTTCTTTAGCCAGTTCTTCGCCTTTTCTTCTTTCATCTTCATCCTCAGGGCAATTCACACACAAAATACCCAAATTATTGTCTAGTTGATTATTTTCCTTATTATCGTTCTTCTTGATATTAACAATTTCATTCAATTCTTCAACTGAAAGTTTTCTTATATTGCTAATAAGGTTTTTGAGATGTAATGTTCTTCTCATATTGTTCGAATAATTCTTCAGTTTTGCCAATCTTTTTTTCAATATCACCTTGTTATCCATTTTGTTATATTCCCACTTTTTTCAATTTAAAAAAAATATGAAACTATTTTCGTGGCAAATAATCAATGCACAGCCTACTTGATTGAAGTAACTTGAACGTGTGTAAGCACTCTCTACAGGTGGGACCATAGTGCGAGAAAGCATCGAGTAGAATCACAGGAATTCTTCTTCTTCCTCTGTAAGCCTTAACATAACTAAACTAACTGAAGTTATTGCTGAATTGAAATTTGTTTATATACCTTTTCACAAAGGGTCTTCAGAGAAAGTCCATTAAGTACCTATTTATCAATTCTAATGGGTGGTGATTACAAATTTTTTTCTCAGAAGAATGATATGGATTTGAATCATTTTTAATGTTAGCTACAAAATTTCGAGGAAATTTTGAAATTATGATGTGCAACTTACTTTTAGATATTTTGATAAGTTTCATATACACAGCGACGAATTTACCAGCCTGCTGAATATGCTGAAGCCTTGTGCGGTAACTTTTGAAGGTCGACATATAACATATAACAGAATGAGATTATTAACTTTTTATTTTGACTTGAGAAATTAATGAAAAATATTTATACACACACAAAGTACGAATTTGGAGAAAAGATTTCGTAAGGAAATTTATTGTAATGCTTATAGAAATGTTACCTTCTGAAATGTTAGACGTCGTGACTAGTGCGCATAACCGTTATAAAATTTCGACTTTTTAATATCCTAATGACTTTTCTCAGGGTTCCAGAACTCAATTCGGGAAATTAGAAGAATTTCATCAAAAATGAAAAAGTGGAAATGAAACTATTAACTCTAATACCTAATTAAATCTAAAATTACTTATCTAAAAATTTTCCATCTTCAAACGAACTTAAAATTTTTAACCAGCCAATACATTTATTTCAACCTAATATTCCTGAGATGAAAAAAACACGTTTTTCCTTTATTATTTCTTCCGATTCCATTTTTTTTCTCACTCAATATAGCGGGCATTCTGGAGTTGACCGGACTTTCATTCCAATTTTTTTGGATTTCTAAGCATTAGAAGTAATTATGTCTAGGCAGGACTGATATTCTCAATCTGTCCATTAGAAATGTTTATCTTAGAAAAGATAAACATATGTAATGGACAGAATGAAAATATCGGTGAAATTTCTATTTCACCGAGATATGGATATCAAGGATAAAAGGATCAAATCCTAAATTGAAGAATAAGATTCAATAGACAATTTCAGAAAGAAGAATTTATTGAAAATTTCAAATGAAAAACTATATACAGTAGAAAAAATTATACAAATATATACAGAAATATTATAAAGACAAATTTAAATTAATTTAACAATTGTTCATATAATTGGTCATAATTTATGGAAGCACTATTTGTTATTAACCAATCTGCCATTGATTCTATCGTTTCATCATTATAGCATTTTTTTGCACGATTTGGTAAGGTGTGGTAGAAATAATGTTTTCTGGGTAGAATAACATTTCCTTGTCTCAAAGACACATCATATTGGTTAAATTTGATTACCGGAAATCCATTTTTCATCTGGAATACCGGAAATTCAAGCTTTTTTTTGAAAAGGTATGCCCTTTGCAAACATAAATCCAAATGTTCTTTAGCCAGTTCTTCGCCTTTTCTTCTTTCATCTTCATCCTCAGGGCAATTCACACACAAAATACCCAAATTATTGTCTAGTTGATTATTTTCCTTATTATCGTTCTTCTTGATATTAACAATTTCATTCAATTCTTCAACTGAAAGTTTTCTTATATTGCTAATAAGGTTTTTGAGATGTAATGTTCTTCTCATATTGTTCGAATAATTCTTCAGTTTTGCCAATCTTTTTTTCAATATCACCTTGTTATCCATTTTGTTATATTCCCACTTTTTTCAATTTAAAAAAAATATGAAACTATTTTCGTGGCAAATAATCAATGCACAGCCTACTTGATTGAAGTAACTTGAACGTGTGTAAGCACTCTCTACAGGTGGGACCATAGTGCGAGAAAGCATCGAGTAGAATCACAGGAATTCTTCTTCTTCCTCTGTAAGCCTCAACATAACTAAACTAACTGAAGTTATTGCTGAATTGAAATTTGTTTATATACCTTTTCACAAAGGGTCTTCAGAGAAAGTCCATTAAGTACCTATTTATCAATTCTAATGGGTGGTGATTAAAAATTTTTTCTCAGAAGAATGATATGGATTTGAATCATTTTTAATGTTAGCTACAAAATTTCGAGGAAATTTTGAAATTATGATGTGCAACTTACTTTTAGATATTTTGATAAGTTTCATATACACAGCGACGAATTTACCAGCCCGCTGAATATGCTGAAGCCTTGTGCGGTAACTTTTGAAGGTCGACATATAACATATAACAGAATGAGATTATTAACTTTTTATTTTGACTTGAGAAATGAATAAAAAATATTTATACACACACAATGTACGAATTTGGAGAAAAGATTTCGTAAAGAAATTTATTGTAATGCTTATAGAAATGTTACCTTCTGAAATGTTAGACGTCGTGACTAGTGCGCATAACCGTTATAAAATTTCGACTTTTTAATATCCTAATGACTTTTCTCAGGGTTCCAGAACTCAATTCGGGAAATTAGAAGAATTTCATCAAAAATGAAAAAGTGGAAATGAAACTATTAACTCTAATAACTAATTAAATCTAAAATTACTTATCTAAAAATTTTCCATCTTCAAACGAACTTAAAATTTTTAACCAGCCAATACATTTATTTCAACCTAATATTCCTGAGATGAAAAAAACACGTTTTTCCTTTATTATTTCTTCCGATTCCATTTTTTTTCTCACTCAATATAGCGGGCATTCTGGAGTTGACCGGACTTTCATTCCAATTTTTTTGGATTTCTAAGCATTAGAAGTAATTATGTCTAGGCAGGACTGATATTCTCAATCTGTCCATTAGAAATGTTTATCTTAGAAAAGATAAACATATGTAATGGACAGAATGAAAATATCGGTGAAATTTCTATTTCACCGAGATATGGATATCAAGGATAAAAGGATCAAATCCTAAATTGAAGAATAAGATTCAATAGACAATTTCAGAAAGAAGAATTTATTGAAAATTTCAAATGAAAAACTATATACAGTAGAAAAAATTATACAAATATATACAGAAATATTATAAAGACAAATTTAAATTAATTTAACAATTGTTCATATAATTGGTCATAATTTATGGAAGCACTATTTGTTATTAACCAATCTGCCATTGATTCTATCGTTTCATCATTATAGCATTTTTTTGCACGATTTGGTAAGGTGTGGTAGAAATAATGTTTTCTGGGTAGAATAACATTTCCTTGTCTCAAAGACACATCATATTGGTTAAATTTGATTACCGGAAATCCATTTTTCATCTGGAATACCGGAAATTCAAGCATTTTTTTGAAAAGGTATGCCCTTTGCAAACATAAATCCAAATGTTCTTTAGCCAGTTCTTCGGCTTTTCTTCTTTCATCTTCATCCTCAGGGCAATTCACACACAAAATACCCAAATTATTGTCTAGTTGATTATTTTCCTTATTATCGTTCTTCTTGATATTAACAATTTCATTCAATTCTTCAACTGAAAGTTTTCTTATATTGCTAATAAGGTTTTTGAGATGTAATGTTCTTCTCATATTGTTCGAATAATTCTTCAGTTTTGCCAATCTTTTTTTCAATATCACCTTGTTATCCATTTTGTTATATTCCCACTTTTTTCAATTTAAAAAAAATATGAAACTATTTTCGTGGCAAATAATCAATGCACAGCCTACTTGATTGAAGTAACTTGAACGTGTGTAAGCACTCTCTACAGGTGGGACCATAGTGCGAGAAAGCATCGAGTAGAATCACAGGAATTCTTCTTCTTCCTCTGTAAGCCTTAACATAACTAAACTAACTGAAGTTATTGCTGAATTGAAATTTGTTTATATACCTTTTCACAAAGGGTCTTCAGAGAAAGTCCATTAAGTACCTATTTATCAATTCTAATGGGTGGTGATTAAAAATTTTTTTCTCAGAAGAATGATATGGATTTGAATCATTTTTAATGTTAGCTACAAAATTTCGAGGAAATTTTGAAATTATGATGTGCAACTTACTTTTAGATATTTTGATAAGTTTCATATACACAGCGACGAATTTACCAGCCTGCTGAATATGCTGAAGCCTTGTGCGGTAACTTTTGAAGGTCGACATATAACATATAACAGAATGAGATTATTAACTTTTCATTTTGACTTGAGAAATTAATAAAAAATATTTATACACACACAAAGTACGAATTTTGAGAAAAGATTTCGTAAGGAAATTTATTGTAATGCTTATAGAAATGTTACCTTCTGAAATGTTAGACGTCGTGACTAGTGCGCATAACCGTTATAAAATTTCGACTTTTAAATATCCTAATGACTTTTCTCAGGGTTCCAGAACTCAATTCGGGAAATTAGAAGAATTTCATCAAAAATGAAAAAGTGGAAATGAAACTATTACCTCTAATAACTAATTAAATCTAAAATTACTTATCTAAAAATTTTCCATCTTCAAACGAACTTAAAATTTTTAACCAGCCAATACATTTATTTCAACCTAATATTCCTGAGATGAAAAAAACACGTTTTTCCTTTATTATTTCTTCCGATTCCATTTTTTTTCTCACTCAATATAGCGGGCATTCTGGAGTTGACCGGACTTTCATTCCAATTTTTTTGGATTTCTAAGCATTAGAAGTAATTATGTCTAGGCAGGACTGATATTCTCAATCTGTCCATTAGAAATGTTTATCTTAGAAAAGATAAACATATGTAATGGACAGAATGAAAATATCGGTGAAATTTCTATTTCACCGAGATATGGATATCAAGGATAAAAGGATCAAATCCTAAATTGAAGAATAAGATTCAATAGACAATCTCAGAAAGAAGAATTTATTGAAAATTTCAAATGAAAAACTATATACAGTAGAAAAAATTATACAAATATATACAGAAATATTATAAAGACAAATTTAAATTAATTTAACAATTGTTCATATAATTGGTCATAATTTATGGAAGCACTATTTGTTATTAACCAATCTGCCATTGATTCTATCGTTTCATCATTATAGCATTTTTTTGCACGATTTGGTAAGGTGTGGTAGAAATAATGTTTTCTGGGTAGAATAACATTTCCTTGTCTCAAAGACACATCATATTGGTTAAATTTGATTACCGGAAATCCATTTTTCATCTGGAATACCGGAAATTCAAGCATTTTTTTGAAAAGGTATGCCCTTTGCAAACATAAATCCAAATGTTCTTTAGCCAGTTCTTCGCCTTTTCTTCTTTCATCTTCATCCTCAGGGCAATTCACACACAAAATACCCAAATTATTGTCTAGTTGATTATTTTCCTTATTATCGTTCTTCTTGATATTAACAATTTCATTCAATTCTTCAACGGAAAGTTTTCTTATATTGCTAATAAGGTTTTTGAGATGTAATGTTCTTCTCATATTGTTCGAATAATTCTTCAGTTTTGCCAATCTTTTTTTCAATATCACTTTGTTATCCATTTTGTTATATTCCCACTTTTTTCAATTTAAAAAAAATATGAAACTATTTTCGTGGCAAATAATCAATGCACAGCCTACTTGATTGAAGTAACTTGAACGTGTGTAAGCACTCTCTACAGGTGGGACCATAGTGCGAGAAAGCATCGAGTAGAATTACAGGAATTCTTCTTCTTCCTCTGTAAGCCTTAACATAACTAAACTAACTGAAGTTATTGCTGAATTGAAATTTGTTTATATACCTTTTCACAAAGGGCCTCCAGAGAAAGTCCATTAAGTACCTATTTATCAATTCTAATGGGTGGTGATTAAAAATTTTTTTCTCAGATGAATGATATGGATTTGAATCATTTTTAATGTTAGCTACAAAATTTTGGAGGAAATTTTGAAATTATGATGTGCAACTTACTTTTAGATATTTTGATAAGTTTCATATACACAGCGACGAATTTACCAGCCCGCTGAATATGCTGAAGCCTTGTGCGGTAACTTTTGAAGGTCGACATATAACATATAACAGAATGAGATTATTAACTTTTTATTTTGACTTGAGAAATTAAAAAAAAATATTTATATACACACAAAGTAGGAATTTGGAGAAAAGATTTCGTAAGGAAATTTATTGTAATGCTTATAGAAATGTTACCTTCTGAAATGTTAGACGTCGTGACTAGTGCGCATAACCGTTATAAAATTTCGACTTTTAAATATCCTAATGACTTTTCTCAGGGTTCCAGAACTCAATTCGGGAAATTAGAAGAATTTCATCAAAAATGAAAAAGTGGAAATGAAACTATTAACTCTAATACCTAATTAAATCTAAAATTACTTATCTAAAAATTTTCCATCTTCAAACGAACTTAAAATTTTTAACCAGCCAATACATTTATTTCAACCTAATATTCCTGAGATGAAAAAACACGTTTTTCCTTTATTATTTCTTCCGATTCCATTTTTTTTCTCACTCAATATAGCGGGCATTCTGGAGTTGACCGGACTTTCATTCCAATTTTTTTGGATTTCTAAGCATTAGAAGTAATTATGTCTAGGCAGGACTGATATTCACAATCTGTCCATTAGAAATGTTTATCTTAGAAAAGATAAACATATGTAATGGACAGAATGAAAATATCGGTGAAATTTCTATTTCACCGAGATATGGATATCAAGGATAAAAGGATCAAATCCTAAATTGAAGAATAAGATTCAATAGACAATCTCAGAAAGAAGAATTTATTGAAAATTTCAAATGAAAAACTATATACAGTAGAAAAAATTATACAAATATATACAGAAATATTATAAAGACAAATTTAAATTAATTTAACAATTGTTCATATAATTGGTCATAATTTATGGAAGCACTATTTGTTATTAACCAATCTGCCATTGATTCTATCGTTTCATCATTATAGCATTTTTTTGCACGATTTGGTAAGGTGTGGTAGAAATAATGTTTTCTGGGTAGAATAACATTTCCTTGTCTCAAAGACACATCATATTGGTTAAATTTGATTACCGGAAATCCATTTTTCATCTGGAATACCGGAAATTCAAGCATTTTTTTGAAAAGGTATGCCCTTTGCAAACATAAATCCAAATGTTCTTTAGCCAGTTCTTCGCCTTTTCTTCTTTCATCTTCATCCTCAGGGCAATTCACACACAAAATACCCAAATTATTGTCTAGTTGATTATTTTCCTTATTATCGTTCTTCTTGATATTAACAATTTCATTCAATTCTTCAACGGAAAGTTTTCTTATATTGCTAATAAGGTTTTTGAGATGTAATGTTCTTCTCATATTGTTCGAATAATTCTTCAGTTTTGCCAATCTTTTTTTCAATATCACTTTGTTATCCATTTTGTTATATTCCCACTTTTTTCAATTTAAAAAAAATATGAAACTATTTTCGTGGCAAATAATCAATGCACAGCCTACTTGATTGAAGTAACTTGAACGTGTGTAAGCACTCTCTACAGGTGGGACCATAGTGCGAGAAAGCATCGAGTAGAATTACAGGAATTCTTCTTCTTCCTCTGTAAGCCTTAACATAACTAAACTAACTGAAGTTATTGCTGAATTGAAATTTGTTTATATACCTTTTCACAAAGGGTCTCCAGAGAAAGTCCATTAAGTACCTATTTATCAATTCTAATGGGTGGTGATTAAAAATTTTTTTCTCAGATGAATGATATGGATTTGAATCATTTTTAATGTTAGCTACAAAATTTTGGAGGAAATTTTGAAATTATGATGTGCAACTTACTTTTAGATATTTTGATAAGTTTCATATACACAGCGACGAATTTACCAGCCCGCTGAATATGCTGAAGCCTTGTGCGGTAACTTTTGAAGGTCGACATATAACATATAACAGAATCAGATTATTAACTTTTTATTTTGACTTGAGAAATTAATAAAAAATATTTATACACACACAAAGTAGGAATTTGGAGAAAAGATTTCGTAAGGAAATTTATTGTAATGCTTATAGAAATGTTACATTCTGAAATGTTAGACGTCGTGACTAGTGCGCATAACCGTTATAAAATTTCGACTTTTTAATATCCTAATGACTTTTCTCAGGGTTCCAGAACTCAATTCGGGAAATTAGAAGAATTTCATCAAAAATGAAAAAGTGGAAATGAAACTATTAACTCTAATAACTAATTAAATCTAAAATTACTTATCTAAAAATTTTCCATCTTCAAACGAACTTAAAATTTTTAACCAGCCAATACATTTATTTCAACCTAATATTCCTGAGATGAAAAAAACACCTTTTTCCTTTATTATTTCTTCCGATTCCATTTTTTTTCTCACTCAATATAGCGGGCATTCTGGAGTTGACCGGACTTTCATTCCAATTTTTTTGGATTTCTAAGCATTAGAAGTAATTATGTCTAGGCAGGACTGATATTCTCAATCTGTCCATTAGAAATGTTTATCTTAGAAAAGATAAACATATGTAATGGACAGAATGAAAATATCGGTGAAATTTCTATTTCACCGAGATATGGATATCAAGGATAAAAGGATCAAATCCTAAATTGAAGAATAAGATTCAATAGACAATCTCAGAAAGAAGAATTTATTGAAAATTTCAAATGAAAAACTATATACAGTAGAAAAAATTATACAAATATATACAGAAATATTATAAAGACAAATTTAAATTAATTTAACAATTGTTCATATAATTGGTCATAATTTATGGAAGCACTATTTGTTATTAACCAATCTGCCATTGATTCTATCGTTTCATCATTATAGCATTTTTTTGCACGATTTGGTAAGGTGTGGTAGAAATAATGTTTTCTGGGTAGAATAACATTTCCTTGTCTCAAAGACACATCATATTGGTTAAATTTGATTACCGGAAATCCATTTTTCATCTGGAATACCGGAAATTCAAGCATTTTTTTGAAAAGGTATGCCCTTTGCAAACATAAATCCAAATGTTCTTTAGCCAGTTCTTCGCCTTTTCTTCTTTCATCTTCATCCTCAGGGCAATTCACACACAAAATACCCAAATTATTGTCTAGTTGATTATTTTCCTTATTATCGTTCTTCCATATATTAACAATTTCATTCAATTCTTCAACTGAAAGTTTTCTTATATTGCTAATAAGGTTTTTGAGATGTAATGTTCTTCTCATATTGTTCGAATAATTCTTCAGTTTTGCCAATCTTTTTTTCAATATCACCTTGTTATCCATTTTGTTATATTCCCACTTTTTTCAATTTAAAAGAAATATGAAACTATTTTCGTGGCAAATAATCAATGCACAGCCTACTTGATTGAAGTAACTTGAACGTGTGTAAGCACTCTCTACAGGGGGGACCATAGTGCGAGAAAGCATCGAGTAGAATCACAGGAATTCTTCTTCTTCCTCTGTAAGCCTTAACATAACTAAACTAACTGAAGTTATTGCTGAATTGAAATTTGTTTATATACCTTTTCACAAAGGGTCTTCAGAGAAAGTCCATTAAGTACCTATTTATCAATTCTAATGGGTGGTGATTACAAATTTTTTTCTCAGAAGAATGATATGGATTTGAATCATTTTTAATGTTAGCTACAAAATTTCGAGGAAATTTTGAAATTATGATGTGCAACTTACTTTTAGATATTTTGATAAGTTTCATATACACAGCGACGAATTTACCAGCCCGCTGAATATGCTGAAGCCTTGTGCGGTAACTGTTGAAGGTCGACATATAACATATAACAGAATGAGATTATTAACTTTTTATTTTGACTTGAGAAATTAATAAAAAATATTTATACACACACAAAGTACGAATTTGGAGAAAAGATTTCGTAAGGAAATTTATTGTAATGCTTATAGAAATGTTACCTTCTGAAATGTTAGAAGTCGTGACTAGTGCGCATAACCGTTATAAAATTTCGACTTTTTAATATCCTAATGACTTTTCTCAGGGTTCCAGAACTCAATTCGGGAAATTAGAAGAATTTCATCAAAAATGAAAAAGTGGAAATGAAACTATTAACTCTAATAACTAATTAAATCTAAAATTACTTATCTAAAAATTTTCCATCTTCAAACGAACTTAAAATTTTTAACCAGCCAATACATTTATTTCAACCTAATATTCCTGAGATGAAAAAAACACGTTTTTCCTTTATTATTTCTTCCGATTCCATTTTTTTTCTCACTCAATATAGCGGGCATTCTGGAGTTGACCGGACTTTCATTCCAATTTTTTTGGATTTCTAAGCATTAGAAGTAATTATGTCTAGGCAGGACTGATATTCTCAATCTGTCCATTAGAAATGTTTATCTTAGAAAAGATAAACATATGTAATGGACAGAATGAAAATATCGGTGAAATTTCTATTTCACCGAGATATGGATATCAAGGATAAAAGGATCAAATCCTAAATTGAAGAATAAGATTCAATAGACAATCTCAGAAAGAAGAATTTATTGAAAATTTCAAATGAAAAACTATATACAGTAGAAAAAATTATACAAATATATACAGAAATATTATAAAGACAAATTTAAATTAATTTAACAATTGTTCATATAATTGGTCATAATTTATGGAAGCACTATTTGTTATTAACCAATCTGCCATTGATTCTATCGTTTCATCATTATAGCATTTTTTTGCACGATTTGGTAAGGTGTGGTAGAAATAATGTTTTCTGGGTAGAATAACATTTCCTTGTCTCAAAGACACATCATATTGGTTAAATTTGATTACCGGAAATCCATTTTTCATCTGGAATACCGGAAATTCAAGCATTTTTTTGAAAAGGTATGCCCTTTGCAAACATAAATCCAAATGTTCTTTAGCCAGTTCTTCGCCTTTTTTTCTTTCATCTTCATCCTCAGGGCAATTCACACACAAAATACCCAAATTATTGTCTAGTTGATTATTTTCCTTATTATCGTTCTTCTTGATATTAACAATTTCATTCAATTCTTCAACGGAAAGTTTTCTTATATTGCTAATAAGGTTTTTGAGATGTAATGTTCTTCTCATATTGTTCGAATAATTCTTCAGTTTTGCCAATCTTTTTTTCAATATCACCTTGTTATCCATTTTGTTATATTCCCACTTTTTTCAATTTAAAAAAAATATGAAACTATTTTCGTGGCAAATAATCAATGCACAGCCTACTTGATTGAAGTAACTTGAACGTGTGTAAGCACTCTCTACAGGTGGGACCATAGTGCGAGAAAGCATCGAGTAGAATTACAGGAATTCTTCTTCTTCCTCTGTAAGCCTTAACATAACTAAACTAACTGAAGTTATTGCTGAATTGAAATTTGTTTATATACCTTTTCACAAAGGGTCTTCAAAGAAAGTCCATTAAGTACCTATTTATCAATTCTAATGGGTGGTGATTAAAAATTTTTTTCTCAGATGAATGATATGGATTTGAATCATTTTTAATGTTAGCTACAAAATTTCGAGGAAATTTTGAAATTATGATGTGCCACTTACTTTTAGATATTTTGATAAGTTTCATATACACAGCGACGAATTTACCAGCCCGCTGAATATGCTGAAGCCTTGTGCGGTAACTTTTGAAGGTCGACATATAACATATAACAGAATGAGATTATTAACTTTTTATTTTGACTTGAGAAATTAATAAAAAATATTTATACACACACAAAGTACGAATTTGGAGAAAAGATTTCGTAAGGAAATTTATTGTAATGCTTATAGAAATGTTACCTTCTGAAATGTTAGACGTCGTGACTAGTGCGCATAACCGTTATAAAATTTCGACTTTTTAATATCCTAATGACTTTTCTCAGGGTTCCAGAACTCAATTCGGGAAATTAGAAGAATTTCATCAAAAATGAAAAAGTGGAAATGAAACTATTAACTCTAATAACTAATTAAATCTAAAATTACTTATCTAAAAATTTTCCATCTTCAAACGAACTTAAAATTTTTAACCAGCCAATACATTTATTTCAACCTAATATTCCTGAGATGAAAAAAACACGTTTTTCCTTTATTATTTCTTCCGATTCCATTTTTTTTCTCACTCAATATAGCGGGCATTCTGGAGTTGACCGGACTTTCATTCCAATTTTTTTGGATTTCTAAGCATTAGAAGTAATTATGTCTAGGCAGGACTGATATTCTCAATCTGTCCATTAGAAATGTTTATCTTAGAAAAGATAAACATATGTAATGGACAGAATGAAAATATCGGTGAAATTTCTATTTCACCGAGATATGGATATCAAGGATAAAAGGATCAAATCCTAAATTGAAGAATAAGATTCAATAGACAATTTCAGAAAGAAGAATTTATTGAAAATTTCAAATGAAAAACTATATACAGTAAAAAAAATTATACAAATATATACAGAAATATTATAAAGACAAATTTGAATTAATTTAACAATTGTTCATATAATTGGTCATAATTTATGGAAGCACTATTTGTTATTAACCAATCTGCCATTGATTCTATCGTTTCATCATTATAGCATTTTTTTGCACGATTTGGTAAGGTGTGGTAGAAATAATGTTTTCTGGGTAGAATAACATTTCCTTGTCTCAAAGACACATCATATTGGTTAAATTTGATTACCGGAAATCCATTTTTCATCTGGAATACCGGAAATTCAAGCATTTTTTTGAAAAGGTATCCCCTTTGCAAACATAAATCCAAATGTTCTTTAGCCAGTTCTTCGCCTTTTCTTCTTTCATCTTCATCCTCAGGGCAATTCACACACAAAATACCCAAATTATTGTCTAGTTGATTATTTTCCTTATTATCGTTCTTCTTGATATTAACAATTTCATTCAATTCTTCAACTGAAAGTTTTCTTATATTGCTAATAAGGTTTTTGAGATGTAATGTTCTTCTCATATTGTTCGAATAATTCTTCAGTTTTGCCAATCTTTTTTTCAATATCACCTTGTTATCCATTTTGTTATATTCCCACTTTTTTCAATTTAAAAAAAATATGAAACTATTTTCGTGGCAAATAATCAATGCACAGCCTACTTGATTGAAGTAACTTGAACGTGTGTAAGCACTCTCTACAGGTGGGACCATAGTGCGAGAAAGCATCGAGTAGAATCAAAGGAATTCTTCTTCTTCCTCTGTAAGCCTTAACATAACTAAACTAACTGAAGTTATTGCTGAATTGAAATTTGTTTATATACCTTTTCACAAAGGGTCTTCAGAGAAAGTCCATTAAGTACCTATTTATCAATTCTAATGGGTGGTGATTAAAAATTTTTTCTCAGAAGAATGATATGGATTTGAATCATTTTTAATGTTAGCTACAAAATTTCGAGGAAATTTTCAAATTATGATGTGCAACTTACTTTTAGATATTTTGATAAGTTTCATATACACAGCGACGAATTTACCAGCCTGCTGAATATGCTGAAGCCTTGTGCGGTAACTTTTGAAGGTCGACATATAACATATAACAGAATGAGATTATTAACTTTTTATTTTGACTTGAGAAATGAATAAAAAATATTTATACACACACAAAGTACGAATTTGGAGAAAAGATTTCGTAAGGAAATTTATTGTAATGCTTATAGAATTGTTACCTTCTGAAATGTTAGACGTCGTGACTAGTGCGCATAACCGTTATAAAATTTCGACTTTTAAATATCCTAATGACTTTTCTCAGGGTTCCAGAACTCAATTCGGGAAATTAGAAGAATTTCATCAAAAATGAAAAAGTGGAAATGAAACTATTAACTCTAATACCTAATTAAATCTAAAATTACTTATCTAAAAAATTTCCATCTTCAAACGAACT
The DNA here is from genome assembly GCF_914767665.1 of Harmonia axyridis. NCBI lineage: Eukaryota > Metazoa > Arthropoda > Insecta > Coleoptera > Coccinellidae > Harmonia > Harmonia axyridis. The sequence goes on along the minus strand of NC_059504.1, from coordinate 28,204,227 downwards.
TAAAATTTTTAACCAGCCAATACATTTATTTCAACCTAATATTCCTGAGATGAAAAAACACGTTTTTCCTTTATTATTTCTTCCGATTCCATTTTTTTTCTCACTCAATATAGCGGGCATTCTGGAGTTGACCGGACTTTCATTCCAATTTTTTTGGATTTCTAAGCATTAGAAGTAATTATGTCTAGGCAGGACTGATATTCTCAATCTGTCCATTAGAAATGTTTATCTTAGAAAAGATAAACATATGTAATGGACAGAATGAAAATATCGGTGAAATTTCTATTTCACCGAGATATGGATATCAAGGATAAAAGGATCAAATCCTAAATTGAAGAATAAGATTCAATAGACAATCTCAGAAAGAAGAATTTATTGAAAATTTCAAATGAAAAACTATATACAGTAGAAAAAATTATACAAATATATACAGAAATATTATAAAGACAAATTTAAATTAATTTAACAATTGTTCATATAATTGGTCATAATTTATGGAAGCACTATTTGTTATTAACCAATCTGCCATTGATTCTATCGTTTCATCATTATAGCATTTTTTTGCACGATTTGGTAAGGTGTGGTAGAAATAATGTTTTCTGGGTAGAATAACATTCCCTTGTCTCAAAGACACATCATATTGGTTAAATTTGATTACCGGAAATCCATTTTTCATCTGGATTACCGGAAATTCAAGCATTTTTTTGAAAAGGTATGCCCTTTGCAAACATAAATCCAAATGTTCTTTAGCCAGTTCTTCGCCTTTTCTTCTTTCATCTTCATCCTCAGGGCAATTCACACACAAAATACCCAAATTATTGTCTAGTTGATTATTTTCCTTATTATCGTTCTTCTTGATATTAACAATTTCATTCAATTCTTCAACGGAAAGTTTTCTTATATTGATAATAAGGTTTTTGAGATGTAATGTTCTTCTCATATTGTTCGAATAATTCTTCAGTTTTGCCAATCTTTTTTTCAATATCACTTTGTTATCCATTTTGTTATATTCCCACTTTTTTCAATTTAAAAAAAATATGAAACTATTTTCGTGGCAAATAATCAATGCACAGCCTACTTGATTGAAGTAACTTGAACGTGTGTAAGCACTCTCTACAGGTGGGACCATAGTGCGAGAAAGCATCGAGTAGAATTACAGGAATTCTTCTTCTTCCTCTGTAAGCCTTAACATAACTAAACTAACTGAAGTTATTGCTGAATTGAAATTTGTTTATATACCTTTTCACAAAGGGTCTTCAGAGAAAGTCCATTAAATACCTATTTATCAATTCTAATGGGTGGTGATTAAAAATTTTTTTCTCAGATGAATGATATCGATTTGAATCATTTTTAATGTTAGCTACAAAATTTCGAGGAAATTTTGAAATTATGATGTGCAACTTACTTTTAGATATTTTGATAAGTTTCATATACACAGCGACGAATTTACCAGCCCGCTGAATATGCTGAAGCCTTGTGCGGTAACTTTTGAAGGTCGACATATAACATATAACAGAATGAGATTATTAACTTTTTATTTTGACTTGAGAAATTAATAAAAAATATTTATACACACACAAAGTACGAATTTGGAGAAAAGATTTCGTAAGGAAATTTATTGTAATGCTTATAGAAATGTTACCTTCTGAAATGTTAGACGTCGTGACTAGTGCGCATAACCGTTATAAAATTTCGACTTTTTAATATCCTAATGACTTTTCTCAGGGTTCCAGAACTCAATTCGGGAAATTAGAAGAATTTCATCAAAAATGAAAAAGTGGAAATGAAACTATTAACTCTAATAACTAATTAAATCTAAAATTACTTATCTAAAAATTTTCCATCTTCAAACGAACTTAAAATTTTTAACCAGCCAATACATTTATTTCAACCTAATATTCCTGAGATGAAAAAACACGTTTTTCCTTTATTATTTCTTCCGATTCCATTTTTTTTCTCACTCAATATAGCGGGCATTCTGGAGTTGACCGGACTTTCATTCCAATTTTTTTGGATTTCTAAGCATTAGAAGTAATTATGTCTAGGCAGGACTGATATTCTCAATCTGTCCATTAGAAATGTTTATCTTAGAAAAGATAAACATATGTAATGGACAGAATGAAAATATCGGTGAAATTTCTATTTCACCGAGATATGGATATCAAGGATAAAAGGATCAATTCCCAAATTGAAGAATAAGATTCAATAGACAATCTCAGAAAGAAGAATTTATTGAAAATTTCAAATGAAAAACTATATACAGTAGAAAAAATTATACAAATATATACAGAAATATTATAAAGACAAATTTAAATTAATTTAACAATTGTTCATATAATTGGTCATAATTTATGGAAGCACTATTTGTTATTAACCAATCTGCCATTGATTCTATCGTTTCATCATTATAGCATTTTTTTGCACGATTTGGTGAGGTGTGGTAGAAATAATGTTTTCTGGGTAGAATAACATTTCCTTGTCTCAAAGACACATCATATTGGTTAAATTTGATTACCGGAAATCCATTTTTCATCTGGAATACCGGAAATTCAAGCATTTTTTTGAAAAGGTATGCCCTTTGCAAACATAAATCCAAATGTTCTTTAGCCAGTTCTTCGCCTTTTCTTCTTTCATCTTCATCCTCAGGGCAATTCACACACAAAATACCCAAATTATTGTCTAGTTGATTATTTTCCTTATTATCGTTCTTCTTGATATTAACAATTTCATTCAATTCTTCAACGGAAAGTTTTCTTATATTGCTAATAAGGTTTTTGAGATGTAATTTTCTTCTCATATTGTTCGAATAATTCTTCAGTTTTGCCAATCTTTTTTTCAATATCACCTTGTTATCCATTTTGTTATATTCCCACTTTTTTCAATTTAAAAAAAATATGAAACTATTTTCGTGGCAAATAATCAATGCACAGCCTACTTGATTGAAGTAACTTGAACGTGTGTAAGCACTCTCTACAGGTGGGACCATAGTGCGAGAAAGCATCGAGTAGAATTACAGGAATTCTTCTTCTTCCTCTGTAAGCCTTAACATAACTAAACTAACTGAAGTTATTGCTGAATTGAAATTTGTTTATATACCTTTTCACAAAGGGTCTTCAGAGAAAGTCCATTAAATACCTATTTATCAATTCTAATGGGTGGTGATTAAAAATTTTTTTCTCAGATGAATGATATCGATTTGAATCATTTTTAATGTTAGCTACAAAATTTCGAGGAAATTTTGAAATTATGATGTGCAACTTACTTTTAGATATTTTGATAAGTTTCATATACACAGCGACGAATTTACCAGCCCGCTGAATATGCTGAAGCCTTGTGCGGTAACTTTTGAAGGTCGACATATAACATATAACAGAATGAGATTATTAACTTTTTATTTTGACTTGAAAAATTAATAAAAAATATTTATACACACACAAAGTACGAATTTGGAGAAAAGATTTCGTAAGGAAATTTATTGTAATGCTTATAGAAATGTTACCTTCTGAAATGTTAGACGTCGTGACTAGTGCGCATAACCGTTATAAAATTTCGACTTTTTAATATCCTAATGACTTTTCTCAGGGTTCCAGAACTCAATTCGGGAAATTAGAAGAATTTCATCAAAAATGAAAAAGTGGAAATGAAACTATTAACTCTAATAACTAATTAAATCTAAAATTACTTATCTAAAAATTTTCCATCTTCAAACGAACTTAAAATTTTTAACCAGCCAATACATTTATTTCAACCTAATATTCCTGAGATGAAAAAACACGTTTTTCCTTTATTATTTCTTCCGATTCCATTTTTTTTCTCACTCAATATAGCGGGCATTCTGGAGTTGACCGGACTTTCATTCCAATTTTTTTGGATTTCTAAGCATTAGAAGTAATTATGTCTAGGCAGGACTGATATTCTCAATCTGTCCATTAGAAATGTTTATCTTAGAAAAGATAAACATATGTAATGGACAGAATGAAAATATCGGTGAAATTTCTATTTCACCGAGATATGGATATCAAGGATAAAAGGATCAAATCCTAAATTGAAGAATAAGATTCAATAGACAATTTCAGAAAGAAGAATTTATTGAAAATTTCAAATGAAAAACTATATACAGTAAAAAAAATTATACAAATATATACAGAAATATTATAAAGACAAATTTGAATTAATTTAACAATTGTTCATATAATTGGTCATAATTTATGGAAGCACTATTTGTTATTAACCAATCTGCCATTGATTCTATCGTTTCATCATTATAGCATTTTTTTGCACGATTTGGTAAGGTGTGGTAGAAATAATGTTTTCTGGGTAGAATAACATTTCCTTGTCTCAAAGACACATCATATTGGTTAAATTTGATTACCGGAAATCCATTTTTCATCTGGAATACCGGAAATTCAAGCATTTTTTTGAAAAGGTATCCCCTTTGCAAACATAAATCCAAATGTTCTTTAGCCAGTTCTTCGCCTTTTCTTCTTTCATCTTCATCCTCAGGGCAATTCACACACAAAATACCCAAATTATTGTCTAGTTGATTATTTTCCTTATTATCGTTCTTCTTGATATTAACAATTTCATTCAATTCTTCAACTGAAAGTTTTCTTATATTGCTAATAAGGTTTTTGAGATGTAATGTTCTTCTCATATTGTTCGAATAATTCTTCAGTTTTGCCAATCTTTTTTTCAATATCACCTTGTTATCCATTTTGTTATATTCCCACTTTTTTCAATTTAAAAAAAATATGAAACTATTTTCGTGGCAAATAATCAATGCACAGCCTACTTGATTGAAGTAACTTGAACGTGTGTAAGCACTCTCTACAGGTGGGACCATAGTGCGAGAAAGCATCGAGTAGAATCACAGGAATTCTTCTTCTTCCTCTGTAAGCCTTAACATAACTAAACTAACTGAAGTTATTGCTGAATTGAAATTTGTTTATATACCTTTTCACAAAGGGTCTTCAGAGAAAGTCCATTAAGTACCTATTTATCAATTCTAATGGGTGGTGATTAAAAATTTTTTCTCAGAAGAATGATATGGATTTGAATCATTTTTAATGTTAGCTACAAAATTTCGAGGAAATTTTCAAATTATGATGTGCAACTTACTTTTAGATATTTTGATAAGTTTCATATACACAGCGACGAATTTACCAGCCTGCTGAATATGCTGAAGCCTTGTGCGGTAACTTTTGAAGGTCGACATATAACATATAACAGAATGAGATTATTAACTTTTTATTTTGACTTGAGAAATGAATAAAAAATATTTATACACACACAAAGTACGAATTTGGAGAAAAGATTTCGTAAGGAAATTTATTGTAATGCTTATAGAATTGTTACCTTCTGAAATGTTAGACGTCGTGACTAGTGCGCATAACCGTTATAAAATTTCGACTTTTAAATATCCTAATGACTTTTCTCAGGGTTCCAGAACTCAATTCGGGAAATTAGAAGAATTTCATCAAAAATGAAAAAGTGGAAATGAAACTATTAACTCTAATACCTAATTAAATCTAAAATTACTTATCTAAAAAATTTCCATCTTCAAACGAACTTAAAATTTTTAACCAGCCAATACATTTATTTCAACCTAATATTCCTGAGATGAAAAAACACGTTTTTCCTTTATTATTTCTTCCGATTCCATTTTTTTTCTCACTCAATATAGCGGGCATTCTGGAGTTGACCGGACTTTCATTCCAATTTTTTTGGATTTCTAAGCATTAGAAGTAATTATGTCTAGGCAGGACTGATATTCTCAATCTGTCCATTAGAAATGTTTATCTTAGAAAAGATAAACATATGTAATGGACAGAATGAAAATATCGGTGAAATTTCTATTTCACCGAGATATGGATATCAAGGATAAAAGGATCAAATCCTAAATTGAAGAATAATATTCAATAGACAATCTCAGAAAGAAGAATTTATTGAAAATTTCAAATGAAAAACTATATACAGTAGAAAAAATTATACAAATATATACAGAAATATTATAAAGACAAATTTAAATTAATTTAACAATTGTTCATATAATTGGTCATAATTTATGGAAGCACTATTTGTTATTAACCAATCTGCCATTGATTCTATCGTTTCATCATTATAGCATTTTTTTGCACGATTTGGTAAGGTGTGGTAGAAATAATGTTTTCTGGGTAGAATAACATTTCCTTGTCTCAAAGACACATCATATTGGTTAAATTTGAATACCGGAAATCCATTTTTCATCTGGATTACCGGAAATTCAAGCATTTTTTTGAAAAGGTATGAACTTTGCAAACATAAATCCAAATGTTCTTTAGCCAGTTCTTCGCCTTTTCTTCTTTCGTCTTCATCCTCAGGGCAATTCACACACAAAATACCCAAATTATTGTCTAGTTGATTATTTTCCTTATTATCGTTCTTCTTGATATTAACAATTTCATTCAATTCTTCAACTGAAAGTTTTCTTATATTGCTAATAAGGTTTTTGAGATGTAATGTTCTTCTCATATTGTTCGAATAATTCTTCAGTTTTGCCAATCTTTTTTTCAATATCACCTTGTTATCCATTTTGTTATATTCCCACTTTTTTCAATTTGAAAAAAATATGAAACTATTTTCGTGGCAAATAATCAATGCACAGCCTACTTGATTGAAGTAACTTGAACGTGTGTAAGCACTCTCTACAGGTGGGACCATAGTGCGAGAAAGCATCGAGTAGAATTACAGGAATTCTTCTTCTTCCTCTGTAAGCCTTAACATAACTAAACTAACTGAAGTTATTGCTGAATTGAAATTTGGTTATATACCTTTTCACAAAGGGTCTTCAGAGAAAGTCCATTAAATACCTATTTATCAATTCTAATGGGTGGTGATTAAAAATTTTTTTCTCAGATGAATGATATGGATTTGAATCATTTTTAATGTTAGCTACAAAATTTCGAGGAAATTTTGAAATTATGATGTGCAACTTACATTTAGATATTTTGATAAGTTTCATATACACAGCGACGAATTTACCAGCCCGCTGAATATGCTGAAGCCTTGTGCGGTAACTTTTGAAGGTCGACATATAACATATAACAGAATGAGATTATTAACTTTTTATTTTGACTTGAGAAATTAATAAAAAATATTTATACACACACAAAGTACGAATTTGGAGAAAAGATTTCGTAAGGAAATTTATTGTAATGCTTATAGAAATGTTACCTTCTGAAATGTTAGACGTCGTGACTAGTGCGCATAACCGTTATAAAATTTCGACTTTTTAATATCCTAATGACTTTTCTCAGGGTTCCAGAACTCAATTCGGGAAATTAGAAGAATTTCATCAAAAATGAAAAAGTGGAAATGAAACTATTAACTCTAATAACTAATTAAATCTAAAATTACTTATCTAAAAATTTTCCATCATCAAACGAACTTAAAATTTTTAACCAGCCAATACATTTATTTCAACCTAATATTCCTGAGATGAAAAAAACACGTTTTTCCTTTATTATTTCTTCCGATTCCATTTTTTTTCTCACTCAATATAGCGGGCATTCTGGAGTTGACCGGACTTTCATTCCAATTTTTTTGGATTTCTAAGCATTAGAAGTAATTATGTCTAGGCAGGACTGATATTCTCAATCTGTCCATTAGAAATGTTTATCTTAGAAAAGATAAACATATGTAATGGACAGAATGAAAATATCGGTGAAATTTCGATTTCACCGAGATATGGATATCAAGGATAAAAGGATCAAATCCTAAATTGAAGAATAAGATTCAATAGACAATCTCAGAAAGAAGAATTTATTGAAAATTTCAAATGAAAAACTATATACAGTAGAAAAAATTATACAAATATATACAGAAATATTATAAAGACAAATTTAAATTAATTTAACAATTGTTCATATAATTGGTCATAATTTATGGAAGCACTATTTGTTATTAACCAATCTGCCATTGATTCTATCGTTTCATCATTATAGCATTTTTTTGCACGATTTGGTAAGGTGTGGTAGAAATAATGTTTTCTGGGTAGAATAACATTTCCTTGTCTCAAAGACACATCATATTGGTTAAATTTGATTACCGGAAATCCATTTTTCATCTGGAATACCGGAAATTCAAGCATTTTTTTGAAAAGGTATGCCCTTTGCAAACATAAATCCAAATGTTCTTTAGCCAGTTCTTCGCCTTTTCTTCTTTCATCTTCATCCTCAGGGCAATTCACACACAAAATACCCAAATTATTGTCTAGTTGATTATTTTCCTTATTATCGTTCTTCTTGATATTAACAATTTCATTCAATTCTTCAACGGAAAGTTTTCTTATATTGCTAATAAGGTTTTTGAGATGTAATGTTCTTCTCATATTGTTCGAATAATTCTTCAGTTTTGCCAATCTTTTTTTCAATATCACTTTGTTATCCATTTTGTTATATTCCCACTTTTTTCAATTTAAAAAAAATATGAAACTATTTTCGTGGCAAATAATCAATGCACAGCCTACTTGATTGAAGTAACTTGAACGTGTGTAAGCACTCTCTACAGGTGGGACCATAGTGCGAGAAAGCATCGAGTAGAATTACAGGAATTCTTCTTCTTCCTCTGTAAGCCTTAACATAACTAAACTAACTGAAGTTATTGCTGAATTGAAATTTGTTTATATACCTTTTCACAAAGGGTCTTCAGAGAAAGTCCATTAAATACCTATTTATCAATTCTAATGGGTGGTGATTAAAAATTTTTTTCTCAGATGAATGATATCGATTTGAATCATTTTTAATGTTAGCTACAAAATTTCGAGGAAATTTTGAAATTATGATGTGCAACTTACTTTTAGATATTTTGATAAGTTTCATATACACAGCGACGAATTTACCAGCCCGCTGAATATGCTGAAGCCTTGTGCGGTAACTTTTGAAGGTCGACATATAACATATAACAGAATGAGATTATTAACTTTTTATTTTGACTTGAGAAATTAATAAAAAATATTTATACACACACAAAGTACGAATTTGGAGAAAAGATTTCGTAAGGAAATTTATTGTAATGCTTATAGAAATGTTACCTTCTGAAATGTTAGACGTCGTGACTAGTGCGCATAACCGTTATAAAATTTCGACTTTTTAATATCCTAATGACTTTTCTCAGGGTTCCAGAACTCAATTCGGGAAATTAGAAGAATTTCATCAAAAATGAAAAAGTGGAAATGAAACTATTAACTCTAATAACTAATTAAATCTAAAATTACTTATCTAAAAATTTTCCATCTTCAAACGAACTTAAAATTTTTAACCAGCCAATACATTTATTTCAACCTAATATTCCTGAGATGAAAAAACACGTTTTTCCTTTATTATTTCTTCCGATTCCATTTTTTTTCTCACTCAATATAGCGGGCATTCTGGAGTTGACCGGACTTTCATTCCAATTTTTTTGGATTTCTAAGCATTAGAAGTAATTATGTCTAGGCAGGACTGATATTCTCAATCTGTCCATTAGAAATGTTTATCTTAGAAAAGATAAACATATGTAATGGACAGAATGAAAATATCGGTGAAATTTCTATTTCACCGAGATATGGATATCAAGGATAAAAGGATCAATTCCCAAATTGAAGAATAAGATTCAATAGACAATCTCAGAAAGAAGAATTTATTGAAAATTTCAAATGAAAAACTATATACAGTAGAAAAAATTATACAAATATATACAGAAATATTATAAAGACAAATTTAAATTAATTTAACAATTGTTCATATAATTGGTCATAATTTATGGAAGCACTATTTGTTATTAACCAATCTGCCATTGATTCTATCGTTTCATCATTATAGCATTTTTTTGCACGATTTGGTGAGGTGTGGTAGAAATAATGTTTTCTGGGTAGAATAACATTTCCTTGTCTCAAAGACACATCATATTGGTTAAATTTGATTACCGGAAATCCATTTTTCATCTGGAATACCGGAAATTCAAGCATTTTTTTGAAAAGGTATGCCCTTTGCAAACATAAATCCAAATGTTCTTTAGCCAGTTCTTCGCCTTTTCTTCTTTCATCTTCATCCTCAGGGCAATTCACACACAAAATACCCAAATTATTGTCTAGTTGATTATTTTCCTTATTATCGTTCTTCTTGATATTAACAATTTCATTCAATTCTTCAACGGAAAGTTTTCTTATATTGCTAATAAGGTTTTTGAGATGTAATTTTCTTCTCATATTGTTCGAATAATTCTTCAGTTTTGCCAATCTTTTTTTCAATATCACCTTGTTATCCATTTTGTTATATTCCCACTTTTTTCAATTTAAAAAAAATATGAAACTATTTTCGTGGCAAATAATCAATGCACAGCCTACTTGATTGAAGTAACTTGAACGTGTGTAAGCACTCTCTACAGGTGGGACCATAGTGCGAGAAAGCATCGAGTAGAATTACAGGAATTCTTCTTCTTCCTCTGTAAGCCTTAACATAACTAAACTAACTGAAGTTATTGCTGAATTGAAATTTGTTTATATACCTTTTCACAAAGGGTCTTCAGAGAAAGTCCATTAAATACCTATTTATCAATTCTAATGGGTGGTGATTAAAAATTTTTTTCTCAGATGAATGATATCGATTTGAATCATTTTTAATGTTAGCTACAAAATTTCGAGGAAATTTTGAAATTATGATGTGCAACTTACTTTTAGATATTTTGATAAGTTTCATATACACAGCGACGAATTTACCAGCCCGCTGAATATGCTGAAGCCTTGTGCGGTAACTTTTGAAGGTCGACATATAACATATAACAGAATGAGATTATTAACTTTTTATTTTGACTTGAGAAATTAATAAAAAATATTTATACACACACAAAGTACGAATTTGGAGAAAAGATTTCGTAAGGAAATTTATTGTAATGCTTATAGAAATGTTACCTTCTGAAATGTTAGACGTCGTGACTAGTGCGCATAACCGTTATAAAATTTCGACTTTTTAATATCCTAATGACTTTTCTCAGGGTTCCAGAACTCAATTCGGGAAATTAGAAGAATTTCATCAAAAATGAAAAAGTGGAAATGAAACTATTAACTCTAATAACTAATTAAATCTAAAATTACTTATCTAAAAATTTTCCATCATCAAACGAACTTAAAATTTTTAACCAGCCAATACATTTATTTCAACCTAATATTCCTGAGATGAAAAAAACACGTTTTTCCTTTATTATTTCTTCCGATTCCATTTTTTTTCTCACTCAATATAGCGGGCATTCTGGAGTTGACCGGACTTTCATTCCAATTTTTTTGGATTTCTAAGCATTAGAAGTAATTATGTCTAGGCAGGACTGATATTCTCAATCTGTCCATTAGAAATGTTTATCTTAGAAAAGATAAACATATGTAATGGACAGAATGAAAATATCGGTGAAATTTCGATTTCACCGAGATATGGATATCAAGGATAAAAGGATCAAATCCTAAATTGAAGAATAAGATTCAATAGACAATCTCAGAAAGAAGAATTTATTGAAAATTTCAAATGAAAAACTATATACAGTAGAAAAAATTATACAAATATATACAGAAATATTATAAAGACAAATTTAAATTAATTTAACAATTGTTCATATAATTGGTCATAATTTATGGAAGCACTATTTGTTATTAACCAATCTGCCATTGATTCTATCGTTTCATCATTATAGCATTTTTTTGCACGATTTGGTAAGGTGTGGTAGAAATAATGTTTTCTGGGTAGAATAACATTTCCTTGTCTCAAAGACACATCATATTGGTTAAATTTGATTACCGGAAATCCATTTTTCATCTGGAATACCGGAAATTCAAGCATTTTTTTGAAAAGGTATGCCCTTTGCAAACATAAATCCAAATGTTCTTTAGCCAGTTCTTCGCCTTTTCTTCTTTCATCTTCATCCTCAGGGCAATTCACACACAAAATACCCAAATTATTGTCTAGTTGATTATTTTCCTTATTATCGTACTTCTTGATATTAACAATTTCATTCAATTCTTCAACGGAAAGTTTTCTTATATTGCTAATAAGGTTTTTGAGATGTAATGTTCTTCTCATATTGTTCGAATAATTCTTCAGTTTTGCCAATCTTTTTTTCAATATCACCTTGTTATCCATTTTGTTATATTCCCACTTTTTTCAATTTAAAAAAAATATGAAACTATTTTCGTGGCAAATAATCAATGCACAGCCTACTTGATTGAAGTAACTTGAACGTGTGTAAGCACTCTCTACAGGTGGGACCATAGTGCGAGAAAGCATCGAGTAGAATTACAGGAATTCTTCCTCTTCCTCTGTAAGCCTTAACATAACTAAACTAACTGAAGTTATTGCTGAATTGAAATTTGTTTATATACCTTTTCACAAAGGGTCTTCAGAGAAAGTCCATTAAGTACCTATTTATCAATTCTAATGGGTGGTGATTAAAAATTTTTTTCTCAGATGAATGATATGGATTTGAATCATTTTTAATGTTAGCTACAAAATTTCGAGGAAATTTTGAAATTATGATGTGCAACTTACTTTTAGATATTTTGATAAGTTTCATATACACAGCGACGAATTTACCAGCCCGCTGAATATGCTGAAGCCTTGTGCGGTAACTTTTGAAGGTCGACATATAACATATAACAGAATGAGATTATTAACTTTTTATTTTGACTTGAGAAATTAATAAAAAATATTTATACACACACAAAGTACGAATTTGGAGAAAAAATTTCGTAAGGAAATTTATTGTAATGCTTATGGAAATGTTACCTTCTGAAATGTTAGACGTCGTGACTAGTGCGCATAACCGTTATAAAATTTCGACTTTTTAATATCCTAATGACTTTTCTCAGGGTTCCAGAACTCAATTCGGGAAATTAGAAGAATTTCATCAAAAATGAAAAAGTGGAAATGAAACTATTAACTCTAATAACTAATTAAATCTAAAATTACTTATCTAAAAATTTTCCATCTTCAAACGAACTTAAAATTTTTAACCAGCCAATACATTTATTTCAACCTAATATTCCTGAGATGAAAAAAACACGTTTTTCCTTTATTATTTCTTCCGATTCCATTTTTTTTCTCACTCAATATAGCGGGCATTCTGGAGTTGACCGGACTTTCATTCCAATTTTTTTGGATTTCTAAGCATTAGAAGTAATTATGTCTAGGCAGGACTGATATTCTCAATCTGTCCATTAGAAATGTTTATCTTAGAAAAGATAAACATATGTAATGGACAGAATGAAAATATCGGTGAAATTTCTATTTCACCGAGATATGGATATCAAGGATAAAAGGATCAAATCCTAAATTGAAGAATAAGATTCAATAGACAATCTCAGAAAGAAGAATTCATTGAAAATTTCAAATGAAAAACTATATACAGTAGAAAAAATTATACAAATATATACAGAAATATTATAAAGACAAATTTAAATTAATTTAACAATTGTTCATATAATTGGTCATAATTTATGGAAGCACTATTTGTTATTAACCAATCTGCCATTGATTCTATCGTTTCATCATTATAGCATTTTTTTGCACGATTTGGTAAGGTGTGGTAGAAATAATGTTTTCTGGGTAGAATAACATTTCCTTGTCTCAAAGACACATCATATTGGTTAAATTTGATTACCGGAAATCCATTTTTCATCTGGAATACCGGAAATTCAAGCATTTTTTTGAAAAGGTATGCCCTTTGCAAACATAAATCCAAATGTTCTTTAGCCAGTTCTTCGCCTTTTCTTCTTTCATCTTCATCCTCAGGGCAATTCACACACAAAATACCCAAATTATTGTCTAGTTGATTATTTTCCTTATTATCGTTCTTCTTGATATTAACAATTTCATTCAATTCTTCAACGGAAAGTTTTCTTATATTGCTAATAAGGTTTTTGAGATGTAATGTTCTTCTCATATTGTTCGAATAATTCTTCAGTTTTGCTAATCTTTTTTTCAATATCACCTTGTTATCCATTTTGTTATATTCCCACTTTTTTCAATTTAAAAAAAATATGAAACTATTTTCGTGGCAAATAATCAATGCACAGCCTACTTGATTGAAGTAACTTGAACGTGTGTAAGCACTCTCTACAGGTGGGACCATAGTGCGAGAAAGCATCGAGTAGAATTACAGGAATTCTTCTTCTTCCTCTGTAAGCCTTAACATAACTAAACTAACTGAAGTTATTGCTGAATTGAAATTTGTTTATATACCTTTTCACAAAGGGTCTTCAGAGAAAGTCCATTAAATACCTATTTATCAATTCTAATGGGTGGTGATTAAAAATTTTTTTCTCAGATGAATGATATCGATTTGAATCATTTTTAATGTTAGCTACAAAATTTCGAGGAAATTTTGAAATTATGATGTGCAACTTACTTTTAGATATTTTGATAAGTTTCATATACACAGCGACGAATTTACCAGCCCGCTGAATATGCTGAAGCCTTGTGCGGTAACTTTTGAAGGTCGACATATAACATATAACAGAATGAGATTATTAACTTTTTATTTTGACTTGAGAAATTAATAAAAAATATTTATACACACACAAAGTACGAATTTGGAGAAAAGATTTCGTAAGGAAATTTATTGTAATGCTTATAGAAATGTTACCTTCTGAAATGTTAGACGTCGTGACTAGTGCGCATAACCGTTATAAAATTTCGACTTTTTAATATCCTAATGACTTTTCTCAGGGTTCCAGAACTCAATTCGGGAAATTAGAAGAATTTCATCAAAAATGAAAAAGTGGAAATGAAACTATTAACTCTAATAACTAATTAAATCTAAAATTACTTATCTAAAAATTTTCCATCTTCAAACGAACTTAAAATTTTTAACCAGCCAATACATTTATTTCAACCTAATATTCCTGAGATGAAAAAAACACGTTTTTCCTTTATTATTTCTTCCGATTCCATTTTTTTTCTCACTCAATATAGCGGGCATTCTGGAGTTGACCGGACTTTCATTCCAATTTTTTTGGATTTCTAAGCATTAGAAGTAATTATGTCTAGGCAGGACTGATATTCTCAATCTGTCCATTAGAAATGTTTATCTTAGAAAAGATAAACATATGTAATGGACAGAATGAAAATATCGGTGAAATTTCTATTTCACCGAGATATGGATATCAAGGATAAAAGGATCAATTCCTAAATTGAAGAATAAGATTCAATAGACAATCTCAGAAAGAAGAATTTATTGAAAATTTCAAATGAAAAACTATATACAGTAGAAAAAATTATACAAATATATACAGAAATATTATAAAGACAAATTTAAATTAATTTAACAATTGTTCATATAATTGGTCATAATTTATGGAAGCACTATTTGTTATTAACCAATCTGCCATTGATTCTATCGTTTCATCATTATAGCATTTTTTTGCACGATTTGGTAAGGTGTGGTAGAAATAATGTTTTCTGGGTAGAATAACATTTCCTTGTCTCAAAGACACATCATATTGGTTAAATTTGATTACCGGAAATCCATTTTTCATATGGAATACCGGAAATTCAAGCATTTTTTTGAAAAGGTATGCCCTTTGCAAACATAAATCCAAATGTTCTTTAGCCAGTTCTTCGCCTTTTCTTCTTTCATCTTCATCCTCAGGGCAATTCACACACAAAATACCCAAATTATTGTCTAGTTGATTATTTTCCTTATTATCGTACTTCTTGATATTAACAATTTCATTCAATTCTTCAACGGAAAGTTTTCTTATATTGCTAATAAGGTTTTTGAGATGTAATGTTCTTCTCATATTGTTCGAATAATTCTTCAGTTTTGCCAATCTTTTTTTCAATATCACCTTGTTATCCATTTTGTTATATTCCCACTTTTTTCAATTTAAAAAAAATATGAAACTATTTTCGTGGCAAATAATCAATGCACAGCCTACTTGATTGAAGTGACTTGAACGTGTGTAAGCACTCTCTACTGGTGGGACCATAGTGCGAGAAAGCATCGAGTAGAATTACAGGAATTCTTCTTCTTCCTCTGTAAGCCTTAACATAACTAAACTAACTGAAGTTATTGCTGAATTGAAATTTGTTTATATACCTTTTCACAAAGGGTCTTCAGAGAAAGTCCATTAAGTACCTATTTATCAATTCTAATGGGTGGTGATTAAAAATTTTTTTCTCAGATGAATGATATGGATTTGAATCATTTTTAATGTTAGCTACAAAATTTCGAGGAAATTTTGAAATTATGATGTGCAACTTACTTTTAGATATTTTGATAAGTTTCATATACACAGCGACGAATTTACCAGCCCGCTGAATATGCTGAAGCCTTGTGCGGTAACTTTTGAAGGTCGACATATAACATATAACAGAATGAGATTATTAACTTTTTATTTTGACTTGAGAAATTAATAAAAAATATTTATACACACACAAAGTACGAATTTGGAGAAAAGATTTCGTAAGGAAATTTATTGTAATGCTTATAGAAATGTTACCTTCTGAAATGTTAGACGTCGTGACTAGTGCGCATAACCGTTATAAAATTTCGACTTTTTAATATCCTAATGACTTTTCTCAGGGTTCCAGAACTCAATTCGGGAAATTAGAAGAATTTCATCAAAAATGAAAAAGTGGAAATGAAACTATTAACTCTAATAACTAATTAAATCTAAAATTACTTATCTAAAAATTTTCCATCTTCAAACGAACTTAAAATTTTTAACCAGCCAATACATTTATTTCAACCTAATATTCCTGAGATGAAAAAAACACGTTTTTCCTTTATTATTTCTTCCGATTCCATTTTTTTTCTCACTCAATATAGCGGGCATTCTGGAGTTGACCGGACTTTCATTCCAATTTTTTTGGATTTCTAAGCATTAGAAGTAATTATGTCTAGGCAGGACTGATATTCTCAATCTGTCCATTAGAAATGTTTATCTTAGAAAAGATAAACATATGTAATGGACAGAATGAAAATATCGGTGAAATTTCTATTTCACCGAGATATGGATATCAAGGATAAAAGGATCAAATCCTAAATTGAAGAATAAGATTCAATAGACAATCTCAGAAAGAAGAATTTATTGAAAATTTCAAATGAAAAACTATATACAGTAGAAAAAATTATACAAATATATACAGAAATATTATAAAGACAAATTTAAATTAATTTAACAATTGTTCATATAATTGGTCATAATTTATGGAAGCACTATTTGTTATTAACCAATCTGCCATTGATTCTATCGTTTCAGCATTATAGCATTTTTTTGCACGATTTGGTAAGGTGTGGTAGAAATAATGTTTTCTGGGTAGAATAACATTTCCTTGTCTCAAAGACACATCATATTGGTTAAATTTGATTACCGGAAATCCATTTTTCATCTGGAATACCGGAAATTCAAGCATTTTTTTGAAAAGGTATGCCCTTTGCAAACATAAATCCAAATGTTCTTTAGCCAGTTCTTCGCCTTTTCTTCTTTCATCTTCATCCTCAGGGCAATTCACACACAAAATACCCAAATTATTGTCTAGTTGATTATTTTCCTTATTATCGTTCTTCTTGATATTAACAATTTCATTCAATTCTTCAACGGAAAGTTTTCTTATATTGCTAATAAGGTTTTTGAGATGTAATGTTCTTCTCATATTGTTCGAATAATTCTTCAGTTTTGCCAATCTTTTTTTCAATATCACCTTGTTATCCATTTTGTTATATTCCCACTTTTTTCAATTTAAAAAAAATATGAAACTATTTTCGTGGCAAATAATCAATGCACAGCCTACTTGATTGAAGTAACTTGAACGTGTGTAAGCACTCTCTACAGGTGGGACCATAGTGCGAGAAAGCATCGAGTAGAATTACAGGAATTCTTCTTCTTCCTCTGTAAGCCTTAACATAACTAAACTAACTGAAGTTATTGCTGAATTGAAATTTGTTTATATACCTTTTCACAAAGGGACTTCAGAGAAAGTCCATTAAGTACCTATTTATCAATTCTAATGGGTGGTGATTAAAAATTTTTTTCTCAGATGAATGATATGGATTTGAATCATTTTTAATGTTAGCTACAAAATTTCGAGGAAATTTTGAAATTATGATGTGCAACTTACTTTTAGATATTTTGATAAGTTTCATATACACAGCGACGAATTTACCAGCCCGCTGAATATGCTGAAGCCTTGTGCGGTAACTTTTGAAGGTCGACATATAACATATAACAGAATGAGATTATTAACTTTTTATTTTGACTTGAGAAATTAATAAAAAATATTTATACACACACAAAGTACGAATTTGGAGAAAAGATTTCGTAAGGAAATTTATTGTAATGCTTATAGAAATGTTACCTTCTGAAATGTTAGACGTCGTGACTAGTGCGCATAACCGTTATAAAATTTCGACTTTTTAATATCCTAATGACTTTTCTCAGGGTTCCAGAACTCAATTCGGGAAATTAGAAGAATTTCATCAAAAATGAAAAAGTGGAAATGAAACTATTAACTCTAATAACTAATTAAATCTAAAATTACTTATCTAAAAATTTTCCATCTTCAAACGAACTTAAAATTTTTAACCAGCCAATACATTTATTTCAACCTAATATTCCTGAGATGAAAAAAACACGTTTTTCCTTTATTATTTCTTCCGATTCCATTTTTTTTCTCACTCAATATAGCGGGCATTCTGGAGTTGACCGGACTTTCATTCCAATTTTTTTGGATTTCTAAGCATTAGAAGTAATTATGTCTAGGCAGGACTGATATTCTCAATCTGTCCATTAGAAATGTTTATCTTAGAAAAGATAAACATATGTAATGGACAGAATGAAAATATCGGTGAAATTTCTATTTCACCGAGATATGGATATCAAGGATAAAAGGATCAAATCCTAAATTGAAGAATAAGATTCAATAGACAATCTCAGAAAGAAGAATTTATTGAAAATTTCAAATGAAAAACTATATACAGTAGAAAAAATTATACAAATATATACAGAAATATTATAAAGACAAATTTAAATTAATTTAACAATTGTTCATATAATTGGTCATAATTTATGGAAGCACTATTTGTTATTAACCAATCTGCCATTGATTCTATCGTTTCATCATTATAGCATTTTTTTGCACGATTTGGTAAGGTGTGGTAGAAATAATGTTTTCTGGGTAGAATAACATTTCCTTGTCTCAAAGACACATCATATTGGTTAAATTTGATTACCGGAAATCCATTTTTCATCTGGAATACCGGAAATTCAAGCATTTTTTTGAAAAGGTATGCCCTTTGCAAACATAAATCCAAATGTTCTTTAGCCAGTTCTTCGCCTTTTCTTCTTTCATCTTCATCCTCAGGGCAATTCACACACAAAATACCCAAATTATTGTCTAGTTGATTATTTTCCTTATTATCGTTCTTCTTGATATTAACAATTTCATTCAATTCTTCAACGGAAAGTTTTCTTATATTGCTAATAAGGTTTTTGAGATGTAATGTTCTTCTCATATTGTTCGAATAATTCTTCAGTTTTGCCAATCTTTTTTTCAATATCACCTTGTTATCCATTTTGTTATATTCCCACTTTTTTCAATTTAAAAAAAATATGAAACTATTTTCGTGGCAAATAATCAATGCACAGCCTACTTGATTGAAGTAACTTGAACGTGTGTAAGCACTCTCTACAGGTGGGACCATAGTGCGAGAAAGCATCGAGTAGAATTACAGGAATTCTTCTTCTTCCTCTGTAAGCCTTAACATAACTAAACTAACTGAAGTTATTGCTGAATTGAAATTTGTTTATATACCTTTTCACAAAGGGTCTTCAGAGAAAGTCCATTAAGTACCTATTTATCAATTCTAATGGGTGGTGATTAAAAATTTTTTTCTCAGATGAATGATATGGATTTGAATCATTTTTAATGTTAGCTACAAAATTTCGAGGAAATTTTGAAATTATGATGTGCAACTTACTTTTAGATATTTTGATAAGTTTCATATACACAGCGACGAATTTACCAGCCCGCTGAATATGCTGAAGCCTTGTGCGGTAACTTTTGAAGGTCGACATATAACATATAACAGAATGAGCTTATTAACTTTTTATTTTGACTTGAGAAATTAATAAAAAATATTTATACACACACAAAGTACGAATTTGGAGAAAAGATTTCGTAAGGAAATTTATTGTAATGCTTATAGAAATGTTACCTTCTGAAATGTTAGACGTCGTGACTAGTGCGCATAACCGTTATAAAATTTCGACTTTTTAATATCCTAATGACTTTTCTCAGGGTTCCAGAACTCAATTCGGGAAATTAGAAGAATTTCATCAAAAATGAAAAAGTGGAAATGAAACTATTAACTCTAATACCTAATTAAATCTAAAATTACTTATCTAAAAATTTTCCATCTTCAAACGAACTTAAAATTTTTAACCAGCCAATACATTTATTTCAACCTAATATTCCTGAGATGAAAAAAACACGTTTTTCCTTTATTATTTCTTCCGATTCCATTTTTTTTCTCACTCAATATAGCGGGCATTCTGGAGTTGACCGGACTTTCATTCCAATTTTTTTGGATTTCTAAGCATTAGAAGTAATTATGTCTAGGCAGGACTGATATTCTCAATCTGTCCATTAGAAATGTTTATCTTAGAAAAGATAAACATATGTAATGGACAGAATGAAAATATCGGTGAAATTTCTATTTCACCGAGATATGGATATCAAGGATAAAAGGATCAAATCCTAAATTGAAGAATAAGATTCAATAGACAATCTCAGAAAGAAGAATTTATTGAAAATTTCAAATGAAAAACTATATACAGTAGAAAAAATTATACAAATATATACAGAAATATTATAAAGACAAATTTAAATTAATTTAACAATTGTTCATATAATTGGTCATAATTTATGGAAGCACTATTTGTTATTAACCAATCTGCCATTGATTCTATCGTTTCATCATTATAGCATTTTTTTGCACGATTTGGTAAGGTGTGGTAGAAATAATGTTTTCTGGGTAGAATAACATTTCCTTGTCTCAAAGACACATCATATTGGTTAAATTTGATTACCGGAAATCCATTTTTCATCTGGAATACCGGAAATTCAAGCATTTTTTTGAAAAGGTATGCCCTTTGCAAACATAAATCCAAATGTTCTTTAGCCAGTTCTTCGCCTTTTCTTCTTTCATCTTCATCCTCAGGGCAATTCACACACAAAATACCCAAATTATTGTCTAGTTGATTATTTTCCTTATTATCGTTCTTCTTGATATTAACAATTTCATTCAATTCTTCAACGGAAAGTTTTCTTATATTGCTAATAAGGTTTTTGAGATGTAATGTTCTTCTCATATTGTTCGAATAATTCTTCAGTTTTGCCAATCTTTTTTTCAATATCACCTTGTTATCCATTTTGTTATATTCCCACTTTTTTCAATTTAAAAAAAATATGAAACTATTTTCGTGGCAAATAATCAATGCACAGCCTACTTGATTGAAGTAACTTGAACGTGTGTAAGCACTCTCTACAGGTGGGACCATAGTGCGAGAAAGCATCGAGTAGAATTACAGGAATTCTTCTTCTTCCTCTGTAAGCCTTAACATAACTAAACTAACTGAAGTTATTGCTGAATTGAAATTTGTTTATATACCTTTTCACAAAGGGTCTTCAGAGAAAGTCCATTAAGTACCTATTTATCAATTCTAATGGGTGGTGATTAAAAATTTTTTTCTCAGATGAATGATATGGATTTGAATCATTTTTAATGTTAGCTACAAAATTTCGAGGAAATTTTGAAATTATGATGTGCAACTTACTTTTAGATATTTTGATAAGTTTCATATACACAGCGACGAATTTACCAGCCCGCTGAATATGCTGAAGCCTTGTGCGGTAACTTTTGAAGGTCGACATATAACATATAACAGAATGAGATTATTAACTTTTTATTTTGACTTGAGAAATTAATAAAAAATATTTATACACACACAAAGTACGAATTTGGAGAAAAGATTTCGTAAGGAAATTTATTGTAATGCTTATAGAAATGTTACCTTCTGAAATGTTAGACGTCGTGACTAGTGCGCATAACCGTTATAAAATTTCGACTTTTTAATATCCTAATGACTTTTCTCAGGGTTCCAGAACTCAATTCGGGAAATTAGAAGAATTTCATCAAAAATGAAAAAGTGGAAATGAAACTATTAACTCTAATAACTAATTAAATCTAAAATTACTTATCTAAAAATTTTCCATCTTCAAACGAACTTAAAATTTTTAACCAGCCAATACATTTATTTCAACCTAATATTCCTGAGATGAAAAAAACACGTTTTTCCTTTATTATTTCTTCCGATTCCATTTTTTTTCTCACTCAATATAGCGGGCATTCTGGAGTTGACCGGACTTTCATTCCAATTTTTTTGGATTTCTAAGCATTAGAAGTAATTATGTCTAGGCAGGACTGATATTCTCAATCTGTCCATTAGAAATGTTTATCTTAGAAAAGATAAACATATGTAATGGACAGAATGAAAATATCGGTGAAATTTCTATTTCACCGAGATATGGATATCAAGGATAAAAGGATCAAATCCTAAATTGAAGAATAAGATTCAATAGACAATCTCAGAAAGAAGAATTTATTGAAAATTTCAAATAAAAAACTATATACAGTAGAAAAAATTATACAAATATATACAGAAATATTATAGAGACAAATTTAAATTAATTCAACAATTGTTCATATAATTGGTCATAATTTATGGAAGCACTATTTGTTATTAACCAATCTGCCATTGATTCTATCGTTTCATCATTATAGCATTTTTTTGCACGATTTGGTAAGGTGTGGTAGAAATAATGTTTTCTGGGTAGAATAACATTTCCTTGTCTCAAAGACACATCATATTGGTTAAATTTGATTACCGGAAATCCATTTTTCATCTGGAATACCGGAAATTCAAGCATTTTTTTGAAAAGGTATGCCCTTTGCAAACATAAATCCAAATGTTCTTTAGCCAGTTCTTCGCCTTTTCTTCTTTCATCTTCATCCTCAGGGCAATTCACACACAAAATACCCAAATTATTGTCTAGTTGATTATTTTCCTTATTATCGTTCTTCTTGATATTAACAATTTCATTCAATTCTTCAACGGAAAGTTTTCTTATATTGCTAATAAGGTTTTTGAGATGTAATGTTCTTCTCATATTGTTCGAATAATTCTTCAGTTTTGCCAATCTTTTTTTCAATATCACCTTGTTATCCATTTTGTTATATTCCCACTTTTTTCAATTTAAAAAAAATATGAAACTATTTTCGTGGCAAATAATCAATGCACAGCCTACTTGATTGAAGTAACTTGAACGTGTGTAAGCACTCTCTACAGGTGGGACCATAGTGCGAGAAAGCATCGAGTAGAATTACAGGAATTCTTCTTCTTCCTCTGTAAGCCTTAACATAACTAAACTAACTGAAGTTATTGCTGAATTGAAATTTGTTTATATACCTTTTCACAAAGGGACTTCAGAGAAAGTCCATTAAGTACCTATTTATCAATTCTAATGGGTGGTGATTAAAAATTTTTTTCTCAGATGAATGATATGGATTTGAATCATTTTTAATGTTAGCTACAAAATTTCGAGGAAATTTTGAAATTATGATGTGCAACTTACTTTTAGATATTTTGATAAGTTTCATATACACAGCGACGAATTTACCAGCCCGCTGAATATGCTGAAGCCTTGTGCGGTAACTTTTGAAGGTCGACATATAACATATAACAGAATGAGATTATTAACTTTTTATTTTGACTTGAGAAATTAATAAAAAATATTTATACACACACAAAGTACGAATTTGGAGAAAAGATTTCGTAAGGAAATTTATTGTAATGCTTATAGAAATGTTACCTTCTGAAATGTTAGACGTCGTGACTAGTGCGCATAACCGTTATAAAATTTCGACTTTTTAATATCCTAATGACTTTTCTCAGGGTTCCAGAACTCAATTCGGGAAATTAGAAGAATTTCATCAAAAATGAAAAAGTGGAAATGAAACTATTAACTCTAATAACTAATTAAATCTAAAATTACTTATCTAAAAATTTTCCATCTTCAAACGAACTTAAAATTTTTAACCAGCCAATACATTTATTTCAACCTAATATTCCTGAGATGAAAAAAACACGTTTTTCCTTTATTATTTCTTCCGATTCCATTTTTTTTCTCACTCAATATAGCGGGCATTCTGGAGTTGACCGGACTTTCATTCCAATTTTTTTGGATTTCTAAGCATTAGAAGTATTTATGTCTAGGCAGGACTGATATTCTCAATCTGTCCATTAGAAATGTTTATCTTAGAAAAGATAAACATATGTAATGGACAGAATGAAAATATCGGTGAAATTTCTATTTCACCGAGATATGTATATCAAGGATGAAAGGATCAAATCCTAAATTGAAGAATAAGATTCAATAGACAATCTCAGAAAGAAGAATTTATTGAAAATATCAAATGAAAAACTATATACAGTAGAAAAAATTATACAAATATATACAGAAATATTATAAAGACAAATTTAAATTAATTTAACAATTGTTCATATAATTGGTCATAATTTATGGAAGCACTATTTGTTATTAACCAATCTGCCATTGATTCTATCGTTTCATCATTATAGCATTTTTTTGCACGATTTGGTAAGGTGTGGTAGAAATAATGTTTTCTGGGTAGAATAACATTTCCTTGTCTCAAAGACACATCATATTGGTTAAATTTGATTACCGGAAATCCATTTTTCATCTGGAATACCGGAAATTCAAGCATTTTTTTGAAAAGGTATGCCCTTTGCAAACATAAATCCAAATGTTCTTTAGCCAGTTCTTCGCCTTTTCTTCTTTCATCTTCATCCTCAGGGCAATTCATACACAAAATACCCAAATTATTGTCTAGTTGATTATTTTCCATATTATCGTTCTTCTTGATATTAACAATTTCATTCAATTCTTCAACGGAAAGTTTTCTTATATTGCTAATAAGGTTTTTGAGATGTAATGTTCTTCTCATATTGTTCGAATAATTCTTCAGTTTTGCCAATCTTTTTTTCAATATCACCTTGTTATCCATTTTGTTATATTCCCACTTTTTTCAATTTAAAAAAAATATGAAACTATTTTCGTGGCAAATAATCAATGCACAGCCTACTTGATTGAAGTAACTTGAACGTGTGTAAGCACTCTCTACAGGTGGGACCATAGTGCGAGAAAGCATCGAGTAGAATTACAGGAATTCTTCTTCTTCCTCTGTAAGCCTTAACATAACTAAACTAACTGAAGTTATTGCTGAATTGAAATTTGTTTATATACCTTTTCACAAAGGGACTTCAGAGAAAGTCCATTAAGTACCTATTTATCAATTCTAATGGGTGGTGATTAAAAATTTTTTTCTCAGATGAATGATATGGATTTGAATCATTTTTAATGTTAGCTACAAAATTTCGAGGAAATTTTGAAATTATGATGTGCAACTTACTTTTAGATATTTTGATAAGTTTCATATACACAGCGACGAATTTACCAGCCCGCTGAATATGCTGAAGCCTTGTGCGGTAACTTTTGAAGGTCGACATATAACATATAACAGAATGAGCTTATTAACTTTTTATTTTGACTTGAGAAATTAATAAAAAATATTTATACACACACAAAGTACGAATTTGGAGAAAAGATTTCGTAAGGAAATTTATTGTAATGCTTATAGAAATGTTACCTTCTGAAATGTTAGACGTCGTGACTAGTGCGCATAACCGTTATAAAATTTCGACTTTTTAATATCCTAATGACTTTTCTCAGGGTTCCAGAACTCAATTCGGGAAATTAGAAGAATTTCATCAAAAATGAAAAAGTGGAAATGAAACTATTAACTCTAATAACTAATTAAATCTAAAATTACTTATCTAAAAATTTTCCATCTTCAAACGAACTTAAAATTTTTAACCAGCCAATACATTTATTTCAACCTAATATTCCTGAGATGAAAAAAACACGTTTTTCCTTTATTATTTCTTCCGATTCCATTTTTTTTCTCACTCAATATAGCGGGCATTCTGGAGTTGACCGGACTTTCATTCCAATTTTTTTGGATTTCTAAGCATTAGAAGTAATTATGTCTAGGCAGGACTGATATTCTCAATCCGTCCATTAGAAATGTTTATCTTAGAAAAGATAAACATATGTAATGGACAGAATGAAAATATCGGTGAAATTTCTATTTCACCGAGATATGGATATCAAGGATAAAAGGATCAAATCCTAAATTGAAGAATAAGATTCAATAGACAATCTCAGAAAGAAGAATTTATTGAAAATTTCAAATGAAAAACTATATACAGTAGAAAAAATTATACAAATATATACAGAAATATTATAAAGACAAATTTAAATTAATTTAACAATTGTTCATATAATTGGTCATAATTTATGGAAGCACTATTTGTTATTAACCAATCTGCCATTGATTCTATCGTTTCATCATTATAGCATTTTTTTGCACGATTTGGTAAGGTGTGGTAGAAATAATGTTTTCTGGGTAGAATAACATTTCCTTGTCTCAAAGACACATCATATTGGTTAAATTTGATTACCGGAAATCCATTTTTCATCTGGAATACCGGAAATTCAAGCATTTTTTTGAAAAGGTATGCCCTTTGCAAACATAAATCCAAATGTTCTTTAGCCAGTTCTTCGCCTTTTCTTCTTTCATCTTCATCCTCAGGGCAATTCACACACAAAATACCCAAATTATTGTCTAGTTGATTATTTTCCTTATTATCGTTCTTCTTGATATTAACAATTTCATTCAATTCTTCAACGGAAAGTTTTCTTATATTGCTAATAAGGTTTTTGAGATGTAATGTTCTTCTCATATTGTTCGAATAATTCTTCAGTTTTGCCAATCTTTTTTTCAATATCACCTTGTTATCCATTTTGTTATATTCCCACTTTTTTCAATTTAAAAAAAATATGAAACTATTTTCGTGGCAAATAATCAATGCACAGCCTACTTGATTGAAGTAACTTGAACGTGTGTAAGCACTCTCTACAGGTGGGACCATAGTGCGAGAAAGCATCGAGTAGAATTACAGGAATTCTTCTTCTTCCTCTGTAAGCCTTAACATAACTAAACTAACTGAAGTTATTGCTGAATTGAAATTTGTTTATATACCTTTTCACAAAGGGTCTTCAGAGAAAGTCCATTAAGTACCTATTTATCAATTCTAATGGGTGGTGATTAAAAATTTTTTTCTCAGATGAATGATATGGATTTGAATCATTTTTAATGTTAGCTACAAAATTTCGAGGAAATTTTGAAATTATGATGTGCAACTTACTTTTAGATATTTTGATAAGTTTCATATACACAGCGACGAATTTACCAGCCCGCTGAATATGCTGAAGCCTTGTGCGGTAACTTTTGAAGGTCGACATATAACATATAACAGAATGAGATTATTAACTTTTTATTTTGACTTGAGAAATTAATAAAAAATATTTATACACACACAAAGTACGAATTTGGAGAAAAGATTTCGTAAGGAAATTTATTGTAATGCTTATAGAAATGTTACCTTCTGAAATGTTAGACGTCGTGACTAGTGCGCATAACCGTTATAAAATTTCGACTTTTTAATATCCTAATGACTTTTCTCAGGGTTCCAGAACTCAATTCGGGAAATTAGAAGAATTTCATCAAAAATGAAAAAGTGGAAATGAAACTATTAACTCTAATAACTAATTAAATCTAAAATTACTTATCTAAAAATTTTCCATCTTCAAACGAACTTAAAATTTTTAACCAGCCAATACATTTATTTCAACCTAATATTCCTGAGATGAAAAAAACACGTTTTTCCTTTATTATTTCTTCCGATTCCATTTTTTTTCTCACTCAATATAGCGGGCATTCTGGAGTTGACCGGACTTTCATTCCAATTTTTTTGGATTTCTAAGCATTAGAAGTAATTATGTCTAGGCAGGACTGATATTCTCAATCTGTCCATTAGAAATGTTTATCTTAGAAAAGATAAACATATGTAATGGACAGAATGAAAATATCGGTGAAATTTCTATTTCACCGAGATATGGATATCAAGGATAAAAGGATCAAATCCTAAATTGAAGAATAAGATTCAATAGACAATCTCAGAAAGAAGAATTTATTGAAAATTTCAAATGAAAAACTATATACAGTAGAAAAAATTATACAAATATATACAGAAATATTATAAAGACAAATTTAAATTAATTTAACAATTGTTCATATAATTGGTCATAATTTATGGAAGCACTATTTGTTATTAACCAATCTGCCATTGATTCTATCGTTTCATCATTATAGCATTTTTTTGCACGATTTGGTAAGGTGTGGTAGAAATAATGTTTTCTGGGTAGAATAACATTTCCTTGTCTCAAAGACACATCATATTGGTTAAATTTGATTACCGGAAATCCATTTTTCATCTGGAATACCGGAAATTCAAGCATTTTTTTGAAAAGGTATGCCCTTTGCAAACATAAATCCAAATGTTCTTTAGCCAGTTCTTCGCCTTTTCTTCTTTCATCTTCATCCTCAGGGCAATTCACACACAAAATACCCAAATTATTGTCTAGTTGATTATTTTCCTTATTATCGTTCTTCTTGATATTAACAATTTCATTCAATTCTTCAACGGAAAGTTTTCTTATATTGCTAATAAGGTTTTTGAGATGTAATGTTCTTCTCATATTGTTCGAATAATTCTTCAGTTTTGCCAATCTTTTTTTCAATATCACCTTGTTATCCATTTTGTTATATTCCCACTTTTTTCAATTTAAAAAAAATATGAAACTATTTTCGTGGCAAATAATCAATGCACAGCCTACTTGATTAAAGTAACTTGAACGTGTGTAAGCACTCTCTACAGGTGGGACCATAGTGCGAGAAAGCATCGAGTAGAATTACAGGAATTCTTCTTCTTCCTCTGTAAGCCTTAACATAACTAAACTAACTGAAGTTATTGCTGAATTGAAATTTGTTTATATACCTTTTCACAAAGGGTCTTCAGAGAAAGTCCATTAAGTACCTATTTATCAATTCTAATGGGTGGTGATTAAAAATTTTTTTCTCAGATGAATGATTTGGATTTGAATCATTTTTAATGTTAGCTACAAAATTTCGAGGAAATTTTGAAATTATGATGTGCAACTTACTTTTAGATATTTTGATAAGTTTCATATACACAGCGACGAATTTACCAGCCCGCTGAATATGCTGAAGCCTTGTGCGGTAACTTTTGAAGGTCGACATATAACATATAACAGAATGAGCTTATTAACTTTTTATTTTGACTTGAGAAATTAATAAAAAATATTTATACACACACAAAGTACGAATTTGGAGAAAAGATTTCGTAAGGAAATTTATTGTAATGCTTATAGAAATGTTACCTTCTGAAATGTTAGACGTCGTGACTAGTGCGCATAACCGTTATAAAATTTCGACTTTTTAATATCCTAATGACTTTTCTCAGGGTTCCAGAACTCAATTCGGGAAATTAGAAGAATTTCATCAAAAATGAAAAAGTGGAAATGAAACTATTAACTCTAATAACTAATTAAATCTAAAATTACTTATCTGAAAATTTTCCATCTTCAAACGAACTTAAAATTTTTAACCAGCCAATACATTTATTTCAACCTAATATTCCTGAGATGAAAAAAACACGTTTTTCCTTTATTATTTCTTCCGATTCCATTTTTTTTCTCACTCAATATAGCGGGCATTCTGGAGTTGACCGGACTTTCATTCCAATTTTTTTGGATTTCTAAGCATTAGAAGTAATTATGTCTAGGCAGGACTGATATTCTCAATCTGTCCATTAGAAATGTTTATCTTAGAAAAGATAAACATATGTAATGGACAGAATGAAAATATCGGTGAAATTTCTATTTCACCGAGATATGGATATCAAGGATAAAAGGATCAAATCCTAAATTGAAGAATAAGATTCAATAGACAATCTCAGAAAGAAGAATTTATTGAAAATTTCAAATGAAAAACTATATACAGTAGAAAAAATTATACAAATATATACAGAAATATTATAAAGACAAATTTAAATTAATTTAACAATTGTTCATATAATTGGTCATAATTTATGGAAGCACTATTTGTTATTAACCAATCTGCCATTGATTCTATCGTTTCATCATTATAGCATTTTTTTGCACGATTTGGTAAGGTGTGGTAGAAATAATGTTTTCTGGGTAGAATAACATTTCCTTGTCTCAAAGACACATCATATTGGTTAAATTTGATTACCGGAAATCCATTTTTCATCTGGAATACCGGAAATTCAAGCATTTTTTTGAAAAGGTATGCCCTTTGCAAACATAAATCCAAATGTTCTTTAGCCAGTTCTTCGCCTTTTCTTCTTTCATCTTCATCCTCAGGGCAATTCACACACAAAATACCCAAATTATTGTCTAGTTGATTATTTTCCTTATTATCGTTCTTCTTGATATTAACAATTTCATTCAATTCTTCAACGGAAAGTTTTCTTATATTGTTAATAAGGTTTTTGAGATGTAATGTTCTTCTCATATTGTTCGAATAATTCTTCAGTTTTGCCAATCTTTTTTTCAATATCACCTTGTTATCCATTTTGTTATATTCCCACTTTTTTCAATTTAAAAAAAATATGAAACTATTTTCGTGGCAAATAATCAATGCACAGCCTACTTGATTGAAGTAACTTGAACGTGTGTAAGCACTCTCTACAGGTGGGACCATAGTGCGAGAAAGCATCGAGTAGAATTACAGGAATTCTTCTTCTTCCTCTGTAAGCCTTAACATAACTAAACTAACTGAAGTTATTGCTGAATTGAAATTTGTTTATATACCTTTTCACAAAGGGACTTCAGAGAAAGTCCATTAAGTACCTATTTATCAATTCTAATGGGTGGTGATTAAAAATTTTTTTCTCAGATGAATGATATGGATTTGAATCATTTTTAATGTTAGCTACAAAATTTCGAGGAAATTTTGAAATTATGATGTGCAACTTACTTTTAGATATTTTGATAAGTTTCATATACACAGCGACGAATTTACCAGCCCGCTGAATATGCTGAAGCCTTGTGCGGTAACTTTTGAAGGTCGACATATAACATATAACAGAATGAGATTATTAACTTTTTATTTTGACTTGAGAAATTAATAAAAAATATTTATACACACACAAAGTACGAATTTGGAGAAAAGATTTCGTAAGGAAATTTATTGTAATGCTTATAGAAATGTTACCTTCTGAAATGTTAGACGTCGTGACTAGTGCGCATAACCGTTATAAAATTTCGACTTTTTAATATCCTAATGACTTTTCTCAGGGTTCCAGAACTCAATTCGGGAAATTAGAAGAATTTCATCAAAAATGAAAAAGTGGAAATGAAACTATTAACTCTAATAACTAATTAAATCTAAAATTACTTATCTAAAAATTTTCCATCTTCAAACGAACTTAAAATTTTTAACCAGCCAATACATTTATTTCAACCTAATATTCCTGAGATGAAAAAAACACGTTTTTCCTTTATTATTTCTTCCGATTCCATTTTTTTTCTCACTCAATATAGCGGGCATTCTGGAGTTGACCGGACTTTCATTCCAATTTTTTTGGATTTCTAAGCATTAGAAGTAATTATGTCTAGGCAGGACTGATATTCTCAATCTGTCCATTAGAAATGTTTATCTTAGAAAAGATAAACATATGTAATGGACAGAATGAAAATATCGGTGAAATTTCTATTTCACCGAGATATGGATATCAAGGATAAAAGGATCAAATCCTAAATTGAAGAATAAGATTCAATAGACAATCTCAGAAAGAAGAATTTATTGAAAATTTCAAATGAAAAACTATATACAGTAGAAAAAATTATACAAATATATACAGAAATATTATAAAGACAAATTTAAATTAATTTAACAATTGTTCATATAATTGGTCATAATTTATGGAAGCACTATTTGTTATTAACCAATCTGCCATTGATTCTATCGTTTCATCATTATAGCATTTTTTTGCACGATTTGGTAAGGTGTGGTAGAAATAATGTTTTCTGGGTAGAATAACATTTCCTTGTCTCAAAGACACATCATATTGGTTAAATTTGATTACCGGAAATCCATTTTTCATCTGGAATACCGGAAATTCAAGCATTTTTTTGAAAAGGTATGCCCTTTGCAAACATAAATCCAAATGTTCTTTAGCCAGTTCTTCGCCTTTTCTTCTTTCATCTTCATCCTCAGGGCAATTCACACACAAAATACCCAAATTTTTGTCTAGTTGATTATTTTCCTTATTATCGTTCTTCTTGATATTAACAATTTCATTCAATTCTTCAACTGAAAGTTTTCTCATATTGCTAATAAGGTTTTTGAGATGTAATGTTCTTCTCATATTGTTCGAATAATTCTTCAGTTTTGCCAATCTTTTTTTCAATATCTCCTTGTTATCCATTTTGTTATATTTCCACTTTTTTCAATTTAAAAAAAATATGAAACTATTTTCGTGGCAAATAATCAATGCACAGCCTACTTGATTGAAGTAACTTGAACGTGTGTAAGCACTCTCTACAGGTGGGACCATAGTGCGAGAAAGCATCGAGTAGAATTACAGGAATTATTCTTCTTCCTCTGTAAGCCTTAACATAACTAAACTAACTGAAGTTATTGCTGAATTGAAATTTGTTTATATACCTTTTCACAAAGGGTCTTCAGAGAAAGTCCATTAAGTACCTATTTATCAATTCTAATGGGTGGTGATTAAAAATTTTTTTCTCAGATGAATGATATGGATTTGAATCATTTTCAATGTTAGCTACAAAATTTCGAGGAAATTTTGAAATTATGATGTGCAACTTACTTTTAGATATTCTGATAAGTTTCATATACACAGCGACGAATTTACCAGCCCGCTGAATATGCTGAAGCCTTGTGCGGTAACTTTTGAAGGTCGACATATAACATATAACAGAATGAGATTATTAACTTTTTATTTTGACTTGAGAAATTAATAAAAAATATTTATACACACACAAAGTACGAATTTGGAGAAAAGATTTCGTAAGGAAATTTATTGTAATGCTTATAGAAATGTTACCTTCTGAAATGTTAGACGTCGTGACTAGTGCGCATAACCGTTATAAAATTTCGACTTTTTAATATCCTAATGACTTTTCTCAGGGTTCCAGAACTCAATTCGGGAAATTAGAAGAATTTCATCAAAAATGAAAAAGTGGAAATGAAACTATTAACTCTAATAACTAATTAAATCTAAAATTACTTATCTAAAAATTTTCCATCTTCAAACGAACTTAAAATTTTTAACCAGCCAATACATTTATTTCAACCTAATATTCCTGAGATGAAAAAAACACGTTTTTCCTTTATTATTTCTTCCGATTCCATTTTTTTTCTCACTCAATATAGCGGGCATTCTGGAGTTGACCGGACTTTCATTCCAATTTTTTTGGATTTCTAAGCATTAGAAGTAATTATGTCTAGGCAGGACTGATATTCTCAATCTGTCCATTAGAAATGTTTATCTTAGAAAAGATAAACATATGTAATGGACAGAATGAAAATATCGGTGAAATTTCTATTTCACCGAGATATGGATATCAAGGATAAAAGGATCAAATCCTAAATTGAAGAATAAGATTCAATAGACAATCTCAGAAAGAAGAATTTATTGAAAATTTCAAATGAAAAACTATATACAGTAGAAAAAATTATACAAATATATACAGAAATATTATAAAGACAAATTTAAATTAATTTAACAATTGTTCATATAATTGGTCATAATTTATGGAAGCACTATTTGTTATTAACCAATCTGCCATTGATTCTATCGTTTCATCATTATAGCATTTTTTTGCACGATTTGGTAAGGTGTGGTAGAAATAATGTTTTCTGGGTAGAATAACATTTCCTTGTCTCAAAGACACATCATATTGGTTAAATTTGATTACCGGAAATCCATTTTTCATCTGGAATACCGGAAATTCAAGCATTTTTTTGAAAAGGTATGCCCTTTGCAAACATAAATCCAAATGTTCTTTAGCCAGTTCTTCGCCTTTTCTTCTTTCATCTTCATCCTCAGGGCAATTCACACACAAAATACCCAAATTATTGTCTAGTTGATTATTTTCCTTATTATCGTTCTTCTTGATATTAACAATTTCATTCAATTCTTCAACGGAAAGTTTTCTTATATTGCTAATAAGGTTTTTGAGATGTAATGTTCTTCTCATATTGTTCGAATAATTCTTCAGTTTTGCCAATCTTTTTTTCAATATCACCTTGTTATCCATTTTGTTATATTCCCACTTTTTTCAATTTAAAAAAAATATGAAACTATTTTCGTGGCAAATAATCAATGCACAGCCTACTTGATTGAAGTAACTTGAACGTGTGTAAGCACTCTCTACAGGTGGGACCATAGTGCGAGAAAGCATCGAGTAGAATTACAGGAATTCTTCTTCTTCCTCTGTAAGCCTTAACATAACTAAACTAACTGAAGTTATTGCTGAATTGAAATTTGTTTATATACCTTTTCACAAAGGGTCTTCAGAGAAAGTCCATTAAGTACCTATTTATCAATTCTAATGGGTGGTGATTAAAAATTTTTTTCTCAGATGAATGATATGGATTTGAATCATTTTTAATGTTAGCTACAAAATTTCGAGGAAATTTTGAAATTATGATGTGCAACTTACTTTTAGATATTTTGATAAGTTTCATATACACAGCGACGAATTTACCAGCCCGCTGAATATGCTGAAGCCTTGTGCGGTAACTTTTGAAGGTCGACATATAACATATAACAGAATGAGATTATTAACTTTTTATTTTGACTTGAGAAATTAATAAAAAATATTTATACACACACAAAGTACGAATTTGGAGAAAAGATTTCGTAAGGAAATTTATTGTAATGCTTATAGAAATGTTACCTTCTGAAATATTAGACGTCGTGACTAGTGCGCATAACCGTTATAAAATTTCGACTTTTTAATATCCTAATGACTTTTCTCAGGGTTCCAGAACTCAATTCGGGAAATTAGAAGAATTTCATCAAAAATGAAAAAGTGGAAATGAAACTATTAACTCTAATAACTAATTAAATCTAAAATTACTTATCTAAAAATTTTCCATCTTCAAACGAACTTAAAATTTTTAACCAGCCAATACATTTATTTCAACCTAATATTCCTGAGATGAAAAAAACACGTTTTTCCTTTATTATTTCTTCCGATTCCATTTTTTTTCTCACTCAATATAGCGGGCATTCTGGAGTTGACCGGACTTTCATTCCAATTTTTTTGGATTTCTAAGCATTAGAAGTAATTATGTCTAGGCAGGACTGATATTCTCAATCTGTCCATTAGAAATGTTTATCTTAGAAAAGATGAACATATGTAATGGACAGAATGAAAATATCGGTGAAATTTCTATTTCACCGAGATATGGATATCAAGGATAAAAGGATCAAATCCTAAATTGAAGAATAAGATTCAATAGACAATCTCAGAAAGAAGAATTTATTGAAAATTTCAAATGAAAAACTATATACAATAGAAAAAATTATACAAATATATACAGAAATATTATAAAGACAAATTTAAATTAATTTAACAATTGTTCATATAATTGGTCATAATTTATGGAAGCACTATTTGTTATTAACCAATCTGCCATTGATTCTATCGTTTCATCATTATAGCATTTTTTTGCACGATTTGGTAAGGTGTGGTAGAAATAATGTTTTCTGGGTAGAATAACATTTCCTTGTCTCAAAGACACATCATATTGGTTAAATTTGATTACCGGAAATCCATTTTTCATCTGGAATAACGGAAATTCAAGCATTTTTTTGAAAAGGTATGCCCTTTGCAAACATAAATCCAAATGTTCTTTAGCCAGTTCTTCGCCTTTTCTTCTTTCATCTTCATCCTCAGGGCAATTCACACACAAAATACCCAAATTATTGTCTAGTTGATTATTTTCCTTATTATCGTTCTTCTTGATATTAACAATTTCATTCAATTCTTCAACGGAAAGTTTTCTTATATTGCTAATAAGGTTTTTGAGATGTAATGTTCTTCTCATATTGTTCGAATAATTCTTCAGTTTTGCCAATCTTTTTTTCAATATCACCTTGTTATCCATTTTGTTATATTCCCACTTTTTTCAATTTAAAAAAAATATGAAACTATTTTCGTGGCAAATAATCAATGCACAGCCTACTTGATTGAAGTAACTTGAACGTGTGTAAGCACTCTCTACAGGTGGGACCATAGTGCGAGAAAGCATCGAGTAGAATTACAGGAATTCTTCTTCTTCCTCTGTAAGCCTTAACATAACTAAACTAACTGAAGTTATTGCTGAATTGAAATTTGTTTATATACCTTTGCACAAAGGGACTTCAGAGAAAGTCCATTAAGTACCTATTTATCAATTCTAATGGGTGGTGATTAAAAATTTTTTTCTCAGATGAATGATATGGATTTGAATCATTTTTAATGTTAGCTACAAAATTTCGAGGAAATTTTGAAATTATGATGTGCAACTTACTTTTAGATATTTTGATAAGTTTCATATACACAGCGACGAATTTACCAGCCCGCTGAATATGCTGAAGCCTTGTGCGGTAACTTTTGAAGGTCGACATATAACATATAACAGAATGAGATTATTAACTTTTTATTTTGACTTGAGAAATTAATAAAAAATATTTATACACACACAAAGTACGAATTTGGAGAAAAGATTTCGTAAGGAAATTTATTGTAATGCTTATAGAAATGTTACCTTCTGAAATGTTAGACGTCGTGACTAGTGCGCATAACCGTTATAAAATTTCGACTTTTTAATATCCTAATGACTTTTCTCAGGGTTCCAGAACTCAATTCGGGAAATTAGAAGAATTTCATCAAAAATGAAAAAGTGGAAATGAAACTATTAACTCTAATAACTAATTAAATCTAAAATTACTTATCTAAAAATTTTCCATCTTCAAACGAACTTAAAATTTTTAACCAGCCAATACATTTATTTCAACCTAATATTCCTGAGATGAAAAAAACACGTTTTTCCTTTATTATTTCTTCCGATTCCATTTTTTTTCTCACTCAATATAGCGGGCATTCTGGAGTTGACCGGACTTTCATTCCAATTTTTTTGGATTTCTAAGCATTAGAAGTAATTATGTCTAGGCAGGACTGATATTCTCAATCTGTCCATTAGAAATGTTTATCTTAGAAAAGATAAACATATGTAATGGACAGAATGAAAATATCGGTGAAATTTCTATTTCACCGAGATATGGATATCAAGGATAAAAGGATCAAATCCTAAATTGAAGAATAAGATTCAATAGACAATCTCAGAAAGAAGAATTTATTGAAAATTTCAAATGAAAAACTATATACAGTAGAAAAAATTATACAAATATATACAGAAATATTATAAAGACAAATTTAAATTAATTTAACAATTGTTCATATAATTGGTCATAATTTATGGAAGCACTATTTGTTATTAACCAATCTGCCATTGATTCTATCGTTTCATCATTATAGCATTTTTTTGCACGATTTGGTAAGGTGTGGTAGAAATAATGTTTTCTGGGTAGAATAACATTTCCTTGTCTCAAAGACACATCATATTGGTTAAATTTGATTACCGGAAATCCATTTTTCATCTGGAATACCGGAAATTCAAGCATTTTTTTGAAAAGGTATGCCCTTTGCAAACATAAATCCAAATGTTCTTTAGCCAGTTCTTCGCCTTTTCTTCTTTCATCTTCATCCTCAGGGCAATTCACACACAAAATACCCAAATTATTGTCTAGTTGATTATTTTCCTTATTATCGTTCTTCTTGATATTAACAATTTCATTCAATTCTTCAACGGAAAGTTTTCTTATATTGCTAATAAGGTTTTTGAGATGTAATGTTCTTCTCATATTGTTCGAATAATTCTTCAGTTTTGCCAATCTTTTTTTCAATATCACCTTGTTATCCATTTTGTTATATTCCCACTTTTTTCAATTTAAAAAAAATATGAAACTATTTTCGTGGCAAATAATCAATGCACAGCCTACTTGATTGAAGTAACTTGAACGTGTGTAAGCACTCTCTACAGGTGGGACCATAGTGCGAGAAAGCATCGAGTAGAATTACAGGAATTCTTCTTCTTCCTCTGTAAGCCTTAACATAACTAAACTAACTGAAGTTATTGCTGAATTGAAATTTGTTTATATACCTTTTCACAAAGGGTCTTCAGAGAAAGTCCATTAAGTACCTATTTATCAATTCTAATGGGTGGTGATTAAAAATTTTTTTCTCAGATGAATGATATGGATTTGAATCATTTTTAATGTTAGCTACAAAATTTCGAGGAAATTTTGAAATTATGATGTGCAACTTACTTTTAGATATTTTGATAAGTTTCATATACACAGCGACGAATTTACCAGCCCGCTGAATATGCTGAAGCCTTGTGCGGTAACTTTTGAAGGTCGACATATAACATATAACAGAATGAGATTATTAACTTTTTATTTTGACTTGAGAAATTAATAAAAAATATTTATACACACACAAAGTACGAATTTGGAGAAAAGATTTCGTAAGGAAATTTATTGTAATGCTTATAGAAATGTTACCTTCTGAAATGTTAGACGTCGTGACTAGTGCGCATAACCGTTATAAAATTTCGACTTTTTAATATCCTAATGACTTTTCTCAGGGTTCCAGAACTCAATTCGGGAAATTAGAAGAATTTCATCAAAAATGAAAAAGTGGAAATGAAACTATTAACTCTAATAACTAATTAAATCTAAAATTACTTATCTAAAAATTTTCCATCTTCAAACGAACTTAAAATTTTTAACCAGCCAATACATTTATTTCAACCTAATATTCCTGAGATGAAAAAAACACGTTTTTCCTTTATTATTTCTTCCGATTCCATTTTTTTTCTCACTCAATATAGCGGGCATTCTGGAGTTGACCGGACTTTCATTCCAATTTTTTTGGATTTCTAAGCATTAGAAGTAATTATGTCTAGGCAGGACTGATATTCTCAATCTGTCCATTAGAAATGTTTATCTTAGAAAAGATAAACATATGTAATGGACAGAATGAAAATATCGGTGAAATTTCTATTTCACCGAGATATGGATATCAAGGATAAAAGGATCAAATCCTAAATTGAAGAATAAGATTCAATAGACAATCTCAGAAAGAAGAATTTATTGAAAATTTCAAATGAAAAACTATATACAGTAGAAAAAATTATACAAATATATACAGAAATATTATAAAGACAAATTTAAATTAATTTAACAATTGTTCATATAATTGGTCATAATTTATGGAAGCACTATTTGTTATTAACCAATCTGCCATTGATTCTATCGTTTCATCATTATAGCATTTTTTTGCACGATTTGGTAAGGTGTGGTAGAAATAATGTTTTCTGGGTAGAATAACATTTCCTTGTCTCAAAGACACATCATATTGGTTAAATTTGATTACCGGAAATCCATTTTTCATCTGGAATACCGGAAATTCAAGCATTTTTTTGAAAAGGTATGCCCTTTGCAAACATAAATCCAAATGTTCTTTAGCCAGTTCTTCGCCTTTTCTTCTTTCATCTTCATCCTCAGGGCAATTCACACACAAAATACCCAAATTATTGTCTAGTTGATTATTTTCCTTATTATCGTTCTTCTTGATATTAACAATTTCATTCAATTCTTCAACGGAAAGTTTTCTTATATTGCTAATAAGGTTTTTGAGATGTAATGTTCTTCTCATATTGTTCGAATAATTCTTCAGTTTTGCCAATCTTTTTTTCAATATCACCTTGTTATCCATTTTGTTATATTCCCACTTTTTTCAATTTAAAAAAAATATGAAACTATTTTCGTGGCAAATAATCAATGCACAGCCTACTTGATTGAAGTAACTTGAACGTGTGTAAGCACTCTCTACAGGTGGGACCATAGTGCGAGAAAGCATCGAGTAGAATTACAGGAATTCTTCTTCTTCCTCTGTAAGCCTTAACATAACTAAACTAACTGAAGTTATTGCTGAATTGAAATTTGTTTATATACCTTTTCACAAAGGGTCTTCAGAGAAAGTCCATTAAGTACCTATTTATCAATTCTAATGGGTGGTGATTAAAAATTTTTTTCTCAGATGAATGATATGGATTTGAATCATTTTTAATGTTAGCTACAAAATTTCGAGGAAATTTTGAAATTATGATGTGCAACTTACTTTTAGATATTTTGATAAGTTTCATATACACAGCGACGAATTTACCAGCCCGCTGAATATGCTGAAGCCTTGTGCGGTAACTTTTGAAGGTCGACATATAACATATAACAGAATGAGATTATTAACTTTTTATTTTGACTTGAGAAATTAATAAAAAATATTTATACACACACAAAGTACGAATTTGGAGAAAAGATTTCGTAAGGAAATTTATTGTAATGCTTATAGAAATGTTACCTTCTGAAATGTTAGACGTCGTGACTAGTGCGCATAACCGTTATAAAATTTCGACTTTTTAATATCCTAATGACTTTTCTCAGGGTTCCAGAACTCAATTCGGGAAATTAGAAGAATTTCATCAAAAATGAAAAAGTGGAAATGAAACTATTAACTCTAATAACTAATTAAATCTAAAATTACTTATCTAAAAATTTTCCATCTTCAAACGAACTTAAAATTTTTAACCAGCCAATACATTTATTTCAACCTAATATTCCTGAGATGAAAAAAACACGTTTTTCCTTTATTATTTCTTCCGATTCCATTTTTTTTCTCACTCAATATAGCGGGCATTCTGGAGTTGACCGGACTTTCATTCCAATTTTTTTGGATTTCTAAGCATTAGAAGTAATTATGTCTAGGCAGGACTGATATTCTCAATCTGTCCATTAGAAATGTTTATCTTAGAAAAGATAAACATATGTAATGGACAGAATGAAAATATCGGTGAAATTTCTATTTCACCGAGATATGGATATCAAGGATAAAAGGATCAAATCCTAAATTGAAGAATAAGATTCAATAGACAATCTCAGAAAGAAGAATTTATTGAAAATTTCAAATGAAAAACTATATACAGTAGAAAAAATTATACAAATATATACAGAAATATTATAAAGACAAATTTAAATTAATTTAACAATTGTTCATATAATTGGTCATAATTTATGGAAGCACTATTTGTTATTAACCAATCTGCCATTGATTCTATCGTTTCATCATTATAGCATTTTTTTGCACGATTTGGTAAGGTGTGGTAGAAATAATGTTTTCTGGGTAGAATAACATTTCCTTGTCTCAAAGACACATCATATTGGTTAAATTTGATTACCGGAAATCCATTTTTCATCTGGAATACCGGAAATTCAAGCATTTTTTTGAAAAGGTATGCCCTTTGCAAACATAAATCCAAATGTTCTTTAGCCAGTTCTTCGCCTTTTCTTCTTTCATCTTCATCCTCAGGGCAATTCACACACAAAATACCCAAATTATTGTCTAGTTGATTATTTTCCTTATTATCGTTCTTCTTGATATTAACAATTTCATTCAATTCTTCAACGGAAAGTTTTCTTATATTGCTAATAAGGTTTTTGAGATGTAATGTTCTTCTCATATTGTTCGAATAATTCTTCAGTTTTGCCAATCTTTTTTTCAATATCACCTTGTTATCCATTTTGTTATATTCCCACTTTTTTCAATTTAAAAAAAATATGAAACTATTTTCGTGGCAAATAATCAATGCACAGCCTACTTGATTGAAGTAACTTGAACGTGTGTAAGCACTCTCTACAGGTGGGACCATAGTGCGAGAAAGCATCGAGTAGAATTACAGGAATTCTTCTTCTTCCTCTGTAAGCCTTAACATAACTAAACTAACTGAAGTTATTGCTGAATTGAAATTTGTTTATATACCTTTTCACAAAGGGTCTTCAGAGAAAGTCCATTAAGTACCTATTTATCAATTCTAATGGGTGGTGATTAAAAATTTTTTTCTCAGATGAATGATATGGATTTGAATCATTTTTAATGTTAGCTACAAAATTTCGAGGAAATTTTGAAATTATGATGTGCAACTTACTTTTAGATATTTTGATAAGTTTCATATACACAGCGACGAATTTACCAGCCCGCTGAATATGCTGAAGCCTTGTGCGGTAACTTTTGAAGGTCGACATATAACATATAACAGAATGAGATTATTAACTTTTTATTTTGACTTGAGAAATTAATAAAAAATATTTATACACACACAAAGTACGAATTTGGAGAAAAGATTTCGTAAGGAAATGTATTGTAATGCTTAAAGAAATGTTACCTTCTGAAATGTTAGACGTCGTGACTAGTGCGCATAACCGTTATAAAATTTCGACTTTTTAATATCCTAATGACTTTTCTCAGGGTTCCAGAACTCAATTCGGGAAATTAGAAGAATTTCATCAAAAATGAAAAAGTGGAAATGAAACTATTAACTCTAATAACTAATTAAATCTAAAATTACTTATCTAAAAATTTTCCATCTTCAAACGAACTTAAAATTTTTAACCAGCCAATACATTTATTTCAACCTAATATTCCTGAGATGAAAAAAACACGTTTTTCCTTTATTATTTCTTCCGATTCCATTTTTTTTCTCACTCAATATAGCGGGCATTCTGGAGTTGACCGGACTTTCATTCCAATTTTTTTGGATTTCTAAGCATTAGAAGTAATTATGTCTAGGCAGGACTGATATTCTCAATCTGTCCATTAGAAATGTTTATCTTAGAAAAGATAAACATATGTAATGGACAGAATGAAAATATCGGTGAAATTTCTATTTCACCGAGATATGGATATCAAGGATAAAAGGATCAAATCCTAAATTGAAGAATAAGATTCAATAGACAATCTCAGAAAGAAGAATTTATTGAAAATTTCAAATGAAAAACTATATACAGTAGAAAAAATTATACAAATATATACAGAAATATTATAAAGACAAATTTAAATTAATTTAACAATTGTTCATATAATTGGTCATAATTTATGGAAGCACTATTTGTTATTAACCAATCTGCCATTGATTCTATCGTTTCATCATTATAGCATTTTTTTGCACGATTTGGTAAGGTGTGGTAGAAATAATGTTTTCTGGGTAGAATAACATTTCCTTGTCTCAAAGACACATCATATTGGTTAAATTTGATTACCGGAAATCCATTTTTCATCTGGAATACCGGAAATTCAAGCATTTTTTTGAAAAGGTATGCCCTTTGCAAACATAAATCCAAATGTTCTTTAGCCAGTTCTTCGCCTTTTCTTCTTTCATCTTCATCCTCAGGGCAATTCACACACAAAATACCCAAATTATTGTCTAGTTGATTATTTTCCTTATTATCGTTCTTCTTGATATTAACAATTTCATTCAATTCTTCAACGGAAAGTTTTCTTATATTGCTAATAAGGTTTTTGAGATGTAATGTTCTTCTCATATTGTTCGAATAATTCTTCAGTTTTGCCAATCTTTTTTTCAATATCACCTTGTTATCCATTTTGTTATATTCCCACTTTTTTCAATTTAAAAAAAATATGAAACTATTTTCGTGGCAAATAATCAATGCACAGCCTACTTGATTGAAGTAACTTGAACGTGTGTAAGCACTCTCTACAGGTGGGACCATAGTGCGAGAAAGCATCGAGTAGAATTACAGGAATTCTTCTTCTTCCTCTGTAAGCCTTAACATAACTAAACTAACTGAAGTTATTGCTGAATTGAAATTTGTTTATATACCTTTTCACAAAGGGACTTCAGAGAAAGTCCATTAAGTACCTATTTATCAATTCTAATGGGTGGTGATTAAAAATTTTTTTCTCAGATGAATGATATGGATTTGAATCATTTTTAATGTTAGCTACAAAATTTCG
Source organism: Harmonia axyridis (assembly GCF_914767665.1). NCBI lineage: Eukaryota > Metazoa > Arthropoda > Insecta > Coleoptera > Coccinellidae > Harmonia > Harmonia axyridis. The sequence continues at coordinate 28,160,125 of NC_059504.1, read as the reverse complement.
AGGAAATTTTGAAATTATGATGTGCAACTTACTTTTAGATATTTTGATAAGTTTCATATACACAGCGACGAATTTACCAGCCCGCTGAATATGCTGAAGCCTTGTGCGGTAACTTTTGAAGGTCGACATATAACATATAACAGAATGAGATTATTAACTTTTTATTTTGACTTGAGAAATTAATAAAAAATATTTATACACACACAAAGTACGAATTTGGAGAAAAGATTTCGTAAGGAAATTTATTGTAATGCTTATAGAAATGTTACCTTCTGAAATGTTAGACGTCGTGACTAGTGCGCATAACCGTTATAAAATTTCGACTTTTTAATATCCTAATGACTTTTCTCAGGGTTCCAGAACTCAATTCGGGAAATTAGAAGAATTTCATCAAAAATGAAAAAGTGGAAATGAAACTATTAACTCTAATAACTAATTAAATCTAAAATTACTTATCTAAAAATTTTCCATCTTCAAACGAACTTAAAATTTTTAACCAGCCAATACATTTATTTCAACCTAATATTCCTGAGATGAAAAAAACACGTTTTTCCTTTATTATTTCTTCCGATTCCATTTTTTTTCTCACTCAATATAGCGGGCATTCTGGAGTTGACCGGACTTTCATTCCAATTTTTTTGGATTTCTAAGCATTAGAAGTAATTATGTCTAGGCAGGACTGATATTCTCAATCTGTCCATTAGAAATGTTTATCTTAGAAAAGATAAACATATGTAATGGACAGAATGAAAATATCGGTGAAATTTCTATTTCACCGAGATATGGATATCAAGGATAAAAGGATCAAATCCTAAATTGAAGAATAAGATTCAATAGACAATCTCAGAAAGAAGAATTTATTGAAAATTTCAAATGAAAAACTATATACAGTTGAAAAAATTATACAAATATATACAGAAATATTATAAAGACAAATTTAAATTAATTTAACTATTGTTCATATAATTGGTCATAATTTATGGAAGCACTATTTGTTATTAACCAATCTGCCATTGATTCTATCGTTTCATCATTATAGCATTTTTTTGCACGATTTGGTAAGGTGTGGTAGAAATAATGTTTCTGGGTAGAATAACATTTCCTTGTCTCAAAGACACATCATATTGGTTAAATTTGATTACCGGAAATCCATTTTTCATCTGGAATACCGGAAATTCAAGCATTTTTTTGAAAAGGTATGCCCTTTGCAAACATAAATCCAAATGTTCTTTAGCCAGTTCTTCGCCTTTTCTTCTTTCATCTTCATCCTCAGGGCAATTCACACACAAAATACCCAAATTATTGTCTAGTTGATTATTTTCCTTATTATCGTTCTTCTTGATATTAACAATTTCATTCAATTCTTCAACGGAAAGTTTTCTTATATTGCTAATAAGGTTTTTGAGATGTAATGTTCTTCTCATATTGTTCGAATAATTCTTCAGTTTTGCCAATCTTTTTTTCAATATCACCTTGTTATCCATTTTGTTATATTCCCACTTTTTTCAATTTAAAAAAAATATGAAACTATTTTCGTGGCAAATAATCAATGCACAGCCTACTTGATTGAAGTAACTTGAACGTGTGTAAGCACTCTCTACAGGTGGGACCATAGTGCGAGAAAGCATCGAGTAGAATTACAGGAATTCTTCTTCTTCCTCTGTAAGCCTTAACATAACTAAACTAACTGAAGTTATTGCTGAATTGAAATTTGTTTATATACCTTTTCACAAAGGGTCTTCAGAGAAAGTCCATTAAGTACCTATTTATCAATTCTAATGGGTGGTGATTAAAAATTTTTTTCTCAGATGAATGATATGGATTTGAATCATTTTTAATGTTAGCTACAAAATTTCGAGGAAATTTCGAAATTATGATGTGCAACTTACTTTTAGATATTTTGATAAGTTTCATATACACAGCGACGAATTTACCAGCACGCTGAATATGCTGAAGCCTTGTGCGGTAACTTTTGAAGGTCGACATATAACATATAACAGAATGAGATTATTAACTTTTTATTTTGACTTGAGAAATTAATAAAAAATATTTATACACACACAAAGTACGAATTTGGAGAAAAGATTTCGTAAGGAAATTTATTGTAATGCTTATAGAAATGTTACCTTCTGAAATGTTAGACGTCGTGACTAGTGCGCATAACCGTTATAAAATTTCGACTTTTTAATATCCTAATGACTTTTCTCAGGGTTCCAGAACTCAATTCGGGAAATTAGAAGAATTTCATCAAAAATGAAAAAGTGGAAATGAAACTATTAACTCTAATAACTAATTAAATCTAAAATTACTTATCTAAAAATTTTCCATCTTCAAACGAACTTAAAATTTTTAACCAGCCAATACATTTATTTCAACCTAATATTCCTGAGATGAAAAAAACACGTTTTTCCTTTATTATTTCTTCCGATTCCATTTTTTTTCTCACTCAATATAGCGGGCATTCTGGAGTTGACCGGACTTTCATTCCAATTTTTTTGGATTTCTAAGCATTAGAAGTAATTATGTCTAGGCAGGACTGATATTCTCAATCTGTCCATTAGAAATGTTTATCTTAGAAAAGATAAACATATGTAATGGACAGAATGAAAATATCGGTGAAATTTCTATTTCACCGAGATATGGATATCAAGGATAAAAGGATCAAATCCTAAATTGAAGAATAAGATTCAATAGACAATCTCAGAAAGAAGAATTTATTGAAAATTTCAAATGAAAAACTATATACAGTAGAAAAAATTATACAAATATATACAGAAATATTATAAAGACAAATTTAAATTAATTTAACTATTGTTCATATAATTGGTCATAATTTATGGAAGCACTATTTGTTATTAACCAATCTGCCATTGATTCTATCGTTTCATCATTATAGCATTTTTTTGCACGATTTGGTAAGGTGTGGTAGAAATAATGTTTTCTGGGTAGAATAACATTTCCTTGTCTCAAAGACACATCATATTGGTTAAATTTGATTACCGGAAATCCATTTTTCATCTGGAATACCGGAAATTCAAGCATTTTTTTGAAAAGGTATGCCCTTTGCAAACATAAATCCAAATGTTCTTTAGCCAGTTCTTCGCCTTTTCTTCTTTCATCTTCATCCTCAGGGCAATTCACACACAAAATACCCAAATTATTGTCTAGTTGATTATTTTCCTTATTATCGTTCTTCTTGATATTAACAATTTCATTCAATTCTTCAACGGAAAGTTTTCTTATATTGCTAATAAGGTTTTTGAGATGTAATGTTCTTCTCATATTGTTCGAATAATTCTTCAGTTTTGCCAATCTTTTTTTCAATATCACCTTGTTATCCATTTTGTTATATTCCCACTTTTTTCAATTTAAAAAAAATATGAAACTATTTTCGTGGCAAATAATCAATGCACAGCCTACTTGATTGAAGTAACTTGAACGTGTGTAAGCACTCTCTACAGGTGGGACCATAGTGCGAGAAAGCATCGAGTAGAATTACAGGAATTCTTCTTCTTCCTCTGTAAGCCTTAACATAACTAAACTAACTGAAGTTATTGCTGAATTGAAATTTGTTTATATACCTTTTCACAAAGGGTCTTCAGAGAAAGTCCATTAAGTACCTATTTATCAATTCTAATGGGTGGTGATTAAAAATTTTTTTCTCAGATGAATGATATGGATTTGAATCATTTTTAATGTTAGCTACAAAATTTCGAGGAAATTTTGAAATTATGATGTGCAACTTACTTTTAGATATTTTGATAAGTTTCATATACACAGCGACGAATTTACCAGCCCGCTGAATATGCTGAAGCCTTGTGCGGTAACTTTTGAAGGTCGACATATAACATATAACAGAATGAGATTATTAACTTTTTATTTTGACTTGAGAAATTAATAAAAAATATTTATACACACACAAAGTACGAATTTGGAGAACAGATTTCGTAAGGAAATTTATTGTAATGCTTATAGAAATGTTACCTTCTGAAATGTTAGACGTCGTGACTAGTGCGCATAACCGTTATAAAATTTCGACTTTTTAATATCCTAATGACTTTTTTCAGGGTTCCAGAACTCAATTCGGGAAATTAGAAGAATTTCATCAAAAATGAAAAAGTGGAAATGAAACTATTAACTCTAATAACTAATTAAATCTAAAATTACTTATCTAAAAATTTTCCATCTTCAAACGAACTTAAAATTTTTAACCAGCCAATACATTTATTTCAACCTAATATTCCTGAGATGAAAAAAACACGTTTTTCCTTTATTATTTCTTCCGATTCCATTTTTTTTCTCACTCAATATAGCGGGCATTCTGGAGTTGACCGGACTTTCATTCCAATTTTTTTGGATTTCTAAGCATTAGAAGTAATTATGTCTAGGCAGGACTGATATTCTCAATCTGTCCATTAGAAATGTTTATCTTAGAAAAGATAAACATATGTAATGGACAGAATGAAAATATCGGTGAAATTTCTATTTCACCGAGATATGGATATCAAGGATAAAAGGATCAAATCCTAAATTGAAGAATAAGATTCAATAGACAATCTCAGAAAGAAGAATTTATTGAAAATTTCAAATGAAAAACTATATACAGTAGAAAAAATTATACAAATATATACAGAAATATTATAAAGACAAATTTAAATTAATTTAACAATTGTTCATATAATTGGTCATAATTTATGGAAGCACTATTTGTTATTAACCAATCTGCCATTGATTCTATCGTTTCATCATTATAGCATTTTTTTGCACGATTTGGTAAGGTGTGGTAGAAATAATGTTTTCTGGGTAGAATAACATTTCCTTGTCTCAAAGACACATCATATTGGTTAAATTTGATTACCGGAAATCCATTTTTCATCTGGAATACCGGAAATTCAAGCATTTTTTTGAAAAGGTATGCCCTTTGCAAACATAAATCCAAATGTTCTTTAGCCAGTTCTTCGCCTTTTCTTCTTTCATCTTCATCCTCAGGGCAATTCACACACAAAATACCCAAATTATTGTCTAGTTGATTATTTTCCTTATTATCGTTCTTCTTGATATTAACAATTTCATTCAATTCTTCAACGGAAAGTTTTCTTATATTGCTAATAAGGTTTTTGAGATGTAATGTTCTTCTCATATTGTTCGAATAATTCTTCAGTTTTGCCAATCTTTTTTTCAATATCACCTTGTTATCCATTTTGTTATATTCCCACTTTTTTCAATTTAAAAAAAATATGAAACTATTTTCGTGGCAAATAATCAATGCACAGCCTACTTGATTGAAGTAACTTGAACGTGTGTAAGCACTCTCTACAGGTGGGACCATAGTGCGAGAAAGCATCGAGTAGAATTACAGGAATTCTTCTTCTTCCTCTGTAAGCCTTAACATAACTAAACTAACTGAAGTTATTGCTGAATTGAAATTTGTTTATATACCTTTTCACAAAGGGTCTTCAGAGAAAGTCCATTAAGTACCTATTTATCAATTCTAATGGGTGGTGATTAAAAATTTTTTTCTCAGATGAATGATATGGATTTGAATCATTTTTAATGTTAGCTACAAAATTTCGAGGAAATTTTGAAATTATGATGTGCAACTTACTTTTAGATATTTTGATAAGTTTCATATACACAGCGACGAATTTACCAGCCCGCTGAATATGCTGAAGCCTTGTGCGGTAACTTTTGAAGGTCGACATATAACATATAACAGAATGAGATTATTAACTTTTTATTTTGACTTGAGAAATTAATAAAAAATATTTATACACACACAAAGTACGAATTTGGAGAAAAGATTTCGTAAGGAAATTTATTGTAATGCTTATAGAAATGTTACCTTCTGAAATGTTAGACGTCGTGACTAGTGCGCATAACCGTTATAAAATTTCGACTTTTTAATATCCTAATGACTTTTCTCAGGGTTCCAGAACTCAATTCGGGAAATTAGAAGAATTTCATCAAAAATGAAAAAGTGGAAATGAAACTATTAACTCTAATAACTAATTAAATCTAAAATTACTTATCTAAAAATTTTCCATCTTCAAACGAACTTAAAATTTTTAACCAGCCAATACATTTATTTCAACCTAATATTCCTGAGATGAAAAAAACACGTTTTTCCTTTATTATTTCTTCCGATTCCATTTTTTTTCTCACTCAATATAGCGGGCATTCTGGAGTTGACCGGACTTTCATTCCAATTTTTTTGGATTTCTAAGCATTAGAAGTAATTATGTCTAGGCAGGACTGATATTCTCAATCTGTCCATTAGAAATGTTTATCTTAGAAAAGATAAACATATGTAATGGACAGAATGAAAATATCGGTGAAATTTCTATTTCACCGAGATATGGATATCAAGGATAAAAGGATCAAATCCTAAATTGAAGAATAAGATTCAATAGACAATCTCAGAAAGAAGAATTTATTGAAAATTTCAAATGAAAAACTATATACAGTAGAAAAAATTATACAAATATATACAGAAATATTATAAAGACAAATTTAAATTAATTTAACAATTGTTCATATAATTGGTCATAATTTATGGAAGCACTATTTGTTATTAACCAATCTGCCATTGATTCTATCGTTTCATCATTATAGCATTTTTTTGCACGATTTGGTAAGGTGTGGTAGAAATAATGTTTTCTGGGTAGAATAACATTTCCTTGTCTCAAAGACACATCATATTGGTTAAATTTGATTACCGGAAATCCATTTTTCATCTGGAATACCGGAAATTCAAGCATTTTTTTGAAAAGGTATGCCCTTTGCAAACATAAATCCAAATGTTCTTTAGCCAGTTCTTCGCCTTTTCTTCTTTCATCTTCATCCTCAGGGCAATTCACACACAAAATACCCAAATTATTGTCTAGTTGATTATTTTCCTTATTATCGTTCTTCTTGATATTAACAATTTCATTCAATTCTTCAACGGAAAGTTTTCTTATATTGCTAATAAGGTTTTTGAGATGTAATGTTCTTCTCATATTGTTCGAATAATTCTTCAGTTTTGCCAATCTTTTTTTCAATATCACCTTGTTATCCATTTTGTTATATTCCCACTTTTTTCAATTTAAAAAAAATATGAAACTATTTTCGTGGCAAATAATCAATGCACAGCCTACTTGATTGAAGTAACTTGAACGTGTGTAAGCACTCTCTACAGGTGGGACCATAGTGCGAGAAAGCATCGAGTAGAATTACAGGAATTCTTCTTCTTCCTCTGTAAGCCTTAACATAACTAAACTAACTGAAGTTATTGCTGAATTGAAATTTGTTTATATACCTTTTCACAAAGGGTCTTCAGAGAAAGTCCATTAAGTACCTATTTATCAATTCTAATGGGTGGTGATTAAAAATTTTTTTCTCAGATGAATGATATGGATTTGAATCATTTTTAATGTTAGCTACAAAATTTCGAGGAAATTTTGAAATTATGATGTGCAACTTACTTTTAGATATTTTGATAAGTTTCATATACACAGCGACGAATTTACCAGCCCGCTGAATATGCTGAAGCCTTGTGCGGTAACTTTTGAAGGTCGACATATAACATATAACAGAATGAGATTATTAACTTTTTATTTTGACTTGAGAAATTAATAAAAAATATTTATACACACACAAAGTACGAATTTGGAGAAAAGATTTCGTAAGGAAATTTATTGTAATGCTTATAGAAATGTTACCTTCTGAAATGTTAGACGTCGTGACTAGTGCGCATAACCGTTATAAAATTTCGACTTTTTAATATCCTAATGACTTTTCTCAGGGTTCCAGAACTCAATTCGGGAAATTAGAAGAATTTCATCAAAAATGAAAAAGTGGAAATGAAACTATTAACTCTAATAACTAATTAAATCTAAAATTACTTATCTAAAAATTTTCCATCTTCAAACGAACTTAAAATTTTTAACCAGCCAATACATTTATTTCAACCTTATATTCCTGAGATGAAAAAAACACGTTTTTCCTTTATTATTTCTTCCGATTCCATTTTTTTTCTCACTCAATATAGCGGGCATTCTGGAGTTGACCGGACTTTCATTCCAATTTTTTTGGATTTCTAAGCATTAGAAGTAATTATGTCTAGGCAGGACTGATATTCTCAATCTGTCCATTAGAAATGTTTATCTTAGAAAAGATAAACATATGTAATGGACAGAATGAAAATATCGGTGAAATTTCTATTTCACCGAGATATGGATATCAAGGATAAAAGGATCAATTCCTAAATTGAAGAATAAGATTCAATAGACAATCTCAGAAAGAAGAATTTATTGGAAATTTCAAATGAAAAACTATATACAGTAGAAAAAATTATACAAATATATACAGAAATATTATAAAGACAAATTTAAATTAATTTAACAATTGTTCATATAATTGGTCATAATTTATGGAAGCACTATTTGTTATTAACCAATCTGCCATTGATTCTATCGTTTCATCATTATAGCATTTTTTTGCACGATTTGGTAAGGTGTGGTAGAAATAATGTTTTCTGGGTAGAATAACATTTCCTTGTCTCATAGACACATCATATTGGTTAAATTTGATTACCGGAAATCCATTTTTCATCTGGAATACCGGAAATTCAAGCATTTTTTTGAAAAGGTATGCCCTTTGCAAACATAAATCCAAATGTTCTTTAGCCAGTTCTTCGCCTTTTCTTCTTTCATCTTCATCCTCAGGGCAATTCACACACAAAATACCCAAATTATTGTCTAGTTGATTATTTTCCTTATTATCGTTCTTCTTGATATTAACAATTTCATTCAATTCTTCAACGGAAAGTTTTCTTATATTGCTAATAAGGTTTTTGAGATGTAATGTTCTTCTCATATTGTTCGAATAATTCTTCAGTTTTGCCAATCTTTTTTTCAATATCACCTTGTTATCCATTTTGTTATATTCCCACTTTTTTCAATTTAAAAAAAATATGAAACTATTTTCGTGGCAAATAATCAATGCACAGCCTACTTGATTGAAGTAACTTGAACGTGTGTAAGCACTCTCTACAGGTGGGACCATAGTGCGAGAAAGCATCGAGTAGAATTACAGGAATTCTTCTTCTTCCTCTGTGAGCCTTAACATAACTAAACTAACTGAAGTTATTGCTGAATTGAAATTTGTTTATATACCTTTTCACAAAGGGTCTTCAGAGAAAGTCCATTAAGTACCTATTTATCAATTCTAATGGGTGGTGATTAAAAATTTTTTTCTCAGATGAATGATATGGATTTGAATCATTTTTAATGTTAGCTACAAAATTTCGAGGAAATTTTGAAATTATGATGTGCAACTTACTTTTAGATATTTTGATAAGTTTCATATACACAGCGACGAATTTACCAGCCCGCTGAATATGCTGAAGCCTTGTGCGGTAACTTTTGAAGGTCGACATATAACATATAACAGAATGAGATTATTAACTTTTTATTTTGACTTGAGAAATTAATAAAAAATATTTATACACACACAAAGTACGAATTTGGAGAAAAGATTTCGTAAGGAAATTTATTGTAATGCTTATAGAAATGTTACCTTCTGAAATGTTAGACGTCGTGACTAGTGCGCATAACCGTTATAAAATTTCGACTTTTTAATATCCTAATGACTTTTCTCAGGGTTCCAGAACTCAATTCGGGAAATTAGAAGAATTTCATCAAAAATGAAAAAGTGGAAATGAAACTATTAACTCTAATAACTAATTAAATCTAAAATTACTTATCTAAAAATTTTCCATCTTCAAACGAACTTAAAATTTTTAACCAGCCAATACATTTATTTCAACCTAATATTCCTGAGATGAAAAAAACACGTTTTTCCTTTATTATTTCTTCCGATTCCATTTTTTTTCTCACTCAATATAGCGGGCATTCTGGAGTTGACCGGACTTTCATTCCAATTTTTTTGGATTTCTAAGCATTAGAAGTAATTATGTCTAGGCAGGACTGATATTCTCAATCTGTCCATTAGAAATGTTTATCTTAGAAAAGATAAACATATGTAATGGACAGAATGAAAATATCGGTGAAATTTCTATTTCACCGAGATATGGATATCAAGGATAAAAGGATCAAATCCTAAATTGAAGAATAAGATTCAATAGACAATCTCAGAAAGAAGAATTTATTGAAAATTTCAAATGAAAAACTATATACAGTAGAAAAAATTATACAAATATATACAGAAATATTATAAAGACAAATTTAAATTAATTTAACAATTGTTCATATAATTGGTCATAATTTATGGAAGCACTATTTGTTATTAACCAATCTGCCATTGATTCTATCGTTTCATCATTATAGCATTTTTTTGCACGATTTGGTAAGGTGTGGTAGAAATAATGTTTTCTGGGTAGAATAACATTTCCTTGTCTCAAAGACACATCATATTGGTTAAATTTGATTACCGGAAATCCATTTTTCATCTGGAATACCGGAAATTCAAGCATTTTTTTGAAAAGGTATGCCCTTTGCAAACATAAATCCAAATGTTCTTTAGCCAGTTCTTCGCCTTTTCTTCTTTCATCTTCATCCTCAGGGCAATTCACACACAAAATACCCAAATTATTGTCTAGTTGATTATTTTCCTTATTATCGTTCTTCTTGATATTAACAATTTCATTCAATTCTTCAACGGAAAGTTTTCTTATATTGCTAATAAGGTTTTTGAGATGTAATGTTCTTCTCATATTGTTCGAATAATTCTTCAGTTTTGCCAATCTTTTTTTCAATATCACCTTGTTATCCATTTTGTTATATTCCCACTTTTTTCAATTTAAAAAAAATATGAAACTATTTTCGTGGCAAATAATCAATGCACAGCCTACTTGATTGAAGTAACTTGAACGTGTGTGAGCACTCTCTACAGGTGGGACCATAGTGCGAGAAAGCATCGAGTAGAATTACAGGAATTCTTCTTCTTCCTCTGTAAGCCTTAACATAACTAAACTAACTGAAGTTATTGCTGAATTGAAATTTGTTTATATACCTTTTCACAAAGGGACTTCAGAGAAAGTCCATTAAGTACCTATTTATCAATTCTAATGGGTGGTGATTAAAAATTTTTTTCTCAGATGAATGATATGGATTTGAATCATTTTTAATGTTAGCTACAAAATTTCGAGGAAATTTTGAAATTATGATGTGCAACTTACTTTTAGATATTTTGATAAGTTTCATATACACAGCGACGAATTTACCAGCCCGCTGAATATGCTGAAGCCTTGTGCGGTAACTTTTGAAGGTCGACATATAACATATAACAGAATGAGATTATTAACTTTTTATTTTGACTTGAGAAATTAATAAAAAATATTTATACACACACAAAGTACGAATTTGGAGAAAAGATTTCGTAAGGAAATTTATTGTAATGCTTATAGAAATGTTACCTTCTGAAATGTTAGACGTCGTGACTAGTGCGCATAACCGTTATAAAATTTCGACTTTTTAATATCCTAATGACTTTTCTCAGGGTTCCAGAAATCAATTCGGGAAATTAGAAGAATTTCATCAAAAATGAAAAAGTGGAAATGAAACTATTAACTCTAATAACTAATTAAATCTAAAATTACTTATCTAAAAATTTTCCATCTTCAAACGAACTTAAAATTTTTAACCAGCCAATACATTTATTTCAACCTAATATTCCTGAGATGAAAAAAACACGTTTTTCCTTTATTATTTCTTCCGATTCCATTTTTTTTCTCACTCAATATAGCGGGCATTCTGGAGTTGACCGGACTTTCATTCCAATTTTTTTGGATTTCTAAGCATTAGAAGTAATTATGTCTAGGCAGGACTGATATTCTCAATCTGTCCATTAGAAATGTTTATCTTAGAAAAGATAAACATATGTAATGGACAGAATGAAAATATCGGTGAAATTTCTATTTCACCGAGATATGGATATCAAGGATAAAAGGATCAAATCCTAAATTGAAGAATAAGATTCAATAGACAATCTCAGAAAGAAGAATTTATTGAAAATTTCAAATGAAAAACTATATACAGTAGAAAAAATTATACAAATATATACAGAAATATTATAAAGACAAATTTAAATTAATTTAACAATTGTTCATATAATTGGTCATAATTTATGGAAGCACTATTTGTTATTAACCAATCTGCCATTGATTCTATCGTTTCATCATTATAGCATTTTTTTGCACGATTTGGTAAGGTGTGGTAGAAATAATGTTTTCTGGGTAGAATAACATTTCCTTGTCTCAAAGACACATCATATTGGTTAAATTTGATTACCGGAAATCCATTTTTCATCTGGAATACCGGAAATTCAAGCATTTTTTTGAAAAGGTATGCCCTTTGCAAACATAAATCCAAATGTTCTTTAGCCAGTTCTTCGCCTTTTCTTCTTTCATCTTCATCCTCCGGGCAATTCACACACAAAATACCCAAATTATTGTCTAGTTGATTATTTTTCTTATTATCGTTCTTCTTGATATTAACAATTTCATTCAATTCTTCAACTGAAAGTTTTCTCATATTGCTAATAAGGTTTTTGAGATGTAATGTTCTTCTCATATTGTTCGAATAATTCTTCAGTTTTGCCAATCTTTTTTTCAATATCACCTTGTTATCCATTTTGTTATATTCCCACTTTTTTCAATTTAAAAAAAATATGAAACTATTTTCGTGGCAAATAATCAATGCACAGCCTACTTGATTGAAGTAACTTGAACGTGTGTAAGCACTCTCTACAGGTGGGACCATAGTGGGAGAAAGCATCGAGTAGAATTACAGGAATTCTTCTTCTTCCTCTGTAAGCCTTAACATAACTAAACTAACTGAAGTTATTGCTGAATTGAAATTTGTTTATATACCTTTTCACAAAGGGTCTTCAGAGAAAGTCCATTAAATACCTATTTATCAATTCTAATGGGTGGTGATTAAAAATTTTTTTCTCAGATGAATGATATCGATTTGAATCATTTTTAATGTTAGCTACAAAATTTCGAGGAAATTTTGAAATTATGATGTGCAACTTACTTTTAGATATTTTGATAAGTTTCATATACACAGCGACGAATTTACCAGCCCGCTGAATATGCTGAAGCCTTGTGCGGTAACTTTTGAAGGTCGACATATAACATATAACAGAATGAGATTATTAACTTTTTATTTTGACTTGAGAAATTAATAAAAAATATTTATACACACACAAAGTACGAATTTGGAGAAAAGATTTCGTAAGGAAATTTATTGTAATGCTTATAGAAATGTTACCTTCTGAAATGTTAGACGTCGTGACTAGTGCGCATAACCGTTATAAAATTTCGACTTTTTAATATCCTAATGACTTTTCTCAGGGTTCCAGAACTCAATTCGGGAAATTAGAAGAATTTCATCAAAAATGAAAAAGTGGAAATGAAACTATTAACTCTAATAACTAATTAAATCTAAAATTACTTATCTAAAAATTTTCCATCTTCAAACGAACTTAAAATTTTTAACCAGCCAATACATTTATTTCAACCTAATATTCCTGAGATGAAAAAAACACGTTTTTCCTTTATTATTTCTTCCGATTCCATTTTTTTTCTCACTCAATATAGCGGGCATTCTGGAGTTGACCGGACTTTCATTCCAATTTTTTTGGATTTCTAAGCATTAGAAGTAATTATGTCTAGGCAGGACTGATATTCTCAATCTGTCCATTAGAAATGTTTATCTTAGAAAAGATAAACATATGTAATGGACAGAATGAAAATATCGGTGAAATTTCTATTTCACCGAGATATGGATATCAAGGATAAAAGGATCAAATCCTAAATTGAAGAATAAGATTCAATAGACAATCTCAGAAAGAAGAATTTATTGAAAATTTCAAATGAAAAACTATATACAGTAGAAAAAATTATACAAATATATACAGAAATATTATAAAGACAAATTTAAATTAATTTAACAATTGTTCATATAATTGGTCATAATTTATGGAAGCACTATTTGTTATTAACCAATCTGCCATTGATTCTATCGTTTCATCATTATAGCATTTTTTTGCACGATTTGGTAAGGTGTGGTAGAAATAATGTTTTCTGGGTAGAATAACATTTCCTTGTCTCAAAGACACATCATATTGGTTAAATTTGATTACCGGAAATCCATTTTTCATCTGGAATACCGGAAATTCAAGCATTTTTTTGAAAAGGTATGCCCTTTGCAAACATAAATCCAAATGTTCTTTAGCCAGTTCTTCGCCTTTTCTTCTTTCATCTTCATCCTCAGGGCAATTCACACACAAAATACCCAAATTATTGTCTAGTTGATTATTTTCCTTATTATCGTTCTTCTTGATATTAACAATTTCATTCAATTCTTCAACGGAAAGTTTTCTTATATTGCTAATAAGGTTTTTGAGATGTAATGTTCTTCTCATATTGTTCGAATAATTCTTCAGTTTTGCCAATCTTTTTTTCAATATCACCTTGTTATCCATTTTGTTATATTCCCACTTTTTTCAATTTAAAAAAAATATGAAACTATTTTCGTGGCAAATAATCAATGCACAGCCTACTTGATTGAAGTAACTTGAACGTGTGTAAGCACTCTCTACAGGTGGGACCATAGTGCGAGAAAGCATCGAGTAGAATTACAGGAATTCTTCTTCTTCCTCTGTAAGCCTTAACATAACTAAACTAACTGAAGTTATTGCTGAATTGAAATTTGTTTATATACCTTTTCACAAAGGGTCTTCAGAGAAAGTCCATTAAGTACCTATTTATCAATTCTAATGGGTGGTGATTAAAAATTTTTTTCTCAGATGAATGATATGGATTTGAATCATTTTTAATGTTAGCTACAAAATTTCGAGGAAATTTTGAAATTATGATGTGCAACTTACTTTTAGATATTTTGATAAGTTTCATATACACAGCGACGAATTTACCAGCCCGCTGAATATGCTGAAGCCTTGTGCGGTAACTTTTGAAGGTCGACATATAACATATAACAGAATGAGATTATTAACTTTTTATTTTGACTTGAGAAATTAATAAAAAATATTTATACACACACAAAGTACGAATTTGGAGAAAAGATTTCGTAAGGAAATTTATTGTAATGCTTATAGAAATGTTACCTTCTGAAATGTTAGACGTCGTGACTAGTGCGCATAACCGTTATAAAATTTCGACTTTTTAATATCCTAATGACTTTTCTCAGGGTTCCAGAACTCAATTCGTGAAATTAGAAGAATTTCATCAAAAATGAAAAAGTGGAAATGAAACTATTAACTCTAATAACTAATTAATTCTAAAATTACTTATCTAAAAATTTTCCATCTTCAAACGAACTTAAAATTTTTAACCAGCCAATACATTTATTTCAACCTAATATTCCTGAGATGAAAAAAACACGTTTTTCCTTTATTATTTCTTCCGATTCCATTTTTTTTCTCACTCAATATAGCGGGCATTCTGGAGTTGACCGGACTTTCATTCCAATTTTTTTGGATTTCTAAGCATTAGAAGTAATTATGTCTAGGCAGGACTGATATTCTCAATCTGTCCATTAGAAATGTTTATCTTAGAAAAGATAAACATATGTAATGGACAGAATGAAAATATCGGTGAAATTTCTATTTCACCGAGATATGGATATCAAGGATAAAAGGATCAAATCCTAAATTGAAGAATAAGATTCAATAGACAATCTCAGAAAGAAGAATTTATTGAAAATTTCAAATGAAAAACTATATACAGTAGAAAATATTATACAAATATATACAGAAATATTATAAAGACAAATTTAAATTAATTTAACAATTGTTCATATAATTGGTCATAATTTATGGAAGCACTATTTGTTATTAACCAATCTGCCATTGATTCTATCGTTTCATCATTATAGCATTTTTTTGCACGATTTGGTAAGGTGTGGTAGAAATAATGTTTTCTGGGTAGAATAACATTTCCTTGTCTCAAAGACACATCATATTGGTTAAATTTGATTACCGGAAATCCATTTTTCATCTGGAATACCGGAAATTCAAGCATTTTTTTGAAAAGGTATGCCCTTTGCAAACATAAATCCAAATGTTCTTTAGCCAGTTCTTCGCCTTTTCTTCTTTCATCTTCATCCTCAGGGCAATTCACACACAAAATACCCAAATTATTGTCTAGTTGATTATTTTCCTTATTATCGTTCTTCTTGATATTAACAATTTCATTCAATTCTTCAACGGAAAGTTTTCTTATATTGCTAATAAGGTTTTTGAGATGTAATGTTCTTCTCATATTGTTCGAATAATTCTTCAGTTTTGCCAATCTTTTTTTCAATATCACCTTGTTATCCATTTTGTTATATTCCCACTTTTTTCAATTTAAAAAAAATATGAAACTATTTACGTGGCAAATAATCAATGCACAGCCTACTTGATTGAAGTAACATGAACGTGTGTAAGCACTCTCTACAGGTGGGACCATAGTGCGAGAAAGCATCGAGTAGAATTACAGGAATTCTTCTTCTTCCTCTGTAAGCCTTAACATAACTAAACTAACTGAAGTTATTGCTGAATTGAAATTTGTTTATATACCTTTTCACAAAGGGTCTTCAGAGAAAGTCCATTAAGTACCTATTTATCAATTCTAATGGGTGGTGATTAAAAATTTTTTTCTCAGATGAATGATATGGATTTGAATCATTTTTAATGTTAGCTACAAAATTTCGAGGAAATTTTGAAATTATGATGTGCAACTTACTTTTAGATATTTTGATAAGTTTCATATACACAGCGACGAATTTACCAGCCCGCTGAATATGCTGAAGCCTTGTGCGGTAACTTTTGAAGGTCGACATATAACATATAACAGAATGAGATTATTAACTTTTTATTTTGACTTGAGAAATTAATAAAAAATATTTATACACACACAAAGTACGAATTTGGAGAAAAGATTTCGTAAGGAAATTTATTGTAATGCTTATAGAAATGTTACCTTCTGAAATGTTAGACGTCGTGACTAGTGCGCATAACCGTTATAAAATTTCGACTTTTTAATATCCTAATGACTTTTCTCAGGGTTCCAGAACTCAATTCGGGAAATTAGAAGAATTTCATCAAAAATGAAAAAGTGGAAATGAAACTATTAACTCTAATAACTAATTAAATCTAAAATTACTTATCTAAAAATTTTTCATCTTCAAACGAACTTAAAATTTTTAACCAGCCAATACATTCATTTCAACCTAATATTCCTGAGATGAAAAAAACACGTTTTTCCTTTATTATTTCTTCCGATTCCATTTTTTTTCTCACTCAATATAGCGGGCATTCTGGAGTTGACCGGACTTTCATTCCAATTTTTTTGGATTTCTAAGCATTAGAAGTAATTATGTCTAGGCAGGACTGATATTCTCAATCTGTCCATTAGAAATGTTTATCTTAGAAAAGATAAACATATGTAATGGACAGAATGAAAATATCGGTGACATTTCTATTTCACCGAGATATGGATATCAATGATAAAAGGATCAAATCCTAAATTGAAGAATAAGATTCAATAGACAATTTCAGAAAGAAGAATTTATTGAAAATTTCAAATGAAAAACTATATACAGTAGAAAAAATTATACAAATATATACAGAAATATTATAAAGACAAATTTAAATTAATTTAACAATTGTTCATATAATTGGTCATAATTTATGGAAGCACTATTTGTTATTAACCAATCTGCCATTGATTCTAT
This sequence comes from Harmonia axyridis, assembly GCF_914767665.1. NCBI lineage: Eukaryota > Metazoa > Arthropoda > Insecta > Coleoptera > Coccinellidae > Harmonia > Harmonia axyridis. The sequence continues at coordinate 28,142,381 of NC_059504.1, read as the reverse complement.
CGTTTCATCATTATAGCATTTTTTTGCACGATTTGGTGAGGTGTGGTAGAAATAATGTTTTCTGGGTAGAATAACATTTCCTTGTCTCAAAGACACATCATATTGGTTAAATTTGATTACCGGAAATCCATTTTTCATTTGGAATACCGGAAATTCAAGCATTTTTTTGAAAAGGTTTGCCCTTTGCAAACATAAATCCAAATGTTCTTTAGCCAGTTCTTCGCCTTTTCTTCTTTCATCTTCATCCTCAGGGCAATTCACACACAAAATACCCAAATAATTGTCTAGTTGATTATTTTCCTTATTATCGTTCTTCTTGATATTAACAATTTCATTCAATTCTTCAACTGAAAGTTTTCTTATATTGCTAATAAGGTTTTTGAGATGTAATGTTCTTCTCATATTGTTCGAATAATTCTTCAGTTTTGCCAATCTTTTTTTCAATATCACCTTGTTATCCATTTTGTTATATTCCCACTTTTTTCAATTTAAAAAAAATATGAAACTATTTTCGTGGCAAATAATCAATGCACAGCCTACTTGATTGAAGTAACTTGAACGTGTGTAAGCACTCTCTACAGGTGGGACCATAGTGCGAGAAAGCATCGAGTAGAATCACAGGAATTCTTCTTCTTCCTCTGTAAGCCTTAACATAACTAAACTAACTGAAGTTATTGCTGAATTGTAATTTGTTTATATACCTTTTCACAAAGGGTCTTCAGAGAAAGTCTATTAAGTACCTATTTATCAATTCTAATGGGTGGTGATTAAAAATTTTTTTCTCAGAAGAATGATATGGATTTGAATCATTTTTAATGTTAGCTACAAAATTTCGAGGAAATTTTGAAATTATGATGTGCAACTAACTTTTAGATATTTTGATAAGTTTCATATACACAGCGACGAATTTACCAGCCCGCTGAATATGCTGAAGCCTTGTGCGGTTACTTTTGAAGGTCGACATATAACATATAACAGAATGAGATTATTAACTTTTTATTTTGACTTGAGAAATTAATAAAAAATATTTATACGCACACAAAGTACGAATTTGGAGAAAAGATTTCGTAAGGAAATTTATTGTAATGCTTATAGAAATGTTACCTTCTGAAATGTTAGACGTCGTGACTAGTGCGCATAACCGTTATAAAATTTCGACTTTTTAATATCCTAATGACTTTTCTCAGGGTTCCAGAACTCAATTCGGGAAATTAGAAGAATTTCATCAAAAATGAAAAAGTGCAAATGAAACTATTAACTCTAATAACTAATTAAATCTAAAATTACTTATCTAAAAATTTTCCATCATCAAACGAACTTAAAATTTTTAACCAGCCAATACATTTATTTCAACCTAATATTCCTGAGATGAAAAAAACACGTTTTTCCTTCATTATTTCTTCCGATTCCATTTTTTTTCTCACTCAATATAGCGGGCATTCTGGAGTTGACCGGACTTTCATTCCAATTTTTTTGGATTTCTAAGCATTAGAAGTAATTATGTCTAGGCAGGACTGATATTCTCAATCTGTCCATTAGAAATGTTTATCTTAGAAAAGATAAACATATGTAATGGACAGAATGAAAATATCGGTGAAATTTCGATTTCACCGAGATATGGATATCAAGGATAAAAGGATCAAATCCTAAATTGAAGAATAAGATTCAATAGACAATCTCAGAAAGAAGAATTTATTGAAAATTTCAAATGAAAAACTATATACAGTAGAAAAAATTATACAAATATATACAGAAATATTATAAAGACAAATTTAAATTAATTTAACAATTGTTCATATAATTGGTCATAATTTATGGAAGCACTATTTGTTATTAACCAATCTGCCATTGATTCTATCGTTTCATCATTATAGCATTTTTTTGCACGATTTGGTAAGGTGTGGTAGAAATAATGTTTTCTGGGTAGAATAACATTTCCTTGTCTCAAAGACACATCATATTGGTTAAATTTGATTACCGGAAATCCATTTTTCATCTGGAATACCGGAAATTCAAGCATTTTTTTGAAAAGGTTTGCCCTTTGCAAACATAAATCCAAATGTTCTTTAGCCAGTTCTTCGCCTTTTCTTCTTTCATCTTCATCCTCAGGGCAATTCACACACAAAATACCCAAATAATTGTCTAGTTGATTATTTTCCTTATTATCGTTCTTCTTGATATTAACAATTTCATTCAATTCTTCAACTGAAAGTTTTCTTATATTGCTAATAAGGTTTTTGAGATGTAATGTTCTTCTCATATTGTTCGAATAATTCTTCAGTTTTGCCAATCTTTTTTTCAATATCACCTTGTTATCCATTTTGTTATATTCCCACTTTTTTCAATTTAAAAAAAATATGAAACTATTTTCGTGGCAAATAATCAATGCACAGCCTACTTGATTGAAGTAACTTGAACGTGTGTAAGCACTCTCTACAGGTGGGACCATAGTGCGAGAAAGCATCGAGTAGAATCACAGGAATTCTTCTTCTTCCTCTGTAAGCCTTAACATAACTAAACTAACTGAAGTTATTGCTGAATTGAAATTTGTTTATATACCTTTTCACAAAGGGTCTTCAGAGAAAGTCCATTAAGTACCTATTTATCAATTCTAATGGGTGGTGATTAAAAATTTTTTTCTCAGAAGAATGATATGGATTTGAATCATTTTTAATGTTAGCTACAAAATTTCGAGGAAATTTTGAAATTATGATGTGCAACCTACTTTTAGATATTTTGATAAGTTTCATATACACAGCGACGAATTTACCAGCCTGCTGAATATGCTGAAGCCTTGTGCGGTAACTTTTGAAGGTCGACATATAACATATAACATATAACAGAATGAGATTATTAACTTTTTATTTTGACTTGAGAAATTAATAAAAAATATTTATACACACACAAAGTACGAATTTGGAGAAAAGATTTCGTAAGGAAATTTATTGTAATGCTTATAAATAAATAATAAATAATAAATAATAACTTTATTTACCCAACAGGAAATTTCCCAGTAACAAATTACATCAACTTAAAGAAAATACATGTGAATTCCCTAAAAAACTAAACGAAATGGCAAGTACTCCAAAAAATGATAGTTATAAAGAAGTAAAAAAAAAAAAACTTTAAATAAACAATTACAATAGACTTATATTGACTTTGTTAGCACAATCACAAAGCCTATACACAGGTGCCCGCTGGAGTATGTTGGTCCGAGGCGTGGGCAGACCAAATGTTGGAGAACTCCTGGCTGCCATCCTCGGGACGTGAATGTTCACCCGAGAGAGCAGAAATGGGCAGTCAATCCTTCCACCTAAGAGTTTCTGGGCGAATCTCGCGCACTGCTGAACCTGCCGCTCAAATAAAGTTGAAAGCTTCAGCTCCTCCATTATGCCGGAAAGATCAACACCACGCTCTGGATATATGCCTGTCTTCCTATAAACGACGTATTTCAGGAACTTCCTCTGAACTCGCTCAATGGGAGTAAGATGCGTTGCATAAATTGGGAACCAAATCATGTTAGCATACTCCAACCTACTGAGAACAAGGGAAAAGTAGACATTTCTGAGAGCAGATAGATCGTCTAGCTCACGGAAGCTCCTGAACAGAAAACCCAAAGACCTACAGGCAGATGAACACAGATCCTCAACATGTGGAACAAAACTCAGCTCACTGTCAAACCAAACTCCCAGGTCACGAAAGTGATCTCCAGCCGCAATTAAATCACCACCAATGTGATAATCGAAAGCTAGTGGCTGCGTCTTCCTGGTAAAAGTAACTTTAAAACACTTCTTCAAATTTAAAATAAGTCCATTCCGCAAGCACCAACTTTGAACCAACTCTAAACTCGACTGAAGAAGTAATTGGTCATTAATTCCATGTATTCTCATGAACAGCTTCAGATCATCAGCATAGGCTAGAGCCTCACAATTGAGAGAGCATAAAAGGTCATCAATAAATATTATAAACAGCAATGGTCCGAGGTTAGATCCCTGAGGAACGCCAAACTTGAGCTCATACTCAAAAGATCTGAATCCATTGTAGAAAACATAATTAGTTCTACCCTTCAAATAGGAACGAAGCAACCTCACAAAGTCAGGCGCAAAACCAAGTGATGCTAGCTTGTTCAAAAGCAAATTATGGTCAACGGTGTCAAAGGCGCGTGAGAAATCTGTATAGATCACATCAACCTGACCTCCATCATCAAGGGACTCTGCTATGACCTGCGAAATTGTGGCTAGGTTAGTTACTGTCGACCTTCCCCGGACAAAACCATGCTGTGCTGATGATAAACGCTGCTTAATATGGTGGTAAATGCTTGAATACAGGACCTCCTCATATACCTTAGCAAAGTTCGACAAAATGGAAATAGGTCTATAATTCTCCACAGAAGACGAATCACCCTTCTTGAACACCGGAACTACCCTAGCCCTCTTCCATCTCATAGGAAAAGTAAAAGAACTAAGGCTAATGGAGATTATACGGTGGAGAGGTCCGGCCAGAGCAGAGCTACATTCCCTCAAGAACACAGCTGGAAGCTGATCGTCACCAGATGTTAATCGGTCAGGATATTTTTCCATAATGGACTTTATCTCATCATCTGTCACTGATGGAACAAAGACTGGTGGAAAGTTCGTCGAATATTCAGAATCTTGAACACTGGCAGCAGTCAGGTTATTCACGTTAGAAAAATGAGCTCCAAATAAATCAACAATTTCTCTGGGATCGTCATAAAGACGTTCATTAGAATGAAAGACTCCAGGAATTCTTGTGGAACCCCTTCTCTGATCCAGATATTTCCAGAATGAAGAGGGGTTTGATCTTATTTGGCTCTGCACCTCGGACAGATATCTGCTGTACTCCAAATTAATTTCAGACTTGACCAGTGCTCTCAATCGCTTAAATTCGAAAAAAATATCTTTTTTCACCACCATTACGCCACTTCACTCTGTAATAGTTCTTCAAGCGGATATCACGTTTTAATTTTCTCGTGAACCAGACAGGGAAGTCAGGATCTGCCGAATAGTTAGTCCTTCTAGGAACAAGGTCATCCAGAATCTCGAAAAGTTTGCCGTAAAAGAAATCCAAAGCTTCATCGACACTCTTGAACTCTGCTATAATATCCCAATTAACGGAATTGATTGCCGTAGACAAAGAAGAGTAATCAGCCCTCTTAAAGTTATAAAATGTATTATACTTCTTCGGAAAATTTACCCGACGCTTGGGAGATTCCAGAGATAAAACCATACTCAAAGCAGGATGGTATAGGTCCTCAGGAACAAAAGGAGAGTCGCAATGAATGACTGACACCTCAAAATTATTACTCGCCAGAACTAAGTCCAGCAGCCTGAGATCCCCGCTAAGAACGGAGTTGAACTGACGCAGACCCAGGAGATCACAGAAGTTCTGCAAAAGAATTGATTTAGGACCACGACTAGAACAAACAAAATCAGGACAATTGAAGTCACCAACAAGGAACACAGTCTCTCCAGAAAAATTCAACTCCAATGCAGTAGTAAAAGTCTCAAGCTGAAAAACAGTAATATCAGGCGGAATATAAACCACACACACAATAAAAGTAAAGGGCTCAGTAAAACGGCACAAAACCACATCCACCAAGGGGACACGATCGGTCAAAAATGCTCCATCAATAAGGCTGAAAGATGTACTGTTAGAAGCCGCAACCAGAACTCCACCGCCACGAGACCTATTAACCCTACCAAACTGTCTATCACATCTAATCACTTTATATCCTGGAGGAAACAATTCACCATCAAAAACCGAATCACCAAGCCATGTCTCAGTTATACAAACTATATCATACGTATATTCACATGCTGATCTGAAAAATGGCAATAATTTAGTATTGAGGCCTCTACAATTCTGATAAAAAATAGTGACCTCTAATAGTTCATGGGACAGATCAGCAGAAACAATCCGGTTGGGCAAGTTTAGTTTTCCGAACGCGACTCCACCACAGATGGAATCCCGGATATATACTTTATTCGGAGATTTGACTCTCCCGCTGCCAAACGTTGATCCAACTCAGATCTAACAGATCTGTAAAATGCTACCTGTTGTGGAGTTCTATCGGGAGCAACGTATATTTTCTCGAACTTGGACTTCAACTTTTTGAACCTCCGCAAAATGACAGACACTGGATCAGGTGAAGAAAAACTAACCTTTATAGGACGAGAACGCGCTTCCTTGGTAGAATCAAACTTTCCTATTCTGAAAAACTTAAAATTTTGCTCAGAAACAACACATTCATTAAGAATTGATTGAACCATATCAGAATCAATCTGCAACTGGTCTTGCCTGTTAGCACCTCTCTCAATACTCCCATGTATGATTAAGTTATGGGAGCGCTTAGTTCTTTCAAACACCTCATTAATAATTTCTTCACTGGACTGAGGGGAGGGCCCAGACGTCACCTGTGTCACTCCAACATCAACGGATTCTGATCGCTTCAGCTCACGTATCTCATCTCTCATCTCGCTTATTAATTGCAAAATTTTAGGAATCTGGTGAAGACCCTGCTCGCACTCAAGACAGAGGTATTTCACACGTCTCTTAACATTTGAGCGTAGGTTGAAACACTTTAGTTCCGCAGCAGTAAGCTCCGAACAGGAGGCATGAATAGGTCTGTTGCAACCATCACATCTCAACATGTTATCTGTGCCATCCTTAATAGCTAAGCTACATTTCATGCAAGACACAGTAGCCATCAAGAAATCACAAAAATAAACAATTAAAAATAAATAAATAAATGAATGTACTGGTGAATAAGGAATATGACAGGGACACTCTTCACAACGGCCGGGCCGATAGCCGATGACTTAAAAACACACACGAGGGCCGCAGAGTAACAGTTAGAATGAAGGATAGGTAACACCAGTACACCAGGAAATAATTGAAATAATTGGAATATCAGACAAACAGTAAAATCCAATAATGAAAGCCCCACGTACATATGACAATTTCAACTGATAGCGATACGAACACAGGCTCACGTGTGGCTGACTCGGGATGTAAACAAATCGAACAGATAATCCGTTCGATTGAAACAAATGAAAAACGTAGCCCGGATAAACAGAATCAAATAATGAATACAATTCAAATGTAACATTCAAGTACTTGCCAATATCCTCACAAGAAAGGAACCGAATGAAAATACACTTTTCCCAAGAAAAACTACTATCACTTCAGAACAATCGGCAACACATCCGCACGGGAAATCTCAACTTAAAGAAAAAAGAAGCTTATAGAAATGTTACCTTCTGAAATGTTAGACGTCGTGACTAGTGCGCATAACCGTTATAAAATTTCGACTTTTAAATATCCTAATGACTTTTCTCAGGGTTCCAGAACTCAATTCGGGAAATTAGAAGAATTTCATCAAAAATGAAAAAGTGGAAATGAAACTATTAACTCTAATACCTAATTAAATCTAAAATTACTTATCTAAAAATTTTCCATCTTCAAACGAACTTAAAATTTTTAACCAGCCAATACATTTATTTCAACCTAATATTCCTGAGATGAAAAAACACGTTTTTCCTTTATTATTTCTTCCGATTCCATTTTTTTTCTCACTCAATATAGCGGGCATTCTGGAGTTGACCGGACTTTCATTCCAATTTTTTTGGATTTCTAAGCATTAGAAGTAATTATGTCTAGGCAGGACTGATATTCTCAATCTGTCCATTAGAAATGTTTATCTTAGAAAAGATAAACATATGTAATGGACAGAATGAAAATATCGGTGAAATTTCTATTTCACCGAGATATGGATATCAAGGATAAAAGGATCAAATCCTAAATTGAAGAATAAGATTCAATAGACAATCTCAGAAAGAAGAATTTATTGAAAATTTCAAATGAAAAACTATATACAGTAGAAAAAATTATACAAATATATACAGAAATATTATAAAGACAAATTTAAATTAATTTAACAATTGTTCATATAATTGGTCATAATTTATGGAAGCACTATTTGTTATTAACCAATCTGCCATTGATTCTATCGTTTCATCATTATAGCATTTTTTTGCACGATTTGGTAAGGTGTGGTAGAAATAATGTTTTCTGGGTAGAATAACATTTCCTTGTCTCAAAGACACATCATATTGGTTAAATTTGATTACCGGAAATCCATTTTTCATCTGGAATACCGGAAATTCAAGCATTTTTTTGAAAAGGTATGCCCTTTGCAAACATAAATCCAAATGTTCTTTAGCCAGTTCTTCGCCTTTTCTTCTTTCATCTTCATCCTCAGGGCAATTCACACACAAAATACCCAAATTATTGTCTAGTTGATTATTTTCCTTATTATCGTTCTTCTTGATATTAACAATTTCATTCAATTCTTCAACGGAAAGTTTTCTTATATTGCTAATAAGGTTTTTGAGATGTAATGTTCTTCTCATATTGTTCGAATAATTCTTCAGTTTTGCCAATCTTTTTTTCAATATCACCTTGTTATCCATTTTGTTATATTCCCACTTTTTTCAATTTAAAAAAAATATGAAACTATTTTCGTGGCAAATAATCAATGCACAGCCTACTTGATTGAAGTAACTTGAACGTGTGTAAGCACTCTCTACAGGTGGGACCATAGTGCGAGAAAGCATCGAGTAGAATTACAGGAATTCTTCTTCTTCCTCTGTAAGCCTTAACATAACTAAACTAACTGAAGTTATTGCTGAATTGAAATTTGTTTATATACCTTTTCACAAAGGGTCTTCAGAGAAAGTCCATTAAGTACCTATTTATCAATTCTAATGGGTGGTGATTAAAAATTTTTTTCTCAGATGAATGATATGGATTTGAATCATTTTTAATGTTAGCTACAAAATTTTGGAGGAAATTTTGAAATTATGATGTGCAACTTACTTTTAGATATTTTGATAAGTTTCATATACACAGCGACGAATTTACCAGCCCGCTGAATATGCCGAAGCCTTGTGCGGTAACTTTTGAAGGTCGACATATAACATATAACAGAATGAGATTATTAACTTTTTATTTTGACTTGAGAAATTAATAAAAAATATTTATACACACACAAAGTACGAATTTGGAGAAAAGATTTCGTAAGGAAATTTATTGTAATGCTTATAGAAATGTTACCTTCTGAAATGTTAGACGTCGTGACTAGTGCGCATAACCGTTATAAAATTTCGACTTTTTAATATCCTAATGACTTTTCTCAGGGTTCCAGAACTCAATTCGGGAAATTAGAAGAATTTCATCAAAAATGAAAAAGTGGAAAGGAAACTATTAACTCTAATAACTAATTAAATCTAAAATTACTTATCTAAAAATTTTCCATCATCAAACGAACTTAAACTTTTTAACCAGCCAATACATTTATTTCAACCTAATATTCCTGAGATGAAAAAAACACGTTTTTCCTTTATTATTTCTTCCGATTCCATTTTTTTTCTCACTCAATATAGCGGGCATTCTGGAGTTGACCGGACTTTCATTCCAATTATTTTGGATTTCTAAGCATTAGAAGTAATTATGTCTAGGCAGGACTGATATTCTCAATCTGTCCATTAGAAATGTTTATCTTAGAAAAGATAAACATATGTAATGGACAGAATGAAAATATCGGTGAAATTTCGATTTCACCGAGATATGGATATCAAGGATAAAAGGATCAAATCCTAAATTGAAGAATAAGATTCAATAGACAATCTCAGAAAGAAGAATTTATTGAAAATTTCAAATGAAAAACTATATACAGTAGAAAAAATTATACAAATATATACAGAAATATTATAAAGACAAATTTAAATTAATTTAACAATTGTTCATATAATTGGTCATAATTTATGGAAGCACTATTTGTTATTAACCAATCTGCCATTGATTCTATCGTTTCATCATTATAGCATTTTTTTGCACGATTTGGTAAGGTGTGGTAGAAATAATGTTTTCTGGGTAGAATAACATTTCCTTGTCTCAAAGACACATCATATTGGTTAAATTTGATTACCGGAAATCCATTTTTCATCTGGAATACCGGAAATTCAAGCATTTTTTTGAAAAGGTATGCCCTTTGCAAACATAAATCCAAATGTTCTTTAGCCAGTTCTTCGCCTTTTCTTCTTTCATCTTCATCCTCAGGGCAATTCACACACAAAATACCCAAATTATTGTCTAGTTGATTATTTTCCTTATTATCGTTCTTCTTGATATTAACAATTTCATTCAATTCTTCAACGGAAAGTTTTCTTATATTGCTAATAAGGTTTTTGAGATGTAATGTTCTTCTCATATTGTTCGAATAATTCTTCAGTTTTGCCAATCTTTTTTTCAATATCACCTTGTTATCCATTTTGTTATATTCCCACTTTTTTCAATTTAAAAAAAATATGAAACTATTTTCGTGGCAAATAATCAATGCACAGCCTACTTGATTGAAGTAACTTGAACGTGTGTAAGCACTCTCTACAGGTGGGACCATAGTGCGAGAAAGCATCGAGTAGAATTACAGGAATTCTTCTTCTTCCTCTGTAAGCCTTAACATAACTAAATTAACTGAAGTTATTGCTGAATTGAAATTTGTTTATATACCTTTTCACAAAGGGTCTTCAGAGAAAGTCCATTAAATACCTATTTATAAATTCTAATGGGTGGTGATTAAAAATTTTTTTCTCAGATGAATGATATCGATTTGAATCATTTTTAATGTTAGCTACAAAATTTCGAGGAAATTTTGAAATTATGATGTGCAACTTACTTTTAGATATTTTGATAAGTTTCATATACACAGCGACGAATTTACCAGCCCGCTGAATATGCTGAAGCCTTGTGCGGTAACTTTTGAAGGTCGACATATAACATATAACAGAATGAGATTATTAACTTTTTATTTTGACTTGAGAAATTAATAAAAAATATTTATACACACACAAAGTACGAATTTGGAGAAAAGATTTCGTAAGGAAATTTATTGTAATGCTTATAGAAATGTTACCTTCTGAAATGTTAGACGTCGTGACTAGTGCGCATAACCGTTATAAAATTTCGACTTTTTAATATCCTAATGACTTTTCTCAGGGTTCCAGAACTCAATTCGGGAAATTAGAAGAATTTCATCAAAAATGAAAAAGTGGAGATGAAACTATTAACTCTAATAACTAATTAAATCTAAAATTACTTATCTAAAAATTTTCCATCTTCAAACGAACTTAAAATTTTTAACCAGCCAATACATTTATTTCAACCTAATATTCCTGAGATGAAAAAAACACGTTTTTCCTTTATTATTTCTTCCGATTCCATTTTTTTTCTCACTCAATATAGCGGGCATTCTGGAGTTGACCGGACTTTCATTCCAATTTTTTTGGATTTCTAAGCATTAGAAGTAATTATGTCTAGGCAGGACTGATATTCTCAATCTGTCCATTAGAAATGTTTATCTTAGAAAAGATAAACATATGTAATGGACAGAATGAAAATATCGGTGAAATTTCTATTTCACCGAGATATGGATATCAAGGATAAAAGGATCAAATCCTAAATTGAAGAATAAGATTCAATAGACAATCTCAGAAAGAAGAATTTATTGAAAATTTCAAATGAAAAACTATATAAAGTAGAAAAAATTATAAAAATATATACAGAAATATTATAAAGACAAATTTAAATTAATTTAACAATAGTTCATATAATTGGTCATAATTTATGGAAGCACTATTTGTTATTAACCAATCTGCCATTGATTCTATCGTTTCATCATTATAGCATTTTTTTGCACGATTTGGTAAGGTGTGGTAGAAATAATGTTTTCTGAGTAGAATAACATTTCCTTGTCTCAAAGACACATCATATTGGTTAAATTTGATTACCGGAAATCCATTTTTCATCTGGAATACCGGAAATTCAAGCATTTTTTTGAAAAGGTATGCCCTTTGCAAACATAAATCCAAATGTTCTTTAGCCAGTTCTTCGCCTTTTCTTCTTTCATCTTCATCCTCAGGGCAATTCACACACAAAATACCCAAATTATTGTCTAGTTGATTATTTTCCTTATAATCGTTCTTCTTGATATTAACAATTTCATTCAATTCTTCAACGGAAAGTTTTCTTATATTGCTAATAAGGTTTTTGAGATGTAATGTTCTTCTCATATTGTTCGAATAATTCTTCAGTTTTGCCAATCTTTTTTTCAATATCACCTTGTTATCCATTTTGTTATATTCCCACTTTTTTCAATTTAAAAAAAATATGAAACTATTTTCGTGGCAAATAATCAATGCACAGCCTACTTGATTGAAGTAACTTGAACGTGTGTAAGCACTCTCTACAGGTGGGACCATAGTGCGAGAAAGCATCGAGTAGAATTACAGGAATTCTTCTTCTTCCTCTGTAAGCCTTAACATAACTAAACTAACTGAAGTTATTGCTGAATTGAAATTTGTTTATATACCTTTCCACAAAGTGTCTTCAGAGAAAGTCCATTAAATACCTATTTATCAATTCTAATGGGTGGTGATTAAAAATTTTTTTCTCAGATGAATGATATCGATTTGAATCATTTTTAATGTTAGCTACAAAATTTCGAGGAAATTTTGAAATTATGATGTGCAACTTACTTTTAGATATTTTGATAAGTTTCATATACACAGCGACGAATTTACCAGCCTGCTGAATATGCTGAAGCCTTGTGCGGTAACTTTTGAAGGTCGACATATAACATATAACATATAACAGAATGAGATTATTAACTTTTTATTTTGACTTGAGAAATTAATAAAAAATATTTATACACACACAAAGTACGAATTTGGAGAAAAGATTTCGTAAGGAAATTTATTGTAATGCTTATAGAAATGTTACCTTCTGAAATGTTAGACGTCGTGACTAGTGCGCATAACCGTTATAAAATTTCGACTTTTTGATATCCTAATGACTTTTCTCAGGGTTCCAGAACTCAATTCGGGAAATTAGAAGAATTTCATCAAAAATGAAAAAGTGGAAATGAAACTATTAACTCTAATACCTAATTAAATCTAAAATTACTTATCTAAAAATTTTCCATCTTCAAACGAACTTAAAATTTTTAACCAGCCAATACATTTATTTCAACCTAATATTCCTGAGATGAAAAAACACGTTTTTCCTTTATTATTTCTTCCGATTCCATTTTTTTTCTCACTCAATATAGCGGGCATTCTGGACTTGACCGGACTTTCATTCCAATTTTTTTGGATTTCTAAGCATTAGAAGTAATTATGTCTAGGCAGGACTGATATTCTCAATCTGTCCATTAGAAATGTTTATCTTAGAAAAGATAAACATATGTAATGGACAGAATGAAAATATCGGTGAAATTTCTATTTCACCGAGATATGGATATCAAGGATAAAAGGATCAAATCCTAAATTGAAGAATAAGATTCAATAGACAATCTCAGAAAGAAGAATTTATTGAAAATTTCAAATGAAAAACTATATACAGTAGAAAAAATTATACAAATATATACAGAAATATTATAAAGACAAATTTAAATTAATTTAACAATAGTTCATATAATTGGTCATAATTTATGGAAGCACTATTTGTTATTAACCAATCTGCCATTGATTCTATCGTTTCATCATTATAGCATTTTTTTGCACGATTTGGTAAGGTGTGGTAGAAATAATGTTTTCTGAGTAGAATAACATTTCCTTGTCTCAAAGACACATTATATTGGTTAAATTTGATTACCGGAAATCCATTTTTCATCTGGAATACCGGAAATTCAAGCATTTTTTTGAAAAGGTATGCCCTTTGCAAACATAAATCCAAATGTTCTTTAGCCAGTTCTTCGCCTTTTCTTCTTTCATCTTCATCCTCAGGGCAATTCACACACAAAATACCCAAATTATTGTCTAGTTGATTATTTTCCTTATTATCGTTCTTCTTGATATCAACAATTTAATTCAATTCTTCAACTGAAAGTTTTCTCATATTGCTAATAAGGTTTTTGAGATGTAATGTTCTTCTCATATTGTTCGAATAATTCTTCAGTTTTGCCAATCTTTTTTTCAATATCACCTTGTTATCCATTTTGTTATATTCCCACATTTTTCAATTTAAAAAAAATATGAAACTATTTTCGTGGCAAATAATCAATGCACAGCCTACTTGATTGAAGTAACTTGAACGTGTGTAAGCACTCTCTACAGGTGGGACCATAGTGCGAGAAAGCATCGAGTAGAATCACAGGAATTCTTCTTCTTCCTCTGTAAGCCTTAACATAACTAAACTAACTGAAGTTATTGCTGAATTGAAATTTGTTTATATACCTTTTCACAAAGGGTCTTCAGAGAAAGTCCATTAAGTACCTATTTATCAATTCTAATGGGTGGTGATTAAAAATTTTTTTCTCAGAAGAATGATATGGATTTGAATCATTTTTAATGTTAGCTACAAAATTTCGAGGAAATTTTGAAATTATGATGTGCAACTTACTTTTAGATATTTTGATAAGTTTCATATACACAGCGACGAATTTATCAGCCTGCTGAATATGCTGAAGCCTTGTGCGGTAACTTTTGAAGGTCAACATATAACATATAACAGAATGAGATTATTAACTTTTTATTTTGACTTGAGAAATTAATAAAAAATATTTATACACACACAAAGTACGAATTTGGAGAAAAGATTTCGTAAGGAAATTTATTGTAATGCTTATAGAAATGTTACCTTCTGAAATGTTAGACGTCGTGACTAGTGCGCATAACCGTTATAAAATTTCGACTTTTTAATATCCTAATGACTTTTCTCAGGGTTCCAGAACTCAATTCGGGAAATTAGAAGAATTTCATCCAAAATGAAAAAGTGGAAATGAAACTATTAACTCTAATACCTAATTAAATCTAAAATTACTTATCTAAAAATTTTCCATCTTCAAACGAACTTAAAATTTTTAACCAGCCAATACATTTATTTCAACCTAATATTCCTGAGATGAAAAAAACACGTTTTTCCTTTATTATTTCTTCCGATTCCATTTTTTTTCTCACTCAATATAGCGGGCATTCTGGAGTTGATGGGACTTTCATTCCTTTTTTTTTGGATTTCTAAGCATTAGAAGTAATTATGTCTAGGCAGGACTGATATTCTCAATCTGTCCATTAGAAATGTTTATCTTAGAAAAGATAAACATATGTAATGGACAGAATGAAAATATCGGTGAAATTTCTATTTCACCGAGATATGGATATCAAGGATAAAAGGATCAAATCCTAAATTGAAGAATAAGATTCAATAGACAATTTCAGAAAGAAGAATTTATTGAAAATTTCAAATGAAAAACTATATACAGTAGAAAAAATTATACAAATATATACAGAAATATTATAAAGACAAATTTAAATTAATTTAACAATTGTTCATATAATTGGTCATAATTTATGGAAGCACTATTTGTTATTAACCAATCTGCCATTGATTCTATCGTTTCATCATTATAGCATTTTTTTGCACGATTTGGTAAGGTGTGGTAGAAATAATGTTTTCTGGGTAGAATAACATTTCCTTGTCTCAAAGACACATCATATTGGTTAAATTTGATTACCGGAAATCCATTTTTCATCTGGAATACCGGAAATTCAAGCATTTTTTTGAAAAGGTATGCCCTTTGCAAACATAAATCCAAATGTTCTTTAGCCAGTTCTTCGCCTTTTCTTCTTTCATCTTCATCCTCAGGGCAATTCACACACAAAATACCCAAATAATTGTCTAGTTGATTATTTTCCTTATTATCGTTCTTCTTGATATTAACAATTTCATTCAATTCTTCAACTGAAAGTTTTCTTATATTGCTAATAAGGTTTTTGAGATGTAATGTTCTTCTCATATTGTTCGAATAATTCTTCAGTTTTGCCAATCTTTTTTTCAATATCACCTTGTTATCCATTTTGTTATATTCCCACTTTTTTCAATTTAAAAAAAATATGAAACTATTTTCGTGGCAAATAATCAATGCACAGCCTACTTGATTGAAGTAACTTGAACGTGTGTAAGCACTCTCTACAGGTGGGACCATAGTGCGAGAAAGCATCGAGTAGAATCACAGGAATTCTTGTTCTTCCTCTGTAAGCCTTAACATAACTAAACTAACTGAAGTTATTGCTGAATTGAAATTTGTTTATATACCTTTTCACAAAGGGTCTTCAGAGAAAGTCCATTAAGTACCTATTTATCAATTCTAATGGGTGGTGATTAAAAATTTTTTTCTCAGAAGAATGATATGGATTTGAATCATTTTTAATGTTAGCTACAAAATTTCGAGGAAATTTTGAAATTATGATGTGCAACTTACTTTTAGATATTTTGATAAGTTTCATATACACAGCGACGAATTTATCAGCCTGCTGAATATGCTGAAGCCTTGTGCGGTAACTTTTGAAGGTCGACATATAACATATAACAGAATGAGATTATTAACTTTTTATTTTGACTTGGGAAATTAATAAAAAATATTTATACACACACAAAGTACGAATTTGGAGAAAAGATTTCGTAAGGAAATTTATTGTAATGCTTATAGAAATGTTACCTTCTGAAATGTTAGACGTCGTGACTAGTGCGCATAACCGTTATAAAATTTCGACTTTTTAATATCCTAATGACTTTTCTCAGGGTTCCAGAACTCAATTCGGGAAATTAGAAGAATTTCATCAAAAATGAAAAAGTGGAAATGAAACTATTAACTCTAATACCTAATTAAATCTAAAATTACTTATCTAAAAATTTTCCATCTTCAAACGAACTTAAAATTTTTAACCAGCCAATACATTTATTTCAACCTTATATTCCTGAGATGAAAAAAACACGTTTTTCCTTTATTATTTCTTCCGATTCCATTCTTCTTCTCACTCAATATAGCGGGCATTCTGGAGTTGACCGGACTTTCATTCCAATTTTTTTGGATTTCTAAGCATTAGAAGTAATTATGTCTAGGCAGGACTGATATTCTCAATCTGTCCATTAGAAATGTTTATCTTAGAAAAGATAAACATATGTAATGGACAGAATGAAAATATCGGACAAATTTCTATTTCACCGAGATATGGATATCAAGGATAAAAGGATCAAATCCTAAATTGAAGAATAAGATTCAATAGACAATCTCAGAAAGAAGAATTTATTGAAAATTTCAAATGAAAAACTATATACAGTAGAAAAAATTATACAAATATATACAGAAATATTAAAAAGACAAATTTAAATTAATTTAACAATTGTTCATATAATTGGTCATAATTTATGGAAGCACTATTTGTTATTAACCAATCTGCCATTGATTCTATCGTTTCATCATTATAGCATTTTTTTGCACGATTTGGTAAGGTGTGGTAGAAATAATGTTTTCTGGGTAGAATAACATTTCCTTGTCTCAAAGACACATCATATTGGTTAAATTTGATTACCGGAAATCCATTTTTCATCTGGAATACCGGAAATTCAAGCATTTTTTTGAAAAGGTATGCCCTTTGCAAACATAAATCCAAATGTTCTTTAGCCAGTTCTTCGCCTTTTCTTCTTTCATCTTCATCCTCAGGGCAATTCACACACAAAATACCCAAATTATTGTCTAGTTGATTATTTTCCTTATTATCGTTCTTCTTGATATTAACAATTTCATTCAATTCTTCAACTGAAAGTTTTCTTATATTGCTAATAAGGTTTTTGAGATGTAATGTTCTTCTCATATTGTTCGAATAATTCTTCAGTTCTGCCAATCTTTTTTTCAATATCACCTTGTTATCCATTTTGTTATATTCCCACTTTTTTCAATTTAAAAAAAATATGAAACTATTTTCGTGGCAAATAATCAATGCACAGCCTACTTGATTGAAGTAACTTGAACGTGTGTAAGCACTCTCTACAGGTGGGACCATAGTGCGAGAAAGCATCGAGTAGAATCACAGGAATTCTTCTTCTTCCTCTGTAAGCCTTAACATAACTAAACTAACTGAAGTTATTGCTGAATTGAAATTTGTTTATATACCTTTTCACAAAGGGTCTTCAGAGAAAGTCCATTAAGTACCTATTTATCAATTCTAATGGGTGGTGATTACAAATTTTTTTCTCAGAAGAATGATATGGATTTGAATCATTTTTAATGTTAGCTACAAAATTTCGAGGAAATTTTGAAATTATGATGTGCAACTTACTTTTAGATATTTTGATAAGTTTCATATACACAGCGACGAATTTACCAGCCTGCTGAATATGCTGAAGCCTTGTGCGGTAACTTTTGAAGGTCGACATATAACATATAACAGAATGAGATTATCAACTTTTTATTTTGACTTGAGAAATAAATAAAAAATATTTATACACACACAAAGTACGAATTTGGAGAAAAGATTTCGTAAGGAAATTTATTGTAATGCTTATAGAAATGTTACCTTCTGAAATGTTAGACGTCGTGACTAGTGCGCATAACCGTTATAACCTTTCGACTTTTTAATATCCTAATGACTTTTCTCAGGGTTCCAGAACTCAATTCGGGAAATTAGAAGAATTTCATCTAAAATGAAAAAGTGGAAATGAAACTATTAACTCCAATAACTAACTAAATCTAAAATTACTTATCTAAAAATTTTCCATCTTCAAACGAACTTAAAATTTTTAACCAGCCAATACATTTATTTCAACCTTATATTCCTGAGATGAAAAAAACACGTTTTTCCTTTATTATTTCTTCCGATTCCATTTTTTTTCTCACTCAATATAGCGGGCATTCTGGAGTTGACCGGACTTTCATTCCAATTTTTTTGGATTTCTAAGCATTAGAAGTAATTATGTCTAGGCAGGACTGATATTCTCAATCTGTCCATTAGAAATGTTTATCTTAGAAAAGATAAACATATGTAATGGACAGAATGAAAATATCGGACAAATTTCTATTTCACCGAGATATGGATATCAAGGATAAAAGGATCAAATCCTAAATTGAAGAATAAGATTCAATAGACAATTTCAGAAAGAAGAATTTATTGAAAATTTCAAATGAACAACTATATACAGTAGAAAAAATTATACAAATATATACAGAAATATTTAAAAGACAAATTTAAATTAATTTAACAATTGTTCATATAATTGGTCATAATTTATGGAAGCACTATTTGTTATTAACCAATCTGCCATTGATTCTATCGTTTCATCATTATAGCATTTTTTTGCACGATTTGGTAAGGTGTGGTAGAAATAATGTTTTCTGGGTAGAATAACATTTACTTGTCTCAAAGACACATCATATTGGTTAAATTTGATTACCGGAAATCCATTTTTCATCTGGAATACCGGAAATTCAAGCATTTTTTTGAAAAGGTATGCCCTTTGCAAACATAAATCCAAATGTTCTTTAGCCAGTTCTTCGCCTTTTCTTCTTTCATCTTCATCCTCAGGGCAATTCACACACAAAATACCCAAATAATTGTCTAGTTGATTATTTTCCTTATTATCGTTCTTCTTGATATTAACAATTTCATTCAATTCTTCAACTGAAAGTTTTCTTATATTGCTAATAAGGTTTTTGAGATGTAATGTTCTTCTCATATTGTTCGAATAATTCTTCAGTTTTGCCAATCTTTTTTTCAATATCACCTTGTTATCCATTTTGTTATATTCCCACTTTTTTCAATTTAAAAAAAATATGAAACTATTTTCGTGGCAAATAATCAATGCACAGCCTACTTGATTGAAGTAACTTGAACGTGTGTAAGCACTCTCTACAGGTGGGACCATAGTGCGAGAAAGCATCGAGTAGAATTACAGGAATTCTTCTTCTTCCTCTGTAAGCCTTAACATAACTAAACTAACTGAAGTTATTGCTGAATTGAAATTTGTTTATATACCCTTTCACAAAAGGTCTTCAGAGAAAGTCCATTAAGTACCTATTTATCAATTCTAATGGGTGGTGATTAAAAATTTTTTTCTCAGATGAATGATATGGATTTGAATCATTTTTAATGTTAGCTACAAAATTTCGAGGAAATTTCGAAATTATGATGTGCAACTTACTTTTAGATATTTTGATAAGTTTCATATACACAGCGACGAATTTACCAGCCCGCTGAATATGCTGAAGCCTTGTGCGGTAACTTTTGAAGGTCGACATATAACATATAACAGAATGAGATTATTAACTTTTTATTTTGACTTGAGAAATTAATAAAAAATATTTATACACACACAAAGTACGAATTTGGAGAAAAGATTTCGTAAGGAAATTTATTGTAATGCTTATAGAAATGTTACCTTCTGAAATGTTAGACGTCGTGACTAGTGCGCATAACCGTTATAAAATTTCGACTTTTAAATATCCTAATGACTTTTCTCAGGGTTCCAGAACTCAATTCGGGAAATTAGAAGAATTTCATCAAAAATGAAAAAGTGGAAATGAAACTATCAACTCTAATACCTAATTAAATCTAAAATTACTTATCTAAAAATTTTCCATCTTCAAACGAACTTAAAATTTTTAACCAGCCAATACATTTATTTCAACCTAATATTCCTGAGATGAAAAAACACGTTTTTCCTTTATTATTTCTTCCGATTCCATTTTTTTTCTCACTCAATATAGCGGGCATTCTGGAGTTGACCGGACTTTCATTCCAATTTTTTTGGATTTCTAAGCATTAGAAGTAATTATGTCTAGGCAGGACTGATATTCTCAATCTGTCCATTAGAAATGTTTATCTTAGAAAAGATAAACATATGTAATGGACAGAATGAAAATATCGGTGAAATTTCTATTTCACCGAGATATGGATATCAAGGATAAAAGGATCAAATCCTAAATTGAAGAATAAGATTCAATAGACAATCTCAGAAAGAAGAATTTATTGAAAATTTCAAATGAAAAACTATATACAGTAGAAAAAATAATACAAATATATACAGAAATATTATAAAGACAAATTTAAATTAATTTAACAATTGTTCATATAATTGGTCATAATTTATGGAAGCGTTATTTGTTATTAACCAATCTGCCATTGATTCTATCGTTTCATCATTATAGCATTTTTTTGCACGATTTGGTAAGGTGTGGTAGAAATAATGTTTTCTGGGTAGAATAACATTTTCTTGTCTCAAAGACACATCATATTGGTTAAATTTGATTACCGGAAATCCATTTTTCATCTGGAATACCGGAAATTCAAGCATTTTTTTGAAAAGGTATGCCCTTTGCAAACATAAATCCAAATGTTCTTTAGCCAGTTCTTCGCCTTTTCTTCTTTCATCTTCATCCTCAGGGCAATTCACACACAAAATACCCAAATTATTGTCTAGTTGATTATTTTCCTTATTATCGTTCTTCTTGATATTAACAATTTCATTCAATTCTTCAACGGAAAGTTTTCTTATATTGCTAATAAGGTTTTTGAGATGTAATGTTCTTCTCATATTGTTCGAATAATTCTTCAGTTTTGCCAATCTTTTTTTCAATATCACCTTGTTATCCATTTTGTTATATTCCTACTTTTTTCAATTTAAAAAAAATATGAAACTATTTTCGTGGCAAATAATCAATGCACAGCCTACTTGATTGAAGTAACTTGAACGTGTGTAAGCACTCTCTACAGGTGGGACCATAGTGCGAGAAAGCATCGAGTAGAATTACAGGAATTCTTCTTCTTCCTCTGTAAGCCTTAACATAACTAAACTAACTGAAGTTATTGCTGAATTGAAATTTGTTTATATACCTTTTCACAAAGGGACTTCAGAGAAAGTCCATTAAGTACCTATTTATCAATTCTAATGGGTGGTGATTAAAAATTTTTTTCTCAGATGAATGATATGGATTTGAATCATTTTTAATGTTAGCTACAAAATTTCGAGGAAATTTTGAAATTATGATGTGCAACTTACTTTTAGATATTTTGATAAGTTTCATATACACAGCGACGAATTTACCAGCCCGCTGAATATGCTGAAGCCTTGTGCGGTAACTTTTGAAGGTCGACATATAACATATAACAGAATGAGATTATTAACTTTCTATTTTGACTTGAGAAATTAATAAAAAATATTTATACACACACAAAGTACGAATTTGGAGAAAAGATTTCGTAAGGAAATTTATTGTAATGCTTATAGAAATGTTACCTTCTGAAATGTTAGACGTCGTGACTAGTGCGCATAACCGTTATAAAATTTCGACTTTTTAATATCCTAATGACTTTTCTCAGGGTTCCAGAACTCAATTCGGGAAATTAGAAGAATTTCATCAAAAATGAAAAAGTGGAAATGAAACTATTAACTCTAATAACTAATTAAATCTAAAATTACTTATCTAAAAATTTTCCATCTTCAAACGAACTTAAAATTTTTAACCAGCCAATACATTTATTTCAACCTAATATTCCTGAGATGAAAAAAACACGTTTTTCCTTTATTATTTCTTCCGATTCCATTTTTTTTCTCACTCAATATAGCGGGCATTCTGGAGTTGACCGGACTTTCATTCCAATTTTTTTGGATTTCTAAGCATTAGAAGTAATTATGTCTAGGCAGGACTGATATTCTCAATCTGTCCATTAGAAATGTTTATCTTAGAAAAGATAAACATATGTAATGGACAGAATGAAAATATCGGTGAAATTTCTATTTCACCGAGATATGGATATCAAGGATAAAAGGATCAAATCCTAAATTGAAGAATAAGATTCAATAGACAATCTCAGAAAGAAGAATTTATTGAAAATTTCAAATGAAAAACTATATACAGTAGAAAAAATTATACAAATATATACAGAAATATTATAAAGACAAATTTAAATTAATTTAACAATTGTTCAAATAATTGGTCATAATTTATGGAAGCACTATTTGTTATTAACCAATCTGCCATTGATTCTATCGTTTCATCATTATAGCATTTTTTTGCACGATTTGGTAAGGTGTGGTAGAAAAAATGTTTTCTGGGTAGAATAACATTTCCTTGTCTCAAAGACACATCATATTGGTTAAATTTGATTACCGGAAATCCATTTTTCATCTGGAATACCGGAAATTCAAGCATTTTTTTGAAAAGGTATGCCCTTTGCAAACATAAATCCAAATGTTCTTTAGCCAGTTCTTCGCCTTTTCTTCTTTCATCTTCATCCTCAGGGCAATTCACACACAAAATACCCAAATTATTGTCTAGTTGATTATTTTCCTTATTATCGTTCTTCTTGATATTAACAATTTCATTCAATTCTTCAACGGAAAGTTTTCTTATATTGCTAATAAGGTTTTTGAGATGTAATGTTCTTCTCATATTGTTCGAATAATTCTTCAGTTTTGCCAATCTTTTTTTCAATATCACCTTGTTATCCATTTTGTTATATTCCCACTTTTTTCAATTTGAAAAAAATATGAAACTATTTTCGTGGCAAATAATCAATGCACAGCCTACTTGATTGAAGTAACTTGAACGTGTGTAAGCACTCTCTACAGGTGGGACCATAGTGCGAGAAAGCATCGAGTAGAATTACAGGAATTCTTCTTCTTCCTCTGTAAGCCTTAACATAACTAAACTAACTGAAGTTATTGCTGAATTGAAATTTGTTTATATACCTTTTCACAAAGGGTCTTCAGAGAAAGTCCATTAAGTACCTATTTATCAATTCTAATGGGTGGTGATTAAAAATTTTTTTCTCAGATGAATGATATGGATTTGAATCATTTTTAATGTTAGCTACAAAATTTCGAGGAAATTTTGAAATTATGATGTGCAACTTACTTTTAGATATTTTGATAAGTTTCATATACACAGCGACGAATTTACCAGCCCGCTGAATATGCTGAAGCCTTGTGCGGTAACTTTTGAAGGTCGACATATAACATATAACAGAATGAGCTTATTAACTTTTTATTTTGACTTGAGAAATTAATAAAAAATATTTATACACACACAAAGTACGAATTTGGAGAAAAGATTTCGTAAGGAAATTTATTGTAATGCTTATAGAAATGTTACCTTCTGAAATGTTAGACGTCGTGACTAGTGCGCATAACCGTTATAAAATTTCGACTTTTTAATATCCTAATGACTTTTCTCAGGGTTCCAGAACTAAATTCGGGAAATTAGAAGAATTTCATCAAAAATGAAAAAGTGGAAATGAAACTATTAACTCTAATAACTAATTAAATCTAAAATTACTTATCTAAAAATTTTCCATCTTCAAACGAACTTAAAATTTTTAACCAGCCAATACATTTATTTCAACCTAATATTCCTGAGATGAAAAAAACACGTTTTTCCTTTATTATTTCTTCCGATTCCATTTTTTTTCTCACTCAATATAGCGGGCATTCTGGAGTTGACCGGACTTTCATTCCAATTTTTTTGGATTTCTAAGCATTAGAAGTAATTATGTCTAGGCAGGACTGATATTCTCAATCTGTCCATTAGAAATGTTTATCTTAGAAAAGATAAACATATGTAATGGACAGAATGAAAATATCGGTGAAATTTCTATTTCACCGAGATATGGATATCAAGGATAAAAGGATCAAATCCTAAATTGAAGAATAAGATTCAATAGACAATCTCAGAAAGAAGAATTTATTGAAAATTTCAAATGAAAAACTATATACAGTAGAAAAAATTATACAAATATATACAGAAATATTATAAAGACAAATTTAAATTAATTTAACAATTGTTCATATAATTGGTCATAATTTATGGAAGCACTATTTGTTATTAACCAATCTGCCATTGATTCTATCGTTTCATCATTATAGCATTTTTTTGCACGATTTGGTAAGGTGTGGTAGAAATAATGTTTTCTGGGTAGAATAACATTTCCTTGTCTCAAAGACACATCATATTGGTTAAATTTGATTACCGGAAATCCATTTTTCATCTGGAATACCGGAAATTCAAGCATTTTTTTGAAAAGGTATGTCCTTTGCAAACATAAATCCAAATGTTCTTTAGCCAGTTCTTCGCCTTTTCTTCTTTCATCTTCATCCTCAGGGCAATTCACACACAAAATACCCAAATTATTGTCTAGTTGATTATTTTCCTTATTATCGTTCTTCTTGATATTAACAATTTCATTCAATTCTTCAACTGAAAGTTTTCTTATATTGCTAATAAGGTTTTTGAGATGTAATGTTCTTCTCATATTGTTCGAATAATTCTTCAGTTTTGCCAATCTTTTTTTCAATATCACCTTGTTATCCATTTTGTTATATTCCCACTTTTTTCAATTTAAAAAAAATATGAAACTATTTTCGTGGCAAATAATCAATGCACAGCCTACTTGATTGAAGTAACTTGAACGTGTGTAAGCACTCTCTACAGGTGGGACCATAGTGCGAGAAAGCATCGAGTAGAATTACAGGAATTCTTCTTCTTCCTCTGTAAGCCTTAACATAACTAAACTAACTGAAGTTATTGCTGAATTGAAATTTGTTTATATACCTTTTCACAAAGGGTCTTCAGAGAAAGTCCATTAAGTACCTATTTATCAATTCTAATGGGTGGTGATTAAAAATTTTTTTCTCAGAAGAATGATATGGATTTGAATCATTTTTAATGTTAGCTACAAAATTTCGAGGAAATTTTGAAATTATGATGTGCAACTCACTTTTAGATATTTTGATAAGTTTCATTTACACAGCGACGAATTTACCAGCCTGCTGAATATGCTGAAGCCTTGTGCGGTAACTTTTGAAGGTCGACATATAACATATAACAGAATGAGATTATTAACTTTTTATTTTGACTTGAGAAATTAATGAAAAATATTTATACACACACAAAGTACGAATTTGGAGAAAAGATTTCGTAAGGAAATTTATTGTAATGCTTATAGAAATGTTACCTTCTGAAATGTTAGACGTCGTGACTAGTGCGCATAACCGTTATAAAATTTCGACTTTTTAATATCCTAATGACTTTTCTCAGGGTTCCAGAACTCAATTCGGGAAATTAGAAGAATTTCATCAAAAATGAAAAAGTGGAAATGAAACTATTAACTCTAATACCTAATTAAATCTAAAATTACTTATCTAAAAATTTTCCATCTTCAAACGAACTTAAAATTTTCAACCAGATAATACATTTATTTCAACCTAATATTCCTGAGATGAAAAAACACGTTTTTCCTTTATTATTTCTTCCGATTCCATTTTTTTTCTCACTCAATATAGCGGGCATTCTGGAGTTGACCGGACTTTCATTCCAATTTTTTTGGATTTCTAAGCATTAGAAGTAATTATGTCTAGGCAGGACTGATATTCTCAATCTGTCCATTAGAAATGTTTATCTTAGAAAAGATAAACATATGTAATGGACAGAATGAAAATATCGGTGAAATTTCTATTTCACCGAGATATGGATATCAAGGATAAAAGGATCAAATCCTAAATTGAAGAATAAGATTCAATAGACAATTTCAGAAAGAAGAATTTATTGAAAATTTCAAATGAAAAACTATATACAGTAGAAAAAATTATACAAATATATACAGAAATATTAAAAAGACAAATTTAAATTAATTTAACAATTGTTCATATAATTGGTCATAATTTATGGAAGCACTATTTGTTATTAACCAATCTGCCATTGATTCTATCGTTTCATCATTATAGCATTTTTTTGCACGATTTGGTAAGGTGTGGTAGAAATAATGTTTTCTGGGTAGAATAACATTTCCTTGTCTCAAAGACACATCATATTGGTTAAATTTGATTACCGGAAATCCATTTTTCATCTGGAATACCGGAAATTCAAGCATTTTTTTGAAAAGGTATGCCCTTTGCAAACATAAATCCAAATGTTCTTTAGCCAGTTCTTCGCCTTTTCTTCTTTCATCTTCATCCTCAGGGCAATTCACACACAAAATACCCAAATTATTGTCTAGTTGATTATTTTCCTTATTATCGTTCTAGTTGATATTAACAATTTCATTCAATTCTTCAACTGAAAGTTTTCTTATATTGCTAATAAGGTTTTTGAGATGTAATGTTCTTCTCATATTGTTCGAATAATTCTTCAGTTTTGCCAATCTTTTTTTCAATATCACCTTGTTATCCATTTTGTTATATTCCCACTTTTTTCAATTTAAAAAAAATATGAAACTATTTTCGTGGCAAATAATCAATGCACAGCCTACTTGATTGAAGTAACTTGAACGTGTGTAAGCACTCTCTACAGGTGGGACCATAGTGCGAGAAAGCATCGAGTAGAATCACAGGAATTCTTCTTCTTCCTCTGTAAGCCTTAACATAACTAAACTAACTGAAGTTATTGCTGAATTGAAATTTGTTTATATACCTTTTCACAAAGGGTCTTCAGAGAAAGTCCATTAAGTACCTATTTATCAATTCTAATGGGTGGTGATTACAAATTTTTTTCTCAGAAGAATGATATGGATTTGAATCATTTTTAATGTTAGCTACAAAATTTCGAGGAAATTTTGAAATTATGATGTGCAACTTACTTTTAGATATTTTGATAAGTTTCATATACACAGCGACGAATTTACCAGCCTGCTGAATATGCTGAAGCCTTGTGCGGTAACTTTTGAAGGTCGACATATAACATATAACAGAATGAGATTATTAACTTTTTATTTTGACTTGAGAAATAAATAAAAAATATTTATACACACACAAAGTACGAATTTGGAGAAAAGATTTCGTAAGGAAATTTATTGTAATGCTTATAGAAATGTTACCTTCTGAAATGTTAGACGTCGTGACTAGTGCGCATAACCGTTATAAAATTTCGACTTTTTAATATCCTAATGACTTTTCTCAGGGTTCCAGAACTCAATTCGGGAAATTAGAAGAATTTCATCAAAAATGAAAAAGTGGAAATGAAACTATTAACTCTAATACCTAATTAAATCTAAAATTACTTATCTAAAAATTTTCCATCTTCAAACGAACTTAAAATTTTTAACCAGCCAATACATTTATTTCAACCTAATATTCCTGAGATGAAAAAAACACGTTTTTCCTTTATTATTTCTTCCGATTCCATTTTTTTTCTCACTCAATATAGCGGGCATTCTGGAGTTGACCGGACTTTCATTCCAATTTTTTTGGATTTCTAAGCATTAGAAGTAATTATGTCTAGGCAGGACTGATATTCTCAATCTGTCCATTAGAAATGTTTATCTTAGAAAAGATAAACATATGTAATGGACAGAATGAAAATATCGGTGAAATTTCTATTTCACCGAGATATGGATATCAAGGATAAAAGGATCAAATCCTAAATTGAAGAATGAGATTCAATAGACAATTTCAGAAAAAAGAATTTATTGAAAATTTCAAATGAAAAACTATATACAGTAGAAAAAATTATACAAATATATACAGAAATATTAAAAAGACAAATTTAAATTAATTTAACAATTGTTCATATAATTGGTCATAATTTATGGAAGCACTATTTGTTATTAACCAATCTGCCATTGATTCTATCGTTTCATCATTATAGCATTTTTTTGCACGATTTGGTAAGGTGTGGTAGAAATAATGTTTTCTGGGTAGAATAACATTTCCTTGTCTCAAAGACACATCATATTGGTTAAATTTGATTACCGGAAATCCATTTTTCATCTGGAATACCGGAAATTCAAGCATTTTTTTGAAAAGGTATGCCCTTTGCAAACATAAATTCAAATGTTCTTTAGCCAGTTCTTCGCCTTTTCTTCTTTCATCTTCATCCTCAGGGCAATTCACACACAAAATACCCAAATTATTGTCTAGTTGATTATTTTCCTTATTATCGTTCTTCTTGGTATTAACAATTTCATTCAATTCTTCAACTGAAAGTTTTCTTATATTGCTAATAAGGTTTTTGAGATGTAATGTTCTTCTCATATTGTTCGAATAATTTTTCAGTTTTGCCAATCTTTTTTTCAATATCACCTTGTTATCCATTTTGTTATATTCCCACTTTTTTCAATTTAAAGAAAATATGAAACTATTTTCGTGGCAAATAATCAATGCACAGCCTACTTGATTGAAGTAACTTGAACGTGTGTAAGCACTCTCTACAGGTGGGACCATAGTGCGAGAAAGCATCGAGTAGAATCACAGGAATTCTTCTTCTTCCTCTGTAAGCCTTAACATAACTAAACTAACTGAAGTTATTGCTGAATTGAAATTTGTTTATATACCTTTTCACAAAGGGTCTTCAGAGAAAGTCCATCAAGTACCTATTTATCAATTCTAATGGGTGGTGATTTAAAATTTTTTTCTCAGATGAATGATATGGATTTGAATCATTTTTAATGTTAGCTACAAAATTTCGAGGAAATTTTGAAATTATGATGTGCAACTTACTTTTAGATATTTTGATAAGTTTCATATACACAGCGACGAATTTACCAGCCCGCTGAATATGCTGAAGCCTTGTGCGGTAACTTTTGAAGGTCGACATATAACATATAACAGAATGAGATTATTAACTTTTTATTTTGACTTGAGAAATTAATAAAAAATATTTATACACACACAAAGTACGAATTTGGAGAAAAGATTTCGTAAGGAAATTTATTGTAATGCTTATAGAAATGTTACCTTCTGAAATGTTAGACGTCGTGACTAGTGCGCATAACCGTTATAAAATTTCGACTTTTTAATATCCTAATGACTTTTCTCAGGGTTCCAGAACTCAATTCGGGAAATTAGAAGAATTTCATCAAAAATGAAAAAGTGGAAATGAAACTATTAACTCTAATAACTAATTAAATCTAAAATTACTTATCTAAAAATTTTCCATCTTCAAACGAACTTAAAATTTTTAACCAGCCAATACATTTATTTCAACCTAATATTCCTGAGATGAAAAAAACACGTTTTTCCTTTATTATTTCTTCCGATTCCATTTTTTTTCTCACTCAATATAGCGGGCATTCTGGAGTTGACCGGACTTTCATTCCAATTTTTTTGGATTTCTAAGCATTAGAAGTAATTATGTCTAGGCAGGACTGATATTCTCAATCTGTCCATTAGAAATGTTTATCTTAGAAAAGATAAACATATGTAATGGACAGAATGAAAATATCGGTGAAATTTCTATTTCACCGATATATGGATATCAAGGATAAAAGGATCAAATCCTAAATTGAAGAATAAGATTCAATAGACAATTTCAGAAAGAAGAATTTATTGAAAATTTCAAATGAAAAACTATATACAGTAGAAAAAATTATACAAATATATACAGAAATATTATAAAGACAAATTTAAATTAATTTAACAATTGTTCATATAATTGGTCATAATTTATGGAAGCACTATTTGTTATTAACCAATCTGCCATTGATTCTATCGTTTCATCATTATAGCATTTTTTTGCACGATTTGGTAAGGTGTGGTAGAAATAATGTTTTCTGGGTAGAATAACATTTCCTTGTCTCAAAGACACATCATATTGGTTAAATTTGATTACCGGAAATCCATTTTTCATCTGGAATACCGGAAATTCAAGCTTTTTTTTGAAAAGGTATGCCCTTTGCAAACATAAATCCAAATGTTCTTTAGCCAGTTCTTCGCCTTTTCTTCTTTCATCTTCATCCTCAGGGCAATTCACACACAAAATACCCAAATTATTGTCTAGTTGATTATTTTCCTTATTATCGTTCTTCTTGATATTAACAATTTCATTCAATTCTTCAACGGAAAGTTTTCTTATATTGCTAATAAGGTTTTTGAGATGTAATGTTCTTCTCATATTGTTCGAATAATTCTTCAGTTTTGCCAATCTTTTTTTCAATATCACCTTGTTATCCATTTTGTTATATTCCCACTTTTTTCAATTTAAAAAAAATATGAAACTATTTTCGTGGCAAATAATCAATGCACAGCCTACTTGATTGAAGTAACTTGAACGTGTGTAAGCACTCTCTACAGGTGGGACCATAGTGCGAGAAAGCATCGAGTAGAATCACAGGAATTCTTCTTCTTCCTCTGTAAGCCTCAACATAACTAAACTAACTGAAGTTATTGCTGAATTGAAATTTGTTTATATACCTTTTCACAAAGGGTCTTCAGAGAAAGTCCATTAAGTACCTATTTATCAATTCTAATGGGTGGTGATTAAAAATTTTTTTCTCAGAAGAATGATATGGATTTGAATCATTTTTAATGTTAGCTACAAAATTTCGAGGAAATTTTGAAATTATGATGTGCAACTTACTTTTAGATATTTTGATAAGTTTCATATACACAGCGACGAATTTACCAGCCTGCTGATTATGCTGAAGCCTTGTGCGGTATTTTTTGAAGGTCGACATATAACATATAACAGAATGAGATTATTAACTTTTTATTTTGACTTGAGAAATTAATGAAAAATATTTATACACACACAAAGTACGAATTTGGAGAAAAGATTTCGTAAGGAAATTTATTGTAATGCTTATAGAAATGTTACCTTCTGAAATGTTAGACGTCGTGACTAGTGCGCATAACCGTTATAAAATTTCGACTTTTTAATATCCTAATGACTTTTCTCAGGGTTCCCGAACTCAATTCGGGAAATTAGAAGAATTTCATCAAAAATGAAAAAGTGGAAATGACACTATTAACTCTAATACCTAATTAAATCTAAAATTACTTATCTAAAAATTTTCCATCTTCAAACGAACTTAAAATTTTTAACCAGCCAATACATTTATTTCAACTTAATATTCCTGAGATGAAAAAAACACGTTTTTCCTTTATTATTTCTTCCGATTCCATTTTTTTTCTCACTCAATATAGCGGGCATTCTGGAGTTGACCGGACTTTCATTCCAATTTTTTTGGATTTCTAAGCATTAGAAGTAATTATGTCTAGGCAGGACTGATATTCTCAATCTGTCCATTAGAAATGTTTATCTTAGAAAAAATAAACATATGTAATGGACAGAATGAAAATATCGGTGAAATTTCTATTTCACCGAGATATGGATATCAAGGATAAAAGGATCAAATCCTAAATTGAAGAATAAGATTCAATAGACAATTTCAGAAAGAAGAATTTATTGAAAATTTCAAATGAAAAACTATATACAGTAGAAAAAATTATACAAATATATACAGAAATATTATAAAGACAAATTTAAATTAATTTAACAATTGTTCATATAATTGGTCATAATTTATGGAAGCACTATTTGTTATTAACCAATCTGCCATTGATTCTATCGTTTCATCATTATAGCATTTTTTTGCACGATTTGGTAAGGTGTGGTAGAAATAATGTTTTCTGGGTAGAATAACATTTCCTTGTCTCAAAGACACATCATATTGGTTAAATTTGATTACCGGAAATCCATTTTTCATCTGGAATACCGGAAATTCAAGCATTTTTTTGAAAAGGTATGCCGTTTGCAAACATAAATCCAAATGTTCTTCAGCCAGTTCTTCGCCTTTTCTTCTTTCATCTTCATCCTCAGGGCAATTCACACACAAAATACCCAAATTATTGTCTAGTTCAGGGGTTCCCAAAGTGGGCGCCGCGGCGCCCTGGTTCGCCGTAGAAACTAAAGAGGGGCGCCGCGCCGTGAGTCGATCGTCTATCATTATCCGAAACCAAAAATTTTGCGCGGGTACCCGCGCAGTACACAGTGCCTACCTACTTACGTCGCGCGCGTCGTCGTCGCTCACTCGCCGAAAAGTACCTACGCGCTTGAAAACTATTGTTTGGTCGAGAGCTGGTTGGCAACACTGCCTACCCCTACCCCTCCCACGTCTTTGCCCGCCCGCAATCGCTTGCTCGCAATCACAATGCCAGTTTATTTCAAGCGAGCCGCGCGACGGACGTGTTATGTTATCGTGTTTTGTGTGTTATCGTGTTTCGTTTCACTTTGTTTGTGTTTTGTTTCGCTTTCTTTTTCATCAAATATCTCATGCAAAATGGATAGATTTTTATTAAATAAAAAACAAGTCGGTAGTTCAAATGATAGTGAGGAAGCATCTACTAGTGGTGGCAGGGAAGCAAAGAAGCGGAAATATCGTAAATACGATGATAGCTATTTGGACTTCGGTTTTACTTCAATAGAAGTAAACAATGAAGAAAAACCGCAGTGTGTGCTTTGTTTGAAAATACTATCATCTGAAAGTATGCTTCCAAGTAAATTGAAGCGACATCTCGAGACAATTCATCCAACTATGGTTGCAAAATCGCGTGATTTTTTTCACCGGAAATTACAAAATTTAAAAAAAACAAAGAACGTATTCACTCAGCAAGCCTCAGTACCTAACAACGCACTGTTAGCATCATTCAAGGTGGCATACAGGGTGGCAAAATGCAAAAAACCTCATACTATTGCAGAAGAGCTTATCCTACCAGCTGCTATCGACATGGTGAATATTATGGTGGGAGAATCGGCTGGAAAATTAATTTCCAAGGTACCCTTATCTAACAATACTATCAGTCGAAGAATCCATGACATAGCGTACGATCTCAATTACCAATTAATAGAAAAAATGAAAAGCAAGGATTTTGGTTTGCAACTTGATGAGGCGACTGACAGTAATAGCGATGCACATCTCATTTGTTACGTACGCTTTCTGGCTGACAATATTATTGTCGAAGACCTTTTATTCTGCAAAAGCATTACCGAAAGTGCGAAGGCCGAAGACTTGTTTGAAATTCTTGACAAGTTTATTGCAGAAAGTGGCTTGGATTGGGAAAAGTGTATCGGTGTATGTACTGATGGTGCTCGATCCATGTCTGGCAGGTATGGGGGAGTACAAGCGCTTATTCGTAAAAAAGCACCGAATGCTATGTGGACCCATTGTATCATCCATAGAGAAGCTCTTGCATCAAAATCAATGAGCTCTGAACTGAACCAAGTACTGGAATGTGTAATTGGTGCAGTAAACTACATAAAAACTAGGCCTGTAAAGGCCAGACTTTTTAAAAAACTATGTATAGATATGGGAGCTGAACATACGGCTCTGCTGTATTACTGCAATTCACGATGGCTTTCACGTGGAAATGTCTTATTTCGTGTGTTCGAATTACACGAAGAAATTCGAATTTTTTTACAGCAAGAACGTCATGAAAACGCCAAATATTTCACTGAAGCAGATTTTTTGCTAAAACTAGCATATTTGTGCGATATATTTGAGAAACTAAATAATTTGAATCTCTCTTTGCAAGGCAACAACACGCACATTCTGAAACTATTGGAGAGGATTGCGGCGTTTAGAAAAAAACTGCAGTTGTGGATAAAGAAAATGAATGAAGGCAGTGGTCAAGATTGCTTCCCGCAATTGTATAAATATGCTGCATCTAATGAACTGGTTGTCTCACAAGACCTGATGGTTCTTTTCACGGGACACCTATCGAAGCTCACCGAATGGTTTTCGAAGTACTTTGGACATGATGATGTCGAAAAATTTGCGTGGATCAGAGATCCTTTCCATGCACAAGCTCCACCAGGATTCACATCACAAGATGAAGAGAGTCTCATTGAACTCTCTTGCGACAGCAGCCTTAAAACTAGATTCACCAGTTCCGATTTGGTGGAGTTTTGGTTATCGATTCAAAATGAATATCCAAATTTAAGTTCAAAAGCTGTAAGAATTTTCATTCCGTTTGCAACATCATATTTATGTGAAGCTGGATTTTCAGCTGTAGCTGTAATCAAGAACAAATATCGCTCAAGGATCAATGTGGAGCAAGAAATGAGAGTAGCAGTGTCAAGTCTTATTCCCCGCTTTGAAAAACTGTGCGGAGATCACCAAGCTCACCCGTCACATTGATTTGACTGAGTACCTAACTATCATATTTTATTTTGGTTTTTCTTTAGTCTCTCTTGTTGTTTTCTGTTTCAATTCTCCTACATATAATAAAAAAACTTAATTTCATATTGTAGATGTTTCAATTTTTGTTCCTATCTACCTAACCTAACTACTATAGTTGTAGGTACCTATTTCTTACGACTGTATCTTTTTCAAATAGCTAGCGAAGGTAGGGAGCCGTGACAAAATAATAAATTTGTAACTGCGCCGCGGGCTG
Source organism: Harmonia axyridis (assembly GCF_914767665.1). Taxonomy (NCBI): domain Eukaryota; kingdom Metazoa; phylum Arthropoda; class Insecta; order Coleoptera; family Coccinellidae; genus Harmonia; species Harmonia axyridis. Next base: position 28,107,368 of record NC_059504.1, on the reverse strand, counting down.
AAAAAGATTGGGAACCCCTGGTCTAGTTGATTATTTTCCTTATTATCGTTCTTCTTGATATTAACAATTTCATTCAATTCTTCAACTGAAAGTTTTCTTATATTGCTGATAAGGTTTTTGAGATGTAATGTTCTTCTCATATTGTTCGAATAATTCTTCAGTTTTGCCAATCTTTTTTTCAATATCACCTTGTTATCCATTTTGTTATATTCCCACTTTTTTCAATTTAAAAAAAATATGAAACTATTTTCGTGGCAAATAATCAATGCACAGCCTACTTGATTGAAGTAACTTGAACGTGTGTAAGCACTCTCTACAGGTGGGACCATAGTGCGAGAAAGCATCGAGTAGAATCACAGGAATTCTTCTTCTTCCTCTGTAAGCCTTAACATAACTAAACTAACTGAAGTTATTGCTGAATTGAAATTTGTTTATATACCTTTTCACGAAGGGTCTTCAGAGAAAGTCCATTAAGTACCTATTTATCAATTCTAAAGGGTGGTGATTAAAAATTTTTTTCTCAGAAGAATGATATGGATTTGAATCATTTTTACGAATGAGATTATTAACTTTTTATTTTGACTTGAGAAATTAATAAAAAATATTTATACACACACAAAGTACGAATTTGGAGAAAAGATTTCGTAAGGAAATTTATTGTAATGCTTATAGAAATGTTACCTTCTGAAATGTTAGACGTCGTGACTAGTGCGCATAACCGTTATTAAATTTCGACTTTTAAATATCCTAATGACTTTTCTCAGGGTTCCAGAACTCAATTCGGGAAATTAGAAGAATTTCATCAAAAATGAAAAAGTGGAAATGAAACTATTAACTCTAATACCTAATTAAATCTAAAATTACTTATCTAAAAATTTTCCATCTTCAAACGAACTTAAAATTTTTAACCAGCCAATACATTTATTTCAACCTAATATTCCTGAGATGAAAAAACACGTTTTTCCTTTATTATTTCTTCCGATTCCATTTTTTTTCTCACTCAATATAGCGGGCATTCTGGAGTTGACCGGACTTTCATTCCAATTTTTTTGGATTTCTAAGCATTAGAAGTAATTATGTCTAGGCAGGACTGATATTCTCAATCTGTCCATTAGAAATGTTTATCTTAGAAAAGATAAACATATGTAATGGACAGAATGAAAATATCGGTGAAATTTCTATTTCACCGAGATATGGATATCAAGGATAAAAGGATCAAATCCTAAATTGAAGAATAAGATTCAATAGACAATCTCAGAAAGAAGAATTTATTGAAAATTTCAAATGAAAAACTATATACAGTAGAAAAAATTATACAAATATATACAGAAATATTATAAAGACAAATTTAAATTAATTTAACAATTGTTCATATAATTGGTCATAATTTATGGAAGCACTATTTGTTATTAACCAATCTGCCATTGATTCTATCGTTTCATCATTATAGCATTTTTTTGCACGATTTGGTAAGGTGTGGTAGAAATAATGTTTTCTGGGTAGAATAACATTTCCTTGTCTCAAAGACACATCATATTGGTTAAATTTGATTACCGGAAATCCATTTTTCATCTGGAATACCGGAAATTCAAGCATTTTTTTGAAAAGGTATGCCCTTTGCAAACATAAATCCAAATGTTCTTTAGCCAGTTCTTCGCCTTTTCTTCTTTCATCTTCATCCTCAGGGCAATTCACACACAAAATACCCAAATTATTGTCTAGTTGATTATTTTCCTTATTATCGTTCTTCTTGATATTAACAATTTCATTCAATTCTTCAACGGAAAGTTTTCTTATATTGCTAATAAGGTTTTTGAGATGTAATGTTCTTCTCATATTGTTCGAATAATTCTTCAGTTTTGCCAATCTTTTTTTCAATATCACCTTGTTATCCATTTTGTTATATTCCCACTTTTTTCAATTTAAAAAAAATATGGAACTATTTTCGTGGCAAATAATCAATGCACAGCCTACTTGATTGAAGTAACTTGAACGTGTGTAAGCACTCTCTACAGGTGGGACCATAGTGCGAGAAAGCATCGAGTAGAATTACAGGAATTCTTCTTCTTCCTCTGTAAGCCTTAACATAACTAAACTAACTGAAGTTATTGCTGAATTGAAATTTGTTTATATACCTTTTCACAAAGGGTCTTCAAAGAAAGTCCATTAAGTACCTATTTATCAATTCTAATGGGTGGTGATTAAAAATTTTTTTCTCAGATGAATGATATGGATTTGAATCATTTTTAATGTTAGCTACAAAATTTCGAGGAAATTTTGAAATTATGATGTGCAACTTACTTTTAGATATTTTGATAAGTTTCATATACACAGCGACGAATTTACCAGCCCGCTGAATATGCTGAAGCCTTGTGCGGTAACTTTTGAAGGTCGACATATAACATATAACAGAATGAGATTATTAACTTTTTATTTTGACTTGAGAAATTAATAAAAAATATTTATACACACACAAAGTACGAATTTGGAGAAAAGATTTCGTAAGGAAATTTATTGTAATGCTTATAGAAATGTTACCTTCTGAAATGTTAGACGTCGTGACTAGTGCGCATAACCGTTATAAAATTTCGACTTTTTAATATCCTAATGACTTTTCTCAGGGTTCCAGAACTCAATTCGGGAAATTAGAAGAATTTCATCAAAAATGAAAAAGTGGAAATGAAACTATTAACTCTAATAACTAATTAAATCTAAAATTACTTATCTAAAAATTTTCCATCTTCAAACGAACTTAAAATTTTTAACCAGCCAATACATTTATTTCAACCTAATATTCCTGAGATGAAAAAAACACGTTTGTCCTTTATTATTTCTTCCGATTCCATTTTTTTTCTCACTCAATATAGCGGGCATTCTGGAGTTGACCGGACTTTCATTCCAATTTTTTTGGATTTCTAAGCATTAGAAGTAATTATGTCTAGGCAGGACTGATATTCTCAATCTGTCCATTAGAAATGTTTATCTTAGAAAAGATAAACATATGTAATGGACAGAATGAAAATATCGGTGAAATTTCTATTTCACCGAGATATGGATATCAAGGATAAAAAGATCAAATCCTAAATTGAAGAATAAGATTCAATAGACAATTTCAGAAAGAAGAATTTATTGAAAATTTCAAATGAAAAACTATATACAGTAGAAAAAATTATACAAATATATACAGAAATATTATAAAGACAAATTTAAATTAATTTAACAATTGTTCATATAATTGGTCATAATTTATGGAAGCACTATTTGTTATTAACCAATCTGCCATTGATTCTATCGTTTCATCATTATAGCATTTTTTTGCACGATTTGGTAAGGTGTGGTAGAAATAATGTTTTCTGGGTAGAATAACATTTCCTTGTCTCAAAGACACATCATATTGGTTAAATTTGATTACCGGAAATCCATTTTTCATCTGGAATACCGGAAATTCAAGCATTTTTTTGAAAAGGTATGCCCTTTGCAAACATAAATCCAAATGTTCTTTAGCCAGTTCTTCGCCTTTTCTTTTTTCATCTTCATCCTCAGGGCAATTCACACACAAAATACCCAAATTATTGTCTAGTTGATTATTTTCCTTATTATCGTTCTTCTTGATATTAACAATTTCATTCAATTCTTCAACGGAAAGTTTTCTTATATTGCTAATAAGGTTTTTGAGATGTAATGTTCTTCTCATATTGTTCGAATAATTCTTCAGTTTTGCCAATCTTTTTTTCAATATCACCTTGTTATCCATTTTGTTATATTCCCACTTTTTTCAATTTAAAAAAAATATGAAACTATTTTCGTGGCAAATAATCAATGCACAGCCTACTTGATTGAAGTAACTTGAACGTGTGTAAGCACTCTCTACAGGTGGGACCATAGTGCGAGAAAGCATCGAGTAGAATTACAGGAATTCTTCTTCTTCCTCTGTAAGCCTTAACATAACTAAACTAACTGAAGTTATTGCTGAATTGAAATTTGTTTATATACCTTTTCACAAAGGGACTTCAGAGAAAGTCCATTAAGTACCTATTTATCAATTCTAATGGGTGGTGATTAAAAATTTTTTTCTCAGATGAATGATATGGATTTGAATCATTTTTAATGTTAGCTACAAAATTTCGAGGAAATTTTGAAATTATGATGTGCAACTTACTTTTAGATATTTTGATAAGTTTCATATACACAGCGACGAATTTACCAGCCCGCTGAATATGCTGAAGCCTTGTGCGGTAACTTTTGAAGGTCGACATATAACATATAACAGAATGAGATTATTAACTTTTTATTTTGACTTGAGAAATTAATAAAAAATATTTATACACACACAAAGTACGAATTTGGAGAAAAGATTTCGTAAGGAAATTTATTGTAATGCTTATAGAAATGTTACCTTCTGAAATGTTAGACGTCGTGACTAGTGCGCATAACCGTTATAAAATTTCGACTTTTTAATATCCTAATGACTTTTCTCAGGGTTCCAGAACTCAATTCGGGAAATTAGAAGAATTTCATCAAAAATGAAAAAGTGGAAATGAAACTATTAACTCTAATAACTAATTAAATCTAAAATTACTTATCTAAAAATTTTCCATCTTCAAACGAAATTAAAATTTTTAACCAGCCAATACATTTATTTCAACCTAATATTCCTGAGATGAAAAAAACACGTTTTTCCTTTATTATTTCTTCCGATTCCATTTTTTTTCTCACTCAATATAGCGGGCATTCTGGAGTTGACCGGACTTTCATTCCAATTTTTTTGGATTTCTAAGCATTAGAAGTAATTATGTCTAGGCAGGACTGATATTCTCAATCTGTCCATTAGAAATGTTTATCTTAGAAAAGATAAACATATGTAATGGACAGAATGAAAATATCGGTGAAATTTCTATTTCACCGAGATATGGATATCAAGGATAAAAGGATCAAATCCTAAATTGAAGAATAAGATTCAATAGACAATCTCAGAAAGAAGAATTTATTGAAAATTTCAAATGAAAAACTATATACAGTAGAAAAAATTATACAAATATATACAGAAATATTATAAAGACAAATTTAAATTAATTTAACAATTGTTCATATAATTGGTCATAATTTATGGAAGCACTATTTGTTATTAACCAATCTGCCATTGATTCTTTCGTTTCATCATTATAGCATTTTTTTGCACGATTTGGTAAGGTGTGGTAGAAATAATGTTTTCTGGGTAGAATAACATTTCCTTGTCTCAAAGACACATCATATTGGTTAAATTTGATTACCGGAAATCCATTTTTCATCTGGAATACCGGAAATTCAAGCATTTTTTTGAAAAGGTATGCCCTTTGCAAACATAAATCCAAATGTTCTTTAGCCAGTTCTTCACCTTTTCTTCTTTCATCTTCATCCTCAGGGCAATTCACACACAAAATACCCAAATTATTGTCTAGTTGATTATTTTCCTTATTATCGTTCTTCTTGATATTAACAATTTCATTCAATTCTTCAACGGAAAGTTTTCTTATATTGCTAATAAGGTTTTTGAGATGTAATGTTCTTCTCATATTGTTCGAATAATTCTTCAGTTTTGCCAATCTTTTTTTCAATATCACCTTGTTATCCATTTTGTTATATTCCCACTTTTTTCAATTAAAAAAAATATGAAACTATTTTCGTGGCAAATAATCAATGCACAGCCTACTTGATTGAAGTAACTTGAACATGTGTAAGCACTCTCTACAGGTGGGACCATAGTGCGAGAAAGCATCGAGTAGAATTACAGGAATTCTTCTTCTTCCTCTGTAAGCCTTAACATAACTAAACTAACTGAAGTTATTGCTGAATTGAAATTTGTTTATATACCTTTTCACAAAGGGTCTTCAGAGAAAGTCCATTAAATACCTATTTATCAATTCTAATGGGTGGTGATTAAAAATTTTTTTCTCAGATGAATGATATGGATTTGAATCATTTTTAATGTTAGCTACAAAATTTCGAGGAAATTTTGAAATTATGATGTGCAACTTACTTTTAGATATTTTGATAAGTTTCATATACACAGCGACGAATTTACCAGCCCGCTGAATATGCTGAAGCCTTGTGCGGTAACTTTTGAAGGTCGACATATAACATATAACAGAATGAGATTATTAACTTTTTATTTTGACTTGAGAAATTAATAAAAAATATTTATACACACACAAAGTACGAATTTGGAGAAAAGATTTCGTAAGGAAATTTATTGTAATGCTTATAGAAATGTTACCTTCTGAAATGTTAGACGTCGTGACTAGTGCGCATAACCGTTATAAAATTTCGACTTTTAAATATCCTAATGACTTTTCTCAGAGTTCCAGAACTCAATTCGGGAAATTAGAAGAATTTCATCAAAAATGAAAAAGTGGAAATGAAACTATTAACTCTAATACCTAATTAAATCTAAAATTATTTATCTAAAAATTTTCCATCTTCAAACGAACTTAAAATTTTTAACCAGCCAATACATTTATTTCAACCTAATATTCCTGAGATGAAAAAACACGTTTTTCCTTTATTATTTCTTCCGATTCCATTTTTTTTCTCACTCAATATAGCGGGCATTCTGGAGTTGACCGGACTTTCATTCCAATTTTTTTGGATTTCTAAGCATTAGAAGTAATTATGTCTAGGCAGGACTGATATTCTCAATCTGTCCATTAGAAATGTTTATCTTAGAAAAGATAAACATATGTAATGGACAGAATGAAAATATCGGTGAAATTCCTATTTCACCGAGATATGGATATCAAGGATAAAAGGATCAAATCCTAAATTGAAGAATAAGATTCAATAGACAATCTCAGAAAGAAGAATTTATTGAAAATTTCAAATGAAAAACTATATACAGTAGAAAAAATTATACAAATATATACAGAAATATTATAAAGACAAATTTAAATTAATTTAACAATTGTTCATATAATTGGTCATAATTTATGGAAGCACTATTTGTTATTAACCAATCTGCCATTGATTCTATCGTTTCATCATTATAGCATTTTTTTGCACGATTTGGTAAGGTGTGGTAGAAATAATGTTTTCTGGGTAGAATAACATTTCCTTGTCTCAAAGACACATCATATTGGTTAAATTTGATTACCGGAAACCCATTTTTCATCTGGAATACCGGAAATTCAAGCATTTTTTTGAAAAGGTATGCCCTTTGCAAACATAAATCCAAATGTTCTTTAGCCAGTTCTTCACCTTTTCTTCTTTCATCTTCATCCTCAGGGCAATTCACACACAAAATACCCAAATTATTGTCTAGTTGATTATTTTCCTTATTATCGTTCTTCTTGATATTAACAATTTCATTCAATTCTTCAACGGAAAGTTTTCTTATATTGCTAATAAGGTTTTTGAGATGTAATGTTCTTCTCATATTGTTCGAATAATTCTTCAGTTTTGCCAATCTTTTTTTCAATATCACCTTGTTATCCATTTTGTTATATTCCCACTTTTTTCAATTTAAAAAAAATATGAAACTATTTTCGTGGCAAATAATCAATGCACAGCCTACTTGATTGAAGTAACTTGAACGTGTGTAAGCACTCTCTACAGGTGGGACCATAGTGCGAGAAAGCATCGAGTAGAATTACAGGAATTCTTCTTCTTCCTCTGTAAGCCTTAACATAACTAAACTAACTGAAGTTATTGCTGAATTGAAATTTGTTTATATACCTTTTCACAAAGGGTCTTCAGAGAAAGTCCATTAAGTACCTATTTATCAATTCTAATGGGTGGTGATTAAAAATTTTTTTCTCAGATGAATGATATGGATTTGAATCATTTTTAATGTTAGCTACAAAATTTTGGAGGAAATTTTGAAATTATGATGTGCAACTTACTTTTAGATATTTTGATAAGTTTCATATACACAGCGACGAATTTACCAGCCCGCTGAATATGCTGAAGCCTTGTGCGGTAACTTTTGAAGGTCGACATATAACATATAACAGAATGAGATTATTAACTTTTTATTTTGACTTGAGAAATTAATAAAAAATATTTATACACACACAAAGTACGAATTTGGAGAAAAGATTTCGTAAGGAAATTTATTGTAATGCTTATAGAAATGTTACCTTCTGAAATGTTAGACGTCGTGACTAGTGCGCATAACCGTTATAAAATTTCGACTTTTTAATATCCTAATGACTTTTCTCAGGGTTCCAGAACTCAATTCGGGAAATTAGAAGAATTTCATCAAAAATGAAAAAGTGGAAATGAAACTATTAACTCTAATAACTAATTAAATCTAAAATTACTTATCTAAAAATTTTCCATCATCAAACGAACTTAAAATTTTTAACCAGCCAATACATTTATTTCAACCTAATATTCCTGAGATGAAAAAAACACGTTTTTCCTTTATTATTTCTTCCGATTCCATTTTTTTTCTCACTCAATATAGCGGGCATTCTGGAGTTGACCGGACTTTCATTCCAATTTTTTTGGATTTCTAAGCATTAGAAGTAATTATGTCTAGGCAGGACTGATATTCTCAATCTGTCCATTAGAAATGTTTATCTTAGAAAAGATAAACATATGTAATGGACAGAATGAAAATATCGGTGAAATTTCGATTTCACCGAGATATGGATATCAAGGATAAAATGATCAAATCCTAAATTGAAGAATAAGATTCAATAGACAATCTCAGAAAGAAGAATTTATTGAAAATTTCAAATGAAAAACTATATACAGTAGAAAAAATTATACAAATATATACAGAAATTTTATAAAGACAAATTTAAATTAATTTAACAATTGTTCATATAATTGGTCATAATTTATGGAAGCACTATTTGTTATTAACCAATCTGCCATTGATTCTATCGTTTCATCATTATAGAATTTTTTTGCACGATTTGGTAAGGTGTGGTAGAAATAATGTTTTCTGGGTAGAATAACATTTCCTTGTCTCAAAGACACATCATATTGGTTAAATTTGATTACCGGAAATCCATTTTTCATCTGGAATACCGGAAATTCAAGCATTTTTTTGAAAAGGTATGCCCTTTGCAAACATAAATCCAAATGTTCTTTAGCCAGTTCTTCGCCTTTTCTTCTTTCATCTTCATCCTCAGGGCAATTCACACACAAAATACCCAAATTATTGTCTAGTTGATTATTTTCCTTATTATCGTTCTTCTTGATATTAACAATTTCATTCAATTCTTCAACGGAAAGTTTTCTTATATTGCTAATAAGGTTTTTGAGATGTAATGTTCTTCTCATATTGTTCGAATAATTCTTCAGTTTTGCCAATCTTTTTTTCAATATCACCTTGTTATCCATTTTGTTATATTCCCACTTTTTTCAATTTAAAAAAAATATGAAACTATTTTCGTGGCAAATAATCAATGCACAGCCTACTTGATTGAAGTAACTTGAACGTGTGTAAGCACTCTCTACAGGTGGGACCATAGTGCGAGAAAGCATCGAGTAGAATTACAGGAATTCTTCTTCTTCCTCTGTAAGCCTTAACATAACTAAACTAACTGAAGTTATTGCTGAATTGAAATTTGTTTATATACCTTTTCACAAAGGGTCTTCAGAGAAAGTCCATTAAATACCTATTTATCAATTCTAATGGGTGGTGATTAAAAATTTTTTTCTCAGATGAATGATATCGATTTGAATCATTTTTAATGTTAGCTACAAAATTTCGAGGAAATTTTGAAATTATGATGTGCAACTTACTTTTAGATATTTTGATAAGTTTCATATACACAGCGACGAATTTACCAGCCCGCTGAATATGCTGAAGCCTTGTGCGGTAACTTTTGAAGGTCGACATATAACATATAACAGAATGAGATTATTAACTTTTTATTTTGACTTGAGAAATTAATAAAAAATATTTATACACACACAAAGTACGAATTTGGAGAAAAGATTTCGTAAGGAAATTTATTGTAATGCTTATAGAAATGTTACCTTCTGAAATGTTAGACGTCGTGACTAGTGCGCATAACCGTTATAAAATTTCGGCTTTTTAATATCCTAATGACTTTTCTCAGGGTTCCAGAACTCAATTCGGGAAATTAGAAGAATTTCATCAAAAATGAAAAAGTGGAAATGAAACTATTAACTCTAATAACTAATTAAATCTAAAATTACTTATCTAAAAATTTTCCATCTTCAAACGAACTTAAAATTTTTAACCAGCCAATACATTTATTTCAACCTTATATTCCTGAGATGAAAAAACACGTTTTTCCTTTATTATTTCTTCCGATTCCATTTTTTTTCTCACTCAATATAGCGGGCATTCTGGAGTTGACCGGACTTTCATTCCAATTTTTTTGGATTTCTAAGCATTAGAAGTAATTATGTCTAGGCAGGACTGATATTCTCAATCTGTCCATTAGAAATGTTTATCTTAGAAAAGATAAACATATGTAATGGACAGAATGAAAATATCGGTGAAATTTCTATTTCACCGAGATATGGATATCGAGGATAAAAGGATCAATTCCCAAATTGAAGAATAAGATTCAATAGACAATCTCAGAAAGAAGAATTTATTGAAAATTTCAAATGAAAAACTATATACAGTAGAAAAAATTATACAAATATATAATTATGTTTTTCGTTGAGAAAACCACGTTTTTAAAAAACGAATTTATTTACAAGGAAATATGGAAATGAACAATAGGATGAATCTAAGATGATTCTAAAGCTGATTATCTATCTGACTGACTATCTGACTGACTGACTGACAATAACATATTGTCTCCTATTTATAACATTATATTTTCTTATCTTAATTGACGCCACGCGTCGAACCACCTGCATTATGCTGGTGTAAGCAAAATGCAGCACACTGATATGTGAATCTAAATGAACAATACAATATTACGTCAATTGATCAGAACGGGATGGAATCCTGTAATTCCTCCCCACCTAAGTTAAAGTTATCACGTTTAATAGGTGTGACTTTAGCAAGTCTATTATTTTTCAAATATTTAAAAATAGGAAAAAATATCAAAATCAATATTATTATAAACATAAGAATAAAAATTAATGAATATCCTGGTTGGATGTGCCATTCTTCTAGGTCTTCCAACTGGATGTCAGGGATGTCTTCTTTCTTGAAGTTCGAACTGGGCTGGTTCTTCATTGGATGAGCCATCTTGGGCAGGACAATGTATTTTTCTTCCATAATCGTTGAAATGGGAAAAATTTCCTTTTGTGTGTTTCCTACAACACATCTTGAACGAAGGATTGCCGTTGGGGGTATGAAATAATGTTTTGTTTGCTGTGGGCATTTCTCTTGGACTTTTTCATTTTTGATTGAGAGGATATTTCCATCTTCTAGAAGTTTCAAGTTAGCTTGTGGGACTGATACAATTCTTGAACAATTTTCTTTGTGATTTTTCAACAAATTTCTGATGCATTCTGGAGGCTTGGATAGTAGATCTTGATCGCAAAGGAAGTCTTCTTCAACTGGGTGACATTGACTCGTACTCCATAGTAATTCTTCTTCTTGTGAGAGCATGTAGGAGTCGGTTAAGGAAAGGGATTCATTATTTTGGGAAAGAAAGTAAAACTTGTATAATTCGTATCCCTTTTCATAAATGGTTGGAATAGATATAAGAAATAGTAAAATTTTATTTTTGAAAATTACCTTAGTATGGCATAATTGATAATAGTCTTTTATATGATGTAAGGGAATGATACTTGAATTTTTGATTACTTCTAAAAACTTTGAATAGGGTAAAATGGATTCATGCAACAAATGTAACCTAGCAAAACTAATTGCAGTTTGAATTTCATCCAAAGTATTTTTAATGTCTTTGAGTTCAAAAGTCATAAGATGCATTTGCTGAACTTCTTCGAGTGCTGGTACAATTTTTAATAATTCAAGATTATCATGCATTTTCTGAAATTTATCAATATATTTGTTTTTCAAGTCATTAACTACAGTAGCGATCTTCTTTTGATTCCTTATGAGGGTTTCCTCATTTTTCTTTATACTATTAAAATAATTTCTGTATAATTCTTCATCGTCAGAATCTAAGGTTCCACAGAGTATTTTTGAGATTTTGCCTCCTAAATTAATCAATCCTCTCTTAGTCCGTATTTTGTCATTAACTATTTCTTCGAACGATTCAATATTTATTTTATTAGACTCTTGCAAATATCTATAGTTTGCAGTCTGCGAAAAACCTAATGGTTCCTTCTTAAATTTATCTATTTCTTTCTGATATGCCAAAATTACATTTTCTATTTTATTTAAATCAATATGATAAATTAGTTGTAAATTCTTTTTTGTTATGTAAGCTTTTCCTAATTGAATGGGCAATACATTATTTTCAATTGGAATAATTTCTAGTGAATTAATTATCTTCGTTACTTTTATCATTAAAATTATAATTATCAATGTAAATGAATGGTGATCCATGTTGAATCTGAAAATAAAATTTGAAAGTTACTTCTTTCGTTGCTTCATAATTTTCTTATGATAAATATGTTTATTTTTCGAATCTTGAATACGATGTGAGTCTATTTCACTTGCATCGATTCTTTTGAACGCTGGGTCGAGTTTTCTTGTTTTCGGATTTTTAATATACGTTGGATTTTCATTTAAGGGACGATCAGCAGATCTTTTCTTATTTGTTTTTTCTAAACGGGCCAAGTTTTTCTCTTGTCGTTTTTCTAAATGTTTTAAAATATCGTTGAAATTTTCTAAGTAATTTTCAACATAATTTTGATTTTGTTCATTATGAGTTCTTTCAATGGGTAAAGAATAATTTAAGTCGGCTTTGATGATTTGCATTGGAGTCATCTCTAGACTCGAATGATTTGAATTATTATAACTTAATAAGGCTTGAGCTAATTTATTTTGAAAAGTCAAATTTTTATTTCCAATTGTTCTCAATTGTTCTATGAGAGTAGAATGAAATCTTTCAACTAACGCATTTGAATTTGGGTTATAATTCGTGATATAATGTATTTCGATTTTATGGACTTCGCAAAAATCTTGTATTACTTTATTTTTAAATTCGATCCCATTATCACAAGTAATTTTGTTAGGGATTCCATAATGACTAAAATAAATTAATAATTTGTCCATAATTTCTGATCCTGTCTTTTGTAACAAAGGATAGCATTGTCCAAATCTGGAAAAAGAATCTATCACGCTTAAACAATTTGTTTGATTAAATTTAATCGTGTCACAGTAGACATGAGTAAAAGGTTTTGTACCGACGGGATTTGGTTTAAATTGAAGTTGAACTGGAGTTCTTTCATATTTAGATTTTTGACAAATTTCACATGTATTTATATAATTCTGAATATCTTTATTCATATTCGGCCAATAATACTTTCTTTTCAAACTTAATAAATTTTCGCGTAATCCACGATGTGAAGTTTTGGTTTCATGGAATTGTTTCGTTCTAAAGAGTTGTTCCTCCTTATCTTCGACATCTTCTACTAATGTTCTCGATATTTTCAAATCAAGGCTCTTATAATCGAATTTCTCTTGCAAAATTCGTATAAGAGGTTTTTCTAATTCTAATGATTTGAAGTATATTGTATAAGGATTTTTTGGACGTAGATATTCTCGAATGAATCTACATAAATCTGTTTCGACAGAATTTACTGATACAAGAAATCTTAATTTTTCTCCGAACAATTTAATTTTCGTAACATCATAATTCGATGCTTTTTTAAATATGACCTGTAAGTTCGCGGAGTTTATACTTCTCTCCGTATAAGGTATTTCAAAGATAGGGTTTTCTATACTACTGTGAATGGTTACATCATCGTGTATAATCACGTTTGAAGTTTCGAAATCAATTATATTTTCATCTTCATTTTCATTGGAATCATCATTTTCGCATTCACCTGCATTTAGTAATTCCAAGCATTCATCAAGTTCTTCGTCAGTAACTTGATTAATTATTGACACTAAGTCATCTTCAATACCATTATTTATTTCTTCGATTTCGTTTAAATCGTTCATTTGCATATTTGATGCTTCGATTTGCTTTATTTCATTACCATTCTTATTTGGTAAATAGAATATAGTAATTTTTATATTCAAATTCAGAAAAATATATTTTATCATATTAAAAATTGTGGACCATTTCAATCGGTCTAATCCGCTACTTATACGTGGTATTGCTAAATATTTTTCATTATTCATTTCACAAATTTCTCTAAGTTCCATTAGAGATTTAAATACGTTTTCGTACGTAGGTTTATCATAATAATTTTCTTTCGTTATTAAATAATAAATATTTCTATTATCTTTTCGAATCTTGGCAACTTGACCTACCATTTTATTTTGCGATTTCAGTTTTTCAATATTTCCGTATTTATTTTTAAAACAGACGGCTATACCTCGACTCATGTGGAAGTCTTTAGAAACACAATGCGCTAATGCATAATTTTTAGGGGCTTTAAATAAATTACCTTCTTTCTCTTTTACATTTGGAGAATCCGTTATTTCATTCATTTCATTCAGCTTTATAAAATTTTCAAAATTAATTTCATTCTCTATAACAATTCTGCTCAATGCATCTGCATTGTTCATTGAACCTTTTCTGTATCTAATTTCATAGTCAAATTCCTCTAATTTAATTCGCCATCGCATAAGGCGAGAATTTGGTTCTTTTAATGAAAATAACCAAGTTAATGGTTTATGATCCGTATAAATTATAAATTTTCTTCCGTACAAATAGGGTCTAAAAAATTTGCAACTGAATAAAATAGCCAAAAGCTCCTTTTCTATGGTGCTATATTTTATTTCCGATTGGCTGAGAGTACGACTAGCATACGCTACAGGTAAATCACCTGGCGGAGTACCTTGAGAAAGAACTGAACCGATTGCATATCCGGATGCATCTGTCGTAAGCACGAAAGGTTTGTTAAAATCAGGATAACATAGGATTGGATGGTTTAAAAGGTTACGTTTCAGAACCTGAAAAGCTTCTACATATTTTATATCATCAATATCAATTTTCGCTTCTTTTTTTAAACACGCAGTTAAAGGTTTTGCTATCTTTGCAAAATTTGGAATGAACTTTCTATAATATCCTACTAAACCAAGGAAAGATTTGATTTCTTTCGGTGTTTTAGGAATTGGAAATTTAGTTACTGCTTCTAATTTTTTTGGATTAGGTTTTATTCCTTCTGGAGTTATAATGTGACCTAAAAATTCGATTTCTGTTTTGAAGAAATGACATTTATCTAATTGAATTTTCATATCATCTCTCATAAGTGTTTCCAATATAGTATGAATATCAGCCAAATGCTGTTCTACTGTTTCTGAAAAAATAATTATGTCATCCATATAAATATGACAAATTTTTCCTATATAATCTTTCAAAGTATTATTCATCAATCGCTGAAATGTAGCTGGCACGTTTTTTAAACCAAATGGCATTCTTAAAAATTCGTAATGTCCATTATCTACAGTAAAAGCCGTTTTTTCTATTGATTCTTCGTCCATTTCAATTTGATGAAAGCCTGAAGCAAGGTCAAGTGTCGTAAAATACTTTTTATTTCCTAATTTATCTAGGATACTATCAATTTGGGGTAAAGGATATTTATCATCAATTGTTTTATCATTCAGTTTTCTATAATCGATGGCCATTCGCCATTTTACTTTTCCTGATAAGTCCTCTTTCTTTGGGACTATAACTACTGGGAAAGACCAGGGGGAAATACTTGGTCGAATAATATTTTTATCTAATAAATCTTTTATTTGTTTTTTGACTTCTTCCCTGTGTACTTCGGGATATCTATAAATTTTACAATGAACCGGAACATCATCGGTTGTTCGAATCTTATGTTTGATTCTACTAGAAAAAGATAAAGGTTGATTGGGTAATTGCAATACATTTTCGTTTGTTTGTAAAATTTTCATAAGTTGATTACTTATTTTTGATTCTAAATGAGAAAGATCCACTGGGATTTTCGTTGGATTTTGACATACTTGTTGGTATTTAAAAGGAATGTTGCAAAATTCATTTTCTAAAATTTGATCTTGAAAGTTCAAATTGATTCCATACTTGTTCAAAAAATCTGCTCCTATTAAGCCATCATAATTTCTATGAAATTTATAAAGTACAAATGGATGAGTATCTTCTACGTTAAATTCAGAAAATAAAGGCAATAAGACTTTTTCATTTGAAGTGTTTTGTCTCATACACGCGGTTAAAGTGGTTTTTTCTTGATAAATATTATTTGGGCAATTATTATACGCAAATTTGGGGTCTATTAAACAAACTGAACATCCACTGTCAATCAAAAGTTTACATTTAGGATAATTGAATTCGATATAGGGAAGTTGATTTGAATGATCAATACTATTATTTAAGTCGATTCGTTTCCCGAGGCTAGTTCGCAAAAATTTCGTTCCTCAAAATTTTTTGAAGTCGAAGCGTCGCCAATTACGAATTTTGTGGGAAATTGTTTTGATTTATTTGAATTCGAGGTTTTCCAACGACCTCTATCATTTTGTTCATAATAATTCTTTTTATTCTGACTCGAATCTAATTGGGTTAATTCCTCAAATGTATAATTGGGAGTTTGTTCATCGGCATAAAATTTCTTATTTGGATTTGTTGGGAATTGCGTCGAATAATTTGGACGTTTTTGTGCAAAGTTTCTAGTTTGGACTGACATTTTTTCTGGTGGTGTATTAATTCTTTGGTTGGGATTTGGTTTAAAAACATTTTGATTATTATATCGTTCCGTCTTTGGATATCCGAACACTTGTTTGTTTGTAGGATAATAATTATTATTTACTGGTCTCTGAGTGTACTGAATAGGTTGTGAAGGAAAGTTAGGAACGGAGTTAGGATTATAATTATTTCCGTAACTATTATTTGAGTAAAAATTTCTATAATTATTTGGAACATAGTTTCTTTTATTATTATTATTATTATTTTGAAAATTATTTTTCGTCCTTCGCGATTGAAAATTATGTTTTCTACTTTTATCTAATAAATCATATTGCTCCATGTTTGACAAATAATCTTTAATTGCGTTTATGGTCTGGTCAAACGTTAAGGCATTATTCGCGATTAAATAAGTTCTAAGTTCCGTTGGTGCATTCGAAATTAACACCGTTTTACAAATTTTCAATATATTAGTCTTATATAATTGTTTTTCTTGAGCTGGCATCGTGTCAGCATCTATTCTGTAGTTAATTCTTATTTTCATCGAAATTATTTCATCTATAAAGCTAATCATATCTGATTTCTTTTCTAAGAATTGTAATTGGTGAATCAACACATCTAAATTGATTTGATCGCCAAATTTATTATTCAAAAATCTTTTCAGATGATCCCAATTATCGGGGATATCTGAGGTAGAAACTTCAGCAAGTGCTCTACCGACTAATTTTGATTTAACTAAAGCTAAACAATATTTTTTAATAAGTTCATTTTCGTTACTGAACATACTTAAATAACTTTCTACGTTTTTAATAAAAGAATGGAGTTCGTTCTCCATTCCTGAAAATTTAGGAAGGAGTGATCCAAACTTTTCTGCAGTTGATAAATCCATTTTAACTCTAGCTACTTTCTTTTCTTTCTTACCGTGAAACTGTTTAAAAGAAGTAATATTGATAATTTTAATAATCGGTTTTTATAATAAGAAACCTAGGAAAAACTTTGTGATCGGTTTTTTATGATAAGAAACCTAGGAAAAACTTTGTGATCGGTTTTTTATAAGAAACCTAGAAAAAACTTTTATACAAGTTTTACGCTCAAAACTTGGGAAAAGGTTGACTATTTTTGGGCCAGAATAGGTAAACTGGGAGTCAGTTAGAAAGGATTGCTCACCTCGTTGATATTCCTTGTTTGAAGTTGAAACTGTCCTGGGCGCTACTCCAATGATCGAGCCTCTGGTTTTCTTCTTAGGGGTTGCTTCTCACCTTAACAGTTGAAACTGATAGTCGAAAGAAAGTTTTTGTTTTTCACTTCTACGACCGGCACAATATTTCAGATAATACGTCGCGAGATTCTCGTCGCGCTATTATTTCCGAAATATTTAAAGAGATCCCATCCTCGTCGCCAATTATGTTTTTCGTTGAGAAAACCACGTTTTTAAAAAACGAATTTATTTACAAGGAAATATGGAAATGAACAATAGGATGAATCTAAGATGATTCTAAAGCTGATTATCTATCTGACTGACTGACTGACAATAACATATTGTCTCCTATTTATAACATTATATTTTCTTATCTTAATTGACGCCACGCGTCGAACCACCTGCATTATGCTGGTGTAAGCAAAATGCAGCACACTGATATGTGAATCTAAATGAACAATACAATATTACGACAATTGATCAGAACGGGATGGAATCCTGTAATTATATACAGAAATATTATAAAGACAAATTTAAATTAATTTAACAATTGTTCATATAATTGGTCATAATTTATGGAAGCACTATTTGTTATTAACCAATCTGCCATTGATTCTATCGTTTCATCATTATAGCATTTTTTTGCACGATTTGGTAAGGTGTGGTAGAAATAATGTTTTCTGGGTAGAATAACATTTCCTTGTCTCAAAGACACATCATATTGGTTAAATTTGATTACCGGAAATCCATTTTTCATCTGGAATACCGGAAATTCAAGCATTTTTTTGAAAAGGTATGCCCTTTGCAAACATAAATCCAAATGTTCTTTAGCCAGTTCTTCGCCTTTTCTTCTTTCATCTTCATCCTCAGGGCAATTCACACACAAAATACCCAAATTATTGTCTAGTTGATTATTTTCCTTATTATCGTTCTTCTTGATATTAACAATTTCATTCAATTCTTCAACGGAAAGTTTTCTTATATTGCTAATAAGGTTTTTGAGATGTAATGTTCTTCTCATATTGTTCGAATAATTCTTCAGTTTTGCCAATCTTTTTTTCAATATCACCTTGTTATCCATTTTGTTATATTCCCACTTTTTTCAATTTAAAAAAAATATGAAACTATTTTCGTGGCAAATAATCAATGCACAGCCTACTTGATTGAAGTAACTTGAACGTGTGTAAGCACTCTCTACAGGTGGGACCATAGTGCGAGAAAGCATCGAGTAGAATTACAGGAATTCTTCTTCTTCCTCTGTAAGCCTTAACATAACTAAACTAACTGAAGTTATTGCTGAATTGAAATTTGTTTATATACCTTTTCACAAAGGGTCTTCAGAGAAAGTCCATTAAGTACCTATTTATCAATTCTAATGAGTGGTGATTAAAAATTTTTTTCTCAGATGAATGATATGGATTTGAATCATTTTTAATGTTAGCTACAAAATTTCGAGGAAATTTTGAAATTATGATGTGCAACTTACTTTTAGATATTTTGATAAGTTTCATATACACAGCGACGAATTTACCAGCCCGCTGAATATGCTGAAGCCTTGTGCGGTAACTTTTGAAGGTCGACATATAACATATAACAGAATGAGATTATTAACTTTTTATTTTGACTTGAGAAATTAATAAAAAATATTTATACACACACAAAGTACGAATTTGGAGAAAAGATTTCGTAAGGAAATTTATTGTAATGCTTATAGAAATGTTACCTTCTGAAATGTTAGACGTCGTGACTAGTGCGCATAACCGTTATAAAAGTTCGACTTTTTAATATCCTAATGACTTTTCTCAGGGTTCCAGAACTCAATTCGGGAAATTAGAAGAATTTCATCAAAAATGAAAAAGTGGAAATGAAACTATTAACTCTAATAACTAATTAAATCTAAAATTACTTATCTAAAAATTTTCCATCTTCAAACGAACTTAAAATTTTTAACCAGCCAATACATTTATTTCAACCTAATATTCCTGAGATGAAAAAAACACGTTTTTCCTTTATTATTTCTTCCGATTCCATTTTTTTTCTCACTCAATATAGCGGGCATTCTGGAGTTGACCGGACTTTCATTCCAATTTTTTTGGATTTCTAAGCATTAGAAGTAATTATGTCTAGGCAGGACTGATATTCTCAATCTGTCCATTAGAAATGTTTATCTTAGAAAAGATAAACATATGTAATGGACAGAATGAAAATATCGGTGAAATTTCTATTTCACCGAGATATGGATATCAAGGATAAAAGGATCAAATCCTAAATTGAAGAATAAGATTCAATAGACAATTTCAGAAAGAAGAATTTATTGAAAATTTCAAATGAAAAACTATATACAGTAGAAAAAATTATACAAATATATACAGAAATATTATAAAGACAAATTTAAATTAATTTAACAATTGTTCATATAATTGGTCATAATTTATGGAAGCACTATTTGTTATTAACCAATCTGCCATTGATTCTATCGTTTCATCATTATAGCATTTTTTTGCACGATTTGGTAAGGTGTGCTAGAAATAATGTTTTCTGGGTAGAATAACATTTCCTTGTCTCAAAGACACATCATATTGGTTAAATTTGATTACCGGAAATCCATTTTTCATCTGGAATACCGGAAATTCAAGCATTTTTTTGAAAAGGTTTGCCCTTTGCAAACATAAATCCAAATGTTCTTTAGCCAGTTCTTCGCCTTTTCTTCTTTCATCTTCATCCTCAGGGCAATTCACACACAAAATACCCAAATAATTGTCTAGTTGATTATTTTCCTTATTATCGTTCTTCTTGATATTAACAATTTCATTCAATTCTTCAACTGAAAGTTTTCTTATATTGCTAATAAGGTTTTTGAGATGTAATGTTCTTCTCATATTGTTCGAATAATTCTTCAGTTTTGCCAATCTTTTTTTCAATATCACCTTGTTATCCATTTTGTTATATTCCCACTTTTTTCAATTTAAAAAAAATATGAAACTATTTTCGTGGCAAATAATCAATGCACAGCCTACTTGATTGAAGTAACTTGAACGTGTGTAAGCACTCTCTACAGGTGGGACCATAGTGCGAGAAAGCATCGAGTAGAATTACAGGAATTCTTCTTCTTCCTCTGTAAGCCTTAAAATAACTAAACTAACTGAAGTTATTGCTGAATTGAAATTTGTTTATATACCTTTTCACAAAGGGTCTTCAGAGAAAGTCCATTAAATACCTATTTATCAATTCTAATGGGTGGTGATTAAAAATTTTTTTCTCAGATGAATGATATCGATTTGAATCATTTTTAATGTTAGCTACAAAATTTCGAGGAAATTTTGAAATTATGATGTGCAACTTACTTTTAGATATTTTGATAAGTTTCATATACACAGCGACGAATTTACCAGCCCGCTGAATATGCTGAAGCCTTGTGCGGTATCTTTTGAAGGTCGACATATAACATATAACAGAATGAGATTATTAACTTTTTATTTTGACTTGAGAAATTAATAAAAAATATTTATACACACACAAAGTACGAATTTGGAGAAAAGATTTCGTAAGGAAATTTATTGTAATGCTTATAGAAATGTTACCTTCTGAAATGTTAGACGTCGTGACTAGTGCGCATAACCGTTATAAAATTTCGACTTTTTAATAGCCTAATGACTTTTCTCAGGGTTCCAGAACTCAATTCGGGAAATTAGAAGAATTTCATCAAAAATGAAAAAGTGGAAATGAAACTATTAACTCTAATAACTAATTAAATCTAAAATTACTTATCTAAAAATTTTCCATCTTCAAACGAACTTAAAATTTTTAACCAGCCAATACATTTATTTCAACCTAATATTCCTGAGATGAAAAAAACACGTTTTTCCTTTATTATTTCTTCCGATTCCATTTTTTTTCTCACTCAATATAGCGGGCATTCTGGAGTTGACCGGACTTTCATTCCAATTTTTTTGGATTTCTAAGCATTAGAAGTAATTATGTCTAGGCAGGACTGATATTCTCAATCTGTCCATTAGAAATGTTTATCTTAGAAAAGATAAACATATGTAATGGACAGAATGAAAATATCGGTGAAATTTCTATTTCACCGAGATATGGATATCAAGGATAAAAGGATCAATTCCTAAATTGAAGAATAAGATTCAATAGACAATCTCAGAAAGAAGAATTTATTGAAAATTTCAAATGAAAAACTATATACAGTAGAAAAAATTATACAAATATATACAGAAATATTATAAAGACAAATTTAAATTAATTTAACAATTGTTCATATAATTGGTCATAATTTATGGAAGCACTATTTGTTATTAACCAATCTGCCATTGATTCTATCGTTTCATCATTATAGCATTTTTTTGCACGATTTGGTAAGGTGTGGTAGAAATAATGTTTTCTGGGTAGAATAACATTTCCTTGTCTCAAAGACACATCATATTGGTTAAATTTGATTACCGGAAATCCATTTTTCATCTGGAATACCGGAAATTCAAGCATTTTTTTGAAAAGGTATGCCCTTTGCAAACATAAATCCAAATGTTCTTTAGCCAGTTCTTCGCCTTTTCTTCTTTCATCTTCATCCTCAGGGCAATTCACACACAAAATACCCAAATTATTGTCTAGTTGATTATTTTCCTTATTATCGTTCTTCTTGATATTAACAATTTCATTCAATTCTTCAACGGAAAGTTTTCTTATATTGCTAATAAGGTTTTTGAGATGTAATGTTCTTCTCATATTGTTCGAATAATTCTTCAGTTTTGCCAATCTTTTTTTCAATATCACCTTGTTATCCATTTTGTTATATTCCCACTTTTTTCAATTTAAAAAAAATATGAAACTATTTTCGTGGCAAATAATCAATGCACAGCCTACTTGATTGAAGTAACTTGAACGTGTGTAAGCACTCTCTACAGGTGGGACCATAGTGCGAGAAAGCATCGAGTAGAATTACAGGAATTCTTCTTCTTCCTCTGTAAGCCTTAACATAACTAAACTAACTGAAGTTATTGCTGAATTGAAATTTGTTTATATACCTTTTCACAAAGGGTCTTCAGAGAAAGTCCATTAAGTACCTATTTATCAATTCTAATGGGTGGTGATTAAAAATTTTTTTCTCAGATGAATGATATGGATTTGAATCATTTTTAATGTTAGCTACAAAATTTCGAGGAAATTTTGAAATTATGATGTGCAACTTACTTTTAGATATTTTGATAAGTTTCATATACACAGCGACGAATTTACCAGCCCGCTGAATATGCTGAAGCCTTGTGCGGTATCTTTTGAAGGTCGACATATAACATATAACAGAATGAGATTATTAACTTTTTATTTTGACTTGAGAAATTAATAAAAAATATTTATACACACACAAAGTACGAATTTGGAGAAAAGATTTCGTAAGGAAATTTATTGTAATGCTTATAGAAATGTTACCTTCTGAAATGTTAGACGTCGTGACTAGTGCGCATAACCGTTATAAAATTTCGACTTTTTAATATCCTAATGACTTTTCTCAGGGTTCCAGAACTCAATTCGGGAAATTAGAAGAATTTCATCAAAAATGAAAAAGTGGAAATGAAACTATTAACTCTAATAACTAATTAAATCTAAAATTACTTATCTAAAAATTTTCCATCTTCAAACGAACTTGAAATTTTTAACCAGCCAATACATTTATTTCAACCTAATATTCCTGAGATGAAAAAAACACGTTTTTCCTTTATTATTTCTTCCGATTCCATTTTTTTTCTCACTCAATATAGCGGGCATTCTGGAGTTGACCGGACTTTCATTCCAATTTTTTTGGATTTCTAAGCATTAGAAGTAATTATGTCTAGGCAGGACTGATATTCTCAATCTGTCCATTAGAAATGTTTATCTTAGAAAAGATAAACATATGTAATGGACAGAATGAAAATATCGGTGAAATTTCTATTTCACCGAGATATGGATATCAAGGATAAAAGGATCAAATCCTAAATTGAAGAATAAGATTCAATAGACAATCTCAGAAAGAAGAATTTATTGAAAATTTCAAATGAAAAACTATATACAGTAGAAAAAATAATACAAATATATACAGAAATATTATAAAGACAAATTTAAATTAATTTAACAATTGTTCATATAATTGGTCATAATTTATGGAAGCACTATTTGTTATTAACCAATCTGCCATTGATTCTATCGTTTCATCATTATAGCATTTTTTTGCACGATTTGGTAAGGTGTGGTAGAAATAATGTTTTCTGGGTAGAATAACATTTCCTTGTCTCAAAGACACATCATATTGGTTAAATTTGATTACCGGAAATCCATTTTTCATCTGGAATACCGGAAATTCAAGCATTTTTTTGAAAAGGTATGCCCTTTGCAAACATAAATCCAAATGTTCTTTAGCCAGTTCTTCGCCTTTTCTTCTTTCATCTTCATCCTCAGGGCAATTCACACACAAAATACCCAAATTATTGTCTAGTTGATTATTTTCCTTATTATCGTTCTTCTTGATATTAACAATTTCATTCAATTCTTCAACGGAAAGTTTTCTTATATTGCTAATAAGGTTTTTGAGATGTAATGTTCTTCTCATATTGTTCGAATAATTCTTCAGTTTTGCCAATCTTTTTTTCAATATCACCTTGTTATCCATTTTGTTATATTCCCACTTTTTTCAATTTAAAAAAAATATGAAACTATTTTCGTGGCAAATAATCAATGCACAGCCTACTTGATTGAAGTAACTTGAACGTGTGTAAGCACTCTCTACAGGTGGGACCATAGTGCGAGAAAGCATCGAGTAGAATTACAGGAATTCTTCTTCTTCCTCTGTAAGCCTTAACATAACTAAACTAACTGAAGTTATTGCTGAATTGAAATTTGTTTATATACCTTTTCACAAAGGGTCTTCAGAGAAAGTCCATTAAGTACCTATTTATCAATTCTAATGGGTGGTGATTAAAAATTTTTTTCTCAGATGAATGATATGGATTTGAATCATTTTTAATGTTAGCTACAAAATTTCGAGGAAATTTTGAAATTATGATGTGCAACTTACTTTTAGATATTTTGATAAGTTTCATATACACAGCGACGAATTTACCAGCCCGCTGAATATGCTGAAGCCTTGTGCGGTATCTTTTGAAGGTCGACATATAACATATAACAGAATGAGATTATTAACTTTTTATTTTGACTTGAGAAATTAATAAAAAATATTTATACACACACAAAGTACGAATTTGGAGAAAAGATTTCGTAAGGAAATTTATTGTAATGCTTATAGAAATGTTACCTTCTGAAATGTTAGACGTCGTGACTAGTGCGCATAACCGTTATAAAATTTCGACTTTTTAATATCCTAATGACTTTTCTCAGGGTTCCAGAACTCAATTCGGGAAATTAGAAGAATTTCATCAAAAATGAAAAAGTGGAAATGAAACTATTAACTCTAATAACTAATTAAATCTAAAATTACTTATCTAAAAATTTTCCATCTTCAAACGAACTTGAAATTTTTAACCAGCCAATACATTTATTTCAACCTAATATTCCTGAGATGAAAAAAACACGTTTTTCCTTTATTATTTCTTCCGATTCCATTTTTTTTCTCACTCAATATAGCGGGCATTCTGGAGTTGACCGGACTTTCATTCCAATTTTTTTGGATTTCTAAGCATTAGAAGTAATTATGTCTAGGCAGGACTGATATTCTCAATCTGTCCATTAGAAATGTTTATCTTAGAAAAGATAAACATATGTAATGGACAGAATGAAAATATCGGTGAAATTTCTATTTCACCGAGATATGGATATCAAGGATAAAAGGATCAAATCCTAAATTGAAGAATAAGATTCAATAGACAATCTCAGAAAGAAGAATTTATTGAAAATTTCAAATGAAAAACTATATACAGTAGAAAAAATAATACAAATATATACAGAAATATTATAAAGACAAATTTAAATTAATTTAACAATTGTTCATATAATTGGTCATAATTTATGGAAGCGTTATTTGTTATTAACCAATCTGCCATTGATTCTATCGTTTCATCATTATAGCATTTTTTTGCACGATTTGGTAAGGTGTGGTAGAAATAATGTTTTCTGGGTAGAATAACATTTTCTTGTCTCAAAGACACATCATATTGGTTAAATTTGATTACCGGAAATCCATTTTTCATCTGGAATACCGGAAATTCAAGCATTTTTTTGAAAAGGTATGCCCTTTGCAAACATAAATCCAAATGTTCTTTAGCCAGTTCTTCGCCTTTTCTTCTTTCATCTTCATCCTCAGGGCAATTCACACACAAAATACCCAAATTATTGTCTAGTTGATTATTTTCCTTATTATCGTTCTTCTTGATATTAACAATTTCATTCAATTCTTCAACGGAAAGTTTTCTTATATTGCTAATAAGGTTTTTGAGATGTAATGTTCTTCTCATATTGTTCGAATAATTCTTCAGTTTTGCCAATCTTTTTTTCAATATCACCTTGTTATCCATTTTGTTATATTCCTACTTTTTTCAATTTAAAAAAAATATGAAACTATTTTCGTGGCAAATAATCAATGCACAGCCTACTTGATTGAAGTAACTTGAACGTGTGTAAGCACTCTCTACAGGTGGGACCATAGTGCGAGAAAGCATCGAGTAGAATTACAGGAATTCTTCTTCTTCCTCTGTAAGCCTTAACATAACTAAACTAACTGAAGTTATTGCTGAATTGAAATTTGTTTATATACCTTTTCACAAAGGGACTTCAGAGAAAGTCCATTAAGTACCTATTTATCAATTCTAATGGGTGGTGATTAAAAATTTTTTTCTCAGATGAATGATATGGATTTGAATCATTTTTAATGTTAGCTACAAAATTTCGAGGAAATTTTGAAATTATGATGTGCAACTTACTTTTAGATATTTTGATAAGTTTCATATACACAGCGACGAATTTACCAGCCCGCTGAATATGCTGAAGCCTTGTGCGGTAACTTTTGAAGGTCGACATATAACATATAACAGAATGAGATTATTAACTTTTTATTTTGACTTGAGAAATTAATAAAAAATATTTATACACACACAAAGTACGAATTTGGAGAAAAGATTTCGTAAGGAAATTTATTGTAATGCTTATAGAAATGTTACCTTCTGAAATGTTAGACGTCGTGACTAGTGCGCATAACCGTTATAAAATTTCGACTTTTTAATATCCTAATGACTTTTCTCAGGGTTCCAGAACTCAATTCGGGAAATTAGAAGAATTTCATCAAAAATGAAAAAGTGGAAATGAAACTATTAACTCTAATAACTAATTAAATCTAAAATTACTTATCTAAAAATTTTCCATCTTCAAACGAACTTAAAATTTTTAACCAGCCAATACATTTATTTCAACCTAATATTCCTGAGATGAAAAAAACACGTTTTTCCTTTATTATTTCTTCCGATTCCATTTTTTTTCTCACTCAATATAGCGGGCATTCTGGAGTTGACCGGACTTTCATTCCAATTTTTTTGGATTTCTAAGCATTAGAAGTAATTATGTCTAGGCAGGACTGATATTCTCAATCTGTCCATTAGAAATGTTTATCTTAGAAAAGATAAACATATGTAATGGACAGAATGAAAATATCGGTGAAATTTCTATTTCACCGAGATATGGATATCAAGGATAAAAGGATCAAATCCTAAATTGAAGAATAAGATTCAATAGACAATCTCAGAAAGAAGAATTTATTGAAAATTTCAAATGAAAAACTATATACAGTAGAAAAAATTATACAAATATATACAGAAATATTATAAAGACAAATTTAAATTAATTTAACAATTGTTCAAATAATTGGTCATAATTTATGGAAGCACTATTTGTTATTAACCAATCTGCCATTGATTCTATCGTTTCATCATTATAGCATTTTTTTGCACGATTTGGTAAGGTGTGGTAGAAATAATGTTTTCTGGGTAGAATAACATTTCCTTGTCTCAAAGACACATCATATTGGTTAAATTTGATTACCGGAAATCCATTTTTCATCTGGAATACCGGAAATTCAAGCATTTTTTTGAAAAGGTATGCCCTTTGCAAACATAAATCCAAATGTTCTTTAGCCAGTTCTTCGCCTTTTCTTCTTTCATCTTCATCCTCAGGGCAATTCACACACAAAATACCCAAATTATTGTCTAGTTGATTATTTTCCTTATTATCGTTCTTCTTGATATTAACAATTTCATTCAATTCTTCAACGGAAAGTTTTCTTATATTGCTAATAAGGTTTTTGAGATGTAATGTTCTTCTCATATTGTTCGAATAATTCTTCAGTTTTGCCAATCTTTTTTTCAATATCACCTTGTTATCCATTTTGTTATATTCCCACTTTTTTCAATTTAAAAAAAATATGAAACTATTTTCGTGGCAAATAATCAATGCACAGCCTACTTGATTGAAGTAACTTGAACGTGTGTAAGCACTCTCTACAGGTGGGACCATAGTGCGAGAAAGCATCGAGTAGAATTACAGGAATTCTTCTTCTTCCTCTGTAAGCCTTAACATAACTAAACTAACTGAAGTTATTGCTGAATTGAAATTTGTTTATATACCTTTTCACAAAGGGTCTTCAGAGAAAGTCCATTAAGTACCTATTTATCAATTCTAATGGGTGGTGATTAAAAATTTTTTTCTCAGATGAATGATATGGATTTGAATCATTTTTAATGTTAGCTACAAAATTTCGAGGAAATTTTGAAATTATGATGTGCAACTTACTTTTAGATATTTTGATAAGTTTCATATACACAGCGACGAATTTACCAGCCCGCTGAATATGCTGAAGCCTTGTGCGGTAACTTTTGAAGGTCGACATATAACATATAACAGAATGAGCTTATTAACTTTTTATTTTGACTTGAGAAATTAATAAAAAATATTTATACACACACAAAGTACGAATTTGGAGAAAAGATTTCGTAAGGAAATTTATTGTAATGCTTATAGAAATGTTACCTTCTGAAATGTTAGACGTCGTGACTAGTGCGCATAACCGTTATAAAATTTCGACTTTTTAATATCCTAATGACTTTTCTCAGGGTTCCAGAACTCAATTCGGGAAATTAGAAGAATTTCATCAAAAATGAAAAAGTGGAAATGAAACTATTAACTCTAATAACTAATTAAATCTAAAATTACTTATCTAAAAATTTTCCATCTTCAAACGAACTTAAAATTTTTAACCAGCCAATACATTTATTTCAACCTAATATTCCTGAGATGAAAAAAACACGTTTTTCCTTTATTATTTCTTCCGATTCCATTTTTTTTCTCACTCAATATAGCGGGCATTCTGGAGTTGACCGGACTTTCATTCCAATTTTTTTGGATTTCTAAGCATTAGAAGTAATTATGTCTAGGCAGGACTGATATTCTCAATCTGTCCATTAGAAATGTTTATCTTAGAAAAGATAAACATATGTAATGGACAGAATGAAAATATCGGTGAAATTTCTATTTCACCGAGATATGGATATCAAGGATAAAAGGATCAAATCCTAAATTGAAGAATAAGATTCAATAGACAATCTCAGAAAGAAGAATTTATTGAAAATTTCAAATGAAAAACTATATACAGTAGAAAAAATTATACAAATATATACAGAAATATTATAAAGACAAATTTAAATTAATTTAACAATTGTTCATATAATTGGTCATAATTTATGGAAGCACTATTTGTTATTAACCAATCTGCCATTGATTCTATCGTTTCATCATTATAGCATTTTTTTGCACGATTTGGTAAGGTGTGGTAGAAATAATGTTTTCTGGGTAGAATAACATTTCCTTGTCTCAAAGACACATCATATTGGTTAAATTTGATTACCGGAAATCCATTTTTCATCTGGAATACCGGAAATTCAAGCATTTTTTTGAAAAGGTATGCCCTTTGCAAACATAAATCCAAATGTTCTTTAGCCAGTTCTTCGCCTTTTCTTCTTTCATCTTCATCCTCAGGGCAATTCACACACAAAATACCCAAATTATTGTCTAGTTGATTATTTTCCTTATTATCGTTCTTCTTGATATTAACAATTTCATTCAATTCTTCAACTGAAAGTTTTCTTATATTGCTAATAAGGTTT
The DNA here is from genome assembly GCF_914767665.1 of Harmonia axyridis. Taxonomy (NCBI): domain Eukaryota; kingdom Metazoa; phylum Arthropoda; class Insecta; order Coleoptera; family Coccinellidae; genus Harmonia; species Harmonia axyridis. The sequence goes on along the minus strand of NC_059504.1, from coordinate 28,077,357 downwards.
TTGAGATGTAATGTTCTTCTCATATTGTTCGAATAATTCTTCAGTTTTGCCAATCTTTTTTTCAATATCACCTTGTTATCCATTTTGTTATATTCCCCCTTTTTTCAATTTAAAAAAAATATGAAACTATTTTCGTGGCAAATAATCAATGCACAGCCTACTTGATTGAAGTAACTTGAACGTGTGTAAGCACTCTCTACAGGTGGGACCATAGTGCGAGAAAGCATCGAGTAGAATTACAGGAATTCTTCTTCTTCCTCTGTAAGCCTTAACATAACTAAACTAACTGAAGTTATTGCTGAATTGAAATTTGTTTATATACCTTTTCACAAAGGGTCTTCAAAGAAAGTCCATTAAGTACCTATTTATCAATTCTAATGGGTGGTGATTAAAAATTTTTTTCTCAGATGAATGATATGGATTTGAATCATTTTTAATGTTAGCTACAAAATTTCGAGGAAATTTTGAAATTATGATGTGCAACTTACTTTTAGATATTTTGATAAGTTTCATATACACAGCGACGAATTTACCAGCCCGCTGAATATGCTGAAGCCTTGTGCGGTAACTTTTGAAGGTCGACATATAACATATAACAGAATGAGATTATTAACTTTTTATTTTGACTTGAGAAATTAATAAAAAATATTTATACACACACAAAGTACGAATTTGGAGAAAAGATTTCGTAAGGAAATTTATTGTAATGCTTATAGAAATGTTACCTTCTGAAATGTTAGACGTCGTGACTAGTGCGCATAACCGTTATAAAATTTCGACTTTTTAATATCCTAATGACTTTTCTCAGGGTTCCAGAACTCAATTCGGGAAATTAGAAGAATTTCATCAAAAATGAAAAAGTGGAAATGAAACTATTAACTCTAATAACTAATTAAATCTAAAATTACTTATCTAAAAATTTTCCATCTTCAAACGAACTTAAAATTTTTAACCAGCCAATACATTTATTTCAACCTAATATTCCTGAGATGAAAAAAACACGTTTTTCCTTTATTATTTCTTCCGATTCCATTTTTTTTCTCACTCAATATAGCGGGCATTCTGGAGTTGACCGGACTTTCATTCCAATTTTTTTGGATTTCTAAGCATTAGAAGTAATTATGTCTAGGCAGGACTGATATTCTCAATCTGTCCATTAGAAATGTTTATCTTAGAAAAGATAAACATATGTAATGGACAGAATGAAAATATCGGTGAAATTTCTATTTCACCGAGATATGGATATCAAGGATAAAAGGATCAAATCCTAAATTGAAGAATAAGATTCAATAGACAATCTCAGAAAGAAGAATTTATTGAAAATTTCAAATGAAAAACTATATACAGTAGGAAAAATTATTCAAATATATACAGAAATATTATAAAGACAAATTTAAATTAATTTAACAATTGTTCATATAATTGGTCATAATTTATGGAAGCACTATTTGTTATTAACCAATCTGCCATTGATTCTATCGTTTCATCATTATAGCATTTTTTTGCACGATTTGGTAAGGTGTGGTAGAAATAATGTTTTCTGGGTAGAATAACATTTCCTTGTCTCAAAGACACATCATATTGGTTAAATTTGATTACCGGAAATCCATTTTTCATCTGGAATACCGGAAATTCAAGCATTTTTTTGAAAAGGTATGCCCTTTGCAAACATAAATCCAAATGTTCTTTAGCCAGTTCTTCGCCTTTTCTTCTTTCATCTTCATCCTCAGGGCAATTCACACACAAAATACCCAAATTATTGTCTAGTTGATTATTTTCCTTATTATCGTTCTTCTTGATATTAACAATTTCATTCAATTCTTCAACGGAAAGTTTTCTTATATTGCTAATAAGGTTTTTGAGATGTAATGTTCTTCTCATATTGTTCGAATAATTCTTCAGTTTTGCCAATCTTTTTTTCAATATCACCTTGTTATCCATTTTGTTATATTCCCACTTTTTTCAATTTAAAAAAAATATGAAACTATTTTCGTGGCAAATAATCAATGCACAGCCTACTTGATTGAAGTAACTTGAACGTGTGTAAGCACTCTCTACAGGTGGGACCATAGTGCGAGAAAGCATCGAGTAGAATTACAGGAATTCTTCTTCTTCCTCTGTAAGCCTTAACATAACTAAACTAACTGAAGTTATTGCTGAATTGAAATTTGTTTATATACCTTTTCACAAAGGGACTTCAGAGAAAGTCCATTAAGTACCTATTTATCAATTCTAATGGGTGGTGATTAAAAATTTTTTTCTCAGATGAATGATATGGATTTGAATCATTTTTAATGTTAGCTACAAAATTTCGAGGAAATTTTGAAATTATGATGTGCAACTTACTTTTAGATATTTTGATAAGTTTCATATACACAGCGACGAATTTACCAGCCCGCTGAATATGCTGAAGCCTTGTGCGGTAACTTTTGAAGGTCGACATATAACATATAACAGAATGAGATTATTAACTTTTTATTTTGACTTGAGAAATTAATAAAAAATATTTATACACACACAAAGTACGAATTTGGAGAAAAGATTTCGTAAGGAAATTTATTGTAATGCTTATAGAAATGTTACCTTCTGAAATGTTAGACGTCGTGACTAGTGCGCATAACCGTTATAAAATTTCGACTTTTTAATATCCTAATGACTTTTCTCAGGGTTCCAGAACTCAATTCGGGAAATTAGAAGAATTTCATCAAAAATGAAAAAGTGGAAATGAAACTATTAACTCTAATAACTAATTAAATCTAAAATTACTTATCTAAAAATTTTCCATCTTCAAACGAACTTAAAATTTTTAACCAGCCAATACATTTATTTCAACCTAATATTCCTGAGATGAAAAAAACACGTTTTTCCTTTATTATTTCTTCCGATTCCATTTTTTTTCTCACTCAATATAGCGGGCATTCTGGAGTTGACCGGACTTTCATTCCAATTTTTTTGGATTTCTAAGCATTAGAAGTAATTATGTCTAGGCAGGACTGATATTCTCAATCTGTCCATTAGAAATGTTTATCTTAGAAAAGATAAACATATGTAATGGACAGAATGAAAATATCGGTGAAATTTCTATTTCACCGAGATATGGATATCAAGGATAAAAGGATCAAATCCTAAATTGAAGAATAAGATTCAATAGACAATCTCAGAAAGAAGAATTTATTGAAAATTTCAAATGAAAAACTATATACAGTAGAAAAAATTATACAAATATATACAGAAATATTATAAAGACAAATTTAAATTAATTTAACAATTGTTCATATAATTGGTCATAATTTATGGAAGCACTATTTGTTATTAACCAATCTGCCATTGATTCTATCGTTTCATCATTATAGCATTTTTTTGCACGATTTTGTAAGGTGTGGTAGAAATAATGTTTTCTGGGTAGAATAACATTTCCTTGTCTCAAAGACACATCATATTGGTTAAATTTGATTACCGGAAATCCATTTTTCATCTGGAATACCGGAAATTCAAGCATTTTTTTGAAAAGGTATGCCCTTTGCAAACATAAATCCAAATGTTCTTTAGCCAGTTCTTCGCCTTTTCTTCTTTCATCTTCATCCTCAGGGCAATTCACACAAAAAATACCCAAATTATTGTCTAGTTGATTATTTTCCTTATTATCGTTCTTCTTGATATTAACAATTTCATTCAATTCTTCAACTGAAAGTTTTCTCATATTGCTAATAAGGTTTTTGAGATGTAATGTTCTTCTCATATTGTTCGAATAATTCTTCAGTTTTGCCAATCTTTTTTTCAATATCTCCTTGTTATCCATTTTGTTATATTCCCACTTTTTTCAATTTAAAGAAAATATGAAACTATTTTCGTGGCAAATAATCAATGCACAGCCTACTTGATTGAAGTAACTTGAACGTGTGTAAGCACTCTCTACAGGTGGGACCATAGTGCGAGAAAGCATCGAGTAGAATTACAGGAATTCTTCTTCTTCCTCTGTAAGCCTTAACATAACTAAACTAACTGAAGTTATTGCTGAATTGAAATTTGTTTATATACCTTTTCACAAAGGGTCTTCAGAGAAAGTCCATTAAGTACCTATTTATCAATTCTAATGGGTGGTGATTAAAAATTTTTTTCTCAGATGAATGATATGGATTTGAATCATTTTCAATGTTAGCTACAAAATTTCGAGGAAATTTTGAAATTATGATGTGCAACTTACTTTTAGATATTTTGATAAGTTTCATATACACAGCGACGAATTTACCAGCCCGCTGAATATGCTGAAGCCTTGTGCGGTAACTTTTGAAGGTCGACATATAACATATAACAGAATGAGATTATTAACTTTTTATTTTGACTTGAGAAATTAATAAAAAATATTTATACACACACAAAGTACGAATTTGGAGAAAAGATTTCGTAAGGAAATTTATTGTAATGCTTATAGAAATGTTACCTTCTGAAATGTCGTGACTAGACGTCGTGACTAGTGCGCATAACCGTTATAAAATTTCGACTTTTTAATATCCTAATGACTTTTCTCAGGGTTCCAGAACTCAATTCGGGAAATTAGAAGAATTTCATCAAAAATGAAAAAGTGGAAATGAAACTATTAACTCTAATAACTAATTAAATCTAAAATTACTTATCTAAAAATTTTCCATCTTCAAACGAACTTAAAATTTTTAACCAGCCAATACATTTATTTCAACCTAATATTCCTGAGATGAAAAAAACACGTTTTTCCTTTATTATTTCTTCCGATTCCATTTTTTTTCTCACTCAATATAGCGGGCATTCTGGAGTTGACCGGACTTTCATTCCAATTTTTTTGGATTTCTAAGCATTAGAAGTAATTATGTCTAGGCAGGACTGATATTCTCAATCTGTCCATTAGAAATGTTTATCTTAGAAAAGATAAACATATGTAATGGACAGAATGAAAATATCGGTGAAATTTCTATTTCACCGAGATATGGATATCAAGGATAAAAGGATCAAATCCTAAATTGAAGAATAAGATTCAATAGACAATCTCAGAAAGAAGAATTTATTGAAAATTTCAAATGAAAAACTATATACAGTAGAAAAAATTATACAAATATATACAGAAATATTATAAAGACAAATTTAAATTAATTTAACAATTGTTCATATAATTGGTCATAATTTATGGAAGCACTATTTGTTATTAACCAATCTGCCATTGATTCTATCGTTTCATCATTATAGCATTTTTTTGCACGATTTGGTAAGGTGTGGTAGAAATAATGTTTTCTGGGTAGAATAACATTTCCTTGTCTCAAAGACACATCATATTGGTTAAATTTGATTACCGGAAATCCATTTTTCATCTGGAATACCGGAAATTCAAGCATTTTTTTGAAAAGGTATGCCCTTTGCAAACATAAATCCAAATGTTCTTTAGTCAGTTCTTCGCCTTTTCTTCTTTCATCTTCATCCTCAGGGCAATTCACACACAAAATACCCAAATTATTGTCTAGTTGATTATTTTCCTTATTATCGTTCTTCTTGATATTAACAATTTCATTCAATTCTTCAACGGAAAGTTTTCTTATATTGCTAATAAGGTTTTTGAGATGTAATGTTCTTCTCATATTGTTCGAATAATTCTTCAGTTTTGCCAATCTTTTTTTCAATATCACCTTGTTATCCATTTTGTTATATTCCCACTTTTTTCAATTTAAAAAAATATGAAACTATTTTCGTGGCAAATAATCAATGCACAGCCTACTTGATTGAAGTAACTTGAACGTGTGTAAGCACTCTCTACAGGTGGGACCATAGTGCGAGAAAGCATCGAGTAGAATTACAGGAATTCTTCTTCTTCCTCTGTAAGCCTTAACATAACTAAACTAACTGAAGTTATTGCTGAATTGAAATTTGTTTATATACCTTTTCACAAAGGGACTTCAGAGAAAGTCCATTAAGTACCTATTTATCAATTCTAATGGGTGGTGATTAAAAATTTTTTTCTCAGATGAATGATATGGATTTGAATCATTTTTAATGTTAGCTACAAAATTTCGAGGAAATTTTGAAATTATGATGTGCAACTTACTTTTAGATATTTTGATAAGTTTCATATACACAGCGACGAATTTACCAGCCCGCTGAATATGCTGAAGCCTTGTGCGGTAACTTTTGAAGGTCGACATATAACATATAACAGAATGAGATTATTAACTTTTTATTTTGACTTGAGAAATTAATAAAAAATATTTATACACACACAAAGTACGAATTTGGAGAAAAGATTTCGTAAGGAAATTTATTGTAATGCTTATAGAAATGTTACCTTCTGAAATGTTAGACGTCGTGACTAGTGCGCATAACCGTTATAAAATTTCGACTTTTTAATATCCTAATGACTTTTCTCAGGGTTCCAGAACTCAATTCGGGAAATTAGAAGAATTTCATCAAAAATGAAAAAGTGGAAATGAAACGATTAACTCTAATAACTAATTAAATCTAAAATTACTTATCTAAAAATTTTCCATCTTCAAACGAACTTAAAATTTTTAACCAGCCAATACATTTATTTCAACCTAATATTCCTGAGATGAAAAAAACACGTTTTTCCTTTATTATTTCTTCCGATTCCATTTTTTTTCTCACTCAATATAGCGGGCATTCTGGAGTTAACCGGACTTTCATTCCAATTTTTTTGGATTTCTAAGCATTAGCAGTAATTATGTCTAGGCAGGACTGATATTCTCAATCTCAATGAAAATATCGGTGAAATTTCTATTTCACCGAGATATGGATATCAAGGATAAAAGGATCAAATCCTAAATTGAAGAATAAGATTCAATAGACAATCTCAGAAAGAAGAATTTATTGAAAATTTCAAATGAAAAACTATATACAGTAGAAAAAATTATACAAATATATACAGAAATATTATAAAGACGAATTTAAATTAATTTAACAATTGTTCATATAATTGGTCATAATTTATGGAAGCACTATTTGTTATTAACCAATCTGCCATTGATTCTATCGTTTCATCATTATAGCATTTTTTTGCACGATTTGGTAAGGTGTGGTAGAAATAATGTTTTCTGGGTAGAATAACATTTCCTTGTCTCAAAGACACATCATATTGGTTAAATTTGATTACCGGAAATCCATTTTTCATCTGGAATACCGGAAATTCAAGCATTTTTTTGAAAAGGTATGCCCTTTGCAAACATAAATCCAAATGTTCTTTAGCCAGTTCTTCGCCTTTTCTTCTTTCATCTTCATCCTCAGGGCAATTCACACACAAAATACCCAAATTATTGTCTAGTTGATTATTTTCCTTATTATCGTTCTTCTTGATATTAACAATTTCATTCAATTCTTCAACGGAAAGTTTTCTTATATTGCTAATAAGGTTTTTGAGATGTAATGTTCTTCTCATATTGTTCGAATAATTCTTCAGTTTTGCCAATCTTTTTTTCAATATCACCTTGTTATCCATTTTGTTATATTCCCACTTTTTTCAATTTAAAAAAAATATGAAACTATTTTCGTGGCAAATAATCAATGCACAGCCTACTTGATTGAAGTAACTTGAACGTGTGTAAGCACTCTCTACAGGTGGGACCATAGTGCGAGAAAGCATCGAGTAGAATTACAGGAATTCTTCTTCTTCCTCTGTAAGCCTTAACATAACTAAACTAACTGAAGTTATTGCTGAATTGAAATTTGTTTATATACCTTTTCACAAAGGGACTTCAGAGAAAGTCCATTAAGTACCTATTTATCAATTCTAATGGGTGGTGATTAAAAATTTTTTTCTCAGATGAATGATATGGATTTGAATCATTTTTAATGTTAGCTACAAAATTTCGAGGAAATTTTGAAATTATGATGTGCAACTTACTTTTAGATATTTTGATAAGTTTCATATACACAGCGACGAATTTACCAGCCCGCTGAATATGCTGAAGCCTTGTGCGGTAACTTTTGAAGGTCGACATATAACATATAACAGAATGAGATTATTAACTTTTTATTTTGACTTGAGAAATTAATAAAAAATATTTATACACACACAAAGTACGAATTTGGAGAAAAGATTTCGTAAGGAAATTTATTGTAATGCTTATAGAAATGTTACCTTCTGAAATGTTAGACGTCGTGACTAGGGCGCATAACCGTTATAAAATTTCGACTTTTTAATATCCTAATGACTTTTCTCAGGGTTCCAGAACTCAATTCGGGAAATTAGAAGAATTTCATCAAAAATGAAAAAGTGGAAATGAAACTATTAACTCTAATAACTAATTAAATCTAAAATTACTTATCTAAAAATTTTCCATCTTCAAACGAACTTAAAATTTTTAACCAGCCAATACATTTATTTCAACCTAATATTCCTGAGATGAAAAAAACACGTTTTTCCTTTATTATTTCTTCCGATTCCATTTTTTTTCTCACTCAATATAGCGGGCATTCTGGAGTTGACCGGACTTTCATTCCAATTTTTTTGGATTTCTAAGCATTAGAAGTAATTATGTCTAGGCAGGACTGATATTCTCAATCTGTCCATTAGAAATGTTTATCTTAGAAAAGATAAACATATGTAATGGACAGAATGAAAATATCGGTGAAATTTCTATTTCACCGAGATATGGATATCAAGGATAAAAGGATCAAATCCTAAATTGAAGAATAAGATTCAATAGACAATCTCAGAAAGAAGAATTTATTGAAAATTTCAAATGAAAAACTATATACAGTAGAAAAAATTATACAAATATATACAGAAATATTATAAAGACAAATTTAAATTAATTTAACAATTGTTCATATAATTGGTCATAATTTATGGAAGCACTATTTGTTATTAACCAATCTGCCATTGATTCTATCGTTTCATCATTATAGCATTTTTTTGCACGATTTGGTAAGGTGTGGTAGAAATAATGTTTTCTGGGTAGAATAACATTTCCTTGTCTCAAAGACACATCATATTGGTTAAATTTGATTACCGGAAATCCATTTTTCATCTGGAATACCGGAAATTCAAGCATTTTTTTGAAAAGGTATGCCCTTTGCAAACATAAATCCCAATGTTCTTTAGCCAGTTCTTCGCCTTTTCTTTTTTCATCTTCATCCTCAGGGCAATTCACACACAAAATACCCAAATTATTGTCTAGTTGATTATTTTCCTTATTATCGTTCTTCTTGATATTAACAATTTCATTCAATTCTTCAACGGAAAGTTTTCTTATATTGCTAATAAGGTTTTTGAGATGTAATGTTCTTCTCATATTGTTCGAATAATTCTTCAGTTTTGCCAATCTTTTTTTCAATATCACCTTGTTATCCATTTTGTTATATTCCCACTTTTTTCAATTTAAAAAAAATATGAAACTATTTTCGTGGCAAATAATCAATGCACAGCCTACTTGATTGAAGTAACTTGAACGTGTGTAAGCACTCTCTACAGGTGGGACCATAGTGCGAGAAAGCATCGAGTAGAATTACAGGAATTCTTCTTCTTCCTCTGTAAGCCTTAACATAACTAAACTGACTGAAGTTATTGCTGAATTGAAATTTGTTTATATACCTTTTCACAAAGGGTCTTCAGAGAAAGTCCATTAAGTACCTATTTATCAATTCTAATGGGTGGTGATTAAAAATTTTTTTCTCAGATGAATGATATGGATTTGAATCATTTTTAATGTAAGCTACAAAATTTCGAGGAAATTTTGAAATTATGATGTGCAACTTACTTTTAGATATTTTGATAAGTTTCATATACACAGCGACGAATTTACCAGCCCGCTGAATATGCTGAAGCCTTGTGCGGTAACTTTTGAAGGTCGACATATAACATATAACAGAATGAGATTATTAACTTTTTATTTTGACTTGAGAAATTAATAAAAAATATTTATACACACACAAAGTACGAATTTGGAGAAAAGATTTCGTAAGGAAAGTTATTGTAATGCTTATAGAAATGTTACCTTCTGAAATGTTAGACGTCGTGACTAGTGCGCATAACCGTTATAAAATTTCGACTTTTTAATATCCTAATGACTTTTCTCAGGGTTCCAGAACTCAATTCGGGAAATTAGAAGAATTTCATCAAAAATGAAAAAGTGGAAATGAAACTGTTAACTCTAATAACTAATTAAATCTAAAATTACTTATCTAAAAATTTTCCATCTTCAAACGAACTTAAAATTTTTAACCAGCCAATACATTTATTTCAACCTAATATTCCTGAGATGAAAAAAACACGTTTTTCCTTTATTATTTCTTCCGATTCCATTTTTTTTCTCACTCAATATAGCGGGCATTCTGGAGTTGACCGGACTTTCATTCCAATTTTTTTGGATTTCTAAGCATTAGAAGTAATTATGTCTAGGCAGGACTGATATTCTCAATCTGTCCATTAGAAATGTTTATCTTAGAAAAGATAAACATATGTAATGGACAGAATGAAAATATCGGTGAAATTTCTATTTCACCGAGATATGGATATCAAGGATAAAAGGATCAAATCCTAAATTGAAGAATAAGATTCAATAGACAATCTCAGAAAGAAGAATTTATTGAAAATTTCAAATGAAAAACTATATACAGTAGAAAAAATTATACAAATATATACAGAAATATTATAAAGACAAATTTAAATTAATTCAACAATTGTTCATATAATTGGTCATAATTTATGGAAGCACTATTTGTTATTAACCAATCTGCCATTGATTCTATCGTTTCATCATTATAGCATTTTTTTGCACGATTTGGTAAGGTGTGGTAGAAATAATGTTTTCTGGGTAGAATAACATTTCCTTGTCTCAAAGACACATCATATTGTTTAAATTTGATTACCGGAAATCCATTTTTCATCTGGAATACCGGAAATTCAAGCATTTTTTTGAAAAGGTATGCCCTTTGCAAACATAAATCCAAATGTTCTTTAGCCAGTTCTTCGCCTTTTCTTCTTTCATCTTCATCCTCAGGGCAATTCACACACAAAATACCCAAATTATTGTCTAGTTGATTATTTTCCTTATTATCGTTCTTCTTGATATTAACAATTTCATTCAATTCTTCAACGGAAAGTTTTCTTATATTGCTAATAAGGTTTTTGAGATGTAATGTTCTTCTCATATTGTTCGAATAATTCTTCAGTTTTGCCAATCTTTTTTTCAATATCACCTTGTTATCCATTTTGTTATATTCCCACTTTTTTCAATTTAAAAAAAATATGAAACTATTTTCGTGGCAAATAATCAATGCACAGCCTACTTGATTGAAGTAACTTGAACGTGTGTAAGCACTCTCTACAGGTGGGACCATAGTGCGAGAAAGCATCGAGTAGAATTACAGGAATTCTTCTTCTTCCTCTGTAAGCCTTAACATAACTAAACTAACTGAAGTTATTGCTGAATTGAAATTTGTTTATATACCTTTTCACAAAGGGTCTTCAGAGAAAGTCCATTAAGTACCTATTTATCAATTCTAATGGGTGGTGATTAAAAATTTTTTTCTCAGATGAATGATATGGATTTGAATCATTTTTAATGTTAGCTACAAAATTTCGAGGAAATTTTGAAATTATGATGTGCAACTTACTTTTAGATATTTTGATAAGTTTCATATACACAGCGACGAATTTACCAGCCCGCTGAATATGCTGAAGCCTTGTGCGGTAACTTTTGAAGGTCGACATATAACATATAACAGAATGAGATTATTAACTTTTTATTTTGACTTGAGAAATTAATAAAAAATATTTATACACACACAAAGTACGAATTTGGAGAAAAGATTTCGTAAGGAAATTTATTGTAATGCTTATAGAAATGTTACCTTCTGAAATGTTAGACGTCGTGACTAGTGCGCATAACCGTTATAAAATTTCGACTTTTTAATATCCTAATGACTTTTCTCAGGGTTCCAGAACTCAATTCGGGAAATTAGAAGAATTTCATCAAAAATGAAAAAGTGGAAATGAAACTATTAACTCTAATAACTAATTAAATCTAAAATTACTTATCTAAAAATTTTCCATCTTCAAACGAACTTAAAATTTTTAACCAGCCAATACATTTATTTCAACCTAATATTCCTGAGATGAAAAAAACACGTTTTTCCTTTATTATTTCTTCCGATTCCATTTTTTTTCTCACTCAATATAGCGGGCATTCTGGAGTTGACCGGACTTTCATTCCAATTTTTTTGGATTTCTAAGCATTAGAAGTAATTATGTCTAGGCAGGACTGATATTCTCAATCTGTCCATTAGAAATGTTTATCTTAGAAAAGATAAACATATGTAATGGACAGAATGAAAATATCGGTGAAATTTCTATTTCACCGAGATATGGATATCAAGGATAAAAGGATCAAATCCTAAATTGAAGAATAAGATTCAATAGACAATCTCAGAAAGAAGAATTTATTGAAAATTTCAAATGAAAAACTATATACAGTAGAAAAAATTATACAAATATATACAGAAATATTATAAAGACAAATTTAAATTAATTTAACAATTGTTCATATAATTGGTCATAATTTATGGAAGCACTATTTGTTATTAACCAATCTGCCATTGATTCTATCGTTTCATCATTATAGCATTTTTTTGCACGATTTGGTAAGGTGTGGTAGAAATAATGTTTTCTGGGTAGAATAACATTTCCTTGTCTCAAAGACACATCATATTGGTTAAATTTGATTACCGGAAATCCATTTTTCATCTGGAATACCGGAAATTCAAGCATTTTTTTGAAAAGGTATGCCCTTTGCAAACATAAATCCAAATGTTCTTTAGCCAGTTCTTCGCCTTTTCTTCTTTCATCTTCATCCTCAGGGCAATTCACACACAAAATACCCAAATTATTGTCTAGTTGATTATTTTCCTTATTATCGTTCTTCTTGATATTAACAATTTCATTCAATTCTTCAACGGAAAGTTTTCTTATATTGCTAATAAGGTTTTTGAGATGTAATGTTCTTCTCATATTGTTCGAATAATTCTTCAGTTTTGCCAATCTTTTTTTCAATATCACCTTGTTATCCATTTTGTTATATTCCCACTTTTTTCAATTTAAAAAAAATATGAAACTATTTTCGTGGCAAATAATCAATGCACAGCCTACTTGATTGAAGTAACTTGAACGTGTGTAAGCACTCTCTACAGGTGGGACCATAGTGCGAGAAAGCATCGAGTAGAATTACAGGAATTCTTCTTCTTCCTCTGTAAGCCTTAACATAACTAAACTAACTGAAGTTATTGCTGAATTGAAATTTGTTTATATACCTTTTCACAAAGGGACTTCAGAGAAAGTCCATTAAGTACCTATTTATCAATTCTAATGGGTGGTGATTAAAAATTTTTTTCTCAGATGAATGATATGGATTTGAATCATTTTTAATGTTAGCTACAAAATTTCGAGGAAATTTTGAAATTATGATGTGCAACTTACTTTTAGATATTTTGATAAGTTTCATATACACAGCGACGAATTTACCAGCCCGCTGAATATGCTGAAGCCTTGTGCGGTAACTTTTGAAGGTCGACATATAACATATAACAGAATGAGATTATTAACTTTTTATTTTGACTTGAGAAATTAATAAAAAATATTTATACACACACAAAGTACGAATTTGGAGAAAAGATTTCGTAAGGAAATTTATTGTAATGCTTATAGAAATGTTACCTTCTGAAATGTTAGACGTCGTGACTAGTGCGCATAACCGTTATAAAATTTCGACTTTTTAATATCCTAATGACTTTTCTCAGGGTTCCAGAACTCAATTCGGGAAATTAGAAGAATTTCATCAAAAATGAAAAAGTGGAAATGAAACTATTAACTCTAATAACTAATTAAATCTAAAATTACTTATCTAAAAATTTTCCATCTTCAAACGAACTTAAAATTTTTAACCAGCCAATACATTTATTTCAACCTAATATTCCTGAGATGAAAAAAACACGTTTTTCCTTTATTATTTCTTCCGATTCCATTTTTTTTCTCACTCAATATAGCGGGCATTCTGGAGTTGACCGGACTTTCATTCCAATTTTTTTGGATTTCTAAGCATTAGAAGTAATTATGTCTAGGCAGGACTGATATTCTCAATCTGTCCATTAGAAATGTTTATCTTAGAAAAGATAAACATATGTAATGGACAGAATGAAAATATCGGTGAAATTTCTATTTCACCGAGATATGGATATCAAGGATAAAAGGATCAAATCCTAAATTGAAGAATAAGATTCAATAGACAATCTCAGAAAGAAGAATTTATTGAAAATTTCAAATGAAAAACTATATACAGTAGAAAAAATTATACAAATATATACAGAAATATTATAAAGACAAATTTAAATTAATTTAACAATTGTTCATATAATTGGTCATAATTTATGGAAGCACTATTTGTTATTAACCAATCTGCCATTGATTCTATCGTTTCATCATTATAGCATTTTTTTGCACGATTTGGTAAGGTGTGGTAGAAATAATGTTTTCTGGGTAGAATAACATTTCCTTGTCTCAAAGACACATCATATTGGTTAAATTTGATTACCGGAAATCCATTTTTCATCTGGAATACCGGAAATTCAAGCATTTTTTTGAAAAGGTATGCCCTTTGCAAACATAAATCCAAATGTTCTTTAGCCAGTTCTTCGCCTTTTCTTCTTTCATCTTCATCCTCAGGGCAATTCACACACAAAATACCCAAATTATGGTCTAGTTGATTATTTTCCTTATTATCGTTCTTCTTGATATTAACAATTTCATTCAATTCTTCAACGGAAAGTTTTCTTATATTGCTAATAAGGTTTTTGAGATGTAATGTTCTTCTCATATTGTTCGAATAATTCTTCAGTTTTGCCAATCTTTTTTTCAATATCACCTTGTTATCCATTTTGTTATATTCCCACTTTTTTCAATTTAAAAAAAATATGAAACTATTTTCGTGGCAAATAATCAATGCACAGCCTACTTGATTGAAGTAACTTGAACGTGTGTAAGCACTCTCTACAGGTGGGACCATAGTGCGAGAAAGCATCGAGTAGAATTACAGGAATTCTTCTTCTTCCTCTGTAAGCCTTAACATAACTAAACTAACTGAAGTTATTGCTGAATTGAAATTTGTTTATATACCTTTTCACAAAGGGTCTTCAGAGAAAGTCCATTAAGTACCTATTTATCAATTCTAATGGGTGGTGATTAAAAATTTTTTTCTCAGATGAATGATATGGATTTGAATCATTTTTAATGTTAGCTACAAAATTTCGAGGAAATTTTGAAATTATGAAGTGCAACTTACTTTTAGATATTTTGATAAGTTTCATATACACAGCGACGAATTTACCAGCCCGCTGAATATGCTGAAGCCTTGTGCGGTAACTTTTGAAGGTCGACATATAACATATAACAGAATGAGATTATTAACTTTTTATTTTGACTTGAGAAATTAATAAAAAATATTTATACACACACAAAGTACGAATTTGGAGAAAAGATTTCGTAAGGAAATTTATTGTAATGCTTATAGAAATGTTACCTTCTGAAATGTTAGACGTCGTGACTAGTGCGCATAACCGTTATAAAATTTCGACTTTTTAATATCCTAATGACTTTTCTCAGGGTGCCAGAACTCAATTCGGGAAATTAGAAGAATTTCATCAAAAATGAAAAAGTGGAAATGAAACTATTAACTCTAATAACTAATTAAATCTAAAATTACTTATCTAAAAATTTTCCATCTTCAAACGAACTTAAAATTTTTAACCAGCCAATACATTTATTTCAACCTAATTTTCCTGAGATGAAAAAAACACGTTTTTCCTTTATTATTTCTTCCGATTCCATTTTTTTTCTCACTCAATATAGCGGGCATTCTGGAGTTGACCGGACTTTCATTCCAATTTTTTTGGATTTCTAAGCATTAGAAGTAATTATGTCTAGGCAGGACTGATATTCTCAATCTGTCCATTAGAAATGTTTATCTTAGAAAAGATAAACATATGTAATGGACAGAATGAAAATATCGGTGAAATTTCTATTTCACCGAGATATGGATATCAAGGATAAAAGGATCAAATCCTAAATTGAAGAATAAGATTCAATAGACAATCTCAGAAAGAAGAATTTATTGAAAATTTCAAATGAAAAACTATATACAGTAGAAAAAATTATACAAATATATACAGAAATATTATAAAGACAAATTTAAATTAATTTAACAATTGTTCATATAATTGGTCATAATTTATGGAAGCACTATTTGTTATTAACCAATCTGCCATTGATTCTATCGTTTCATCATTATAGCATTTTTTGCACGATTTGGTAAGGTGTGGTAGAAATAATGTTTTCTGGGTAGAATAACATTTCCTTGTCTCAAAGACACATCATATTGGTTAAATTTGATTACCGGAAATCCATTTTTCATCTGGAATACCGGAAATTCAAGCATTTTTTTGAAAAGGTATGCCCTTTGCAAACATAAATCCAAATGTTCTTTAGCCAGTTCTTCGCCTTTTCTTCTTTCATCTTCATCCTCAGGGCAATTCACACACAAAATACCCAAATTATTGTCTAGTTGATTATTTTCCTTATTATCGTTCTTCTTGATATTAACAATTTCATTCAATTCTTCAACGGAAAGTTTTCTTATATTGCTAATAAGGTTTTTGAGATGTAATGTTCTTCTCATATTGTTCGAATAATTCTTCAGTTTTGCCAATCTTTTTTTCAATATCACCTTGTTATCCATTTTGTTATATTCCCACTTTTTTCAATTTAAAAAAAATATGAAACTATTTTCGTGGCAAATAATCAATGCACAGCCTACTTGATTGAAGTAACTTGAACGTGTGTAAGCACTCTCTACAGGTGGGACCATAGTGCGAGAAAGCATCGAGTAGAATTACAGGAATTCTTCTTCTTCCTCTGTAAGCCTTAACATAACTAAACTAACTGAAGTTATTGCTGAATTGAAATTTGTTTATATACCTTTTCACAAAGGGTCTTCAGAGAAAGTCCATTAAGTACCTATTTATCAATTCTAATGGGTGGTGATTAAAAATTTTTTTCTCAGATGAATGATATGGATTTGAATCATTTTTAATGTTAGCTACAAAATTTCGAGGAAATTTTGAAATTATGATGTGCAACTTACTTTTAGATATTTTGATAAGTTTCATATACACAGCGACGAATTTACCAGCCCGCTGAATATGCTGAAGCCTTGTGCGGTAACTTTTGAAGGTCGACATATAACATATAACAGAATGAGATTATTAACTTTTTATTTTGACTTGAGAAATTAATAAAAAATATTTATACACACACAAAGTACGAATTTGGAGAAAAGATTTCGTAAGGAAATTTATTGTAATGCTTATAGAAATGTTACCTTCTGAAATGTTAGACGTCGTGACTAGTGCGCATAACCGTTATAAAATTTCGACTTTTTAATATCCTAATGACTTTTCTCAGGGTTCCAGAACTCAATTCGTGAAATTAGAAGAATTTCATCAAAAATGAAAAAGTGGAAATGAAACTATTAACTCTAATAACTAATTAATTCTAAAATTACTTATCTAAAAATTTTCCATCTTCAAACGAACTTAAAATTTTTAACCAGCCAATACATTTATTTCAACCTAATATTCCTGAGATGAAAAAAACACGTTTTTCCTTTATTATTTCTTCCGATTCCATTTTTTTTCTCACTCAATATAGCGGGCATTCAGGAGTTGACCGGACTTTCATTCCAATTTTTTTGGATTTCTAAGCATTAGAAGTAATTATGTCTAGGCAGGACTGATATTCTCAATCTGTCCATTAGAAATGTTTATCTTAGAAAAGATAAACATATGTAATGGACAGAATGAAAATATCGGTGAAATTTCTATTTCACCGAGATATGGATATCAAGGATAAAAGGATCAAATCCTAAATTGAAGAATAAGATTCAATAGACAATCTCAGAAAGAAGAATTTATTGAAAATTTCAAATGAAAAACTATATACAGTAGAAAAAATTATACAAATATATACAGAAATATTATAAAGACAAATTTAAATTAATTTAACAATTGTTCATATAATTGGTCATAATTTATGGAAGCACTATTTGTTATTAACCAATCTGCCATTGATTCTATCGTTTCATCATTATAGCATTTTTTTGCACGATTTGGTAAGGTGTGGTAGAAATAATGTTTTCTGGGTAGAATAACATTTCCTTGTCTCAAAGACACATCATATTGGTTAAATTTGATTACCGGAAATCCATTTTTCATCTGGAATACCGGAAATTCAAGCATTTTTTTGAAAAGGTATGCCCTTTGCAAACATAAATCCAAATGTTCTTTAGCCAGTTCTTCGCCTTTTCTTCTTTCATCTTCATCCTCAGGGCAATTCACACACAAAATACCCAAATAATTGTCTAGTTGATTATTTTCCTTATTATCGTTCTTCTTGATATTAACAATTTCATTCAATTCTTCAACTGAAAGTTTTCTTATATTGCTAATAAGGTTTTTGAGATGTAATGTTCTTCTCATATTGTTCGAATAATTCTTCAGTTTTGCCAATCTTTTTTTCAATATCACCTTGTTATCCATTTTGTTATATTCCCACTTTTTTCAATTTAAAAAAAATATGAAACTATTTTCGTGGCAAATAATCAATGCACAGCCTACTTGATTGAAGTAACTTGAACGTGTGTAAGCACTCTCTACAGGTGGGACCATAGTGCGAGAAAGCATCGAGTAGAATTACAGGAATTCTTCTTCTTCCTCTGTAAGCCTTAACATAACTAAACTAACTGAAGTTATTGCTGAATTGAAATTTGTTTATATACCTTTTCACAAAGGGTCTTCAGAGAAAGTCCATTAAGTACCTATTTATCAATTCTAATGGGTGGTGATTAAAAATTTTTTTCTCAGATGAATGATATGGATTTGAATCATTTTTAATGTTAGCTACAAAATTTCGAGGAAATTTTGAAATTATGATGTGCAACTTACTTTTAGATATTTTGATAAGTTTCATATACACAGCGACGAATTTACCAGCCCGCTGAATATGCTGAAGCCTTGTGCGGTAACTTTTGAAGGTCGACATATAACATATAACAGAATGAGATTATTAACTTTTTATTTTGACTTGAGAAATTAATAAAAAATATTTATACACACACAAAGTACGAATTTGGAGAAAAGATTTCGTAAGGAAATTTATTGTAATGCTTATAGAAATGTTACCTTCTGAAATGTTAGACGTCGTGACTAGTGCGCATAACCGTTATAAAATTTCGACTTTTTAATATCCTAATGACTTTTCTCAGGGTTCCAGAACTCAATTCGTGAAATTAGAAGAATTTCATCAAAAATGAAAAAGTGGAAATGAAACTATTAACTCTAATAACTAATTAATTCTAAAATTACTTATCTAAAAATTTTCCATCTTCAAACGAACTTAAAATTTTTAACCAGCCAATACATTTATTTCAACCTAATATTCCTGAGATGAAAAAAACACGTTTTTCCTTTATTATTTCTTCCGATTCCATTTTTTTTCTCACTCAATATAGCGGGCATTCTGGAGTTGACCGGACTTTCATTCCAATTTTTTTGGATTTCTAAGCATTAGAAGTAATTATGTCTAGGCAGGACTGATATTCTCAATCTGTCCATTAGAAATGTTTATCTTAGAAAAGATAAACATATGTAATGGACAGAATGAAAATATCGGTGAAATTTCTATTTCACCGAGATATGGATATCAAGGATAAAAGGATCAAATCCTAAATTGAAGAATAAGATTCAATAGACAATCTCAGAAAGAAGAATTTATTGAAAATTTCAAATGAAAAACTATATACAGTAGAAAAAATTATACAAATATATACAGAAATATTATAAAGACAAATTTAAATTAATTTAACAATTGTTCATATAATTGGTCATAATTTATGGAAGCACTATTTGTTATTAACCAATCTGCCATTGATTCTATCGTTTCATCATTATAGCATTTTTTTGCACGATTTGGTAAGGTGTGGTAGAAATAATGTTTTCTGGGTAGAATAACATTTCCTTGTCTCAAAGACACATCATATTGGTTAAATTTGATTAACGGAAATCCATTTTTCATCTGGAATACCGGAAATTCAAGCATTTTTTTGAAAAGGTATGCCCTTTGCAAACATAAATCCAAATGTTCTTTAGCCAGTTCTTCGCCTTTTCTTCTTTCATCTTCATCCTCAGGGCAATTCACACACAAAATACCCAAATTATTGTCTAGTTGATTATTTTCCTTATTATCGTTCTTCTTGATATTAACAATTTCATTCAATTCTTCAACGGAAAGTTTTCTTATATTGCTAATAAGGTTTTTGAGATGTAATGTTCTTCTCATATTGTTCGAATAATTCTTCAGTTTTGCCAATCTTTTTTTCAATATCACCTTGTTATCCATTTTGTTATATTCCCACTTTTTTCAATTTAAAAAAAATATGAAACTATTTTCGTGGCAAATAATCAATGCACAGCCTACTTGATTGAAGTAACTTGAACGTGTGTAAGCACTCTCTACAGGTGGGACCATAGTGCGAGAAAGCATCGAGTAGAATTACAGGAATTCTTCTTCTTCCTCTGTAAGCCTTAACATAACTAAACTAACTGAAGTTATTGCTGAATTGAAATTTGTTTATATACCTTTTCACAAAGGGTCTTCAGAGAAAGTCCATTAAGTACCTATTTATCAATTCTAATGGGTGGTGATTAAAAATTTTTTTCTCAGATGAATGATATGGATTTGAATCATTTTTAATGTTAGCTACAAAATTTTGGAGGAAATTTTGAAATTATGATGTGCAACTTACTTTTAGATATTTTGATAAGTTTCATATACACAGCGACGAATTTACCAGCCCGCTGAATATGCTGAAGCCTTGTGCGGTAACTTTTGAAGGTCGACATATAACAGAATGAGATTATTAACTTTTTATTTTGACTTGAGAAATTAATAAAAAATATTTATACACACACAATGTACGAATTTGGAGAAAAGATTTCGTAAGGAAATTTATTGTAATGCTTATAGAAATGTTACCTTCTGAAATGTTAGACGTCGTGACTAGTGCGCATAACCGTTATAAAATTTCGACTTTTTAATATCCTAATGACTTTTCTCAGGGTTCCAGAACTCAATTCGGGAAATTAGAAGAATTTCATCAAGAATGAAAAAGTGGAAATGAAACTATTAACTCTAATAACTAATTAAATCTAAAATTACTTATCTAAAAATTTTCCATCATCAAACGAACTTAAAATTTTTAACCAGCCAATACATTTATTTCAACCTAATATTCCTGAGATGAAAAAAACACGTTTTTCCTTTATTATTTCTTCCGATTCCATTTTTTTTCTCACTCAATATAGCGGGCATTCTGGAGTTGACCGGACTTTCATTCCAATTTTTTTGGATTTCTAAGCATTAGAAGTAATTATGTCTAGGCAGGACTGATATTCTCAATCTGTCCATTAGAAATGTTTATCTTAAAAAAGATAAACATATGTAATGGACAGAATGAAAATATCGGTGAAATTTCGATTTCACCGAGATATGGATATCAAGGATAAAAGGATCAAATCCTAAATTGAAGAATAAGATTCAATAGACAATCTCAGAAAGAAGAATTTATTGAAAATTTCAAATGAAAAACTATATACAGTAGAAAAAATTATACAAATATATACAGAAATATTATAAAGACAAATTTAAATTAATTTAACAATTGTTCATATAATTGGTCATAATTTATGGAAGCACTATTTGTTATTAACCAATCTGCCATTGATTCTATCGTTTCATCATTATAGCATTTTTTTGCACGATTTGGTAAGGTGTGGTAGAAATAATGTTTTCTGGGTAGAATAACATTTCCTTGTCTCAAAGACACATCATATTGGTTAAATTTGATTACCGGAAATCCATTTTTCATCTGGAATACCGGAAATTCAAGCATTTTTTTGAAAAGGTTTGCCCTTTGCAAACATAAATCCAAATGTTCTTTAGCCAGTTCTTCGCCTTTTCTTCTTTCATCTTCATCCTCAGGGCAATTCACACACAAAATACCCAAATAATTGTCTAGTTGATTATTTTCCTTATTATCGTTCTTCTTGATATTAACAATTTCATTCAATTCTTCAACTGAAAGTTTTCTTATATTGCTAATAAGGTTTTTGAGATGTAATGTTCTTCTCATATTGTTCGAATAATTCTTCAGTTTTGCCAATCTTTTTTTCAATATCACCTTGTTATCCATTTTGTTATATTCCCACTTTTTTCAATTTAAAAAAAATATGAAACTATTTTCGTGGCAAATAATCAATGCACAGCCTACTTGATTGAAGTAACTTGAACGTGTGTAAGCACTCTCTACAGGTGGGACCATAGTGCGAGAAAGCATCGAGTAGAATCACAGGAATTCTTCTTCTTCCTCTGTAAGCCTTAACATAACTAAACTAACTGAAGTTATTGCTGAATTGAAATTTGTTTATATACCTTTTCACAAAGGGTCTTCAGAGAAAGTCCATTAAGTACCTATTTATCAATTCTAATGGGTGGTGATTAAAAATTTTTTTCTCAGAAGAATGATATGGATTTGAATCATTTTTAATGTTAGCTACAAAATTTCGAGGAAATTTTGAAATTATGATGTGCAACTTACTTTTAGATATTTTGATAAGTTTCATATACACAGCGACGAATTTACCAGCCTGCTGAATATGCTGAAGCCTTGTGCGGTAACTTTTGAAGGTCGACATATAACATATAACATATAACAGAATGAGATTATTAACTTTTTATTTTGACTTGAGAAATTAATAAAAAATATTTATACACACACAAAGTACGAATTTGGAGAAAAGATTTCGTAAGGAAATTTATTGTAATGCTTATAAATAAATAATAAATAATAAATAATAACTTTATTTACCCAACAGGAAATTTCCCAGTAACAAATTACATCAACTTAAAGAAAATACATGTGAATTCCCTAAAAAACTAAACGAAATGGCAAGTACTCCAAAAAATGATAGTTATAAAGAAGTAAAAAAAAAAAAACTTTAAATAAACAATTACAATAGACTTATATTGACTTTGTTAGCACAATCACAAAGCCTATACACAGGTGCCCGCTGGAGTATGTTGGTCCGAGGCGTGGGCAGACCAAATGTTGGAGAACTCCTGGCTGCCATCCTCGGGACGTGAATGTTCACCCGAGAGAGCAGAAATGGGCAGTCAATCCTTCCACCTAAGAGTTTCTGGGCGAATCTCGCGCACTGCTGAACCTGCCGCTCAAATAAAGTTGAAAGCTTCAGCTCCTCCATTATGCCGGAAAGATCAACACCACGCTCTGGATATATGCCTGTCTTCCTATAAACGACGTATTTCAGGAACTTCCTCTGAACTCGCTCAATGGGAGTAAGATGCGTTGCATAAATTGGGAACCAAATCATGTTAGCATACTCCAACCTACTGAGAACAAGGGAAAAGTAGACATTTCTGAGAGCAGATAGATCGTCTAGCTCACGGAAGCTACTGAACAGAAAACCCAAAGACCTACAGGCAGATGAACACAGATCCTCAACATGTGGAACAAAACTCAGCTCACTGTCAAACCAAACTCCCAGGTCACGAAAGTGATCTCCAGCCGCAATTAAATCACCACCAATGTGATAATCGAAAGCTAGTGGCTGCGTCTTCCTGGTAAAAGTAACTTTAAAACACTTCTTCAAATTTAAAATAAGTCCATTCCGCAAGCACCAACTTTGAACCAACTCTAAACTCGACTGAAGAAGTAATTGGTCATTAATTCCATGTATTCTCATGAACAGCTTCAGATCATCAGCATAGGCTAGAGCCTCACAATTGAGAGAGCATAAAAGGTCATCAATAAATATTATAAACAGCAATGGTCCGAGGTTAGATCCCTGAGGAACGCCAAACTTGAGCTCATACTCAAAAGATCTGAATCCATTGTAGAAAACATAATTAGTTCTACCCTTCAAATAGGAACGAAGCAACCTCACAAAGTCAGGCGCAAAACCAAGTGATGCTAGCTTGTTCAAAAGCAAATTATGGTCAACGGTGTCAAAGGCGCGTGAGAAATCTGTATAGATCACATCAACCTGACCTCCATCATCAAGGGACTCTGCTATGACCTGCGAAATTGTGGCTAGGTTAGTTACTGTCGACCTTCCCCGGACAAAACCATGCTGTGCTGATGATAAACGCTGCTTAATATGGTGGTAAATGCTTGAATACAGGACCTCCTCATATACCTTAGCAAAGTTCGACAAAATGGAAATAGGTCTATAATTCTCCACAGAAGACGAATCACCCTTCTTGAACACCGGAACTACCCTAGCCCTCTTCCGTCTCATAGGAAAAGTAAAAGAACTAAGGCTAATGGAGATTATACGGTGGAGAGGTCCGGCCAGAGCAGAGCTACATTCCCTCAAGAACACAGCTGGAAGCTGATCGTCACCAGATGTTAATCGGTCAGGATATTTTTCCATAATGGACTTTATCTCATCATCTGTCACTGATGGAACAAAGACTGGTGGAAAGTTCGTCGAATATTCAGAATCTTGAACACTGGCAGCAGTCAGGTTATTCACGTTAGAAAAATGAGCTCCAAATAAATCAACAATTTCTCTGGGATCGTCATAAAGACGTTCATTAGAATGAAAGACTCCAGGAATTCTTGTGGAACCCCTTCTCTGATCCAGATATTTCCAGAATGAAGAGGGGTTTGATCTTATTTGGCTCTGCACCTCGGACAGATATCTGCTGTACTCCAAATTAATTTCAGACTTGACCAGTGCTCTCAATCGCTTAAATTCAAAAAAATATCTTCTTTCACCACCATTACGCCACTTCACTCTGTAATAGTTCTTCAAGCGGATATCACGTTTTAATTTTCTCGTGAACCAGACAGGGAAGTCAGGATCTGCCGAATAGTTAGTCCTTCTAGGAACAAGGTCATCCAGAATCTCGAAAAGTTTGCCGTAAAAGAAATCCAAAGCTTCATCGACACTCTTGAACTCTGCTATAATATCCCAATTAACGGAATTGATTGCCGTAGACAAAGAAGAGTAATCAGCCCTCTTAAAGTTATAAAATGTATTATACTTCTTCGGAAAATTCACCCGACGCTTGGGAGATTCCAGAGATAAAACCATACTCAAAGCAGGATGGTATAGGTCCTCAGGAACAAAAGGAGAGTCGCAATGAATGACTGACACCTCAAAATTATTACTCGCCAGAACTAAGTCCAGCAGCCTGAGATCCCCGTTAAGAACGGAGTTGAACTGACGCAGACCCAGGAGATCACAGAAGTTCTGCAAAAGAATTGATTTAGGACCACGACTAGAACAAACAAAATCAGGACAATTGAAGTCACCAACAAGGAACACAGTCTCTCCAGAAAAATTCAACTCCAATGCAGTAGTAAAAGTCTCAAGCTGAAAAACAGTAATATCAGGCGGAATATAAACCACACACACAATAAAAGTAAAGGGCTCAGTAAAACGGCACAAAACCACATCCACCAAGGGGACACGATCGGTCAAAAATGCTCCATCAATAAGGCTGAAAGATGTACTGTTAGAAGCCGCAACCAGAACTCCACCGCCACGAGACCTATTAACCCTACCAAACTGTCTATCACATCTAATCACTTTATATCCTGGAGGAAACAATTCACCATCAAAAACCGAATCACCAAGCCATGTCTCAGTTATACAAACTATATCATACGTATATTCACATGCTGATCTGAAAAATGGCAATAATTTAGTATTGAGGCCTCTACAATTCTGATAAAAAATAGTGACCTCTAATAGTTCATGGGACAGATCAGCAGAAACAATCCGGTTGGGCAAGTTTAGTTTTCCGAACGCGACTCCACCACAGATGGAATCCCGGATATATACTTTATTCGGAGATTTGACTCTCCCGCTGCCAAACGTTGATCCAACTCAGATCTAACAGATCTGTAAAATGCTACCTGTTGTGGAGTTCTATCGGGAGCAACGTATATTTTCTCGAACTTGGACTTCAACTTTTTGAACCTCCGCAAAATGACAGACACTGGATCAGGTGAAGAAAAACTAACCTTTATAGGACGAGAACGCGCTTCCTTGGTAGAATCAAACTTTCCTATTCTGAAAAACTTAAAATTTTGCTCAGAAACAACACATTCATTAAGAATTGATTGAACCATATCAGAATCAATCTGCAACTGGTCTTGCCTGTTAGCACCTCTCTCAATACTCCCATGTATGATTAAGTTATGGGAGCGCTTAGTTCTTTCAAACACCTCATTAATAATTTCTTCACTGGACTGAGGGGAGGGCCCAGACGTCACCTGTGTCACTCCAACATCAACGGATTCTGATCGCTTCAGCTCACGTATCTCATCTCTCATCTCGCTTATTAATTGCAAAATTTTAGGAATCTGGTGAAGACCCTGCTCGCACTCAAGACAGAGGTATTTCACACGTCTCTTAACATTTGAGCGTAGGTTGAAACACTTTAGTTCCGCAGCAGTAAGCTCCGAACAGGAGGCATGAATAGGTCTGTTGCAACCATCACATCTCAACATGTTATCTGTGCCATCCTTAATAGCTAAGCTACATTTCATGCAAGACACAGTAGCCATCAAGAAATCACAAAAATAAACAATTAAAAATAAATAAATAAATGAATGTACTGGTGAATAAGGAATATGACAGGGACACTCTTCACAACGGCCGGGCCGATAGCCGATGACTTAAAAACACACACGAGGGCCGCAGAGTAACAGTTAGAATGAAGGATAGGTAACACCAGTACACCAGGAAATAATTGAAATAATTGGAATATCAGACAAACAGTAAAATCCAATAATGAAAGCCCCACGTACATATGACAATTTCAACTGATAGCGATACGAACACAGGCTCACGTGTGGCTGATCGGGATGTAAACAAATCGAACAGATAATCCGTTCGATTGAAACAAATGAAAAACGTAGCCCGGATAAACAGAATCAAATAATGAATACAATTCAAATGTAACATTCAAGTACTTGCCAATATCCTCACAAGAAAGGAACCGAATGAAAATACACTTTTCCCAAGAAAAACTACTATCACTTCAGAACAATCGGCAACACATCCGCACGGGAAATCTCAACTTAAAGAAAAAAGAAGCTTATAGAAATGTTACCTTCTGAAATGTTAGACGTCGTGACTAGTGCGCATAACCGTTATAAAATTTCGACTTTTAAATATCCTAATGACTTTTCTCAGGGTTCCAGAACTCAATTCGGGAAATTAGAAGAATTTCATCAAAAATGAAAAAGTGGAAATGAAACTATTAACTCTAATACCTAATTAAATCTAAAATTACTTATCTAAAAATTTTCCATCTTCAAACGAACTTAAAATTTTTAACCAGCCAATACATTTATTTCAACCTAATATTCCTGAGATGAAAAAACACGTTTTTCCTTTATTATTTCTTCCGATTCCATTTTTTTTCTCACTCAATATAGCGGGCATTCTGGAGTTGACCGGACTTTCATTCCAATTTTTTTGGATTTCTAAGCATTAGAAGTAATTATGTCCAGGCAGGACTGATATTCTCAATCTGTCCATTAGAAATGTTTATCTTAGAAAAGATAAACATATGTAATGGACAGAATGAAAATATCGGTGAAATTTCTATTTCACCGAGATATGGATATCAAGGATAAAAGGATCAAATCCTAAATTGAAGAATAAGATTCAATAGACAATCTCAGAAAGAAGAATTTATTGAAAATTTCAAATGAAAAACTATATACAGTAGAAAAAATTATACAAATATATACAGAAATATTATAAAGACAAATTTAAATTAATTTAACAATTGTTCATATAATTGGTCATAATTTATGGAAGCACTATTTGTTATTAACCAATCTGCCATTGATTCTATCGTTTCATCATTATAGCATTTTTTTGCACGATTTGGTAAGGTGTGGTAGAAATAATGTTTTCTGGGTAGAATAACATTTCCTTGTCTCAAAGACACATCATATTGGTTAAATTTGATTATCGGAAATCCATTTTTCATCTGGAATACCGGAAATTCAAGCATTTTTTTGAAAAGGTATGCCCTTTGCAAACATAAATCCAAATGTTCTTTAGCCAGTTCTTCGCCTTTTCTTCTTTCATCTTCATCCTCAGGGCAATTCACACACAAAATACCCAAATTATTGTCTAGTTGATTATTTTCCTTATTATCGTTCTTCTTGATATTAACAATTTCATTCAATTCTTCAACGGAAAGTTTTCTTATATTGCTAATAAGGTTTTTGAGATGTAATGTTCTTCTCATATTGTTCGAATAATTCTTCAGTTTTGCCAATCTTTTTTTCAATATCACCTTGTTATCCATTTTGTTATATTCCCACTTTTTTCAATTTAAAAAAAATATGAAACTATTTTCGTGGCAAATAATCAATGCACAGCCTACTTGATTGAAGTAACTTGAACGTGTGTAAGCACTCTCTACAGGTGGGACCATAGTGCGAGAAAGCATCGAGTAGAATTACAGGAATTCTTCTTCTTCCTCTGTAAGCCTTAACATAACTAAACTAACTGAAGTTATTGCTGAATTGAAATTTGTTTATATACCTTTTCACAAAGGGTCTTCAGAGAAAGTCCATTAAGTACCTATTTATCAATTCTAATGGGTGGTGATTAAAAATTTTTTTCTCAGATGAATGATATGGATTTGAATCATTTTTAATGTTAGCTACAAAATTTTGGAGGAAATTTTGAAATTATGATGTGCAACTTACTTTTAGATATTTTGATAAGTTTCATATACACAGCGACGAATTTACCAGCCCGCTGAATATGCTGAAGCCTTGTGCGGTAACTTTTGAAGGTCGACATATAACATATAACAGAATGAGATTATTAACTTTTTATTTTGACTTGAGAAATTAATAAAAAATATTTATACACACACAAAGTACGAATTTGGAGAAAAGATTTCGTAAGGAAATTTATTGTAATGCTTATAGAAATGTTACCTTCTGAAATGTTAGACGTCGTGACTAGTGCGCATAACCGTTATAAAATTTCGACTTTTTAATATCCTAATGACTTTTCTCAGGGTTCCAGAACTCAATTCGGGAAATTAGAAGAATTTCATCAAAAATGAAAAAGTGGAAAGGAAACTATTAACTCTAATAACTAATTAAATCTAAAATTACTTATCTAAAAATTTTCCATCATCAAACGAACTTAAAATTTTTAACCAGCCAATACATTTATTTCAACCTAATATTCCTGAGATGAAAAAAACACGTTTTTCCTTTATTATTTTTTCCGATTCCATTTTTTTTCTCACTCAATATAGCGGGCATTCTGGAGTTGACCGGACTTTCATTCCAATTATTTTGGATTTCTAAGCATTAGAAGTAATTATGTCTAGGCAGGACTGATATTCTCAATCTGTCCATTAGAAATGTTTATCTTAGAAAAGATAAACATATGTAATGGACAGAATGAAAATATCGGTGAAATTTCGATTTCACCGAGATATGGATATCAAGGATAAAAGGATCAAATCCTAAATTGAAGAATAAGATTCAATAGACAATCTCAGAAAGAAGAATTTATTGAAAATTTCAAATGAAAAACTATATACAGTAGAAAAAATTATACAAATATATACAGAAATATTATAAAGACAAATTTAAATTAATTTAACAATTGTTCATATAATTGGTCATAATTTATGGAAGCACTATTTGTTATTAACCAATCTGCCATTGATTCTATCGTTTCATCATTATAGCATTTTTTTGCACGATTTGGTAAGGTGTGGTAGAAATAATGTTTTCTGGGTAGAATAACATTTCCTTGTCTCAAAGACACATCATATTGGTTAAATTTGATTACCGGAAATCCATTTTTCATCTGGAATACCGGAAATCAAAAGTTTTTTTGAAAAGGTATGCCCTTTGCAAACATAAATCCAAATGTTCTTTAGCCAGTTCTTCGCCTTTTCTTCTTTCATCTTCATCCTCAGGGCAATTCACACACAAAATACCCAAATTATTGTCTAGTTGATTATTTTCCTTATTATCGTTCTTCTTGATATTAACAATTTCATTCAATTCTTCAACGGAAAGTTTTCTTATATTGCTAATAAGGTTTTTGAGATGTAATGTTCTTCTCATATTGTTCGAATAATTCTTCAGTTTTGCCAATCTTTTTTTCAATATCACCTTGTTATCCATTTTGTTATATTCCCACTTTTTTCAATTTAAAAAAAATATGAAACTATTTTCGTGGCAAATAATCAATGCACAGCCTACTTGATTGAAGTAACTTGAACGTGTGTAAGCACTCTCTACAGGTGGGACCATAGTGCGAGGAAGCATCGAGTAGAATTACAGGAATTCTTCTTCTTCCTCTGTAAGCCTTAACATAACTAAACTAACTGAAGTTATTGCTGAATTGAAATTTGTTTATATACCTTTTCACAAAGGGTCTTCAGAGAAAGTCCATTAAGTACCTATTTATCAATTCTAATGGGTGGTGATTAAAAATTTTTTTCTCAGATGAATGATATGGATTTGAATCATTTTTAATGTTAGCTACAAAATTTCGAGGAAATTTTGAAATTATGATGTGCAACTTACTTTTAGATATTTTGATAAGTTTCATATACACAGCGACGAATTTACCAGCCCGCTGAATATGCTGAAGCCTTGTGCGGTAACTTTTGAAGGTCGACATATAACATATAACAGAATGAGATTATTAACTTTTTATTTTGACTTGAGAAATTAATAAAAAATATTTATACACACACAAAGTACGAATTTGGAGAAAAGATTTCGTAAGGAAATTTATTGTAATGCTTATAGAAATGTTACCTTCTGAAATGTTAGACGTCGTGACTAGTGCGCATAACCGTTATAAAATATCGACTTTTTAATATCCTAATGACTTTTCTCAGGGTTCCAGAACTCAATTCGGGAAATTAGAAGAATTTCATCAAAAATGAAAAAGTGGAGATGAAACTATTAACTCTAATAACTAATTAAATCTAAAATTACTTATCTAAAAATTTTCCATCTTCAAACAAACTTAAAATTTTTAACCAGCCAATACATTTATTTCAACCTAATATTCCTGAGATGAAAAAAACACGTTTTTCCTTTATTATTTCTTCCGATTCCATTTTTTTTCTCACTCAATATAGCGGGCATTCTGGAGTTGACCGGACTTTCATTCCAATTTTTTTGGATTTCTAAGCATTAGAAGTAATTATGTCTAGGCAGGACTGATATTCTCAATCTGTCCATTAGAAATGTTTATCTTAGAAAAGATAAACATATGTAATGGACAGAATGAAAATAT
The DNA here is from genome assembly GCF_914767665.1 of Harmonia axyridis. Taxonomy (NCBI): domain Eukaryota; kingdom Metazoa; phylum Arthropoda; class Insecta; order Coleoptera; family Coccinellidae; genus Harmonia; species Harmonia axyridis. Next base: position 28,045,872 of record NC_059504.1, on the reverse strand, counting down.
CGGTGAAATTTCGATTTCACCGAGATATGGATATCAAGGATAAAAGGATCAAATCCTAAATTGAAGAATAAGATTCAATAGACAATCTCAGAAAGAAGAATTTATTGAAAATTTCAAATGAAAAACTATATACAGTAGAAAAAATTATACAAATATATACAGAAATATTATAAAGACAAATTTAAATTAATTTAACAATTGTTCATATAATTGGTCATAATTTATGGAAGCACTATTTGTTATTAACCAATCTGCCATTGATTCTATCGTTTCATCATTATAGCATTTTTTTGCACGATTTGGTAAGGTGTGGTAGAAATAATGTTTTCTGGGTAGAATAACATTTCCTTGTCTCAAAGACACATCATATTGGTTAAATTTGATTACCGGAAATCCATTTTTCATCTGGAATACCGGAAATTCAAGCATTTTTTTGAAAAGGTATGCCCTTTGCAAACATAAATCCAAATGTTCTTTAGCCAGTTCTTCGCCTTTTCTTCTTTCATCTTCATCCTCAGGGCAATTCATACACAAAATACCCAAATTATTGTCTAGTTGATTATTTTCCTTATTATCGTTCTTCTTGATATTAACAATTTCATTCAATTCTTCAACGGAAAGTTTTCTTATATTGCTAATAAGGTTTTTGAGATGTAATGTTCTTCTCATATTGTTCGAATAATTCTTCAGTTTTGCCAATCTTTTTTTCAATATCACCTTGTTATCCATTTTGTTATATTCCCACTTTTTTCAATTTAAAAAAAATATGAAACTATTTTCGTGGCAAATAATCAATGCACAGCCTACTTGATTGAAGTAACTTGAACGTGTGTAAGCACTCTCTACAGGTGGGACCATAGTGCGAGAAAGCATCGAGTAGAATTACAGGAATTCTTCTTCTTCCTCTGTAAGCCTTAACATAACTAAACTAACTGAAGTTATTGCTGAATTGAAATTTGTTTATATACCTTTTCACAAAGGGTCTTCAGAGAAAGTCCATTAAATACCTATTTATCAATTCTAATGGGTGGTGATTAAAAATTTTTTTCTCAGATGAATGATATCGATTTGAATCATTTTTAATGTTAGCTACAAAATTTCGAGGAAATTTTGAAATTATGATGTGCAACTTACTTTTAGATATTTTGATAAGTTTCATATACACAGCGACGAATTTACCAGCCTGCTGAATATGCTGAAGCCTTGTGCGGTAACTTTTGAAGGTCGACATATAACATATAACAGAATGAGATTATTAACTTTTTATTTTGACTTGAGAAATTAATAAAAAATATTTATACACACACAAAGTACGAATTTGGAGAAAAGATTTCGTAAGGAAATTTATTGTAATGCTTATAGAAATGTTACCTTCTGAAATGTTAGACGTCGTGACTAGTGCGCATAACCGTTATAAAATTTCGACTTTTTAATATCCTAATGACTTTTCTCAGGGTTCCAGAACTCAATTCGGGAAATTAGAAGAAGAATTTCATCAAAAATGAAAAAGTGGAAATGAAACTATTAACTCTAATACCTAATTAAATCTAAAATTACTTATCTAAAAATTTTCCATCTTCAAACGAACTTAAAATTTTTAACCAGCCAATACATTTATTTCAACCTAATATTCCTGAGATGAAAAAACATGTTTTTCCTTTATTATTTCTTCCGATTCCATTTTTTTTCTCACTCAATATAGCGGGCATTCTGGAGTTGACCGGACTTTCATTCCAATTTTTTTGGATTTCTAAGCATTAGAAGTAATTATGTCTAGGCAGGACTGATATTCTCAATCTGTCCATTAGAAATGTTTATCTTAGAAAAGATAAACATATGTAATGGACAGAATGAAAATATCGGTGAAATTTCTATTTCACCGAGATATGGATATCAAGGATAAAAGGATCAAATCCTAAATTGAAGAATAAGATTCAATAGACAATCTCAGAAAGAAGAATTTATTGAAAATTTCAAATGAAAAACTATATACAGTAGAAAAAATTATACAAATATATACAGAAATATTATAAAGACAAATTTAAATTAATTTAACAATAGTTCATATAATTGGTCATAATTTATGGAAGCACTATTTGTTATTAACCAATCTGCCATTGATTCTATCGTTTCATCATTATAGCATTTTTTTGCACGATTTGGTAAGGTGTGGTAGAAATAATGTTTTCTGAGTAGAATAACATTTCCTTGTCTCAAAGACACATCATATTGGTTAAATTTGATTACCGGAAATCCATTTTTCATCTGGAATACCGGAAATTCAAGCATTTTTTTGAAAAGGTATGCCCTTTGCAAACATAAATCCAAATGTTCTTTAGCCAGTTCTTCGCCTTTTCTTCTTTCATCTTCATCCTCAGGGCAATTCACACACAAAATACCCAAATTATTGTCTAGTTGATTATTTTCCTTATTATCGTTCTTCTTGATATTAACAATTTCATTCAATTCTTCAACGGAAAGTTTTCTTATATTGCTAATAAGGTTTTTGAGATGTAATGTTCTTCTCATATTGTTCGAATAATTCTTCAGTTTTGCCAATCTTTTTTTCAATATCACCTTGTTATCCATTTTGTTATATTCCCACTTTTTTCAATTTAAAAAAAATATGAAACTATTTTCGTGGCAAATAATCAATGCACAGCCTACTTGATTGAAGTAACTTGAACGTGTGTAAGCACTCTCTACAGGTGGGACCATAGTGCGAGAAAGCATCGAGTAGAATTACAGGAATTCTTCTTCTTCCTCTGTAAGCCTTAACATAACTAAACTAACTGAAGTTATTGCTGAATTGAAATTTGTTTATATACCTTTTCACAAAGGGTCTTCAGAGAAAGTCCATTAAGTACCTATTTATCAATTCTAATGGGTGGTGATTAAAAATTTTTTTCTCAGATGAATGATATGGATTTGAATCATTTTTAATGTTAGCTACAAAATTTCGAGGAAATTTTGAAATTATGATGTGCAACTTACTTTTAGATATTTTGATAAGTTTCATATACACAGCGACGAATTTACCAGCCCGCTGAATATGCTGAAGCCTTGTGCGGTAACTTTTGAAGGTCGACATATAACATATAACAGAATGAGATTATTAACTTTTTATTTTGACTTGAGAAATTAATAAAAAATATTTATACACACACAAAGTACGAATTTGGAGAAAAGATTTCGTAAGGAAATTTATTGTAATGCTTATAGAAATGTTACCTTCTGAAATGTTAGACGTCGTGACTAGTGCGCATAACCGTTATAAAATTTCGACTTTTTAATATCCTAATGACTTTTCTCAGGGTTCCAGAACTCAATTCGGGAAATTAGAAGAATTTCATCAAAAATGAAAAAGTGGAAATGAAACTATTAACTCTAATAACTAATTAAATCTAAAATTACTTATCTAAAAATTTTCCATCTTCAAACGAACTTAAAATTTTTAACCAGCCAATACATTTATTTCAACCTAATATTCCTGAGATGAAAAAAACACGTTTTTCCTTTATTATTTCTTCCGATTCCATTTTTTTTCTCACTCAATATAGCGGGCATTCTGGAGTTGACCGGACTTTCATTCCAATTTTTTTGGATTTCTAAGCATTAGAAGTAATTATGTCTACTCAGGACTGATATTCTCAATCTGTCCATTAGAAATGTTTATCTCAGAAAAGATAAACATATGTAATGGACAGAATGAAAATATCGGTGAAATTTCTATTTCACCGAGATATGGATATCAAGGATAAAAGGATCAAATCCTAAATTGAAGAATAAGATTCAATAGACAATCTCAGAAAGAAGAATTTATTGAAAATTTCAAATGAAAAACTATATAAAGTAGAAAAAATTATACAAATACATACAGAAATATTATAAAGACAAATTTAAATTAATTTAACAATTGTTCATATAATTGGTCATAATTTATGGAAGCACTATTTGTTATTAACCAATCTGCCATTGATTCTATCGTTTCATCATTATAGCATTTTTTTGCACGATTTGGTAAGGTGTGGTAGAAATAATGTTTTCTGGGTAGAATAACATTTCCTTGTCTCAAAGACACATCATATTGGTTAAATTTGATTACCGGAAATCCATTTTTCATCTGGAATACCGGAAATTCAAGCATTTTTTTGAAAAGGTATGCCCTTTGCAAACATAAATCCAAATGTTCTTTAGCCAGTTCTTCGCCTTTTCTTCTTTCATCTTCATCCTCAGGGCAATTCACACACAAAATACCCAAATTATTGTCTAGTTGATTATTTTCCTTATTATCGTTCTTCTTGATATTAACAATTTCATTCAATTCTTCAACTGAAAGTTTTCTTATATTGCTAATAAGGTTTTTGAGATGTAATGTTCTTCTCATATTGTTCGAATAATTCTTCAGTTTTGCCAATCTTTTTTTCAATATCACCTTGTTATCCATTTTGTTATATTCCCACTTTTTTCAATTTAAAAAAAATATGAAACTATTTTCGTTGCAAATAATCAATGCACAGCCTACTTGATTGAAGTAACTTGAACGTGTGTAAGCACTCTCTACAGGTGGGACCATAGTGCGAGAAAGCATCGAGTAGAATCACAGGAATTCTTGTTCTTCCTCTGTAAGCCTTAACATAACTATACTAACTGAAGTTATTGCTGAATTGAAATTTGTTTATATACCTTTTCATAAAGGGTCTTCAGAGAAAGTCCATTAAGTACCTATTTATCAATTCTAATGGGTGGTGATTAAAAATTTTTTTCTCAGAAGAATGATATGGATTTGAATCATTTTTAATGTTAGCTACAAAATTTCGAGGAAATTTTGAAATAATGATGTGCAACTCACTTTTAGATATTTTGATAAGTTTCATATACACAGCGACGAATTTACCAGCCTGTGAATATGCTGAAGCCTTGTGCGGTAACTTTTGAAGGTCGACATATAACATATAACAGAATGAGATTATTAACTTTTTATTTCGACTTGAGAAATTAATAAAAAATATTTATACACACACAAAGTACGAATTTGGAGAAAAGATTTCGTAAGGAAATTTATTGTAATGCTTATAGAAATGTTACCTTCTGAAATGTTAGACGTCGTGACTAGTGCGCATAACCGTTATAAAATTTCGACTTTTTAATATCCTAATGACTTTTCTCAGGGTTCCAGAACTCAATTCGGGAAATTAGAAGAATTTCATCCAAAATGAAAAAGTGGAAATGAAACTATCAACTCTAATACCTAATTAAATCTAAAATTACTTATCTAAAAATTTTCCATCTTCAAACGAACTTAAAATTTTTAACCAGCCAATACATTTATTTCAACCTAATATTCCTGAGATGAAAAAAACACGTTTTTCCTTTATTATTTCTTCCGATTCCATTTTTTTTCTCACTCAATATAGCGGGCATTCTGGAGTTGATGGGACTTTCATTCCTTTTTTTTTGGATTTCTAAGCATTAGAAGTAATTATGTCTAGGCAGGACTGATATTCTCAATCTGTCCATTAGAAATGTTTATCTTAGAAAAGATAGACATATGTAATGGACAGAATGAAAATATCGGTGAAATTTCTATTTCACCGAGATATGGATATCAAGGATAAAAGGATCAAATCCTAAATTGAAGAATAAGATTCAATAGACAATTTCAGAAAGAAGAATTTATTGAAAATTTCAAATGAAAAACTATATACAGTAGAAAAAAATTATACAAATATATACAGAAATATTATAAAGACAAATTTAAATTAATTTAACAATTGTTCATATAATTGGTCATAATTTATGGAAGCACTATTTGTTATTAACCAATCTGCCATTGATTCTATCGTTTCATCATTATAGCATTTTTTTGCACGATTTGCTAAGGTGTGGTAGAAATAATGTTTTCTGGGTAGAATAACATTTCCTTGTCTCAAAGACACATCATATTGGTTAAATTTGATTACCGGAAATCCATTTTTCATCTGGAATACCGGAAATTCAAGCATTTTTTTGAAAAGGTATGCCCTTTGCAAACATAAATCCAAATGTTCTTTAGCCAGTTCTTCGCCTTTTCTTCTTTCATCTTCATCCTCAGGGCAATTCACACACAAAATACCCAAATTATTGTCTAGTTGATTATTTTCCTTATTATCGTTCTTCTTGATATTAACAATTTCATTCAATTCTTCAACTGAAAGTTTTCTTATATTGCTAATAAGGTTTTTGAGATGTAATGTTCTTCTCATATTGTTCGAATAATTCTTCAGTTTTGCCAATCTTTTTTTCAATATCACCTTGTTATCCATTTTGTTATATTCCCACTTTTTTCAATTTAAAAAAAATATGAAACTATTTTCGTTGCAAATAATCAATGCACAGCCTACTTGATTGAAGTAACTTGAACGTGTGTAAGCACTCTCTACAGGTGGGACCATAGTGCGAGAAAGCATCGAGTAGAATCACAGGAATTCTTGTTCTTCCTCTGTAAGCCTTAACATAACTAAACTAACTGAAGTTATTGCTGAATTGAAATTTGTTTATATACCTTTTCACAAAGGGTCTTCAGAGAAAGTCCATTGAGTACCTATTTATCAATTCTAATGGGTGGTGATTAAAAATTTTTTTCTCAGAAGAATGATATGGATTTGAATCATTTTTAATGTTAGCTACAAAATTTCGAGGAAATTTTGAAATTATGATGTGCAACTTACTTTTAGATATTTTGATAAGTTTCATATACACAGCGACGAATTTACCAGCCTGCTGAATATGCTGAAGCCTTGTGCGGTAACTTTTGAAGGTCGACATATAACATATAACAGAATGAGATTATTAACTTTTTATTTTGACTTGAGAAATCAATAAAAAATATTTATACACACACAAAGTACGAATTTGGAGAAAAGATTTCGTAAGGAAATTTATTGTAATGCTTATAGAAATGTTACCTTCTGAAATGTTAGACGTCGTGACTAGTGCGCATAATCGTTATAAAATTTCGACTTTTTAATATCCTAATGACTTTTCTCAGGGTTCCAGAACTCAATTCGGGAAATTAGAAGAATTTCATCAAAAATGAAAAAGTGGAAATGAAACTATTAACTCTTATACCAAATTAAATCTAAAATTACTTATCTAGAAATTTTCCATCTTCAAACGAACTTAAAATTTTTAACCAGCCAATACATTTATTTCAACCTAATATTCCTGAGATGAAAAAACACGTTTTTCCTTTATTATTTCTTCCGATTCCATTTTTTTCTCACTCAATATAGCGGGCATTCTGGAGTTGACCGGACTTTCATTCCAATTTTTTTGGATTTCTAAGCATTAGAAGTAATTATGTCTAGGCAGGACTGATATTCTCAATCTGTCCATTAGAAATGTTTATCTTAGAAAAGATAAACATATGTAATGGACAGAATGAAAATATCGGTGAAATTTCTATTTCACCGAGATATGGATATCAAGGATAAAAGGATCAAATCCTAAATTGAAGAATAAGATTCAATAGACAATTTCAGAAAGAAGAATTTATTGAAAATTTCAAATGAAAAACTATATACAGTAGAAAAAATTATACAAATATATACAGAAATATTATAAAGACAAATTTAAATCAATTTAACAATTGTTCATATAATTTATGGAAGCACTATTTGTTTTTAACCAATCTGCCATTGATTCTATCGTTTCATCATTATAGCATTTTTTTGCACGATTTGGTAAGGTGTGGTAGAAATAATGTTTTCTGGGTAGAATAACATTTCCTTGTCTCAAAGACACATCATATTGGTTAAATTTGATTACCGGAAATCCATTTTTCATCTGGAATACCGGAAATTCAAGCATTTTTTTGAAAAGGTATGCCCTTTGCAAACATAAATCCAAATGTTCTTTAGCCAGTTCTTCGCCTTTTCTTCTTTCATCTTCATCCTCAGGGCAATTCACACACAAAATACCCAAATTATTGTCTAGTTGATTATTTTCCTTATTATCGTTCTTCTTGATATTAACAATTTCATTCAATTCTTCAACTGAAAGTTTTCTTATATTGCTAATAAGGTTTTTGAGATGTAATGTTCTTCTCATATTGTTCGAATAATTCTTCAGTTTTGCCAATCTTTTTTTCAATATCACCTTGTTATCCATTTTGTTATATTCCCACTTTTTTCAATTTAAAAAAAATATGAAACTATTTTCGTGGCAAATAATCAATGCACAGCCTACTTGATTGAAGTAACTTGAACGTGTGTAAGCACTCTCTACAGGTGGGACCATAGTGCGAGAAAGCATCGAGTAGAATCACAGGAATTCTTGTTCTTCCTCTGTAAGCCTTAACATAACTAAACTAACTGAAGTTATTGCTGAATTGAAATTTGTTTATATACCTTTTCACAAAGGGTCTTCAGAGAAAGTCCATTAAGTACCTATTTATCAATTCTAATGGGTGGTGATTAAAAATTTTTTTCTCAGAAGAATGATATGGATTTGAATCATTTTTAATGTTAGCTACAAAATTTCGAGGAAATTTTGAAATTATGATGTGCAACTTACTTTTAGATATTTTGATAAGTTTCATATACACAGCGACGAATTTATCAGCCTGCTGAATATGCTGAAGCCTTGTGCGGTAACTTTTGAAGGTCGACATATAACATATAACAGAATGAGATTATTAACTTTTTATTTTGACTTGAGAAATTAATAAAAAATATTTATACACACACAAAGTACGAATTTGGAGAAAAGATTTCGTAAGGAAATTTATTGTAATGCTTATAGAAATGTTACCTTCTGAAATGTTAGACGTCGTGACTAGTGCGCATAATTGTTATAAAATTTCGACTTTTTAATATCCTAATGACTTTTCTCAGGGTTCCAGAACTCAATTCGGGAAATTAGAAGAATTTCATCAAAAATGAAAAAGTGGAAATGAAACTATTAACTCTAATACCTAATTAAATCTAAAATTACTTATCTAAAAATTTTCCATCTTCAAACGAACTTAAAATTTTTAACCAGCCAATACATTTATTTCAACCTAATATTCCTGAGATGAAAAAAACACGTTTTTCCTTTATTATTTCTTCCGATTCCATTTTTTTTCTCACTCAATATAGCGGGCATTCTGGAGTTGACCGGACTTTCATTCCAATTTTTTTAGATTTCTAAGCATTAGAAGTAATTATGTCTAGGCAGGACTGATATTCTCAATCTGTCCATTAGAAATGTTTATCTTAGAAAAGATAAACATATGTAATGGACAGAATGAAAATATCGGACAAATTTCTATTTCACCGAGATATGGATATCAAGGATAAAAGGATCAAATCCTAAATTGAAGAATAAGATTCAATAGACAATTTCAGAAAAAAGAATTTATTGAAAATTTCAAATGAAAAACTATATACAGTAGAAAAAATTATACAAATATATACAGAAATATTATAAAGACAAATTTAAATTAATTTAACAATTGTTCATATAATTGGTCATAATTTATGGAAGCACTATTTGTTATTAACCAATCTGCCATTGATTCAATCGTTTCATCATTATAGCATTTTTTTGCACGATTTGGTAAGGTGTGGTAGAAATAATGTTTTCTGGGTAGAATAACATTTCCTTGTCTCAAAGACACATCATATTGGTTAAATTTGATTACCGGAAATCCATTTTTCATCTGGAATACCGGAAATTCAAGCATTTTTTTGAAAAGGTATGCCCTTTGCAAACATAAATTCAAATGTTCTTTAGCCAGTTCTTCGCCTTTTCTTCTTTCATCTTCATCCTCAGGGCAATTCACACACAAAATACCCAAATTATTGTCTAGTTGATTATTTTCCTTATTATCGTTCTTCTTGATATTAACAATTTCATTCAATTCTTCAACTGAAAGTTTTCTTATATTGCTAATAAGGTTTTTGAGATGTAATGTTCTTCTCATATTGTTCGAATAATTTTTCAGTTTTGCCAATCTTTTTTTCAATATCACCTTGTTATCCATTTTGTTATATTCCCACTTTTTTCAATTTAAAAAAAATATGAAACTATTTTCGTGGCAAATAATCAATGCACAGCCTACTTGATTGAAGTAACTTGAACGTGTGTAAGCACTCTCTACAGGTGGGACCAAAGTGCGAGAAAGCATCGAGTAGAATCACAGGAATTCTTCTTCTTCCTCTGTAAGCCTCAACATAACTAAACTAACTGAAGTTATTGCTGAATTGAAATTTGTTTATATACCTTTTCACAAAGGGTCTTCAGAGAAAGTCCATTAAGTACCTATTTATCAATTCTAATGGGTGGTGATTAAAAATTTTTTTCTCAGAAGAATGATATGGATTTGAATCATTTTTAATGTTAGCTACAAAATTTCGAGGAAATTTTGAAATTATGATGTGCAACTCACTTTTAGATATTTTGATAAGTTTCATATACACAGCGACGAATTTACCAGCCTGCTGAATATGCTGAAGCCTTGTGCGGTAACTTTTGAAGGTCGACATATAACATATAACAGAATGAGATTATTAACTTTTTATTTTGACTTGAGAAATTAATAAAAAATATTTATACACACACAAAGTACGAATTTGGAGAAAAGATTTCGTAAGGAAATTTATTGTAATGCTTATAGAAATGTTACCTTCTGAAATGTTAGACGTCGTGACTAGTGCGCATAACCGTTATAAAATTTCGACTTTTTAATATCCTAATGACTTTTCTCAGGGTTCCAGAACTCAATTCGGGAAATTAGAAGAATTTCATCAAAAATGAAAAAGTGGAAATGAAACTATTAACTCTAATAACTAATTAAATCTAAAATTACTTATCTAAAAATTTTCCATCTTCAAACGAACTTAAAATTTTTAACCAGCCAATACATTTATTTCAACCTAATATTCCTGAGATGAAAAAAACACGTTTTTCCTTTATTATTTCTTCCGATTCCATTTTTTTTCTCACTCAATATAGCGGGCATTCTGGAGTTGACCGGACTTTCATTCCAATTTTTTTGGATTTCTAAGCATTAGAAGTAATTATGTCTAGGCAGGACTGATATTCTCAATCTGTCCATTAGAAATGTTTATCTTAGAAAAGAGAAAAACATATGTAATGGACAGAATGAAAATATCGGTGAAATTTCTATTTCACCGAGATATGGATATCAAGGATAAAAGGATCAAATCCTAAATTGAAGAATAAGATTCAATAGACAATTTCAGAAAGAAGAATTTATTGAAAATTTCAAATGAAAAACTATATACAGTAGAAAAAATTATACAAATATATACAGAAATATTAAAAAGACAAATTTAAATTAATTTAACAATTGTTCATATAATTGGTCATAATTTATGGAAGCACTATTTGTTATTAACCAATCTGCCATTGATTCTATCGTTTCATCATTATAGCATTTTTTTGCACGATTTGGTAAGGTGTGGTAAAAATAATGTTTTCCTGGTAGAATAACATTTCCTTGTCTCAAAGACACATCATATTGGTTAAATTTGATTACCGGAAATCCATTTTTCATCTGGAATACCGGAAATTCAAGCATTTTTTTGAAAAGGTATTCCCTTTGCAAACATAAATCCAAATGTTCTTTAGCCAGTTCTTCGCCTTTTCTTCTTTCATCTTCATCCTCAGGGCAATTCACACACAAAATACCCAAATTATTGTCTAGTTGCTTATTTTCCTTATTATCGTTCTTCTTGATATTAACAATTTCATTCAATTCTTCAACTGAAAGTTTTCTTATATTGCTAATAAGGTTTTTGAGATGTAATGTTCTTCTCATATTGTTCGAATAATTCTTCAGTTTTGCCAATCTTTTTTTCAATATCACCTTGTTATCCATTTTGTTATATTCCCACTTTTTTCAATTTAAAAAAAATATGAAACTATTTTCGTGGCAAATAATCAATGCACAGCCTACTTGATTGAAGTAACTTGAACGTGTGTAAGCACTCTCTACAGGTGGGACCATAGTGCGAGAAAGCATCGAGTAGAATCACAGGAATTCTTCTTCTTCCTCTGTAAGCCTTAACATAACTAAACTAACTGAAGTTATTGCTGAATTGAAATTTGTTTATATACCTTTTCACAAAGGGTCTTCAGAGAAAGTCCATTAAGTACCTATTTATCAATTCTAATGGGTGGTGATTACAAATTTTTTTCTCAGAAGAATGATATGGATTTGAATCATTTTTAATGTTAGCTACAAAATTTCGAGGAAATTTTGAAATTATGATGTGCAACTTACTTTTAGATATTTTGATAAGTTTCATATACACAGCGACGAATTTACCAGCCAGCTGAATATGCTGAAGCCTTGTGCGGTAACTTTTGAAGGTCGACATATAACATATAACAGAATGAGATTATCAACTTTTTATTTTGACTTGAGAAATTAATAAAAAATATTTATACACACACAAAGTACGAATTTGGAGAAAAGATTTCGTAAGGAAATTTATTGTAATGCTTATAGAAATGTTACCTTCTGAAATGTTAGACGTCGTGACTAGTGCGCATAACCGTTATAAAATTTCGACTTTTTAATATCCTAATGACTTTTCTCAGGGTTCCAGAACTCAATTCGGGAAATTAGAAGAATTTCATCAAAAATGAAAAAGTGGAAATGAAACTATTAACTCTAATACCTAATTAAATCTAAAATTACTTATCTAAAAATTTTCCATCTTTAAACGAACTTAAAATTTTTAACCAGCCAATACATTTATTTCAACCTAATATTCCTGAGATGAAAAAAACACGTTTTTCCTTTATTATTTCTTCCGATTCCATTTTTTTTCTCACTCAATATAGCGGGCATTTTGGAGTTGACCGGACTTTCATTCCAATTTTTTTGGATTTCTAAGCATTAGAAGTAATTATGTCTAGGCAGGACTGATATTCTCAATCTGTCCATTAGAAATGTTTATCTTAGAAAAGATAAACATATGTAATGGACAGAATGAAAATATCGGTGAAATTTCTATTTCACCGAGATATGGATATCAAGGATAAAAGGATCAAATCCTAAATTGAAGAATAAGATTCAATAGACAATTTCAGAAAAAAGAATTTATTGAAAATTTCATATGAAAAACTATATACAGTAGAAAAAATTATACAAATATATACAGAAATATTATAAAGACAAATTTAAATTAATTTAACAATTGTTCATATAATTGGTCATAATTTATGGAAGCACTATTTGTTATTAACCAATCTGCCATTGATTCTATCGTTTCATCATTATAGCATTTTTTTGCACGATTTGGTAAGGTGTGGTAGAAATAATGTTTTCTTGGTAGAATAACATTTCCTTGTCTCAAAGACACATCATATTGGTTAAATTTGATTACCGGAAATCCATTTTTCATCTGGAATACCGGAAATTCAAGCATTTTTTTGAAAAGGTATGCCCTTTGCAAACATAAATCCAAATGTTCTTTAGCCAGTTCTTCGCCTTTTCTTCTTTCATCTTCATCCTCAGGGCAATTCACACACAAAATACCCAAATTATTGTCTAGTTGATTATTTTCCTTATTATCGTTCTTCTTGATATTAACAATTTCATTCAATTCTTCAACTGAAAGTTTTCTTATATTGCTAATAAGGTTTTTGAGATGTAATGTTCTTCTCATATTGTTCGAATAATTCTTCAGTTTTGCCAATCTTTTTTTCAATATCACCTTGTTATCCATTTTGTTACATTCCCACTTTTTTCAATTTAAAAACAATATGAAACTATTTTCGTGGCAAATAATCAATGCACAGCCTACTTGATTGAAGTAACTTGAACGTGTGTTAGCACTCTCTACAGGTGGGACCATAGTGCGAGAAAGCATCGAGTAGAATCACAGGAATTCTTCTTCTTCCTCTGTAAGCCTCAACATAACTAAACTAACTGAAGTTATTGCTGAATTGAAATTTGTTTATATACCTTTTCACAAAGGGTCTTCAGAGAAAGTCCATTAAGTACCTATTTATCAATTCTAATGGGTGGTGATTAAAAATTTTTTTCTCAGAAGAATGATATGGATTTGAATCATTTTTAATGTTAGCTACAAAATTTCGAGGAAATTTTGAAATTATGATGTGCAACTTACTTTTAGATATTTTGATAAGTTTCATATACACAGCGACGAATTTACCAGCCTGCTGAATATGCTGAAGCCTTGTGCGGTAACTTTTGAAGGTCGACATATAACATATAACAGAATGAAATTATTAACTTTTTATTTTGACTTGAGAAATTAATAAAAAATATTTATACACACACAAAGTACGAATTTGGAGAAAAGATTTCGTAAGGAAATTTATTGTAATGCTTATAGAAATGTTACCTTCTGAAATGTTAGACGTCGTGACTAGTGCGCATAACCGTTATAAAATTTCGACTTTTTGATATCCTAATGACTTTTCTCAGGGTTCCAGAACTCAATTCGGGAAATTAGAAGAATTTCATCAAAAATGAAAAAGTGGAAATGAAACTATTAACTCTAATACCTAATTAAATCTAAAATTACTCTTCTAAAAATTTTCCATCTTCAAACGAACTTAAAATTTTTAACCAGCCAATACATTTATTTCAACCTAATATTCCTGAGATGAAAAAAACACGTTTTTCCTTTATTATTTCTTCCGATTCCATTTTTTTTCTCACTCAATATAGCGGGCATTCTGGAGTTGACCGGACTTTCATTCCAATTTTTTTGGATTTCTAAGCATTAGAAGTAATTATGTCTAGGCAGGACTGATATTCTCAATCTGTCCATTAGAAATGTTTATCTTAGAAAAGATAAACATATGTAATGGACAGAATGAAAATTAACAATTTCATTCAATTCTTCAACTGAAAGTTTTCTTATATTGCTAATAAGGTTTTTGAGATGTAATGTTCTTCTCATATTGTTCGAATAATTCTTCAGTTTTGCCAATCTTTTTTTCAATATCACCTTGTTATCCATTTTGTTACATTCCCACTTTTTTCAATTTAAAAACAATATGAAACTATTTTCGTGGCAAATAATCAATGCACAGCCTACTTGATTGAAGTAACTTGAACGTGTGTTAGCACTCTCTACAGGTGGGACCATAGTGCGAGAAAGCATCGAGTAGAATCACAGGAATTCTTCTTCTTCCTCTGTAAGCCTCAACATAACTAAACTAACTGAAGTTATTGCTGAATTGAAATTTGTTTATATACCTTTTCACAAAGGGTCTTCAGAGAAAGTCCATTAAGTACCTATTTATCAATTCTAATGGGTGGTGATTAAAAATTTTTTTCTCAGATGAATGATATGGATTTGAATCATTTTTAATATTAGCTACAAAATTTCGAGGAAGTTTTGAAATTATGATGTGCAACTTACTTTTAGATATTTTGATGAGTTTCATATACACAGCGACGAATTTACCAGCCCGCTGAATATGCTGAAGCCTTGTGCGGTAACTTTTGAAGGTCGACATATAACATATAACAGAATGAGATTATTAACTTTTTATTTTGACTTGAGAAATTAATAAAAAATATTTATACACACACAAAGTACGAATTTGGAGAAAAGATTTCGTAAGGAAATTTATTGTAATGCTTATAGAAATGTTACCTTCTGAAATGTTAGACGTCGTGACTAGTGCGCATAACCGTTATAAAATTTCGACTTTTTAATATCCTAATGACTTTTCTCAGGGTTCCAGAACTCAATTCGGGAAATTAGAAGAATTCCATCGAAAATGAAAAAGTGGAAATGAAACTATTAACTCTAATAACTAATTAAATCTAAAATTACTTATCTAAAAATTTTCCATCTTCAAACGAACTTAAAATTTTTAACCAGCCAATACATTTATTTCAACCTAATATTCCTGAGATGAAAAAAACACGTTTTTCCTTTATTATTTCTTCCGATTCCATTTTTTTTCTCACTCAATATAGCGGGCATTCTGGAGTTGACCGCACTTTCATTCCAATTTTTTTGGATTTCTAAGCATTAGAAGTAATTATGTCTAGGCAGGACTGATATTCTCAATCTGTCCATTAGAAATGTTTATCTTAGAAAAGATAAACATATGTAATGGACAGAATGAAAATATCGGTGAAATTTCTATTTCACCGAGATATGGATATCAAGAATAAAAGGATCAAATCCTAAATTGAAGAATAAGATTCAATAGACAATTTCAGAAAGAAGAATTTATTGAAAATTTCAAATGAAAAACTATATACAGTAGAAAAAATTATACAAATATATACAGAAATATTAAAAAGACAAATTCAAATTAATTTAACAATTGTTCATATAATTGGTCATAATTTATGGAAGCACTATTTGTTATTAACCAATCTGCCATTGATTCTATCGTTTCATCATTATAGCATTTTTTTGCACGATTTGGTAAGGTGTGGTAGAAATAATGTTTTCTGGGTAGAATAACATTTCCTTGTCTCAAAGACACATCATATTGGTTAAATTTGATTACCGGAAATCCATTTTTCATCTGGAATACCGGAAATTCAAGCATTTTTTTGAAAAGGTATGCCCTTTGCAAACATAAATTCAAATGTTCTTTAGCCAGTTCTTCGCCTTTTCTTCTTTCATCTTTATCCTCAGGGCAATTCACACAAAAAATACCCAAATTATTGTCTAGTTGATTATTTTCCTTATTATCGTTCTTCTTGATATTAACAATTTCATTCAATTCTTCAACTGAAAGTTTTCTTATATTGCTAATAAGGTTTTTTAGATTTAATGTTCTTCTCATATTGTTCGAATAATTCTTCAGTTTTGCCAATCTTTTTTTCAATATCACCTTGTTATCCATTTTGTTATATTCCCACTTTTTTCAATTTGAAAAAAATATGAAACTATTTTCGTGGCAAATAATCAATGCACAGCCTACTTGATTGAAGTAACTTGAACGTGTGTAAGCACTCTCTACAGGTGGGACCATAGTGCGAGAAAGCATCGAGTAGAATTACAGGAATTCTTCTTCTTCCTCTGTAAGCCTTAACATAACTAAACTAACTGAAGTTATTGCTGAATTGAAATTTGTTTATATACCTTTTCACAAAGGGTCTTCAGAGAAAGTCCATTAAGTACCTATTTATCAATTCTAATGGGTGGTGATTAAAAATTTTTTTCTCAGATGAATGATATGGATTTGAATCATTTTTAATGTTAGCTACAAAATTTCGAGGAAATTTCGAAATTATGATGTGCAACTTACTTTTAGATATTTTGATAAGTTTCATATACACAGCGACGAATTTACCAGCCCGCTGAATATGCTGAAGCCTTGTGCGGTAACTTCTGAAGGTCGACATATAACATATAACAGAATGAGATTATTAACTTTTTATTTTGACTTGAGAAATTAATAAAAAATATTTATACACACACAAAGTACGAATTTGGAGAAAAGATTTCGTAAGGAAATTTATTGTAATGCTTATAGAAATGTTACCTTCTGAAATGTTAGACGTCGTGACTAGTGCGCATAACCGTTATAAAATTTCGACTTTTTAATATCCTAATGACTTTTCTTAGGGTTCCAGAACTCAATTCGGGAAATTAGAAGAATTTCATCAAAAATGAAAAAGTGGAAATGAAACTATTAACTCTAATATCTAATCAAATCTAAAATTACTTATCTAAAAATTTTCCATCTTCAAACGAACTTAAAATTTTTAACCAGCCAATACATTTATTTCAACCTTATATTCCTGAGATGAAAAAAACACGTTTTTCCTTTATTATTTCTTCCGATTCCATTTTTTTTCTCACTCAATATAGCGGGCATTCTGGAGTTGACCGGACTTTCATTCCAATTTTTTTGGATTTCTAAGCATTAGAAGTAATTATGTCTAGGCAGGACTGATATTCTCAATCTGTCCATTAGAAATGTTTATCTTAGAAAAGATAAACATATGTAATGGACAGAATGAAAATATCGGTGAAATTTCTATTTCACCGAGATATGGATATCAAGGATAAAAGGATCATATCCTAAATTGAAGAATAAGATTCAATAGACAATTTCAGAAAGAAGAATTTATTGAAAATTTCAAATGAAAAACTATATACAGTAGAAAAAATTATACAAATATATACAGAAATATTATAAAGACAAATTTAAATTAATTTAACAATTGTTCATATAATTGGTCATAATTTATGGAAGCACTATTTGTTATTAACCAATCTGCCATTGATTCTATCGTTTCATCATTATAGCATTTTTTTGCACTATTTGGTAAGGTGTGGTAGAAATAATGTTTTCTGGGTAGAATAACATTTCCTTGTCTCAAAGACACATCATATTGGTTAAATTTGATTACCGGAAATCCATTTTTCATCTGGAATACCGGAAATTCAAGCATTTTTTTGAAAAGGTATGCCCTTTGCAAACATAAATCCAAATGTTCTTTAGCCAGTTCTTCGCCTTTTCTTCTTTCATCTTCATCCTCAGGGCAATTCACACACAAAATACCCAAATTATTGTCTAGTTGATTATTTTCCTTATTATCGTTCTTCTTGATATTAACAATTTCATTCAATTCTTCAACTGAAAGTTTTCTTATATTGCTAATAAGGTTTTTGAGATGTAATGTTCTTCTCATATTGTTCGAATAATTCTTCAGTTTTGCCAATCTTTTTTTCAATATCACCTTGTTATCCATTTTGTTATATTCCCACTTTTTTCAATTTAAAAAAAATATGAAACTATTTTCGTGGCAAATAATCAATGCACAGCCTACTTGATTGAAGTAACTTGAACGTGTGTAAGCACTCTCTACAGGTGGGACCATAGTGCGAGAAAGCATCGAGTAGAATCACAGGAATTCTTCTTCTTCCTCTGTAAGCCTTAACATAACTAAACTAACTGAAGTTATTGCTGAATTGAAATTTGTTTATATACCTTTTCACAAAGGGTCTTCAGAGAAAGTCCATTAAGTACCTATTTATCAATTCTAATGGGTGGTGATTAAAAATTTTTTTCTCAGAAGAATGATATGGATTTGAATCATTTTTAATGTTAGCTACAAAATTTCGGGGAAATTTTGAAATTATGATGTGCAACTTACTTTTAGATATTTTGATAAGTTTCATATACACAGCGACGAATTTACCAGCCTGCTGAATATGCTGAAGCCTTGTGCGGTAACTTTTGAAGGTCGACATATAACATATAACAGAATGAGATTATTAACTTTTTATTTTGACTTGAGAAATTAATAAAAAATATTTATACACACACAAAGTACGAATTTGGAGAAAAGAATTCGTAAGGAAATTTATTGTAATGCTTATAGAAATGTTACCTTCTGAAATGTTAGACGTCGTGACTAGTGCGCATAACCGTTATAAAATTTCGACTTTTTAATATCCTAATGACTTTTCTCAGGGTTCCAGAACTCAATTCGGGAAATTAGAAGAATTTCATCCAAAATGAAAAAGTGGAAATGAAACTATTAACTCTAATACCTAATTAAATCTAAAATTACTTATCTAAAAATTTTCCATCTTCAAACGAACTTGAAATTTTTAACCAGCCAATACATTTATTTCAACCTAATATTCCTGAGATGAAAAAAACACGTTTTTCCTTTATTATTTCTTCCGATTCCATTTTTTTTCTCACTCAATATAGCGGGCATTCTGGAGTTGACCGGACTTTCATTCCAATTTTTTTGGATTTCTAAGCATTAGAAGTAATTATGTCTAGGCAGGACTGATATTCTCAATCTGTCCATTAGAAATGTTTATCTTAGAAAAGATAAACATATGTAATGGACAGAATGAAAATATCGGTGAAATTTCTATTTCACCGAGATATGGATATCAAGGATAAAAGGATCAAATCCTAAATTGAAGAATAAGATTCAATAGACAATTTCAGAAAGAAGAATTTATTGAAAATTTCAAATGAAAAACTATATATAGTAGAAAAAATTATACAAATATATACAGAAATAATATAAAGACAAATTTGAATTAATTTAACAATTGTTCATATAATTGGTCATAATTTACGGAAGCACTATTTGTTATTAACCAATCTGCCATTGATTCTATCGTTTCATCATTATAGCATTTTTTTGCACGATTTGGTAAGGTGTGGTAGAAATAATGTTTTCTGGGTAGAATAACATTTCCTTGTCTCAAAGACACATCATATTGGTTAAATTTGATTACCGGAAATCCATTTTTCATCTGGAATACCGGAAATTCAAGCATTTTTTTGAAAAGGTATGCCCTTTGCAAACATAAATTCAAATGTTCTTTAGCCAGTTCTTCGCCTTTTCTTCTTTCATTTTCATCCTCAGGGCAATTCACACACAAAATACCCAAATTATTGTCTAGTTGATTATTTTCCTTATTATCGTTCTTCTTGATATTAACAATTTCATTCAATTCTTCAACTGAAAGTTTTCTTATATTGCTAATAAGGTTTTTGAGATGTAATGTTCTTCTCATATTGTTCGAATAATTCTTCAGTTTTGCCAATCTTTTATTCAATATCACCTTGTTATCCATTTTGTTATATTCCCACTTTTTTCAATTTAAAAAAAATATGAAACTATTTTCGTGGCAAATAATCAATGCACAGCCTACTTGATTGAAGTAACTTGAACGTGTGTAAGCACTCTCTACAGGTGGGACCATAGTGCGAGAAAGCATCGAGTAGAATCACAGGAATTCTTCTTCTTCCTCTGTAAGCCTTAACATAACTAAACTAACTGAAGTTATTGCTGAATTGAAATTTGTTTATATACCTTTTCACAAAGGGTCTTCAGAGAAAGTCCATTAAGTACCTATTTATCAATTCTAATGGGTGGTGATTACAAATTTTTTTCTCAGAAGAATGATATGGATTTGAATCATTTTTAATGTTAGCTACAAAATTTCGAGGAAATTTTGAAATTATGATGTGCAACTTACTTTTAGATATTTTGATAAGTTTCATATACACAGCGACGAATTTACCAGCCTGCTGAATATGCTGAAGCCTTGTGCGGTAACTTTTGAAGGTCGACATATAACATATAACAGAATGAGATTATTAACTTTTTATTTTGACTTGAGAAATTAATAAAAAATATTTATACACACACAAAGTACGAATTTGGAGAAAAGATTTCGTAAGGAAATTTATTGTAATGCTTATAGAAATGTTACCTTCTGAAATGTTAGACGTCGTGACTAGTGCGCATAACCGTTATAAAATTTCGACTTTTTAATATCCTAATGACTTTTCTCAGGGTTCCAGAACTCAATTCGGGAAATTAGAAGAATTTCATCAAAAATGAAAAAGTGGAAATGAAACTATTAACTCTAATACCTAATTAAATCTAAAATTACTTATCTAAAAATTTTCCATCTTCAAACGAACTTAAAATTTTTAACCAGCCAATACATTTATTTCAACCTAATATTCCTGAGATGAAAAAAACACGTTTTTCCTTTATTATTTCTTCCGATTCCATTTTTTTTCTCACTCAATATAGCGGGCATTCTGGAGTTGACCGGACTTTCATTCCAATTTTTTTGGATTTCTAAGCATTAGAAGTAATTATGTCTAGGCAGGACTGATATTCTCAATCTGTCCATTAGAAATGTTTATCTTAGAAAAGATAAACATATGTAATGGACAGAATGAAAATATCGGTGAAATTTCTATTTCACCGAGATATGGATATCAAGGATAAAAGGATCAAATCCTAAATTGAAGAATAAGATTCAATAGACAATTTCAGAAAAAAGAATTCATTGAAAATTTCAAATGAAAAACTATATACAGTAGAAAAAATTATACAAATATATACAGAAATATTATAAAGACAAATTTAAATTAATTTAACAATTGTTCATATAATTGGTCATAATTTATGGAAGCACTATTTGTTATTAACCAATCTGCCATTGATTCAATCGTTTCATCATTATAGCATTTTTTTGCACGATTTGGTAAGGTGTGGTAGAAATAATGTTTTCTGGGTAGAATAACATTTCCTTGTCTCAAAGACACACCATATTGGTTAAATTTGATTACCGGAAATCCATTTTTCATCTGGAATACCGGAAATTCAAGCATTTTTTTGAAAAGGTATGCCCTTTGCAAACATAAATTCAAATGTTCTTTAGCCAGTTCTTCGCCGTTTCTTCTTTCATCTTCATCCTCAGGGCAATTCACACACAAAATACCCAAATTATCGTCTAGTTGATTATTTTCCTTATTATCGTTCTTCTTGATATTAACAATTTCATTCAATTCTTCAACTGAAAGTTTTCTTATATTGCTAATAAGGTTTTTGAGATGTAATGTTCTTCTCATATTGTTCGAATAATTTTTCAGTTTTGCCAATCTTTTTTTCAATATCACCTTGTTATCCATTTTGTTATATTCCCACTTTTTTCAATTTAAAAAAAATATGAAACTATTTTCGTGGCAAATAATCAATGCACAGCCTACTTGATTGAAGTAACTTGAACGTGTGTAAGCACTCTCTACAGGTGGGACCATAGTGCGAGAAAGCATCGAGTAGAATCACAGGAATTCTTCTTCTTCCTCTGTAAGCCTCAACATAACTAAACTAACTGAAGTTATTGCTGAATTGAAATTTGTTTATATACCTTTTCACAAAGGGTCTTCAGAGAAAGTCCATTAAGTACCTATTTATCAATTCTAATGGGTGGTGATTAAAAATTTTTTTCTCAGAAGAATGATATGGATTTGAATCATTTTTAATGTTAGCTACAAAATTTCGAGGAAATTTTGAAATTATGATGTGCAACTCACTTTTAGATATTTTGATAAGTTTCATATACACAGCGACGAATTTACCAGCCTGCTGAATATGCTGAAGCCTTGTGCGGTAACTTTTGAAGGTCGACATATAACATATAACAGAATGAGATTATTAACTTTTTATTTTGACTTGAGAAATTAATGAAAAATATTTATACACACACAAAGTACGAATTTGGAGAAAAGATTTCGTAAGGAAATTTATTGTAATGCTTATAGAAATGTTACCTTCTGAAATGTTAGACGTCGTGACTAGTGCGCATAACCGTTATAAAATTTCGACTTTTTAATATCCTAATGACTTTTCTCAGGGTTCCAGAACTCAATTCGGGAAATTAGAAGAATTTCATCAAAAATGAAAAAGTGGAAATGAAACTATTAACTCTAATACCTAATTAAATCTAAAATTACTTATCTAAAAATTTTCCATCTTCAAACGAACTTAAAATTTTCAACCAGATAATACATTTATTTCAACCTAATATTCCTGAGATGAAAAAACACGTTTTTCCTTTATTATTTCTTCCGATTCCATTTTTTTTCTCACTCAATATAGCGGGCATTCTGTAGTTGACCGGACTTTCATTCCAATTTTTTTGGATTTCTAAGCATTAGAAGTAATTATGTCTAGGCAGGACTGATATTCTCAATCTGTCCATTAGAAATGTTTATCTTAGAAAAGATAAACATATGTAATGGACAGAATGAAAATATCGGTGAAATTTCTATTTCACCGAGATATGGATATCAAGGATAAAAGGATCAAATCCTAAATTGAAGAATAAGATTCAATAGACAATTTCAGAAAGAAGAATTTATTGAAAATTTCAAATGAAAAACTATATACAGTAGAAAAAATTATACAAATATATACAGAAATATTAAAAAGACAAATTTAAATTAATTTAACAATTGTTCATATAATTGGTCATAATTTATGGAAGCACTATTTGTTATTAACCAATCTGCCATTGATTCTATCGTTTCATCATTATAGCATTTTTTTGCACGATTTGGTAAGGTGTGGTAGAAATAATGTTTTCTGGGTAGAATAACATTTCCTTGTCTCAAAGACACATCATATTGGTTAAATTTGATTACCGTAAATCCATTTTTCATCTGGAATACCGGAAATTCAAGCATTTTTTTGAAAAGGTATGCCCTTTGCAAACATAAATCCAAATGTTCTTTAGCCAGTTCTTCGCCTTTTCTTCTTTCATCTTCATCCTCAGGGCAATTCACACACAAAATACCCAAATTATTGTCTAGTTGATTATTTTCCTTATTATCGTTCTTCTTGATATTAACAATTTCATTCAATTCTTCAACTGAAAGTTTTCTTATATTGCTAATAAGGTTTTTGAGATGTAATGTTCTTCTCATATTGTTCGAATAATTCTTCAGTTTTGCCAATCTTTTTTTCAATATCACCTTGTTATCCATTTTGTTATATTCCCACTTTTTTCAATTTAAAAAAAATATGAAACTATTTTCGTGGCAAATAATCAATGCACAGCCTACTTGATTGAAGTAACTTGAACGTGTGTAAGCACTCTCTACAGGTGGGACCATAGTGCGAGAAAGCATCGAGTAGAATCACAGGAATTCTTCTTCTTCCTCTGTAAGCCTTAACATAACTAAACTAACTGAAGTTATTGCTGAATTGAAATTTGTTTATATACCTTTTCACAAAGGGTCTTCAGAGAAAATCCATTAAGTACCTATTTATCAATTCTAATGGGTGGTGATTACAAATTTTTTTCTCAGAAGAATGATATGGATTTGAATCATTTTTAATGTTAGCTACAAAATTTCGAGGAAATTTTGAAATTATGATGTGCAACTTACTTTTAGATATTTTGATAAGTTTCATATACACAGCGACGAATTTACCAGCCTGCTGAATATGCTGAAGCCTTGTGCGGTAACTTTTGAAGGTCGACATATAACATATAACAGAATGAGATTATTAACTTTTTATTTTAACTGGAGAAATAAATAAAAAATATTTATACACACACAAAGTACGAATTTGGAGAAAAGATTTCGTAAGGAAATTTATTGTAATGCTTATAGAAATGTTACCTTCTGAAATGTTAGACGTCGTGACTAGTGCGCATAACCGTTATAAAATTTCGACTTTTTAATATCCTAATGACTTTTCTCAGGGTTCCAGAACTCAATTCGGGAAATTAGAAGAATTTCATCAAAAATGAAAAAGTGGAAATGAAACTATTAACTCTAATACCTAATTCAATCTAAAATTACTTATCTAAAAATTTTCCATCTTCAAACGAACTTAAAATTTTTAACCAGCCAATACATTTATTTCAACCTAATATTCCTGAGATGAAGAAAACACGTTTTTCCTTTATTATTTCTTCCGATTCCATTTTTTTTCTCACTCAATATAGCGGGCATTCTGGAGTTGACCGGACTTTCATTCCAATTTTTTTGGATTTCTAAGCATTAGAAGTAATTATGTCTAGGCAGGACTGATATTCTCAATCTGTCCATTAGAAATGTTTATCTTAGAAAAGATAAACATATGTAATGGACAGAATGAAATTATCGGTGAAATTTCTATTTCACCGAGATATGGATATCAAGGATAAAAGGATCAAATCCTAAATTGAAGAATGAGATTCAATAGACAATTTCAGAAAAAAGAATTTATTGAAAATTTCAAATGAAAAACTATATACAGTAGAAAAAATTATACAAATATATACAGAAATATTAAAAAGACAAATTTAAATTAATTTAACAATTGTTCATATAATTGGTCATAATTTATGGAAGCACTATTTGTTATTAACCAATCTGCCATTGATTCTATCGTTTCATCATTATAGCATTTTTTTGCACGATTTGGTAAGGTGTGGTAGAAATAATGTTTTCTGGGTAGAATAACATTTCCTTGTCTCAAAGACACATCATATTGGTTAAATTTGATTACCGGAAATCCATTTTTCATCTGGAATACCGGAAATTCAAGCATTTTTTTGAAAAGGTATGCCCTTTGCAAACATAAATTCAAATGTTCTTTAGCCAGTTCTTCGCCTTTTCTTCTTTCATCTTCATCCTCAGGGCAATTCACACACAAAATACCCAAATTATTGTCTAGTTGATTATTTTCCTTATTATCGTTCTTCTTGATATTAACAATTTCATTCAATTCTTCAACTGAAAGTTTTCTTATATTGCTAATAAGGTTTTTGAGATGTAATGTTCTTCTCATATTGTTCGAATAATTTTTCAGTTTTGCCAATCTTTTTTTCAATATCACCTTGTTATCCATTTTGTTATATTCCCACTTTTTTCAATTTAAAGAAAATATGAAACTATTTTCGTGGCAAATGATCAATGCACAGCCTACTTGATTGAAGTAACTTGAACGTGTGTAAGCACTCTCTACAGGTGGGACCATAGTGCGAGAAAGCATCGAGTAGAATCACAGGAATTCTTCTTCTTCCTCTGTAAGCCTTAACATAACTAAACTAACTGAAGTTATTGCTGAATTGAAATTTGTTTATATACCTTTTCACAAAGGGTCTTCAGAGAAAGTCCATTAAGTACCTATTTATCAATTCTAATGGGTGGTGATTTAAAATTTTTTTCTCAGATGAATGATATGGATTTGAATCATTTTTAATGTTAGCTACAAAATTTCGAGGAAATTTTGAAATTATGATGTGCAACTTACTTTTAGATATTTTGATAAGTTTCATATACACAGCGACGAATTTACCAGCCCGCTGAATATGCTGAAGCCTTGTGCGGTAACTTTTGAAGGTCGACATATAACATATAACAGAATGAGATTATTAACTTTTTATTTTGACTTGAGAAATTAATAAAAAATATTTATACACACACAAAGTACGAATTTGGAGAAAAGATTTCGTAAGGAAATTTATTGTAATGCTTATAGAAATGTTACCTTCTGAAATGTTAGACGTCGTGACTAGTGCGCATAACCGTTATAAAATTTCGACTTTTTAATATCCTAATGACTTTTCTCAGGGTTCCAGAACTCAATTCGGGAAATTAGAAGAATTTCATCAAAAATGAAAAAGTGGAAATGAAACTATTAACTCTAATAACTAATTAAATCTAAAATTACTTATCTAAAAATTTTCCATCTTCAAACGAACTTAAAATTTTTAACCAGCCAATACATTTATTTCAACCTAATATTCCTGAGATGAAAAAAACACGTTTTTCCTTTATTATTTCTTCCGATTCAATTTTTTTTCTCACTCAATATAGCGGGCATTCTGGAGTTGACCGGACTTTCATTCCAATTTTTTTGGATTTCTAAGCATTAGAAGTAATTATGTCTAGGCAGGACTGATATTCTCAATCTGTCCATTAGAAATGTTTATCTTAGAAAAGATAAACATATGTAATGGACAGAATGAAAATATCGGTGAAATTTCTATTTCACCGATATATGGATATCAAGGATAAAAGGATCAAATCCTAAATTGAAGAATAAGATTCAATAGACAATTTCAGAAAGAAGAATTTATTGAAAATTTCAAATGAAAAACTATATACAGTAGAAAAAATTATACAAATATATACAGAAATATTATAAAGACAAATTTATATTAATTTAACAATTGTTCATATAATTGGTCATAATTTATGGAAGCACTATTTGTTATTAACCAATCTGCCATTGATTCTATCGTTTCATCATTATAGCATTTTTTTGCACGATTTGGTAAGGTGTGGTAGAAATAATGTTTTCTGGGTAGAATAACATTTCCTTGTCTCAAAGACACATCATATTGGTTAAATTTGATTACCGGAAATCCATTTTTCATCTGGAATACCGGAAATTCAAGCTTTTTTTTGAAAAGGTATGCCCTTTGCAAACATAAATCCAAATGTTCTTTAGCCAGTTCTTCGCCTTTTCTTCTTTCATCTTCATCCTCAGGGCAATTCACACACAATATACCCAAATTATTGTCTAGTTGATTATTTTCCTTATTATCGTTCTTCTTGATATTAACAATTTCATTCAATTCTTCAACTGAAAGTTTTCTTATATTGCTAATAAGGTTTTTGAGATGTAATGTTCTTCTCATATTGTTCGAATAATTCTTCAGTTTTGCCAATCTTTTTTTCAATATCACCTTGTTATCCATTTTGTTATATTCCCACTTTTTTCAATTTAAAAAAAATATGAAACTATTTTCGTGGCAAATAATCAATGCACAGCCTACTTGATTGAAGTAACTTGAACGTGTGTAAGCACTCTCTACAGGTGGGACCATAGTGCGAGAAAGCATCGAGTAGAATCACAGGAATTCTTCTTCTTCCTCTGTAAGCCTCAACATAACTAAACTAACTGAAGTTATTGCTGAATTGAAATTTGTTTATATACCTTTTCACAAAGGGTCTTCAGAGAAAGTCCATTAAGTACCTATTTATCAATTCTAATGGGTGGTGATTAAAAATTTTTTTCTCAGAAGAATGATATGGATTTGAATCATTTTTAATGTTAGCTACAAAATTTCGAGGAAATTTTGAAATTATGATGTGCAACTTACTTTTAGATATTTTGATAAGTTTCATATACACAGCGACGAATTTACCAGCCTGCTGATTATGCTGAAGCCTTGTGCGGTAACTTTTGAAGGTCGACATATAACATATAACAGAATGAGATTATTAACTTTTTATTTTGACTTGAGAAATTAATAAAAAATATTTATACACACACAAAGTACGAATTTGGAGAAAAGATTTCGTAAGGAAATTTATTGTAATGCTTATAGAAATGTTACCTTCTGAAATGTTAGACGTCGTGACTAGTGCGCATAACCGTTATAAAATTTCGACTTTTTAATATCCTAATGACTTTTCTCAGGGTTCCAGAACTCAATTCGGGAAATTAGAAGAATTTCATCAAAAATGAAAAAGTGGAAATGAAACTATTAACTCTAATAACTAATTAAATCTAAAATTACTTATCTAAAAATTTTCCATCTTCAAACGAACTTAAAATTTTTAACCAGCCAATACATTTATTTCAACCTAATATTCCTGAGATGAAAAAAACACGTTTTTCCTTTATTATTTCTTCCGATTCCATTTTTTTTCTCACTCAATATAGCGGGCATTCTGGAGTTGACCGGACTTTCATTCCAATTTTTTTGGATTTCTAAGCATTAGAAGTAATTATGTCTAGGCAGGACTGATATTCTCAATCTGTCCATTAGAAATGTTTATCTTAGAAAAGATAAACATATGTAATGGACAGAATGAAAATATCGGTGAAATTTCTATTTCACCGAGATATGGATATCAAGGATAAAAGGATCAAATCCTAAATTGAAGAATAAGATTCAATAGACAATTTCAGAAAGAAGAATTTATTGAAAATTTCAAATGAAAAACTATATACAGTAGAAAAAATTATACAAATAAATACAGAAATATTATAAAAACAAATTTAAATTAATTTAACAATTGGTCATATAATTGGTCATAATTTATGGAAGCACTATTTGTTATTAACCAATCTGCCATTGATTCTATCGTTTCATCATTATAGCATTTTTTTGCACGATTTGGTAAGGTGTGGTAGAAATAATGTTTTCTGGGTAGAATAACATTTCCTTGTCTCAAAGACACATCATATTGGTTAAATTTGATTACCGGAAATCCATTTTTCATCTGGAATACCGGAAATTCAAGCATTTTTTTGAAAAGGTATGCCCTTTGCAAACATAAATCCAAATGTTCTTTAGCCAGTTCTTCGCCTTTTCTTCTTTCATCTTCATCCTCAGGGCAATTCACACACAAAATACCCAAATTATTGTCTAGTTGATTATTTTCCTTATTATCGTTCTTCTTGATATTAACAATTTCATTCAATTCTTCAACTGAAAGTTTTCTTATATTGCTAATAAGGTTTTTGAGATGTAATGTTCTTCTCATATTGTTCGAATAATTTTTCAGTTTTGCCAATCTTTTTTTCAATATCACCTTGTTATCCATTTTGTTATATTCCCACTTTTTTCAATTTAAAGAAAATATGAAACTATTTTCGTGGCAAATAATCAATGCACAGCCTACTTGATTGAAGTAACTTGAACGTGTGTAAGCACTCTCTACAGGTGGGACCATAGTGCGAGAAAGCATCGAGTAGAATCACAGGAATTCTTCTTCTTCCTCTGTAAGCCTTAACATAACTAAACTAACTGAAGTTATTGCTGAATTAAAATTTGTTTATATACCTTTTCACAAAGGGTCTTCAGAGAAAATCCATTAAGTACCTATTTATCAATTCTAATGGGTGGTGATTACAAATTTTTTTCTCAGAAGAATGATATGGATTTGAATCATTTTTAATGTTAGCTACAAAATTTCGAGGAAATTTTGAAATTATGATGTGCAACTTACTTTTAGATATTTTGATAAGTTTCATATACACAGCGACGAATTTACCAGCCTGCTGAATATGCTGAAGCCTTGTGCGGTAACTTTTGAAGGTCGACATATAACATATAACAGAATGAGATTATTAACTTTTTATTTTAACTTGAGAAATAAATAAAAAATATTTATACACACACAAAGTACGAATTTGGAGAAAAGATTTCGTAAGGAAATTTATTGTAATGCTTATAGAAATGTTACCTTCTGAAATGTTAGACGTCGTGACTAGTGCGCATAACCGTTATAAAATTTCGACTTTTTAATATCCTAATGACTTTTCTCAGGGTTCCAGAACTCAATTCGGGAAATTAGAAGAATTTCATCAAAAATGAAAAAGTGGAAATGAAACTATTAACTCTAATACCTAATTAAATCTAAAATTACTTATCTAAAAATTTTCCATCTTCAAACGAACTTAAAATTTTTAACCAGCCAATACATTTATTTCAACCTAATATTCCTGAGATGAAAAAAACACGTTTTTCCTTTATTATTTCTTCCGATTCCATTTTTTTTCTCACTCAATATAGCGGGCATTCTGGAGTTGACCGGACTTTCATTCCAATTTTTTTGGATTTCTAAGCATTAGAAGTAATTATGTCTAGGCAGGACTGATATTCTCAATCTGTCCATTAGAAATGTTTATCTTAGAAAAGATAAACATATGTAATGGACAGAATGAAAATATCGGTGAAATTTCTATTTCACCGAGATATGGATATCAAGGATAAAAGGATCAAATCCTAAATTGAAGAATGAGATTCAATAGACAATTTCAGAAAAAAGAATTTATTGAAAATTTCAAATGAAAAACTATATACAGTAGAAAAAATTATACAAATATATACAGAAATATTAAAAAGACAAATTTAAATTAATTTAACAATTGTTCATATAATTGGTCATAATTTATGGAAGCACTATTTGTTATTAACCAATCTGCCATTGATTCTATCGTTTCATCATTATAGCATTTTTTTGCACGATTTGGTAAGGTGTGGTAGAAATAATGTTTTCTGGGTAGAATAACATTTCCTTGTCTCAAAGACACATCATATTGGTTAAATTTGATTACCGGAAATCCATTTTTCATCTGGAATACCGGAAATTCAAGCATTTTTTTGAAAAGGTATGCCCTTTGCAAACATAAATTCAAATGTTCTTTAGCCAGTTCTTCGCCTTTTCTTCTTTCATCTTCATCCTCAGGGCAATTCACACACAAAATACCCAAATTATTGTCTAGTTGATTATTTTCCTTATTATCGTTCTTCTTGATATTAACAATTTCATTCAATTCTTCAACTGAAAGTTTTCTTATATTGCTAATAAGGTTTTTGAGATGTAATGTTCTTCTCATATTGTTCGAATAATTTTTCAGTTTTGCCAATCTTTTTTTCAATATCACCTTGTTATCCATTTTGTTATATTCCCACTTTTTTCAATTTAAAAAAAATATGAAACTATTTTCGTGGCAAATAATCAATGCACAGCCTACTTGATTGAAGTAACTTGAACGTGTGTAAGCACTCTCTACAGGTGGGACCATAGTGCGAGAAAGCATCGAGTAGAATCACAGGAATTCTTCTTCTTCCTCTGTAAGCCTCAACATAACTAAACTAACTGAAGTTATTGCTGAATTGAAATTTGTTTATATACCTTTTCACAAAGGGTCTTCAGAGAAAGTCCATTAAGTACCTATTTATCAATTCTAATGGGTGGTGATTAAAAATTTTTTTCTCAGAAGAATGATATGGATTTGAATCATTTTTAATGTTAGCTACAAAATTTCGAGGAAATTTTGAAATTATGATGTGCAACTTACTTTTAGATATTTTGATAAGTTTCATATACACAGCGACGAATTTACCAGCCTGCTGATTATGCTGAAGCCTTGTGCGGTAACTTTTGAAGGTCGACATATAACATATAACAGAATGAGATTATCAACTTTTTATTTTGACTTGAGAAATTAATAAAAAATATTTATACACACACAAAGTACGAATTTGGAGAAAAGATTTTGTAAGGAAATTTATTGTAATGCTTATAGAAATGTTACCTTCTGAAATGTTAGACGTCGTGACTAGTGCGCATAACCGTTATAAAATTTCGACTTTTTAATATCCTAATGACTTTTCTCAGGGTTCCAGAACTCAATTCGGGAAATTAGAAGAATTTCATCAAAAATGAAAAAGTGGAAATGAAACTATTAACTCTAATAACTAATTAAATCTAAAATTACTTATCTAAAAATTTTCCATCTTCAAACGAACTTAAAATTTTTAACCAGCCAATACATTTATTTCAACCTAATATTCCTGAGATGAAAAAAACACGTTTTTCCTTTATTATTTCTTCCGATTCCATTTTTTTTCTCACTCAATATAGCGGGCATTCTGGAGTTGACCGGACTTTCATTCCAATTTTTTTGGATTTCTAAGCATTAGAAGTAATTATGTCTAGGCAGGACTGATATTCTCAATCTGTCCATTAGAAATGTTTATCTTAGAAAAGATAAACATATGTAATGGACAGAATGAAAATATCGGTGAAATTTCTATTTCACCGAGATATGGATATCAAGGATAAAAGGATCAAATCCTAAATTGAAGAATAAGATTCAATAGACAATTTCAGAAAGAAGAATTTATTGAAAATTTCAAATGAAAAACTATATACAGTAGAAAAAATTATACAAATATATACAGAAATATTAAAAAGACAAATTTAAATTAATTTAACAATTGTTCATATAATTGGTCATAATTTATGGAAGCACTATTTGTTATTAACCAATCTGCCATTGATTCTATCGTTTCATCATTATAGCATTTTTTTGCACGATTTGGTAAGGTGTGGTAGAAATAATGTTTTCTGGGTAGAATAACATTTCCTTGTCTCAAAGACACATCATATTGGTTAAATTTGATTACCGGAAATCCATTTTTCATCTGGAATACCGGAAATTCAAGCTTTTTTTTGAAAAGGTATGCCCTTTGCAAACATAAATCCAAATGTTCTTTAGCCAGTTCTTCGCCTTTTCTTCTTTCATCTTCATCCTCAGGGCAATTCACACACAAAATACCCAAATTATTGTCTAGTTGATTATTTTCCTTATTATCGTTCTTCTTGATATTAACAATTTCATTCAATTCTTCAACTGAAAGTTTTCTTATATTGCTAATAAGGTTTTTGAGATGTAATGTTCTTCTCATATTGTTCGAATAATTCTTCAGTTTTGCCAATCTTTTTTTCAATATCACCTTGTTATCCATTTTGTTATATTCCCACTTTTTTCAATTTAAAAAAAATATGAAACTATTTTCGTGGCAAATAATCAATGCACAGCCTACTTGATTGAAGTAACTTGAACGTGTGTAAGCACTCTCTACAGGTGGGACCATAGTGCGAGAAAGCATCGAGTAGAATCACAGGAATTCTTCTTCTTCCTCTGTAAGCCTCAACATAACTAAACTAACTGAAGTTATTGCTGAATTGAAATTTGTTTATATACCTTTTCACAAAGGGTCTTCAGAGAAAGTCCATTAAGTACCTATTTATCAATTCTAATGGGTGGTGATTAAAAATTTTTTTCTCAGAAGAATGATATGGATTTGAATCATTTTTAATGTTAGCTACAAAATTTCGAGGAAATTTTGAAATTATGATGTGCAACTTACTTTTAGATATTTTGATAAGTTTCATATACACAGCGACGAATTTACCAGCCTGCTGATTATGCTGAAGCCTTGTGCGGTAACTTTTGAAGGTCGACATATAACATATAACAGAATGAGATTATTAACTTTTTATTTTGACTTGAAAAATTAATAAAAAATATTTATACACACACAAAGTACGAATTTGGAGAAAAGATTTCGTAAGGAAATTTATTGTAATGCTTATAGAAATGTTACCTTCTGAAATGTTAGACGTCGTGACTAGTGCGCATAACCGTTATAAAATTTCGACTTTTTAATATCCTAATGACTTTTCTCAGGGTTCCAGAACTCAATTCGGGAAATTAGAAGAATTTCATCAAAAATGAAAAAGTGGAAATGAAACTATTAACTCTAATAACTAATTAAATCTAAAATTACTTATCTAAAAATTTTCCATCTTCAAACGAACTTAAAATTTTTAACCAGCCAATACATTTATTTCAACCTAATATTCCTGAGATGAAAAAAACACGTTTTTCCTTTATTATTTCTTCCGATTCCATTTTTTTTCTCACTCAATATAGCGGGCATTCTGGAGTTGACCGGACTTTCATTCCAATTTTTTTGGATTTCTAAGCATTAGAAGTAATTATGTCTAGGCAGGACTGATATTCTCAATCTGTCCATTAGAAATGTTTATCTTAGAAAAGATAAACATATGTAATGGACAGAATGAAAATATCGGTGAAATTTCTATTTCACCGAGATATGGATATCAAGGATAAAAGGATCAAATCCTAAATTGAAGAATAAGATTCAATAGACAATTTCAGAAAGAAGAATTTATTGAAAATTTCAAATGAAAAACTATATACAGTAGAAAAAATTATACAAATATATACAGAAATATTAAAAAGACAAATTTAAATTAATTTAACAATTGTTCATATAATTGGTCATAATTTATGGAAGCACTATTTGTTATTAACCAATCTGCCATTGATTCTATCGTTTCATCATTATAGCATTTTTTTGCACGATTTGGTAAGGTGTGGTAGAAATAATGTTTTCTGGGTAGAATAACATTTCCTTGTCTCAAAGACACATCATATTGGTTAAATTTGATTACCGGAAATCCATTTTTCATCTGGAATACCGGAAATTCAAGCATTTTTTTGAAAAGGTATGCCCTTTGCAAACATAAATCCAAATGTTCTTTAGCCAGTTCTTCGCCTTTTCTTCTTTCATCTTCATCCTCAGGGCAATTCACACACAAAATACCCAAATTATTGTCTAGTTGATTATTTTCCTTATTATCGTTCTTCTTGATATTAACAATTTCATTCAATTCTTCAACGGAAAGTTTTCTTATATTGCTAATAAGGTTTTTGAGATGTAATGTTCTTCTCATATTGTTCGAATAATTCTTCAGTTTTGCCAATCTTTTTTTCAATATCACCTTGTTATCCATTTTGTTATATTCCCACTTTTTTCAATTTAAAAAAAAATATGAAACTATTTTCGTGGCAAATAATCAATGCACAGCCTACTTGATTGAAGTAACTTGAACGTGTGTAAGCACTCTCTACAGGTGGGACCATAGTGCGAGAAAGCATCGAGTAGAATCACAGGAATTCTTCTTCTTCCTCTGTAAGCCTTAACATAACTAAACTAACTGAAGTTATTGCTGAATTGAAATTTGTTTATATACCTTTTCACAAAGGGTCTTCAGAGAAAGTCCATTAAGTACCTATTTATCAATTCTAATGGGTGGTGATTAAAAATTTTTTTCTCAGAAGAATGATATGGATTTGAATCATTTTTAATGTTAGCTACAAAATTTCGAGGAAATTTTGAAATTATGATGTGCAACTTACTTTTAGATATTTTGATAAGTTTCATATACACAGCGACGAATTTACCAGCCTGCTGATTATGCTGAAGCCTTGTGCGGTAACTTTTGAAGGTCGACATATAACATATAACAGAATGAGATTATTAACTTTTTATTTTGACTTGAGAAATTAATAAAAAATATTTATACACACACAAAGTACGAATTTGGAGAAAAGATTTCGTAAGGAAATTTATTGTAATGCTTATAGAAATGTTACCTTCTGAAATGTTAGACGTCGTGACTAGTGCGCATAACCGTTATAAAATTTCGACTTTTTAATATCCTAATGACTTTTCTCAGGGTTCCAGAACTCAATTCGGGAAATTAGAAGAATTTCATCAAAAATGAAAAAGTGGAAATGAAACTATTAACTCTAATAACTAATTAAATCTAAAATTACTTATCTAAAAATTTTCCATCTTCAAACGAACTTAAAATTTTTAACCAGCCAATACATTTATTTCAACCTAATATTCCTGAGATGAAAAAAACACGTTTTTCCTTTATTATTTCTTCCGATTCCATTTTTTTTCTCACTCAATATAGCGGGCATTCTGGAGTTGACCGGACTTTCATTCCAATTTTTTTGGATTTCTAAGCATTAGAAGTAATTATGTCTAGGCAGGACTGATATTCTCAATCTGTCCATTAGAAATGTTTATCTTAGAAAAGATAAACATATGTAATGGACAGAATGAAAATATCGGTGAAATTTCTATTTCACCGAGATATGGATATCAAGGATAAAAGGATCAAATCCTAAATTGAAGAATAAGATTCAATAGACAATTTCAGAAAGAAGAATTTATTGAAAATTTCAAATGAAAAACTATATACAGTAGAAAAAATTATACAAATATATACAGAAATATTAAAAAGACAAATTTAAATTAATTTAACAATTGTTCATATAATTGGTCATAATTTATGGAAGCACTATTTGTTATTAACCAATCTGCCATTGATTCTATCGTTTCATCATTATAGCATTTTTTTGCACGATTTGGTAAGGTGTGGTAGAAATAATGTTTTCTGGGTAGAATAACATTTCCTTGTCTCAAAGACACATCATATTGGTTAAATTTGATTACCGGAAATCCATTTTTCATCTGGAATACCGGAAATTCAAGCTTTTTTTTGAAAAGGTATGCCCTTTGCAAACATAAATCCAAATGTTCTTTAGCCAGTTCTTCGCCTTTTCTTCTTTCATCTTCATCCTCAGGGCAATTCACACACAAAATACCCAAATTATTGTCTAGTTGATTATTTTCCTTATTATCGTTCTTCTTGATATTAACAATTTCATTCAATTCTTCAACTGAAAGTTTTCTTATATTGCTAATAAGGTTTTTGAGATGTAATGTTCTTCTCATATTGTTCGAATAATTCTTCAGTTTTGCCAATCTTTTTTTCAATATCACCTTGTTATCCATTTTGTTATATTCCCACTTTTTTCAATTTAAAAAAAATATGAAACTATTTTCGTGGCAAATAATCAATGCACAGCCTACTTGATTGAAGTAACTTGAACGTGTGTAAGCACTCTCTACAGGTGGGACCATAGTGCGAGAAAGCATCGAGTAGAATCACAGGAATTCTTCTTCTTCCTCTGTAAGCCTCAACATAACTAAACTAACTGAAGTTATTGCTGAATTGAAATTTGTTTATATACCTTTTCACAAAGGGTCTTCAGAGAAAGTCCATTAAGTACCTATTTATCAATTCTAATGGGTGGTGATTAAAAATTTTTTTCTCAGAAGAATGATATGGATTTGAATCATTTTTAATGTTAGCTACAAAATTTCGAGGAAATTTTGAAATTATGATGTGCAACTTACTTTTAGATATTTTGATAAGTTTCATATACACAGCGACGAATTTACCAGCCTGCTGATTATGCTGAAGCCTTGTGCGGTAACTTTTGAAGGTCGACATATAACATATAACAGAATGAGATTATTAACTTTTTATTTTGACTTGAGAAATTAATAAAAAATATTTATACACACACAAAGTACGAATTTGGAGAAAAGATTTCGTAAGGAAATTTATTGTAATGCTTATAGAAATGTTACCTTCTGAAATGTTAGACGTCGTGACTAGTGCGCATAACCGTTATAAAATTTCGACTTTTTAATATCCTAATGACTTTTCTCAGGGTTCCAGAACTCAATTCGGGAAATTAGAAGAATTTCATCAAAAATGAAAAAGTGGAAATGAAACTATTAACTCTAATAACTAATTAAATCTAAAATTACTTATCTAAAAATTTTCCATCTTCAAACGAACTTAAAATTTTTAACCAGCCAATACATTTATTTCAACCTAATATTCCTGAGATGAAAAAAACACGTTTTTCCTTTATTATTTCTTCCGATTCCATTTTTTTTCTCACTCAATATAGCGGGCATTCTGGAGTTGACCGGACTTTCATTCCAATTTTTTTGGATTTCTAAGCATTAGAAGTAATTATGTCTAGGCAGGACTGATATTCTCAATCTGTCCATTAGAAATGTTTATCTTAGAAAAGATAAACATATGTAATGGACAGAATGAAAATATCGGTGAAATTTCTATTTCACCGAGATATGGATATCAAGGATAAAAGGATCAAATCCTAAATTGAAGAATAAGATTCAATAGACAATTTCAGAAAGAAGAATTTATTGAAAATTTCAAATGAAAAACTATATACAGTAGAAAAAATTATACAAATATATACAGAAATATTATAAAGACAAATTTAAATTAATTTAACAATTGTTCATATAATTGGTCATAATTTATGGAAGCACTATTTGTTATTAACCAATCTGCCATTGATTCTATCGTTTCATCATTATAGCATTTTTTTGCACGATTTGGTAAGGTGTGGTAGAAATAATGTTTTCTGGGTAGAATAACATTTCCTTGTCTCAAAGACACATCATATTGGTTAAATTTGATTACCGGAAATCCATTTTTCATCTGGAATACCGGAAATTCAAGCTTTTTTTTGAAAAGGTATGCCCTTTGCAAACATAAATCCAAATGTTCTTTAGCCAGTTCTTCGCCTTTTCTTCTTTCATCTTCATCCTCAGGGCAATTCACACACAAAATACCCAAATTATTGTCTAGTTGATTATTTTCCTTATTATCGTTCTTCTTGATATTAACAATTTCATTCAATTCTTCAACTGAAAGTTTTCTTATATTGCTAATAAGGTTTTTGAGATGTAATGTTCTTCTCATATTGTTCGAATAATTCTTCAGTTTTGCCAATCTTTTTTTCAATATCACCTTGTTATCCATTTTGTTATATTCCCACTTTTTTCAATTTAAAAAAAATATGAAACTATTTTCGTGGCAAATAATCAATGCACAGCCTACTTGATTGAAGTAACTTGAACGTGTGTAAGCACTCTCTACAGGTGGGACCATAGTGCGAGAAAGCATCGAGTAGAATCACAGGAATTCTTCTTCTTCCTCTGTAAGCCTCAACATAACTAAACTAACTGAAGTTATTGCTGAATTGAAATTTGTTTATATACCTTTTCACAAAGGGTCTTCAGAGAAAGTCCATTAAGTACCTATTTATCAATTCTAATGGGTGGTGATTAAAAATTTTTTTCTCAGAAGAATGATATGGATTTGAATCATTTTTAATGTTAGCTACAAAATTTCGAGGAAATTTTGAAATTATGATGTGCAACTTACTTTTAGATATTTTGATAAGTTTCATATACACAGCGACGAATTTACCAGCCTGCTGATTATGCTGAAGCCTTGTGCGGTAACTTTTGAAGGTCGACATATAACATATAACAGAATGAGATTATTAACTTTTTATTTTGACTTGAGAAATTAATAAAAAATATTTATACACACACAAAGTACGAATTTGGAGAAAAGATTTCGTAAGGAAATTTATTGTAATGCTTATAGAAATGTTACCTTCTGAAATGTTAGACGTCGTGACTAGTGCGCATAACCGTTATAAAATTTCGACTTTTTAATATCCTAATGACTTTTCTCAGGGTTCCAGAACTCAATTCGGGAAATTAGAAGAATTTCATCAAAAATGAAAAAGTGGAAATGAAACTATTAACTCTAATAACTAATTAAATCTAAAATTACTTATCTAAAAATTTTCCATCTTCAAACGAACTTAAAATTTTTAACCAGCCAATACATTTATTTCAACCTAATATTCCTGAGATGAAAAAAACACGTTTTTCCTTTATTATTTCTTCCGATTCCATTTTTTTTCTCACTCAATATAGCGGGCATTCTGGAGTTGACCGGACTTTCATTCCAATTTTTTTGGATTTCTAAGCATTAGAAGTAATTATGTCTAGGCAGGACTGATATTCTCAATCTGTCCATTAGAAATGTTTATCTTAGAAAAGATAAACATATGTAATGGACAGAATGAAAATATCGGTGAAATTTCTATTTCACCGAGATATGGATATCAAGGATAAAAGGATCAAATCCTAAATTGAAGAATAAGATTCAATAGACAATTTCAGAAAGAAGAATTTATTGAAAATTTCAAATGAAAAACTATATACAGTAGAAAAAATTATACAAATATATACAGAAATATTAAAAAGACAAATTTAAATTAATTTAACAATTGTTCATATAATTGGTCATAATTTATGGAAGCACTATTTGTTATTAACCAATCTGCCATTGATTCTATCGTTTCATCATTATAGCATTTTTTTGCACGATTTGGTAAGGTGTGGTAGAAATAATGTTTTCTGGGTAGAATAACATTTCCTTGTCTCAAAGACACATCATATTGGTTAAATTTGATTACCGGAAATCCATTTTTCATCTGGAATACCGGAAATTCAAGCTTTTTTTTGAAAAGGTATGCCCTTTGCAAACATAAATCCAAATGTTCTTTAGCCAGTTCTTCGCCTTTTCTTCTTTCATCTTCATCCTCAGGGCAATTCACACACAAAATACCCAAATTATTGTCTAGTTGATTATTTTCCTTATTATCGTTCTTCTTGATATTAACAATTTCATTCAATTCTTCAACTGAAAGTTTTCTTATATTGCTAATAAGGTTTTTGAGATGTAATGTTCTTCTCATATTGTTCGAATAATTCTTCAGTTTTGCCAATCTTTTTTTCAATATCACCTTGTTATCCATTTTGTTATATTCCCACTTTTTTCAATTTAAAAAAAATATGAAACTATTTTCGTGGCAAATAATCAATGCACAGCCTACTTGATTGAAGTAACTTGAACGTGTGTAAGCACTCTCTACAGGTGGGACCATAGTGCGAGAAAGCATCGAGTAGAATCACAGGAATTCTTCTTCTTCCTCTGTAAGCCTCAACATAACTAAACTAACTGAAGTTATTGCTGAATTGAAATTTGTTTATATACCTTTTCACAAAGGGTCTTCAGAGAAAGTCCATTAAGTACCTATTTATCAATTCTAATGGGTGGTGATTAAAAATTTTTTTCTCAGAAGAATGATATGGATTTGAATCATTTTTAATGTTAGCTACAAAATTTCGAGGAAATTTTGAAATTATGATGTGCAACTTACTTTTAGATATTTTGATAAGTTTCATATACACAGCGACGAATTTACCAGCCTGCTGATTATGCTGAAGCCTTGTGCGGTAACTTTTGAAGGTCGACATATAACATATAACAGAATGAGATTATTAACTTTTTATTTTGACTTGAGAAATTAATAAAAAATATTTATACACACACAAAGTACGAATTTGGAGAAAAGATTTCGTAAGGAAATTTATTGTAATGCTTATAGAAATGTTACCTTCTGAAATGTTAGACGTCGTGACTAGTGCGCATAACCGTTATAAAATTTCGACTTTTTAATATCCTAATGACTTTTCTCAGGGTTCCAGAACTCAATTCGGGAAATTAGAAGAATTTCATCAAAAATGAAAAAGTGGAAATGAAACTATTAACTCTAATAACTAATTAAATCTAAAATTACTTATCTAAAAATTTTCCATCTCCAAACGAACTTAAAATTTTTAACCAGCCAATACATTTATTTC
Organism: Harmonia axyridis; assembly: GCF_914767665.1. Taxonomy (NCBI): domain Eukaryota; kingdom Metazoa; phylum Arthropoda; class Insecta; order Coleoptera; family Coccinellidae; genus Harmonia; species Harmonia axyridis. Next base: position 28,003,978 of record NC_059504.1, on the reverse strand, counting down.
AACCTAATATTCCTGAGATGAAAAAAACACGTTTTTCCTTTATTATTTCTTCCGATTCCATTTTTTTTCTCACTCAATATAGCGGGCATTCTGGAGTTGACCGGACTTTCATTCCAATTTTTTTGGATTTCTAAGCATTAGAAGTAATTATGTCTAGGCAGGACTGATATTCTCAATCTGTCCATTAGAAATGTTTATCTTAGAAAAGATAAACATATGTAATGGACAGAATGAAAATATCGGTGAAATTTCTATTTCACCGAGATATGGATATCAAGGATAAAAGGATCAAATCCTAAATTGAAGAATAAGATTCAATAGACAATTTCAGAAAGAAGAATTTATTGAAAATTTCAAATGAAAAACTATATACAGTAGAAAAAATTATACAAATATATACAGAAATATTAAAAAGACAAATTTAAATTAATTTAACAATTGTTCATATAATTGGTCATAATTTATGGAAGCACTATTTGTTATTAACCAATCTGCCATTGATTCTATCGTTTCATCATTAAAGCATTTTTTTGCACGATTTGGTAAGGTGTGGTAGAAATAATGTTTTCTGGGTAGAATAACATTTCCTTGTCTCAAAGACACATCATATTGGTTAAATTTGATTACCGGAAATCCATTTTTCATCTGGAATACCGGAAATTCAAGCTTTTTTTTGAAAAGGTATGCCCTTTGCAAACATAAATCCAAATGTTCTTTAGCCAGTTCTTCGCCTTTTCTTCTTTCATCTTCATCCTCAGGGCAATTCACACACAAAATACCCAAATTATTGTCTAGTTGATTATTTTCCTTATTATCGTTCTTCTTGATATTAACAATTTCATTCAATTCTTCAACTGAAAGTTTTCTTATATTGCTAATAAGGTTTTTGAGATGTAATGTTCTTCTCATATTGTTCGAATAATTCTTCAGTTTTGCCAATCTTTTTTTCAATATCACCTTGTTATCCATTTTGTTATATTCCCACTTTTTTCAATTTAAAAAAAATATGAAACTATTTTCGTGGCAAATAATCAATGCACAGCCTACTTGATTGAAGTAACTTGAACGTGTGTAAGCACTCTCTACAGGTGGGACCATAGTGCGAGAAAGCATCGAGTAGAATCACAGGAATTCTTCTTCTTCCTCTGTAAGCCTTAACATAACTAAACTAACTGAAGTTATTGCTGAATTGAAATTTGTTTATATACCTTTTCACAAAGGGTCTTCAGAGAAAGTCCATTAAGTACCTATTTATCAATTCTAATGGGTGGTGATTACAAATTTTTTTCTCAGAAGAATGATATGGATTTGAATCATTTTTAATGTTAGCTACAAAATTTCGAGGAAATTTTGAAATTATGATGTGCAACTTACTTTTAGATATTTTGATAAGTTTCATATACACAGCGACGAATTTACCAGCCTGCTGAATATGCTGAAGCCTTGTGCGGTAACTTTTGAAGGTCGACATATAACATATAACAGAATGAGATTATTAACTTTTAATTTTGACTTGAGAAATTAATGAAAAATATTTATACACACACAAAGTACGAATTTGGAGAAAAGATTTCGTAAGGAAATTTATTGTAATGCTTATAGAAATGTTACCTTCTGAAATGTTAGACGTCGTGACTAGTGCGCATAACCGTTATAAAATTTCGACTTTTTAATATCCTAATGACTTTTCTCAGGGTTCCAGAACTCAATTCGGGAAATTAGAAGAATTTCATCAAAAATGAAAAAGTGGAAATGAAACTATTAACTCTAATACCTAATTAAATCTAAAATTACTTATCTAAAAATTTTCCATCTTCAAACGAACTTAAAATTTTTAACCAGCCAATACATTTATTTCAACCTAATATTCCTGAGATGAAAAAAACACGTTTTTCCTTTATTATTTCTTCCGATTCCATTTTTTTTCTCACTCAATATAGCGGGCATTCTGGAGTTGACCGGACTTTCATTCCAATTTTTTTGGATTTCTAAGCATTAGAAGTAATTATGTCTAGGCAGGACTGATATTCTCAATCTGTCCATTAGAAATGTTTATCTTAGAAAAGATAAACATATGTAATGGACAGAATGAAAATATCGGTGAAATTTCTATTTCACCGAGATATGGATATCAAGGATAAAAGGATCAAATCCTAAATTGAAGAATAAGATTCAATAGACAATTTCAGAAAGAAGAATTTATTGAAAATTTCAAATGAAAAACTATATACAGTAGAAAAAATTATACAAATATATACAGAAATATTAAAAAGACAAATTTAAATTAATTTAACAATTGTTCATATAATTGGTCATAATTTATGGAAGCACTATTTGTTATTAACCAATCTGCCATTGATTCTATCGTTTCATCATTATAGCATTTTTTTGCACGATTTGGTAAGGTGTGGTAGAAATAATGTTTTCTGGGTAGAATAACATTTCCTTGTCTCAAAGACACATCATATTGGTTAAATTTGATTACCGGAAATCCATTTTTCATCTGGAATACCGGAAATTCAAGCTTTTTTTTGAAAAGGTATGCCCTTTGCAAACATAAATCCAAATGTTCTTTAGCCAGTTCTTCGCCTTTTCTTCTTTCATCTTCATCCTCAGGGCAATTCACACACAAAATACCCAAATTATTGTCTAGTTGATTATTTTCCTTATTATCGTTCTTCTTGATATTAACAATTTCATTCAATTCTTCAACTGAAAGTTTTCTTATATTGCTAATAAGGTTTTTGAGATGTAATGTTCTTCTCATATTGTTCGAATAATTCTTCAGTTTTGCCAATCTTTTTTTCAATATCACCTTGTTATCCATTTTGTTATATTCCCACTTTTTTCAATTTAAAAAAAATATGAAACTATTTTCGTGGCAAATAATCAATGCACAGCCTACTTGATTGAAGTAACTTGAACGTGTGTAAGCACTCTCTACAGGTGGGACCATAGTGCGAGAAAGCATCGAGTAGAATCACAGGAATTCTTCTTCTTCCTCTGTAAGCCTTAACATAACTAAACTAACTGAAGTTATTGCTGAATTGAAATTTGTTTATATACCTTTTCACAAAGGGTCTTCAGAGAAAGTCCATTAAGTACCTATTTATCAATTCTAATGGGTGGTGATTACAAATTTTTTTCTCAGAAGAATGATATGGATTTGAATCATTTTTAATGTTAGCTACAAAATTTCGAGGAAATTTTGAAATTATGATGTGCAACTTACTTTTAGATATTTTGATAAGTTTCATATACACAGCGACGAATTTACCAGCCTGCTGAATATGCTGAAGCCTTGTGCGGTAACTTTTGAAGGTCGACATATAACATATAACAGAATGAGATTATTAACTTTTTATTTTGACTTGAGAAATTAATGAAAAATATTTATACACACACAAAGTACGAATTTGGAGAAAAGATTTCGTAAGGAAATTTATTGTAATGCTTATAGAAATGTTACCTTCTGAAATGTTAGACGTCGTGACTAGTGCGCATAACCGTTATAAAATTTCGACTTTTTAATATCCTAATGACTTTTCTCAGGGTTCCAGAACTCAATTCGGGAAATTAGAAGAATTTCATCAAAAATGAAAAAGTGGAAATGAAACTATTAACTCTAATACCTAATTAAATCTAAAATTACTTATCTAAAAATTTTCCATCTTCAAACGAACTTAAAATTTTTAACCAGCCAATACATTTATTTCAACCTAATATTCCTGAGATGAAAAAAACACGTTTTTCCTTTATTATTTCTTCCGATTCCATTTTTTTTCTCACTCAATATAGCGGGCATTCTGGAGTTGACCGGACTTTCATTCCAATTTTTTTGGATTTCTAAGCATTAGAAGTAATTATGTCTAGGCAGGACTGATATTCTCAATCTGTCCATTAGAAATGTTTATCTTAGAAAAGATAAACATATGTAATGGACAGAATGCAAATATCGGTGAAATTTCTATTTCACCGAGATATGGATATCAAGGATAAAAGGATCAAATCCTAAATTGAAGAATAAGATTCAATAGACAATTTCAGAAAGAAGAATTTATTGAAAATTTCAAATGAAAAACTATATACAGTAGAAAAAATTATACAAATATATACAGAAATATTATAAAGACAAATTTAAATTAATTTAACAATTGTTCATATAATTGGTCATAATTTATGGAAGCACTATTTGTTATTAACCAATCTGCCATTGATTCTATCGTTTCATCATTATAGCATTTTTTTGCACGATTTGGTAAGGTGTGGTAGAAATAATGTTTTCTGGGTAGAATAACATTTCCTTGTCTCAAAGACACATCATATTGGTTAAATTTGATTACCGGAAATCCATTTTTCATCTGGAATACCGGAAATTCAAGCATTTTTTTGAAAAGGTATGCCGTTTGCAAACATAAATCCAAATGTTCTTTAGCCAGTTCTTCGCCTTTTCTTCTTTCATCTTCATCCTCAGGGCAATTCACACACAAAATACCCAAATTATTGTCTAGTTGATTATTTTCCTTATTATCGTTCTTCTTGATATTAACAATTTCATTCAATTCTTCAACTGAAAGTTTTCTTATATTGCTAATAAGGTTTTTGAGATGTAATGTTCTTCTCATATTGTTCGAATAATTCTTCAGTTTTGCCAATCTTTTTTTCAATATCACCTTGTTATCCATTTTGTTATATTCCCACTTTTTTCAATTTAAAAAAAATATGAAACTATTTTCGTGGCAAATAATCAATGCACAGCCTACTTGATTGAAGTAACTTGAACGTGTGTAAGCACTCTCTACAGGTGGGACCATAGTGCGAGAAAGCATCGAGTAGAATCACAGGAATTCTTCTTCTTCCTCTGTAAGCCTCAACATAACTAAACTAACTGAAGTTATTGCTGAATTGAAATTTGTTTATATACCTTTTCACAAAGGGTCTTCAGAGAAAGTCCATTAAGTACCTATTTATCAATTCTAATGGGTGGTGATTAAAAATTTTTTCTCAGAAGAATGATATGGATTTGAATCATTTTTAATGTTAGCTACAAAATTTCGAGGAAATTTTGAAATTATGATGTGCAACTTACTTTTAGATATTTTGATAAGTTTCATATACACAGCGACGAATTTACCAGCCCGCTGAATATGCTGAAGCCTTGTGCGGTAACTTTTGAAGGTCGACATATAACATATAACAGAATGAGATTATTAACTTTTTATTTTGACTTGAGAAATGAATAAAAAATATTTATACACACACAAAGTACGAATTTGGAGAAAAGATTTCGTAAGGAAATTTATTGTAATGCTTATAGAAATGTTACCTTCTGAAATGTTAGACGTCGTGACTAGTGCGCATAACCGTTATAAAATTTCGACTTTTTAATATCCTAATGACTTTTCTCAGGGTTCCAGAACTCAATTCGGGAAATTAGAAGAATTTCATCAAAAATGAAAAAGTGGAAATGAAACTATTAACTCTAATAACTAATTAAATCTAAAATTACTTATCTAAAAATTTTCCATCTTCAAACGAACTTAAAATTTTTAACCAGCCAATACATTTATTTCAACCTAATATTCCTGAGATGAAAAAAACACGTTTTTCCTTTATTATTTCTTCCGATTCCATTTTTTTTCTCACTCAATATAGCGGGCATTCTGGAGTTGACCGGACTTTCATTCCAATTTTTTTGGATTTCTAAGCATTAGAAGTAATTATGTCTAGGCAGGACTGATATTCTCAATCTGTCCATTAGAAATGTTTATCTTAGAAAAGATAAACATATGTAATGGACAGAATGAAAATATCGGTGAAATTTCTATTTCACCGAGATATGGATATCAAGGATAAAAGGATCAAATCCTAAATTGAAGAATAAGATTCAATAGACAATTTCAGAAAGAAGAATTTATTGAAAATTTCAAATGAAAAACTATATACAGTAGAAAAAATTATACAAATATATACAGAAATATTATAAAGACAAATTTAAATTAATTTAACAATTGTTCATATAATTGGTCATAATTTATGGAAGCACTATTTGTTATTAACCAATCTGCCATTGATTCTATCGTTTCATCATTATAGCATTTTTTTGCACGATTTGGTAAGGTGTGGTAGAAATAATGTTTTCTGGGTAGAATAACATTTCCTTGTCTCAAAGACACATCATATTGGTTAAATTTGATTACCGGAAATCCATTTTTCATCTGGAATACCGGAAATTCAAGCATTTTTTTGAAAAGGTATGCCCTTTGCAAACATAAATCCAAATGTTCTTTAGCCAGTTCTTCGGCTTTTCTTCTTTCATCTTCATCCTCAGGGCAATTCACACACAAAATACCCAAATTATTGTCTAGTTGATTATTTTCCTTATTATCGTTCTTCTTGATATTAACAATTTCATTCAATTCTTCAACTGAAAGTTTTCTTATATTGCTAATAAGGTTTTTGAGATGTAATGTTCTTCTCATATTGTTCGAATAATTCTTCAGTTTTGCCAATCTTTTTTTCAATATCACCTTGTTATCCATTTTGTTATATTCCCACTTTTTTCAATTTAAAAAAAATATGAAACTATTTTCGTGGCAAATAATCAATGCACAGCCTACTTGATTGAAGTAACTTGAACGTGTGTAAGCACTCTCTACAGGTGGGACCATAGTGCGAGAAAGCATCGAGTAGAATCACAGGAATTCTTCTTCTTCCTCTGTAAGCCTTAACATAACTAAACTAACTGAAGTTATTGCTGAATTGAAATTTGTTTATATACCTTTTCACAAAGGGTCTTCAGAGAAAGTCCATTAAGTACCTATTTATCAATTCTAATGGGTGGTGATTAAAAATTTTTTTCTCAGAAGAATGATATGGATTTGAATCATTTTTAATGTTAGCTACAAAATTTCGAGGAAATTTTGAAATTATGATGTGCAACTTACTTTTAGATATTTTGATAAGTTTCATATACACAGCGACGAATTTACCAGCCTGCTGAATATGCTGAAGCCTTGTGCGGTAACTTTTGAAGGTCGACATATAACATATAACAGAATGAGATTATTAACTTTTCATTTTGACTTGAGAAATTAATAAAAAATATTTATACACACACAAAGTACGAATTTTGAGAAAAGATTTCGTAAGGAAATTTATTGTAATGCTTATAGAAATGTTACCTTCTGAAATGTTAGACGTCGTGACTAGTGCGCATAACCGTTATAAAATTTCGACTTTTAAATATCCTAATGACTTTTCTCAGGGTTCCAGAACTCAATTCGGGAAATTAGAAGAATTTCATCAAAAATGAAAAAGTGGAAATGAAACTATTACCTCTAATAACTAATTAAATCTAAAATTACTTATCTAAAAATTTTCCATCTTCAAACGAACTTAAAATTTTTAACCAGCCAATACATTTATTTCAACCTAATATTCCTGAGATGAAAAAAACACGTTTTTCCTTTATTATTTCTTCCGATTCCATTTTTTTTCTCACTCAATATAGCGGGCATTCTGGAGTTGACCGGACTTTCATTCCAATTTTTTTGGATTTCTAAGCATTAGAAGTAATTATGTCTAGGCAGGACTGATATTCTCAATCTGTCCATTAGAAATGTTTATCTTAGAAAAGATAAACATATGTAATGGACAGAATGAAAATATCGGTGAAATTTCTATTTCACCGAGATATGGATATCAAGGATAAAAGGATCAAATCCTAAATTGAAGAATAAGATTCAATAGACAATCTCAGAAAGAAGAATTTATTGAAAATTTCAAATGAAAAACTATATACAGTAGAAAAAATTATACAAATATATACAGAAATATTATAAAGACAAATTTAAATTAATTTAACAATTGTTCATATAATTGGTCATAATTTATGGAAGCACTATTTGTTATTAACCAATCTGCCATTGATTCTATCGTTTCATCATTATAGCATTTTTTTGCACGATTTAGTAAGGTGTGGTAGAACTAATGTTTTCTGGGTAGAATAACATTTCCTTGTCTCAAAGACACATCATATTGGTTAAATTTGATTACCGGAAATCCATTTTTCATCTGGAATACCGGAAATTCAAGCATTTTTTTGAAAAGGTATGCCCTTTGCAAACATAAATCCAAATGTTCTTTAGCCAGTTCTTCGCCTTTTCTTCTTTCATCTTCATCCTCAGGGCAATTCACACACAAAATACCCAAATTATTGTCTAGTTGATTATTTTCCTTATTATCGTTCTTCTTGATATTAACAATTTCATTCAATTCTTCAACGGAAAGTTTTCTTATATTGCTAATAAGGTTTTTGAGATGTAATGTTCTTCTCATATTGTTCGAATAATTCTTCAGTTTTGCCAATCTTTTTTTCAATATCACCTTGTTATCCATTTTGTTATATTCCCACTTTTTTCAATTTAAAAAAAATATGAAACTATTTTCGTGGCAAATAATCAATGCACAGCCTACTTGATTGAAGTAACTTGAACGTGTGTAAGCACTCTCTACAGGTGGGACCATAGTGCGAGAAAGCATCGAGTAGAATTACAGGAATTCTTCTTCTTCCTCTGTAAGCCTTAACATAACTAAACTAACTGAAGTTATTGCTGAATTGAAATTTGTTTATATACCTTTTCACAAAGGGTCTTCAGAGAAAGTCCATTAAGTACCTATTTATCAATTCTAATGGGTGGTGATTAAAAATTTTTTTCTCAGATGAATGATATGGATTTGAATCATTTTTAATGTTAGCTACAAAATTTCGAGGAAATTTAGAAATTATGATGTGCAACTTACTTTTAGATATTTTGATAAGTTTCATATACACAGCGACGAATTTACCAGCCCGCTGAATATGCTGAAGACTTGTACGGTAACTTTTGAAGGTCGACATATAACATATAACAGAATGAGATTATTAACTTTTTATTTTGACTTGAGAAATCAATAAAAAATATTTATACACACACAAAGTACGAATTTGGAGAAAAGATTTCGTAAGGAAATTTATTGTAATGCTTATAGAAATGTTACCTTCTGAAATGTTAGACGTCGTGACTAGTGCGCATAACCGTTATAAAATTTCGACTTTTAAATATCCTAATGACTTTTCTCAGGGTTCCAGAACTCAATTCGGGAAATTAGAAGAATTTCATCAAAAATTAAAAAGTGGAAATGAAACTATTAACTCTAATACCTAATTAAATCTAAAATTACTTATCTAAAAATTTTCCATCTTCAAACGAACTTAAAATTTTTAACCAGCCAATACATTTATTTCAACCTAATATTCCTGAGATGAAAAAACACGTTTTTCCTTTATTATTTCTTCCGATTCCATTTTTTTTCTCACTCAATATAGCGGGCATTCTGGAGTTGACCGGACTTTCATTCCAATTTTTTTGGATTTCTAAGCATTAGAAGTAATTATGTCTAGGCAGGACTGATATTCACAATCTGTCCATTAGAAATGTTTATCTTAGAAAAGATAAACATATGTAATGGACAGAATGAAAATATCGGTGAAATTTCTATTTCACCGAGATATGGATATCAAGGATAAAAGGATCAAATCCTAAATTGAAGAATAAGATTCAATAGACAATCTCAGAAAGAAGAATTTATTGAAAATTTCAAATGAAAAACTATATACAGTAGAAAAAATTATACAAATATATACAGAAATATTATAAAGACAAATTTAAATTAATTTAACAATTGTTCATATAATTGGTCATAATTTATGGAAGCACTATTTGTTATTAACCAATCTGCCATTGATTCTATCGTTTCATCATTATAGCATTTTTTTGCACGATTTGGTAAGGTGTGGTAGAAATAATGTTTTCTGGGTAGAATAACATTTCCTTGTCTCAAAGACACATCATATTGGTTAAATTTGATTACCGGAAATCCATTTTTCATCTGGAATACCGGAAATTCAAGCATTTTTTTGAAAAGGTATGCCCTTTGCAAACATAAATCCAAATGTTCTTTAGCCAGTTCTTCGCCTTTTCTTCTTTCATCTTCATCCTCAGGGCAATTCACACACAAAATACCCAAATTATTGTCTAGTTGATTATTTTCCTTATTATCGTTCTTCTTGATATTAACAATTTCATTCAATTCTTCAACGGAAAGTTTTCTTATATTGCTAATAAGGTTTTTGAGATGTAATGTTCTTCTCATATTGTTCGAATAATTCTTCAGTTTTGCCAATCTTTTTTTCAATATCACTTTGTTATCCATTTTGTTATATTCCCACTTTTTTCAATTTAAAAAAAATATGAAACTATTTTCGTGGCAAATAATCAATGCACAGCCTACTTGATTGAAGTAACTTGAACGTGTGTAAGCACTCTCTACAGGTGGGACCATAGTGCGAGAAAGCATCGAGTAGAATTACAGGAATTCTTCTTCTTCCTCTGTAAGCCTTAACATAACTAAACTAACTGAAGTTATTGCTGAATTGAAATTTGTTTATATACCTTTTCACAAAGGGTCTCCAGAGAAAGTCCATTAAGTACCTATTTATCAATTCTAATGGGTGGTGATTAAAAATTTTTTTCTCAGATGAATGATATGGATTTGAATCATTTTTAATGTTAGCTACAAAATTTTGGAGGAAATTTTGAAATTATGATGTGCAACTTACTTTTAGATATTTTGATAAGTTTCATATACACAGCGACGAATTTACCAGCCCGCTGAATATGCTGAAGCCTTGTGCGGTAACTTTTGAAGGTCGACATATAACATATAACAGAATGAGATTATTAACTTTTTATTTTGACTTGAGAAATTAAAAAAAAATATTTATACACACACAAAGTAGGAATTTGGAGAAAAGATTTCGTAAGGAAATTTATTGTAATGCTTATAGAAATGTTACCTTCTGAAATGTTAGACGTCGTGACTAGTGCGCATAACCGTTATAAAATTTCGACTTTTAAATATCCTAATGACTTTTCTCAGGGTTCCAGAACTCAATTCGGGAAATTAGAAGAATTTCATCAAAAATGAAAAAGTGGAAATGAAACTATTAACTCTAATACCTAATTAAATCTAAAATTACTTATCTAAAAATTTTCCATCTTCAAACGAACTTAAAATTTTTAACCAGCCAATACATTTATTTCAACCTAATATTCCTGAGATGAAAAAACACGTTTTTCCTTTATTATTTCTTCCGATTCCATTTTTTTTCTCACTCAATATAGCGGGCATTCTGGAGTTGACCGGACTTTCATTCCAATTTTTTTGGATTTCTAAGCATTAGAAGTAATTATGTCTAGGCAGGACTGATATTCACAATCTGTCCATTAGAAATGTTTATCTTAGAAAAGATAAACATATGTAATGGACAGAATGAAAATATCGGTGAAATTTCTATTTCACCGAGATATGGATATCAAGGATAAAAGGATCAAATCCTAAATTGAAGAATAAGATTCAATAGACAATCTCAGAAAGAAGAATTTATTGAAAATTTCAAATGAAAAACTATATACAGTAGAAAAAATTATACAAATATATACAGAAATATTATAAAGACAAATTTAAATTAATTTAACAATTGTTCATATAATTGGTCATAATTTATGGAAGCACTATTTGTTATTAACCAATCTGCCATTGATTCTATCGTTTCATCATTATAGCATTTTTTTGCACGATTTGGTAAGGTGTGGTAGAAATAATGTTTTCTGGGTAGAATAACATTTCCTTGTCTCAAAGACACATCATATTGGTTAAATTTGATTACCGGAAATCCATTTTTCATCTGGAATACCGGAAATTCAAGCATTTTTTTGAAAAGGTATGCCCTTTGCAAACATAAATCCAAATGTTCTTTAGCCAGTTCTTCGCCTTTTCTTCTTTCATCTTCATCCTCAGGGCAATTCACACACAAAATACCCAAATTACTGTCTAGTTGATTATTTTCCTTATTATCGTTCTTCTTGATATTAACAATTTCATTCAATTCTTCAACGGAAAGTTTTCTTATATTGCTAATAAGGTTTTTGAGATGTAATGTTCTTCTCATATTGTTCGAATAATTCTTCAGTTTTGCCAATCTTTTTTTCAATATCACTTTGTTATCCATTTTGTTATATTCCCACTTTTTTCAATTTAAAAAAAATATGAAACTATTTTCGTGGCAAATAATCAATGCACAGCCTACTTGATTGAAGTAACTTGAACGTGTGTAAGCACTCTCTACAGGTGGGACCATAGTGCGAGAAAGCATCGAGTAGAATTACAGGAATTCTTCTTCTTCCTCTGTAAGCCTTAACATAACTAAACTAACTGAAGTTATTGCTGAATTGAAATTTGTTTATATACCTTTTCACAAAGGGTCTCCAGAGAAAGTCCATTAAGTACCTATTTATCAATTCTAATGGGTGGTGATTAAAAATTTTTTTCTCAGATGAATGATATGGATTTGAATCATTTTTAATGTTAGCTACAAAATTTTGGAGGAAATTTTGAAATTATGATGTGCAACTTACTTTTAGATATTTTGATAAGTTTCATATACACAGCGACGAATTTACCAGCCCGCTGAATATGCTGAAGCCTTGTGCGGTAACTTTTGAAGGTCGACATATAACATATAACAGAATGAGATTATTAACTTTTTATTTTGACTTGAGAAATTAATAAAAAATATTTATACACACACAAAGTAGGAATTTGGAGAAAAGATTTCGTAAGGAAATTTATTGTAATGCTTATAGAAATGTTACATTCTGAAATGTTAGACGTCGTGACTAGTGCGCATAACCGTTATAAAATTTCGACTTTTTAATATCCTAATGACTTTTCTCAGGGTTCCAGAACTCAATTCGGGAAATTAGAAGAATTTCATCAAAAATGAAAAAGTGGAAATGAAACTATTAACTCTAATAACTAATTAAATCTAAAATTACTTATCTAAAAATTTTCCATCTTCAAACGAACTTAAAATTTTTAACCAGCCAATACATTTATTTCAACCTAATATTCCTGAGATGAAAAAAACACGTTTTTCCTTTATTATTTCTTCCGATTCCATTTTTTTTCTCACTCAATATAGCGGGCATTCTGGAGTTGACCGGACTTTCATTCCAATTTTTTTGGATTTCTAAGCATTAGAAGTAATTATGTCTAGGCAGGACTGATATTCTCAATCTGTCCATTAGAAATGTTTATCTTAGAAAAGATAAACATATGTAATGGACAGAATGAAAATATCGGTGAAATTTCTATTTCACCGAGATATGGATATCAAGGATAAAAGGATCAAATCCTAAATTGAAGAATAAGATTCAATAGACAATCTCAGAAAGAAGAATTTATTGAAAATTTCAAATGAAAAACTATATACAGTAGAAAAAATTATACAAATATATACAGAAATATTATAAAGACAAATTTAAATTAATTTAACAATTGTTCATATAATTGGTCATAATTTATGGAAGCACTATTTGTTATTAACCAATCTGCCATTGATTCTATCGTTTCATCATTATAGCATTTTTTTGCACGATTTGGTAAGGTGTGGTAGAAATAATGTTTTCTGGGTAGAATAACATTTCCTTGTCTCAAAGACACATCATATTGGTTAAATTTGATTACCGGAAATCCATTTTTCATCTGGAATACCGGAAATTCAAGCATTTTTTTGAAAAGGTATGCCCTTTGCAAACATAAATCCAAATGTTCTTTAGCCAGTTCTTCGCCTTTTCTTCTTTCATCTTCATCCTCAGGGCAATTCACACACAAAATACCCAAATTATTGTCTAGTTGATTATTTTCCTTATTATCGTTCTTCTTGATATTAACAATTTCATTCAATTCTTCAACTGAAAGTTTTCTTATATTGCTAATAAGGTTTTTGAGATGTAATGTTCTTCTCATATTGTTCGAATAATTCTTCAGTTTTGCCAATCTTTTTTTCAATATCACCTTGTTATCCATTTTGTTATATTCCCACTTTTTTCAATTTGAAAAAAATATGAAACTATTTTCGTGGCAAATAATCAATGCACAGCCTACTTGATTGAAGTAACTTGAACGTGTGTAAGCACTCTCTACAGGTGGGACCATAGTGCGAGAAAGCATCGAGTAGAATTACAGGAATTCTTCTTCTTCCTCTGTAAGCCTTAACATAACTAAACTAACTGAAGTTATTGCTGAATTGAAATTTGTTTATATACCTTTTCACAAAGGGTCTTCAGAGAAAGTCCATTAAATACCTATTTATCAATTCTAATGGGTGGTGATTAAAAATTTTTTTCTCAGATGAATGATATGGATTTGAATCATTTTTAATGTTAGCTACAAAATTTCGAGGAAATTTTGAAATTATGATGTGCAACTTACTTTTAGATATTTTGATAAGTTTCATATACACAGCGACGAATTTACCAGCCCGCTGAATATGCTGAAGCCTTGTGCGGGTACCTTTTGAAGGTCGACATATAACATATAACAGAATGAGATTATTAACTTTTTATTTTGACTTGAGAAATTAATAAAAAATATTTATACACACACAAAGTACGAATTTGGAGAAAAGATTTCGTAAGGAAATTTATTGTAATGCTTATAGAAATGTTACCTTCTGAAATGTTAGACGTCGTGACTAGTGCGCATAACCGTTATAAAATTTCGACTTTTTAATATCCTAATGACTTTTCTCAGGGTTCCAGAACTCAATTCGGGAAATTAGAAGAATTTCATCAAAAATGAAAAAGTGGAAATGAAACTATTAACTCTAATAACTAATTAAATCTAAAATTACTTATCTAAAAATTTTCCATCATCAAACGAACTTAAAATTTTTAACCAGCCAATACATTTATTTCAACCTAATATTCCTGAGATGAAAAAAACACGTTTTTCCTTTATTATTTCTTCCGATTCCATTTTTTTTCTCACTCAATATAGCGGGCATTCTGGAGTTGACCGGACTTTCATTCCAATTTTTTTGGATTTCTAAGCATTAGAAGTAATTATGTCTAGGCAAGACTGATATTCTCAATCTGTCCATTAGAAATGTTTATCTTAGAAAAGATAAACATATGTAATGGACAGAATGAAAATATCGGTGAAATTTCGATTTCACCGAGATATGGATATCAAGGATAAAAGGATCAAATCCTAAATTGAAGAATAAGATTCAATAGACAATCTCAGAAAGAAGAATTTATTGAAAATTTCAAATGAAAAACTATATACAGTAGAAAAAATTATACAAATATATACAGAAATATTATAAAGACAAATTTAAATTAATTTAACAATTGTTCATATAATTGGTCATAATTTATGGAAGCACTATTTGTTATTAACCAATCTGCCATTGATTCTATCGTTTCATCATTATAGCATTTTTTTGCACGATTTGGTAAGGTGTGGTAGAAATAATGTTTTCTGGGTAGAATAACATTTCCTTGTCTCAAAGACACATCATATTGGTTAAATTTGATTACCGGAAATCCATTTTTCATCTGGAATACCGGAAATTCAAGCATTTTATTGAAAAGGTATGCCCTTTGCAAACATAAATCCAAATGTTCTTTAGCCAGTTCTTCGCCTTTTCTTCTTTCATCTTCATCCTCAGGGCAATTCACACACAAAATACCCAAATTATTGTCTAGTTGATTATTTTCCTTATTATCGTTCTTCTTGATATTAACAATTTCATTCAATTCTTCAACGGAAAGTTTTCTTATATTGCTAATAAGGTTTTTGAGATGTAATGTTCTTCTCATATTGTTCGAATAATTCTTCAGTTTTGCCAATCTTTTTTTCAATATCACCTTGTTATCCATTTTGTTATATTCCCACTTTTTTCAATTTGAAAAAAATATGAAACTATTTTCGTGGCAAATAATCAATGCACAGCCTACTTGATTGAAGTAACTTGAACGTGTGTAAGCACTCTCTACAGGTGGGACCATAGTGCGAGAAAGCATCGAGTAGAATTACAGGAATTCTTCTTCTTCCTCTGTAAGCCTTAACATAACTAAACTAACTGAAGTTATTGCTGAATTGAAATTTGTTTATATACCTTTTCACAAAGGGTCTTCAGAGAAAGTCCATTAAATACCTATTTATCAATTCTAATGGGTGGTGATTAAAAATTTTTTTCTCAGATGAATGATATCGATTTGAATCATTTTTAATGTTAGCTACAAAATTTCGAGGAAATTTTGAAATTATGATGTGCAACTTACTTTTAGATATTTTGATAAGTTTCATATACACAGCGACGAATTTACCAGCCCGCTGAATATGCTGAAGCCTTGTGCGGTAACTTTTGAAGGTCGACATATAACATATAACAGAATGAGATTATTAACTTTTTATTTTGACTTGAGAAATTAATAAAAAATATTTATACACACACAAAGTACGAATTTGGAGAAAAGATTTCGTAAGGAAATTTATTGTAATGCTTATAGAAATGTTACCTTCTGAAATGTTAGACGTCGTGACTAGTGCGCATAACCGTTATAAAATTTCGACTTTTTAATATCCTAATGACTTTTCTCAGGGTTCCAGAACTCAATTCGGGAAATTAGAAAAATTTCATCAAAAATGAAAAAGTGGAAATGAAACTATTAACTCTAATAACTAATTAAATCTAAAATTACTTATCTAAAAATTTTCCATCTTCAAACGAACTTAAAATTTTTAACCAGCCAATACATTTATTTCAACCTAATATTCCTGAGATGAAAAAACACGTTTTTCCTTTATTATTTCTTCCGATTCCATTTTTTTTCTCACTCAATATAGCGGGCATTCTGGAGTTGACCGGACTTTCATTCCAATTTTTTTGGATTTCTAAGCATTAGAAGTAATTATGTCTAGGCAGGACTGATATTCTCAATCTGTCCATTAGAAATGTTTATCTTAGAAAAGATAAACATATGTAATGGACAGAATGAAAATATCGGTGAAATTTCTATTTCACCGAGATATGGATATCAAGGATAAAAGGATCAATTCCCAAATTGAAGAATAAGATTCAATAGACAATCTCAGAAAGAAGAATTTATTGAAAATTTCAAATGAAAAACTATATACAGTAGAAAAAATTATACAAATATATACAGAAATATTATAAAGACAAATTTAAATTAATTTAACAATTGTTCATATAATTGGTCATAATTTATGGAAGCACTATTTGTTATTAACCAATCTGCCATTGATTCTATCGTTTCATCATTATAGCATTTTTTTGCACGATTTGGTGAGGTGTGGTAGAAATAATGTTTTCTGGGTAGAATAACATTTCCTTGTCTCAAAGACACATCATATTGGTTAAATTTGATTACCGGAAATCCATTTTTCATCTGGAATACCGGAAATTCAAGCATTTTTTTGAAAAGGTATGCCCTTTGCAAACATAAATCCAAATGTTCTTTAGCCAGTTCTTCGCCTTTTCTTCTTTCATCTTCATCCTCAGGGCAATTCACACACAAAATACCCAAATTATTGTCTAGTTGATTATTTTCCTTATTATCGTTCTTCTTGATATTAACAATTTCATTCAATTCTTCAACGGAAAGTTTTCTTATATTGCTAATAAGGTTTTTGAGATGTAATTTTCTTCTCATATTGTTCGAATAATTCTTCAGTTTTGCCAATCTTTTTTTCAATATCACCTTGTTATCCATTTTGTTATATTCCCACTTTTTTCAATTTAAAAAAAATATGAAACTATTTTCGTGGCAAATAATCAATGCACAGCCTACTTGATTGAAGTAACTTGAACGTGTGTAAGCACTCTCTACAGGTGGGACCATAGTGCGAGAAAGCATCGAGTAGAATTACAGGAATTCTTCTTCTTCCTCTGTAAGCCTTAACATAACTAAACTAACTGAAGTTATTGCTGAATTGAAATTTGTTTATATACCTTTTCACAAAGGGTCTTCAGAGAAAGTCCATTAAATACCTATTTATCAATTCTAATGGGTGGTGATTAAAAATTTTTTTCTCAGATGAATGATATCGATTTGAATCATTTTTAATGTTAGCTACAAAATTTCGAGGAAATTTTGAAATTATGATGTGCAACTTACTTTTAGATATTTTGATAAGTTTCATATACACAGCGACGAATTTACCAGCCCGCTGAATATGCTGAAGCCTTGTGCGGTAACTTTTGAAGGTCGACATATAACATATAACAGAATGAGATTATTAACTTTTTATTTTGACTTGAGAAATTAATAAAAAATATTTATACACACACAAAGTACGAATTTGGAGAAAAGATTTCGTAAGGAAATTTATTGTAATGCTTATAGAAATGTTACCTTCTGAAATGTTAGACGTCGTGACTAGTGCGCATAACCGTTATAAAATTTCGACTTTTTAATATCCTAATGACTTTTCTCAGGGTTCCAGAACTCAATTCGGGAAATTAGAAGAATTTCATCAAAAATGAAAAAGTGGAAATGAAACTATTAACTCTAATAACTAATTAAATCTAAAATTACTTATCTAAAAATTTTCCATCATCAAACGAACTTAAAATTTTTAACCAGCCAATACATTTATTTCAACCTAATATTCCTGAGATGAAAAAAACACGTTTTTCCTTTATTATTTCTTCCGATTCCATTTTTTTTCTCACTCAATATAGCGGGCATTCTGGAGTTGACCGGACTTTCATTCCAATTTTTTTGGATTTCTAAGCATTAGAAGTAATTATGTCTAGGCAGGACTGATATTCTCAATCTGTCCATTAGAAATGTTTATCTTAGAAAAGATAAACATATGTAATGGACAGAATGAAAATATCGGTGAAATTTCGATTTCACCGAGATATGGATATCGAGGATAAAAGGATCAAATCCTAAATTGAAGAATAAGATTCAATAGACAATCTCAGAAAGAAGAATTTATTGAAAATTTCAAATGAAAAACTATATACAGTAGAAAAAATTATACAAATATATACAGAAATATTATAAAGACAAATTTAAATTAATTTAACAATTGTTCATATAATTGGTCATAATTTATGGAAGCACTATTTGTTATTAACCAATCTGCCATTGATTCTATCGTTTCATCATTATAGCATTTTTTTGCACGATTTGGTGAGGTGTGGTAGAAATAATGTTTTCTGGGTAGAATAACATTTCCTTGTCTCAAAGACACATCATATTGGTTAAATTTGATTACCGGAAATCCATTTTTCATCTGGAATACCGGAAATTCAAGCATTTTTTTGAAAAGGTATGCCCTTTGCAAACATAAATCCAAATGTTCTTTAGCCAGTTCTTCGCCTTTTCTTCTTTCATCTTCATCCTCAGGGCAATTCACACACAAAATACCCAAATTATTGTCTAGTTGATTATTTTCCTTATTATCGTTCTTCTTGATATTAACAATTTCATTCAATTCTTCAACGGAAAGTTTTCTTATATTGCTAATAAGGTTTTTGAGATGTAATTTTCTTCTCATATTGTTCGAATAATTCTTCAGTTTTGCCAATCTTTTTTTCAATATCACCTTGTTATCCATTTTGTTATATTCCCACTTTTTTCAATTTAAAAAAAATATGAAACTATTTTCGTGGCAAATAATCAATGCACAGCCTACTTGATTGAAGTAACTTGAACGTGTGTAAGCACTCTCTACAGGTGGGACCATAGTGCGAGAAAGCATCGAGTAGAATTACAGGAATTCTTCTTCTTCCTCTGTAAGCCTTAACATAACTAAACTAACTGAAGTTATTGCTGAATTGAAATTTGTTTATATACCTTTTCACAAAGGGTCTTCAGAGAAAGTCCATTAAATACCTATTTATCAATTCTAATGGGTGGTGATTAAAAATTTTTTTCTCAGATGAATGATATCGATTTGAATCATTTTTAATGTTAGCTACAAAATTTCGAGGAAATTTTGAAATTATGATGTGCAACTTACTTTTAGATATTTTGATAAGTTTCATATACACAGCGACGAATTTACCAGCCCGCTGAATATGCTGAAGCCTTGTGCGGTAACTTTTGAAGGTCGACATATAACATATAACAGAATGAGATTATTAACTTTTTATTTTGACTTGAGAAATTAATAAAAAATATTTATACACACACAAAGTACGAATTTGGAGAAAAGATTTCGTAAGGAAATTTATTGTAATGCTTATAGAAATGTTACCTTCTGAAATGTTAGACGTCGTGACTAGTGCGCATAACCGTTATAAAATTTCGACTTTTTAATATCCTAATGACTTTTCTCAGGGTTCCAGAACTCAATTCGGGAAATTAGAAGAATTTCATCAAAAATGAAAAAGTGGAAATGAAACTATTAACTCTAATAACTAATTAAATCTAAAATTACTTATCTAAAAATTTTCCATCATCAAACGAACTTAAAATTTTTAACCAGCCAATACATTTATTTCAACCTAATATTCCTGAGATGAAAAAAACACGTTTTTCCTTTATTATTTCTTCCGATTCCATTTTTTTTCTCACTCAATATAGCGGGCATTCTGGAGTTGACCGGACTTTCATTCCAATTTTTTTGGATTTCTAAGCATTAGAAGTAATTATGTCTAGGCAGGACTGATATTCTCAATCTGTCCATTAGAAATGTTTATCTTAGAAAAGATAAACATATGTAATGGACAGAATGAAAATATCGGTGAAATTTCGATTTCACCGAGATATGGATATCGAGGATAAAAGGATCAAATCCTAAATTGAAGAATAAGATTCAATAGACAATCTCAGAAAGAAGAATTTATTGAAAATTTCAAATGAAAAACTATATACAGTAGAAAAAATTATACAAATATATACAGAAATATTATAAAGACAAATTTAAATTAATTTAACAATTGTTCATATAATTGGTCATAATTTATGGAAGCACTATTTGTTATTAACCAATCTGCCATTGATTCTATCGTTTCATCATTATAGCATTTTTTTGCACGATTTGGTAAGGTGTGGTAGAAATAATGTTTTCTGGGTAGAATAACATTTCCTTGTCTCAAAGACACATCATATTGGTTAAATTTGATTACCGGAAATCCATTTTTCATCTGGAATACCGGAAATTCAAGCATTTTTTTGAAAAGGTATGCCCTTTGCAAACATAAATCCAAATGTTCTTTAGCCAGTTCTTCGCCTTTTCTTCTTTCATCTTCATCCTCAGGGCAATTCACACACAAAATACCCAAATTATTGTCTAGTTGATTATTTTCCTTATTATCGTACTTCTTGATATTAACAATTTCATTCAATTCTTCAACGGAAAGTTTTCTTATATTGCTAATAAGGTTTTTGAGATGTAATGTTCTTCTCATATTGTTCGAATAATTCTTCAGTTTTGCCAATCTTTTTTTCAATATCACCTTGTTATCCATTTTGTTATATTCCCACTTTTTTCAATTTAAAAAAAATATGAAACTATTTTCGTGGCAAATAATCAATGCACAGCCTACTTGATTGAAGTAACTTGAACGTGTGTAAGCACTCTCTACAGGTGGGACCATAGTGCGAGAAAGCATCGAGTAGAATTACAGGAATTCTTCCTCTTCCTCTGTAAGCCTTAACATAACTAAACTAACTGAAGTTATTGCTGAATTGAAATTTGTTTATATACCTTTTCACAAAGGGTCTTCAGAGAAAGTCCATTAAGTACCTATTTATCAATTCTAATGGGTGGTGATTAAAAATTTTTTTCTCAGATGAATGATATGGATTTGAATCATTTTTAATGTTAGCTACAAAATTTCGAGGAAATTTTGAAATTATGATGTGCAACTTACTTTTAGATATTTTGATAAGTTTCATATACACAGCGACGAATTTACCAGCCCGCTGAATATGCTGAAGCCTTGTGCGGTAACTTTTGAAGGTCGACATATAACATATAACAGAATGAGATTATTAACTTTTTATTTTGACTTGAGAAATTAATAAAAAATATTTATACACACACAAAGTACGAATTTGGAGAAAAGATTTCGTAAGGAAATTTATTGTAATGCTTATAGAAATGTTACCTTCTGAAATGTTAGACGTCGTGACTAGTGCGCATAACCGTTATAAAATTTCGACTTTTTAATATCCTAATGACTTTTCTCAGGGTTCCAGAACTCAATTCGGGAAATTAGAAGAATTTCATCAAAAATGAAAAAGTGGAAATGAAACTATTAACTCTAATAACTAATTAAATCTAAAATTACTTATCTAAAAATTTTCCATCTTCAAACGAACTTAAAATTTTTAACCAGCCAATACATTTATTTCAACCTAATATTCCTGAGATGAAAAAAACACGTTTTTCCTTTATTATTTCTTCCGATTCCATTTTTTTTCTCACTCAATATAGCGGGCATTCTGGAGTTGACCGGACTTTCATTCCAATTTTTTTGGATTTCTAAGCATTAGAAGTAATTATGTCTAGGCAGGACTGATATTCTCAATCTGTCCATTAGAAATGTTTATCTTAGAAAAGATAAACATATGTAATGGACAGAATGAAAATATCGGTGAAATTTCTATTTCACCGAGATATGGATATCAAGGATAAAAGGATCAAATCCTAAATTGAAGAATAAGATTCAATAGACAATCTCAGAAAGAAGAATTTATTGAAAATTTCAAATGAAAAACTATATACAGTAGAAAAAATTATACAAATATATACAGAAATATTATAAAGACAAATTTAAATTAATTTAACAATTGTTCATATAATTGGTCATAATTTATGGAAGCACTATTTGTTATTAACCAATCTGCCATTGATTCTATCGTTTCATCATTATAGCATTTTTTTGCACGATTTGGTAAGGTGTGGTAGAAATAATGTTTTCTGGGTAGAATAACATTTCCTTGTCTCAAAGACACATCATATTGGTTAAATTTGATTACCGGAAATCCATTTTTCATCTGGAATACCGGAAATTCAAGCATTTTTTTGAAAAGGTATGCCCTTTGCAAACATAAATCCAAATGTTCTTTAGCCAGTTCTTCGCCTTTTCTTCTTTCATCTTCATCCTCAGGGCAATTCACACACAAAATACCCAAATTATTGTCTAGTTGATTATTTTCCTTATTATCGTTCTTCTTGATATTAACAATTTCATTCAATTCTTCAACGGAAAGTTTTCTTATATTGCTAATAAGGTTTTTGAGATGTAATGTTCTTCTCATATTGTTCGAATAATTCTTCAGTTTTGCCAATCTTTTTTTCAATATCACCTTGTTATCCATTTTGTTATATTCCCACTTTTTTCAATTTAAAAAAAATATGAAACTATTTTCGTGGCAAATAATCAATGCACAGCCTACTTGATTGAAGTAACTTGAACGTGTGTAAGCACTCTCTACAGGTGGGACCATAGTGCGAGAAAGCATCGAGTAGAATTACAGGAATTCTTCTTCTTCCTCTGTAAGCCTTAACATAACTAAACTAACTGAAGTTATTGCTGAATTGAAATTTGTTTATATACCTTTTCACAAAGGGTCTTCAGAGAAAGTCCATTAAATACCTATTTATCAATTCTAATGGGTGGTGATTAAAAATTTTTTTCTCAGATGAATGATATCGATTTGAATCATTTTTAATGTTAGCTACAAAATTTCGAGGAAATTTTGAAATTATGATGTGCAACTTACTTTTAGATATTTTGATAAGTTTCATATACACAGCGACGAATTTACCAGCCCGCTGAATATGCTGAAGCCTTGTGCGGTAACTTTTGAAGGTCGACATATAACATATAACAGAATGAGATTATTAACTTTTTATTTTGACTTGAGAAATTAATAAAAAATATTTATACACACACAAAGTACGAATTTGGAGAAAAGATTTCGTAAGGAAATTTATTGTAATGCTTATAGAAATGTTACCTTCTGAAATGTTAGACGTCGTGACTAGTGCGCATAACCGTTATAAAATTTCGACTTTTTAATATCCTAATGACTTTTCTCAGGGTTCCAGAACTCAATTCGGGAAATTAGAAGAATTTCATCAAAAATGAAAAAGTGGAAATGAAACTATTAACTCTAATAACTAATTAAATCTAAAATTACTTATCTAAAAATTTTCCATCTTCAAACGAACTTAAAATTTTTAACCAGCCAATACATTTATTTCAACCTAATATTCCTGAGATGAAAAAAACACGTTTTTCCTTTATTATTTCTTCCGATTCCATTTTTTTTCTCACTCAATATAGCGGGCATTCTGGAGTTGACCGGACTTTCATTCCAATTTTTTTGGATTTCTAAGCATTAGAAGTAATTATGTCTAGGCAGGACTGATATTCTCAATCTGTCCATTAGAAATGTTTATCTTAGAAAAGATAAACATATGTAATGGACAGAATGAAAATATCGGTGAAATTTCTATTTCACCGAGATATGGATATCAAGGATAAAAGGATCAATTCCTAAATTGAAGAATAAGATTCAATAGACAATCTCAGAAAGAAGAATTTATTGAAAATTTCAAATGAAAAACTATATACAGTAGAAAAAATTATACAAATATATACAGAAATATTATAAAGACAAATTTAAATTAATTTAACAATTGTTCATATAATTGGTCATAATTTATGGAAGCACTATTTGTTATTAACCAATCTGCCATTGATTCTATCGTTTCATCATTATAGCATTTTTTTGCACGATTTGGTAAGGTGTGGTAGAAATAATGTTTTCTGGGTAGAATAACATTTCCTTGTCTCAAAGACACATCATATTGGTTAAATTTGATTACCGGAAATCCATTTTTCATATGGAATACCGGAAATTCAAGCATTTTTTTGAAAAGGTATGCCCTTTGCAAACATGAATCCAAATGTTCTTTAGCCAGTTCTTCGCCTTTTCTTCTTTCATCTTCATCCTCAGGGCAATTCACACACAAAATACCCAAATTATTGTCTAGTTGATTATTTTCCTTATTATCGTACTTCTTGATATTAACAATTTCATTCAATTCTTCAACGGAAAGTTTTCTTATATTGCTAATAAGGTTTTTGAGATGTAATGTTCTTCTCATATTGTTCGAATAATTCTTCAGTTTTGCCAATCTTTTTTTCAATATCACCTTGTTATCCATTTTGTTATATTCCCACTTTTTTCAATTTAAAAAAAATATGAAACTATTTTCGTGGCAAATAATCAATGCACAGCCTACTTGATTGAAGTGACTTGAACGTGTGTAAGCACTCTCTACTGGTGGGACCATAGTGCGAGAAAGCATCGAGTAGAATTACAGGAATTCTTCTTCTTCCTCTGTAAGCCTTAACATAACTAAACTAACTGAAGTTATTGCTGAATTGAAATTTGTTTATATACCTTTTCACAAAGGGTCTTCAGAGAAAGTCCTTTAAGTACCTATTTATCAATTCTAATGGGTGGTGATTAAAAATTTTTTTCTCAGATGAATGATATGGATTTGAATCATTTTTAATGTTAGCTACAAAATTTCGAGGAAATTTTGAAATTATGATGTGCAACTTACTTTTAGATATTTTGATAAGTTTCATATACACAGCGACGAATTTACCAGCCCGCTGAATATGCTGAAGCCTTGTGCGGTAACTTTTGAAGGTCGACATATAACATATAACAGAATGAGATTATTAACTTTTTATTTTGACTTGAGAAATTAATAAAAAATATTTATACACACACAAAGTACGAATTTGGAGAAAAGATTTCGTAAGGAAATTTATTGTAATGCTTATAGAAATGTTACCTTCTGAAATGTTAGACGTCGTGACTAGTGCGCATAACCGTTATAAAATTTCGACTTTTTAATATCCTAATGACTTTTCTCAGGGTTCCAGAACTCAATTCGGGAAATTAGAAGAATTTCATCAAAAATGAAAAAGTGGAAATGAAACTATTAACTCTAATAACTAATTAAATCTAAAATTACTTATCTAAAAATTTTCCATCTTCAAACGAACTTAAAATTTTTAACCAGCCAATACATTTATTTCAACCTAATATTCCTGAGATGAAAAAAACACGTTTTTCCTTTATTATTTCTTCCGATTCCATTTTTTTTCTCACTCAATATAGCGGGCATTCTGGAGTTGACCGGACTTTCATTCCAATTTTTTTGGATTTCTAAGCATTAGAAGTAATTATGTCTAGGCAGGACTGATATTCTCAATCTGTCCATTAGAAATGTTTATCTTAGAAAAGATAAACATATGTAATGGACAGAATGAAAATATCGGTGAAATTTCTATTTCACCGAGATATGGATATCAAGGATAAAAGGATCAAATCCTAAATTGAAGAATAAGATTCAATAGACAATCTCAGAAAGAAGAATTTATTGAAAATTTCAAATGAAAAACTATATACAGTAGAAAAAATTATACAAATATATACAGAAATATTATAAAGACAAATTTAAATTAATTTAACAATTGTTCATATAATTGGTCATAATTTATGGAAGCACTATTTGTTATTAACCAATCTGCCATTGATTCTATCGTTTCATCATTATAGCATTTTTTTGCACGATTTGGTAAGGTGTGGTAGAAATAATGTTTTCTGGGTAGAATAACATTTCCTTGTCTCAAAGACACATCATATTGGTTAAATTTGATTACCGGAAATCCATTTTTCATCTGGAATACCGGAAATTCAAGCATTTTTTTGAAAAGGTATGCCCTTTGCAAACATAAATCCAAATGTTCTTTAGCCAGTTCTTCGCCTTTTCTTCTTTCATCTTCATCCTCAGGGCAATTCACACACAAAATACCCAAATTATTGTCTAGTTGATTATTTTCCTTATTATCGTTCTTCTTGATATTAACAATTTCATTCAATTCTTCAACGGAAAGTTTTCTTATATTGCTAATAAGGTTTTTGAGATGTAATGTTCTTCTCATATTGTTCGAATAATTCTTCAGTTTTGCCAATCTTTTTTTCAATATCACCTTGTTATCCATTTTGTTATATTCCCACTTTTTTCAATTTAAAAAAAATATGAAACTATTTTCGTGGCAAATAATCAATGCACAGCCTACTTGATTGAAGTAACTTGAACGTGTGTAAGCACTCTCTACAGGTGGGACCATAGTGCGAGAAAGCATCGAGTAGAATTACAGGAATTCTTCTTCTTCCTCTGTAAGCCTTAACATAACTAAACTAACTGAAGTTATTGCTGAATTGAAATTTGTTTATATACCTTTTCACAAAGGGACTTCAGAGAAAGTCCATTAAGTACCTATTTATCAATTCTAATGGGTGGTGATTAAAAATTTTTTTCTCAGATGAATGATATGGATTTGAATCATTTTTAATGTTAGCTACAAAATTTCGAGGAAATTTTGAAATTATGATGTGCAACTTACTTTTAGATATTTTGATAAGTTTCATATACACAGCGACGAATTTACCAGCCCGCTGAATATGCTGAAGCCTTGTGCGGTAACTTTTGAAGGTCGACATATAACATATAACAGAATGAGATTATTAACTTTTTATTTTGACTTGAGAAATTAATAAAAAATATTTATACACACACAAAGTACGAATTTGGAGAAAAGATTTCGTAAGGAAATTTATTGTAATGCTTATAGAAATGTTACCTTCTGAAATGTTAGACGTCGTGACTAGTGCGCATAACCGTTATAAAATTTCGACTTTTTAATATGCTAATGACTTTTCTCAGGGTTCCAGAACTCAATTCGGGAAATTAGAAGAATTTCATCAAAAATGAAAAAGTGGAAATGAAACTATTAACTCTAATAACTAATTAAATCTAAAATTACTTATCTAAAAATTTTCCATCTTCAAACGAACTTAAAATTTTTAACCAGCCAATACATTTATTTCAACCTAATATTCCTGAGATGAAAAAAACACGTTTTTCCTTTATTATTTCTTCCGATTCCATTTTTTTTCTCACTCAATATAGCGGGCATTCTGGAGTTGACCGGACTTTCATTCCAATTTTTTTGGATTTCTAAGCATTAGAAGTAATTATGTCTAGGCAGGACTGATATTCTCAATCTGTCCATTAGAAATGTTTATCTTAGAAAAGATAAACATATGTAATGGACAGAATGAGAATATCGGTGAAATTTCTATTTCACCGAGATATGGATATCAAGGATAAAAGGATCAAATCCTAAATTGAAGAATAAGATTCAATAGACAATCTCAGAAAGAAGAATTTATTGAAAATTTCAAATGAAAAACTATATACAGTAGAAAAAATTATACAAATATATACAGAAATATTATAAAGACAAATTTAAATTAATTTAACAATTGTTCATATAATTGGTCATAATTTATGGAAGCACTATTTGTTATTAACCAATCTGCCATTGATTCTATCGTTTCATCATTATAGCATTTTTTTGCACGATTTGGTAAGGTGTGGTAGAAATAATGTTTTCTGGGTAGAATAACATTTCCTTGTCTCAAAGACACATCATATTGGTTAAATTTGATTACCGGAAATCCATTTTTCATCTGGAATACCGGAAATTCAAGCATTTTTTTGAAAAGGTATGCCCTTTGCAAACATAAATCCAAATGTTCTTTAGCCAGTTCTTCGCCTTTTCTTCTTTCATCTTCATCCTCAGGGCAATTCACACACAAAATACCCAAATTATTGTCTAGTTGATTATTTTCCTTATTATCGTTCTTCTTGATATTAACAATTTCATTCAATTCTTCAACGGAAAGTTTTCTTATATTGCTAATAAGGTTTTTGAGATGTAATGTTCTTCTCATATTGTTCGAATAATTCTTCAGTTTTGCCAATCTTTTTTTCAATATCACCTTGTTATCCATTTTGTTATATTCCCACTTTTTTCAATTTAAAAAAAATATGAAACTATTTTCGTGGCAAATAATCAATGCACAGCCTACTTGATTGAAGTAACTTGAACGTGTGTAAGCACTCTCTACAGGTGGGACCATAGTGCGAGAAAGCATCGAGTAGAATTACAGGAATTCTTCTTCTTCCTCTGTAAGCCTTAACATAACTAAACTAACTGAAGTTATTGCTGAATTGAAATTTGTTTATATACCTTTTCACAAAGGGTCTTCAGAGAAAGTCCATTAAGTACCTATTTATCAATTC
This sequence comes from Harmonia axyridis, assembly GCF_914767665.1. Classification (NCBI taxonomy): domain Eukaryota; kingdom Metazoa; phylum Arthropoda; class Insecta; order Coleoptera; family Coccinellidae; genus Harmonia; species Harmonia axyridis. Next base: position 27,974,848 of record NC_059504.1, on the reverse strand, counting down.
TAATGGGTGGTGATTAAAAATTTTTTTCTCAGATGAATGATATGGATTTGAATCATTTTTAATGTTAGCTACAAAATTTCGAGGAAATTTTGAAATTATGATGTGCAACTTACTTTTAGATATTTTGATAAGTTTCATATACACAGCGACGAATTTACCAGCCCGCTGAATATGCTGAAGCCTTGTGCGGTAACTTTTGAAGGTCGACATATAACATATAACAGAATGAGCTTATTAACTTTTTATTTTGACTTGAGAAATTAATAAAAAATATTTATACACACACAAAGTACGAATTTGGAGAAAAGATTTCGTAAGGAAATTTATTGTAATGCTTATAGAAATGTTACCTTCTGAAATGTTAGACGTCGTGACTAGTGCGCATAACCGTTATAAAATTTCGACTTTTTAATATCCTAATGACTTTTCTCAGGGTTCCAGAACTCAATTCGGGAAATTAGAAGAATTTCATCAAAAATGAAAAAGTGGAAATGAAACTATTAACTCTAATAACTAATTAAATCTAAAATTACTTATCTAAAAATTTTCCATCTTCAAACGAACTTAAAATTTTTAACCAGCCAATACATTTATTTCAACCTAATATTCCTGAGATGAAAAAAACACGTTTTTCCTTTATTATTTCTTCCGATTCCATTTTTTTTCTCACTCAATATAGCGGGCATTCTGGAGTTGACCGGACTTTCATTCCAATTTTTTTGGATTTCTAAGCATTAGAAGTAATTATGTCTAGGCAGGACTGATATTCTCAATCTGTCCATTAGAAATGTTTATCTTAGAAAAGATAAACATATGTAATGGACAGAATGAAAATATCGGTGAAATTTCTATTTCACCGAGATATGGATATCAAGGATAAAAGGATCAAATCCTAAATTGAAGAATAAGATTCAATTGACAATCTCAGAAAGAAGAATTTATTGAAAATTTCAAATGAAAAACTATATACAGTAGAAAAAATTATACAAATATATACAGAAATATTATAAAGACAAATTTAAATTAATTTAACAATTGTTCATATAATTGGTCATAATTTATGGAAGCACTATTTGTTATTAACCAATCTGCCATTGATTCTATCGTTTCATCATTATAGCATTTTTTTGCACGATTTGGTAAGGTGTGGTAGAAATAATGTTTTCTGGGTAGAATAACATTGCCTTGTCTCAAAGACACATCATATTGGTTAAATTTGATTACCGGAAATCCATTTTTCATCTGGAATACCGGAAATTCAAGCATTTTTTTGAAAAGGTATGCCCTTTGCAAACATAAATCCAAATGTTCTTTAGCCAGTTCTTCGCCTTTTCTTCTTTCATCTTCATCCTCAGGGCAATTCACACACAAAATACCCAAATTATTGTCTAGTTGATTATTTTCCTTATTATCGTTCTTCTTGATATTAACAATTTCATTCAATTCTTCAACGGAAAGTTTTCTTATATTGCTAATAAGGTTTTTGAGATGTAATGTTCTTCTCATATTGTTCGAATAATTCTTCAGTTTTGCCAATCTTTTTTTCAATATCACCTTGTTATCCATTTTGTTATATTCCCACTTTTTTCAATTTAAAAAAAATATGAAACTATTTTCGTGGCAAATAATCAATGCACAGCCTACTTGATTGAAGTAACTTGAACGTGTGTAAGCACTCTCTACAGGTGGGACCATAGTGCGAGAAAGCATCGAGTAGAATTACAGGAATTCTTCTTCTTCCTCTGTAAGCCTTAACATAACTAAACTAACTGAAGTTATTGCTGAATTGAAATTTGTTTATATACCTTTTCACAAAGGGTCTTCAGAGAAAGTCCATTAAGTACCTATTTATCAATTCTAATGGGTGGTGATTAAAAATTTTTTTCTCAGATGAATGATATGGATTTGAATCATTTTTAATGTTAGCTACAAAATTTCGAGGAAATTTTGAAATTATGATGTGCAACTTACTTTTAGATATTTTGATAAGTTTCATATACACAGCGACGAATTTACCAGCCCGCTGAATATGCTGAAGCCTTGTGCGGTAACTTTTGAAGGTCGACATATAACATATAACAGAATGAGATTATTAACTTTTTATTTTGACTTGAGAAATTAATAAAAAATATTTATACACACACAAAGTACGAATTTGGAGAAAAGATTTCGTAAGGAAATTTATTGTAATGCTTATAGAAATGTTACCTTCTGAAATGTTAGACGTCGTGACTAGTGCGCATAACCGTTATAAAATTTCGACTTTTTAATATCCTAATGACTTTTCTCAGGGTTCCAGAACTCAATTCGGGAAATTAGAAGAATTTCATCAAAAATGAAAAAGTGGAAATGAAACTATTAACTCTAATAACTAATTAAATCTAAAATTACTTGTCTAAAAATTTTCCATCTTCAAACGAACTTAAAATTTTTAACCAGCCAATACATTTATTTCAACCTAATATTCCTGAGATGAAAAAAACACGTTTTTCCTTTATTATTTCTTCCGATTCCATTTTTTTTCTCACTCAATATAGCGGGCATTCTGGAGTTGACCGGACTTTCATTCCAATTTTTTTGGATTTCTAAGCATTAGAAGTAATTATGTCTAGGCAGGACTGATATTCTCAATCTGTCCATTAGAAATGTTTATCTTAGAAAAGATAAACATATGTAATGGACAGAATGAAAATATCGGTGAAATTTCTATTTCACCGAGATATGGATATCAAGGATAAAAGGATCAAATCCTAAATTGAAGAATAAGATTCAATAGACAATCTCAGAAAGAAGAATTTATTGAAAATTTCAAATAAAAAACTATATACAGTAGAAAAAATTATACAAATATATACAGAAATATTATAGAGACAAATTTAAATTAATTCAACAATTGTTCATATAATTGGTCATAATTTATGGAAGCACTATTTGTTATTAACCAATCTGCCATTGATTCTATCGTTTCATCATTATAGCATTTTTTTGCACGATTTGGTAAGGTGTGGTAGAAATAATGTTTTCTGGGTAGAATAACATTTCCTTGTCTCAAAGACACATCATATTGGTTAAATTTGATTACCGGAAATCCATTTTTCATCTGGAATACCGGAAATTCAAGCATTTTTTTGAAAAGGTATGCCCTTTGCAAACATAAATCCAAATGTTCTTTAGCCAGTTCTTCGCCTTTTCTTCTTTCATCTTCATCCTCAGGGCAATTCACACACAAAATACCCAAATTATTGTCTAGTTGATTATTTTCCTTATTATCGTTCTTCTTGATATTAACAATTTCATTCAATTCTTCAACGGAAAGTTTTCTTATATTGCTAATAAGGTTTTTGAGATGTAATGTTCTTCTCATATTGTTCGAATAATTCTTCAGTTTTGCCAATCTTTTTTTCAATATCACCTTGTTATCCATTTTGTTATATTCCCACTTTTTTCAATTTAAAAAAAATATGAAACTATTTTCGTGGCAAATAATCAATGCACAGCCTACTTGATTGAAGTAACTTGAACGTGTGTAAGCACTCTCTACAGGTGGGACCATAGTGCGAGAAAGCATCGAGTAGAATTACAGGAATTCTTCTTCTTCCTCTGTAAGCCTTAACATAACTAAACTAACTGAAGTTATTGCTGAATTGAAATTTGTTTATATACCTTTTCACAAAGGGACTTCAGAGAAAGTCCATTAAGTACCTATTTATCAATTCTAATGGGTGGTGATTAAAAATTTTTTTCTCAGATGAATGATATGGATTTGAATCATTTTTAATGTTAGCTACAAAATTTCGAGGAAATTTTGAAATTATGATGTGCAACTTACTTTTAGATATTTTGATAAGTTTCATATACACAGCGACGAATTTACCAGCCCGCTGAATATGCTGAAGCCTTGTGCGGTAACTTTTGAAGGTCGACATATAACATATAACAGAATGAGATTATTAACTTTTTATTTTGACTTGAGAAATTAATAAAAAATATTTATACACACACAAAGTACGAATTTGGAGAAAAGATTTCGTAAGGAAATTTATTGTAATGCTTATAGAAATGTTACCTTCTGAAATGTTAGACGTCGTGACTAGTGCGCATAACCGTTATAAAATTTCGACTTTTTAATATCCTAATGACTTTTCTCAGGGTTCCAGAACTCAATTCGGGAAATTAGAAGAATTTCATCAAAAATGAAAAAGTGGAAATGAAACTATTAACTCTAATAACTAATTAAATCTAAAATTACTTATCTAAAAATTTTCCATCTTCAAACGAACTTAAAATTTTTAACCAGCCAATACATTTATTTCAACCTAATATTCCTGAGATGAAAAAAACACGTTTTTCCTTTATTATTTCTTCCGATTCCATTTTTTTTCTCACTCAATATAGCGGGCATTCTGGAGTTGACCGGACTTTCATTCCAATTTTTTTGGATTTCTAAGCATTAGAAGTAATTATGTCTAGGCAGGACTGATATTCTCAATCTGTCCATTAGAAATGTTTATCTTAGAAAAGATAAACATATGTAATGGACAGAATGAAAATATCGGTGAAATTTCTATTTCACCGAGATATGGATATCAAGGATGAAAGGATCAAATCCTAAATTGAAGAATAAGATTCAATAGACAATCTCAGAAAGAAGAATTTATTGAAAATATCAAATGAAAAACTATATACAGTAGAAAAAATTATACAAATATATACAGAAATATTATAAAGACAAATTTAAATTAATTTAACAATTGTTCATATAATTGGTCATAATTTATGGAAGCACTATTTGTTATTAACCAATCTGCCATTGATTCTATCGTTTCATCATTATAGCATTTTTTTGCACGATTTGGTAAGGTGTGGTAGAAATAATGTTTTCTGGGTAGAATAACATTTCCTTGTCTCAAAGACACATCATATTGGTTAAATTTGATTACCGGAAATCCATTTTTCATCTGGAATACCGGAAATTCAAGCATTTTTTTGAAAAGGTATGCCCTTTGCAAACATAAATCCAAATGTTCTTTAGCCAGTTCTTCGCCTTTTCTTCTTTCATCTTCATCCTCAGGGCAATTCACACACAAAATACCCAAATTATTGTCTAGTTGATTATTTTCCATATTATCGTTCTTCTTGATATTAACAATTTCATTCAATTCTTCAACGGAAAGTTTTCTTATATTGCTAATAAGGTTTTTGAGATGTAATGTTCTTCTCATATTGTTCGAATAATTCTTCAGTTTTGCCAATCTTTTTTTCAATATCACCTTGTTATCCATTTTGTTATATTCCCACTTTTTTCAATTTAAAAAAAATATGAAACTATTTTCGTGGCAAATAATCAATGCACAGCCTACTTGATTGAAGTAACTTGAACGTGTGTAAGCACTCTCTACAGGTGGGACCATAGTGCGAGAAAGCATCGAGTAGAATTACAGGAATTCTTCTTCTTCCTCTGTAAGCCTTAACATAACTAAACTAACTGAAGTTATTGCTGAATTGAAATTTGTTTATATACCTTTTCACAAAGGGACTTCAGAGAAAGTCCATTAAGTACCTATTTATCAATTCTAATGGGTGGTGATTAAAAATTTTTTTCTCAGATGAATGATATGGATTTGAATCATTTTTAATGTTAGCTACAAAATTTCGAGGAAATTTTGAAATTATGATGTGCAACTTACTTTTAGATATTTTGATAAGTTTCATATACACAGCGACGAATTTACCAGCCCGCTGAATATGCTGAAGCCTTGTGCGGTAACTTTTGAAGGTCGACATATAACATATAACAGAATGAGATTATTAACTTTTTATTTTGACTTGAGAAATTAATAAAAAATATTTATACACACACAAAGTACGAATTTGGAGAAAAGATTTCGTAAGGAAATTTATTGTAATGCTTATAGAAATGTTACCTTCTGAAATGTTAGACGTCGTGACTAGTGCGCATAACCGTTATAAAATTTCGACTTTTTAATATCCTAATGACTTTTCTCAGGGTTCCAGAACTCAATTCGGGAAATTAGAAGAATTTCATCAAAAATGAAAAAGTGGAAATGAAACTATTAACTCTAATAACTAATTAAATCTAAAATTACTTATCTAAAAATTTTCCATCTTCAAACGAACTTAAAATTTTTAACCAGCCAATACATTTATTTCAACCTAATATTCCTGAGATGAAAAAAACACGTTTTTCCTTTATTATTTCTTCCGATTCCATTTTTTTTCTCACTCAATATAGCGGGCATTCTGGAGTTGACCGGACTTTCATTCCAATTTTTTTGGATTTCTAAGCATTAGAAGTAATTATGTCTAGGCAGGACTGATATTCTCAATCTGTCCATTAGAAATGTTTATCTTAGAAAAGATAAACATATGTAATGGACAGAATGAAAATATCGGTGAAATTTCTATTTCACCGAGATATGGATATCAAGGATAAAAGGATCAAATCCTAAATTGAAGAATAAGATTCAATAGACAATCTCAGAAAGAAGAATTTATTGAAAATTTCAAATGAAAAACTATATACAGTAGAAAAAATTATACAAATATATACAGAAATATTATAAAGACAAATTTAAATTAATTTAACAATTGTTCATATAATTGGTCATAATTTATGGAAGCACTATTTGTTATTAACCAATCTGCCATTGATTCTATCGTTTCATCATTATAGCATTTTTTTGCACGATTTGGTAAGGTGTGGTAGAAATAATGTTTTCTGGGTAGAATAACATTTCCTTGTCTCAAAGACACATCATATTGGTTAAATTTGATTACCGGAAATCCATTTTTCATCTGGAATACCGGAAATTCAAGCATTTTTTTGAAAAGGTATGCCCTTTGCAAACATAAATCCAAATGTTCTTTAGCCAGTTCTTCGCCTTTTCTTCTTTCATCTTCATCCTCAGGGCAATTCACACACAAAATACCCAAATTATTGTCTAGTTGATTATTTTCCTTATTATCGTTCTTCTTGATATTAACAATTTCATTCAATTCTTCAACGGAAAGTTTTCTTATATTGCTAATAAGGTTTTTGAGATGTAATGTTCTTCTCATATTGTTCGAATAATTCTTCAGTTTTGCCAATCTTTTTTTCAATATCACCTTGTTATCCATTTTGTTATATTCCCACTTTTTTCAATTTAAAAAAAATATGAAACTATTTTCGTGGCAAATAATCAATGCACAGCCTACTTGATTGAAGTAACTTGAACGTGTGTAAGCACTCTCTACAGGTGGGACCATAGTGCGAGAAAGCATCGAGTAGAATTACAGGAATTCTTCTTCTTCCTCTGTAAGCCTTAACATAACTAAACTAACTGAAGTTATTGCTGAATTGAAATTTGTTTATATACCTTTTCACAAAGGGTCTTCAGAGAAAGTCCATTAAGTACCTATTTATCAATTCTAATGGGTGGTGATTAAAAATTTTTTTCTCAGATGAATGATTTGGATTTGAATCATTTTTAATGTTAGCTACAAAATTTCGAGGAAATTTTGAAATTATGATGTGCAACTTACTTTTAGATATTTTGATAAGTTTCATATACACAGCGACGAATTTACCAGCCCGCTGAATATGCTGAAGCCTTGTGCGGTAACTTTTGAAGGTCGACATATAACATATAACAGAATGAGCTTATTAACTTTCTATTTTGACTTGAGAAATTAATAAAAAATATTTATACACACACAAAGTACGAATTTGGAGAAAAGATTTCGTAAGGAAATTTATTGTAATGCTTATAGAAATGTTACCTTCTGAAATGTTAGACGTCGTGACTAGTGCGCATAACCGTTATAAAATTTCGACTTTTTAATATCCTAATGACTTTTCTCAGGGTTCCAGAACTCAATTCGGGAAATTAGAAGAATTTCATCAAAAATGAAAAAGTGGAAATGAAACTATTAACTCTAATAACTAATTAAATCTAAAATTACTTATCTAAAAATTTTCCATCTTCAAACGAACTTAAAATTTTTAACCAGCCAATACATTTATTTCAACCTAATATTCCTGAGATGAAAAAAACACGTTTTTCCTTTATTATTTCTTCCGATTCCATTTTTTTTCTCACTCAATATAGCGGGCATTCTGGAGTTGACCGGACTTTCATTCCAATTTTTTTGGATTTCTAAGCATTAGAAGTAATTATGTCTAGGCAGGACTGATATTCTCAATCCGTCCATTAGAAATGTTTATCTTAGAAAAGATAAACATATGTAATGGACAGAATGAAAATATCGGTGAAATTTCTATTTCACCGAGATATGGATATCAAGGATAAAAGGATCAAATCCTAAATTGAAGAATAAGATTCAATAGACAATCTCAGAAAGAAGAATTTATTGAAAATTTCAAATGAAAAACTATATACAGTAGAAAAAATTATACAAATATATACAGAAATATTATAAAGACAAATTTAAATTAATTTAACAATTGTTCATATAATTGGTCATAATTTATGGAAGCACTATTTGTTATTAACCAATCTGCCATTGATTCTATCGTTTCATCATTATAGCATTTTTTTGCACGATTTGGTAAGGTGTGGTAGAAATAATGTTTTCTGGGTAGAATAACATTTCCTTGTCTCAAAGACACATCATATTGGTTAAATTTGATTACCGGAAATCCATTTTTCATCTGGAATACCGGAAATTCAAGCATTTTTTTGAAAAGGTATGCCCTTTGCAAACATAAATCCAAATGTTCTTTAGCCAGTTCTTCGCCTTTTCTTCTTTCATCTTCATCCTCAGGGCAATTCACACACAAAATACCCAAATTATTGTCTAGTTGATTATTTTCCTTATTATCGTTCTTCTTGATATTAACAATTTCATTCAATTCTTCAACGGAAAGTTTTCTTATATTGCTAATAAGGTTTTTGAGATGTAATGTTCTTCTCATATTGTTCGAATAATTCTTCAGTTTTGCCAATCTTTTTTTCAATATCACCTTGTTATCCATTTTGTTATATTCCCACTTTTTTCAATTTAAAAAAAATATGAAACTATTTTCGTGGCAAATAATCAATGCACAGCCTACTTGATTGAAGTAACTTGAACGTGTGTAAGCACTCTCTACAGGTGGGACCATAGTGCGAGAAAGCATCGAGTAGAATTACAGGAATTCTTCTTCTTCCTCTGTAAGCCTTAACATAACTAAACTAACTGAAGTTATTGCTGAATTGAAATTTGTTTATATACCTTTTCACAAAGGGTCTTCAGAGAAAGTCCATTAAGTACCTATTTATCAATTCTAATGGGTGGTGATTAAAAATTTTTTTCTCAGATGAATGATTTGGATTTGAATCATTTTTAATGTTAGCTACAAAATTTCGAGGAAATTTTGAAATTATGATGTGCAACTTACTTTTAGATATTTTGATAAGTTTTATATACACAGCGACGAATTTACCAGCCCGCTGAATATGCTGAAGCCTTGTGCGGTAACTTTTGAAGGTCGACATATAACATATAACAGAATGAGCTTATTAACTTTTTATTTTGACTTGAGAAATTAATAAAAAATATTTATACACACACAAAGTACGAATTTGGAGAAAAGATTTCGTAAGGAAATTTATTGTAATGCTTATAGAAATGTTACCTTCTGAAATGTTAGACGTCGTGACTAGTGCGCATAACCGTTATAAAATTTCGACTTTTTAATATCCTAATGACTTTTCTCAGGGTTCCAGAACTCAATTCGGGAAATTAGAAGAATTTCATCAAAAATGAAAAAGTGGAAATGAAACTATTAACTCTAATAACTAATTAAATCTAAAATTACTTATCTGAAAATTTTCCATCTTCAAACGAACTTAAAATTTTTAACCAGCCAATACATTTATTTCAACCTAATATTCCTGAGATGAAAAAAACACGTTTTTCCTTTATTATTTCTTCCGATTCCATTTTTTTTCTCACTCAATATAGCGGGCATTCTGGAGTTGACCGGACTTTCATTCCAATTTTTTTGGATTTCTAAGCATTAGAAGTAATTATGTCTAGGCAGGACTGATATTCTCAATCTGTCCATTAGAAATGTTTATCTTAGAAAAGATAAACATATGTAATGGACAGAATGAAAATATCGGTGAAATTTCTATTTCACCGAGATATGGATATCAAGGATAAAAGGATCAAATCCTAAATTGAAGAATAAGATTCAATAGACAATCTCAGAAAGAAGAATTTATTGAAAATTTCAAATGAAAAACTATATACAGTAGAAAAAATTATACAAATATATACAGAAATATTATAAAGACAAATTTAAATTAATTTAACAATTGTTCATATAATTGGTCATAATTTATGGAAGCACTATTTGTTATTAACCAATCTGCCATTGATTCTATCGTTTCATCATTATAGCATTTTTTTGCACGATTTGGTAAGGTGTGGTAGAAATAATGTTTTCTGGGTAGAATAACATTTCCTTGTCTCAAAGACACATCATATTGGTTAAATTTGATTACCGGAAATCCATTTTTCATCTGGAATACCGGAAATTCAAGCATTTTTTTGAAAAGGTATGCCCTTTGCAAACATAAATCCAAATGTTCTTTAGCCAGTTCTTCGCCTTTTCTTCTTTCATCTTCATCCTCAGGGCAATTCACACACAAAATACCCAAATTATTGTCTAGTTGATTATTTTCCTTATTATCGTTCTTCTTGATATTAACAATTTCATTCAATTCTTCAACGGAAAGTTTTCTTATATTGCTAATAAGGTTTTTGAGATGTAATGTTCTTCTCATATTGTTCGAATAATTCTTCAGTTTTGCCAATCTTTTTTTCAATATCACCTTGTTATCCATTTTGTTATATTCCCACTTTTTTCAATTTAAAAAAAATATGAAACTATTTTCGTGGCAAATAATCAATGCACAGCCTACTTGATTGAAGTAACTTGAACGTGTGTAAGCACTCTCTACAGGTGGGACCATAGTGCGAGAAAGCATCGAGTAGAATTACAGGAATTCTTCTTCTTCCTCTGTAAGCCTTAACATAACTAAACTAACTGAAGTTATTGCTGAATTGAAATTTGTTTATATACCTTTTCACAAAGGGTCTTCAGAGAAAGTCCATTAAGTACCTATTTATCAATTCTAATGGGTGGTGATTAAAAATTTTTTTCTCAGATGAATGATATGGATTTGAATCATTTTTAATGTTAGCTACAAAATTTCGAGGAAATTTTGAAATTATGATGTGCAACTTACTTTTAGATATTTTGATAAGTTTCATATACACAGCGACGAATTTACCAGCCCGCTGAATATGCTGAAGCCTTGTGCGGTAACTTTTGAAGGTCGACATATAACATATAACAGAATGAGATTATTAACTTTTTATTTTGACTTGAGAAATTAATAAAAAATATTTATACACACACAAAGTACGAATTTGGAGAAAAGATTTCGTAAGGAAATTTATTGTAATGCTTATAGAAATGTTACCTTCTGAAATGTTAGACGTCGTGACTAGTGCGCATAACCGTTATAAAATTTCGACTTTTTAATATCCTAATGACTTTTCTCAGGGTTCCAGAACTCAATTCGGGAAATTAGAAGAATTTCATCAAAAATGAAAAAGTGGAAATGAAACTATTAACTCTAATAACTAATTAAATCTAAAATTACTTATCTAAAAATTTTCCATCTTCAAACGAACTTAAAATTTTTAACCAGCCAATACATTTATTTCAACCTAATATTCCTGAGATGAAAAAAACACGTTTTTCCTTTATTATTTCTTCCGATTCCATTTTTTTTCTCACTCAATATAGCGGGCATTCTGGAGTTGACCGGACTTTCATTCCAATTTTTTTGGATTTCTAAGCATTAGAAGTAATTATGTCTAGGCAGGACTGATATTCTCAATCTGTCCATTAGAAATGTTTATCTTAGAAAAGATAAACATATGTAATGGACAGAATGAAAATATCGGTGAAATTTCTATTTCACCGAGATATGGATATCAAGGATAAAAGGATCAAATCCTAAATTGAAGAATAAGATTCAATAGACAATCTCAGAAAGAAGAATTTAATGAAAATTTCAAATGAAAAACTATATACAGTAGAAAAAATTATACAAATATATACAGAAATATTATAAAGACAAATTTAAATTAATTTAACAATTGTTCATATAATTGGTCATAATTTATGGAAGCACTATTTGTTATTAACCAATCTGCCATTGATTCTATCGTTTCATCATTATAGCATTTTTTTGCACGATTTGGTAAGGTGTGGTAGAAATAATGTTTTCTGGGTAGAATAACATTTCCTTGTCTCAAAGACACATCATATTGGTTAAATTTGATTACCGGAAATCCATTTTTCATCTGGAATACCGGAAATTCAAGCATTTTTTTGAAAAGGTATGCCCTTTGCAAACATAAATCCAAATGTTCTTTAGCCAGTTCTTCGCCTTTTCTTCTTTCATCTTCATCCTCAGGGCAATTCACACACAAAATACCCAAATTATTGTCTAGTTGATTATTTTCCTTATTATCGTTCTTCTTGATATTAACAATTTCATTCAATTCTTCAACGGAAAGTTTTCTTATATTGCTAATAAGGTTTTTGAGATGTAATGTTCTTCTCATATTGTTCGAATAATTCTTCAGTTTTGCCAATCTTTTTTTCAATATCACCTTGTTATCCATTTTGTTATATTCCCACTTTTTTCAATTTAAAAAAAATATGAAACTATTTTCGTGGCAAATAATCAATGCACAGCCTACTTGATTGAAGTAACTTGAACGTGTGTAAGCACTCTCTACAGGTGGGACCATAGTGCGAGAAAGCATCGAGTAGAATTACAGGAATTCTTCTTCTTCCTCTGTAAGCCTTAACATAACTAAACTAACTGAAGTTATTGCTGAATTGAAATTTGTTTATATACCTTTTCACAAAGGGTCTTCAGAGAAAGTCCATTAAGTACCTATTTATCAATTCTAATGGGTGGTGATTAAAAATTTTTTTCTCAAATGAATGATATGGATTTGAATCATTTTTAATGTTAGCTACAAAATTTCGAGGAAATTTTGAAATTATGATGTGCAACTTACTTTTAGATATTTTGATAAGTTTCATATACACAGCGACGAATTTACCAGCCCGCTGAATATGCTGAAGCCTTGTGCGGTAACTTTTGAAGGTCGACATATAACATATAACAGAATGAGATTATTAACTTTTTATTTTGACTTGAGAAATTAATAAAAAATATTTATACACACACAAAGTACGAATTTGGAGAAAAGATTTCGTAAGGAAATTTATTGTAATGCTTATAGAAATGTTACCTTCTGAAATGTTAGACGTCGTGACTAGTGCGCATAACCGTTATAAAATTTCGACTTTTTAATATCCTAATGACTTTTCTCAGGGTTCCAGAACTCAATTCGGGAAATTAGAAGAATTTCATCAAAAATGAAAAAGTGGAAATGAAACTATTAACTCTAATAACTAATTAAATCTAAAATTACTTATCTAAAAATTTTCCATCTTCAAACGAACTTAAAATTTTTAACCAGCCAATACATTTATTTCAACCTAATATTCCTGAGATGAAAAAAACACGTTTTTCCTTTATTATTTCTTCCGATTCCATTTTTTTTCTCACTCAATATAGCGGGCATTCTGGAGTTGACCGGACTTTCATTCCAATTTTTTTGGATTTCTAAGCATTAGAAGTAATTATGTCTAGGCAGGACTGATATTCTCAATCTGTCCATTAGAAATGTTTATCTTAGAAAAGATAAACATATGTAATGGACAGAATGAAAATATCGGTGAAATTTCTATTTCACCGAGATATGGATATCAAGGATAAAAGGATCAAATCCTAAATTGAAGAATAAGATTCAATAGACAATCTCAGAAAGAAGAATTTATTGAAAATTTCAAATGAAAAACTATATACAGTAGAAAAAATTATACAAATATATACAGAAATATTATAAAGACAAATTTAAATTAATTTAACAATTGTTCATATAATTGGTCATAATTTATGGAAGCACTATTTGTTATTAACCAATCTGCCATTGATTCTATCGTTTCATCATTATAGCATTTTTTTGCACGATTTGGTAAGGTGTGGTAGAAATAATGTTTTCTGGGTAGAATAACATTTCCTTGTCTCAAAGACACATCATATTGGTTAAATTTGATTACCGGAAATCCATTTTTCATCTGGAATACCGGAAATTCAAGCATTTTTTTGAAAAGGTATGCCCTTTGCAAACATAAATCCAAATGTTCTTTAGCCAGTTCTTCGCCTTTTCTTCTTTCATCTTCATCCTCAGGGCAATTCACACACAAAATACCCAAATTTTTGTCTAGTTGATTATTTTCCTTATTATCGTTCTTCTTGATATTAACAATTTCATTCAATTCTTCAACTGAAAGTTTTCTCATATTGCTAATAAGGTTTTTGAGATGTAATGTTCTTCTCATATTGTTCGAATAATTCTTCAGTTTTGCCAATCTTTTTTTCAATATCTCCTTGTTATCCATTTTGTTATATTTCCACTTTTTTCAATTTAAAAAAAATATGAAACTATTTTCGTGGCAAATAATCAATGCACAGCCTACTTGATTGAAGTAACTTGAACGTGTGTAAGCACTCTCTACAGGTGGGACCATAGTGCGAGAAAGCATCGAGTAGAATTACAGGAATTATTCTTCTTCCTCTGTAAGCCTTAACATAACTAAACTAACTGAAGTTATTGCTGAATTGAAATTTGTTTATATACCTTTTCACAAAGGGTCTTCAGAGAAAGTCCATTAAGTACCTATTTATCAATTCTAATGGGTGGTGATTAAAAATTTTTTTCTCAGATGAATGATATGGATTTGAATCATTTTCAATGTTAGCTACAAAATTTCGAGGAAATTTTGAAATTATGATGTGCAACTTACTTTTAGATATTCTGATAAGTTTCATATACACAGCGACGAATTTACCAGCCCGCTGAATATGCTGAAGCCTTGTGCGGTAACTTTTGAAGGTCGACATATAACATATAACAGAATGAGATTATTAACTTTTTATTTTGACTTGAGAAATTAATAAAAAATATTTATACACACACAAAGTACGAATTTGGAGAAAAGATTTCGTAAGGAAATTTATTGTAATGCTTATAGAAATGTTACCTTCTGAAATGTTAGACGTCGTGACTAGTGCGCATAACCGTTATAAAATTTCGACTTTTTAATATCCTAATGACTTTTCTCAGGGTTCCAGAACTCAATTCGGGAAATTAGAAGAATTTCATCAAAAATGAAAAAGTGGAAATGAAACTATTAACTCTAATAACTAATTAAATCTAAAATTACTTATCTAAAAATTTTCCATCTTCAAACGAACTTAAAATTTTTAACCAGCCAATACATTTATTTCAACCTAATATTCCTGAGATGAAAAAAACACGTTTTTCCTTTATTATTTCTTCCGATTCCATTTTTTTTCTCACTCAATATAGCGGGCATTCTGGAGTTGACCGGACTTTCATTCCAATTTTTTTGGATTTCTAAGCATTAGAAGTAATTATGTCTAGGCAGGACTGATATTCTCAATCTGTCCATTAGAAATGTTTATCTTAGAAAAGATAAACATATGTAATGGACAGAATGAAAATATCGGTGAAATTTCTATTTCACCGAGATATGGATATCAAGGATAAAAGGATCAAATCCTAAATTGAAGAATAAGATTCAATAGACAATCTCAGAAAGAAGAATTTATTGAAAATTTCAAATGAAAAACTATATACAGTAGAAAAAATTATACAAATATATACAGAAATATTATAAAGACAAATTTAAATTAATTTAACAATTGTTCATATAATTGGTCATAATTTATGGAAGCACTATTTGTTATTAACCAATCTGCCATTGATTCTATCGTTTCATCATTATAGCATTTTTTTGCACGATTTGGTAAGGTGTGGTAGAAATAATGTTTTCTGGGTAGAATAACATTTCCTTGTCTCAAAGACACATCATATTGGTTAAATTTGATTACCGGAAATCCATTTTTCATCTGGAATACCGGAAATTCAAGCATTTTTTTGAAAAGGTATGCCCTTTGCAAACATAAATCCAAATGTTCTTTAGCCAGTTCTTCGCCTTTTCTTCTTTCATCTTCATCCTCAGGGCAATTCACACACAAAATACCCAAATTATTGTCTAGTTGATTATTTTCCTTATTATCGTTCTTCTTGATATTAACAATTTCATTCAATTCTTCAACGGAAAGTTTTCTTATATTGCTAATAAGGTTTTTGAGATGTAATGTTCTTCTCATATTGTTCGAATAATTCTTCAGTTTTGCCAATCTTTTTTTCAATATCACCTTGTTATCCATTTTGTTATATTCCCACTTTTTTCAATTTAAAAAAAATATGAAACTATTTTCGTGGCAAATAATCAATGCACAGCCTACTTGATTGAAGTAACTTGAACGTGTGTAAGCACTCTCTACAGGTGGGACCATAGTGCGAGAAAGCATCGAGTAGAATTACAGGAATTCTTCTTCTTCCTCTGTAAGCCTTAACATAACTAAACTAACTGAAGTTATTGCTGAATTGAAATTTGTTTATATACCTTTTCACAAAGGGTCTTCAGAGAAAGTCCATTAAGTACCTATTTATCAATTCTAATGGGTGGTGATTAAAAATTTTTTTCTCAGATGAATGATATGGATTTGAATCATTTTTAATGTTAGCTACAAAATTTCGAGGAAATTTTGAAATTATGATGTGCAACTTACTTTTAGATATTTTGATAAGTTTCATATACACAGCGACGAATTTACCAGCCCGCTGAATATGCTGAAGCCTTGTGCGGTAACTTTTGAAGGTCGACATATAACATATAACAGAATGAGATTATTAACTTTTTATTTTGACTTGAGAAATTAATAAAAAATATTTATACACACACAAAGTACGAATTTGGAGAAAAGATTTCGTAAGGAAATTTATTGTAATGCTTATAGAAATGTTACCTTCTGAAATATTAGACGTCGTGACTAGTGCGCATAACCGTTATAAAATTTCGACTTTTTAATATCCTAATGACTTTTCTCAGGGTTCCAGAACTCAATTCGGGAAATTAGAAGAATTTCATCAAAAATGAAAAAGTGGAAATGAAACTATTAACTCTAATAACTAATTAAATCTAAAATTACTTATCTAAAAATTTTCCATCTTCAAACGAACTTAAAATTTTTAACCAGCCAATACATTTATTTCAACCTAATATTCCTGAGATGAAAAAAACACGTTTTTCCTTTATTATTTCTTCCGATTCCATTTTTTTTCTCACTCAATATAGCGGGCATTCTGGAGTTGACCGGACTTTCATTCCAATTTTTTTGGATTTCTAAGCATTAGAAGTAATTATGTCTAGGCAGGACTGATATTCTCAATCTGTCCATTAGAAATGTTTATCTTAGAAAAGATGAACATATGTAATGGACAGAATGAAAATATCGGTGAAATTTCTATTTCACCGAGATATGGATATCAAGGATAAAAGGATCAAATCCTAAATTGAAGAATAAGATTCAATAGACAATCTCAGAAAGAAGAATTTATTGAAAATTTCAAATGAAAAACTATATACAATAGAAAAAATTATACAAATATATACAGAAATATTATAAAGACAAATTTAAATTAATTTAACAATTGTTCATATAATTGGTCATAATTTATGGAAGCACTATTTGTTATTAACCAATCTGCCATTGATTCTATCGTTTCATCATTATAGCATTTTTTTGCACGATTTGGTAAGGTGTGGTAGAAATAATGTTTTCTGGGTAGAATAACATTTCCTTGTCTCAAAGACACATCATATTGGTTAAATTTGATTACCGGAAATCCATTTTTCATCTGGAATAACGGAAATTCAAGCATTTTTTTGAAAAGGTATGCCCTTTGCAAACATAAATCCAAATGTTCTTTAGCCAGTTCTTCGCCTTTTCTTCTTTCATCTTCATCCTCAGGGCAATTCACACACAAAATACCCAAATTATTGTCTAGTTGATTATTTTCCTTATTATCGTTCTTCTTGATATTAACAATTTCATTCAATTCTTCAACGGAAAGTTTTCTTATATTGCTAATAAGGTTTTTGAGATGTAATGTTCTTCTCATATTGTTCGAATAATTCTTCAGTTTTGCCAATCTTTTTTTCAATATCACCTTGTTATCCATTTTGTTATATTCCCACTTTTTTCAATTTAAAAAAAATATGAAACTATTTTCGTGGCAAATAATCAATGCACAGCCTACTTGATTGAAGTAACTTGAACGTGTGTAAGCACTCTCTACAGGTGGGACCATAGTGCGAGAAAGCATCGAGTAGAATTACAGGAATTCTTCTTCTTCCTCTGTAAGCCTTAACATAACTAAACTAACTGAAGTTATTGCTGAATTGAAATTTGTTTATATACCTTTTCACAAAGGGACTTCAGAGAAAGTCCATTAAGTACCTATTTATCAATTCTAATGGGTGGTGATTAAAAATTTTTTTCTCAGATGAATGATATGGATTTGAATCATTTTTAATGTTAGCTACAAAATTTCGAGGAAATTTTGAAATTATGATGTGCAACTTACTTTTAGATATTTTGATAAGTTTCATATACACAGCGACGAATTTACCAGCCCGCTGAATATGCTGAAGCCTTGTGCGGTAACTTTTGAAGGTCGACATATAACATATAACAGAATGAGATTATTAACTTTTTATTTTGACTTGAGAAATTAATAAAAAATATTTATACACACACAAAGTACGAATTTGGAGAAAAGATTTCGTAAGGAAATTTATTGTAATGCTTATAGAAATGTTACCTTCTGAAATGTTAGACGTCGTGACTAGTGCGCATAACCGTTATAAAATTTCGACTTTTTAATATCCTAATGACTTTTCTCAGGGTTCCAGAACTCAATTCGGGAAATTAGAAGAATTTCATCAAAAATGAAAAAGTGGAAATGAAACTATTAACTCTAATAACTAATTAAATCTAAAATTACTTATCTAAAAATTTTCCATCTTCAAACGAACTTAAAATTTTTAACCAGCCAATACATTTATTTCAACCTAATATTCCTGAGATGAAAAAAACACGTTTTTCCTTTATTATTTCTTCCGAGTCCATTTTTTTTCTCACTCAATATAGCGGGCATTCTGGAGTTGACCGGACTTTCATTCCAATTTTTTTGGATTTCTAAGCATTAGAAGTAATTATGTCTAGGCAGGACTGATATTCTCAATCTGTCCATTAGAAATGTTTATCTTAGAAAAGATAAACATATGTAATGGACAGAATGAAAATATCGGTGAAATTTCTATTTCACCGAGATATGGATATCAAGGATAAAAGGATCAAATCCTAAATTGAAGAATAAGATTCAATAGACAATCTCAGAAAGAAGAATTTATTGAAAATTTCAAATGAAAAACTATATACAGTAGAAAAAATTATACAAATATATACAGAAATATTATAAAGACAAATTTAAATTAATTTAACAATTGTTCATATAATTGGTCATAATTTATGGAAGCACTATTTGTTATTAACCAATCTGCCATTGATTCTATCGTTTCATCATTATAGCATTTTTTTGCACGATTTGGTAAGGTGTGGTAGAAATAATGTTTTCTGGGTAGAATAACATTTCCTTGTCTCAAAGACACATCATATTGGTTAAATTTGATTACCGGAAATCCATTTTTCATCTGGAATACCGGAAATTCAAGCATTTTTTTGAAAAGGTATGCCCTTTGCAAACATAAATCCAAATGTTCTTTAGCCAGTTCTTCGCCTTTTCTTCTTTCATCTTCATCCTCAGGGCAATTCACACAAAAAATACCCAAATTATTGTCTAGTTGATTATTTTCCTTATTATCGTTCTTCTTGATATTAACAATTTCATTCAATTCTTCAACGGAAAGTTTTCTTATATTGCTAATAAGGTTTTTGAGATGTAATGTTCTTCTCATATTGTTCGAATAATTCTTCAGTTTTGCCAATCTTTTTTTCAATATCACCTTGTTATCCATTTTGTTATATTCCCACTTTTTTCAATTTAAAAAAAATATGAAACTATTTTCGTGGCAAATAATCAATGCACAGCCTACTTGATTGAAGTAACTTGAACGTGTGTAAGCACTCTCTACAGGTGGGACCATAGTGCGAGAAAGCATCGAGTAGAATTACAGGAATTCTTCTTCTTCCTCTGTAAGCCTTAACATAACTAAACTAACTGAAGTTATTGCTGAATTGAAATTTGTTTATATACCTTTTCACAAAGGGTCTTCAGAGAAAGTCCATTAAGTACCTATTTATCAATTCTAATGGGTGGTGATTAAAAATTTTTTTCTCAGATGAATGATATGGATTTGAATCATTTTTAATGTTAGCTACAAAATTTCGAGGAAATTTTGAAATTATGATGTGCAACTTACTTTTAGATATTTTGATAAGTTTCATATACACAGCGACGAATTTACCAGCCCGCTGAATATGCTGAAGCCTTGTGCGGTAACTTTTGAAGGTCGACATATAACATATAACAGAATGAGATTATTAACTTTTTATTTTGACTTGAGAAATTAATAAAAAATATTTATACACACACAAAGTACGAATTTGGAGAAAAGATTTCGTAAGGAAATTTATTGTAATGCTTATAGAAATGTTACCTTCTGAAATGTTAGACGTCGTGACTAGTGCGCATAACCGTTATAAAATTTCGACTTTTTAATATCCTAATGACTTTTCTCAGGGTTCCAGAACTCAATTCGGGAAATTAGAAGAATTTCATCAAAAATGAAAAAGTGGAAATGAAACTATTAACTCTAATAACTAATTAAATCTAAAATTACTTATCTAAAAATTTTCCATCTTCAAACGAACTTAAAATTTTTAACCAGCCAATACATTTATTTCAACCTAATATTCCTGAGATGAAAAAAACACGTTTTTCCTTTATTATTTCTTCCGATTCCATTTTTTTTCTCACTCAATATAGCGGGCATTCTGGAGTTGACCGGACTTTCATTCCAATTTTTTTGGATTTCTAAGCATTAGAAGTAATTATGTCTAGGCAGGACTGATATTCTCAATCTGTCCATTAGAAATGTTTATCTTAGAAAAGATAAACATATGTAATGGACAGAATGAAAATATCGGTGAAATTTCTATTTCACCGAGATATGGATATCAAGGATAAAAGGATCAAATCCTAAATTGAAGAATAAGATTCAATAGACAATCTCAGAAAGAAGAATTTAATGAAAATTTCAAATGAAAAACTATATACAGTAGAAAAAATTATACAAATATATACAGAAATATTATAAAGACAAATTTAAATTAATTTAACAATTGTTCATATAATTGGTCATAATTTATGGAAGCACTATTTGTTATTAACCAATCTGCCATTGATTCTATCGTTTCATCATTATAGCATTTTTTTGCACGATTTGGTAAGGTGTGGTAGAAATAATGTTTTCTGGGTAGAATAACATTTCCTTGTCTCAAAGACACATCATATTGGTTAAATTTGATTACCGGAAATCCATTTTTCATCTGGAATACCGGAAATTCAAGCATTTTTTTGAAAAGGTATGCCCTTTGCAAACATAAATCCAAATGTTCTTTAGCCAGTTCTTCGCCTTTTCTTCTTTCATCTTCATCCTCAGGGCAATTCACACACAAAATACCCAAATTATTGTCTAGTTGATTATTTTCCTTATTATCGTTCTTCTTGATATTAACAATTTCATTCAATTCTTCAACGGAAAGTTTTCTTATATTGCTAATAAGGTTTTTGAGATGTAATGTTCTTCTCATATTGTTCGAATAATTCTTCAGTTTTGCCAATCTTTTTTTCAATATCACCTTGTTATCCATTTTGTTATATTCCCACTTTTTTCAATTTAAAAAAAATATGAAACTATTTTCGTGGCAAATAATCAATGCACAGCCTACTTGATTGAAGTAACTTGAACGTGTGTAAGCCCTCTCTACAGGTGGGACCATAGTGCGAGAAAGCATCGAGTAGAATTACAGGAATTCTTCTTCTTCCTCTGTAAGCCTTAACATAACTAAACTAACTGAAGTTATTGCTGAATTGAAATTTGTTTATATACCTTTTCACAAAGGGTCTTCAGAGAAAGTCCATTAAGTACCTATTTATCAATTCTAATGGGTGGTGATTAAAAATTTTTTTCTCAAATGAATGATATGGATTTGAATCATTTTTAATGTTAGCTACAAAATTTCGAGGAAATTTTGAAATTATGATGTGCAACTTACTTTTAGATATTTTGATAAGTTTCATATACACAGCGACGAATTTACCAGCCCGCTGAATATGCTGAAGCCTTGTGCGGTAACTTTTGAAGGTCGACATATAACATATAACAGAATGAGATTATTAACTTTTTATTTTGACTTGAGAAATTAATAAAAAATATTTATACACACACAAAGTACGAATTTGGAGAAAAGATTTCGTAAGGAAATTTATTGTAATGCTTATAGAAATGTTACCTTCTGAAATGTTAGACGTCGTGACTAGTGCGCATAACCGTTATAAAATTTCGACTTTTTAATATCCTAATGACTTTTCTCAGGGTTCCAGAACTCAATTCGGGAAATTAGAAGAATTTCATCAAAAATGAAAAAGTGGAAATGAAACTATTAACTCTAATAACTAATTAAATCTAAAATTACTTATCTAAAAATTTTCCATCTTCAAACGAACTTAAAATTTTTAACCAGCCAATACATTTATTTCAACCTAATATTCCTGAGATGAAAAAAACACGTTTTTCCTTTATTATTTCTTCCGATTCCATTTTTTTTCTCACTCAATATAGCGGGCATTCTGGAGTTGACCGGACTTTCATTCCAATTTTTTTGGATTTCTAAGCATTAGAAGTAATTATGTCTAGGCAGGACTGATATTCTCAATCTGTCCATTAGAAATGTTTATCTTAGAAAAGATAAACATATGTAATGGACAGAATGAAAATATCGGTGAAATTTCTATTTCACCGAGATATGGATATCAAGGATAAAAGGATCAAATCCTAAATTGAAGAATAAGATTCAATAGACAATCTCAGAAAGAAGAATTTATTGAAAATTTCAAATGAAAAACTATATACAGTAGAAAAAATTATACAAATATATACAGAAATATTATAAAGACAAATTTAAATTAATTTAACAATTGTTCATATAATTGGTCATAATTTATGGAAGCACTATTTGTTATTAACCAATCTGCCATTGATTCTATCGTTTCATCATTATAGCATTTTTTTGCACGATTTGGTAAGGTGTGGTAGAAATAATGTTTTCTGGGTAGAATAACATTTCCTTGTCTCAAAGACACATCATATTGGTTAAATTTGATTACCGGAAATCCATTTTTCATCTGGAATACCGGAAATTCAAGCATTTTTTTGATAAGGTATGCCCTTTGCAAACATAAATCCAAATGTTCTTTAGCCAGTTCTTCGCCTTTTCTTCTTTCATCTTCATCCTCAGGGCAATTCACACACAAAATACCCAAATTTTTGTCTAGTTGATTATTTTCCTTATTATCGTTCTTCTTGATATTAACAATTTCATTCAATTCTTCAACTGAAAGTTTTCTCATATTGCTAATAAGGTTTTTGAGATGTAATGTTCTTCTCATATTGTTCGAATAATTCTTCAGTTTTGCCAATCTTTTTTTCAATATCTCCTTGTTATCCATTTTGTTATATTTCCACTTTTTTCAATTTAAAAAAAATATGAAACTATTTTCGTGGCAAATAATCAATGCACAGCCTACTTGATTGAAGTAACTTGAACGTGTGTAAGCACTCTCTACAGGTGGGACCATAGTGCGAGAAAGCATCGAGTAGAATTACAGGAATTATTCTTCTTCCTCTGTAAGCCTTAACATAACTAAACTAACTGAAGTTATTGCTGAATTGAAATTTGTTTATATACCTTTTCACAAAGGGTCTTCAGAGAAAGTCCATTAAGTACCTATTTATCAATTCTAATGGGTGGTGATTAAAAATTTTTTTCTCAGATGAATGATATGGATTTGAATCATTTTCAATGTTAGCTACAAAATTTCGAGGAAATTTTGAAATTATGATGTGCAACTTACTTTTAGATATTCTGATAAGTTTCATATACACAGCGACGAATTTACCAGCCCGCTGAATATGCTGAAGCCTTGTGCGGTAACTTTTGAAGGTCGACATATAACATATAACAGAATGAGATTATTAACTTTTTATTTTGACTTGAGAAATTAATAAAAAATATTTATACACACACAAAGTACGAATTTGGAGAAAAGATTTCGTAAGGAAATTTATTGTAATGCTTATAGAAATGTTACCTTCTGAAATGTTAGACGTCGTGACTAGTGCGCATAACCGTTATAAAATTTCGACTTTTTAATATCCTAATGACTTTTCTCAGGGTTCCAGAACTCAATTCGGGAAATTAGAAGAATTTCATCAAAAATGAAAAAGTGGAAATGAAACTATTAACTCTAATAACTAATTAAATCTAAAATTACTTATCTAAAAATTTTCCATCTTCAAACGAACTTAAAATTTTTAACCAGCCAATACATTTATTTCAACCTAATATTCCTGAGATGAAAAAAACACGTTTTTCCTTTATTATTTCTTCCGATTCCATTTTTTTTCTCACTCAATATAGCGGGCATTCTGGAGTTGACCGGACTTTCATTCCAATTTTTTTGGATTTCTAAGCATTAGAAGTAATTATGTCTAGGCAGGACTGATATTCTCAATCTGTCCATTAGAAATGTTTATCTTAGAAAAGATGAACATATGTAATGGACAGAATGAAAATATCGGTGAAATTTCTATTTCACCGAGATATGGATATCAAGGATAAAAGGATCAAATCCTAAATTGAAGAATAAGATTCAATAGACAATCTCAGAAAGAAGAATTTATTGAAAATTTCAAATGAAAAACTATATACAATAGAAAAAATTATACAAATATATACAGAAATATTATAAAGACAAATTTAAATTAATTTAACAATTGTTCATATAATTGGTCATAATTTATGGAAGCACTATTTGTTATTAACCAATCTGCCATTGATTCTATCGTTTCATCATTATAGCATTTTTTTGCACGATTTGGTAAGGTGTGGTAGAAATAATGTTTTCTGGGTAGAATAACATTTCCTTGTCTCAAAGACACATCATATTGGTTAAATTTGATTACCGGAAATCCATTTTTCATCTGGAATAACGGAAATTCAAGCATTTTTTTGAAAAGGTATGCCCTTTGCAAACATAAATCCAAATGTTCTTTAGCCAGTTCTTCGCCTTTTCTTCTTTCATCTTCATCCTCAGGGCAATTCACACACAAAATACCCAAATTATTGTCTAGTTGATTATTTTCCTTATTATCGTTCTTCTTGATATTAACAATTTCATTCAATTCTTCAACGGAAAGTTTTCTTATATTGCTAATAAGGTTTTTGAGATGTAATGTTCTTCTCATATTGTTCGAATAATTCTTCAGTTTTGCCAATCTTTTTTTCAATATCACCTTGTTATCCATTTTGTTATATTCCCACTTTTTTCAATTTAAAAAAAATATGAAACTATTTTCGTGGCAAATAATCAATGCACAGCCTACTTGATTGAAGTAACTTGAACGTGTGTAAGCACTCTCTACAGGTGGGACCATAGTGCGAGAAAGCATCGAGTAGAATTACAGGAATTCTTCTTCTTCCTCTGTAAGCCTTAACATAACTAAACTAACTGAAGTTATTGCTGAATTGAAATTTGTTTATATACCTTTTCACAAAGGGACTTCAGAGAAAGTCCATTAAGTACCTATTTATCAATTCTAATGGGTGGTGATTAAAAATTTTTTTCTCAGATGAATGATATGGATTTGAATCATTTTTAATGTTAGCTACAAAATTTCGAGGAAATTTTGAAATTATGATGTGCAACTTACTTTTAGATATTTTGATAAGTTTCATATACACAGCGACGAATTTACCAGCCCGCTGAATATGCTGAAGCCTTGTGCGGTAACTTTTGAAGGTCGACATATAACATATAACAGAATGAGATTATTAACTTTTTATTTTGACTTGAGAAATTAATAAAAAATATTTATACACACACAAAGTACGAATTTGGAGAAAAGATTTCGTAAGGAAATTTATTGTAATGCTTATAGAAATGTTACCTTCTGAAATGTTAGACGTCGTGACTAGTGCGCATAACCGTTATAAAATTTCGACTTTTTAATATCCTAATGACTTTTCTCAGGGTTCCAGAACTCAATTCGGGAAATTAGAAGAATTTCATCAAAAATGAAAAAGTGGAAATGAAACTATTAACTCTAATAACTAATTAAATCTAAAATTACTTATCTAAAAATTTTCCATCTTCAAACGAACTTAAAATTTTTAACCAGCCAATACATTTATTTCAACCTAATATTCCTGAGATGAAAAAAACACGTTTTTCCTTTATTATTTCTTCCGAGTCCATTTTTTTTCTCACTCAATATAGCGGGCATTCTGGAGTTGACCGGACTTTCATTCCAATTTTTTTGGATTTCTAAGCATTAGAAGTAATTATGTCTAGGCAGGACTGATATTCTCAATCTGTCCATTAGAAATGTTTATCTTAGAAAAGATAAACATATGTAATGGACAGAATGAAAATATCGGTGAAATTTCTATTTCACCGAGATATGGATATCAAGGATAAAAGGATCAAATCCTAAATTGAAGAATAAGATTCAATAGACAATCTCAGAAAGAAGAATTTATTGAAAATTTCAAATGAAAAACTATATACAGTAGAAAAAATTATACAAATATATACAGAAATATTATAAAGACAAATTTAAATTAATTTAACAATTGTTCATATAATTGGTCATAATTTATGGAAGCACTATTTGTTATTAACCAATCTGCCATTGATTCTATCGTTTCATCATTATAGCATTTTTTTGCACGATTTGGTAAGGTGTGGTAGAAATAATGTTTTCTGGGTAGAATAACATTTCCTTGTCTCAAAGACACATCATATTGGTTAAATTTGATTACCGGAAATCCATTTTTCATCTGGAATACCGGAAATTCAAGCATTTTTTTGAAAAGGTATGCCCTTTGCAAACATAAATCCAAATGTTCTTTAGCCAGTTCTTCGCCTTTTCTTCTTTCATCTTCATCCTCAGGGCAATTCACACACAAAATACCCAAATTATTGTCTAGTTGATTATTTTCCTTATTATCGTTCTTCTTGATATTAACAATTTCATTCAATTCTTCAACGGAAAGTTTTCTTATATTGCTAATAAGGTTTTTGAGATGTAATGTTCTTCTCATATTGTTCGAATAATTCTTCAGTTTTGCCAATCTTTTTTTCAATATCACCTTGTTATCCATTTTGTTATATTCCCACTTTTTTCAATTTAAAAAAAATATGAAACTATTTTCGTGGCAAATAATCAATGCACAGCCTACTTGATTGAAGTAACTTGAACGTGTGTAAGCACTCTCTACAGGTGGGACCATAGTGCGAGAAAGCATCGAGTAGAATTACAGGAATTCTTCTTCTTCCTCTGTAAGCCTTAACATAACTAAACTAACTGAAGTTATTGCTGAATTGAAATTTGTTTATATACCTTTTCACAAAGGGTCTTCAGAGAAAGTCCATTAAGTACCTATTTATCAATTCTAATGGGTGGTGATTAAAAATTTTTTTCTCAGATGAATGATATGGATTTGAATCATTTTTAATGTTAGCTACAAAATTTCGAGGAAATTTTGAAATTATGATGTGCAACTTACTTTTAGATATTTTGATAAGTTTCATATACACAGCGACGAATTTACCAGCCCGCTGAATATGCTGAAGCCTTGTGCGGTAACTTTTGAAGGTCGACATATAACATATAACAGAATGAGATTATTAACTTTTTATTTTGACTTGAGAAATTAATAAAAAATATTTATACACACACAAAGTACGAATTTGGAGAAAAGATTTCGTAAGGAAATTTATTGTAATGCTTATAGAAATGTTACCTTCTGAAATGTTAGACGTCGTGACTAGTGCGCATAACCGTTATAAAATTTCGACTTTTTAATATCCTAATGACTTTTCTCAGGGTTCCAGAACTCAATTCGGGAAATTAGAAGAATTTCATCAAAAATGAAAAAGTGGAAATGAAACTATTAACTCTAATAACTAATTAAATCTAAAATTACTTATCTAAAAATTTTCCATCTTCAAACGAACTTAAAATTTTTAACCAGCCAATACATTTATTTCAACCTAATATTCCTGAGATGAAAAAAACACGTTTTTCCTTTATTATTTCTTCCGATTCCATTTTTTTTCTCACTCAATATAGCGGGCATTCTGGAGTTGACCGGACTTTCATTCCAATTTTTTTGGATTTCTAAGCATTAGAAGTAATTATGTCTAGGCAGGACTGATATTCTCAATCTGTCCATTAGAAATGTTTATCTTAGAAAAGATAAACATATGTAATGGACAGAATGAAAATATCGGTGAAATTTCTATTTCACCGAGATATGGATATCAAGGATAAAAGGATCAAATCCTAAATTGAAGAATAAGATTCAATAGACAATCTCAGAAAGAAGAATTTATTGAAAATTTCAAATGAAAAACTATATACAGTAGAAAAAATTATACAAATATATACAGAAATATTATAAAGACAAATTTAAATTAATTTAACAATTGTTCATATAATTGGTCATAATTTATGGAAGCACTATTTGTTATTAACCAATCTGCCATTGATTCTATCGTTTCATCATTATAGCATTTTTTTGCACGATTTGGTAAGGTGTGGTAGAAATAATGTTTTCTGGGTAGAATAACATTTCCTTGTCTCAAAGACACATCATATTGGTTAAATTTGATTACCGGAAATCCATTTTTCATCTGGAATACCGGAAATTCAAGCATTTTTTTGAAAAGGTATGCCCTTTGCAAACATAAATCCAAATGTTCTTTAGCCAGTTCTTCGCCTTTTCTTCTTTCATCTTCATCCTCAGGGCAATTCACACACAAAATACCCAAATTATTGTCTAGTTGATTATTTTCCTTATTATCGTTCTTCTTGATATTAACAATTTCATTCAATTCTTCAACGGAAAGTTTTCTTATATTGCTAATAAGGTTTTTGAGATGTAATGTTCTTCTCATATTGTTCGAATAATTCTTCAGTTTTGCCAATCTTTTTTTCAATATCACCTTGTTATCCATTTTGTTATATTCCCACTTTTTTCAATTTAAAAAAAATATGAAACTATTTTCGTGGCAAATAATCAATGCACAGCCTACTTGATTGAAGTAACTTGAACGTGTGTAAGCACTCTCTACAGGTGGGACCATAGTGCGAGAAAGCATCGAGTAGAATTACAGGAATTCTTCTTCTTCCTCTGTAAGCCTTAACATAACTAAACTAACTGAAGTTATTGCTGAATTGAAATTTGTTTATATACCTTTTCACAAAGGGTCTTCAGAGAAAGTCCATTAAGTACCTATTTATCAATTCTAATGGGTGGTGATTAAAAATTTTTTTCTCAGATGAATGATATGGATTTGAATCATTTTTAATGTTAGCTACAAAATTTCGAGGAAATTTTGAAATTATGATGTGCAACTTACTTTTAGATATTTTGATAAGTTTCATATACACAGCGACGAATTTACCAGCCCGCTGAATATGCTGAAGCCTGGTGCGGTAACTTTTGAAGGTCGACATATAACATATAACAGAATGAGATTATTAACTTTTTATTTTGACTTGAGAAATTAATAAAAAATATTTATACACACACAAAGTACGAATTTGGAGAAAAGATTTCGTAAGGAAATTTATTGTAATGCTTATAGAAATGTTACCTTCTGAAATGTTAGACGTCGTGACTAGTGCGCATAACCGTTATAAAATTTCGACTTTTTAATATCCTAATGACTTTTCTCAGGGTTCCAGAACTCAATTCGGGAAATTAGAAGAATTTCATCAAAAATGAAAAAGTGGAAATGAAACTATTAACTCTAATAACTAATTAAATCTAAAATTACTTATCTAAAAATTTTCCATCTTCAAACGAACTTAAAATTTTTAACCAGCCAATACATTTATTTCAACCTAATATTCCTGAGATGAAAAAAACACGTTTTTCCTTTATTATTTCTTCCGATTCCATTTTTTTTCTCACTCAATATAGCGGGCATTCTGGAGTTGACCGGACTTTCATTCCAATTTTTTTGGATTTCTAAGCATTAGAAGTAATTATGTCTAGGCAGGACTGATATTCTCAATCTGTCCATTAGAAATGTTTATCTTAGAAAAGATAAACATATGTAATGGACAGAATGAAAATATCGGTGAAATTTCTATTTCACCGAGATATGGATATCAAGGATAAAAGGATCAAATCCTAAATTGAAGAATAAGATTCAATAGACAATCTCAGAAAGAAGAATTTATTGAAAATTTCAAATGAAAAACTATATACAGTAGAAAAAATTATACAAATATATACAGAAATATTATAAAGACAAATTTAAATTAATTTAACAATTGTTCATATAATTGGTCATAATTTATGGAAGCACTATTTGTTATTAACCAATCTGCCATTGATTCTATCGTTTCATCATTATAGCATTTTTTTGCACGATTTGGTAAGGTGTGGTAGAAATAATGTTTTCTGGGTAGAATAACATTTCCTTGTCTCAAAGACACATCATATTGGTTAAATTTGATTACCGGAAATCCATTTTTCATCTGGAATACCGGAAATTCAAGCATTTTTTTGAAAAGGTATGCCCTTTGCAAACATAAATCCAAATGTTCTTTAGCCAGTTCTTCGCCTTTTCTTCTTTCATCTTCATCCTCAGGGCAATTCACACACAAAATACCCAAATTATTGTCTAGTTGATTATTTTCCTTATTATCGTTCTTCTTGATATTAACAATTTCATTCAATTCTTCAACGGAAAGTTTTCTTATATTGCTAATAAGGTTTTTGAGATGTAATGTTCTTCTCATATTGTTCGAATAATTCTTCAGTTTTGCCAATCTTTTTTTCAATATCACCTTGTTATCCATTTTGTTATATTCCCACTTTTTTCAATTTAAAAAAAATATGAAACTATTTTCGTGGCAAATAATCAATGCACAGCCTACTTGATTGAAGTAACTTGAACGTGTGTAAGCACTCTCTACAGGTGGGACCATAGTGCGAGAAAGCATCGAGTAGAATTACAGGAATTCTTCTTCTTCCTCTGTAAGCCTTAACATAACTAAACTAACTGAAGTTATTGCTGAATTGAAATTTGTTTATATACCTTTTCACAAAGGGTCTTCAGAGAAAGTCCATTAAGTACCTATTTATCAATTCTAATGGGTGGTGATTAAAAATTTTTTTCTCAGATGAATGATATGGATTTGAATCATTTTTAATGTTAGCTACAAAATTTCGAGGAAATTTTGAAATTATGATGTGCAACTTACTTTTAGATATTTTGATAAGTTTCATATACACAGCGACGAATTTACCAGCCCGCTGAATATGCTGAAGCCTTGTGCGGTAACTTTTGAAGGTCGACATATAACATATAACAGAATGAGATTATTAACTTTTTATTTTGACTTGAGAAATTAATAAAAAATATTTATACACACACAAAGTACGAATTTGGAGAAAAGATTTCGTAAGGAAATGTATTGTAATGCTTAAAGAAATGTTACCTTCTGAAATGTTAGACGTCGTGACTAGTGCGCATAACCGTTATAAAATTTCGACTTTTTAATATCCTAATGACTTTTCTCAGGGTTCCAGAACTCAATTCGGGAAATTAGAAGAATTTCATCAAAAATGAAAAAGTGGAAATGAAACTATTAACTCTAATAACTAATTAAATCTAAAATTACTTATCTAAAAATTTTCCATCTTCAAACGAACTTAAAATTTTTAACCAGCCAATACATTTATTTCAACCTAATATTCCTGAGATGAAAAAAACACGTTTTTCCTTTATTATTTCTTCCGATTCCATTTTTTTTCTCACTCAATATAGCGGGCATTCTGGAGTTGACCGGACTTTCATTCCAATTTTTTTGGATTTCTAAGCATTAGAAGTAATTATGTCTAGGCAGGACTGATATTCTCAATCTGTCCATTAGAAATGTTTATCTTAGAAAAGATAAACATATGTAATGGACAGAATGAAAATATCGGTGAAATTTCTATTTCACCGAGATATGGATATCAAGGATAAAAGGATCAAATCCTAAATTGAAGAATAAGATTCAATAGACAATCTCAGAAAGAAGAATTTATTGAAAATTTCAAATGAAAAACTATATACAGTAGAAAAAATTATACAAATATATACAGAAATATTATAAAGACAAATTTAAATTAATTTAACAATTGTTCATATAATTGGTCATAATTTATGGAAGCACTATTTGTTATTAACCAATCTGCCATTGATTCTATCGTTTCATCATTATAGCATTTTTTTGCACGATTTGGTAAGGTGTGGTAGAAATAATGTTTTCTGGGTAGAATAACATTTCCTTGTCTCAAAGACACATCATATTGGTTAAATTTGATTACCGGAAATCCATTTTTCATCTGGAATACCGGAAATTCAAGCATTTTTTTGAAAAGGTATGCCCTTTGCAAACATAAATCCAAATGTTCTTTAGCCAGTTCTTCGCCTTTTCTTCTTTCATCTTCATCCTCAGGGCAATTCACACACAAAATACCCAAATTATTGTCTAGTTGATTATTTTCCTTATTATCGTTCTTCTTGATATTAACAATTTCATTCAATTCTTCAACGGAAAGTTTTCTTATATTGCTAATAAGGTTTTTGAGATGTAATGTTCTTCTCATATTGTTCGAATAATTCTTCAGTTTTGCCAATCTTTTTTTCAATATCACCTTGTTATCCATTTTGTTATATTCCCACTTTTTTCAATTTAAAAAAAATATGAAACTATTTTCGTGGCAAATAATCAATGCACAGCCTACTTGATTGAAGTAACTTGAACGTGTGTAAGCACTCTCTACAGGTGGGACCATAGTGCGAGAAAGCATCGAGTAGAATTACAGGAATTCTTCTTCTTCCTCTGTAAGCCTTAACATAACTAAACTAACTGAAGTTATTGCTGAATTGAAATTTGTTTATATACCTTTTCACAAAGGGACTTCAGAGAAAGTCCATTAAGTACCTATTTATCAATTCTAATGGGTGGTGATTAAAAATTTTTTTCTCAGATGAATGATATGGATTTGAATCATTTTTAATGTTAGCTACAAAATTTCGAGGAAATTTTGAAATTATGATGTGCAACTTACTTTTAGATATTTTGATAAGTTTCATATACACAGCGACGAATTTACCAGCCCGCTGAATATGCTGAAGCCTTGTGCGGTAACTTTTGAAGGTCGACATATAACATATAACAGAATGAGATTATTAACTTTTTATTTTGACTTGAGAAATTAATAAAAAATATTTATACACACACAAAGTACGAATTTGGAGAAAAGATTTCGTAAGGAAATTTATTGTAATGCTTATAGAAATGTTACCTTCTGAAATGTTAGACGTCGTGACTAGTGCGCATAACCGTTATAAAATTTCGACTTTTTAATATCCTAATGACTTTTCTCAGGGTTCCAGAACTCAATTCGGGAAATTAGAAGAATTTCATCAAAAATGAAAAAGTGGAAATGAAACTATTAACTCTAATAACTAATTAAATCTAAAATTACTTATCTAAAAATTTTCCATCTTCAAACGAACTTAAAATTTTTAACCAGCCAATACATTTATTTCAACCTAATATTCCTGAGATGAAAAAAACACGTTTTTCCTTTATTATTTCTTCCGATTCCATTTTTTTTCTCACTCAATATAGCGGGCATTCTGGAGTTGACCGGACTTTCATTCCAATTTTTTTGGATTTCTAAGCATTAGAAGTAATTATGTCTAGGCAGGACTGATATTCTCAATCTGTCCATTAGAAATGTTTATCTTAGAAAAGATAAACATATGTAATGGACAGAATGAAAATATCGGTGAAATTTCTATTTCACCGAGATATGGATATCAAGGATAAAAGGATCAAATCCTAAATTGAAGAATAAGATTCAATAGACAATCTCAGAAAGAAGAATTTATTGAAAATTTCAAATGAAAAACTATATACAGTAGAAAAAATTATACAAATATATACAGAAATATTATAAAGACAAATTTAAATTAATTTAACAATTGTTCATATAATTGGTCATAATTTATGGAAGCACTATTTGTTATTAACCAATCTGCCATTGATTCTATCGTTTCATCATTATAGCATTTTTTTGCACGATTTGGTAAGGTGTGGTAGAAATAATGTTTTCTGGGTAGAATAACATTTCCTTGTCTCAAAGACACATCATATTGGTTAAATTTGATTACCGGAAATCCATTTTTCATCTGGAATACCGGAAATTCAAGCATTTTTTTGAAAAGGTATGCCCTTTGCAAACATAAATCCAAATGTTCTTTAGCCAGTTCTTCGCCTTTTCTTCTTTCATCTTCATCCTCAGGGCAATTCACACACAAAATACCCAAATTATTGTCTAGTTGATTATTTTCCTTATTATCGTTCTTCTTGATATTAACAATTTCATTCAATTCTTCAACGGAAAGTTTTCTTATATTGCTAATAAGGTTTTTGAGATGTAATGTTCTTCTCATATTGTTCGAATAATTCTTCAGTTTTGCCAATCTTTTTTTCAATATCACCTTGTTATCCATTTTGTTATATTCCCACTTTTTTCAATTTAAAAAAAATATGAAACTATTTTCGTGGCAAATAATCAATGCACAGCCTACTTGATTGAAGTAACTTGAACGTGTGTAAGCACTCTCTACAGGTGGGACCATAGTGCGAGAAAGCATCGAGTAGAATTACAGGAATTCTTCTTCTTCCTCTGTAAGCCTTAACATAACTAAACTAACTGAAGTTATTGCTGAATTGAAATTTGTTTATATACCTTTTCACAAAGGGTCTTCAGAGAAAGTCCATTAAGTACCTATTTATCAATTCTAATGGGTGGTGATTAAAAATTTTTTTCTCAGATGAATGATATGGATTTGAATCATTTTTAATGTTAGCTACAAAATTTCGAGGAAATTTCGAAATTATGATGTGCAACTTACTTTTAGATATTTTGATAAGTTTCATATACACAGCGACGAATTTACCAGCACGCTGAATATGCTGAAGCCTTGTGCGGTAACTTTTGAAGGTCGACATATAACATATAACAGAATGAGATTATTAACTTTTTATTTTGACTTGAGAAATTAATAAAAAATATTTATACACACACAAAGTACGAATTTGGAGAAAAGATTTCGTAAGGAAATTTATTGTAATGCTTATAGAAATGTTACCTTCTGAAATGTTAGACGTCGTGACTAGTGCGCATAACCGTTATAAAATTTCGACTTTTTAATATCCTAATGACTTTTCTCAGGGTTCCAGAACTCAATTCGGGAAATTAGAAGAATTTCATCAAAAATGAAAAAGTGGAAATGAAACTATTAACTCTAATAACTAATTAAATCTAAAATTACTTATCTAAAAATTTTCCATCTTCAAACGAACTTAAAATTTTTAACCAGCCAATACATTTATTTCAACCTAATATTCCTGAGATGAAAAAAACACGTTTTTCCTTTATTATTTCTTCCGATTCCATTTTTTTTCTCACTCAATATAGCGGGCATTCTGGAGTTGACCGGACTTTCATTCCAATTTTTTTGGATTTCTAAGCATTAGAAGTAATTATGTCTAGGCAGGACTGATATTCTCAATCTGTCCATTAGAAATGTTTATCTTAGAAAAGATAAACATATGTAATGGACAGAATGAAAATATCGGTGAAATTTCTATTTCACCGAGATATGGATATCAAGGATAAAAGGATCAAATCCTAAATTGAAGAATAAGATTCAATAGACAATCTCAGAAAGAAGAATTTATTGAAAATTTCAAATGAAAAACTATATACAGTAGAAAAAATTATACAAATATATACAGAAATATTATAAAGACAAATTTAAATTAATTTAACTATTGTTCATATAATTGGTCATAATTTATGGAAGCACTATTTGTTATTAACCAATCTGCCATTGATTCTATCGTTTCATCATTATAGCATTTTTTTGCACGATTTGGTAAGGTGTGGTAGAAATAATGTTTTCTGGGTAGAATAACATTTCCTTGTCTCAAAGACACATCATATTGGTTAAATTTGATTACCGGAAATCCATTTTTCATCTGGAATACCGGAAATTCAAGCATTTTTTTGAAAAGGTATGCCCTTTGCAAACATAAATCCAAATGTTCTTTAGCCAGTTCTTCGCCTTTTCTTCTTTCATCTTCATCCTCAGGGCAATTCACACACAAAATACCCAAATTATTGTCTAGTTGATTATTTTCCTTATTATCGTTCTTCTTGATATTAACAATTTCATTCAATTCTTCAACGGAAAGTTTTCTTATATTGCTAATAAGGTTTTTGAGATGTAATGTTCTTCTCATATTGTTCGAATAATTCTTCAGTTTTGCCAATCTTTTTTTCAATATCACCTTGTTATCCATTTTGTTATATTCCCACTTTTTTCAATTTAAAAAAAATATGAAACTATTTTCGTGGCAAATAATCAATGCACAGCCTACTTGATTGAAGTAACTTGAACGTGTGTAAGCACTCTCTACAGGTGGGACCATAGTGCGAGAAAGCATCGAGTAGAATTACAGGAATTCTTCTTCTTCCTCTGTAAGCCTTAACATAACTAAACTAACTGAAGTTATTGCTGAATTGAAATTTGTTTATATACCTTTTCACAAAGGGTCTTCAGAGAAAGTCCATTAAGTACCTATTTATCAATTCTAATGGGTGGTGATTAAAAATTTTTTTCTCAGATGAATGATATGGATTTGAATCATTTTTAATGTTAGCTACAAAATTTCGAGGAAATTTCGAAATTATGATGTGCAACTTACTTTTAGATATTTTGATAAGTTTCATATACACAGCGACGAATTTACCAGCACGCTGAATATGCTGAAGCCTTGTGCGGTAACTTTTGAAGGTCGACATATAACATATAACAGAATGAGATTATTAACTTTTTATTTTGACTTGAGAAATTAATAAAAAATATTTATACACACACAAAGTACGAATTTGGAGAAAAGATTTCGTAAGGAAATTTATTGTAATGCTTATAGAAATGTTACCTTCTGAAATGTTAGACGTCGTGACTAGTGCGCATAACCGTTATAAAATTTCGACTTTTTAATATCCTAATGACTTTTCTCAGGGTTCCAGAACTCAATTCGGGAAATTAGAAGAATTTCATCAAAAATGAAAAAGTGGAAATGAAACTATTAACTCTAATAACTAATTAAATCTAAAATTACTTATCTAAAAATTTTCCATCTTCAAACGAACTTAAAATTTTTAACCAGCCAATACATTTATTTCAACCTAATATTCCTGAGATGAAAAAAACACGTTTTTCCTTTATTATTTCTTCCGATTCCATTTTTTTTCTCACTCAATATAGCGGGCATTCTGGAGTTGACCGGACTTTCATTCCAATTTTTTTGGATTTCTAAGCATTAGAAGTAATTATGTCTAGGCAGGACTGATATTCTCAATCTGTCCATTAGAAATGTTTATCTTAGAAAAGATAAACATATGTAATGGACAGAATGAAAATATCGGTGAAATTTCTATTTCACCGAGATATGGATATCAAGGATAAAAGGATCAAATCCTAAATTGAAGAATAAGATTCAATAGACAATCTCAGAAAGAAGAATTTATTGAAAATTTCAAATGAAAAACTATATACAGTAGAAAAAATTATACAAATATATACAGAAATATTATAAAGACAAATTTAAATTAATTTAACTATTGTTCATATAATTGGTCATAATTTATGGAAGCACTATTTGTTATTAACCAATCTGCCATTGATTCTATCGTTTCATCATTATAGCATTTTTTTGCACGATTTGGTAAGGTGTGGTAGAAATAATGTTTTCTGGGTAGAATAACATTTCCTTGTCTCAAAGACACATCATATTGGTTAAATTTGATTACCGGAAATCCATTTTTCATCTGGAATACCGGAAATTCAAGCATTTTTTTGAAAAGGTATGCCCTTTGCAAACATAAATCCAAATGTTCTTTAGCCAGTTCTTCGCCTTTTCTTCTTTCATCTTCATCCTCAGGGCAATTCACACACAAAATACCCAAATTATTGTCTAGTTGATTATTTTCCTTATTATCGTTCTTCTTGATATTAACAATTTCATTCAATTCTTCAACGGAAAGTTTTCTTATATTGCTAATAAGGTTTTTGAGATGTAATGTTCTTCTCATATTGTTCGAATAATTCTTCAGTTTTGCCAATCTTTTTTTCAATATCACCTTGTTATCCATTTTGTTATATTCCCACTTTTTTCAATTTAAAAAAAATATGAAACTATTTTCGTGGCAAATAATCAATGCACAGCCTACTTGATTGAAGTAACTTGAACGTGTGTAAGCACTCTCTACAGGTGGGACCATAGTGCGAGAAAGCATCGAGTAGAATTACAGGAATTCTTCTTCTTCCTCTGTAAGCCTTAACATAACTAAACTAACTGAAGTTATTGCTGAATTGAAATTTGTTTATATACCTTTTCACAAAGGGTTTTCAGAGAAAGTCCATTAAGTACCTATTTATCAATTCTAATGGGTGGTGATTAAAAATTTTTTTCTCAGATGAATGATATGGATTTGAATCATTTTTAATGTTAGCTACAAAATTTCGAGGAAATTTTGAAATTATGATGTGCAACTTACTTTTAGATATTTTGATAAGTTTCATATACACAGCGACGAATTTACCAGCCCGCTGAATATGCTGAAGCCTTGTGCGGTAACTTTTGAAGGTCGACATATAACATATAACAGAATGAGATTATTAACTTTTTATTTTGACTTGAGAAATTAATAAAAAATATTTATACACACACAAAGTACGAATTTGGAGAAAAGATTTCGTAAGGAAATTTATTGTAATGCTTATAGAAATGTTACCTTCTGAAATATTAGACGTCGTGACTAGTGCGCATAACCGTTATAAAATTTCGACTTTTTAATATCCTAATGACTTTTCTCAGGGTTCCAGAACTCAATTCGGGAAATTAGAAGAATTTCATCAAAAATGAAAAAGTGGAAATGAAACTATTAACTCTAATAACTAATTAAATCTAAAATTACTTATCTAAAAATTTTCCATCTTCAAACGAACTTAAAATTTTTAACCAGCCAATACATTTATTTCAACCTAATATTCCTGAGATGAAAAAAACACGTTTTTCCTTTATTATTTCTTCCGATTCCATTTTTTTTCTCACTCAATATAGCGGGCATTCTGGAGTTGACCGGACTTTCATTCCAATTTTTTTGGATTTCTAAGCATTAGAAGTAATTATGTCTAGGCAGGACTGATATTCTCAATCTGTCCATTAGAAATGTTTATCTTAGAAAAGATGAACATATGTAATGGACAGAATGAAAATATCGGTGAAATTTCTATTTCACCGAGATATGGATATCAAGGATAAAAGGATCAAATCCTAAATTGAAGAATAAGATTCAATAGACAATCTCAGAAAGAAGAATTTATTGAAAATTTCAAATGAAAAACTATATACAATAGAAAAAATTATACAAATATATACAGAAATATTATAAAGACAAATTTAAATTAATTTAACAATTGTTCATATAATTGGTCATAATTTATGGAAGCACTATTTGTTATTAACCAATCTGCCATTGATTCTATCGTTTCATCATTATAGCATTTTTTTGCACGATTTGGTAAGGTGTGGTAGAAATAATGTTTTCTGGGTAGAATAACATTTCCTTGTCTCAAAGACACATCATATTGGTTAAATTTGATTACCGGAAATCCATTTTTCATCTGGAATAACGGAAATTCAAGCATTTTTTTGAAAAGGTATGCCCTTTGCAAACATAAATCCAAATGTTCTTTAGCCAGTTCTTCGCCTTTTCTTCTTTCATCTTCATCCTCAGGGCAATTCACACACAAAATACCCAAATTATTGTCTAGTTGATTATTTTCCTTATTATCGTTCTTCTTGATATTAACAATTTCATTCAATTCTTCAACGGAAAGTTTTCTTATATTGCTAATAAGGTTTTTGAGATGTAATGTTCTTCTCATATTGTTCGAATAATTCTTCAGTTTTGCCAATCTTTTTTTCAATATCACCTTGTTATCCATTTTGTTATATTCCCACTTTTTTCAATTTAAAAAAAATATGAAACTATTTTCGTGGCAAATAATCAATGCACAGCCTACTTGATTGAAGTAACTTGAACGTGTGTAAGCACTCTCTACAGGTGGGACCATAGTGCGAGAAAGCATCGAGTAGAATTACAGGAATTCTTCTTCTTCCTCTGTAAGCCTTAACATAACTAAACTAACTGAAGTTATTGCTGAATTGAAATTTGTTTATATACCTTTTCACAAAGGGACTTCAGAGAAAGTCCATTAAGTACCTATTTATCAATTCTAATGGGTGGTGATTAAAAATTTTTTTCTCAGATGAATGATATGGATTTGAATCATTTTTAATGTTAGCTACAAAATTTCGAGGAAATTTTGAAAT
This sequence comes from Harmonia axyridis, assembly GCF_914767665.1. Lineage (NCBI taxonomy): Eukaryota > Metazoa > Arthropoda > Insecta > Coleoptera > Coccinellidae > Harmonia > Harmonia axyridis. The sequence continues at coordinate 27,933,876 of NC_059504.1, read as the reverse complement.
TATGATGTGCAACTTACTTTTAGATATTTTGATAAGTTTCATATACACAGCGACGAATTTACCAGCCCGCTGAATATGCTGAAGCCTCGTGCGGTAACTTTTGAAGGTCGACATATAACATATAACAGAATGAGATTATTAACTTTTTATTTTGACTTGAGAAATTAATAAAAAATATTTATACACACACAAAGTACGAATTTGGAGAAAAGATTTCGTAAGGAAATTTATTGTAATGCTTATAGAAATGTTACCTTCTGAAATGTTAGACGTCGTGACTAGTGCGCATAACCGTTATAAAATTTCGACTTTTTAATATCCTAATGACTTTTCTCAGGGTTCCAGAACTCAATTCGGGAAATTAGAAGAATTTCATCAAAAATGAAAAAGTGGAAATGAAACTATTAACTCTAATAACTAATTAAATCTAAAATTACTTATCTAAAAATTTTCCATCTTCAAACGAACTTAAAATTTTTAACCAGCCAATACATTTATTTCAACCTAATATTCCTGAGATGAAAAAAACACGTTTTTCCTTTATTATTTCTTCCGATTCCATTTTTTTTCTCACTCAATATAGCGGGCATTCTGGAGTTGACCGGACTTTCATTCCAATTTTTTTGGATTTCTAAGCATTAGAAGTAATTATGTCTAGGCAGGACTGATATTCTCAATCTGTCCATTAGAAATGTTTATCTTAGAAAAGATAAACATATGTAATGGACAGAATGAAAATATCGGTGAAATTTCTATTTCACCGAGATATGGATATCAAGGATAAAAGGATCAATTCCTAAATTGAAGAATAAGATTCAATAGACAATCTCAGAAAGAAGAATTTATTGGAAATTTCAAATGAAAAACTATATACAGTAGAAAAAATTATACAAATATATACAGAAATATTATAAAGACAAATTTAAATTAATTTAACAATTGTTCATATAATTGGTCATAATTTATGGAAGCACTATTTGTTATTAACCAATCTGCCATTGATTCTATCGTTTCATCATTATAGCATTTTTTTGCACGATTTGGTAAGGTGTGGTAGAAATAATGTTTTCTGGGTAGAATAACATTTCCTTGTCTCAAAGACACATCATATTGGTTAAATTTGATTACCGGAAATCCATTTTTCATCTGGAATACCGGAAATTCAAGCATTTTTTTGAAAAGGTATGCCCTTTGCAAACATAAATCCAAATGTTCTTTAGCCAGTTCTTCGCCTTTTCTTCTTTCATCTTCATCCTCAGGGCAATTCACACACAAAATACCCAAATTATTGTCTAGTTGATTATTTTCCTTATTATCGTTCTTCTTGATATTAACAATTTCATTCAATTCTTCAACGGAAAGTTTTCTTATATTGCTAATAAGGTTTTTGAGATGTAATGTTCTTCTCATATTGTTCGAATAATTCTTCAGTTTTGCCAATCTTTTTTTCAATATCACCTTGTTATCCATTTTGTTATATTCCCACTTTTTTCAATTTAAAAAAAATATGAAACTATTTTCGTGGCAAATAATCAATGCACAGCCTACTTGATTGAAGTAACTTGAACGTGTGTAAGCACTCTCTACAGGTGGGACCATAGTGCGAGAAAGCATCGAGTAGAATTACAGGAATTCTTCTTCTTCCTCTGTGAGCCTTAACATAACTAAACTAACTGAAGTTATTGCTGAATTGAAATTTGTTTATATACCTTTTCACAAAGGGTCTTCAGAGAAAGTCCATTAAGTACCTATTTATCAATTCTAATGGGTGGTGATTAAAAATTTTTTTCTCAGATGAATGATATGGATTTGAATCATTTTTAATTTTAGCTACAAAATTTCGAGGAAATTTTGAAATTATGATGTGCAACTTACTTTTAGATATTTTGATAAGTTTCATATACACAGCGACGAATTTACCAGCCCGCTGAATATGCTGAAGCCTTGTGCGGTAACTTTTGAAGGTCGACATATAACATATAACAGAATGAGATTATTAACTTTTTATTTTGACTTGAGAAATTAATAAAAAATATTTATACACACACAAAGTACGAATTTGGAGAAAAGATTTCGTAAGGAAATTTATTGTAATGCTTATAGAAATGTTACCTTCTGAAATGTTAGACGTCGTGACTAGTGCGCATAACCGTTATAAAATTTCGACTTTTTAATATCCTAATGACTTTTCTCAGGGTTCCAGAACTCAATTCGGGAAATTAGAAGAATTTCATCAAAAATGAAAAAGTGGAAATGAAACTATTAACTCTAATAACTAATTAAATCTAAAATTACTTATCTAAAAATTTTCCATCTTCAAACGAACTTAAAATTTTTAACCAGCCAATACATTTATTTCAACCTAATATTCCTGAGATGAAAAAAACACGTTTTTCCTTTATTATTTCTTCCGATTCCATTTTTTTTCTCACTCAATATAGCGGGCATTCTGGAGTTGACCGGACTTTCATTCCAATTTTTTTGGATTTCTAAGCATTAGAAGTAATTATGTCTAGGCAGGACTGATATTCTCAATCTGTCCATTAGAAATGTTTATCTTAGAAAAGATAAACATATGTAATGGACAGAATGAAAATATCGGTGAAATTTCTATTTCACCGAGATATGGATATCAAGGATAAAAGGATCAAATCCTAAATTGAAGAATAAGATTCAATAGACAATCTCAGAAAGAAGAATTTATTGAAAATTTCAAATGAAAAACTATATACAGTAGAAAAAATTATACAAATATATACAGAAATATTATAAAGACAAATTTAAATTAATTTAACAATTGTTCATATAATTGGTCATAATTTATGGAAGCACTATTTGTTATTAACCAATCTGCCATTGATTCTATCGTTTCATCATTATAGCATTTTTTTGCACGATTTGGTAAGGTGTGGTAGAAATAATGTTTTCTGGGTAGAATAACATTTCCTTGTCTCATAGACACATCATATTGGTTAAATTTGATTACCGGAAATCCATTTTTCATCTGGAATACCGGAAATTCAAGCATTTTTTTGAAAAGGTATGCCCTTTGCAAACATAAATCCAAATGTTCTTTAGCCAGTTCTTCGCCTTTTCTTCTTTCATCTTCATCCTCAGGGCAATTCACACACAAAATACCCAAATTATTGTCTAGTTGATTATTTTCCTTATTATCGTTCTTCTTGATATTAACAATTTCATTCAATTCTTCAACGGAAAGTTTTCTTATATTGCTAATAAGGTTTTTGAGATGTAATGTTCTTCTCATATTGTTCGAATAATTCTTCAGTTTTGCCAATCTTTTTTTCAATATCACCTTGTTATCCATTTTGTTATATTCCCACTTTTTTCAATTTAAAAAAAATATGAAACTATTTTCGTGGCAAATAATCAATGCACAGCCTACTTGATTGAAGTAACTTGAACGTGTGTAAGCACTCTCTACAGGTGGGACCATAGTGCGAGAAAGCATCGAGTAGAATTACAGGAATTCTTCTTCTTCCTCTGTAAGCCTTAACATAACTAAACTAACTGAAGTTATTGCTGAATTGAAATTTGTTTATATACCTTTTCACAAAGGGACTTCAGAGAAAGTCCATTAAGTACCTATTTATCAATTCTAATGGGTGGTGATTAAAAATTTTTTTCTCAGATGAATGATATGGATTTGAATCATTTTTAATGTTAGCTACAAAATTTCGAGGAAATTTTGAAATTATGATGTGCAACTTACTTTTAGATATTTTGATAAGTTTCATATACACAGCGACGAATTTACCAGCCCGCTGAATATGCTGAAGCCTTGTGCGGTAACTTTTGAAGGTCGACATATAACATATAACAGAATGAGATTATTAACTTTTTATTTTGACTTGAGAAATTAATAAAAAATATTTATACACACACAAAGTACGAATTTGGAGAAAAGATTTCGTAAGGAAATTTATTGTAATGCTTATAGAAATGTTACCTTCTGAACTGTTAGACGTCGTGACTAGTGCGCATAACCGTTATAAAATTTCGACTTTTTAATATCCTAATGACTTTTCTCAGGGTTCCAGAAATTAATTCGGGAAATTAGAAGAATTTCATCAAAAATGAAAAAGTGGAAATGAAACTATTAACTCTAATAACTAATTAAATCTAAAATTACTTATCTAAAAATTTTCCATCTTCAAACGAACTTAAAATTTTTAACCAGCCAATACATTTATTTCAACCTAATATTCCTGAGATGAAAAAAACACGTTTTTCCTTTATTATTTCTTCCGATTCCATTTTTTTTCTCACTCAATATAGCGGGCATTCTGGAGTTGACCGGACTTTCATTCCAATTTTTTTGGATTTCTAAGCATTAGAAGTAATTATGTCTAGGCAGGACTGATATTCTCAATCTGTCCATTAGAAATGTTTATCTTAGAAAATATAAACATATGTAATGGACAGAATGAAAATATCGGTGAAATTTCTATTTCACCGAGATATGGATATCAAGGATAAAAGGATCAAATCCTAAATTGAAGAATAAGATTCAATAGACAATCTCAGAAAGAAGAATTTATTGAAAATTTCAAATGAAAAACTATATACAGTAGAAAAAATTATACAAATATATACAGAAATATTATAAAGACAAATTTAAATTAATTTAACAATTGTTCATATAATTGGTCATAATTTATGGAAGCACTATTTGTTATTAACCAATCTGCCATTGATTCTATCGTTTCATCATTATAGCATTTTTTTGCACGATTTGGTAAGGTGTGGTAGAAATAATGTTTTCTGGGTAGAATAACATTTCCTTGTCTCAAAGACACATCATATTGGTTAAATTTGATTACCGGAAATCCATTTTTCATCTGGAATACCGGAAATTCAAGCATTTTTTTGAAAAGGTATGCCCTTTGCAAACATAAATCCAAATGTTCTTTAGCCAGTTCTTCGCCTTTTCTTCTTTCATCTTCATCCTCAGGGCAATTCACACACAAAATACCCAAATTATTGTCTAGTTGATTATTTTTCTTATTATCGTTCTTCTTGATATTAACAATTTCATTCAATTCTTCAACTGAAAGTTTTCTCATATTGCTAATAAGGTTTTTGAGATGTAATGTTCTTCTCATATTGTTCGAATAATTCTTCAGTTTTGCCAATCTTTTTTTCAATATCACCTTGTTATCCATTTTGTTATATTCCCACTTTTTTCAATTTAAAAAAAATATGAAACTATTTTCGTGGCAAATAATCAATGCACAGCCTACTTGATTGAAGTAACTTGAACGTGTGTAAGCACTCTCTACAGGTGGGACCATAGTGGGAGAAAGCATCGAGTAGAATTACAGGAATTCTTCTTCTTCCTCTGTAAGCCTTAACATAACTAAACTAACTGAAGTTATTGCTGAATTGAAATTTGTTTATATACCTTTTCACAAAGGGTCTTCAGAGAAAGTCCATTAAATACCTATTTATCAATTCTAATGGGTGGTGATTAAAAATTTTTTTCTCAGATGAATGATATCGATTTGAATCATTTTTAATGTTAGCTACAAAATTTCGAGGAAATTTTGAAATTATGATGTGCAACTTACTTTTAGATATTTTGATAAGTTTCATATACACAGCGACGAATTTACCAGCCCGCTGAATATGCTGAAGCCTTGTGCGGTAACTTTTGAAGGTCGACATATAACATATAACAGAATGAGATTATTAACTTTTTATTTTGACTTGAGAAATTAATAAAAAATATTTATACACACACAAAGTACGAATTTGGAGAAAAGATTTCGTAAGGAAATTTATTGTAATGCTTATAGAAATGTTACCTTCTGAAATGTTAGACGTCGTGACTAGTACGCATAACCGTTATAAAATTTCGACTTTTTAATATCCTAATGACTTTTCTCAGGGTTCCAGAACTCAATTCGGGAAATTAGAAGAATTTCATCAAAAATGAAAAAGTGGAAATGAAACTATTAACTCTAATAACTAATTAAATCTAAAATTACTTATCTAAAAATTTTCCATCTTCAAACGAACTTAAAATTTTTAACCAGCCAATACATTTATTTCAACCTAATATTCCTGAGATGAAAAAAACACGTTTTTCCTTTATTATTTCTTCCGATTCCATTTTTTTTCTCACTCAATATAGCGGGCATTCTGGAGTTGACCGGACTTTCATTCCAATTTTTTTGGATTTCTAAGCATTAGAAGTAATTATGTCTAGGCAGGACTGATATTCTCAATCTGTCCATTAGAAATGTTTATCTTAGAAAAGATAAACATATGTAATGGACAGAATGAAAATATCGGTGAAATTTCTATTTCACCGAGATATGGATATCAAGGATAAAAGGATCAAATCCTAAATTGAAGAATAAGATTCAATAGACAATCTCAGAAAGAAGAATTTATTGAAAATTTCAAATGAAAAACTATATACAGTAGAAAAAATTATACAAATATATACAGAAATATTATAAAGACAAATTTAAATTAATTTAACAATTGTTCATATAATTGGTCATAATTTATGGAAGCACTATTTGTTATTAACCAATCTGCCATTGATTCTATCGTTTCATCATTATAGCATTTTTTTGCACGATTTGGTAAGGTGTGGTAGAAATAATGTTTTCTGGGTAGAATAACATTTCCTTGTCTCAAAGACACATCATATTGGTTAAATTTGATTACCGGAAATCCATTTTTCATCTGGAATACCGGAAATTCAAGCATTTTTTTGAAAAGGTATGCCCTTTGCAAACATAAATCCAAATGTTCTTTAGCCAGTTCTTCGCCTTTTCTTCTTTCATCTTCATCCTCAGGGCAATTCACACACAAAATACCCAAATTATTGTCTAGTTGATTATTTTCCTTATTATCGTTCTTCTTGATATTAACAATTTCATTCAATTCTTCAACGGAAAGTTTTCTTATATTGCTAATAAGGTTTTTGAGATGTAATGTTCTTCTCATATTGTTCGAATAATTCTTCAGTTTTGCCAATCTTTTTTTCAATATCACCTTGTTATCCATTTTGTTATATTCCCACTTTTTTCAATTTAAAAAAAATATGAAACTATTTTCGTGGCAAATAATCAATGCACAGCCTACTTGATTGAAGTAACTTGAACGTGTGTAAGCACTCTCTACAGGTGGGACCATAGTGCGAGAAAGCATCGAGTAGAATTACAGGAATTCTTCTTCTTCCTCTGTAAGCCTTAACATAACTAAACTAACTGAAGTTATTGCTGAATTGAAATTTGTTTATATACCTTTTCACAAAGGGTCTTCAGAGAAAGTCCATTAAATACCTATTTATCAATTCTAATGGGTGGTGATTAAAAATTTTTTTCTCAGATGAATGATATGGATTTGAATCATTTTTAATGTTAGCTACAAAATTTCGAGGAAATTTTGAAATTATGATGTGCAACTTACTTTTAGATATTTTGATAAGTTTCATATACACAGCGACGAATTTACCAGCCCGCTGAATATGCTGAAGCCTTGTGCGGTAACTTTTGAAGGTCGACATATAACATATAACAGAATGAGATTATTAACTTTTTATTTTGACTTGAGAAATTAATAAAAAATATTTATACACACACAAAGTACGAATTTGGAGAAAAGATTTCGTAAGGAAATTTATTGTAATGCTTATAGAAATGTTACCTTCTGAAATGTTAGACGTCGTGACTAGTGCGCATAACCGTTATAAAATTTCGACTTTTTAATATCCTAATGACTTTTCTCAGGGTTCCAGAACTCAATTCGTGAAATTAGAAGAATTTCATCAAAAATGAAAAAGTGGAAATGAAACTATTAACTCTAATAACTAATTAATTCTAAAATTACTTATCTAAAAATTTTCCATCTTCAAACGAACTTAAAATTTTTAACCAGCCAATACATTTATTTCAACCTAATATTCCTGAGATGAAAAAAACACGTTTTTCCTTTATTATTTCTTCCGATTCCATTTTTTTTCTCACTCAATATAGCGGGCATTCTGGAGTTGACCGGACTTTCATTCCAATTTTTTTGGATTTCTAAGCATTAGAAGTAATTATGTCTAGGCAGGACTGATATTCTCAATCTGTCCATTAGAAATGTTTATCTTAGAAAAGATAAACATATGTAATGGACAGAATGAAAATATCGGTGAAATTTCTATTTCACCGAGATATGGATATCAAGGATAAAAGGATCAAATCCTAAATTGAAGAATAAGATTCAATAGACAATCTCAGAAAGAAGAATTTATTGAAAATTTCAAATGAAAAACTATATACAGTAGAAAATATTATACAAATATATACAGAAATATTATAAAGACAAATTTAAATTAATTTAACAATTGTTCATATAATTGGTCATAATTTATGGAAGCACTATTTGTTATTAACCAATCTGCCATTGATTCTATCGTTTCATCATTATAGCATTTTTTTGCACGATTTGGTAAGGTGTGGTAGAAATAATGTTTTCTGGGTAGAATAACATTTCCTTGTCTCAAAGACACATCATATTGGTTAAATTTGATTACCGGAAATCCATTTTTCATCTGGAATACCGGAAATTCAAGCATTTTTTTGAAAAGGTATGCCCTTTGCAAACATAAATCCAAATGTTCTTTAGCCAGTTCTTCGCCTTTTCTTCTTTCATCTTCATCCTCAGGGCAATTCACACACAAAATACCCAAATTATTGTCTAGTTGATTATTTTCCTTATTATCGTTCTTCTTGATATTAACAATTTCATTCAATTCTTCAACGGAAAGTTTTCTTATATTGCTAATAAGGTTTTTGAGATGTAATGTTCTTCTCATATTGTTCGAATAATTCTTCAGTTTTGCCAATCTTTTTTTCAATATCACCTTGTTATCCATTTTGTTATATTCCCACTTTTTTCAATTTAAAAAAAATATGAAACTATTTACGTGGCAAATAATCAATGCACAGCCTACTTGATTGAAGTAACATGAACGTGTGTAAGCACTCTCTACAGGTGGGACCATAGTGCGAGAAAGCATCGAGTAGAATTACAGGAATTCTTCTTCTTCCTCTGTAAGCCTTAACATAACTAAACTAACTGAAGTTATTGCTGAATTGAAATTTGTTTATATACCTTTTCACAAAGGGTCTTCAGAGAAAGTCCATTAAGTACCTATTTATCAATTCTAATGGGTGGTGATTAAAAATTTTTTTCTCAGATGAATGATATGGATTTGAATCATTTTTAATGTTAGCTACAAAATTTCGAGGAAATTTTGAAATTATGATGTGCAACTTACTTTTAGATATTTTGATAAGTTTCATATACACAGCGACGAATTTACCAGCCCGCTGAATATGCTGAAGCCTTGTGCGGTAACTTTTGAAGGTCGACATATAACATATAACAGAATGAGATTATTAACTTTTTATTTTGACTTGAGAAATTAATAAAAAATATTTATACACACACAAAGTACGAATTTGGAGAAAAGATTTCGTAAGGAAATTTATTGTAATGCTTATAGAAATGTTACCTTCTGAAATGTTAGACGTCGTGACTAGTGCGCATAACAGTTATAAAATTTCGACTTTTTAATATCCTAATGACTTTTCTCAGGGTTCCAGAACTCAATTCGGGAAATTAGAAGAATTTCATCAAAAATGAAAAAGTGGAAATGAAACTATTAACTCTAATAACTAATTAAATCTAAAATTACTTATCTAAAAATTTTTCATCTTCAAACGAACTTAAAATTTTTAACCAGCCAATACATTTATTTCAACCTAATATTCCTGAGATGAAAAAAACACGTTTTTCCTTTATTATTTCTTCCGATTCCATTTTTTTTCTCACTCAATATAGCGGGCATTCTGGAGTTGACCGGACTTTCATTCCAATTTTTTTGGATTTCTAAGCATTAGAAGTAATTATGTCTAGGCAGGACTGATATTCTCAATCTGTCCATTAGAAATGTTTATCTTAGAAAAGATAAACATATGTAATGGACAGAATGAAAATATCGGTGACATTTCTATTTCACCGAGATATGGATATCAATGATAAAAGGATCAAATCCTAAATTGAAGAATAAGATTCAATAGACAATTTCAGAAAGAAGAATTTATTGAAAATTTCAAATGAAAAACTATATACAGTAGAAAAAATTATACAAATATATACAGAAATATTATAAAGACAAATTTAAATTAATTTAACAATTGTTCATATAATTGGTCATAATTTATGGAAGCACTATTTGTTATTAACCAATCTGCCATTGATTCTATCGTTTCATCATTATAGCATTTTTTTGCACGATTTGGTGAGGTGTGGTAGAAATAATGTTTTCTGGGTAGAATAACATTTCCTTGTCTCAAAGACACATCATATTGGTTAAATTTGATTACCGGAAATCCATTTTTCATTTGGAATACCGGAAATTCAAGCATTTTTTTGAAAAGGTTTGCCCTTTGCAAACATAAATCCAAATGTTCTTTAGCCAGTTCTTCGCCTTTTCTTCTTTCATCTTCATCCTCAGGGCAATTCACACACAAAATACCCAAATAATTGTCTAGTTGATTATTTTCCTTATTATCGTTCTTCTTGATATTAACAATTTCATTCAATTCTTCAACTGAAAGTTTTCTTATATTGCTAATAAGGTTTTTGAGATGTAATGTTCTTCTCATATTGTTCGAATAATTCTTCAGTTTTGCCAATCTTTTTTTCAATATCACCTTGTTATCCATTTTGTTATATTCCCACTTTTTTCAATTTAAAAAAAATATGAAACTATTTTCGTGGCAAATAATCAATGCACAGCCTACTTGATTGAAGTAACTTGAACGTGTGTAAGCACTCTCTACAGGTGGGACCATAGTGCGAGAAAGCATCGAGTAGAATCACAGGAATTCTTCTTCTTCCTCTGTAAGCCTTAACATAACTAAACTAACTGAAGTTATTGCTGAATTGTAATTTGTTTATATACCTTTTCACAAAGGGTCTTCAGAGAAAGTCTATTAAGTACCTATTTATCAATTCTAATGGGTGGTGATTAAAAATTTTTTTCTCAGAAGAATGATATGGATTTGAATCATTTTTAATGTTAGCTACAAAATTTCGAGGAAATTTTGAAATTATGATGTGCAACTAACTTTTAGATATTTTGATAAGTTTCATATACACAGCGACGAATTTACCAGCCCGCTGAATATGCTGAAGCCTTGTGCGGTTACTTTTGAAGGTCGACATATAACATATAACAGAATGAGATTATTAACTTTTTATTTTGACTTGAGAAATTAATAAAAAATATTTATACGCACACAAAGTACGAATTTGGAGAAAAGATTTCGTAAGGAAATTTATTGTAATGCTTATAGAAATGTTACCTTCTGAAATGTTAGACGTCGTGACTAGTGCGCATAACCGTTATAAAATTTCGACTTTTTAATATCCTAATGACTTTTCTCAGGGTTCCAGAACTCAATTCGGGAAATTAGAAGAATTTCATCAAAAATGAAAAAGTGCAAATGAAACTATTAACTCTAATAACTAATTAAATCTAAAATTACTTATCTAAAAATTTTCCATCATCAAACGAACTTAAAATTTTTAACCAGCCAATACATTTATTTCAACCTAATATTCCTGAGATGAAAAAAACACGTTTTTCCTTCATTATTTCTTCCGATTCCATTTTTTTTCTCACTCAATATAGCGGGCATTCTGGAGTTGACCGGACTTTCATTCCAATTTTTTTGGATTTCTAAGCATTAGAAGTAATTATGTCTAGGCAGGACTGATATTCTCAATCTGTCCATTAGAAATGTTTATCTTAGAAAAGATAAACATATGTAATGGACAGAATGAAAATATCGGTGAAATTTCGATTTCACCGAGATATGGATATCAAGGATAAAAGGATCAAATCCTAAATTGAAGAATAAGATTCAATAGACAATCTCAGAAAGAAGAATTTATTGAAAATTTCAAATGAAAAACTATATACAGTAGAAAAAATTATACAAATATATACAGAAATATTATAAAGACAAATTTAAATTAATTTAACAATTGTTCATATAATTGGTCATAATTTATGGAAGCACTATTTGTTATTAACCAATCTGCCATTGATTCTATCGTTTCATCATTATAGCATTTTTTTGCACGATTTGGTAAGGTGTGGTAGAAATAATGTTTTCTGGGTAGAATAACATTTCCTTGTCTCAAAGACACATCATATTGGTTAAATTTGATTACCGGAAATCCATTTTTCATCTGGAATACCGGAAATTCAAGCATTTTTTTGAAAAGGTTTGCCCTTTGCAAACATAAATCCAAATGTTCTTTAGCCAGTTCTTCGCCTTTTCTTCTTTCATCTTCATCCTCAGGGCAATTCACACACAAAATACCCAAATAATTGTCTAGTTGATTATTTTCCTTATTATCGTTCTTCTTGATATTAACAATTTCATTCAATTCTTCAACTGAAAGTTTTCTTATATTGCTAATAAGGTTTTTGAGATGTAATGTTCTTCTCATATTGTTCGAATAATTCTTCAGTTTTGCCAATCTTTTTTTCAATATCACCTTGTTATCCATTTTGTTATATTCCCACTTTTTTCAATTTAAAAAAAATATGAAACTATTTTCGTGGCAAATAATCAATGCACAGCCTACTTGATTGAAGTAACTTGAACGTGTGTAAGCACTCTCTACAGGTGGGACCATAGTGCGAGAAAGCATCGAGTAGAATCACAGGAATTCTTCTTCTTCCTCTGTAAGCCTTAACATAACTAAACTAACTGAAGTTATTGCTGAATTGAAATTTGTTTATATACCTTTTCACAAAGGGTCTTCAGAGAAAGTCCATTAAGTACCTATTTATCAATTCTAATGGGTGGTGATTAAAAATTTTTTTCTCAGAAGAATGATATGGATTTGAATCATTTTTAATGTTAGCTACAAAATTTCGAGGAAATTTTGAAATTATGATGTGCAACTTACTTTTAGATATTTTGATAAGTTTCATATACACAGCGACGAATTTACCAGCCTGCTGAATATGCTGAAGCCTTGTGCGGTAACTTTTGAAGGTCGACATATAACATATAACATATAACAGAATGAGATTATTAACTTTTTATTTTGACTTGAGAAATTAATAAAAAATATTTATACACACACAAAGTACGAATTTGGAGAAAAGATTTCGTAAGGAAATTTATTGTAATGCTTATAAATAAATAATAAATAATAAATAATAACTTTATTTACCCAACAGGAAATTTCCCAGTAACAAATTACATCAACTTAAAGAAAATACATGTGAATTCCCTAAAAAACTAAACGAAATGGCAAGTACTCCAAAAAATGATAGTTATAAAGAAGTAAAAAAAAAAAAACTTTAAATAAACAATTACAATAGACTTATATTGACTTTGTTAGCACAATCACAAAGCCTATACACAGGTGCCCGCTGGAGTATGTTGGTCCGAGGCGTGGGCAGACCAAATGTTGGAGAACTCCTGGCTGCCATCCTCGGGACGTGAATGTTCACCCGAGAGAGCAGAAATGGGCAGTCAATCCTTCCACCTAAGAGTTTCTGGGCGAATCTCGCGCACTGCTGAACCTGCTGCTCAAATAAAGTTGAAAGCTTCAGCTCCTCCATTATGCCGGAAAGATCAACACCACGCTCTGGATATATGCCTGTCTTCCTATAAACGACGTATTTCAGGAACTTCCTCTGAACTCGCTCAATGGGAGTAAGATGCGTTGCATAAATTGGGAACCAAATCATGTTAGCATACTCCAACCTACTGAGAACAAGGGAAAAGTAGACATTTCTGAGAGCAGATAGATCGTCTAGCTCACGGAAGCTCCTGAACAGAAAACCCAAAGACCTACAGGCAGATGAACACAGATCCTCAACATGTGGAACAAAACTCAGCTCACTGTCAAACCAAACTCCCAGGTCACGAAAGTGATCTCCAGCCGCAATTAAATCACCACCAATGTGATAATCGAAAGCTAGTGGCTGCGTCTTCCTGGTAAAAGTAACTTTAAAACACTTCTTCAAATTTAAAATAAGTCCATTCCGCAAGCACCAACTTTGAACCAACTCTAAACTCGACTGAAGAAGTAATTGGTCATTAATTCCATGTATTCTCATGAACAGCTTCAGATCATCAGCATAGGCTAGAGCCTCACAATTGAGAGAGCATAAAAGGTCATCAATAAATATTATAAACAGCAATGGTCCGAGGTTAGATCCCTGAGGAACGCCAAACTTGAGCTCATACTCAAAAGATCTGAATCCATTGTAGAAAACATAATTAGTTCTACCCTTCAAATAGGAACGAAGCAACCTCACAAAGTCAGGCGCAAAACCAAGTGATGCTAGCTTGTTCAAAAGCAAATTATAGTCAACGGTGTCAAAGGCGCGTGAGAAATCTGTATAGATCACATCAACCTGACCTCCATCATCAAGGGACTCTGCTATGACCTGCGAAATTGTGGCTAGGTTAGTTACTGTCGACCTTCCCCGGACAAAACCATGCTGTGCTGATGATAAACGCTGCTTAATATGGTGGTAAATGCTTGAATACAGGACCTCCTCATATACCTTAGCAAAGTTCGACAAAATGGAAATAGGTCTATAATTCTCCACAGAAGACGAATCACCCTTCTTGAACACCGGAACTACCCTAGCCCTCTTCCATCTCATAGGAAAAGTAAAAGAACTAAGGCTAATGGAGATTATACGGTGGAGAGGTCCGGCCAGAGCAGAGCTACATTCCCTCAAGAACACAGCTGGAAGCTGATCGTCACCAGATGTTAATCGGTCAGGATATTTTTCCATAATGGACTTTATCTCATCATCTGTCACTGATGGAACAAAGACTGGTGGAAAGTTCGTCGAATATTCAGAATCTTGAACACTGGCAGCAGTCAGGTTATTCACGTTAGAAAAATGAGCTCCAAATAAATCAACAATTTCTCTGGGATCGTCATAAAGACGTTCATTAGAATGAAAGACTCCAGGAATTCTTGTGGAACCCCTTCTCTGATCCAGATATTTCCAGAATGAAGAGGGGTTTGATCTTATTTGGCTCTGCACCTCGGACAGATATCTGCTGTACTCCAAATTAATTTCAGACTTGACCAGTGCTCTCAATCGCTTAAATTCGAAAAAAATATCTTCTTTCACCACCATTACGCCACTTCACTCTGTAATAGTTCTTCAAGCGGATATCACGTTTTAATTTTCTCGTGAACCAGACAGGGAAGTCAGGATCTGCCGAATAGTTAGTCCTTCTAGGAACAAGGTCATCCAGAATCTCGAAAAGTTTGCCGTAAAAGAAATCCAAAGCTTCATCGACACTCTTGAACTCTGCTATAATATCCCAATTAACGGAATTGATTGCCGTAGACAAAGAAGAGTAATCAGCCCTCTTAAAGTTATAAAATGTATTATACTTCTTCGGAAAATTTACCCGACGCTTGGGAGATTCCAGAGATAAAACCATACTCAAAGCAGGATGGTATAGGTCCTCAGGAACAAAAGGAGAGTCGCAATGAATGACTGACACCTCAAAATTATTACTCGCCAGAACTAAGTCCAGCAGCCTGAGATCCCCGCTAAGAACGGAGTTGAACTGACGCAGACCCAGGAGATCACAGAAGTTCTGCAAAAGAATTGATTTAGGACCACGACTAGAACAAACAAAATCAGGACAATTGAAGTCACCAACAAGGAACACAGTCTCTCCAGAAAAATTCAACTCCAATGCAGTAGTAAAAGTCTCAAGCTGAAAAACAGTAATATCAGGCGGAATATAAACCACACACACAATAAAAGTAAAGGGCTCAGTAAAACGGCACAAAACCACATCCACCAAGGGGACACGATCGGTCAAAAATGCTCCATCAATAAGGCTGAAAGATGTACTGTTAGAAGCCGCAACCAGAACTCCACCGCCACGAGACCTATTAACCCTACCAAACTGTCTATCACATCTAATCACTTTATATCCTGGAGGAAACAATTCACCATCAAAAACCGAATCACCAAGCCATGTCTCAGTTATACAAACTATATCATACGTATATTCACATGCTGATCTGAAAAATGGCAATAATTTATTATTGAGGCCTCTACAATTCTGATAAAAAATAGTGACCTCTAATAGTTCATGGGACAGATCAGCAGAAACAATCCGGTTGGGCAAGTTTAGTTTTCCGAACGCGACTCCACCACAGATGGAATCCCGGATATATACTTTATTCGGAGATTTGACTCTCCCGCTGCCAAACGTTGATCCAACTCAGATCTAACAGATCTGTAAAATGCTACCTGTTGTGGAGTTCTATCGGGAGCAACGTATATTTTCTCGAACTTGGACTTCAACTTTTTGAACCTCCGCAAAATGACAGACACTGGATCAGGTGAAGAAAAACTAACCTTTATAGGACGAGAACGCGCTTCCTTGGTAGAATCAAACTTTCCTATTCTGAAAAACTTAAAATTTTGCTCAGAAACAACACATTCATTAAGAATTGATTGAACCATATCAGAATCAATCTGCAACTGGTCTTGCCTGTTAGCACCTCTCTCAATACTCCCATGTATGATTAAGTTATGGGAGCGCTTAGTTCTTTCAAACACCTCATTAATAATTTCTTCACTGGACTGAGGGGAGGGCCCAGACGTCACCTGTGTCACTCCAACATCAACGGATTCTGATCGCTTCAGCTCACGTATCTCATCTCTCATCTCGCTTATTAATTGCAAAATTTTAGGAATCTGGTGAAGACCCTGCTCGCACTCAAGACAGAGGTATTTCACACGTCTCTTAACATTTGAGCGTAGGTTGAAACACTTTAGTTCCGCAGCAGTAAGCTCCGAACAGGAGGCATGAATAGGTCTGTTGCAACCATCACATCTCAACATGTTATCTGTGCCATCCTTAATAGCTAAGCTACATTTCATGCAAGACACAGTAGCCATCAAGAAATCACAAAAATAAACAATTAAAAATAAATAAATAAATGAATGTACTGGTGAAAAAGGAATATGACAGGGACACTCTTCACAACGGCCGGGCCGATAGCCGATGACTTAAAAACACACACGAGGGCCGCAGAGTAACAGTTAGAATGAAGGATAGGTAACACCAGTACACCAGGAAATAATTGAAATAATTGGAATATCAGACAAACAGTAAAATCCAATAATGAAAGCCCCACGTACATATGACAATTTCAACTGATAGCGATACGAACACAGGCTCACGTGTGGCTGACTCGGGATGTAAACAAATCGAACAGATAATCCGTTCGATTGAAACAAATGAAAAACGTAGCCCGGATAAACAGAATCAAATAATGAATACAATTCAAATGTAACATTCAAGTACTTGCCAATATCCTCACAAGAAAGGAACCGAATGAAAATACACTTTTCCCAAGAAAAACTACTATCACTTCAGAACAATCGGCAACACATCCGCACGGGAAATCTCAACTTAAAGAAAAAAGAAGCTTATAGAAATGTTACCTTCTGAAATGTTAGACGTCGTGACTAGTGCGCATAACCGTTATAAAATTTCGACTTTTAAATATCCTAATGACTTTTCTCAGGGTTCCAGAACTCAATTCGGGAAATTAGAAGAATTTCATCAAAAATGAAAAAGTGGAAATGAAACTATTAACTCTAATACCTAATTAAATCTAAAATTACTTATCTAAAAATTTTCCATCTTCAAACGAACTTAAAATTTTTAACCAGCCAATACATTTATTTCAACCTATTATTCCTGAGATGAAAAAACACGTTTTTCCTTTATTATTTCTTCCGATTCCATTTTTTTTCTCACTCAATATAGCGGGCATTCTGGAGTTGACCGGACTTTCATTCCAATTTTTTTGGATTTCTAAGCATTAGAAGTAATTATGTCTAGGCAGGACTGATATTCTCAATCTGTCCATTAGAAATGTTTATCTTAGAAAAGATAAACATATGTAATGGACAGAATGAAAATATCGGTGAAATTTCTATTTCACCGAGATATGGATATCAAGGATAAAAGGATCAAATCCTAAATTGAAGAATAAGATTCAATAGACAATTTCAGAAAGAAGAATTTATTGAAAATTTCAAATGAAAAACTATATACAGTAGAAAAAATTATACAAATATATACAGAAATATTATAAAGACAAATTTAAATTAATTTAACCATTGTTCATATAATTGGTCATAATTTATGGAAGCACTATTTGTTATTAACCAATCTGCCATTGATTCTATCGTTTCATCATTATAGCATTTTTTTGCACGATTTGGTAAGGTGTGGTAGAAATAATGTTTTCTGGGTAGAATAACATTTCCTTGTCTCAAAGACACATCATATTGGTTAAATTTGATTACCGGAAATCCATTTTTCATCTGGAATACCGGAAATTCAAGCATTTTTTTGAAAAGGTATGCCCTTTGCAAACATAAATCCAAATGTTCTTTAGCCAGTTCTTCGCCTTTTCTTCTTTCATCTTCATCCTCAGGGCAATTCACACACAAAATACCCAAATAATTGTCTAGTTGATTATTTTCCTTATTATCGTTCTTCTTGATATTAACAATTTCATTCAATTCTTCAACTGAAAGTTTTCTTATATTGCTAATAAGGTTTTTGAGATGTAATGTTCTTCTCATATTGTTCGAATAATTCTTCAGTTTTGCCAATCTTTTTTTCAATATCACCTTGTTATCCATTTTGTTATATTCCCACTTTTTTCAATTTAAAAAAAATATGAAACTATTTTCGTGGCAAATAATCAATGCACAGCCTACTTGATTGAAGTAACTTGAACGTGTGTAAGCACTCTCTACAGGTGGGACCATAGTGCGAGAAAGCATCGAGTAGAATCACAGGAATTCTTGTTCTTCCTCTGTAAGCCTTAACATAACTAAACTAACTGAAGTTATTGCTGAATTGAAATTTGTTTATATACCTTTTCACAAAGGGTCTTCAGAGAAAGTCCATTAAGTACCTATTTATCAATTCTAATGGGTGGTGATTAAAAATTTTTTTCTCAGAAGAATGATATGGATTTGAATCATTTTTAATGTTAGCTACAAAATTTCGAGGAAATTTTGAAATTATGATGTGCAACTTACTTTAAGATATTTTGATAAGTTTCATATACACAGCGACGAATTTATCAGCCTGCTGAATATGCTGAAGCCTTGTGCGGTAACTTTTGAAGGTCGACATATAACATATAACAGAATGAGATTATTAACTTTTTATTTTGACTTGGGAAATTAATAAAAAATATTTATACACACACAAAGTACGAATTTGGAGAAAAGATTTCGTAAGGAAATTTATTGTAATGCTTATAGAAATGTTACCTTCTGAAATGTTAGACGTCGTGACTAGTGCGCATAACCGTTATAAAATTTCGACTTTTTAATATCCTAATGACTTTTCTCAGGGTTCCAGAACTCAATTCGGGAAATTAGAAGAATTTCATCAAAAATGAAAAAGTGGAAATGAAACTATTAACTCTAATACCTAATTAAATCTAAAATTACTTATCTAAAAATTTTCCATCTTCAAACGAACTTAAAATTTTTAACCAGCCAATACATTTATTTCAACCTTATATTCCTGAGATGAAAAAAACACGTTTTTCCTTTATTATTTCTTCCGATTCCATTTTTTTTCTCACTCAATATAGCGGGCATTCTGGAGTTGACCGGACTTTCATTCCAATTTTTTTGGATTTCTAAGCATTAGAAGTAATTATGTCTAGGCAGGACTGATATTCTCAATCTGTCCATTAGAAATGTTTATCTTAGAAAAGATAAACATATGTAATGGACAGAATGAAAATATCGGACAAATTTCTATTTCACCGAGATATGGATATCAAGGATAAAAGGATCAAATCCTAAATTGAAGAATAAGATTCAATAGACAATCTCAGAAAGAAGAATTTATTGAAAATTTCAAATGAAAAACTATATACAGTAGAAAAAATTATACAAATATATACAGAAATATTAAAAAGACAAATTTAAATTAATTTAACAATTGTTCATATAATTGGTCATAATTTATGGAAGCACTATTTGTTATTAACCAATCTGCCATTGATTCTATCGTTTCATCATTATAGCATTTTTTTGCACGATTTGGTAAGGAGTGGTAGAAATAATGTTTTCTGGGTAGAATAACATTTCCTTGTCTCAAAGACACATCATATTGGTTAAATTTGATTACCGGAAATCTATTTTTCATCTGGAATACCGGAAATTCAAGCATTTTTTTGAAAAGGTATGCCCTTTGCAAACATAAATCCAAATGTTCTTTAGCCAGTTCTTCGCCTTTTCTTCTTTCATCTTCATCCTCAGGGCAATTCACACACAAAATACCCAAATTATTGTCTAGTTGATTATTTTCCTTATTATCGTTCTTCTTGATATTAACAATTTCATTCAATTCTTCAACTGAAAGTTTTCTTATATTGCTAATAAGGTTTTTGAGATGTAATGTTCTTCTCATATTGTTCGAATAATTCTTCAGTTCTGCCAATCTTTTTTTCAATATCACCTTGTTATCCATTTTGTTATATTCCCACTTTTTTCAATTTAAAAAAAATATGAAACTATTTTCGTGGCAAATAATCAATGCACAGCCTACTTGATTGAAGTAACTTGAACGTGTGTAAGCACTCTCTACAGGTGGGACCATAGTGCGAGAAAGCATCGAGTAGAATCACAGGAATTCTTCTTCTTCCTCTGTAAGCCTTAACATAACTAAACTAACTGAAGTTATTGCTGAATTGAAATTTGTTTATATACCTTTTCACAAAGGGTCTTCAGAGAAAGTCCATTAAGTACCTATTTATCAATTCTAATGGGTGGTGATTACAAATTTTTTTCTCAGAAGAATGATATGGATTTGAATCATTTTTAATGTTAGCTACAAAATTTCGAGGAAATTTTGAAATTATGATGTGCAACTTACTTTTAGATATTTTGATAAGTTTCATATACACAGCGACGAATTTACCAGCCTGCTGAATATGCTGAAGCCTTGTGCGGTAACTTTTGAAGGTCGACATATAACATATAACAGAATGAGATTATCAACTTTTTATTTTGACTTGAGAAATAAATAAAAAATATTTATACACACACAAAGTACGAATTTGGAGAAAAGATTTCGTAAGGAAATTTATTGTAATGCTTATAGAAATGTTACCTTCTGAAATGTTAGACGTCGTGACTAGTGCGCATAACCGTTATAAAATTTCGACTTTTTAATATCCTAATGACTTTTCTCAGGGTTCCAGAACTCAATTCGGGAAATTAGAAGAATTTCATCTAAAATGAAAAAGTGGAAATGAAACTATTAACTCCAATAACTAACTAAATCTAAAATTACTTATCTAAAAATTTTCCATCTTCAAACGAACTTAAAATTTTTAACCAGCCAATACATTTATTTCAACCTTATATTCCTGAGATGAAAAAAACACGTTTTTCCTTTATTATTTCTTCCGATTCCATTTTTTTTCTCACTCAATATAGCGGGCATTCTGGAGTTGACCGGACTTTCATTCCAATTTTTTTGGATTTCTAAGCATTAGAAGTAATTATGTCTAGGCAGGACTGATATTCTCAATCTGTCCATTAGAAATGTTTATCTTAGAAAAGATAAACATATGTAATGGACAGAATGAAAATATCGGACAAATTTCTATTTCACCGAGATATGGATATCAAGGATAAAAGGATCAAATCCTAAATTGAAGAATGAGATTCAATAGACAATTTCAGAAAGAAGAATTTATTGAAAATTTCAAATGAACAACTATATACAGTAGAAAAAATTATACAAATATATACAGAAATATTTAAAAGACAAATTTAAATTAATTTAACAATTGTTCATATAATTGGTCATAATTTATGGAAGCACTATTTGTTATTAACCAATCTGCCATTGATTCTATCGTTTCATCATTATAGCATTTTTTTGCACGATTTGGTAAGGTGTGGTAGAAATAATGTTTTCTGGGTAGAATAACATTTACTTGTCTCAAAGACACATCATATTGGTTAAATTTGATTACCGGAAATCCATTTTTCATCTGGAATACCGGAAATTCAAGCATTTTTTTGAAAAGGTATGCCCTTTGCAAACATAAATCCAAATGTTCTTTAGCCAGTTCTTCGCCTTTTCTTCTTTCATCTTCATCCTCAGGGCAATTCACACACAAAATACCCAAATAATTGTCTAGTTGATTATTTTCCTTATTATCGTTCTTCTTGATATTAACAATTTCATTCAATTCTTCAACTGAAAGTTTTCTTATATTGCTAATAAGGTTTTTGAGATGTAATGTTCTTCTCATATTGTTCGAATAATTCTTCAGTTTTGCCAATCTTTTTTTCAATATCACCTTGTTATCCATTTTGTTATATTCCCACTTTTTTCAATTTAAAAAAAATATGAAACTATTTTCGTGGCAAATAATCAATGCACAGCCTACTTGATTGAAGTAACTTGAACGTGTGTAAGCACTCTCTACAGGTGGGACCATAGTGCGAGAAAGCATCGAGTAGAATTACAGGAATTCTTCTTCTTCCTCTGTAAGCCTTAACATAACTAAACTAACTGAAGTTATTGCTGAATTGAAATTTGTTTATATACCCTTTCACAAAAGGTCTTCAGAGAAAGTCCATTAAGTACCTATTTATCAATTCTAATGGGTGGTGATTAAAAATTTTTTTCTCAGATGAATGATATGGATTTGAATCATTTTTAATGTTAGCTACAAAATTTCGAGGAAATTTCGAAATTATGATGTGCAACTTACTTTTAGATATTTTGATAAGTTTCATATACACAGCGACGAATTTACCAGCCCGCTGAATATGCTGAAGCCTTGTGCGGTAACTTTTGTAGGTCGACATATAACATATAACAGAATGAGATTATTAACTTTTTATTTTGACTTGAGAAATTAATAAAAAATATTTATACACACACAAAGTACGAATTTGGAGAAAAGATTTCGTAAGGAAATTTATTGTAATGCTTATAGAAATGTTACCTTCTGAAATGTTAGACGTCGTGACTAGTGCGCATAACCGTTATAAAATTTCGACTTTTAAATATCCTAATGACTTTTCTCAGGGTTCCAGAACTCAATTCGGGAAATTAGAAGAATTTCATCAAAAATGAAAAAATGGAAATGAAACTATCAACTCTAATACCTAATTAAATCTAAAATTACTTATCTAAAAATTTTCCATCTTCAAACGAACTTAAAATTTTTAACCAGCCAATACATTTATTTCAACCTAATATTCCTGAGATGAAAAAACACGTTTTTCCTTTATTATTTCTTCCGATTCCATTTTTTTTCTCACTCAATATAGCGGGCATTCTGGAGTTGACCGGACTTTCATTCCAATTTTTTTGGATTTCTAAGCATTAGAAGTAATTATGTCTAGGCAGGACTGATATTCTCAATCTGTCCATTAGAAATGTTTATCTTAGAAAAGATAAACATATGTAATGGACAGAATGAAAATATCGGTGAAATTTCTATTTCACCGAGATATGGATATCAAGGATAAAAGGATCAAATCCTAAATTGAAGAATAAGATTCAATAGACAATTTCAGAAAGAAGAATTTATTGAAAATTTCAAATGAAAAACTATATACAGTAAAAAAAATTATACAAATATATACAGAAATAATATAAAGACAAATTTGAATTAATTTAACAATTGTTCATATAATTGGTCATAATTTATGGAAGCACTATTTGTTATTAACCAATCTGCCATTGATTCTATCGTTTCATCATTATAGCATTTTTTTGCACGATTTGGTAAGGTGTGGTAGAAATAATGTTTTCTGGGTAGAATAACATTTCCTTGTCTCAAAGACACATCATATTGGTTAAATTTGATTACCAGAAATCCATTTTTCATCTGGAATACCGGAAATTCAAGCATTTTTTTGAAAAGGTATGCCCTTTGCAAACATAAATTCAAATGTTCTTTAGCCAGTTCTTCGCCTTTTCTTCTTTCATTTTCATTCTCAGGGCAATTCACACACAAAATACCCAAATTATTGTCTAGTTGATTATTTTCCTTATTATCGTTCTTCTTGATATTAACAATTTCATTCAATTCTTCAACTGAAAGTTTTCTTATATTGCTAATAAGGTTTTTGAGATGTAATGTTCTTCTCATATTGTTCGAATAATTCTTCAGTTTTGCCAATCTTTTTTTCAATATCACCTTGTTATCCATTTTGTTATATTCCCACTTTTTTCAATTTAAAAAAAATATGAAACTATTTTCGTGGCAAATAATCAATGCACAGCCTACTTGATTGAAGTAACTTGAACGTGTGTAAGCACTCTCTACAGGTGGGACCATAGTGCGAGAAAGCATCGAGTAGAATCACAGGAATTCTTCTTCTTCCTCTGTAAGCCTTAACATAACTAAACTAACTGAAGTTATTGCTGAATTGAAATTTGTTTATATACCTTTTCACAAAGGGTCTTCAGAGAAAGTCCATTAAGTACCTATTTATCAATTCTAATGGGTGGTGATTAAAAATTTTTTTCTCAGAAGAATGATATGGATTTGAATCATTTTTAATGTTAGCTACAAAATTTCGAGGAAATTTTGAAATTATGATGTGCAACTCACTTTTAGATATTTTGATAAGTTTCATATACACAGCGACGAATTTATCAGCCTGCTGAATATGCTGAAGCCTTGTGCGGTAATTTTTGAAGGTCGACATATAACATATAACAGAATGAGATTATTAACTTTTTATTTTGACTTGAGAAATTAATAAAAAATATTTATACACACACAAAGTACGAATTTGGAGAAAAGATTTCGTAAGGAAATTTATTGTAATGCTTATAGAAATGTTACCTTCTGAAATGTTAGACGTCATGACTAGTGCGCATAACCGTTATAAAATTTCGACTTTTTAATATCCTAATGACTTTTTTCTGGGTTCCAGAACTCAATTCGGGAAATTAGAAGAATTTCATCAAAAATGAAAAAGTGGAAATGAAACTATTAACTCTAATACCTAATTAAATCTAAAATTACTTATCTAAAAATTTTCCATCTTCAAACGAACTTAAAATTTTCAACCAGCCAATACATTTATTTCAACCTAATATTCCTGAGATGAAAAAAACACGTTTTTCTTTTATTATTTCTTCCGATTCCATTTTTTTTCTCACTCAATATAGCGGGCATTCTGGAGTTGACCGGACTTTCATTCCAATTTTTTTGGATTTCTAAGCATTAGAAGTAATTATGTCTAGGCAGGACTGATATTCTCAATCTGTCCATTAGAAATGTTTATCTTAGAAAAGATAAACATATGTAATGGACAGAATGAAAATATCGGTGAAATTTCTATTTCACCGAGATATGGATATCAAGGATAATAGGATCAAATCCTAAATTGAAGAATAAGATTCAATAGACAATTTCAGAAAGAAGAATTTATTGAAAATTTCAAATGAAAAACTATATACAGTAGAAAAAATTATACAAATATATACAGAAATATTAAAAAGACAAATTCAAATTAATTTAACAATTGTTCATATAATTGGTCATAATTTATGGAAGCACTATTTGTTATTAACCAATCTGCCATTGA
The DNA here is from genome assembly GCF_914767665.1 of Harmonia axyridis. Lineage (NCBI taxonomy): Eukaryota > Metazoa > Arthropoda > Insecta > Coleoptera > Coccinellidae > Harmonia > Harmonia axyridis. The sequence goes on along the minus strand of NC_059504.1, from coordinate 27,908,123 downwards.
TTCTATCGTTTCATCATTATAGCATTTTTTTGCACGATTTGGTAAGGTGTGGTAGAAATAATGTTTTCTGGGTAGAATAACATTTCCTTGTCTCAAAGACACATCATATTGGTTAAATTTGATTACCGGAAATCCATTTTTCATCTGGAATACCGGAAATTCAAGCATTTTTTTGAAAAGGTATGCCCTTTGCAAACATAAATTCAAATGTTCTTTAGCCAGTTCTTCGCCTTTTCTTCTTTCATCTTCATCCTCAGGGCAATTCACACACAAAATACCCAAATTATTGTCTAGTTGATTATTTTCCTTATTATCGTTCTTCTTGATATTAACAATTTCATTCAATTCTTCAACTGAAAGTTTTCTTATATTGCTAATAAGGTTTTTGAGATGTAATGTTCTTCTCATATTGTTCGAATAATTTTTCAGTTTTGCCAATCTTTTTTTCAATATCACCTTGTTATCCATTTTGTTATATTCCCACTTTTTTCAATTTAAAAAAAATATGAAACTATTTTCGTGGCAAATAATCAATGCACAGCCTACTTGATTGAAGTAACTTGAACGTGTGTAAGCACTCTCTACAGGTGGGACCATAGTGCGAGAAAGCATCGAGTAGAATCACAGGAATTCTTCTTCTTCCTCTGTAAGCCTCAACATAACTAAACTAACTGAAGTTATTGCTGAATTGAAATTTGTTTATATACCTTTTCACAAAGGGTCTTCAGAGAAAGTCCATTAAGTACCTATTTATCAATTCTAATGGGTGGTGATTAAAAATTTTTTTCTCAGAATAATGATATGGATTTGAATCATTTTTAATGTTAGCTACAAAATTTCGAGGAAATTTTGAAATTATGATGTGCAACTCACTTTTAGATATTTTGATAAGTTTCATTTACACAGCGACGAATTTACCAGCCTGCTGAATATGCTGAAGCCTTGTGCGGTAACTTTTGAAGGTCGACATATAACATATAACAGAATGAGATTATTAACTTTTTATTTTGACTTGAGAAATTAATGAAAAATATTTATACACACACAAAGTACGAATTTGGAGAAAAGATTTCGTAAGGAAATTTATTGTAATGCTTATAGAAATGTTACCTTCTGAAATGTTAGACGTCGTGACTAGTGCGCATAACCGTTATAAAATTTCGACTTTTTAATATCCTAATGACTTTTCTCAGGGTTCCAGAACTCAATTCGGGAAATTAGAAGAATTTCATCAAAAATGAAAAAGTGGAAATGAAACTATTAACTCTAATACCTAATTAAATCTAAAATTACTTATCTAAAAATTTTCCATCTTCAAACGAACTTAAAATTTTCAACCAGATAATACATTTATTTCAACCTAATATTCCTGAGATGAAAAAACACGTTTTTCCTTTATTATTTCTTCCGATTCCATTTTTTTTTCTCACTCAATATAGCGGGCATTCTGGAGTTGACCGGACTTTCATTCCAATTTTTTTGGATTTCTAAGCATTAGAAGTAATTATGTCTAGGCAGGACTGATATTCTCAATCTGTCCATTAGAAATGTTTATCTTAGAAAAGATAAACATATGTAATGGACAGAATGAAAATATCGGTGAAATTTCTATTTCACCGAGATATGGATATCAAGGATAAAAGGATCAAATCCTAAATTGAAGAATAAGATTCAATAGACAATTTCAGAAAGAAGAATTTATTGAAAATTTCAAATGAAAAACTATATACAGTAGAAAAAATTATACAAATATATACAGAAATATTAAAAAGACAAATTTAAATTAATTTAACAATTGTTCATATAATTGGTCATAATTTATGGAAGCACTATTTGTTATTAACCAATCTGCCATTGATTCTATCGTTTCATCATTATAGCATTTTTTTGCACGATTTGGTAAGGTGTGGTAGAAATAATGTTTTCTGGGTAGAATAACATTTCCTTGTCTCAAAGACACATCATATTGGTTAAATTTGATTACCGGAAATCCATTTTTCATCTGGAATACCGGAAATTCAAGCTTTTTTTTGAAAAGGTATGCCCTTTGCAAACATAAATCCAAATGTTCTTTAGCCAGTTCTTCGCCTTTTCTTCTTTCATCTTCATCCTCAGGGCAATTCACACACAAAATACCCAAATTATTGTCTAGTTGATTATTTTCCTTATTATCGTTCTTCTTGATATTAACAATTTCATTCAATTCTTCAACGGAAAGTTTTCTTATATTGCTAATAAGGTTTTTGAGATGTAATGTTCTTCTCATATTGTTCGAATAATTCTTCAGTTTTGCCAATCTTTTTTTCAATATCACCTTGTTATCCATTTTGTTATATTCCCACTTTTTTCAATTTAAAAAAAATATGAAACTATTTTCGTGGCAAATAATCAATGCACAGCCTACTTGATTGAAGTAACTTGAACGTGTGTAAGCACTCTCTACAGGTGGGACCATAGTGCGAGAAAGCATCGAGTAGAATCACAGGAATTCTTCTTCTTCCTCTGTAAGCCTCAACATAACTAAACTAACTGAAGTTATTGCTGAATTGAAATTTGTTTATATACCTTTTCACAAAGGGTCTTCAGAGAAAGTCCATTAAGTACCTATTTATCAATTCTAATGGGTGGTGATTAAAAATTTTTTTCTCAGAAGAATGATATGGATTTGAATCATTTTTAATGTTAGCTACAAAATTTCGAGGAAATTTTGAAATTATGATGTGCAACTTACTTTTAGATATTTTGATAAGTTTCATATACACAGCGACGAATTTACCAGCCTGCTGATTATGCTGAAGCCTTGTGCGGTATTTTTTGAAGGTCGACATATAACATATAACAGAATGAGATTATTAACTTTTTATTTTGACTTGAGAAATTAATGAAAAATATTTATACACACACAAAGTACGAATTTGGAGAAAAGATTTCGTAAGGAAATTTATTGTAATGCTTATAGAAATGTTACCTTCTGAAATGTTAGACGTCGTGACTAGTGCGCATAACCGTTATAAAATTTCGACTTTTTAATATCCTAATGACTTTTCTCAGGGTTCCAGAACTCAATTCGGGAAATTAGAAGAATTTCATCAAAAATGAAAAAGTGGAAATGAAACTATTAACTCTAATAACTAATTAAATCTAAAATTACTTATCTAAAAATTTTCCATCTTCAAACGAACTTAAAATTTTTAACCAGCCAATACATTTATTTCAACCTAATATTCCTGAGATGAAAAAAACACGTTTTTCCTTTATTATTTCTTCCGATTCCATTTTTTTTCTCACTCAATATAGCGGGCATTCTGGAGTTGACCGGACTTTCATTCCAATTTTTTTGGATTTCTAAGCATTAGAAGTAATTATGTCTAGGCAGGACTGATATTCTCAATCTGTCCATTAGAAATGTTTATCTTAGAAAAGATAAACATATGTAACGGACAGAATGAAAATATCGGTGAAATTTCTATTTAACCGATATATGGATATCAAGGATAAAAGGATCAAATCCTAAATTGAAGAATAAGATTCAATAGACAATTTCAGAAAGAAGAATTTATTGAAAATTTCAAATGAAAAACTATATACAGTAGAAAAAATTATACAAATATATACAGAAATATTATAAAGACAAATTTAAATTAATTTAACAATTGTTCATATAATTGGTCATAATTTATGGAAGCACTATTTGTTATTAACCAATCTGCCATTGATTCTATCGTTTCATCATTATAGCATTTTTTTGCACGATTTGGTAAGGTGTGGTAGAAATAATGTTTTCTGGGTAGAATAACATTTCCTTGTCTCAAAGACACATCATATTGGTTAAATTTGATTACCGGAAATCCATTTTTCATCTGGAATACCGGAAATTCAAGCTTTTTTTTGAAAAGGTATGCCCTTTGCAAACATAAATCCAAATGTTCTTTAGCCAGTTCTTCGCCTTTTCTTCTTTCATCTTCATCCTCAGGGCAATTCACACACAAAATACCCAAATTATTGTCTAGTTGATTATTTTCCTTATTATCGTTCTTCTTGATATTAACAATTTCATTCAATTCTTCAACGGAAAGTTTTCTTATATTGCTAATAAGGTTTTTGAGATGTAATGTTCTTCTCATATTGTTCGAATAATTCTTCAGTTTTGCCAATCTTTTTTTCAATATCACCTTGTTATCCATTTTGTTATATTCCCACTTTTTTCAATTTAAAAAAAATATGAAACTATTTTCGTGGCAAATAATCAATGCACAGCCTACTTGATTGAAGTAACTTGAACGTGTGTAAGCACTCTCTACAGGTGGGACCATAGTGCGAGAAAGCATCGAGTAGAATCACAGGAATTCTTCTTCTTCCTCTGTAAGCCTCAACATAACTAAACTAACTGAAGTTATTGCTGAATTGAAATTTGTTTATATACCTTTTCACAAAGGGTCTTCAGAGAAAGTCCATTAAGTACCTATTTATCAATTCTAATGGGTGGTGATTAAAAATTTTTTTCTCAGAAGAATGATATGGATTTGAATCATTTTTAATGTTAGCTACAAAATTTCGAGGAAATTTTGAAATTATGATGTGCAACTTACTTTTAGATATTTTGATAAGTTTCATATACACAGCGACGAATTTACCAGCCTGCTGATTATGCTGAAGCCTTGTGCGGTATTTTTTGAAGGTCGACATATAACATATAACAGAATGAGATTATTAACTTTTTATTTTGACTTGAGAAATTAATGAAAAATATTTATACACACACAAAGTACGAATTTGGAGAAAAGATTTCGTAAGGAAATTTATTGTAATGCTTATAGAAATGTTACCTTCTGAAATGTTAGACGTCGTGACTAGTGCGCATAACCGTTATAAAATTTCGACTTTTTAATATCCTAATGACTTTTCTCAGGGTTCCCGAACTCAATTCGGGAAATTAGAAGAATTTCATCAAAAATGAAAAAGTGGAAATGACACTATTAACTCTAATACCTAATTAAATCTAAAATTACTTATCTAAAAATTTTCCATCTTCAAACGAACTTAAAATTTTTAACCAGCCAATACATTTATTTCAACTTAATATTCCTGAGATGAAAAAAACACGTTTTTCCTTTATTATTTCTTCCGATTCCATTTTTTTTCTCACTCAATATAGCGGGCATTCTGGAGTTGACCGGACTTTCATTCCAATTTTTTTGGATTTCTAAGCATTAGAAGTAATTATATCTAGGCAGGACTGATATTCTCAATCTGTCCATTAGAAATGTTTATCTTAGAAAAAATAAACATATGTAATGGACAGAATGAAAATATCGGTGAAATTTCTATTTCACCGAGATATGGATATCAAGGATAAAAGGATCAAATCCTAAATTGAAGAATAAGATTCAATAGACAATTTCAGAAAGAAGAATTTATTGAAAATTTCAAATGAAAAACTATATACAGTAGAAAAAATTATACAAATATATACAGAAATATTATAAAGACAAATTTAAATTAATTTAACAATTGTTCATATAATTGGTCATAATTTATGGAAGCACTATTTGTTATTAACCAATCTGCCATTGATTCTATCGTTTCATCATTATAGCATTTTTTTGCACGATTTGGTAAGGTGTGGTAGAAATAATGTTTTCTGGGTAGAATAACATTTCCTTGTCTCAAAGACACATCATATTGGTTAAATTTGATTACCGGAAATCCATTTTTCATCTGGAATACCGGAAATTCAAGCATTTTTTTGAAAAGGTATGCCGTTTGCAAACATAAATCCAAATGTTCTTTAGCCAGTTCTTCGCCTTTTCTTCTTTCATCTTCATCCTCAGGGCAATTCACACACAAAATACCCAAATTATTGTCTAGTTCAGGGGTTCCCAAAGTGGGCGCCGCGGCGCCCTGGTGCGCCGTAGAAACTAAAGAGGGGCGCCGCGCCGTGAGTCGATCGTCTATCATTATCCGAAACCAAAAATTTTGCGCGGGTACCCGCGCAGTACACAGTGCCTACCTACTTACGTCGCGCGCGTCGTCGTCGCTCACTCGCCGAAAAGTACCTACGCGCTTGAAAACTATTGTTTGGTCGAGAGCTGGTTGGCAACACTGCCTACCCCTACCCCTCCCACGTCTTTGCCCGCCCGCAATCGCTTGCTCGCAATCACAATGCCAGTTTATTTCAAGCGAGCCGCGCGACGGACGTGTTATGTTATCGTGTTTTGTGTGTTATCGTGTTTCGTTTCACTTTGTTTGTGTTTTGTTTCGCTTTCTTTTTCATCAAATATCTCATGCAAAATGGATAGATTTTTATTAAATAAAAAACAAGTCGGTAGTTCAAATGATAGTGAGGAAGCATCTACTAGTGGTGGCAGGGAAGCAAAGAAGCGGAAATATCGTAAATACGATGATAGCTATTTGGACTTCGGTTTTACTTCAATAGAAGTAAACAATGAAGAAAAACCGCAGTGTGTGCTTTGTTTGAAAATACTATCATCTGAAAGTATGCTTCCAAGTAAATTGAAGCGACATCTCGAGACAATTCATCCAACTATGGTTGCAAAATCGCGTGATTTTTTTCACCGGAAATTACAAAATTTAAAAAAAACAAAGAACGTATTCACTCAGCAAGCCTCAGTACCTAACAACGCACTGTTAGCATCATTCAAGGTGGCATACAGGGTGGCAAAATGCAAAAAACCTCATACTATTGCAGAAGAGCTTATCCTACCAGCTGCTATCGACATGGTGAATATTATGGTGGGAGAATCGGCTGGAAAATTAATTTCCAAGGTACCCTTATCTAACAATACTATCAGTCGAAGAATCCATGACATAGCGTACGATCTCAATTACCAATTAATAGAAAAAATGAAAAGCAAGGATTTTGGTTTGCAACTTGATGAGGCGACTGACAGTAATAGCGATGCACATCTCATTTGTTACGTACGCTTTCTGGCTGACAATATTATTGTCGAAGACCTTTTATTCTGCAAAAGCATTACCGAAAGTGCGAAGGCCGAAGACTTGTTTGAAATTCTTGACAAGTTTATTGCAGAAAGTGGCTTGGATTGGGAAAAGTGTATCGGTGTATGTACTGATGGTGCTCGATCCATGTCTGGCAGGTATGGGGGAGTACAAGCGCTTATTCGTAAAAAAGCACCGAATGCTATGTGGACCCATTGTATCATCCATAGAGAAGCTCTTGCATCAAAATCAATGAGCTCTGAACTGAACCAAGTACTGGAATGTGTAATTGGTGCAGTAAACTACATAAAAACTAGGCCTGTAAAGGCCAGACTTTTTAAAAAACTATGTATAGATATGGGAGCTGAACATACGGCTCTGCTGTATTACTGCAATTCACGATGGCTTTCACGTGGAAATGTCTTATTTCGTGTGTTCGAATTACACGAAGAAATTCGAATTTTTTTACAGCAAGAACGTCATGAAAACGCCAAATATTTCACTGAAGCAGATTTTTTGCTAAAACTAGCATATTTGTGCGATATATTTGAGAAACTAAATAATTTGAATCTCTCTTTGCAAGGCAACAACACGCACATTCTGAAACTATTGGAGAGGATTGCGGCGTTTAGAAAAAAACTGCAGTTGTGGATAAAGAAAATGAATGAAGGCAGTGGTCAAGATTGCTTCCCGCAATTGTATAAATATGCTGCATCTAATGAACTGGTTGTCTCACAAGACCTGATGGTTCTTTTCACGGGACACCTATCGAAGCTCACCGAATGGTTTTCGAAGTACTTTGGACATGATGATGTCGAAAAATTTGCGTGGATCAGAGATCCTTTCCATGCACAAGCTCCACCAGGATTCACATCACAAGATGAAGAGAGTCTCATTGAACTCTCTTGCGACAGCAGCCTTAAAACTAGATTCACCAGTTCCGATTTGGTGGAGTTTTGGTTATCGATTCAAAATGAATATCCAAATTTAAGTTCAAAAGCTGTAAGAATTTTCATTCCGTTTGCAACATCATATTTATGTGAAGCTGGATTTTCAGCTGTAGCTGTAATCAAGAACAAATATCGCTCAAGGATCAATGTGGAGCAAGAAATGAGAGTAGCAGTGTCAAGTCTTATTCCCCGCTTTGAAAAACTGTGCGGAGATCACCAAGCTCACCCGTCACATTGATTTGACTGAGTACCTAACTATCATATTTTATTTTGGTTTTTCTTTAGTCTCTCTTGTTGTTTTCTGTTTCAATTCTCCTACATATAATAAAAAAACTTAATTTCATATTGTAGATGTTTCAATTTTTGTTCCTATCTACCTAACCTAACTACTATAGTTGTAGGTACCTATTTCTTACGACTGTATCTTTTTCAAATAGCTAGCGAAGGTAGGGAGCCGTGACAAAATAATAAATTTGTAACTGCGCCGCGGGCTGAAAAAGATTGGGAACCCCTGGTCTAGTTGATTATTTTCCTTATTATCGTTCTTCTTGATATTAACAATTTCATTCAATTCTTCAACTGAAAGTTTTCTTATATTGCTGATAAGGTTTTTGAGATGTAATGTTCTTCTCATATTGTTCGAATAATTCTTCAGTTTTGCCAATCTTTTTTTCAATATCACCTTGTTATCCATTTTGTTATATTCCCACTTTTTTCAATTTAAAAAAAATATGAAACTATTTTCGTGGCAAATAATCAATGCACAGCCTACTTGATTGAAGTAACTTGAACGTGTGTAAGCACTCTCTACAGGTGGGACCATAGTGCGAGAAAGCATCGAGTAGAATCACAGGAATTCTTCTTCTTCCTCTGTAAGCCTTAACATAACTAAACTAACTGAAGTTATTGCTGAATTGAAATTTGTTTATATACCTTTTCACAAAGGGTCTTCAGAGAAAGTCCATTAAGTACCTATTTATCAATTCTAAAGGGTGGTGATTAAAAATTTTTTTCTCAGAAGAATGATATGGATTTGAATCATTTTTACGAATGAGATTATTAACTTTTTATTTTGACTTGAGAAATTAATAAAAAATATTTATACACACACAAAGTACGAATTTGGAGAAAAGATTTCGTAAGGAAATTTATTGTAATGCTTATAGAAATGTTACCTTCTGAAATGTTAGACGTCGTGACTAGTGCGCATAACCGTTATAAAATTTCGACTTTTAAATATCCTAATGACTTTTCTCAGGGTTCCAGAACTCAATTCGGGAAATTAGAAGAATTTCATCAAAAATGAAAAAGTGGAAATGAAACTATTAACTCTAATACCTAATTAAATCTAAAATTACTTATCTAAAAATTTTCCATCTTCAAACGAACTTAAAATTTTTAACCAGCCAATACATTTATTTCAACCTAATATTCCTGAGATGAAAAAACACGTTTTTCCTTTATTATTTCTTCCGATTCCATTTTTTTTCTCACTCAATATAGCGGGCATTCTGGAGTTGACCGGACTTTCATTCCAATTTTTTTGGATTTCTAAGCATTAGAAGTAATTATGTCTAGGCAGGACTGATATTCTCAAACTGTCCATTAGAAATGTTTATCTTAGAAAAGATAAACATATGTAATGGACAGAATGAAAATATCGGTGAAATTTCTATTTCACCGAGATATGGATATCAAGGATAAAAGGATCAAATCCTAAATTGAAGAATAAGATTCAATAGACAATCTCAGAAAGAAGAATTTATTGAAAATTTCAAATGAAAAACTATATACAGTAGAAAAAATTATACAAATATATACAGAAATATTATAAAGACAAATTTAAATTAATTTAACAATTGTTCATATAATTGGTCATAATTTATGGAAGCACTATTTGTTATTAACCAATCTGCCATTGATTCTATCGTTTCATCATTATAGCATTTTTTTGCACGATTTGGTGAGGTGTGGTAGAAATAATGTTTTCTGGGTAGAATAACATTTCCTTGTCTCAAAGACACATCATATTGGTTAAATTTGATTACCGGAAATCCATTTTTCATCTGGAATACCGGAAATTCAAGCATTTTTTTGAAAAGGTATGCCCTTTGCAAACATAAATCCAAATGTTCTTTAGCCAGTTCTTCGCCTTTTCTTCTTTCATCTTCATCCTCAGGGCAATTCACACACAAAATACCCAAATTATTGTCTAGTTGATTATTTTCCTTATTATCGTTCTTCTTGATATTAACAATTTCATTCAATTCTTCAACGGAAAGTTTTCTTATATTGCTAATAAGGTTTTTGAGATGTAATGTTCTTCTCATATTGTTCGAATAATTCTTCAGTTTTGCCAATCTTTTTTTCAATATCACCTTGTTATCCATTTTGTTATATTCCCACTTTTTTCAATTTAAAAAAAATATGGAACTATTTTCGTGGCAAATAATCAATGCACAGCCTACTTGATTGAAGTAACTTGAACGTGTGTAAGCACTCTCTACAGGTGGGACCATAGTGCGAGAAAGCATCGAGTAGAATTACAGGAATTCTTCTTCTTCCTCTGTAAGCCTTAACATAACTAAACTAACTGAAGTTATTGCTGAATTGAAATTTGTTTATATACCTTTTCACAAAGGGTCTTCAAAGAAAGTCCATTAAGTACCTATTTATCAATTCTAATGGGTGGTGATTAAAAATTTTTTTCTCAGATGAATGATATGGATTTGAATCATTTTTAATGTTAGCTACAAAATTTCGAGGAAATTTTGAAATTATGATGTGCAACTTACTTTTAGATATTTTGATAAGTTTCATATACACAGCGACGAATTTACCAGCCCGCTGAATATGCTGAAGCCTTGTGCGGTAACTTTTGAAGGTCGACATATAACATATAACAGAATGAGATTATTAACTTTTTATTTTGACTTGAGAAATTAATAAAAAATATTTATACACACACAAAGTACGAATTTGGAGAAAAGATTTCGTAAGGAAATTTATTGTAATGCTTATAGAAATGTTACCTTCTGAAATGTTAGACGTCGTGACTAGTGCGCATAACCGTTATAAAATTTCGACTTTTTAATATCCTAATGACTTTTCTCAGGGTTCCAGAACTCAATTCGGGAAATTAGAAGAATTTCATCAAAAATGAAAAAGTGGAAATGAAACTATTAACTCTAATAACTAATTAAATCTAAAATTACTTATCTAAAAATTTTCCATCTTCAAACGAACTTAAAATTTTTAACCAGCCAATACATTTATTTCAACCTAATATTCCTGAGATGAAAAAAACACGTTTGTCCTTTATTATTTCTTCCGATTCCATTTTTTTTCTCACTCAATATAGCGGGCATTCTGGAGTTGACCGGACTTTCATTCCAATTTTTTTGGATTTCTAAGCATTAGAAGTAATTATGTCTAGGCAGGACTGATATTCTCAATCTGTCCATTAGAAATGTTTATCTTAGAAAAGATAAACATATGTAATGGACAGAATGAAAATATCGGTGAAATTTCTATTTCACCGAGATATGGATATCAAGGATAAAAGGATCAAATCCTAAATTGAAGAATAAGATTCAATAGACAATTTCAGAAAGAAGAATTTATTGAAAATTTCAAATGAAAAACTATATACAGTAGAAAAAATTATACAAATATATACAGAAATATTATAAAGACAAATTTAAATTAATTTAACAATTGTTCATATAATTGGTCATAATTTATGGAAGCACTATTTGTTATTAACCAATCTGCCATTGATTCTATCGTTTCATCATTATAGCATTTTTTTGCACGATTTGGTAAGGTGTGGTAGAAATAATGTTTTCTGGGTAGAATAACATTTCCTTGTCTCAAAGACACATCATATTGGTTAAATTTGATTACCGGAAATCCATTTTTCATCTGGAATACCGGAAATTCAAGCATTTTTTTGAAAAGGTATGCCCTTTGCAAACATAAATCCAAATGTTCTTTAGCCAGTTCTTCGCCTTTTCTTCTTTCATCTTCATCCTCAGGGCAATTCACACACAAAATACCCAAATTATTGTCTAGTTGATTATTTTCCTTATTATCGTTCTTCTTGATATTAACAATTTCATTCAATTCTTCAACGGAAAGTTTTCTTATATTGCTAATAAGGTTTTTGAGATGTAATGTTCTTCTCATATTGTTCGAATAATTCTTCAGTTTTGCCAATCTTTTTTTCAATATCACCTTGTTATCCATTTTGTTATATTCCCACTTTTTTCAATTTAAAAAAAATATGAAACTATTTTCGTGGCAAATAATCAATGCACAGCCTACTTGATTGAAGTAACTTGAACGTGTGTAAGCTCTCTCTACAGGTGGGACCATAGTGCGAGAAAGCATCGAGTAGAATTACAGGAATTCTTCTTCTTCCTCTGTAAGCCTTAACATAACTAAACTAACTGAAGTTATTGCTGAATTGAAATTTGTTTATATACCTTTTCACAAAGGGACTTCAGAGAAAGTCCATTAAGTACCTATTTATCAATTCTAATGGGTGGTGATTAAAAATTTTTTTCTCAGATGAATGATATGGATTTGAATCATTTTTAATGTTAGCTACAAAATTTCGAGGAAATTTTGAAATTATGATGTGCAACTTACTTTTAGATATTTTGATAAGTTTCATATACACAGCGACGAATTTACCAGCCCGCTGAATATGCTGAAGCCTTGTGCGGTAACTTTTGAAGGTCGACATATAACATATAACAGAATGAGATTATTAACTTTTTATTTTGACTTGAGAAATTAATAAAAAATATTTATACACACACAAAGTACGAATTTGGAGAAAAGATTTCGTAAGGAAATTTATTGTAATGCTTATAGAAATGTTACCTTCTGAAATGTTAGACGTCGTGACTAGTGCGCATAACCGTTATAAAATTTCGACTTTTTAATATCCTAATGACTTTTCTCAGGGTTCCAGAACTCAATTCGGGAAATTAGAAGAATTTCATCAAAAATGAAAAAGTGGAAATGAAACTATTAACTCTAATAACTAATTAAATCTAAAATTACTTATCTAAAAATTTTCCATCTTCAAACGAACTTAAAATTTTTAACCAGCCAATACATTTATTTCAACCTAATATTCCTGAGATGAAAAAAACACGTTTTTCCTTTATTATTTCTTCCGATTCCATTTTTTTTCTCACTCAATATAGCGGGCATTCTGGAGTTGACCGGACTTTCATTCCAATTTTTTTGGATTTCTAAGCATTAGAAGTAATTATGTCTAGGCAGGACTGATATTCTCAATCTGTCCATTAGAAATGTTTATCTTAGAAAAGATAAACATATGTAATGGACAGAATGAAAATATCGGTGAAATTTCTATTTCACCGAGATATGGATATCAAGGATAAAAGGATCAAATCCTAAATTGAAGAATAAGATTCAATAGACAATCTCAGAAAGAAGAATTTATTGAAAATTTCAAATGAAAAACTATATACAGTAGAAAAAATTATACAAATATATACAGAAATATTATAAAGACAAATTTAAATTAATTTAACAATTGTTCATATAATTGGTCATAATTTATGGAAGCACTATTTGTTATTAATCAATCTGCCATTGATTCTATCGTTTCATCATTATAGCATTTTTTTGCACGATTTGGTAAGGTGTGGTAGAAATAATGTTTTCTGGGTAGAATAACATTTCCTTGTCTCAAAGACACATCATATTGGTTAAATTTGATTACCGGAAATCCATTTTTCATCTGGAATACCGGAAATTCAAGCATTTTTTTGAAAAGGTATGCCCTTTGCAAACATAAATCCAAATGTTCTTTAGCCAGTTCTTCGCCTTTTCTTCTTTCATCTTCATCCTCAGGGCAATTCACACACAAAATACCCAAATTATTGTCTAGTTGATTATTTTCCTTATTATCGTTCTTCTTGATATTAACAATTTCATTCAATTCTTCAACGGAAAGTTTTCTTATATTGCTAATAAGGTTTTTGAGATGTAATGTTCTTCTCATATTGTTCGAATAATTCTTCAGTTTTGCCAATCTTTTTTTCAATATCACCTTGTTATCCATTTTGTTATATTCCCACTTTTTTCAATTAAAAAAAATATGAAACTATTTTCGTGGCAAATAATCAATGCACAGCCTACTTGATTGAAGTAACTTGAACATGTGTAAGCACTCTCTACAGGTGGGACCATAGTGCGAGAAAGCATCGAGTAGAATTACAGGAATTCTTCTTCTTCCTCTGTAAGCCTTAACATAACTAAACTAACTGAAGTTATTGCTGAATTGAAATTTGTTTATATACCTTTTCACAAAGGGTCTTCAGAGAAAGTCCATTAAATACCTATTTATCAATTCTAATGGGTGGTGATTAAAAATTTTTTTCTCAGATGAATGATATGGATTTGAATCATTTTTAATGTTAGCTACAAAATTTTGGAGGAAATTTTGAAATTATGATGTGCAACTTACTTTTAGATATTTTGATAAGTTTCATATACACAGCGACGAATTTACCAGCCCGCTGAATATGCTGAAGCCTTGTGCGGTAACTTTTGAAGGTCGACATATAACATATAACAGAATGAGATTATTAACTTTTTATTTTGACTTGAGAAATTAATAAAAAATATTTATACACACACAAAGTACGAATTTGGAGAAAAGATTTCGTAAGGAAATTTATTGTAATGCTTATAGAAATGTTACCTTCTGAAATGTTAGACGTCGTGACTAGTGCGCATAACCGTTATAAAATTTCGACTTTTTAATATCCTAATGACTTTTCTCAGGGTTCCAGAACTCAATTCGGGAAATTAGAAGAATTTCATCAAAAATGAAAAAGTGGAAATGAAACTATTAACTCTAATAACTAATTAAATCTAAAATTACTTATCTAAAAATTTTCCATCATCAAACGAACTTAAAATTTTTAACCAGCCAATACATTTATTTCAACCTAATATTCCTGAGATGAAAAAAACACGTTTTTCCTTTATTATTTCTTCCGATTCCATTTTTTTTCTCACTCAATATAGCGGGCATTCTGGAGTTGACCGGACTTTCATTCCAATTTTTTTGGATTTCTAAGCATTAGAAGTAATTATGTCTAGGCAGGACTGATATTCTCAATCTGTCCATTAGAAATGTTTATCTTAGAAAAGATAAACATATGTAATGGACAGAATGAAAATATCGGTGAAATTTCGATTTCACCGAGATATGGATATCAAGGATAAAATGATCAAATCCTAAATTGAAGAATAAGATTCAATAGACAATCTCAGAAAGAAGAATTTATTGAAAATTTCAAATGAAAAACTATATACAGTAGAAAAAATTATACAAATATATACAGAAATATTATAAAGACAAATTTAAATTAATTTAACAATTGTTCATATAATTGGTCATAATTTATGGAAGCACTATTTGTTATTAACCAATCTGCCATTGATTCTATCGTTTCATCATTATAGAATTTTTTTGCACGATTTGGTAAGGTGTGGTAGAAATAATGTTTTCTGGGTAGAATAACATTTCCTTGTCTCAAAGACACATCATATTGGTTGAATTTGATTACCGGAAATCCATTTTTCATCTGGAATACCGGAAATTCAAGCATTTTTTTGAAAAGGTATGCCCTTTGCAAACATAAATCCAAATGTTCTTTAGCCAGTTCTTCGCCTTTTCTTCTTTCATCTTCATCCTCAGGGCAATTCACACACAAAATACCCAAATTATTGTCTAGTTGATTATTTTCCTTATTATCGTTCTTCTTGATATTAACAATTTCATTCAATTCTTCAACGGAAAGTTTTCTTATATTGCTAATAAGGTTTTTGAGATGTAATGTTCTTCTCATATTGTTCGAATAATTCTTCAGTTTTGCCAATCTTTTTTTCAATATCACCTTGTTATCCATTTTGTTATATTCCCACTTTTTTCAATTTAAAAAAAATATGAAACTATTTTCGTGGCAAATAATCAATGCACAGCCTACTTGATTGAAGTAACTTGAACGTGTGTAAGCACTCTCTACAGGTGGGACCATAGTGCGAGAAAGCATCGAGTAGAATTACAGGAATTCTTCTTCTTCCTCTGTAAGCCTTAACATAACTAAACTAACTGAAGTTATTGCTGAATTGAAATTTGTTTATATACCTTTTCACAAAGGGTCTTCAGAGAAAGTCCATTAAATACCTATTTATCAATTCTAATGGGTGGTGATTAAAAATTTTTTTCTCAGATGAATGATATCGATTTGAATCATTTTTAATGTTAGCTACAAAATTTCGAGGAAATTTTGAAATTATGATGTGCAACTTACTTTTAGATATTTTGATAAGTTTCATATACACAGCGACGAATTTACCAGCCCGCTGAATATGCTGAAGCCTTGTGCGGTAACTTTTGAAGGTCGACATATAACATATAACAGAATGAGATTATTAACTTTTTATTTTGACTTGAGAAATTAATAAAAAATATTTATACACACACAAAGTACGAATTTGGAGAAAAGATTTCGTAAGGAAATTTATTGTAATGCTTATAGAAATGTTACCTTCTGAAATGTTAGACGTCGTGACTAGTGCGCATAACCGTTATAAAATTTCGACTTTTTAATATCCTAATGACTTTTCTCAGGGTTCCAGAACTAAATTCGGGAAATTAGAAGAATTTCATCAAAAATGAAAAAGTGGAAATGAAACTATTAACTCTAATAACTAATTAAATCTAAAATTACTTATCTAAAAATTTTCCATCTTCAAACGAACTTAAAATTTTTAACCAGCCAATACATTTATTTCAACCTTATATTCCTGAGATGAAAAAACACGTTTTTCCTTTATTATTTCTTCCGATTCCATTTTTTTTCTCACTCAATATAGCGGGCATTCTGGAGTTGACCGGACTTTCATTCCAATTTTTTTGGATTTCTAAGCATTAGAAGTAATTATGTCTAGGCAGGACTGATATTCTCAATCTGTCCATTAGAAATGTTTATCTTAGAAAAGATAAACATATGTAATGGACAGAATGAAAATATCGGTGAAATTTCTATTTCACCGAGATATGGATATCAAGGATAAAAGGATCAATTCCCAAATTGAAGAATAAGATTCAATAGACAATCTCAGAAAGAAGAATTTATTGAAAATTTCAAATGAAAAACTATATACAGTAGAAAAAATTATACAAATATATAATTATGTTTTTCGTTGAGAAAACCACGTTTTTAAAAAACGAATTTATTTACAAGGAAATATGGAAATGAACAATAGGATGAATCTAAGATGATTCTAAAGCTGATTATCTATCTGACTGACTATCTGACTGACTGACTGACAATAACATATTGTCTCCTATTTATAACATTATATTTTCTTATCTTAATTGACGCCACGCGTCGAACCACCTGCATTATGCTGGTGTAAGCAAAATGCAGCACACTGATATGTGAATCTAAATGAACAATACAATATTACGTCAATTGATCAGAACGGGATGGAATCCTGTAATTCCTCCCCACCTAAGTTAAAGTTATCACCTTTAATAGGTGTGACTTTAGCAAGTCTATTATTTTTCAAATATTTAAAAATAGGAAAAAATATCAAAATCAATATTATTATAAACATAAGAATAAAAATTAATGAATATCCTGGTTGGATGTGCCATTCTTCTAGGTCTTCCAACTGGATGTCAGGGATGTCTTCTTTCTTGAAGTTCGAACTGGGCTGGTTCTTCATTGGATGAGCCATCTTGGGCAGGACAATGTATTTTTCTTCCATAATCGTTGAAATGGGAAAAATTTCCTTTTGTGTGTTTCCTACAACACATCTTGAACGAAGGATTGCCGTTGGGGGTATGAAATAATGTTTTGTTTGCTGTGGGCATTTCTCTTGGACTTTTTCATTTTTGATTGAGAGGATATTTCCATCTTCTAGAAGTTTCAAGTTAGCTTGTGGGACTGATACAATTCTTGAACAATTTTCTTTGTGATTTTTCAACAAATTTCTGATGCATTCTGGAGGCTTGGATAGTAGATCTTGATCGCAAAGGAAGTCTTCTTCAACTGGGTGACATTGACTCGTACTCCATAGTAATTCTTCTTCTTGTGAGAGCATGTAGGAGTCGGTTAAGGAAAGGGATTCATTATTTTGGGAAAGAAAGTAAAACTTGTATAATTCGTATCCCTTTTCATAAATGGTTGGAATAGATATAAGAAATAGTAAAATTTTATTTTTGAAAATTACCTTAGTATGGCATAATTGATAATAGTCTTTTATATGATGTAAGGGAATGATACTTGAATTTTTGATTACTTCTAAAAACTTTGAATAGGGTAAAATGGATTCATGCAACAAATGTAACCTAGCAAAACTAATTGCAGTTTGAATTTCATCCAAAGTATTTTTAATGTCTTTGAGTTCAAAAGTCATAAGATGCATTTGCTGAACTTCTTCGAGTGCTGGTACAATTTTTAATAATTCAAGATTATCATGCATTTTCTGAAATTTATCAATATATTTGTTTTTCAAGTCATTAACTACAGTAGCGATCTTCTTTTGATTCCTTATGAGGGTTTCCTCATTTTTCTTTATACTATTAAAATAATTTCTGTATAATTCTTCATCGTCAGAATCTAAGGTTCCAAAGAGTATTTTTGAGATTTTGCCTCCTAAATTAATCAATCCTCTCTTAGTCCGTATTTTGTCATTAACTATTTCTTCGAACGATTCAATATTTATTTTATTAGACTCTTGCAAATATCTATAGTTTGCAGTCTGCGAAAAACCTAATGGTTCCTTCTTAAATTTATCTATTTCTTTCTGATATGCCAAAATTACATTTTCTATTTTATTTAAATCAATATGATAAATTAGTTGTAAATTCTTTTTTGTTATGTAAGCTTTTCCTAATTGAATCGGCAATACATTATTTTCAATTGGAATAATTTCTAGTGAATTAATTATCTTCGTTACTTTTATCATTAAAATTATAATTATCAATGTAAATGAATGGTGATCCATGTTGAATCTGAAAATAAAATTTGAAAGTTACTTCTTTCGTTGCTTCATAATTTTCTTATGATAAATATGTTTATTTTTCGAATCTTGAATACGATGTGAGTCTATTTCACTTGCATCGATTCTTTTGAACGCTGGGTCGAGTTTTCTTGTTTTCGGATTTTTAATATACGTTGGATTTTCATTTAAGGGACGATCAGCAGATCTTTTCTTATTTGTTTTTTCTAAACGGGCCAAGTTTTTCTCTTGTCGTTTTTCTAAATGTTTTAAAATATCGTTGAAATTTTCTAAGTAATTTTCAACATAATTTTGATTTTGTTCATTATGAGTTCTTTCAATGGGTAAAGAATAATTTAAGTCGGCTTTGATGATTTGCATTGGAGTCATCTCTAGACTCGAATGATTTGAATTATTATAACTTAATAAGGCTTGAGCTAATTTATTTTGAAAAGTCAAATTTTTATTTCCAATTGTTCTCAATTGTTCTATGAGAGTAGAATGAAATCTTTCAACTAACGCATTTGAATTTGGGTTATAATTCGTGATATAATGTATTTCGATTTTATGGACTTCGCAAAAATCTTGTATTACTTTATTTTTAAATTCGATCCCATTATCACAAGTAATTTTGTTAGGGATTCCATAATGACTAAAATAAATTAATAATTTGTCCATAATTTCTGATCCTGTCTTTTGTAACAAAGGATAGCATTGTCCAAATCTGGAAAAAGAATCTATCACGCTTAAACAATTTGTTTGATTAAATTTAATCGTGTCACAGTAGACATGAGTAAAAGGTTTTGTACCGACGGGATTTGGTTTAAATTGAAGTTGAACTGGAGTTCTTTCATATTTAGATTTTTGACAAATTTCACATGTATTTATATAATTCTGAATATCTTTATTCATATTCGGCCAATAATACTTTCTTTTCAAACTTAATAAATTTTCGCGTAATCCACGATGTGAAGTTTTGGTTTCATGGAATTGTTTCGTTCTAAAGAGTTGTTCCTCCTTATCTTCGACATCTTCTACTAATGTTCTCGATATTTTCAAATCAAGGCTCTTATAATCGAATTTCTCTTGCAAAATTCGTATAAGAGGTTTTTCTAATTCTAATGATTTGAAGTATATTGTATAAGGATTTTTTGGACGTAGATATTCTCGAATGAATCTACATAAATCTGTTTCGACAGAATTTACTGATACAAGAAATCTTAATTTTTCTCCGAACAATTTAATTTTCGTAACATCATAATTCGATGCTTTTTTAAATATGACCTGTAAGTTCGCGGAGTTTATACTTCTCTCCGTATAAGGTATTTCAAAGATAGGGTTTTCTATACTACTGTGAATGGTTACATCATCGTGTATAATCACGTTTGAAGTTTCGAAATCAATTATATTTTCATCTTCATTTTCATTGGAATCATCATTTTCGCATTCACCTGCATTTAGTAATTCCAAGCATTCATCAAGTTCTTCGTCAGTAACTTGATTAATTATTGACACTAAGTCATCTTCAATACCATTATTTATTTCTTCGATTTCGTTTAAATCGTTCATTTGCATATTTGATGCTTCGATTTGCTTTATTTCATTACCATTCTTATTTGGTAAATAGAATATAGTAATTTTTATATTCAAATTCAGAAAAATATATTTTATCATATTAAAAATTGTGGACCATTTCAATCGGTCTAATCCGCTACTTATACGTGGTATTGCTAAATATTTTTCATTATTCATTTCACAAATTTCTCTAAGTTCCATTAGAGATTTAAATACGTTTTCGTACGTAGGTTTATCATAATAATTTTCTTTCGTTATTAAATAATAAATATTTCTATTATCTTTTCGAATCTTGGCAACTTGACCTACCATTTTATTTTGCGATTTCAGTTTTTCAATATTTCCGTATTTATTTTTAAAACAGACGGCTATACCTCGACTCATGTGGAAGTCTTTAGAAACACAATGCGCTAATGCATAATTTTTAGGGGCTTTAAATAAATTACCTTCTTTCTCTTTTACATTTGGAGAATCCGTTATTTCATTCATTTCATTCAGCTTTATAAAATTTTCAAAATTAATTTCATTCTCTATAACAATTCTGCTCAATGCATCTGCATTGTTCATTGAACCTTTTCTGTATCTAATTTCATAGTCAAATTCCTCTAATTTAATTCGCCATCGCATAAGGCGAGAATTTGGTTCTTTTAATGAAAATAACCAAGTTAATGGTTTATGATCCGTATAAATTATAAATTTTCTTCCGTACAAATAGGGTCTAAAAAATTTGCAACTGAATAAAATAGCCAAAAGCTCCTTTTCTATGGTGCTATATTTTATTTCCGATTGGCTGAGAGTACGACTAGCATACGCTACAGGTAAATCACCTGGCGGAGTACCTTGAGAAAGAACTGAACCGATTGCATATCCGGATGCATCTGTCGTAAGCACGAAAGGTTTGTTAAAATCAGGATAACATAGGATTGGATGGTTTAAAAGGTTACGTTTCAGAACCTGAAAAGCTTCTACATATTTTATATCATCAATATCAATTTTCGCTTCTTTTTTTAAACACGCAGTTAAAGGTTTTGCTATCTTTGCAAAATTTGGAATGAACTTTCTATAATATCCTACTAAACCAAGGAAAGATTTGATTTCTTTCGGTGTTTTAGGAATTGGAAATTTAGTTACTGCTTCTAATTTTTTTGGATTAGGTTTTATTCCTTCTGGAGTTATAATGTGACCTAAAAATTCGATTTCTGTTTTGAAGAAATGACATTTATCTAATTGAATTTTCATATCATCTCTCATAAGTGTTTCCAATATAGTATGAATATCAGCCAAATGCTGTTCTACTGTTTCTGAAAAAATAATTATATCATCCATATAAATATGACAAATTTTTCCTATATAATCTTTCAAAGTATTATTCATCAATCGCTGAAATGTAGCTGGCACGTTTTTTAAACCAAATGGCATTCTTAAAAATTCGTAATGTCCATTATCTACAGTAAAAGCCGTTTTTTCTATTGATTCTTCGTCCATTTCAATTTGATGAAAGCCTGAAGCAAGGTCAAGTGTCGTAAAATACTTTTTATTTCCTAATTTATCTAGGATACTATCAATTTGGGGTAAAGGATATTTATCATCAATTGTTTTATCATTCAGTTTTCTATAATCGATGGCCATTCGCCATTTTACTTTTCCTGATAAGTCCTCTTTCTTTGGGACTATAACTACTGGGAAAGACCAGGGGGAAATACTTGGTCGAATAATATTTTTATCTAATAAATCTTTTATTTGTTTTTTGACTTCTTCCCTGTGTACTTCGGGATATCTATAAATTTTACAATGAACCGGAACATCATCGGTTGTTCGAATCTTATGTTTGATTCTACTAGAAAAAGATAAAGGTTGATTGGGTAATTGCAATACATTTTCGTTTGTTTGTAAAATTTTCATAAGTTGATTACTTATTTTTGATTCTAAATGAGAAAGATCCACTGGGATTTTCGTTGGATTTTGACATACTTGTTGGTATTTAAAAGGAATGTTGCAAAATTCATTTTCTAAAATTTGATCTTGAAAGTTCAAATTGATTCCATACTTGTTCAAAAAATCTGCTCCTATTAAGCCATCATAATTTCTATGAAATTTATGAAGTACAAATGGATGAGTATCTTCTACGTTAAATTCAGAAAATAAAGGCAATAAGACTTTTTCATTTGAAGTGTTTTGTCTCATACACGCGGTTAAAGTGGTTTTTTCTTGATAAATATTATTTGGGCAATTATTATACGCAAATTTGGGGTCTATTAAACAAACTGAACATCCACTGTCAATCAAAAGTTTACATTTAGGATAATTGAATTCGATATAGGGAAGTTGATTTGAATGATCAATACTATTATTTAAGTCGATTCGTTTCCCGAGGCTAGTTCGCAAAAATTTCGTTCCTCAAAATTTTTTGAAGTCGAAGCGTCGCCAATTACGAATTTTGTGGGAAATTGTTTTGATTTATTTGAATTCGAGGTTTTCCAACGACCTCTATCATTTTGTTCATAATAATTCTTTTTATTCTGACTCGAATCTAATTGGGTTAATTCCTCAAATGTATAATTGGGAGTTTGTTCATCGGCATAAAATTTCTTATTTGGATTTGTTGGGAATTGCGTCGAATAATTTGGACGTTTTTGTGCAAAGTTTCTAGTTTGGACTGACATTTTTTCTGGTGGTGTATTAATTCTTTGGTTGGGATTTGGTTTAAAAACATTTTGATTATTATATCGTTCCGTCTTTGGATATCCGAACACTTGTTTGTTTGTAGGATAATAATTATTATTTACTGGTCTCTGAGTGTACTGAATAGGTTGTGAAGGAAAGTTAGGAACGGAGTTAGGATTATAATTATTTCCGTAACTATTATTTGAGTAAAAATTTCTATAATTATTTGGAACATAGTTTCTTTTATTATTATTATTATTATTTTGAAAATTATTTTTCGTCCTTCGCGATTGAAAATTATGTTTTCTACTTTTATCTAATAAATCATATTGCTCCATGTTTGACAAATAATCTTTAATTGCGTTTATGGTCTGGTCAAACGTTAAGGCATTATTCGCGATTAAATAAGTTCTAAGTTCCGTTGGTGCATTCGAAATTAACACCGTTTTACAAATTTTCAATATATTAGTCTTATATAATTGTTTTTCTTGAGCTGGCATCGTGTCAGCATCTATTCTGTAGTTAATTCTTATTTTCATCGAAATTATTTCATCTATAAAGCTAATCATATCTGATTTCTTTTCTAAGAATTGTAATTGGTGAATCAACACATCTAAATTGATTTGATCGCCAAATTTATTATTCAAAAATCTTTTCAGATGATCCCAATTATCGGGGATATCTGAGGTAGAAACTTCAGCAAGTGCTCTACCGACTAATTTTGATTTAACTAAAGCTAAACAATATTTTTTAATAAGTTCATTTTCGTTACTGAACATACTTAAATAACTTTCTACGTTTTTAATAAAAGAATGGAGTTCGTTCTCCATTCCTGAAAATTTAGGAAGGAGTGATCCAAACTTTTCTGCAGTTGATAAATCCATTTTAACTCTAGCTACTTTCTTTTCTTTCTTACCGTGAAACTGTTTAAAAGAAGTAATATTGATAATTTTAATAATCGGTTTTTATAATAAGAAACCTAGGAAAAACTTTGTGATCGGTTTTTTATGATAAGAAACCTAGGAAAAACTTTGTGATCGGTTTTTTATAAGAAACCTAGAAAAAACTTTTATACAAGTTTTACGCTCAAAACTTGGGAAAAGGTTGACTATTTTTGGGCCAGAATAGGTAAACTGGGAGTCAGTTAGAAAGGATTGCTCACCTCGTTGATATTCCTTGTTTGAAGTTGAAACTGTCCTGGGCGCTACTCCAATGATCGAGCCTCTGGTTTTCTTCTTAGGGGTTGCTTCTCACCTTAACAGTTGAAACTGATAGTCGAAAGAAAGTTTTTGTTTTTCACTTCTACGACCGGCACAATATTTCAGATAATACGTCGCGAGATTCTCGTCGCGCTATTATTTCCGAAATATTTAAAGAGATCCCATCCTCGTCGCCAATTATGTTTTTCGTTGAGAAAACCACGTTTTTAAAAAACGAATTTATTTACAAGGAAATATGGAAATGAACAATAGGATGAATCTAAGATGATTCTAAAGCTGATTATCTATCTGACTGACTGACTGACAATAACATATTGTCTCCTATTTATAACATTATATTTTCTTATCTTAATTGACGCCACGCGTCGAACCACCTGCATTATGCTGGTGTAAGCAAAATGCAGCACACTGATATGTGAATCTAAATGAACAATACAATATTACGACAATTGATCAGAACGGGATGGAATCCTGTAATTATATACAGAAATATTATAAAGACAAATTTAAATTAATTTAACAATTGTTCATATAATTGGTCATAATTTATGGAAGCACTATTTGTTATTAACCAATCTGCCATTGATTCTATCGTTTCATCATTATAGCATTTTTTTGCACGATTTGGTAAGGTGTGGTAGAAATAATGTTTTCTGGGTAGAATAACATTTCCTTGTCTCAAAGACACATCATATTGGTTAAATTTGATTACCGGAAATCCATTTTTCATCTGGAATACCGGAAATTCAAGCATTTTTTTGAAAAGGTATGCCCTTTGCAAACATAAATCCAAATGTTCTTTAGCCAGTTCTTCGCCTTTTCTTCTTTCATCTTCATCCTCAGGGCAATTCACACACAAAATACCCAAATTATTGTCTAGTTGATTATTTTCCTTATTATCGTTCTTCTTGATATTAACAATTTCATTCAATTCTTCAACGGAAAGTTTTCTTATATTGCTAATAAGGTTTTTGAGATGTAATGTTCTTCTCATATTGTTCGAATAATTCTTCAGTTTTGCCAATCTTTTTTTCAATATCACCTTGTTATCCATTTTGTTATATTCCCACTTTTTTCAATTTAAAAAAAATATGAAACTATTTTCGTGGCAAATAATCAATGCACAGCCTACTTGATTGAAGTAACTTGAACGTGTGTAAGCACTCTCTACAGGTGGGACCATAGTGCGAGAAAGCATCGAGTAGAATTACAGGAATTCTTCTTCTTCCTCTGTAAGCCTTAACATAACTAAACTAACTGAAGTTATTGCTGAATTGAAATTTGTTTATATACCTTTTCACAAAGGGTCTTCAGAGAAAGTCCATTAAGTACCTATTTATCAATTCTAATGGGTGGTGATTAAAAATTTTTTTCTCAGATGAATGATATGGATTTGAATCATTTTTAATGTTAGCTACAAAATTTCGAGGAAATTTTGAAATTATGATGTGCAACTTACTTTTAGATATTTTGATAAGTTTCATATACACAGCGACGAATTTACCAGCCCGCTGAATATGCTGAAGCCTTGTGCGGTAACTTTTGAAGGTCGACATATAACATATAACAGAATGAGATTATTAACTTTTTATTTTGACTTGAGAAATTAATAAAAAATATTTATACACACACAAAGTACGAATTTGGAGAAAAGATTTCGTAAGGAAATTTATTGTAATGCTTATAGAAATGTTACCTTCTGAAATGTTAGACGTCGTGACTAGTGCGCATAACCGTTATAAAAGTTCGACTTTTTAATATCCTAATGACTTTTCTCAGGGTTCCAGAACTCAATTCGGGAAATTAGAAGAATTTCATCAAAAATGAAAAAGTGGAAATGAAACTATTAACTCTAATAACTAATTAAATCTAAAATTACTTATCTAAAAATTTTCCATCTTCAAACGAACTTAAAATTTTTAACCAGCCAATACATTTATTTCAACCTAATATTCCTGAGATGAAAAAAACACGTTTTTCCTTTATTATTTCTTCCGATTCCATTTTTTTTCTCACTCAATATAGCGGGCATTCTGGAGTTGACCGGACTTTCATTCCAATTTTTTTGGATTTCTAAGCATTAGAAGTAATTATGTCTAGGCAGGACTGATATTCTCAATCTGTCCATTAGAAATGTTTATCTTAGAAAAGATAAACATATGTAATGGACAGAATGAAAATATCGGTGAAATTTCTATTTCACCGAGATATGGATATCAAGGATAAAAGGATCAAATCCTAAATTGAAGAATAAGATTCAATAGACAATTTCAGAAAGAAGAATTTATTGAAAATTTCAAATGAAAAACTATATACAGTAGAAAAAATTATACAAATATATACAGAAATATTATAAAGACAAATTTAAATTAATTTAACAATTGTTCATATAATTGGTCATAATTTATGGAAGCACTATTTGTTATTAACCAATCTGCCATTGATTCTATCGTTTCATCATTATAGCATTTTTTTGCACGATTTGGTAAGGTGTGCTAGAAATAATGTTTTCTGGGTAGAATAACATTTCCTTGTCTCAAAGACACATCATATTGGTTAAATTTGATTACCGGAAATCCATTTTTCATCTGGAATACCGGAAATTCAAGCATTTTTTTGAAAAGGTTTGCCCTTTGCAAACATAAATCCAAATGTTCTTTAGCCAGTTCTTCGCCTTTTCTTCTTTCATCTTCATCCTCAGGGCAATTCACACACAAAATACCCAAATAATTGTCTAGTTGATTATTTTCCTTATTATCGTTCTTCTTGATATTAACAATTTCATTCAATTCTTCAACTGAAAGTTTTCTTATATTGCTAATAAGGTTTTTGAGATGTAATGTTCTTCTCATATTGTTCGAATAATTCTTCAGTTTTGCCAATCTTTTTTTCAATATCACCTTGTTATCCATTTTGTTATATTCCCACTTTTTTCAATTTAAAAAAAATATGAAACTATTTTCGTGGCAAATAATCAATGCACAGCCTACTTGATTGAAGTAACTTGAACGTGTGTAAGCACTCTCTACAGGTGGGACCATAGTGCGAGAAAGCATCGAGTAGAATTACAGGAATTCTTCTTCTTCCTCTGTAAGCCTTAAAATAACTAAACTAACTGAAGTTATTGCTGAATTGAAATTTGTTTATATACCTTTTCACAAAGGGTCTTCAGAGAAAGTCCATTAAATACCTATTTATCAATTCTAATGGGTGGTGATTAAAAATTTTTTTCTCAGATGAATGATATCGATTTGAATCATTTTTAATGTTAGCTACAAAATTTCGAGGAAATTTTGAAATTATGATGTGCAACTTACTTTTAGATATTTTGATAAGTTTCATATACACAGCGACGAATTTACCAGCCCGCTGAATATGCTGAAGCCTTGTGCGGTATCTTTTGAAGGTCGACATATAACATATAACAGAATGAGATTATTAACTTTTTATTTTGACTTGAGAAATTAATAAAAAATATTTATACACACACAAAGTACGAATTTGGAGAAAAGATTTCGTAAGGAAATTTATTGTAATGCTTATAGAAATGTTACCTTCTGAAATGTTAGACGTCGTGACTAGTGCGCATAACCGTTATAAAATTTCGACTTTTTAATATCCTAATGACTTTTCTCAGGGTTCCAGAACTCAATTCGGGAAATTAGAAGAATTTCATCAAAAATGAAAAAGTGGAAATGAAACTATTAACTCTAATAACTAATTAAATCTAAAATTACTTATCTAAAAATTTTCCATCTTCAAACGAACTTAAAATTTTTAACCAGCCAATACATTTATTTCAACCTAATATTCCTGAGATGAAAAAAACACGTTTTTCCTTTATTATTTCTTCCGATTCCATTTTTTTTCTCACTCAATATAGCGGGCATTCTGGAGTTGACCGGACTTTCATTCCAATTTTTTTGGATTTCTAAGCATTAGAAGTAATTATGTCTAGGCAGGACTGATATTCTCAATCTGTCCATTAGAAATGTTTATCTTAGAAAAGATAAACATATGTAATGGACAGAATGAAAATATCGGTGAAATTTCTATTTCACCGAGATATGGATATCAAGGATAAAAGGATCAATTCCTAAATTGAAGAATAAGATTCAATAGACAATCTCAGAAAGAAGAATTTATTGAAAATTTCAAATGAAAAACTATATACAGTAGAAAAAATTATACAAATATATACAGAAATATTATAAAGACAAATTTAAATTAATTTAACAATTGTTCATATAATTGGTCATAATTTATGGAAGCACTATTTGTTATTAACCAATCTGCCATTGATTCTATCGTTTCATCATTATAGCATTTTTTTGCACGATTTGGTAAGGTGTGGTAGAAATAATGTTTTCTGGGTAGAATAACATTTCCTTGTCTCAAAGACACATCATATTGGTTAAATTTGATTACCGGAAATCCATTTTTCATCTGGAATACCGGAAATTCAAGCATTTTTTTGAAAAGGTATGCCCTTTGCAAACATAAATCCAAATGTTCTTTAGCCAGTTCTTCGCCTTTTCTTCTTTCATCTTCATCCTCAGGGCAATTCACACACAAAATACCCAAATTATTGTCTAGTTGATTATTTTCCTTATTATCGTTCTTCTTGATATTAACAATTTCATTCAATTCTTCAACGGAAAGTTTTCTTATATTGCTAATAAGGTTTTTGAGATGTAATGTTCTTCTCATATTGTTCGAATAATTCTTCAGTTTTGCCAATCTTTTTTTCAATATCACCTTGTTATCCATTTTGTTATATTCCCACTTTTTTCAATTTAAAAAAAATATGAAACTATTTTCGTGGCAAATAATCAATGCACAGCCTACTTGATTGAAGTAACTTGAACGTGTGTAAGCACTCTCTACAGGTGGGACCATAGTGCGAGAAAGCATCGAGTAGAATTACAGGAATTCTTCTTCTTCCTCTGTAAGCCTTAACATAACTAAACTAACTGAAGTTATTGCTGAATTGAAATTTGTTTATATACCTTTTCACAAAGGGTCTTCAGAGAAAGTCCATTAAGTACCTATTTATCAATTCTAATGGGTGGTGATTAAAAATTTTTTTCTCAGATGAATGATATGGATTTGAATCATTTTTAATGTTAGCTACAAAATTTCGAGGAAATTTTGAAATTATGATGTGCAACTTACTTTTAGATATTTTGATAAGTTTCATATACACAGCGACGAATTTACCAGCCCGCTGAATATGCTGAAGCCTTGTGCGGTATCTTTTGAAGGTCGACATATAACATATAACAGAATGAGATTATTAACTTTTTATTTTGACTTGAGAAATTAATAAAAAATATTTATACACACACAAAGTACGAATTTGGAGAAAAGATTTCGTAAGGAAATTTATTGTAATGCTTATAGAAATGTTACCTTCTGAAATGTTAGACGTCGTGACTAGTGCGCATAACCGTTATAAAATTTCGACTTTTTAATATCCTAATGACTTTTCTCAGGGTTCCAGAACTCAATTCGGGAAATTAGAAGAATTTCATCAAAAATGAAAAAGTGGAAATGAAACTATTAACTCTAATAACTAATTAAATCTAAAATTACTTATCTAAAAATTTTCCATCTTCAAACGAACTTAAAATTTTTAACCAGCCAATACATTTATTTCAACCTAATATTCCTGAGATGAAAAAAACACGTTTTTCCTTTATTATTTCTTCCGATTCCATTTTTTTTCTCACTCAATATAGCGGGCATTCTGGAGTTGACCGGACTTTCATTCCAATTTTTTTGGATTTCTAAGCATTAGAAGTAATTATGTCTAGGCAGGACTGATATTCTCAATCTGTCCATTAGAAATGTTTATCTTAGAAAAGATAAACATATGTAATGGACAGAATGAAAATATCGGTGAAATTTCTATTTCACCGAGATATGGATATCAAGGATAAAAGGATCAAATCCTAAATTGAAGAATAAGATTCAATAGACAATCTCAGAAAGAAGAATTTATTGAAAATTTCAAATGAAAAACTATATACAGTAGAAAAAATAATACAAATATATACAGAAATATTATAAAGACAAATTTAAATTAATTTAACAATTGTTCATATAATTGGTCATAATTTATGGAAGCACTATTTGTTATTAACCAATCTGCCATTGATTCTATCGTTTCATCATTATAGCATTTTTTTGCACGATTTGGTAAGGTGTGGTAGAAATAATGTTTTCTGGGTAGAATAACATTTTCTTGTCTCAAAGACACATCATATTGGTTAAATTTGATTACCGGAAATCCATTTTTCATCTGGAATACCGGAAATTCAAGCATTTTTTTGAAAAGGTATGCCCTTTGCAAACATAAATCCAAATGTTCTTTAGCCAGTTCTTCGCCTTTTCTTCTTTCATCTTCATCCTCAGGGCAATTCACACACAAAATACCCAAATTATTGTCTAGTTGATTATTTTCCTTATTATCGTTCTTCTTGATATTAACAATTTCATTCAATTCTTCAACGGAAAGTTTTCTTATATTGCTAATAAGGTTTTTGAGATGTAATGTTCTTCTCATATTGTTCGAATAATTCTTCAGTTTTGCCAATCTTTTTTTCAATATCACCTTGTTATCCATTTTGTTATATTCCTACTTTTTTCAATTTAAAAAAAATATGAAACTATTTTCGTGGCAAATAATCAATGCACAGCCTACTTGATTGAAGTAACTTGAACGTGTGTAAGCACTCTCTACAGGTGGGACCATAGTGCGAGAAAGCATCGAGTAGAATTACAGGAATTCTTCTTCTTCCTCTGTAAGCCTTAACATAACTAAACTAACTGAAGTTATTGCTGAATTGAAATTTGTTTATATACCTTTTCACAAAGGGACTTCAGAGAAAGTCCATTAAGTACCTATTTATCAATTCTAATGGGTGGTGATTAAAAATTTTTTTCTCAGATGAATGATATGGATTTGAATCATTTTTAATGTTAGCTACAAAATTTCGAGGAAATTTTGAAATTATGATGTGCAACTTACTTTTAGATATTTTGATAAGTTTCATATACACAGCGACGAATTTACCAGCCCGCTGAATATGCTGAAGCCTTGTGCGGTAACTTTTGAAGGTCGACATATAACATATAACAGAATGAGATTATTAACTTTTTATTTTGACTTGAGAAATTAATAAAAAATATTTATACACACACAAAGTACGAATTTGGAGAAAAGATTTCGTAAGGAAATTTATTGTAATGCTTATAGAAATGTTACCTTCTGAAATGTTAGACGTCGTGACTAGTGCGCATAACCGTTATAAAATTTCGACTTTTTAATATCCTAATGACTTTTCTCAGGGTTCCAGAACTCAATTCGGGAAATTAGAAGAATTTCATCAAAAATGAAAAAGTGGAAATGAAACTATTAACTCTAATAACTAATTAAATCTAAAATTACTTATCTAAAAATTTTCCATCTTCAAACGAACTTAAAATTTTTAACCAGCCAATACATTTATTTCAACCTAATATTCCTGAGATGAAAAAAACACGTTTTTCCTTTATTATTTCTTCCGATTCCATTTTTTTTCTCACTCAATATAGCGGGCATTCTGGAGTTGACCGGACTTTCATTCCAATTTTTTTGGATTTCTAAGCATTAGAAGTAATTATGTCTAGGCAGGACTGATATTCTCAATCTGTCCATTAGAAATGTTTATCTTAGAAAAGATAAACATATGTAATGGACAGAATGAAAATATCGGTGAAATTTCTATTTCACCGAGATATGGATATCAAGGATAAAAGGATCAAATCCTAAATTGAAGAATAAGATTCAATAGACAATCTCAGAAAGAAGAATTTATTGAAAATTTCAAATGAAAAACTATATACAGTAGAAAAAATTATACAAATATATACAGAAATATTATAAAGACAAATTTAAATTAATTTAACAATTGTTCAAATAATTGGTCATAATTTATGGAAGCACTATTTGTTATTAACCAATCTGCCATTGATTCTATCGTTTCATCATTATAGCATTTTTTTGCACGATTTGGTAAGGTGTGGTAGAAATAATGTTTTCTGGGTAGAATAACATTTCCTTGTCTCAAAGACACATCATATTGGTTAAATTTGATTACCGGAAATCCATTTTTCATCTGGAATACCGGAAATTCAAGCATTTTTTTGAAAAGGTATGCCCTTTGCAAACATAAATCCAAATGTTCTTTAGCCAGTTCTTCGCCTTTTCTTCTTTCATCTTCATCCTCAGGGCAATTCACACACAAAATACCCAAATTATTGTCTAGTTGATTATTTTCCTTATTATCGTTCTTCTTGATATTAACAATTTCATTCAATTCTTCAACGGAAAGTTTTCTTATATTGCTAATAAGGTTTTTGAGATGTAATGTTCTTCTCATATTGTTCGAATAATTCTTCAGTTTTGCCAATCTTTTTTTCAATATCACCTTGTTATCCATTTTGTTATATTCCCACTTTTTTCAATTTAAAAAAAATATGAAACTATTTTCGTGGCAAATAATCAATGCACAGCCTACTTGATTGAAGTAACTTGAACGTGTGTAAGCACTCTCTACAGGTGGGACCATAGTGCGAGAAAGCATCGAGTAGAATTACAGGAATTCTTCTTCTTCCTCTGTAAGCCTTAACATAACTAAACTAACTGAAGTTATTGCTGAATTGAAATTTGTTTATATACCTTTTCACAAAGGGTCTTCAGAGAAAGTCCATTAAGTACCTATTTATCAATTCTAATGGGTGGTGATTAAAAATTTTTTTCTCAGATGAATGATATGGATTTGAATCATTTTTAATGTTAGCTACAAAATTTCGAGGAAATTTTGAAATTATGATGTGCAACTTACTTTTAGATATTTTGATAAGTTTCATATACACAGCGACGAATTTACCAGCCCGCTGAATATGCTGAAGCCTTGTGCGGTAACTTTTGAAGGTCGACATATAACATATAACAGAATGAGCTTATTAACTTTTTATTTTGACTTGAGAAATTAATAAAAAATATTTATACACACACAAAGTACGAATTTGGAGAAAAGATTTCGTAAGGAAATTTATTGTAATGCTTATAGAAATGTTACCTTCTGAAATGTTAGACGTCGTGACTAGTGCGCATAACCGTTATAAAATTTCGACTTTTTAATATCCTAATGACTTTTCTCAGGGTTCCAGAACTCAATTCGGGAAATTAGAAGAATTTCATCAAAAATGAAAAAGTGGAAATGAAACTATTAACTCTAATAACTAATTAAATCTAAAATTACTTATCTAAAAATTTTCCATCTTCAAACGAACTTAAAATTTTTAACCAGCCAATACATTTATTTCAACCTAATATTCCTGAGATGAAAAAAACACGTTTTTCCTTTATTATTTCTTCCGATTCCATTTTTTTTCTCACTCAATATAGCGGGCATTCTGGAGTTGACCGGACTTTCATTCCAATTTTTTTGGATTTCTAAGCATTAGAAGTAATTATGTCTAGGCAGGACTGATATTCTCAATCTGTCCATTAGAAATGTTTATCTTAGAAAAGATAAACATATGTAATGGACAGAATGAAAATATCGGTGAAATTTCTATTTCACCGAGATATGGATATCAAGGATAAAAGGATCAAATCCTAAATTGAAGAATAAGATTCAATAGACAATCTCAGAAAGAAGAATTTATTGAAAATTTCAAATGAAAAACTATATACAGTAGAAAAAATTATACAAATATATACAGAAATATTATAAAGACAAATTTAAATTAATTTAACAATTGTTCATATAATTGGTCATAATTTATGGAAGCACTATTTGTTATTAACCAATCTGCCATTGATTCTATCGTTTCATCATTATAGCATTTTTTTGCACGATTTGGTAAGGTGTGGTAGAAATAATGTTTTCTGGGTAGAATAACATTTCCTTGTCTCAAAGACACATCATATTGGTTAAATTTGATTACCGGAAATCCATTTTTCATCTGGAATACCGGAAATTCAAGCATTTTTTTGAAAAGGTATGTCCTTTGCAAACATAAATCCAAATGTTCTTTAGCCAGTTCTTCGCCTTTTCTTCTTTCATCTTCATCCTCAGGGCAATTCACACACAAAATACCCAAATTATTGTCTAGTTGATTATTTTCCTTATTATCGTTCTTCTTGATATTAACAATTTCATTCAATTCTTCAACTGAAAGTTTTCTTATATTGCTCATAAGGTTTTTGAGATGTAATGTTCTTCTCATATTGTTCGAATAATTCTTCAGTTTTGCCAATCTTTTTTTCAATATCACCTTGTTATCCATTTTGTTATATTCCCACTTTTTTCAATTTAAAAAAAATATGAAACTATTTTCGTGGCAAATAATCAATGCACAGCCTACTTGATTGAAGTAACTTGAACGTGTGTAAGCACTCTCTACAGGTGGGACCATAGTGCGAGAAAGCATCGAGTAGAATTACAGGAATTCTTCTTCTTCCTCTGTAAGCCTTAACATAACTAAACTAAATGAAGTTATTGCTGAATTGAAATTTGTTTATATACCTTTTCACAAAGGGTCTTCAGAGAAAGTCCATTAAGTACCTATTTATCAATTCTAATGGGTGGTGATTAAAAATTTTTTTCTCAGATGAATGATATGGATTTGAATCATTTTTAATGTTAGCTACAAAATTTCGAGGAAATTTTGAAATTATGATGTGCAACTTACTTTTAGATATTTTGATAAGTTTCATATACACAGCGACGAATTTACCAGCCCGCTGAATATGCTGAAGCCTTGTGCGGTAACTTTTGAAGGTCGACATATAACATATAACAGAATGAGATTATTAACTTTTTATTTTGACTTGAGAAATTAATAAAAAATATTTATACACACACAAAGTACGAATTTGGAGAAAAGATTTCGTAAGGAAATTTATTGTAATGCTTATAGAAATGTTACCTTCTGAAATGTTAGACGTCGTGACTAGTGCGCATAACCGTTATAAAATTTCGACTTTTTAATATCCTAATGACTTTTCTCAGGGTTCCAGAACTCAATTCGGGAAATTAGAAGAATTTCATCAAAAATGAAAAAGTGGAAATGAAACTATTAACTCTAATAACTAATTAAATCTAAAATTACTTATCTAAAAATTTTCCATCTTCAAACGAACTTAAAATTTTTAACCAGCCAATACATTTATTTCAACCTAATATTCCTGAGATGAAAAAAACACGTTTTTCCTTTATAATTTCTTCCGATTCCATTTTTTTTCTCACTCAATATAGCGGGCATTCTGGAGTTGACCGGACTTTCATTCCAATTTTTTTGGATTTCTAAGCATTAGAAGTAATTATGTCTAGGCAGGACTGATATTCTCAATCTGTCCATTAGAAATGTTTATCTTAGAAAAGATAAACATATGTAATGGACAGAATGAAAATATCGGTGAAATTTCTATTTCACCGAGATATGGATATCAAGGATAAAAGGATCAAATCCTAAATTGAAGAATAAGATTCAATAGACAATCTCAGAAAGAAGAATTTATTGAAAATTTCAAATGAAAAACTATATACAGTAGAAAAAATTATACAAATATATACAGAAATATTATAAAGACAAATTTAAATTAATTCAACAATTGTTCATATAATTGGTCATAATTTATGGAAGCACTATTTGTTATTAACCAATCTGCCATTGATTCTATCGTTTCATCATTATAGCATTTTTTTGCACGATTTGGTAAGGTGTGGTAGAAATAATGTTTTCTGGGTAGAATAACATTTCCTTGTCTCAAAGACACATCATATTGGTTAAATTTGATTACCGGAAATCCATTTTTCATCTGGAATACCGGAAATTCAAGCATTTTTTTGAAAAGGTATGCCCTTTGCAAATATAAATCCAAATGTTCTTTAGCCAGTTCTTCGCCTTTTCTTCTTTCATCTTCATCCTCAGGGCAATTCACACACAAAATACCCAAATTATTGTCTAATTGATTATTTTCCTTATTATCGTTCTTCTTGATATTAACAATTTCATTCAATTCTTCAACGGAAAGTTTTCTTATATTGCTAATAAGGTTTTTGAGATGTAATGTTCTTCTCATATTGTTCGAATAATTCTTCAGTTTTGCCAATCTTTTTTTCAATATCACCTTGTTATCCATTTTGTTATATTCCCACTTTTTTCAATTTAAAAAAAATATGAAACTATTTTCGTGGCAAATAATCAATGCACAGCCTACTTGATTGAAGTAACTTGAACGTGTGTAAGCACTCTCTACAGGTGGGACCATAGTGCGAGAAAGCATCGAGTAGAATTACAGGAATTCTTCTTCTTCCTCTGTAAGCCTTAACATAACTAAACTAACTGAAGTTATTGCTGAATTGAAATTTGTTTATATACCTTTTCACAAAGAGACTTCAGAGAAAGTCCATTAAGTACCTATTTATCAATTCTAATGGGTGGTGATTAAAAATTTTTTTCTCAGATGAATGATATGGATTTGAATCATTTTTAATGTTAGCTACAAAATTTCGAGGAAATTTTGAAATTATGATGTGCAACTTACTTTTAGATATTTTGATAAGTTTTATATACACAGCGACGAATTTACCAGCCCGCTGAATATGCTGAAGCCTTGTGCGGTAACTTTTGAAGGTCGACATATAACATATAACAGAATGAGATTATTAACTTTTTATTTTGACTTGAGAAATTAATAAAAAATATTTATACACACACAAAGTACGAATTTGGAGAAAAGATTTCGTAAGGAAATTTATTGTAATGCTTATAGAAATGTTACCTTCTGAAATGTTAGACGTCGTGACTAGTGCGCATAACCGTTATAAAATTTCGACTTTTTAATATCCTAATGACTTTTCTCAGGGTTCCAGAACTCAATTCGGGAAATTAGAAGAATTTCATCAAAAATGAAAAAGTGGAAATGAAACTATTAACTCTAATAACTAATTAAATCTAAAATTACTTATCTAAAAATTTTCCATCTTCAAACGAACTTAAAATTTTTAACCAGCCAATACATTTATTTCAACCTAATATTCCTGAGATGAAAAAAACACGTTTTTCCTTTATTATTTCTTCCGATTCCATTTTTTTTCTCACTCAATATAGCGGGCATTCTGGAGTTGACCGGACTTTCATTCCAATTTTTTTGGATTTCTAAGCATTAGAAGTAATTATGTCTAGGCAGGACTGATATTCTCAATCTGTCCATTAGAAATGTTTATCTTAGAAAAGATAAACATATGTAATGGACAGAATGAAAATATCGGTGAAATTTCTATTTCACCGAGATATGGATATCAAGGATAAAAGGATCAAATCCTAAATTGAAGAATAAGATTCAATAGACAATCTCAGAAAGAAGAATTTATTGAAAATTTCAAATGAAAAACTATATACAGTAGAAAAAATTATACAAATATATACAGAAATATTATAAAGACAAATTTAAATTAATTCAACAATTGTTCATATAATTGGTCATAATTTATGGAAGCACTATTTGTTATTAACCAATCTGCCATTGATTCTATCGTTTCATCATTATAGCATTTTTTTGCACGATTTGGTAAGGTGTGGTAGAAATAATGTTTTCTGGGTAGAATAACATTTCCTTGTCTCAAAGACACATCATATTGGTTAAATTTGATTACCGGAAATCCATTTTTCATCTGGAATACCGGAAATTCAAGCATTTTTTTGAAAAGGTATGCCCTTTGCAAATATAAATCCAAATGTTCTTTAGCCAGTTCTTCGCCTTTTCTTCTTTCATCTTCATCCTCAGGGCAATTCACACACAAAATACCCAAATTATTGTCTAGTTGATTATTTTCCTTATTATCGTTCTTCTTGATATTAACAATTTCATTCAATTCTTCAACGGAAAGTTTTCTTATATTGCTAATAAGGTTTTTGAGATGTAATGTTCTTCTCATATTGTTCGAATAATTCTTCAGTTTTGCCAATCTTTTTTTCAATATCACCTTGTTATCCATTTTGTTATATTCCCACTTTTTTCAATTTAAAAAAAATATGAAACTATTTTCGTGGCAAATAATCAATGCACAGCCTACTTGATTGAAGTAACTTGAACGTGTGTAAGCACTCTCTACAGGTGGGACCATAGTGCGAGAAAGCATCGAGTAGAATTACAGGAATTCTTCTTCTTCCTCTGTAAGCCTTAACATAACTAAACTAACTGAAGTTATTGCTGAATTGAAATTTGTTTATATACCTTTTCACAAAGGGACTTCAGAGAAAGTCCATTAAGTACCTATTTATCAATTCTAATGGGTGGTGATTAAAAATTTTTTTCTCAGATGAATGATATGGATTTGAATCATTTTTAATGTTAGCTACAAAATTTCGAGGAAATTTTGAAATTATGATGTGCAACTTACTTTTAGATATTTTGATAAGTTTCATATACACAGCGACGAATTTACCAGCCCGCTGAATATGCTGAAGCCTTGTGCGGTAACTTTTGAAGGTCGACATATAACATATAACAGAATGAGATTATTAACTTTTTATTTTGACTTGAGAAATTAATAAAAAATATTTATACACACACAAAGTACGAATTTGGAGAAAAGATTTCGTAAGGAAATTTATTGTAATGCTTATAGAAATGTTACCTTCTGAAATGTTAGACGTCGTGACTAGTGCGCATAACCGTTATAAAATTTCGACTTTTTAATATCCTAATGACTTTTCTCAGGGTTCCAGAACTCAATTCGGGAAATTAGAAGAATTTCATCAAAAATGAAAAAGTGGAAATGAAACTATTAACTCTAATAACTAATTAAATCTAAAATTACTTATCTAAAAATTTTCCATCTTCAAACGAACTTAAAATTTTTAACCAGCCAATACATTTATTTCAACCTAATATTCCTGAGATGAAAAAAACACGTTTTTCCTTTATTATTTCTTCCGATTCCATTTTTTTTCTCACTCAATATAGCGGGCATTCTGGAGTTGACCGGACTTTCATTCCAATTTTTTTGGATTTCTAAGCATTAGAAGTAATTATGTCTAGGCAGGACTGATATTCTCAATCTGTCCATTAGAAATGTTTATCTTAGAAAAGATAAACATATGTAATGGACAGAATGAAAATATCGGTGAAATTTCTATTTCACCGAGATATGGATATCAAGGATAAAAGGATCAAATCCTAAATTGAAGAATAAGATTCAATAGACAATCTCAGAAAGAAGAATTTATTGAAAATTTCAAATGAAAAACTATATACAGTAGAAAAAATTATACAAATATATACAGAAATATTATAAAGACAAATTTAAATTAATTTAACAATTGTTCATATAATTGGTCATAATTTATGGAAGCACTATTTGTTATTAACCAATCTGCCGTTGATTCTATCGTTTCATCATTATAGCATTTTTTTGCACGATTTGGTAAGGTGTGGTAGAAATAATGTTTTCTGGGTAGAATAACATTTCCTTGTCTCAAAGACACATCATATTGGTTAAATTTGATTACCGGAAATCCATTTTTCATCTGGAATACCGGAAATTCAAGCATTTTTTTGAAAAGGTATGTCCTTTGCAAACATAAATCCAAATGTTCTTTAGCCAGTTCTTCGCCTTTTCTTCTTTCATCTTCATCCTCAGGGCAATTCACACACAAAATACCCAAATTATTGTCTAGTTGATTATTTTCCTTATTATCGTTCTTCTTGATATTAACAATTTCATTCAATTCTTCAACGGAAAGTTTTCTTATATTGCTAATAAGGTTTTTGAGATGTAATGTTCTTCTCATATTGTTCGAATAATTCTTCAGTTTTGCCAATCTTTTTTTCAATATCACCTTGTTATCCATTTTGTTATATTCCCACTTTTTTCAATTTAAAAAAAATATGAAACTATTTTCGTGGCAAATAATCAATGCACAGCCTACTTGATTGAAGTAACTTGAACATGTGTAAGCACTCTCTACAGGTGGGACCATAGTGCGAGAAAGCATCGAGTAGAATTACAGGAATTCTTCTTCTTCCTCTGTAAGCCTTAACATAACTAAACTAACTGAAGTTATTGCTGAATTGAAATTTGTTTATATACCTTTTCACAAAGGGACTTCAGAGAAAGTCCATTAAGTACCTATTTATCAATTCTAATGGGTGGTGATTAAAAATTTTTTTCTCAGATGAATGATATGGATTTGAATCATTTTTAATGTTAGCTACAAAATTTCGAGGAAATTTTGAAATTATGATGTGCAACTTACTTTTAGATATTTTGATAAGTTTCATATACACAGCGACGAATTTACCAGCCCGCTGAATATGCTGAAGCCTTGTGCGGTAACTTTTGAAGGTCGACATATAACATATAACAGAATGAGATTATTAACTTTTTATTTTGACTTGAGAAATGAATAAAAAATATTTATACACACACAAAGTACGAATTTGGAGAAAAGATTTCGTAAGGAAATTTATTGTAATGCTTATAGAAATGTTACCTTCTGAAATGTTAGACGTCGTGACTAGTGCGCATAACTGTTATAAAATTTCGACTTTTTAATATCCTAATGACTTTTCTCAGGGTTCCAGAACTCAATTCGGGAAATTAGAAGAATTTCATCAAAAATGAAAAAGTGGAAATGAAACTATTAACTCTAATAACTAATTAAATCTAAAATTACTTATCTAAAAATTTTCCATCTTCAAACGAACTTAAAATTTTTAACCAGCCAATACATTTATTTCAACCTAATATTCCTGAGATGAAAAAAACACGTTTTTCCTTTATTATTTCTTCCGATTCCATTTTTTTTCTCACTCAATATAGCGGGCATTCTGGAGTTGACCGGACTTTCATTCCAATTTTTTTGGATTTCTAAGCATTAGAAGTAATTATGTCTAGGCAGGACTGATATTCTCAATCTGTCCATTAGAAATGTTTATCTTAGAAAAGATAAACATATGTAATGGACAGAATGAAAATATCGGTGAAATTTCTATTTCACCGAGATATGGATATCAAGGATAAAAGGATCAAATCCTAAATTGAAGAATAAGATTCAATAGACAATCTCAGAAAGAAGAATTTATTGAAAATTTCAAATGAAAAACTATATACAGTAGGAAAAATTATTCAAATATATACAGAAATATTATAAAGACAAATTTAAATTAATTTAACAATTGTTCATATAATTGGTCATAATTTATGGAAGCACTATTTGTTATTAACCAATCTGCCATTGATTCTATCGTTTCATCATTATAGCATTTTTTTGCACGATTTGGTAAGGTGTGGTAGAAATAATGTTTTCTGGGTAGAATAACATTTCCTTGTCTCAAAGACACATCATATTGGTTAAATTTGATTACCGGAAATCCATTTTTCATCTGGAATACCGGAAATTCAAGCATTTTTTTGAAAAGGTATGCCCTTTGCAAACATAAATCCAAATGTTCTTTAGCCAGTTCTTCGCCTTTTCTTCTTTCATCTTCATCCTCAGGGCAATTCACACACAAAATACCCAAATTATTGTCTAGTTGATTATTTTCCTTATTATCGTTCTTCTTGATATTAACAATTTCATTCAATTCTTCAACGGAAAGTTTTCTTATATTGCTAATAAGGTTTTTGAGATGTAATGTTCTTCTCATATTGTTCGAATAATTCTTCAGTTTTGCCAATCTTTTTTTCAATATCACCTTGTTATCCATTTTGTTATATTCCCACTTTTTTCAATTTAAAAAAAATATGAAACTATTTTCGTGGCAAATAATCAATGCACAGCCTACTTGATTGAAGTAACTTGAACGTGTGTAAGCACTCTCTACAGGTGGGACCATAGTGCGAGAAAGCATCGAGTAGAATTACAGGAATTCTTCTTCTTCCTCTGTAAGCCTTAACATAACTAAACTAACTGAAGTTATTGCTGAATTGAAATTTGTTTATATACCTTTTCACAAAGGGACTTCAGAGAAAGTCCATTAAGTACCTATTTATCAATTCTAATGGGTGGTGATTAAAAATTTTTTTCTCAGATGAATGATATGGATTTGAATCATTTTTAATGTTAGCTACAAAATTTCGAGGAAATTTTGAAATTATGATGTGCAACTTACTTTTAGATATTTTGATAAGTTTCATATACACAGCGACGAATTTACCAGCCCGCTGAATATGCTGAAGCCTTGTACGGTAACTTTTGAAGGTCGACATATAACATATAACAGAATGAGATTATTAACTTTTTATTTTGACTTGAGAAATCAATAAAAAATATTTATACACACACAAAGTACGAATTTGGAGAAAAGATTTCGTAAGGAAATTTATTGTAATGCTTATAGAAATGTTACCTTCTGAAATGTTAGACGTCGTGACTAGTGCGCATAACCGTTATAAAATTTCGACTTTTTAATATCCTAATGACTTTTCTCAGGGTTCCAGAACTCAATTCGGGAAATTAGAAGAATTTCATCAAAAATGAAAAAGTGGAAATGAAACTATTAACTCTAATAACTAATTAAATCTAAAATTACTTATCTAAAAATTTTCCATCTTCAAACGAACTTAAAATTTTTAACCAGCCAATACATTTATTTCAACCTAATATTCCTGAGATGAAAAAAACACGTTTTTCCTTTATTATTTCTTCCGATTCCATTTTTTTTCTCACTCAATATAGCGGGCATTCTGGAGTTGACCGGACTTTCATTCCAATTTTTTTGGATTTCTAAGCATTAGAAGTAATTATGTCTAGGCAGGACTGATATTCTCAATCTGTCCATTAGAAATGTTTATCTTAGAAAAGATAAACATATGTAATGGACAGAATGAAAATATCGGTGAAATTTCTATTTCACCGAGATATGGATATCAAGGATAAAAGGATCAAATCCTAAATTGAAGAATAAGATTCAATAGACAATCTCAGAAAGAAGAATTTATTGAAAATTTCAAATGAAAAACTATATACAGTAGAAAAAATTATACAAATATATACAGAAATATTATAAAGACAAATTTAAATTAATTTAACAATTGTTCATATAATTGGTCATAATTTATGGAAGCACTATTTGTTATTAACCAATCTGCCATTGATTCTATCGTTTCATCATTATAGCATTTTTTTGCACGATTTGGTAAGGTGTGGTAGAAATAATGTTTTCTGGGTAGAATAACATTTCCTTGTCTCAAAGACACATCATATTGGTTAAATTTGATTACCGGAAATCCATTTTTCATCTGGAATACCGGAAATTCAAGCATTTTTTTGAAAAGGTATGCCCTTTGCAAACATAAATCCAAATGTTCTTTAGCCAGTTCTTCGCCTTTTCTTCTTTCATCTTCATCCTCAGGGCAATTCACACACAAAATACCCAAATTATTGTCTAGTTGATTATTTTCCTTATTATCGTTCTTCTTGATATTAACAATTTCATTCAATTCTTCAACTGAAAGTTTTCTTATATTGCTAATAAGGTTTTTGAGATGTAATGTTCTTCTCATATTGTTCGAATAATTCTTCAGTTTTGCCAATCTTTTTTTCAATATCACCTTGTTATCCATTTTGTTATATTCCCACTTTTTTCAATTTAAAAAAAATATGAAACTATTTTCGTGGCAAATAATCAATGCACAGCCTACTTGATTGAAGTAACTTGAACGTGTGTAAGCACTCTCTACAGGTGGGACCATAGTGCGAGAAAGCATCGAGTAGAATTACAGGAATTCTTCTTCTTCCTCTGTAAGCCTTAACATAACTAAACTAACTGAAGTTATTGCTGAATTGAAATTTGTTTATATACCTTTTCACAAAGGGTCTTCAAAGAAAGTCCATTAAGTACCTATTTATCAATTCTAATGGGTGGTGATTAAAAATTTTTTTCTCAGATGAATGATATGGATTTGAATCATTTTTAATGTTAGCTACAAAATTTCGAGGAAATTTTGAAATTATGATGTGCAACTTACTTTTAGATATTTTGATAAGTTTCATATACACAGCGACGAATTTACCAGCCCGCTGAATATGCTGAAGCCTTGTGCGGTAACTTTTGAAGGTCGACATATAACATATAACAGAATGAGATTATTAACTTTTTATTTTGACTTGAGAAATTAATAAAAAAT
Source organism: Harmonia axyridis (assembly GCF_914767665.1). Lineage (NCBI taxonomy): Eukaryota > Metazoa > Arthropoda > Insecta > Coleoptera > Coccinellidae > Harmonia > Harmonia axyridis. The sequence continues at coordinate 27,863,486 of NC_059504.1, read as the reverse complement.
ATTTATACACACACAAAGTACGAATTTGGAGAAAAGATTTCGTAAGGAAATTTATTGTAATGCTTATAGAAATGTTACCTTCTGAAATGTTAGACGTCGTGACTAGTGCGCATAACCGTTATAAAATTTCGACTTTTTAATATCCTAATGACTTTTCTCAGGGTTCCAGAACTCAATTCGGGAAATTAGAAGAATTTCATCAAAAATGAAAAAGTGGAAATGAAACTATTAACTCTAATAACTAATTAAATCTAAAATTACTTATCTAAAAATTTTCCATCTTCAAACGAACTTAAAATTTTTAACCAGCCAATACATTTATTTCAACCTAATATTCCTGAGATGAAAAAAACACGTTTTTCCTTTATTATTTCTTCCGATTCCATTTTTTTTCTCACTCAATATAGCGGGCATTCTGGAGTTGACCGGACTTTCATTCCAATTTTTTTGGATTTCTAAGCATTAGAAGTAATTATGTCTAGGCAGGACTGATATTCTCAATCTGTCCATTAGAAATGTTTATCTTAGAAAAGATAAACATATGTAATGGACAGAATGAAAATATCGGTGAAATTTCTATTTCACCGAGATATGGATATCAAGGATAAAAGGATCAAATCCTAAATTGAAGAATAAGATTCAATAGACAATCTCAGAAAGAAGAATTTATTGAAAATTTCAAATGAAAAACTATATACAGTAGGAAAAATTATTCAAATATATACAGAAATATTATAAAGACAAATTTAAATTAATTTAACAATTGTTCATATAATTGGTCATAATTTATGGAAGCACTATTTGTTATTAACCAATCTGCCATTGATTCTATCGTTTCATCATTATAGCATTTTTTTGCACGATTTGGTAAGGTGTGGTAGAAATAATGTTTTCTGGGTAGAATAACATTTCCTTGTCTCAAAGACACATCATATTGGTTAAATTTGATTACCGGAAATCCATTTTTCATCTGGAATACCGGAAATTCAAGCATTTTTTTGAAAAGGTATGCCCTTTGCAAACATAAATCCAAATGTTCTTTAGCCAGTTCTTCGCCTTTTCTTTTTTCATCTTCATCCTCAGGGCAATTCACACACAAAATACCCAAATTATTGTCTAGTTGATTATTTTCCTTATTATCGTTCTTCTTGATATTAACAATTTCATTCAATTCTTCAACGGAAAGTTTTCTTATATTGCTAATAAGGTTTTTGAGATGTAATGTTCTTCTCATATTGTTCGAATAATTCTTCAGTTTTGCCAATCTTTTTTTCAATATCACCTTGTTATCCATTTTGTTATATTCCCACTTTTTTCAATTTAAAAAAAATATGAAACTATTTTCGTGGCAAATAATCAATGCACAGCCTACTTGATTGAAGTAACTTGAACGTGTGTAAGCACTCTCTACAGGTGGGACCATAGTGCGAGAAAGCATCGAGTAGAATTACAGGAATTCTTCTTCTTCCTCTGTAAGCCTTAACATAACTAAACTAACTGAAGTTATTGCTGAATTGAAATTTGTTTATATACCTTTTCACAAAGGGACTTCAGAGAAAGTCCATTAAGTACCTATTTATCAATTCTAATGGGTGGTGATTAAAAATTTTTTTCTCAGATGAATGATATGGATTTGAATCATTTTTAATGTTAGCTACAAAATTTCGAGGAAATTTTGAAATTATGATGTGCAACTTACTTTTAGATATTTTGATAAGTTTCATATACACAGCGACGAATTTACCAGCCCGCTGAATATGCTGAAGCCTTGTGCGGTAACTTTTGAAGGTCGACATATAACATATAACAGAATGAGATTATTAACTTTTTATTTTGACTTGAGAAATTAATAAAAAATATTTATACACACACAAAGTACGAATTTGGAGAAAAGATTTCGTAAGGAAATTTATTGTAATGCTTATAGAAATGTTACCTTCTGAAATGTTAGACGTCGTGACTAGTGCGCATAACCGTTATAAAATTTCGACTTTTTAATATCCTAATGACTTTTCTCAGGGTTCCAGAACTCCATTCGGGAAATTAGAAGAATTTCATCAAAAATGAAAAAGTGGAAATGAAACTATTAACTCTAATAACTAATTAAATCTAAAATTACTTATCTAAAAATTTTCCATCTTCAAACGAACTTAAAATTTTTAACCAGCCAATACATTTATTTCAACCTAATATTCCTGAGATGAAAAAAACACGTTTTTCCTTTATTATTTCTTCCGATTCCATTTTTTTTCTCACTCAATATAGCGGGCATTCTGGAGTTGACCGGACTTTCATTCCAATTTTTTTGGATTTCTAAGCATTAGAAGTAATTATGTCTAGGCAGGACTGATATTCTCAATCTGTCCATTAGAAATGTTTATCTTAGAAAAGATAAACATATGTAATGGACAGAATGAAAATATCGGTGAAATTTCTATTTCACCGAGATATGGATATCAAGGATAAAAGGATCAAATCCTAAATTGAAGAATAAGATTCAATAGACAATCTCAGAAAGAAGAATTTATTGAAAATTTCAAATGAAAAACTATATACAGTAGAAAAAATTATACAAATATATACAGAAATATTATAAAGACAAATTTAAATTAATTTAACAATTGTTCATATAATTGGTCATAATTTATGGAAGCACTATTTGTTATTAACCAATCTGCCATTGATTCTATCGTTTCATCATTATAGCATTTTTTTGCACGATTTTGTAAGGTGTGGTAGAAATAATGTTTTCTGGGTAGAATAACATTTCCTTGTCTCAAAGACACATCATATTGGTTAAATTTGATTACCGGAAATCCATTTTTCATCTGGAATACCGGAAATTCAAGCATTTTTTTGAAAAGGTATGCCCTTTGCAAACATAAATCCAAATGTTCTTTAGCCAGTTCTTCGCTTTTTCTTCTTTCATCTTCATCCTCAGGGCAATTCACACACAAAATACCCAAATTATTGTCTAGTTGATTATTTTCCTTATTATCGTTCTTCTTGATATTAACAATTTCATTCAATTCTTCAACTGAAAGTTTTCTCATATTGCTAATAAGGTTTTTGAGATGTAATGTTCTTCTCATATTGTTCGAATAATTCTTCAGTTTTGCCAATCTTTTTTTCAATATCTCCTTGTTATCCATTTTGTTATATTCCCACTTTTTTCAATTTAAAGAAAATATGAAACTATTTTCGTGGCAAATAATCAATGCACAGCCTACTTGATTGAAGTAACTTGAACGTGTGTAAGCACTCTCTACAGGTGGGACCATAGTGCGAGAAAGCATCGAGTAGAATTACAGGAATTCTTCTTCTTCCTCTGTAAGCCTTAACATAACTAAACTAACTGAAGTTATTGCTGAATTGAAATTTGTTTATATACCTTTTCACAAAGGGTCTTCAGAGAAAGTCCATTAAGTACCTATTTATCAATTCTAATGGGTGGTGATTAAAAATTTTTTTCTCAGATGAATGATATGGATTTGAATCATTTTCAATGTTAGCTACAAAATTTCGAGGAAATTTTGAAATTATGATGTGCAACTTACTTTTAGATATTTTGATAAGTTTCATATACACAGCGACGAATTTACCAGCCCGCTGAATATGCTGAAGCCTTGTGCGGTAACTTTTGAAGGTCGACATATAACATATAACAGAATGAGATTATTAACTTTTTATTTTGACTTGAGAAATTAATAAAAAATATTTATACACACACAAAGTACGAATTTGGAGAAAAGATTTCGTAAGGAAATTTATTGTAATGCTTATAGAAATGTTACCTTCTGAAATGTCGTGACTAGACGTCGTGACTAGTGCGCATAACCGTTATAAAATTTCGACTTTTTAATATCCTAATGACTTTTCTCAGGGTTCCAGAACTCAATTCGGGAAATTAGAAGAATTTCATCAAAAATGAAAAAGTGGAAATGAAACTATTAACTCTAATAACTAATTAAATCTAAAATTACTTATCTAAAAATTTTCCATCTTCAAACGAACTTAAAATTTTTAACCAGCCAATACATTTATTTCAACCTAATATTCCTGAGATGAAAAAAACACGTTTTTCCTTTATTATTTCTTCCGATTCCATTTTTTTTCTCACTCAATATAGCGGGCATTCTGGAGTTGACCGGACTTTCATTCCAATTTTTTTGGATTTCTAAGCATTAGAAGTAATTATGTCTAGGCAGGACTGATATTCTCAATCTGTCCATTAGAAATGTTTATCTTAGAAAAGATAAACATATGTAATGGACAGAATGAAAATATCGGTGAAATTTCTATTTCACCGAGATATGGATATCAAGGATAAAAGGATCAAATCCTAAATTGAAGAATAAGATTCAATAGACAATCTCAGAAAGAAGAATTTATTGAAAATTTCAAATGAAAAACTATATACAGTAGAAAAAATTATACAAATATATACAGAAATATTATAAAGACAAATTTAAATTAATTTAACAATTGTTCATATAATTGGTCATAATTTATGGAAGCACTATTTGTTATTAACCAATCTGCCATTGATTCTATCGTTTCATCATTATAGCATTTTTTTGCACGATTTGGTAAGGTGTGGTAGAAATAATGTTTTCTGGGTAGAATAACATTTCCTTGTCTCAAAGACACATCATATTGGTTAAATTTGATTACCGGAAATCCATTTTTCATCTGGAATACCGGAAATTCAAGCATTTTTTTGAAAAGGTATGCCCTTTGCAAACATAAATCCAAATGTTCTTTAGCCAGTTCTTCGCCTTTTCTTCTTTCATCTTCATCCTCAGGGCAATTCACACACAAAATACCCAAATTATTGTCTAGTTGATTATTTTCCTTATTATCGTTCTTCTTGATATTAACAATTTCATTCAATTCTTCAACGGAAAGTTTTCTTATATTGCTAATAAGGTTTTTGAGATGTAATGTTCTTCTCATATTGTTCGAATAATTCTTCAGTTTTGCCAATCTTTTTTTCAATATCACCTTGTTATCCATTTTGTTATATTCCCACTTTTTTCAATTTAAAAAAAATATGAAACTATTTTCGTGGCAAATAATCAATGCACAGCCTACTTGATTGAAGTAACTTGAACGTGTGTAAGCACTCTCTACAGGTGGGACCATAGTGCGAGAAAGCATCGAGTAGAATTACAGGAATTCTTCTTCTTCCTCTGTAAGCCTTAACATAACTAAACTAACTGAAGTTATTGCTGAATTGAAATTTGTTTATATACCTTTTCACAAAGGGACTTCAGAGAAAGTCCATTAAGTACCTATTTATCAATTCTAATGGGTGGTGATTAAAAATTTTTTTCTCAGATGAATGATATGGATTTGAATCATTTTTAATGTTAGCTACAAAATTTCGAGGAAATTTTGAAATTATGATGTGCAACTTACTTTTAGATATTTTGATAAGTTTCATATACACAGCGACGAATTTACCAGCCCGCTGAATATGCTGAAGCCTTGTGCGGTAACTTTTGAAGGTCGACATATAACATATAACAGAATGAGATTATTAACTTTTTATTTTGACTTGAGAAATTAATAAAAAATATTTATACACACACAAAGTACGAATTTGGAGAAAAGATTTCGTAAGGAAATTTATTGTAATGCTTATAGAAATGTTACCTTCTGAAATGTTAGACGTCGTGACTAGTGCGCATAACCGTTATAAAATTTCGACTTTTTAATATCCTAATGACTTTTCTCAGGGTTCCAGAACTCAATTCGGGAAATTAGAAGAATTTCATCAAAAATGAAAAAGTGGAAATGAAACGATTAACTCTAATAACTAATTAAATCTAAAATTACTTATCTAAAAATTTTCCATCTTCAAACGAACTTAAAATTTTTAACCAGCCAATACATTTATTTCAACCTAATATTCCTGAGATGAAAAAAACACGTTTTTCCTTTATTATTTCTTCCGATTCCATTTTTTTTCTCACTCAATATAGCGGGCATTCTGGAGTTAACCGGACTTTCATTCCAATTTTTTTGGATTTCTAAGCATTAGAAGTAATTATGTCTAGGCAGGACTGATATTCTCAATCTGTCCATTAGAAATGTTTATCTTAGAAAAGATAAACATATGTAATGGACAGAATGAAAATATCGGTGAAATTTCTATTTCACCGAGATATGGATATCAAGGATAAAAGGATCAAATCCTAAATTGAAGAATAAGATTCAATAGACAATCTCAGAAAGAAGAATTTATTGAAAATTTCAAATGAAAAACTATATACAGTAGAAAAAATTATACAAATATATACAGAAATATTATAAAGACAAATTTAAATTAATTTAACAATTGTTCATATAATTGGTCATAATTTATGGAAGCACTATTTGTTATTAACCAATCTGCCATTGATTCTATCGTTTCATCATTATAGCATTTTTTTGCACGATTTGGTAAGGTGTGGTAGAAATAATGTTTTCTGGGTAGAATAACATTTCCTTGTCTCAAAGACACATCATATTGGTTAAATTTGATTACCGGAAATCCATTTTTCATCTGGAATACCGGAAATTCAAGCATTTTTTTGAAAAGGTATGCCCTTTGCAAACATAAATCCAAATGTTCTTTAGCCAGTTCTTCGCCTTTTCTTCTTTCATCTTCATCCTCAGGGCAATTCACACACAAAATACCCAAATTATTGTCTAGTTGATTATTTTCCTCATTATCGTTCTTCTTGATATTAACAATTTCATTCAATTCTTCAACGGAAAGTTTTCTTATATTGCTAATAAGGTTTTTGAGATGTAATGTTCTTCTCATATTGTTCGAATAATTCTTCAGTTTTGCCAATCTTTTTTTCAATATCACCTTGTTATCCATTTTGTTATATTCCCACTTTTTTCAATTTAAAAAAAATATGAAACTATTTTCGTGGCAAATAATCAATGCACAGCCTACTTGATTGAAGTAACTTGAACGTGTGTAAGCACTCTCTACAGGTGGGACCATAGTGCGAGAAAGCATCGAGTAGAATTACAGGAATTCTTCTTCTTCCTCTGTAAGCCTTAACATAACTAAACTAACTGAAGTTATTGCTGAATTGAAATTTGTTTATATACCTTTTCACAAAGGGTCTTCAGAGAAAGTCCATTAAGTACCTATTTATCAATTCTAATGGGTGGTGATTAAAAATTTTTTTCTCAGATGAATGATATGGATTTGAATCATTTTTAATGTTGGCTACAAAATTTCGAGGAAATTTTGAAATTATGATGTGCAACTTACTTTTAGATATTTTGATAAGTTTCATATACACAGCGACGAATTTACCAGCCCGCTGAATATGCTGAAGCCTTGTGCGGTAACTTTTGAAGGTCGACATATAACATATAACAGAATGAGATTATTAACTTTTTATTTTGACTTGAGAAATTAATAAAAAATATTTATACACACACAAAGTACGAATTTGGAGAAAAGATTTCGTAAGGAAATTTATTGTAATGCTTATAGAAATGTTACCTTCTGAAATGTTAGACGTCGTGACTAGTGCGCATAACCGTTATAAAATTTCGACTTTTTAATATCCTAATGACTTTTCTCAGGGTTCCAGAACTCAATTCGGGAAATTAGAAGAATTTCATCAAAAATGAAAAAGTGGAAACGAAACTATTAACTCTAATAACTAATTAAATCTAAAATTACTTATCTAAAAATTTTCCATCTTCAAACGAACTTAAAATTTTTAACCAGCCAATACATTTATTTCAACCTAATATTCCTGAGATGAAAAAAACACGTTTTTCCTTTATTATTTCTTCCGATTCCATTTTTTTTCTCACTCAATATAGCGGGCATTCTGGAGTTGACCGGACTTTCATTCCAATTTTTTTGGATTTCTAAGCATTAGAAGTAATTATGTCTAGGCAGGACTGATATTCTCAATCTCAATGAAAATATCGGTGAAATTTCTATTTCACCGAGATATGGATATCAAGGATAAAAGGATCAAATCCTAAATTGAAGAATAAGATTCAATAGACAATCTCAGAAAGAAGAATTTATTGAAAATTTCAAATGAAAAACTATATACAGTAGAAAAAATTATACAAATATATACAGAAATATTATAAAGACGAATTTAAATTAATTTAACAATTGTTCATATAATTGGTCATAATTTATGGAAGCACTATTTGTTATTAACCAATCTGCCATTGATTCTATCGTTTCATCATTATAGCATTTTTTTGCACGATTTGGTAAGGTGTGGTAGAAATAATGTTTTCTGGGTAGAATAACATTTCCTTGTCTCAAAGACACATCATATTGGTTAAATTTGATTACCGGAAATCCATTTTTCATCTGGAATACCGGAAATTCAAGCATTTTTTTGAAAAGGTATGCCCTTTGCAAACATAAATCCAAATGTTCTTTAGCCAGTTCTTCGCCTTTTCTTCTTTCATCTTCATCCTCAGGGCAATTCACACACAAAATACCCAAATTATTGTCTAGTTGATTATTTTCCTTATTATCGTTCTTCTTGATATTAACAATTTCATTCAATTCTTCAACGGAAAGTTTTCTTATATTGCTAATAAGGTTTTTGAGATGTAATGTTCTTCTCATATTGTTCGAATAATTCTTCAGTTTTGCCAATCTTTTTTTCAATATCACCTTGTTATCCATTTTGTTATATTCCCACTTTTTTCAATTTAAAAAAAATATGAAACTATTTTCGTGGCAAATAATCAATGCACAGCCTACTTGATTGAAGTAACTTGAAGGTGTGTAAGCACTCTCTACAGGTGGGACCATAGTGCGAGAAAGCATCGAGTAGAATTACAGGAATTCTTCTTCTTCCTCTGTAAGCCTTAACATAACTAAACTAACTGAAGTTATTGCTGAATTGAAATTTGTTTATATACCTTTTCACAAAGGGACTTCAGAGAAAGTCCATTAAGTACCTATTTATCAATTCTAATGGGTGGTGATTAAAAATTTTTTTCTCAGATGAATGATATGGATTTGAATCATTTTTAATGTTAGCTACAAAATTTCGAGGAAATTTTGAAATTATGATGTGCAACTTACTTTTAGATATTTTGATAAGTTTCATATACACAGCGACGAATTTACCAGCCCGCTGAATATGCTGAAGCCTTGTGCGGTAACTTTTGAAGGTCGACATATAACATATAACAGAATGAGATTATTAACTTTTTATTTTGACTTGAGAAATTAATAAAAAATATTTATACACACACAAAGTACGAATTTGGAGAAAAGATTTCGTAAGGAAATTTATTGTAATGCTTATAGAAATGTTACCTTCTGAAATGTTAGACGTCGTGACTAGGGCGCATAACCGTTATAAAATTTCGACTTTTTAATATCCTAATGACTTTTCTCAGGGTTCCAGAACTCAATTCGGGAAATTAGAAGAATTTCATCAAAAATGAAAAAGTGGAAATGAAACTATTAACTCTAATAACTAATTAAATCTAAAATTACTTATCTAAAAATTTTCCATCTTCAAACGAACTTAAAATTTTTAACCAGCCAATACATTTATTTCAACCTAATATTCCTGAGATGAAAAAAACACGTTTTTCCTTTATTATTTCTTCCGATTCCATTTTTTTTCTCACTCAATATAGCGGGCATTCTGGAGTTGACCGGACTTTCATTCCAATTTTTTTGGATTTCTAAGCATTAGAAGTATTTATGTCTAGGCAGGACTGATATTCTCAATCTGTCCATTAGAAATGTTTATCTTAGAAAAGATAAACATATGTAATGGACAGAATGAAAATATCGGTGAAATTTCTATTTCACCGAGATATGGATATCAAGGATAAAAGGATCAAATCCTAAATTGAAGAATAAGATTCAATAGACAATCTCAGAAAGAAGAATTTATTGAAAATTTCAAATGAAAAACTATATACAGTAGAAAAAATTATACAAATATATACAGAAATATTATAAAGACAAATTTAAATTAATTTAACAATTGTTCATATAATTGGTCATAATTTATGGAAGCACTATTTGTTATTAACCAATCTGCCATTGATTCTATCGTTTCATCATTATAGCATTTTTTTGCACGATTTGGTAAGGTGTGGTAGAAATAATGTTTTCTGGGTAGAATAACATTTCCTTGTCTCAAAGACACATCATATTGGTTAAATTTGATTACCGAAAATCCATTTTTCATCTGGAATACCGGAAATTCAAGCATTTTTTTGAAAAGGTATGCCCTTTGCAAACATAAATCCAAATGTTCTTTAGCCAGTTCTTCGCCTTTTCTTTTTTCATCTTCATCCTCAGGGCAATTCACACACAAAATACCCAAATTATTGTCTAGTTGATTATTTTCCTTATTATCGTTCTTCTTGATATTAACAATTTCATTCAATTCTTCAACGGAAAGTTTTCTTATATTGCTAATAAGGTTTTTGAGATGTAATGTTCTTCTCATATTGTTCGAATAATTCTTCAGTTTTGCCAATCTTTTTTTCAATATCACCTTGTTATCCATTTTGTTATATTCCCACTTTTTTCAATTTAAAAAAAATATGAAACTATTTTCGTGGCAAATAATCAATGCACAGCCTACTTGATTGAAGTAACTTGAACGTGTGTAAGCACTCTCTACAGGTGGGACCATAGTGCGAGAAAGCATCGAGTAGAATTACAGGAATTCTTCTTCTTCCTCTGTAAGCCTTAACATAACTAAACTGACTGAAGTTATTGCTGAATTGAAATTTGTTTATATACCTTTTCACAAAGGGTCTTCAGAGAAAGTCCATTAAGTACCTATTTATCAATTCTAATGGGTGGTGATTAAAAATTTTTTTCTCAGATGAATGATATGGATTTGAATCATTTTTAATGTTAGCTACAAAATTTCGAGGAAATTTTGAAATTATGATGTGCAACTTACTTTTAGATATTTTGATAAGTTTCATATACACAGCGACGAATTTACCAGCCCGCTGAATATGCTGAAGCCTTGTGCGGTAACTTTTGAAGGTCGACATATAACATATAACAGAATGAGATTATTAACTTTTTATTTTGACTTGAGAAATTAATAAAAAATATTTATACACACACAAAGTACGAATTTGGAGAAAAGATTTCGTAAGGAAATTTATTGTAATGCTTATAGAAATGTTACCTTCTGAAATGTTAGACGTCGTGACTAGTGCGCATAACCGTTATAAAATTTCGACTTTTTAATATCCTAATGACTTTTCTCAGGGTTCCAGAACTCAATTCGGGAAATTAGAAGAATTTCATCAAAAATGAAAAAGTGGAAATGAAACTATTAACTCTAATAACTAATTAAATCTAAAATTACTTATCTAAAAATTTTCCATCTTCAAACGAACTTAAAATTTTTAACCAGCCAATACATTTATTTCAACCTAATATTCCTGAGATGAAAAAAACACGTTTTTCCTTTATTATTTCTTCCGATTCCATTTTTTTTCTCACTCAATATAGCGGGCATTCTGGAGTTGACCGGACTTTCATTCCAATTTTTTTGGATTTCTAAGCATTAGAAGTATTTATGTCTAGGCAGGACTGATATTCTCAATCTGTCCATTAGAAATGTTTATCTTAGAAAAGATAAACATATGTAATGGACAGAATGAAAATATCGGTGAAATTTCTATTTCACCGAGATATGGATATCAAGGATAAAAGGATCAAATCCTAAATTGAAGAATAAGATTCAATAGACAATCTCAGAAAGAAGAATTTATTGAAAATTTCAAATGAAAAACTATATACAGTAGAAAAAATTATACAAATATATACAGAAATATTATAAAGACAAATTTAAATTAATTTAACAATTGTTCATATAATTGGTCATAATTTATGGAAGCACTATTTGTTATTAACCAATCTGCCATTGATTCTATCGTTTCATCATTATAGCATTTTTTTGCACGATTTGGTAAGGTGTGGTAGAAATAATGTTTTCTGGGTAGAATAACATTTCCTTGTCTCAAAGACACATCATATTGGTTAAATTTGATTACCGGAAATCCATTTTTCATCTGGAATACCGGAAATTCAAGCATTTTTTTGAAAAGGTATGCCCTTTGCAAACATAAATCCAAATGTTCTTTAGCCAGTTCTTCGCCTTTTCTTTTTTCATCTTCATCCTCAGGGCAATTCACACACAAAATACCCAAATTATTGTCTAGTTGATTATTTTCCTTATTATCGTTCTTCTTGATATTAACAATTTCATTCAATTCTTCAACGGAAAGTTTTCTTATATTGCTAATAAGGTTTTTGAGATGTAATGTTCTTCTCATATTGTTCGAATAATTCTTCAGTTTTGCCAATCTTTTTTTCAATATCACCTTGTTATCCATTTTGTTATATTCCCACTTTTTTCAATTTAAAAAAAATATGAAACTATTTTCGTGGCAAATAATCAATGCACAGCCTACTTGATTGAAGTAACTTGAACGTGTGTAAGCACTCTCTACAGGTGGGACCATAGTGCGAGAAAGCATCGAGTAGAATTACAGGAATTCTTCTTCTTCCTCTGTAAGCCTTAACATAACTAAACTGACTGAAGTTATTGCTGAATTGAAATTTGTTTATATACCTTTTCACAAAGGGTCTTCAGAGAAAGTCCATTAAGTACCTATTTATCAATTCTAATGGGTGGTGATTAAAAATTTTTTTCTCAGATGAATGATATGGATTTGAATCATTTTTAATGTTAGCTACAAAATTTCGAGGAAATTTTGAAATTATGATGTGCAACTTACTTTTAGATATTTTGATAAGTTTCATATACACAGCGACGAATTTACCAGCCCGCTGAATATGCTGAAGCCTTGTGCGGTAACTTTTGAAGGTCGACATATAACATATAACAGAATGAGATTATTAACTTTTTATTTTGACTTGAGAAATTAATAAAAAATATTTATACACACACAAAGTACGAATTTGGAGAAAAGATTTCGTAAGGAAATTTATTGTAATGCTTATAGAAATGTTACCTTCTGAAATGTTAGACGTCGTGACTAGTGCGCATAACCGTTATAAAATTTCGACTTTTTAATATCCTAATGACTTTTCTCAGGGTTCCAGAACTCAATTCGGGAAATTAGAAGAATTTCATCAAAAATGAAAAAGTGGAAACGAAACTATTAACTCTAATAACTAATTAAATCTAAAATTACTTATCTAAAAATTTTCCATCTTCAAACGAACTTAAAATTTTTAACCAGCCAATACATTTATTTCAACCTAATATTCCTGAGATGAAAAAAACACGTTTTTCCTTTATTATTTCTTCCGATTCCATTTTTTTTCTCACTCAATATAGCGGGCATTCTGGAGTTGACCGGACTTTCATTCCAATTTTTTTGGATTTCTAAGCATTAGAAGTAATTATGTCTAGGCAGGACTGATATTCTCAATCTGTCCATTAGAAATGTTTATCTTAGAAAAGATAAACATATGTAATGGACAGAATGAAAATATCGGTGAAATTTCTATTTCACCGAGATATGGATATCAAGGATAAAAGGATCAAATCCTAAATTGAAGAATAAGATTCAATAGACAATCTCAGAAAGAAGAATTTATTGAAAATTTCAAATGAAAAACTATATACAGTAGAAAAAATTATACAAATATATACAGAAATATTATAAAGACAAATTTAAATTAATTCAACAATTGTTCATATAATTGGTCATAATTTATGGAAGCACTATTTGTTATTAACCAATCTGCCATTGATTCTATCGTTTCATCATTATAGCATTTTTTTGCACGATTTGGTAAGGTGTGGTAGAAATAATGTTTTCTGGGTAGAATAACATTTCCTTGTCTCAAAGACACATCATATTGTTTAAATTTGATTACCGGAAATCCATTTTTCATCTGGAATACCGGAAATTCAAGCATTTTTTTGAAAAGGTATGCCCTTTGCAAACATAAATCCAAATGTTCTTTAGCCAGTTCTTCGCCTTTTCTTCTTTCATCTTCATCCTCAGGGCAATTCACACACAAAATACCCAAATTATTGTCTAGTTGATTATTTTCCTTATTATCGTTCTTCTTGATATTAACAATTTCATTCAATTCTTCAACGGAAAGTTTTCTTATATTGCTAATAAGGTTTTTGAGATGTAATGTTCTTCTCATATTGTTCGAATAATTCTTCAGTTTTGCCAATCTTTTTTTCAATATCACCTTGTTATCCATTTTGTTATATTCCCACTTTTTTCAATTTAAAAAAAATATGAAACTATTTTCGTGACAAATAATCAATGCACAGCCTACTTGATTGAAGTAACTTGAACGTGTGTAAGCACTCTCTACAGGTGGGACCATAGTGCGAGAAAGCATCGAGTAGAATTACAGGAATTCTTCTTCTTCCTCTGTAAGCCTTAACATAACTAAACTAACTGAAGTTATTGCTGAATTGAAATTTGTTTATATACCTTTTCACAAAGGGTCTTCAGAGAAAGTCCATTAAGTACCTATTTATCAATTCTAATGGGTGGTGATTAAAAATTTTTTTCTCAGATGAATGATATGGATTTGAATCATTTTTAATGTTAGCTACAAAATTTCGAGGAAATTTTGAAATTATGATGTGCAACTTACTTTTAGATATTTTGATAAGTTTCATATACACAGCGACGAATTTACCAGCCCGCTGAATATGCTGAAGCCTTGTGCGGTAACTTTTGAAGGTCGACATATAACATATAACAGAATGAGATTATTAACTTTTTATTTTGACTTGAGAAATTAATAAAAAATATTTATACACACACAAAGTACGAATTTGGAGAAAAGATTTCGTAAGGAAATTTATTGTAATGCTTATAGAAATGTTACCTTCTGAAATGTTAGACGTCGTGACTAGTGCGCATAACCGTTATAAAATTTCGACTTTTTAATATCCTAATGACTTTTCTCAGGATTCCAGAACTCAATTCGGGAAATTAGAAGAATTTCATCAAAAATGAAAAAGTGGAAATGAAACTATTAACTCTAATAACTAATTAAATCTAAAATTACTTATCTAAAAATTTTCCATCTTCAAACGAACTTAAAATTTTTAACCAGCCAATACATTTATTTCAACCTAATATTCCTGAGATGAAAAAAACACGTTTTTCCTTTATTATTTCTTCCGATTCCATTTTTTTTCTCACTCAATATAGCGGGCATTCTGGAGTTGACCGGACTTTCATTCCAATTTTTTTGGATTTCTAAGCATTAGAAGTAATTATGTCTAGGCAGGACTGATATTCTCAATCTGTCCATTAGAAATGTTTATCTTAGAAAAGATAAACATATGTAATGGACAGAATGAAAATATCGGTGAAATTTCTATTTCACCGAGATATGGATATCAAGGATAAAAGGATCAAATCCTAAATTGAAGAATAAGATTCAATAGACAATCTCAGAAAGAAGAATTTATTGAAAATTTCAAATGAAAAACTATATACAGTAGAAAAAATTATACAAATATATACAGAAATATTATAAAGACAAATTTAAATTAATTTAACAATTGTTCATATAATTGGTCATAATTTATGGAAGCACTATTTGTTATTAACCAATCTGCCATTGATTCTATCGTTTCATCATTATAGCATTTTTTTGCACGATTTGGTAAGGTGTGGTAGAAATAATGTTTTCTGGGTAGAATAACATTTCCTTGTCTCAAAGACACATCATATTGGTTAAATTTGATTACCGGAAATCCATTTTTCATCTGGAATACCGGAAATTCAAGCATTTTTTTGAAAAGGTATGCCCTTTGCAAACATAAATCCAAATGTTCTTTAGCCAGTTCTTCGCCTTTTCTTCTTTCATCTTCATCCTCAGGGCAATTCACACACAAAATACCCAAATTATTGTCTAGTTGATTATTTTCCTTATTATCGTTCTTCTTGATATTAACAATTTCATTCAATTCTTCAACGGAAAGTTTTCTTATATTGCTAATAAGGTTTTTGAGATGTAATGTTCTTCTCATATTGTTCGAATAATTCTTCAGTTTTGCCAATCTTTTTTTCAATATCACCTTGTTATCCATTTTGTTATATTCCCACTTTTTTCAATTTAAAAAAAATATGAAACTATTTTCGTGGCAAATAATCAATGCACAGCCTACTTGATTGAAGTAACTTGAACGTGTGTAAGCACTCTCTACAGGTGGGACCATAGTGCGAGAAAGCATCGAGTAGAATTACAGGAATTCTTCTTCTTCCTCTGTAAGCCTTAACATAACTAAACTAACTGAAGTTATTGCTGAATTGAAATTTGTTTATATACCTTTTCACAAAGGGACTTCAGAGAAAGTCCATTAAGTACCTATTTATCAATTCTAATGGGTGGTGATTAAAAATTTTTTTCTCAGATGAATGATATGGATTTGAATCATTTTTAATGTTAGCTACAAAATTTCGAGGAAATTTTGAAATTATGATGTGCAACTTACTTTTAGATATTTTGATAAGTTTCATATACACAGCGACGAATTTACCAGCCCGCTGAATATGCTGAAGCCTTGTGCGGTAACTTTTGAAGGTCGACATATAACATATAACAGAATGAGATTATTAACTTTTTATTTTGACTTGAGAAATTAATAAAAAATATTTATACACACACAAAGTACGAATTTGGAGAAAAGATTTCGTAAGGAAATTTATTGTAATGCTTATAGAAATGTTACCTTCTGAAATGTTAGACGTCGTGACTAGTGCGCATAACCGTTATAAAATTTCGACTTTTTAATATCCTAATGACTTTTCTCAGGGTTCCAGAACTCAATTCGGGAAATTAGAAGAATTTCATCAAAAATGAAAAAGTGGAAATGAAACTATTAACTCTAATAACTAATTAAATCTAAAATTACTTATCTAAAAATTTTCCATCTTCAAACGAACTTAAAATTTTTAACCAGCCAATACATTTATTTCAACCTAATATTCCTGAGATGAAAAAAACACGTTTTTCCTTTATTATTTCTTCCGATTCCATTTTTTTTCTCACTCAATATAGCGGGCATTCTGGAGTTGACCGGACTTTCATTCCAATTTTTTTGGATTTCTAAGCATTAGAAGTAATTATGTCTAGGCAGGACTGATATTCTCAATCTGTCCATTAGAAATGTTTATCTTAGAAAAGATAAACATATGTAATGGACAGAATGAAAATATCGGTGAAATTTCTATTTCACCGAGATATGGATATCAAGGATAAAAGGATCAAATCCTAAATTGAAGAATAAGATTCAATAGACAATCTCAGAAAGAAGAATTTATTGAAAATTTCAAATGAAAAACTATATACAGTAGAAAAAATTATACAAATATATACAGAAATATTATAAAGACAAATTTAAATTAATTTAACAATTGTTCATATAATTGGTCATAATTTATGGAAGCACTATTTGTTATTAACCAATCTGCCATTGATTCTATCGTTTCATCATTATAGCATTTTTTTGCACGATTTGGTAAGGTGTGGTAGAAATAATGTTTTCTGGGTAGAATAACATTTCCTTGTCTCAAAGACACATCATATTGGTTAAATTTGATTACCGGAAATCCATTTTTCATCTGGAATACCGGAAATTCAAGCATTTTTTTGAAAAGGTATGCCCTTTGCAAACATAAATCCAAATGTTCTTTAGCCAGTTCTTCGCCTTTTCTTCTTTCATCTTCATCCTCAGGGCAATTCACACACAAAATACCCAAATTATGGTCTAGTTGATTATTTTCCTTATTATCGTTCTTCTTGATATTAACAATTTCATTCAATTCTTCAACGGAAAGTTTTCTTATATTGCTAATAAGGTTTTTGAGATGTAATGTTCTTCTCATATTGTTCGAATAATTCTTCAGTTTTGCCAATCTTTTTTTCAATATCACCTTGTTATCCATTTTGTTATATTCCCACTTTTTTCAATTTAAAAAAAATATGAAACTATTTTCGTGGCAAATAATCAATGCACAGCCTACTTGATTGAAGTAACTTGAACGTGTGTAAGCACTCTCTACAGGTGGGACCATAGTGCGAGAAAGCATCGAGTAGAATTACAGGAATTCTTCTTCTTCCTCTGTAAGCCTTAACATAACTAAACTAACTGAAGTTATTGCTGAATTGAAATTTGTTTATATACCTTTTCACAAAGGGTCTTCAGAGAAAGTCCATTAAGTACCTATTTATCAATTCTAATGGGTGGTGATTAAAAATTTTTTTCTCAGATGAATGATATGGATTTGAATCATTTTTAATGTTAGCTACAAAATTTCGAGGAAATTTTGAAATTATGAAGTGCAACTTACTTTTAGATATTTTGATAAGTTTCATATACACAGCGACGAATTTACCAGCCCGCTGAATATGCTGAAGCCTTGTGCGGTAACTTTTGAAGGTCGACATATAACATATAACAGAATGAGATTATTAACTTTTTATTTTGACTTGAGAAATTAATAAAAAATATTTATACACACACAAAGTACGAATTTGGAGAAAAGATTTCGTAAGGAAATTTATTGTAATGCTTATAGAAATGTTACCTTCTGAAATGTTAGACGTCGTGACTAGTGCGCATAACCGTTATAAAATTTCGACTTTTTAATATCCTAATGACTTTTCTCAGGGTTCCAGAACTCAATTCGGGAAATTAGAAGAATTTCATCAAAAATGAAAAAGTGGAAATGAAACTATTAACTCTAATAACTAATTAAATCTAAAATTACTTATCTAAAAATTTTCCATCTTCAAACGAACTTAAAATTTTTAACCAGCCAATACATTTATTTCAACCTAATTTTCCTGAGATGAAAAAAACACGTTTTTCCTTTATTATTTCTTCCGATTCCATTTTTTTTCTCACTCAATATAGCGGGCATTCTGGAGTTGACCGGACTTTCATTCCAATTTTTTTGGATTTCTAAGCATTAGAAGTAATTATGTCTAGGCAGGACTGATATTCTCAATCTGTCCATTAGAAATGTTTATCTTAGAAAAGATAAACATATGTAATGGACAGAATGAAAATATCGGTGAAATTTCTATTTCACCGAGATATGGATATCAAGGATAAAAGGATCAAATCCTAAATTGAAGAATAAGATTCAATAGACAATCTCAGAAAGAAGAATTTATTGAAAATTTCAAATGAAAAACTATATACAGTAGAAAAAATTATACAAATATATACAGAAATATTATAAAGACAAATTTAAATTAATTTAACAATTGTTCATATAATTGGTCATAATTTATGGAAGCACTATTTGTTATTAACCAATCTGCCATTGATTCTATCGTTTCATCATTATAGCATTTTTTTGCACGATTTGGTAAGGTGTGGTAGAAATAATGTTTTCTGGGTAGAATAACATTTCCTTGTCTCAAAGACACATCATATTGGTTAAATTTGATTACCGGAAATCCATTTTTCATCTGGAATACCGGAAATTCAAGCATTTTTTTGAAAAGGTATGCCCTTTGCAAACATAAATCCAAATGTTCTTTAGCCAGTTCTTCGCCTTTTCTTCTTTCATCTTCATCCTCAGGGCAATTCACACACAAAATACCCAAATTATTGTCTAGTTGATTATTTTCCTTATTATCGTTCTTCTTGATATTAACAATTTCATTCAATTCTTCAACGGAAAGTTTTCTTATATTGCTAATAAGGTTTTTGAGATGTAATGTTCTTCTCATATTGTTCGAATAATTCTTCAGTTTTGCCAATCTTTTTTTCAATATCACCTTGTTATCCATTTTGTTATATTCCCACTTTTTTCAATTTAAAAAAAATATGAAACTATTTTCGTGGCAAATAATCAATGCACAGCCTACTTGATTGAAGTAACTTGAACGTGTGTAAGCACTCTCTACAGGTGGGACCATAGTGCGAGAAAGCATCGAGTAGAATTACAGGAATTCTTCTTCTTCCTCTGTAAGCCTTAACATAACTAAACTAACTGAAGTTATTGCTGAATTGAAATTTGTTTATATACCTTTTCACAAAGGGTCTTCAGAGAAAGTCCATTAAGTACCTATTTATCAATTCTAATGGGTGGTGATTAAAAATTTTTTTCTCAGATGAATGATATGGATTTGAATCATTTTTAATGTTAGCTACAAAATTTCGAGGAAATTTTGAAATTATGATGTGCAACTTACTTTTAGATATTTTGATAAGTTTCATATACACAGCGACGAATTTACCAGCCCGCTGAATATGCTGAAGCCTTGTGCGGTAACTTTTGAAGGTCGACATATAACATATAACAGAATGAGATTATTAACTTTTTATTTTGACTTGAGAAATTAATAAAAAATATTTATACACACACAAAGTACGAATTAGGAGAAAAGATTTCGTAAGGAAATTTATTGTAATGCTTATAGAAATGTTACCTTCTGAAATGTTAGACGTCGTGACTAGTGCGCATAACCGTTATAAAATTTCGACTTTTTAATATCCTAATGACTTTTCTCAGGGTTCCAGAACTCAATTCGTGAAATTAGAAGAATTTCATCAAAAATGAAAAAGTGGAAATGAAACTATTAACTCTAATAACTAATTAATTCTAAAATTACTTATCTAAAAATTTTCCATCTTCAAACGAACTTAAAATTTTTAACCAGCCAATACATTTATTTCAACCTAATATTCCTGAGATGAAAAAAACACGTTTTTCCTTTATTATTTCTTCCGATTCCATTTTTTTTCTCACTCAATATAGCGGGCATTCAGGAGTTGACCGGACTTTCATTCCAATTTTTTTGGATTTCTAAGCATTAGAAGTAATTATGTCTAGGCAGGACTGATATTCTCAATCTGTCCATTAGAAATGTTTATCTTAGAAAAGATAAACATATGTAATGGACAGAATGAAAATATCGGTGAAATTTCTATTTCACCGAGATATGGATATCAAGGATAAAAGGATCAAATCCTAAATTGAAGAATAAGATTCAATAGACAATCTCAGAAAGAAGAATTTATTGAAAATTTCAAATGAAAAACTATATACAGTAGAAAAAATTATACAAATATATACAGAAATATTATAAAGACAAATTTAAATTAATTTAACAATTGTTCATATAATTGGTCATAATTTATGGAAGCACTATTTGTTATTAACCAATCTGCCATTGATTCTATCGTTTCATCATTATAGCATTTTTTTGCACGATTTGGTAAGGTGTGGTAGAAATAATGTTTTCTGGGTAGAATAACATTTCCTTGTCTCAAAGACACATCATATTGGTTAAATTTGATTACCGGAAATCCATTTTTCATCTGGAATACCGGAAATTCAAGCATTTTTTTGAAAAGGTATGCCCTTTGCAAACATAAATCCAAATGTTCTTTAGCCAGTTCTTCGCCTTTTCTTCTTTCATCTTCATCCTCAGGGCAATTCACACACAAAATACCCAAATAATTGTCTAGTTGATTATTTTCCTTATTATCGTTCTTCTTGATATTAACAATTTCATTCAATTCTTCAACTGAAAGTTTTCTTATATTGCTAATAAGGTTTTTGAGATGTAATGTTCTTCTCATATTGTTCGAATAATTCTTCAGTTTTGCCAATCTTTTTTTCAATATCACCTTGTTATCCATTTTGTTATATTCCCACTTTTTTCAATTTAAAAAAAATATGAAACTATTTTCGTGGCAAATAATCAATGCACAGCCTACTTGATTGAAGTAACTTGAACGTGTGTAAGCACTCTCTACAGGTGGGACCATAGTGCGAGAAAGCATCGAGTAGAATTACAGGAATTCTTCTTCTTCCTCTGTAAGCCTTAACATAACTAAACTAACAGAAGTTATTGCTGAATTGAAATTTGTTTATATACCTTTTCACAAAGGGTCTTCAGAGAAAGTCCATTAAGTACCTATTTATCAATTCTAATGGGTGGTGATTAAAAATTTTTTTCTCAGATGAATGATATGGATTTGAATCATTTTTAATGTTAGCTACAAAATTTTGGAGGAAATTTTGAAATTATGATGTGCAACTTACTTTTAGATATTTTGATAAGTTTCATATACACAGCGACGAATTTACCAGCCCGCTGAATATGCTGAAGCCTTGTGCGGTAACTTTTGAAGGTCGACATATAACATATAACAGAATGAGATTATTAACTTTTTATTTTGACTTGAGAAATTAATAAAAAATATTTATACACACACAAAGTACGAATTTGGAGAAAAGATTTCGTAAGGAAATTTATTGTAATGCTTATAGAAATGTTACCTTCTGAAATGTTAGACGTCGTGACTAGTGCGCATAACCGTTATAAAATTTCGACTTTTTAATATCCTAATGACTTTTCTCAGGGTTCCAGAACTCAATTCGGGAAATTAGAAGAATTTCATCAAAAATGAAAAAGTGGAAACGAAACTATTAACTCTAATAACTAATTAAATCTAAAATTACTTATCTAAAAATTTTCCATCTTCAAACGAACTTAAAATTTTTAACCAGCCAATACATTTATTTCAACCTAATATTCCTGAGATGAAAAAAACACGTTTTTCCTTTATTATTTCTTCCGATTCCATTTTTTTTCTCACTCAATATAGCGGGCATTCTGGAGTTGACCGGACTTTCATTCCAATTTTTTTGGATTTCTAAGCATTAGAAGTAATTATGTCTAGGCAGGACTGATATTCTCAATCTGTCCATTAGAAATGTTTATCTTAGAAAAGATAAACATATGTAATGGACAGAATGAAAATATCGGTGAAATTTCTATTTCACCGAGATATGGATATCAAGGATAAAAGGATCAAATCCTAAATTGAAGAATAAGATTCAATAGACAATCTCAGAAAGAAGAATTTATTGAAAATTTCAAATGAAAAACTATATACAGTAGAAAAAATTATACAAATATATACAGAAATATTATAAAGACAAATTTAAATTAATTCAACAATTGTTCATATAATTGGTCATAATTTATGGAAGCACTATTTGTTATTAACCAATCTGCCATTGATTCTATCGTTTCATCATTATAGCATTTTTTTGCACGATTTGGTAAGGTGTGGTAGAAATAATGTTTTCTGGGTAGAATAACATTTCCTTGTCTCAAAGACACATCATATTGTTTAAATTTGATTACCGGAAATCCATTTTTCATCTGGAATACCGGAAATTCAAGCATTTTTTTGAAAAGGTATGCCCTTTGCAAACATAAATCCAAATGTTCTTTAGCCAGTTCTTCGCCTTTTCTTCTTTCATCTTCATCCTCAGGGCAATTCACACACAAAATACCCAAATTATTGTCTAGTTGATTATTTTCCTTATTATCGTTCTTCTTGATATTAACAATTTCATTCAATTCTTCAACGGAAAGTTTTCTTATATTGCTAATAAGGTTTTTGAGATGTAATGTTCTTCTCATATTGTTCGAATAATTCTTCAGTTTTGCCAATCTTTTTTTCAATATCACCTTGTTATCCATTTTGTTATATTCCCACTTTTTTCAATTTAAAAAAAATATGAAACTATTTTCGTGGCAAATAATCAATGCACAGCCTACTTGATTGAAGTAACTTGAACGTGTGTAAGCACTCTCTACAGGTGGGACCATAGTGCGAGAAAGCATCGAGTAGAATTACAGGAATTCTTCTTCTTCCTCTGTAAGCCTTAACATAACTAAACTAACTGAAGTTATTGCTGAATTGAAATTTGTTTATATACCTTTTCACAAAGGGTCTTCAGAGAAAGTCCATTAAGTACCTATTTATCAATTCTAATGGGTGGTGATTAAAAATTTTTTTCTCAGATGAATGATATGGATTTGAATCATTTTTAATGTTAGCTACAAAATTTCGAGGAAATTTTGAAATTATGATGTGCAACTTACTCTTAGATATTTTGATAAGTTTCATATACACAGCGACGAATTTACCAGCCCGCTGAATATGCTGAAGCCTTGTGCGGTAACTTTTGAAGGTCGACATATAACATATAACAGAATGAGATTATTAACTTTTTATTTTGACTTGAGAAATTAATAAAAAATATTTATACACACACAAAGTACGAATTTGGAGAAAAGATTTCGTAAGGAAATTTATTGTAATGCTTATAGAAATGTTACCTTCTGAAATGTTAGACGTCGTGACTAGTGCGCATAACCGTTATAAAATTTCGACTTTTTAATATCCTAATGACTTTTCTCAGGATTCCAGAACTCAATTCGGGAAATTAGAAGAATTTCATCAAAAATGAAAAAGTGGAAATGAAACTATTAACTCTAATAACTAATTAAATCTAAAATTACTTATCTAAAAATTTTCCATCTTCAAACGAACTTAAAATTTTTAACCAGCCAATACATTTATTTCAACCTAATATTCCTGAGATGAAAAAAACACGTTTTTCCTTTATTATTTCTTCCGATTCCATTTTTTTTCTCACTCAATATAGCGGGCATTCTGGAGTTGACCGGACTTTCATTCCAATTTTTTTGGATTTCTAAGCATTAGAAGTAATTATGTCTAGGCAGGACTGATATTCTCAATCTGTCCATTAGAAATGTTTATCTTAGAAAAGATAAACATATGTAATGGACAGAATGAAAATATCGGTGAAATTTCTATTTCACCGAGATATGGATATCAAGGATAAAAGGATCAAATCCTAAATTGAAGAATAAGATTCAATAGACAATCTCAGAAAGAAGAATTTATTGAAAATTTCAAATGAAAAACTATATACAGTAGAAAAAATTATACAAATATATACAGAAATATTATAAAGACAAATTTAAATTAATTTAACAATTGTTCATATAATTGGTCATAATTTATGGAAGCACTATTTGTTATTAACCAATCTGCCATTGATTCTATCGTTTCATCATTATAGCATTTTTTTGCACGATTTGGTAAGGTGTGGTAGAAATAATGTTTTCTGGGTAGAATAACATTTCCTTGTCTCAAAGACACATCATATTGGTTAAATTTGATTACCGGAAATCCATTTTTCATCTGGAATACCGGAAATTCAAGCATTTTTTTGAAAAGGTATGCCCTTTGCAAACATAAATCCAAATGTTCTTTAGCCAGTTCTTCGCCTTTTCTTCTTTCATCTTCATCCTCAGGGCAATTCACACACAAAATACCCAAATTATTGTCTAGTTGATTATTTTCCTTATTATCGTTCTTCTTGATATTAACAATTTCATTCAATTCTTCAACGGAAAGTTTTCTTATATTGCTAATAAGGTTTTTGAGATGTAATGTTCTTCTCATATTGTTCGAATAATTCTTCAGTTTTGCCAATCTTTTTTTCAATATCACCTTGTTATCCATTTTGTTATATTCCCACTTTTTTCAATTTAAAAAAAATATGAAACTATTTTCGTGGCAAATAATCAATGCACAGCCTACTTGATTGAAGTAACTTGAACGTGTGTAAGCACTCTCTACAGGTGGGACCATAGTGCGAGAAAGCATCGAGTAGAATTACAGGAATTCTTCTTCTTCCTCTGTAAGCCTTAACATAACTAAACTAACTGAAGTTATTGCTGAATTGAAATTTGTTTATATACCTTTTCACAAAGGGACTTCAGAGAAAGTCCATTAAGTACCTATTTATCAATTCTAATGGGTGGTGATTAAAAATTTTTTTCTCAGATGAATGATATGGATTTGAATCATTTTTAATGTTAGCTACAAAATTTCGAGGAAATTTTGAAATTATGATGTGCAACTTACTTTTAGATATTTTGATAAGTTTCATATACACAGCGACGAATTTACCAGCCCGCTGAATATGCTGAAGCCTTGTGCGGTAACTTTTGAAGGTCGACATATAACATATAACAGAATGAGATTATTAACTTTTTATTTTGACTTGAGAAATTAATAAAAAATATTTATACACACACAAAGTACGAATTTGGAGAAAAGATTTCGTAAGGAAATTTATTGTAATGCTTATAGAAATGTTACCTTCTGAAATGTTAGACGTCGTGACTAGTGCGCATAACCGTTATAAAATTTCGACTTTTTAATATCCTAATGACTTTTCTCAGGGTTCCAGAACTCAATTCGGGAAATTAGAAGAATTTCATCAAAAATGAAAAAGTGGAAATGAAACTATTAACTCTAATAACTAATTAAATCTAAAATTACTTATCTAAAAATTTTCCATCTTCAAACGAACTTAAAATTTTTAACCAGCCAATACATTTATTTCAACCTAATATTCCTGAGATGAAAAAAACACGTTTTTCCTTTATTATTTCTTCCGATTCCATTTTTTTTCTCACTCAATATAGCGGGCATTCTGGAGTTGACCGGACTTTCATTCCAATTTTTTTGGATTTCTAAGCATTAGAAGTAATTATGTCTAGGCAGGACTGATATTCTCAATCTGTCCATTAGAAATGTTTATCTTAGAAAAGATAAACATATGTAATGGACAGAATGAAAATATCGGTGAAATTTCTATTTCACCGAGATATGGATATCAAGGATAAAAGGATCAAATCCTAAATTGAAGAATAAGATTCAATAGACAATCTCAGAAAGAAGAATTTATTGAAAATTTCAAATGAAAAACTATATACAGTAGAAAAAATTATACAAATATATACAGAAATATTATAAAGACAAATTTAAATTAATTTAACAATTGTTCATATAATTGGTCATAATTTATGGAAGCACTATTTGTTATTAACCAATCTGCCATTGATTCTATCGTTTCATCATTATAGCATTTTTTTGCACGATTTGGTAAGGTGTGGTAGAAATAATGTTTTCTGGGTAGAATAACATTTCCTTGTCTCAAAGACACATCATATTGGTTAAATTTGATTACCGGAAATCCATTTTTCATCTGGAATACCGGAAATTCAAGCATTTTTTTGAAAAGGTATGCCCTTTGCAAACATAAATCCAAATGTTCTTTAGCCAGTTCTTCGCCTTTTCTTCTTTCATCTTCATCCTCAGGGCAATTCACACACAAAATACCCAAATTATGGTCTAGTTGATTATTTTCCTTATTATCGTTCTTCTTGATATTAACAATTTCATTCAATTCTTCAACGGAAAGTTTTCTTATATTGCTAATAAGGTTTTTGAGATGTAATGTTCTTCTCATATTGTTCGAATAATTCTTCAGTTTTGCCAATCTTTTTTTCAATATCACCTTGTTATCCATTTTGTTATATTCCCACTTTTTTCAATTTAAAAAAAATATGAAACTATTTTCGTGGCAAATAATCAATGCACAGCCTACTTGATTGAAGTAACTTGAACGTGTGTAAGCACTCTCTACAGGTGGGACCATAGTGCGAGAAAGCATCGAGTAGAATTACAGGAATTCTTCTTCTTCCTCTGTAAGCCTTAACATAACTAAACTAACTGAAGTTATTGCTGAATTGAAATTTGTTTATATACCTTTTCACAAAGGGTCTTCAGAGAAAGTCCATTAAGTACCTATTTATCAATTCTAATGGGTGGTGATTAAAAATTTTTTTCTCAGATGAATGATATGGATTTGAATCATTTTTAATGTTAGCTACAAAATTTCGAGGAAATTTTGAAATTATGAAGTGCAACTTACTTTTAGATATTTTGATAAGTTTCATATACACAGCGACGAATTTACCAGCCCGCTGAATATGCTGAAGCCTTGTGCGGTAACTTTTGAAGGTCGACATATAACATATAACAGAATGAGATTATTAACTTTTTATTTTGACTTGAGAAATTAATAAAAAATATTTATACACACACAAAGTACGAATTTGGAGAAAAGATTTCGTAAGGAAATTTATTGTAATGCTTATAGAAATGTTACCTTCTGAAATGTTAGACGTCGTGACTAGTGCGCATAACCGTTATAAAATTTCGACTTTTTAATATCCTAATGACTTTTCTCAGGGTTCCAGAACTCAATTCGGGAAATTAGAAGAATTTCATCAAAAATGAAAAAGTGGAAACGAAACTATTAACTCTAATAACTAATTAAATCTAAAATTACTTATCTAAAAATTTTCCATCTTCAAACGAACTTAAAATTTTTAACCAGCCAATACATTTATTTCAACCTAATATTCCTGAGATGAAAAAAACACGTTTTTCCTTTATTATTTCTTCCGATTCCATTTTTTTTCTCACTCAATATAGCGGGCATTCTGGAGTTGACCGGACTTTCATTCCAATTTTTTTGGATTTCTAAGCATTAGAAGTAATTATGTCTAGGCAGGACTGATATTCTCAATCTGTCCATTAGAAATGTTTATCTTAGAAAAGATAAACATATGTAATGGACAGAATGAAAATATCGGTGAAATTTCTATTTCACCGAGATATGGATATCAAGGATAAAAGGATCAAATCCTAAATTGAAGAATAAGATTCAATAGACAATCTCAGAAAGAAGAATTTATTGAAAATTTCAAATGAAAAACTATATACAGTAGAAAAAATTATACAAATATATACAGAAATATTATAAAGACAAATTTAAATTAATTCAACAATTGTTCATATAATTGGTCATAATTTATGGAAGCACTATTTGTTATTAACCAATCTGCCATTGATTCTATCGTTTCATCATTATAGCATTTTTTTGCACGATTTGGTAAGGTGTGGTAGAAATAATGTTTTCTGGGTAGAATAACATTTCCTTGTCTCAAAGACACATCATATTGTTTAAATTTGATTACCGGAAATCCATTTTTCATCTGGAATACCGGAAATTCAAGCATTTTTTTGAAAAGGTATGCCCTTTGCAAACATAAATCCAAATGTTCTTTAGCCAGTTCTTCGCCTTTTCTTCTTTCATCTTCATCCTCAGGGCAATTCACACACAAAATACCCAAATTATTGTCTAGTTGATTATTTTCCTTATTATCGTTCTTCTTGATATTAACAATTTCATTCAATTCTTCAACGGAAAGTTTTCTTATATTGCTAATAAGGTTTTTGAGATGTAATGTTCTTCTCATATTGTTCGAATAATTCTTCAGTTTTGCCAATCTTTTTTTCAATATCACCTTGTTATCCATTTTGTTATATTCCCACTTTTTTCAATTTAAAAAAAATATGAAACTATTTTCGTGGCAAATAATCAATGCACAGCCTACTTGATTGAAGTAACTTGAACGTGTGTAAGCACTCTCTACAGGTGGGACCATAGTGCGAGAAAGCATCGAGTAGAATTACAGGAATTCTTCTTCTTCCTCTGTAAGCCTTAACATAACTAAACTAACTGAAGTTATTGCTGAATTGAAATTTGTTTATATACCTTTTCACAAAGGGTCTTCAGAGAAAGTCCATTAAGTACCTATTTATCAATTCTAATGGGTGGTGATTAAAAATTTTTTTCTCAGATGAATGATATGGATTTGAATCATTTTTAATGTTAGCTACAAAATTTCGAGGAAATTTTGAAATTATGAAGTGCAACTTACTTTTAGATATTTTGATAAGTTTCATATACACAGCGACGAATTTACCAGCCCGCTGAATATGCTGAAGCCTTGTGCGGTAACTTTTGAAGGTCGACATATAACATATAACAGAATGAGATTATTAACTTTTTATTTTGACTTGAGAAATTAATAAAAAATATTTATACACACACAAAGTACGAATTTGGAGAAAAGATTTCGTAAGGAAATTTATTGTAATGCTTATAGAAATGTTACCTTCTGAAATGTTAGACGTCGTGACTAGTGCGCATAACCGTTATAAAATTTCGACTTTTTAATATCCTAATGACTTTTCTCAGGATTCCAGAACTCAATTCGGGAAATTAGAAGAATTTCATCAAAAATGAAAAAGTGGAAATGAAACTATTAACTCTAATAACTAATTAAATCTAAAATTACTTATCTAAAAATTTTCCATCTTCAAACGAACTTAAAATTTTTAACCAGCCAATACATTTATTTCAACCTAATATTCCTGAGATGAAAAAAACACGTTTTTCCTTTATTATTTCTTCCGATTCCATTTTTTTTCTCACTCAATATAGCGGGCATTCTGGAGTTGACCGGACTTTCATTCCAATTTTTTTGGATTTCTAAGCATTAGAAGTAATTATGTCTAGGCAGGACTGATATTCTCAATCTGTCCATTAGAAATGTTTATCTTAGAAAAGATAAACATATGTAATGGACAGAATGAAAATATCGGTGAAATTTCTATTTCACCGAGATATGGATATCAAGGATAAAAGGATCAAATCCTAAATTGAAGAATAAGATTCAATAGACAATCTCAGAAAGAAGAATTTATTGAAAATTTCAAATGAAAAACTATATACAGTAGAAAAAATTATACAAATATATACAGAAATATTATAAAGACAAATTTAAATTAATTTAACAATTGTTCATATAATTGGTCATAATTTATGGAAGCACTATTTGTTATTAACCAATCTGCCATTGATTCTATCGTTTCATCATTATAGCATTTTTTTGCACGATTTGGTAAGGTGTGGTAGAAATAATGTTTTCTGGGTAGAATAACATTTCCTTGTCTCAAAGACACATCATATTGGTTAAATTTGATTACCGGAAATCCATTTTTCATCTGGAATACCGGAAATTCAAGCATTTTTTTGAAAAGGTATGCCCTTTGCAAACATAAATCCAAATGTTCTTTAGCCAGTTCTTCGCCTTTTCTTCTTTCATCTTCATCCTCAGGGCAATTCACACACAAAATACCCAAATTATTGTCTAGTTGATTATTTTCCTTATTATCGTTCTTCTTGATATTAACAATTTCATTCAATTCTTCAACGGAAAGTTTTCTTATATTGCTAATAAGGTTTTTGAGATGTAATGTTCTTCTCATATTGTTCGAATAATTCTTCAGTTTTGCCAATCTTTTTTTCAATATCACCTTGTTATCCATTTTGTTATATTCCCACTTTTTTCAATTTAAAAAAAATATGAAACTATTTTCGTGGCAAATAATCAATGCACAGCCTACTTGATTGAAGTAACTTGAACGTGTGTAAGCACTCTCTACAGGTGGGACCATAGTGCGAGAAAGCATCGAGTAGAATTACAGGAATTCTTCTTCTTCCTCTGTAAGCCTTAACATAACTAAACTAACTGAAGTTATTGCTGAATTGAAATTTGTTTATATACCTTTTCACAAAGGGACTTCAGAGAAAGTCCATTAAGTACCTATTTATCAATTCTAATGGGTGGTGATTAAAAATTTTTTTCTCAGATGAATGATATGGATTTGAATCATTTTTAATGTTAGCTACAAAATTTCGAGGAAATTTTGAAATTATGATGTGCAACTTACTTTTAGATATTTTGATAAGTTTCATATACACAGCGACGAATTTACCAGCCCGCTGAATATGCTGAAGCCTTGTGCGGTAACTTTTGAAGGTCGACATATAACATATAACAGAATGAGATTATTAACTTTTTATTTTGACTTGAGAAATTAATAAAAAATATTTATACACACACAAAGTACGAATTTGGAGAAAAGATTTCGTAAGGAAATTTATTGTAATGCTTATAGAAATGTTACCTTCTGAAATGTTAGACGTCGTGACTAGTGCGCATAACCGTTATAAAATTTCGACTTTTTAATATCCTAATGACTTTTCTCAGGGTTCCAGAACTCAATTCGGGAAATTAGAAGAATTTCATCAAAAATGAAAAAGTGGAAATGAAACTATTAACTCTAATAACTAATTAAATCTAAAATTACTTATCTAAAAATTTTCCATCTTCAAACGAACTTAAAATTTTTAACCAGCCAATACATTTATTTCAACCTAATATTCCTGAGATGAAAAAAACACGTTTTTCCTTTATTATTTCTTCCGATTCCATTTTTTTTCTCACTCAATATAGCGGGCATTCTGGAGTTGACCGGACTTTCATTCCAATTTTTTTGGATTTCTAAGCATTAGAAGTAATTATGTCTAGGCAGGACTGATATTCTCAATCTGTCCATTAGAAATGTTTATCTTAGAAAAGATAAACATATGTAATGGACAGAATGAAAATATCGGTGAAATTTCTATTTCACCGAGATATGGATATCAAGGATAAAAGGATCAAATCCTAAATTGAAGAATAAGATTCAATAGACAATCTCAGAAAGAAGAATTTATTGAAAATTTCAAATGAAAAACTATATACAGTAGAAAAAATTATACAAATATATACAGAAATATTATAAAGACAAATTTAAATTAATTTAACAATTGTTCATATAATTGGTCATAATTTATGGAAGCACTATTTGTTATTAACCAATCTGCCATTGATTCTATCGTTTCATCATTATAGCATTTTTTTGCACGATTTGGTAAGGTGTGGTAGAAATAATGTTTTCTGGGTAGAATAACATTTCCTTGTCTCAAAGACACATCATATTGGTTAAATTTGATTACCGGAAATCCATTTTTCATCTGGAATACCGGAAATTCAAGCATTTTTTTGAAAAGGTATGCCCTTTGCAAACATAAATCCAAATGTTCTTTAGCCAGTTCTTCGCCTTTTCTTCTTTCATCTTCATCCTCAGGGCAATTCACACACAAAATACCCAAATTATGGTCTAGTTGATTATTTTCCTTATTATCGTTCTTCTTGATATTAACAATTTCATTCAATTCTTCAACGGAAAGTTTTCTTATATTGCTAATAAGGTTTTTGAGATGTAATGTTCTTCTCATATTGTTCGAATAATTCTTCAGTTTTGCCAATCTTTTTTTCAATATCACCTTGTTATCCATTTTGTTATATTCCCACTTTTTTCAATTTAAAAAAAATATGAAACTATTTTCGTGGCAAATAATCAATGCACAGCCTACTTGATTGAAGTAACTTGAACGTGTGTAAGCACTCTCTACAGGTGGGACCATAGTGCGAGAAAGCATCGAGTAGAATTACAGGAATTCTTCTTCTTCCTCTGTAAGCCTTAACATAACTAAACTAACTGAAGTTATTGCTGAATTGAAATTTGTTTATATACCTTTTCACAAAGGGTCTTCAGAGAAAGTCCATTAAGTACCTATTTATCAATTCTAATGGGTGGTGATTAAAAATTTTTTTCTCAGATGAATGATATGGATTTGAATCATTTTTAATGTTAGCTACAAAATTTCGAGGAAATTTTGAAATTATGAAGTGCAACTTACTTTTAGATATTTTGATAAGTTTCATATACACAGCGACGAATTTACCAGCCCGCTGAATATGCTGAAGCCTTGTGCGGTAACTTTTGAAGGTCGACATATAACATATAACAGAATGAGATTATTAACTTTTTATTTTGACTTGAGAAATTAATAAAAAATATTTATACACACACAAAGTACGAATTTGGAGAAAAGATTTCGTAAGGAAATTTATTGTAATGCTTATAGAAATGTTACCTTCTGAAATGTTAGACGTCGTGACTAGTGCGCATAACCGTTATAAAATTTCGACTTTTTAATATCCTAATGACTTTTCTCAGGGTTCCAGAACTCAATTCGGGAAATTAGAAGAATTTCATCAAAAATGAAAAAGTGGAAATGAAACTATTAACTCTAATAACTAATTAAATCTAAAATTACTTATCTAAAAATTTTCCATCTTCAAACGAACTTAAAATTTTTAACCAGCCAATACATTTATTTCAACCTAATTTTGCTGAGATGAAAAAAACACGTTTTTCCTTTATTATTTCTTCCGATTCCATTTTTTTTCTCACTCAATATAGCGGGCATTCTGGAGTTGACCGGACTTTCATTCCAATTTTTTTGGATTTCTAAGCATTAGAAGTAATTATGTCTAGGCAGGACTGATATTCTCAATCTGTCCATTAGAAATGTTTATCTTAGAAAAGATAAACATATGTAATGGACAGAATGAAAATATCGGTGAAATTTCTATTTCACCGAGATATGGATATCAAGGATAAAAGGATCAAATCCTAAATTGAAGAATAAGATTCAATAGACAATCTCAGAAAGAAGAATTTATTGAAAATTTCAAATGAAAAACTATATACAGTAGAAAAAATTATACAAATATATACAGAAATATTATAAAGACAAATTTAAATTAATTTAACAATTGTTCATATAATTGGTCATAATTTATGGAAGCACTATTTGTTATTAACCAATCTGCCATTGATTCTATCGTTTCATCATTATAGCATTTTTTTGCACGATTTGGTAAGGTGTGGTAGAAATAATGTTTTCTGGGTAGAATAACATTTCCTTGTCTCAAAGACACATCATATTGGTTAAATTTGATTACCGGAAATCCATTTTTCATCTGGAATACCGGAAATTCAAGCATTTTTTTGAAAAGGTATGCCCTTTGCAA
The DNA here is from genome assembly GCF_914767665.1 of Harmonia axyridis. Lineage (NCBI taxonomy): Eukaryota > Metazoa > Arthropoda > Insecta > Coleoptera > Coccinellidae > Harmonia > Harmonia axyridis. The sequence goes on along the minus strand of NC_059504.1, from coordinate 27,829,063 downwards.
ACATAAATCCAAATGTTCTTTAGCCAGTTCTTCGCCTTTTCTTCTTTCATCTTCATCCTCAGGGCAATTCACACACAAAATACCCAAATTATTGTCTAGTTGATTATTTTCCTTATTATCGTTCTTCTTGATATTAACAATTTCATTCAATTCTTCAACGGAAAGTTTTCTTATATTGCTAATAAGGTTTTTGAGATGTAATGTTCTTCTCATATTGTTCGAATAATTCTTCAGTTTTGCCAATCTTTTTTTCAATATCACCTTGTTATCCATTTTGTTATATTCCCACTTTTTTCAATTTAAAAAAAATATGAAACTATTTTCGTGGCAAATAATCAATGCACAGCCTACTTGATTGAAGTAACTTGAACGTGTGTAAGCACTCTCTACAGGTGGGACCATAGTGCGAGAAAGCATCGAGTAGAATTACAGGAATTCTTCTTCTTCCTCTGTAAGCCTTAACATAACTAAACTAACTGAAGTTATTGCTGAATTGAAATTTGTTTATATACCTTTTCACAAAGGGTCTTCAGAGAAAGTCCATTAAGTACCTATTTATCAATTCTAATGGGTGGTGATTAAAAATTTTTTTCTCAGATGAATGATATGGATTTGAATCATTTTTAATGTTAGCTACAAAATTTCGAGGAAATTTTGAAATTATGATGTGCAACTTACTTTTAGATATTTTGATAAGTTTCATATACACAGCGACGAATTTACCAGCCCGCTGAATATGCTGAAGCCTTGTGCGGTAACTTTTGAAGGTCGACATATAACATATAACAGAATGAGATTATTAACTTTTTATTTTGACTTGAGAAATTAATAAAAAATATTTATACACACACAAAGTACGAATTTGGAGAAAAGATTTCGTAAGGAAATTTATTGTAATGCTTATAGAAATGTTACCTTCTGAAATGTTAGACGTCGTGACTAGTGCGCATAACCGTTATAAAATTTCGACTTTTTAATATCCTAATGACTTTTCTCAGGGTTCCAGAACTCAATTCGTGAAATTAGAAGAATTTCATCAAAAATGAAAAAGTGGAAATGAAACTATTAACTCTAATAACTAATTAATTCTAAAATTACTTATCTAAAAATTTTCCATCTTCAAACGAACTTAAAATTTTTAACCAGCCAATACATTTATTTCAACCTAATATTCCTGAGATGAAAAAAACACGTTTTTCCTTTATTATTTCTTCCGATTCCATTTTTTTTCTCACTCAATATAGCGGGCATTCAGGAGTTGACCGGACTTTCATTCCAATTTTTTTGGATTTCTAAGCATTAGAAGTAATTATGTCTAGGCAGGACTGATATTCTCAATCTGTCCATTAGAAATGTTTATCTTAGAAAAGATAAACATATGTAATGGACAGAATGAAAATATCGGTGAAATTTCTATTTCACCGAGATATGGATATCAAGGATAAAAGGATCAAATCCTAAATTGAAGAATAAGATTCAATAGACAATCTCAGAAAGAAGAATTTATTGAAAATTTCAAATGAAAAACTATATACAGTAGAAAAAATTATACAAATATATACAGAAATATTATAAAGACAAATTTAAATTAATTTAACAATTGTTCATATAATTGGTCATAATTTATGGAAGCACTATTTGTTATTAACCAATCTGCCATTGATTCTATCGTTTCATCATTATAGCATTTTTTTGCACGATTTGGTAAGGTGTGGTAGAAATAATGTTTTCTGGGTAGAATAACATTTCCTTGTCTCAAAGACACATCATATTGGTTAAATTTGATTACCGGAAATCCATTTTTCATCTGGAATACCGGAAATTCAAGCATTTTTTTGAAAAGGTATGCCCTTTGCAAACATAAATCCAAATGTTCTTTAGCCAGTTCTTCGCCTTTTCTTCTTTCATCTTCATCCTCAGGGCAATTCACACACAAAATACCCAAATAATTGTCTAGTTGATTATTTTCCTTATTATCGTTCTTCTTGATATTAACAATTTCATTCAATTCTTCAACTGAAAGTTTTCTTATATTGCTAATAAGGTTTTTGAGATGTAATGTTCTTCTCATATTGTTCGAATAATTCTTCAGTTTTGCCAATCTTTTTTTCAATATCACCTTGTTATCCATTTTGTTATATTCCCACTTTTTTCAATTTAAAAAAAATATGAAACTATTTTCGTGGCAAATAATCAATGCACAGCCTACTTGATTGAAGTAACTTGAACGTGTGTAAGCACTCTCTACAGGTGGGACCATAGTGCGAGAAAGCATCGAGTAGAATTACAGGAATTCTTCTTCTTCCTCTGTAAGCCTTAACATAACTAAACTAACTGAAGTTATTGCTGAATTGAAATTTGTTTATATACCTTTTCACAAAGGGTCTTCAGAGAAAGTCCATTAAGTACCTATTTATCAATTCTAATGGGTGGTGATTAAAAATTTTTTTCTCAGATGAATGATATGGATTTGAATCATGTTTAATGTTAGCTACAAAATTTCGAGGAAATTTTGAAATTATGATGTGCAACTTACTTTTAGATATTTTGATAAGTTTCATATACACAGCGACGAATTTACCAGCCCGCTGAATATGCTGAAGCCTTGTGCGGTAACTTTTGAAGGTCGACATATAACATATAACAGAATGAGATTATTAACTTTTTATTTTGACTTGAGAAATTAATAAAAAATATTTATACACACACAAAGTACGAATTTGGAGAAAAGATTTCGTAAGGAAATTTATTGTAATGCTTATAGAAATGTTACCTTCTGAAATGTTAGACGTCGTGACTAGTGCGCATAACCGTTATAAAATTTCGACTTTTTAATATCCTAATGACTTTTCTCAGGGTTCCAGAACTCAATTCGTGAAATTGGAAGAATTTCATCAAAAATGAAAAAGTGGAAATGAAACTATTAACTCTAATAACTAATTAATTCTAAAATTACTTATCTAAAAATTTTCCATCTTCAAACGAACTTAAAATTTTTAACCAGCCAATACATTTATTTCAACCTAATATTCCTGAGATGAAAAAAACACGTTTTTCCTTTATTATTTCTTCCGATTCCATTTTTTTTCTCACTCAATATAGCGGGCATTCTGGAGTTGACCGGACTTTCATTCCAATTTTTTTGGATTTCTAAGCATTAGAAGTAATTATGTCTAGGCAGGACTGATATTCTCAATCTGTCCATTAGAAATGTTTATCTTAGAAAAGATAAACATATGTAATGGACAGAATGAAAATATCGGTGAAATTTCTATTTCACCGAGATATGGATATCAAGGATAAAAGGATCAAATCCTAAATTGAAGAATAAGATTCAATAGACAATCTCAGAAAGAAGAATTTATTGAAAATTTCAAATGAAAAACTATATACAGTAGAAAAAATTATACAAATATATACAGAAATATTATAAAGACAAATTTAAATTAATTTAACAATTGTTCATATAATTGGTCATAATTTATGGAAGCACTATTTGTTATTAACCAATCTGCCATTGATTCTATCGTTTCATCATTATAGCATTTTTTTGCACGATTTGGTAAGGTGTGGTAGAAATAATGTTTTCTGGGTAGAATAACATTTCCTTGTCTCAAAGACACATCATATTGGTTAAATTTGATTACCGGAAATCCATTTTTCATCTGGAATACCGGAAATTCAAGCATTTTTTTGAAAAGGTATGCCCTTTGCAAACATAAATCCAAATGTTCTTTAGCCAGTTCTTCGCCTTTTCTTCTTTCATCTTCATCCTCAGGGCAATTCACACACAAAATACCCAAATAATTGTCTAGTTGATTATTTTCCTTATTATCGTTCTTCTTGATATTAACAATTTCATTCAATTCTTCAACTGAAAGTTTTCTTATATTGCTAATAAGGTTTTTGAGATGTAATGTTCTTCTCATATTGTTCGAATAATTCTTCAGTTTTGCCAATCTTTTTTTCAATATCACCTTGTTATCCATTTTGTTATATTCCCACTTTTTTCAATTTAAAAAAAATATGAAACTATTTTCGTGGCAAATAATCAATGCACAGCCTACTTGATTGAAGTAACTTGAACGTGTGTAAGCACTCTCTACAGGTGGGACCATAGTGCGAGAAAGCATCGAGTAGAATCACAGGAATTCTTCTTCTTCCTCTGTAAGCCTTAACATAACTAAACTTACTGAAGTTATTGCTGAATTGAAATTTGTTTATATACCTTTTCACAAAGGGTCTTCAGAGAAAGTCCATTAAGTACCTATTTATCAATTCTAATGGGTGGTGATTAAAAATTTTTTTCTCAGAAGAATGATATGGATTTGAATCATTTTTAATGTTAGCTACAAAATTTCGAGGAAATTTTGAAATTATGATGTGCAACTTACTTTTAGATATTTTGATAAGTTTCATATACACAGCGACGAATTTACCAGCCTGCTGAATATGCTGAAGCCTTGTGCGGTAACTTTTGAAGGTCGACATATAACATATAACAGAATGAGATTATTAACTTTTTATTTTGACTTGAGAAATTAATAAAAAATATTTATACACACACAAAGTACGAATTTGGAGAAAAGATTTCGTAAGGAAATTTATTGTAATGCTTATAGAAATGTTACCTTCTGAAATGTTAGACGTCGTGACTAGTGCGCATAACCGTTATAAAATTTCGACTTTTAAATATCCTAATGACTTTTCTCAGGGTTCCAGAACTCAATTCGGGAAATTAGAAGAATTTCATCAAAAATGAAAAAGTGGAAATGAAACTATTAACTCTAATAACTAATTAAATCTAAAATTACTTATCTAAAAATTTTCCATCTTCAAACGAACTTAAAATTTTTAACCAGCCAATACATTTATTTCAACCTAATATTCCTGAGATGAAAAAACACGTTTTTCCTTTATTATTTCTTCCGATTCTATTTTTTTTCTCACTCAATATAGCGGGCATTCTGGAGTTGACCGGACTTTCATTCCAATTTTTTTGGATTTCTAAGCATTAGAAGTAATTATGTCTAGGCAGGACTGATATTCTCAATCTGTCCATTAGAAATGTTTATCTTAGAAAAGATAAACATATGTAATGGACAGAATGAAAATATCGGTGAAATTTCTATTTCACCGAGATATGGATATCAAGGATAAAAGGATCAAATCCTAAATTGAAGAATAAGATTCAATAGACAATCTCAGAAAGAAGAATTTATTGAAAATTTCAAATGAAAAACTATATACAGTAGAAAAAATTATACAAATATATACAGAAATATTATAAAGACAAATTTAAATTAATTTAACAATTGTTCATATAATTGGTCATAATTTATGGAAGCACTATTTGTTATTAACCAATCTGCCATTGATTCTATCGTTTCATCATTATAGCATTTTTTTGCACGATTTGGTAAGGTGTGGTAGAAATAATGTTTTCTGGGTAGAATAACATTTCCTTGTCTCAAAGACACATCATATTGGTTAAATTTGATTAACGGAAATCCATTTTTCATCTGGAATACCGGAAATTCAAGCATTTTTTTGAAAAGGTATGCCCTTTGCAAACATAAATCCAAATGTTCTTTAGCCAGTTCTTCGCCTTTTCTTCTTTCATCTTCATCCTCAGGGCAATTCACACACAAAATACCCAAATTATTGTCTAGTTGATTATTTTCCTTATTATCGTTCTTCTTGATATTAACAATTTCATTCAATTCTTCAACGGAAAGTTTTCTTATATTGCTAATAAGGTTTTTGAGATGTAATGTTCTTCTCATATTGTTCGAATAATTCTTCAGTTTTGCCAATCTTTTTTTCAATATCACCTTGTTATCCATTTTGTTATATTCCCACTTTTTTCAATTTAAAAAAAATATGAAACTATTTTCGTGGCAAATAATCAATGCACAGCCTACTTGATTGAAGTAACTTGAACGTGTGTAAGCACTCTCTACAGGTGGGACCATAGTGCGAGAAAGCATCGAGTAGAATTACAGGAATTCTTCTTCTTCCTCTGTAAGCCTTAACATAACTAAACTAACTGAAGTTATTGCTGAATTGAAATTTGTTTATATACCTTTTCACAAAGGGTCTTCAGAGAAAGTCCATTAAGTACCTATTTATCAATTCTAATGGGTGGTGATTAAAAATTTTTTTCTCAGATGAATGATATGGATTTGAATCATTTTTAATGTTAGCTACAAAATTTTGGAGGAAATTTTGAAATTATGATGTGCAACTTACTTTTAGATATTTTGATAAGTTTCATATACACAGCGACGAATTTACCAGCCCGCTGAATATGCTGAAGCCTTGTGCGGTAACTTTTGAAGGTCGACATATAACAGAATGAGATTATTAACTTTTTATTTTGACTTGAGAAATTAATAAAAAATATTTATACACACACAAAGTACGAATTTGGAGAAAAGATTTCGTAAGGAAATTTATTGTAATGCTTATAGAAATGTTACCTTCTGAAATGTTAGACGTCGTGACTAGTGCGCATAACCGTTATAAAATTTCGACTTTTTAATATCCTAATGACTTTTCTCAGGGTTCCAGAACTCAATTCGGGAAATTAGAAGAATTTCATCAAGAATGAAAAAGTGGAAATGAAACTATTAACTCTAATAACTAATTAAATCTAAAATTACTTATCTAAAAATTTTCCATCATCAAACGAACTTAAAATTTTTAACCAGCCAATACATTTATTTCAACCTAATATTCCTGAGATGAAAAAAACACGTTTTTCCTTTATTATTTCTTCCGATTCCATTTTTTTTCTCACTCAATATAGCGGGCATTCTGGAGTTGACCGGACTTTCATTCCAATTTTTTTGGATTTCTAAGCATTAGAAGTAATTATGTCTAGGCAGGACTGATATTCTCAATCTGTCCATTAGAAATGTTTATCTTAAAAAAGATAAACATATGTAATGGACAGAATGAAAATATCGGTGAAATTTCGATTTCACCGAGATATGGATATCAAGGATAAAAGGATCAAATCCTAAATTGAAGAATAAGATTCAATAGACAATCTCAGAAAGAAGAATTTATTGAAAATTTCAAATGAAAAACTATATACAGTAGAAAAAATTATACAAATATATACAGAAATATTATAAAGACAAATTTAAATTAATTTAACAATTGTTCATATAATTGGTCATAATTTATGGAAGCACTATTTGTTATTAACCAATCTGCCATTGATTCTATCGTTTCATCATTATAGCATTTTTTTGCACGATTTGGTAAGGTGTGGTAGAAATAATGTTTTCTGGGTAGAATAACATTTCCTTGTCTCAAAGACACATCATATTGGTTAAATTTGATTACCGGAAATCCATTTTTCATCTGGAATACCGGAAATTCAAGCATTTTTTTGAAAAGGTTTGCCCTTTGCAAACATAAATCCAAATGTTCTTTAGCCAGTTCTTCGCCTTTTCTTCTTTCATCTTCATCCTCAGGGCAATTCACACACAAAATACCCAAATAATTGTCTAGTTGATTATTTTCCTTATTATCGTTCTTCTTGATATTAACAATTTCATTCAATTCTTCAACTGAAAGTTTTCTTATATTGCTAATAAGGTTTTTGAGATGTAATGTTCTTCTCATATTGTTCGAATAATTCTTCAGTTTTGCCAATCTTTTTTTCAATATCACCTTGTTATCCATTTTGTTATATTCCCACTTTTTTCAATTTAAAAAAAATATGAAACTATTTTCGTGGCAAATAATCAATGCACAGCCTACTTGATTGAAGTAACTTGAACGTGTGTAAGCACTCTCTACAGGTGGGACCATAGTGCGAGAAAGCATCGAGTAGAATCACAGGAATTCTTCTTCTTCCTCTGTAAGCCTTAACATAACTAAACTAACTGAAGTTATTGCTGAATTGAAATTTGTTTATATACCTTTTCACAAAGGGTCTTCAGAGAAAGTCCATTAAGTACCTATTTATCAATTCTAATGGGTGGTGATTAAAAATTTTTTTCTCAGAAGAATGATATGGATTTGAATCATTTTTAATGTTAGCTACAAAATTTCGAGGAAATTTTGAAATTATGATGTGCAACTTACTTTTAGATATTTTGATAAGTTTCATATACACAGCGACGAATTTACCAGCCTGCTGAATATGCTGAAGCCTTGTGCGGTAACTTTTGAAGGTCGACATATAACATATAACATATAACAGAATGAGATTATTAACTTTTTATTTTGACTTGAGAAATTAATAAAAAATATTTATACACACACAAAGTACGAATTTGGAGAAAAGATTTCGTAAGTAAATTTATTGTAATGCTTATAAATAAATAATAAATAATAAATAATAACTTTATTTACCCAACAGGAAATTTCCCAGTAACAAATTACATCAACTTAAAGAAAATACATGTGAATTCCCTAAAAAACTAAACGAAATGGCAAGTACTCCAAAAAATGATAGTTATAAAGAAGTAAAAAAAAAAAAACTTTAAATAAACAATTACAATAGACTTATATTGACTTTGTTAGCACAATCACAAAGCCTATACACAGGTGCCCGCTGGAGTATGTTGGTCCGAGGCGTGGGCAGACCAAATGTTGGAGAACTCCTGGCTGCCATCCTCGGGACGTGAATGTTCACCCGAGAGAGCAGAAATGGGCAGTCAATCCTTCCACCTAAGAGTTTCTGGGCGAATCTCGCGCACTGCTGAACCTGCCGCTCAAATAAAGTTGAAAGCTTCAGCTCCTCCATTATGCCGGAAAGATCAACACCACGCTCTGGATATATGCCTGTCTTCCTATAAACGACGTATTTCAGGAACTTCCTCTGAACTCGCTCAATGGGAGTAAGATGCGTTGCATAAATTGGGAACCAAATCATGTTAGCATACTCCAACCTACTGAGAACAAGGGAAAAGTAGACATTTCTGAGAGCAGATAGATCGTCTAGCTCACGGAAGCTCCTGAACAGAAAACCCAAAGACCTACAGGCAGATGAACACAGATCCTCAACATGTGGAACAAAACTCAGCTCACTGTCAAACCAAACTCCCAGGTCACGAAAGTGATCTCCAGCCGCAATTAAATCACCACCAATGTGATAATCGAAAGCTAGTGGCTGCGTCTTCCTGGTAAAAGTAACTTTAAAACACTTCTTCAAATTTAAAATAAGTCCATTCCGCAAGCACCAACTTTGAACCAACTCTAAACTCGACTGAAGAAGTAATTGGTCATTAATTCCATGTATTCTCATGAACAGCTTCAGATCATCAGCATAGGCTAGAGCCTCACAATTGAGAGAGCATAAAAGGTCATCAATAAATATTATAAACAGCAATGGTCCGAGGTTAGATCCCTGAGGAACGCCAAACTTGAGCTCATACTCAAAAGATCTGAATCCATTGTAGAAAACATAATTAGTTCTACCCTTCAAATAGGAACGAAGCAACCTCACAAAGTCAGGCGCAAAACCAAGTGATGCTAGCTTGTTCAAAAGCAAATTATGGTCAACGGTGTCAAAGGCGCGTGAGAAATCTGTATAGATCACATCAACCTGACCTCCATCATCAAGGGACTCTGCTATGACCTGCGAAATTGTGGCTAGGTTAGTTACTGTCGACCTTCCCCGGACAAAACCATGCTGTGCTGATGATAAACGCTGCTTAATATGGTGGTAAATGCTTGAATACAGGACCTCCTCATATACCTTAGCAAAGTTCGACAAAATGGAAATAGGTCTATAATTCTCCACAGAAGACGAATCACCCTTCTTGAACACCGGAACTACCCTAGCCCTCTTCCGTCTCATAGGAAAAGTAAAAGAACTAAGGCTAATGGAGATTATACGGTGGAGAGGTCCGGCCAGAGCAGAGCTACATTCCCTCAAGAACACAGCTGGAAGCTGATCGTCACCAGATGTTAATCGGTCAGGATATTTTTCCATAATGGACTTTATCTCATCATCTGTCACTGATGGAACAAAGACTGGTGGAAAGTTCGTCGAATATTCAGAATCTTGAACACTGGCAGCAGTCAGGTTATTCACGTTAGAAAAATGAGCTCCAAATAAATCAACAATTTCTCTGGGATCGTCATAAAGACGTTCATTAGAATGAAAGACTCCAGGAATTCTTGTGGAACCCCTTCTCTGATCCAGATATTTCCAGAATGAAGAGGGGTTTGATCTTATTTGGCTCTGCACCTCGGACAGATATCTGCTGTACTCCAAATTAATTTCAGACTTGACCAGTGCTCTCAATCGCTTAAATTCAAAAAAATATCTTCTTTCACCACCATTACGCCACTTCACTCTGTAATAGTTCTTCAAGCGGATATCACGTTTTAATTTTCTCGTGAACCAGACAGGGAAGTCAGGATCTGCCGAATAGTTAGTCCTTCTAGGAACAAGGTCATCCAGAATCTCGAAAAGTTTGCCGTAAAAGAAATCCAAAGCTTCATCGACACTCTTGAACTCTGCTATAATATCCCAATTAACGGAATTGATTGCCGTAGACAAAGAAGAGTAATCAGCCCTCTTAAAGTTATAAAATGTATTATACTTCTTCGGAAAATTCACCCGACGCTTGGGAGATTCCAGAGATAAAACCATACTCAAAGCAGGATGGTATAGGTCCTCAGGAACAAAAGGAGAGTCGCAATGAATGACTGACACCTCAAAATTATTACTCGCCAGAACTAAGTCCAGCAGCCTGAGATCCCCGTTAAGAACGGAGTTGAACTGACGCAGACCCAGGAGATCACAGAAGTTCTGCAAAAGAATTGATTTAGGACCACGACTAGAACAAACAAAATCAGGACAATTGAAGTCACCAACAAGGAACACAGTCTCTCCAGAAAAATTCAACTCCAATGCAGTAGTAAAAGTCTCAAGCTGAAAAACAGTAATATCAGGCGGAATATAAACCACACACACAATAAAAGTAAAGGGCTCAGTAAAACGGCACAAAACCACATCCACCAAGGGGACACGATCGGTCAAAAATGCTCCATCAATAAGGCTGAAAGATGTACTGTTAGAAGCCGCAACCAGAACTCCACCGCCACGAGACCTATTAACCCTACCAAACTGTCTATCACATCTAATCACTTTATATCCTGGAGGAAACAATTCACCATCAAAAACCGAATCACCAAGCCATGTCTCAGTTATACAAACTATATCATACGTATATTCACATGCTGATCTGAAAAATGGCAATAATTTAGTATTGAGGCCTCTACAATTCTGATAAAAAATAGTGACCTCTAATAGTTCATGGGACAGATCAGCAGAAACAATCCGGTTGGGCAAGTTTAGTTTTCCGAACGCGACTCCACCACAGATGGAATCCCGGATATATACTTTATTCGGAGATTTGACTCTCCCGCTGCCAAACGTTGATCCAACTCAGATCTAACAGATCTGTAAAATGCTACCTGTTGTGGAGTTCTATCGGGAGCAACGTATATTTTCTCGAACTTGGACTTCAACTTTTTGAACCTCCGCAAAATGACAGACACTGGATCAGGTGAAGAAAAACTAACCTTTATAGGACGAGAACGCGCTTCCTTGGTAGAATCAAACTTTCCTATTCTGAAAAACTTAAAATTTTGCTCAGAAACAACACATTCATTAAGAATTGATTGAACCATATCAGAATCAATCTGCAACTGGTCTTGCCTGTTAGCACCTCTCTCAATACTCCCATGTATGATTAAGTTATGGGAGCGCTTAGTTCTTTCAAACACCTCATTAATAATTTCTTCACTGGACTGAGGGGAGGGCCCAGACGTCACCTGTGTCACTCCAACATCAACGGATTCTGATCGCTTCAGCTCACGTATCTCATCTCTCATCTCGCTTATTAATTGCAAAATTTTAGGAATCTGGTGAAGACCCTGCTCGCACTCAAGACAGAGGTATTTCACACGTCTCTTAACATTTGAGCGTAGGTTGAAACACTTTAGTTCCGCAGCAGTAAGCTCCGAACAGGAGGCATGAATAGGTCTGTTGCAACCATCACATCTCAACATGTTATCTGTGCCATCCTTAATAGCTAAGCTACATTTCATGCAAGACACAGTAGCCATCAAGAAATCACAAAAATAAACAATTAAAAATAAATAAATAAATGAATGTACTGGTGAATAAGGAATATGACAGGGACACTCTTCACAACGGCCGGGCCGATAGCCGATGACTTAAAAACACACACGAGGGCCGCAGAGTAACAGTTAGAATGAAGGATAGGTAACACCAGTACACCAGGAAATAATTGAAATAATTGGAATATCAGACAAACAGTAAAATCCAATAATGAAAGCCCCACGTACATATGACAATTTCAACTGATAGCGATACGAACACAGGCTCACGTGTGGCTGATCGGGATGTAAACAAATCGAACAGATAATCCGTTCGATTGAAACAAATGAAAAACGTAGCCCGGATAAACAGAATCAAATAATGAATACAATTCAAATGTAACATTCAAGTACTTGCCAATATCCTCACAAGAAAGGAACCGAATGAAAATACACTTTTCCCAAGAAAAACTACTATCACTTCAGAACAATCGGCAACACATCCGCACGGGAAATCTCAACTTAAAGAAAAAAGAAGCTTATAGAAATGTTACCTTCTGAAATGTTAGACGTCGTGACTAGTGCGCATAACCGTTATAAAATTTCGACTTTTAAATATCCTAATGACTTTTCTCAGGGTTCCAGAACTCAATTCGGGAAATTAGAAGAATTTCATCAAAAATGAAAAAGTGGAAATGAAACTATTAACTCTAATACCTAATTAAATCTAAAATTACTTATCTAAAAATTTTCCATCTTCAAACGAACTTAAAATTTTTAACCAGCCAATACATTTATTTCAACCTAATATTCCTGAGATGAAAAAACACGTTTTTCCTTTATTATTTCTTCCGATTCCATTTTTTTTCTCACTCAATATAGCGGGCATTCTGGAGTTGACCGGACTTTCATTCCAATTTTTTTGGATTTCTAAGCATTAGAAGTAATTATGTCTAGGCAGGACTGATATTCTCAATCTGTCCATTAGAAATGTTTATCTTAGAAAAGATAAACATATGTAATGGACAGAATGAAAATATCGGTGAAATTTCTATTTCACCGAGATATGGATATCAAGGATAAAAGGATCAAATCCTAAATTGAAGAATAAGATTCAATAGACAATCTCAGAAAGAAGAATTTATTGAAAATTTCAAATGAAAAACTATATACAGTAGAAAAAATTATACAAATATATACAGAAATATTATAAAGACAAATTTAAATTAATTTAACAATTGTTCATATAATTGGTCATAATTTATGGAAGCACTATTTGTTATTAACCAATCTGCCATTGATTCTATCGTTTCATCATTATAGCATTTTTTTGCACGATTTGGTAAGGTGTGGTAGAAATAATGTTTTCTGGGTAGAATAACATTTCCTTGTCTCAAAGACACATCATATTGGTTAAATTTGATTATCGGAAATCCATTTTTCATCTGGAATACCGGAAATTCAAGCATTTTTTTGAAAAGGTATGCCCTTTGCAAACATAAATCCAAATGTTCTTTAGCCAGTTCTTCGCCTTTTCTTCTTTCATCTTCATCCTCAGGGCAATTCACACACAAAATACCCAAATTATTGTCTAGTTGATTATTTTCCTTATTATCGTTCTTCTTGATATTAACAATTTCATTCAATTCTTCAACGGAAAGTTTTCTTATATTGCTAATAAGGTTTTTGAGATGTAATGTTCTTCTCATATTGTTCGAATAATTCTTCAGTTTTGCCAATCTTTTTTTCAATATCACCTTGTTATCCATTTTGTTATATTCCCACTTTTTTCAATTTAAAAAAAATATGAAACTATTTTCGTGGCAAATAATCAATGCTTAGCCTACTTGATTGAAGTAACTTGAACGTGTGTAAGCACTCTCTACAGGTGGGACCATAGTGCGAGAAAGCATCGAGTAGAATTACAGGAATTCTTCTTCTTCCTCTGTAAGCCTTAACATAACTAAACTAACTGAAGTTATTGCTGAATTGAAATTTGTTTATATACCTTTTCACAAAGGGTCTTCAGAGAAAGTCCATTAAGTACCTATTTATCAATTCTAATGGGTGGTGATTAAAAATTTTTTTCTCAGATGAATGATATGGATTTGAATCATTTTTAATGTTAGCTACAAAATTTTGGAGGAAATTTTGAAATTATGATGTGCAACTTACTTTTAGATATTTTGATAAGTTTCATATACACAGCGACGAATTTACCAGCCCGCTGAATATGCTGAAGCCTTGTGCGGTAACTTTTGAAGGTCGACATATAACATATAACAGAATGAGATTATTAACTTTTTATTTTGACTTGAGAAATTAATAAAAAATATTTATACACACACAAAGTACGAATTTGGAGAAAAGATTTCGTAAGGAAATTTATTGTAATGCTTATAGAAATGTTACCTTCTGAAATGTTAGACGTCGTGACTAGTGCGCATAACCGTTATAAAATTTCGACTTTTTAATATCCTAATGACTTTTCTCAGGGTTCCAGAACTCAATTCGGGAAATTAGAAGAATTTCATCAAAAATGAAAAAGTGGAAAGGAAACTATTAACTCTAATAACTAATTAAATCTAAAATTACTTATCTAAAAATTTTCCATCATCAAACGAACTTAAAATTTTTAACCAGCCAATACATTTATTTCAACCTAATATTCCTGAGATGAAAAAAACACGTTTTTCCTTTATTATTTTTTCCGATTCCATTTTTTTTCTCACTCAATATAGCGGGCATTCTGGAGTTGACCGGACTTTCATTCCAATTATTTTGGATTTCTAAGCATTAGAAGTAATTATGTCTAGGCAGGACTGATATTCTCAATCTGTCCATTAGAAATGTTTATCTTAGAAAAGATAAACATATGTAATGGACAGAATGAAAATATCGGTGAAATTTCGATTTCACCGAGATATGGATATCAAGGATAAAAGGATCAAATCCTAAATTGAAGAATAAGATTCAATAGACAATCTCAGAAAGAAGAATTTATTGAAAATTTCAAATGAAAAACTATATACAGTAGAAAAAATTATACAAATATATACAGAAATATTATAAAGACAAATTTAAATTAATTTAACAATTGTTCATATAATTGGTCATAATTTATGGAAGCACTATTTGTTATTAACCAATCTGCCATTGATTCTATCGTTTCATCATTATAGCATTTTTTTGCACGATTTGGTAAGGTGTGGTAGAAATAATGTTTTCTGGGTAGAATAACATTTCCTTGTCTCAAAGACACATCATATTGGTTAAATTTGATTACCGGAAATCCATTTTTCATCTGGAATACCGGAAATCAAGCATTTTTTTGAAAAGGTATGCCCTTTGCAAACATAAATCCAAATGTTCTTTAGCCAGTTCTTCGCCTTTTCTTCTTTCATCTTCATCCTCAGGGCAATTCACACACAAAATACCCAAATTATTGTCTAGTTGATTATTTTCCTTATTATCGTTCTTCTTGATATTAACAATTTCATTCAATTCTTCAACGGAAAGTTTTCTTATATTGCTAATAAGGTTTTTGAGATGTAATGTTCTTCTCATATTGTTCGAATAATTCTTCAGTTTTGCCAATCTTTTTTTCAATATCACCTTGTTATCCATTTTGTTATATTCCCACTTTTTTCAATTTAAAAAAAATATGAAACTATTTTCGTGGCAAATAATCAATGCACAGCCTACTTGATTGAAGTAACTTGAACGTGTGTAAGCACTCTCTACAGGTGGGACCATAGTGCGAGGAAGCATCGAGTAGAATTACAGGAATTCTTCTTCTTCCTCTGTAAGCCTTAACATAACTAAACTAACTGAAGTTATTGCTGAATTGAAATTTGTTTATATACCTTTTCACAAAGGGTCTTCAGAGAAAGTCCATTAAGTACCTATTTATCAATTCTAATGGGTGGTGATTAAAAATTTTTTTCTCAGATGAATGATATGGATTTGAATCATTTTTAATGTTAGCTACAAAATTTCGAGGAAATTTTGAAATTATGATGTGCAACTTACTTTTAGATATTTTGATAAGTTTCATATACACAGCGACGAATTTACCAGCCCGCTGAATATGCTGAAGCCTTGTGCGGTAACTTTTGAAGGTCGACATATAACATATAACAGAATGAGATTATTAACTTTTTATTTTGACTTGAGAAATTAATAAAAAATATTTATACACACACAAAGTACGAATTTGGAGAAAAGATTTCGTAAGGAAATTTATTGTAATGCTTATAGAAATGTTACCTTCTGAAATGTTAGACGTCGTGACTAGTGCGCATAACCGTTATAAAATATCGACTTTTTAATATCCTAATGACTTTTCTCAGGGTTCCAGAACTCAATTCGGGAAATTAGAAGAATTTCATCAAAAATGAAAAAGTGGAGATGAAACTATTAACTCTAATAACTAATTAAATCTAAAATTACTTATCTAAAAATTTTCCATCTTCAAACGAACTTAAAATTTTTAACCAGCCAATACATTTATTTCAACCTAATATTCCTGAGATGAAAAAAACACGTTTTTCCTTTATTATTTCTTCCGATTCCATTTTTTTTCTCACTCAATATAGCGGGCATTCTGGAGTTGACCGGACTTTCATTCCAATTTTTTTGGATTTCTAAGCATTAGAAGTAATTATGTCTAGGCAGGACTGATATTCTCAATCTGTCCATTAGAAATGTTTATCTTAGAAAAGATAAACATATGTAATGGACAGAATGAAAATATCGGTGAAATTTCGATTTCACCGAGATATGGATATCAAGGATAAAAGGATCAAATCCTAAATTGAAGAATAAGATTCAATAGACAATCTCAGAAAGAAGAATTTATTGAAAATTTCAAATGAAAAACTATATACAGTAGAAAAAATTATACAAATATATACAGAAATATTATAAAGACAAATTTAAATTAATTTAACAATTGTTCATATAATTGGTCATAATTTATGGAAGCACTATTTGTTATTAACCAATCTGCCATTGATTCTATCGTTTCATCATTATAGCATTTTTTTGCACGATTTGGTAAGGTGTGGTAGAAATAATGTTTTCTGGGTAGAATAACATTTCCTTGTCTCAAAGACACATCATATTGGTTAAATTTGATTACCGGAAATCCATTTTTCATCTGGAATACCGGAAATTCAAGCATTTTTTTGAAAAGGTATGCCCTTTGCAAACATAAATCCAAATGTTCTTTAGCCAGTTCTTCGCCTTTTCTTCTTTCATCTTCATCCTCAGGGCAATTCATACACAAAATACCCAAATTATTGTCTAGTTGATTATTTTCCTTATTATCGTTCTTCTTGATATTAACAATTTCATTCAATTCTTCAACGGAAAGTTTTCTTATATTGCTAATAAGGTTTTTGAGATGTAATGTTCTTCTCATATTGTTCGAATAATTCTTCAGTTTTGCCAATCTTTTTTTCAATATCACCTTGTTATCCATTTTGTTATATTCCCACTTTTTTCAATTTAAAAAAAATATGAAACTATTTTCGTGGCAAATAATCAATGCACAGCCTACTTGATTGAAGTAACTTGAACGTGTGTAAGCACTCTCTACAGGTGGGACCATAGTGCGAGAAAGCATCGAGTAGAATTACAGGAATTCTTCTTCTTCCTCTGTAAGCCTTAACATAACTAAACTAACTGAAGTTATTGCTGAATTGAAATTTGTTTATATACCTTTTCACAAAGGGTCTTCAGAGAAAGTCCATTAAATACCTATTTATCAATTCTAATGGGTGGTGATTAAAAATTTTTTTCTCAGATGAATGATATCGATTTGAATCATTTTTAATGTTAGCTACAAAATTTCGAGGAAATTTTGAAATTATGATGTGCAACTTACTTTTAGATATTTTGATAAGTTTCATATACACAGCGACGAATTTACCAGCCTGCTGAATATGCTGAAGCCTTGTGCGGTAACTTTTGAAGGTCGACATATAACATATAACATATAACAGAATGAGATTATTAACTTTTTATTTTGACTTGAGAAATTAATAAAAAATATTTATACACACACAAAGTACGAATTTGGAGAAAAGATTTCGTAAGGAAATTTATTGTAATGCTTATAGAAATGTTACCTTCTGAAATGTTAGACGTCGTGACTAGTGCGCATAACCGTTATAAAATTTCGACTTTTTAATATCCTAATGACTTTTCTCAGGGTTCCAGAACTCAATTCGGGAAATTAGAAGAAGAATTTCATCAAAAATGAAAAAGTGGAAATGAAACTATTAACTCTAATACCTAATTAAATCTAAAATTACTTATCTAAAAATTTTCCATCTTCAAACGAACTTAAAATTTTTAACCAGCCAATACATTTATTTCAACCTAATATTCCTGAGATGAAAAAACGTGTTTTTCCTTTATTATTTCTTCCGATTCCATTTTTTTTCTCACTCAATATAGCGGGCATTCTGGAGTTGACCGGACTTTCATTCCAATTTTTTTGGATTTCTAAGCATTAGAAGTAATTATGTCTAGGCAGGACTGATATTCTCAATCTGTCCATTAGAAATGTTTATCTTAGAAAAGATAAACATATGTAATGGACAGAATGAAAATATCGGTGAAATTTCTATTTCACCGAGATATGGATATCAAGGATAAAAGGATCAAATCCTAAATTGAAGAATAAGATTCAATAGACAATCTCAGAAAGAAGAATTTATTGAAAATTTCAAATGAAAAACTATATACAGTAGAAAAAATTATACAAATATATACAGAAATATTATAAAGACAAATTTAAATTAATTTAACAATAGTTCATATAATTGGTCATAATTTATGGAAGCACTATTTGTTATTAACCAATCTGCCATTGATTCTATCGTTTCATCATTATAGCATTTTTTTGCACGATTTGGTAAGGTGTGGTAGAAATAATGTTTTCTGAGTAGAATAACATTTCCTTGTCTCAAAGACACATCATATTGGTTAAATTTGATTACCGGAAATCCATTTTTCATCTGGAATACCGGAAATTCAAGCATTTTTTTGAAAAGGTATGCCCTTTGCAAACATAAATCCAAATGTTCTTTAGCCAGTTCTTCGCCTTTTCTTCTTTCATCTTCATCCTCAGGGCAATTCACACACAAAATACCCAAATTATTGTCTAGTTGATTATTTTCCTTATTATCGTTCTTCTTGATATTAACAATTTCATTCAATTCTTCAACGGAAAGTTTTCTTATATTGCTAATAAGGTTTTTGAGATGTAATGTTCTTCTCATATTGTTCGAATAATTCTTCAGTTTTGCCAATCTTTTTTTCAATATCACCTTGTTATCCATTTTGTTATATTCCCACTTTTTTCAATTTAAAAAAAATATGAAACTATTTTCGTGACAAATAATCAATGCACAGCCTACTTGATTGAAGTAACTTGAACGTGTGTAAGCACTCTCTACAGGTGGGACCATAGTGCGAGAAAGCATCGAGTAGAATTACAGGAATTCTTCTTCTTCCTCTGTAAGCCTTAACATAACTAAACTAACTGAAGTTATTGCTGAATTGAAATTTGTTTATATACCTTTTCACAAAGGGTCTTCAGAGAAAGTCCATTAAGTACCTATTTATCAATTCTAATGGGTGGTGATTAAAAATTTTTTTCTCAGATGAATGATATGGATTTGAATCATTTTTAATGTTAGCTACAAAATTTCGAGGAAATTTTGAAATTATGATGTGCAACTTACTTTTAGATATTTTGATAAGTTTCATATACACAGCGACGAATTTACCAGCCCGCTGAATATGCTGAAGCCTTGTGCGGTAACTTTTGAAGGTCGACATATAACATATAACAGAATGAGATTATTAACTTTTTATTTTGACTTGAGAAATTAATAAAAAATATTTATACACACACAAAGTACGAATTTGGAGAAAAGATTTCGTAAGGAAATTTATTGTAATGCTTATAGAAATGTTACCTTCTGAAATGTTAGACGTCGTGACTAGTGCGCATAACCGTTATAAAATTTCGACTTTTTAATATCCTAATGACTTTTCTCAGGGTTCCAGAACTCAATTCGGGAAATTAGAAGAATTTCATCAAAAATGAAAAAGTGGAAATGAAACTATTAACTCTAATAACTAATTAAATCTAAAATTACTTATCTAAAAATTTTCCATCTTCAAACGAACTTAAAATTTTTAACCAGCCAATACATTTATTTCAACCTAATATTCCTGAGATGAAAAAAACACGTTTTTCCTTTATTATTTCTTCCGATTCCATTTTTTTTCTCACTCAATATAGCGGGCATTCTGGAGTTGACCGGACTTTCATTCCAATTTTTTTGGATTTCTAAGCATTAGAAGTAATTATGTCTAGGCAGGATTGATATTCTCAATCTGTCCATTAGAAATGTTTATCTCAGAAAAGATAAACATATGTAATGGACAGAATGAAAATATCGGTGAAATTTCTATTTCACCGAGATATGGATATCAAGGATAAAAGGATCAAATCCTAAATTGAAGAATAAGATTCAATAGACAATCTCAGAAAGAAGAATTTATTGAAAATTTCAAATGAAAAACTATATAAAGTAGAAAAAATTATACAAATACATACAGAAATATTATAAAGACAAATTTAAATTAATTTAACAATTGTTCATATAATTGGTCATAATTTATGGAAGCACTATTTGTTATTAACCAATCTGCCATTGATTCTATCGTTTCATCATTATAGCATTTTTTTGCACGATTTGGTAAGGTGTGGTAGAAATAATGTTTTCTGGGTAGAATAACATTTCCTTGTCTCAAAGACACATCATATTGGTTAAATTTGATTACCGGAAATCCATTTTTCATCTGGAATACCGGAAATTCAAGCATTTTTTTGAAAAGGTATGCCCTTTGCAAACATAAATCCAAATGTTCTTTAGCCAGTTCTTCGCCTTTTCTTCTTTCATCTTCATCCTCAGGGCAATTCACACACAAAATACCCAAATTATTGTCTAGTTGATTATTTTCCTTATTATCGTTCTTCTTGATATTAACAATTTCATTCAATTCTTCAACTGAAAGTTTTCTTATATTGCTAATAAGGTTTTTGAGATGTAATGTTCTTCTCATATTGTTCGAATAATTCTTCAGTTTTGCCAATCTTTTTTTCAATATCACCTTGTTATCCATTTTGTTACATTCCCACTTTTTTCAATTTAAAAACAATATGAAACTATTTTCGTGGCAAATAATCAATGCACAGCCTACTTGATTGAAGTAACTTGAACGTGTGTTAGCACTCTCTACAGGTGGGACCATAGTGCGAGAAAGCATCGAGTAGAATCACAGGAATTCTTCTTCTTCCTCTGTAAGCCTCAACATAACTAAACTAACTGAAGTTATTGCTGAATTGAAATTTGTTTATATACCTTTTCATAAAGGGTCTTCAGAGAAAGTCCATTAAGTACCTATTTATCAATTCTAATGGGTGGTGATTAAAAATTTTTTTCTCAGAAGAATGATATGGATTTGAATCATTTTTAATGTTAGCTACAAAATTTCGAGGAAATTTTGAAATAATGATGTGCAACTCACTTTTAGATATTTTGATAAGTTTCATATACACAGCGACGAATTTACCAGCCTGTGAATATGCTGAAGCCTTGTGCGGTAACTTTTGAAGGTCGACATATAACATATAACAGAATGAGATTATTAACTTTTTATTTCGACTTGAGAAATTAATAAAAAATATTTATACACACACAAAGTACGAATTTGGAGAAAAGATTTCGTAAGGAAATTTATTGTAATGCTTATAGAAATGTTACCTTCTGAAATGTTAGACGTCGTGACTAGTGCGCATAACCGTTATAAAATTTCGACTTTTTAATATCCTAATGACTTTTCTCAGGGTTCCAGAACTCAATTCGGGAAATTAGAAGAATTTCATCCAAAATGAAAAAGTGGAAATGAAACTATTAACTCTAATACCTAATTAAATCTAAAATTACTTATCTAAAAATTTTCCATCTTCAAACGAACTTAAAATTTTTAACCAGCCAATACATTTATTTCAACCTAATATTCCTGAGATGAAAAAAACACGTTTTTCCTTTATTATTTCTTCCGATTCCATTTTTTTTCTCACTCAATATAGCGGGCATTCTGGAGTTGATGGGACTTTCATTCCTTTTTTTTTGGATTTCTAAGCATTAGAAGTAATTATGTCTAGGCAGGACTGATATTCTCAATCTGTCCATTAGAAATGTTTATCTTAGAAAAGATAAACATATGTAATGGACAGAATGAAAATATCGGTGAAATTTCTATTTCACCGAGATATGGATATCAAGGATAAAAGGATCAAATCCTAAATTGAAGAATAAGATTCAATAGACAATTTCAGAAAGAAGAATTTATTGAAAATTTCAAATGAAAAACTATATACAGTAGAAAAAAATTATACAAATATATACAGAAATATTATAAAGACAAATTTAAATTAATTTAACAATTGTTCATATAATTGGTCATAATTTATGGAAGCACTATTTGTTATTAACCAATCTGCCATTGATTCTATCGTTTCATCATTATAGCATTTTTTTGCACGATTTGCTAAGGTGTGGTAGAAATAATGTTTTCTGGGTAGAATAACATTTCCTTGTCTCAAAGACACATCATATTGGTTAAATTTGATTACCGGAAATCCATTTTTCATCTGGAATACCGGAAATTCAAGCATTTTCTTGAAAAGGTATGCCCTTTGCAAACATAAATCCAAATGTTCTTTAGCCAGTTCTTCGCCTTTTCTTCTTTCATCTTCATCCTTAGGGCAATTCACACACAAAATACCCAAATTATTGTCTAGTTGATTATTTTCCTTATTATCGTTCTTCTTGATATTAACAATTTCATTCAATTCTTCAACTGAAAGTTTTCTTATATTGCTAATAAGGTTTTTGAGATGTAATGTTCTTCTCATATTGTTCGAATAATTCTTCAGTTTTGCCAATCTTTTTTTCAATATCACCTTGTTATCCATTTTGTTATATTCCCACTTTTTTCAATTTAAAAAAAATATGAAACTATTTTCGTTGCAAATAATCAATGCACAGCCTACTTGATTGAAGTAACTTGAACGTGTGTAAGCACTCTCTACAGGTGGGACCATAGTGCGAGAAAGCATCGAGTAGAATCACAGGAATTCTTGTTCTTCCTCTGTAAGCCTTAACATAACTAAACTAACTGAAGTTATTGCTGAATTGAAATTTGTTTATATACCTTTTCACAAAGGGTCTTCAGAGAAAGTCCATTGAGTACCTATTTATCAATTCTAATGGGTGGTGATTAAAAATTTTTTTCTCAGAAGAATGATATGGATTTGAATCATTTTTAATGTTAGCTACAAAATTTCGAGGAAATTTTGAAATTATGATGTGCAACTTACTTTTAGATATTTTGATAAGTTTCATATACACAGCGACGAATTTACCAGCCTGCTGAATATGCTGAAGCCTTGTGCGGTAACTTTTGAAGGTCGACATATAACATATAACAGAATGAGATTATTAACTTTTTATTTTGACTTGAGAAATTAATAAAAAATATTTATACACACACAAAGTACGAATTTGGAGAAAAGATTTCGTAAGGAAATTTATTGTAATGCTTATAGAAATGTTACCTTCTGAAATGTTAGACGTCGTGACTAGTGCGCATAATCGTTATAAAATTTCGACTTTTTAATATCCTAATGACTTTTCTTAGGGTTCCAGAACTCAATTCGGGAAATTAGAAGAATTTCATCAAAAATGAAAAAGTGGAAATGAAACTATTAACTCTTATACCAAATTAAATCTAAAATTACTTATCTAGAAATTTTCCATCTTCAAACGAACTTAAAATTTTTAACCAGCCAATACATTTATTTCAACCTAATATTCCTGAGATGAAAAAACACGTTTTTCCTTTATTATTTCTTCCGATTCCATTTTTTTCTCACTCAATATAGCGGGCATTCTGGAGTTGACCGGACTTTCATTCCAATTTTTTTGGATTTCTAAGCATTAGAAGTAATTATGTCTAGGCAGGACTGATATTCTCAATCTGTCCATTAGAAATGTTTATCTTAGAAAAGATAAACATATGTAATGGACAGAATGAAAATATCGGTGAAATTTCTATTTCACCGAGATATGGATATCAAGGATAAAAGGATCAAATCCTAAATTGAAGAATAAGATTCAATAGACAATTTCAGAAAGAAGAATTTATTGAAAATTTCAAATGAAAAACTATATACAGTAGAAAAAATTATACAAATATATACAGAAATATTATAAAGACAAACTTAAATCAATTTAACAATTGTTCATATAATTTATGGAAGCACTATTTGTTATTAACCAATCTGCCATTGATTCTATCGTTTCATCATTATAGCATTTTTTTGCACGATTTGGTAAGGTGTGGTAGAAATAATGTTTTCTGGGTAGAATAACATTTCCTTGTCTCAAAGACACATCATATTGGTTAAATTTGATTACCGGAAATCCATTTTTCATCTGGAATACCGGAAATTCAAGCATTTTTTTGAAAAGGTATGCCCTTTGCAAACATAAATCCAAATGTTCTTTAGCCAGTTCTTCGCCTTTTCTTCTTTCATCTTCATCCTCAGGGCAATTCACACACAAAATACCCAAATTATTGTCTAGTTGATTATTTTCCTTATTATCGTTCTTCTTGATATTAACAATTTCATTCAATTCTTCAACTGAAAGTTTTCTTATATTGCTAATAAGGTTTTTGAGATGTAATGTTCTTCTCATATTGTTCGAATAATTCTTCAGTTTTGCCAATCTTTTTTTCAATATCACCTTGTTATCCATTTTGTTATATTCCCACTTTTTTCAATTTAAAAAAAATATGAAACTATTTTCGTGGCAAATAATCAATGCACAGCCTACTTGATTGAAGTAACTTGAACGTGTGTAAGCACTCTCTACAGGTGGGACCATAGTGCGAGAAAGCATCGAGTAGAATCACAGGAATTCTTGTTCTTCCTCTGTAAGCCTTAACATAACTAAACTAACTGAAGTTATTGCTGAATTGAAATTTGTTTATATACCTTTTCACAAAGGGTCTTCAGAGAAAGTCCATTAAGTACCTATTTATCAATTCTAATGGGTGGTGATTAAAAATTTTTTTCTCAGAAGAATGATATGGATTTGAATCATTTTTAATGTTAGCTACAAAATTTCGAGGAAATTTTGAAATTATGATGTGCAACTTACTTTTAGATATTTTGATAAGTTTCATATACACAGCGACGAATTTATCAGCCTGCTGAATATGCTGAAGCCTTGTGCGGTAACTTTTGAAGGTCGACATATAACATATAACAGAATGAGATTATTAACTTTTTATTTTGACTTGAGAAATTAATAAAAAATATTTATACACACACAAAGTACGAATTTGGAGAAAAGATTTCGTAAGGAAATTTATTGTAATGCTTATAGAAATGTTACCTTCTGAAATGTTAGACGTCGTGACTAGTGCGCATAATTGTTATAAAATTTCGACTTTTTAATATCCTAATGACTTTTCTCAGGGTTCCAGAACTCAATTCGGGAAATTAGAAGAATTTCATCAAAAATGAAAAAGTGGAAATGAAACTATTAACTCTAATACCTAATTAAATCTAAAATTACTTATCTAAAAATTTTCCATCTTCAAACGAACTTAAAATTTTTAACCAGCCAATACATTTATTTCAACCTAATATTCCTGAGATGAAAAAAACACGTTTTTCCTTTATTATTTCTTCCGATTCCATTTTTTTTCTCACTCAATATAGCGGGCATTCTGGAGTTGACCGGACTTTCATTCCAATTTTTTTGGATTTCTAAGCATTAGAAGTAATTATGTCTAGGCAGGACTGATATTCTCAATCTGTCCATTAGAAATGTTTATCTTAGAAAAGATAAACATATGTAATGGACAGAATGAAAATATCGGACAAATTTCTATTTCACCGAGATATGGATATCAAGGATAAAAGGATCAAATCCTAAATTGAAGAATAAGATTCAATAGACAATTTCAGAAAAAAGAATTTATTGAAAATTTCAAATGAAAAACTATATACAGTAGAAAAAATTATACAAATATATACAGAAATATTATAAAGACAAATTTAAATTAATTTAACAATTGTTCATATAATTGGTCATAATTTATGGAAGCACTATTTGTTATTAACCAATCTGCCATTGATTCAATCGTTTCATCATTATAGCATTTTTTTGCACGATTTGGTAAGGTGTGGTAGAAATAATGTTTTCTGGGTAGAATAACATTTCCTTGTCTCAAAGACACATCATATTGGTTAAATTTGATTACCGGAAATCCATTTTTCATCTGGAATACCGGAAATTCAAGCATTTTTTTGAAAAGGTATGCCCTTTGCAAACATAAATTCAAATGTTCTTTAGCCAGTTCTTCGCCTTTTCTTCTTTCATCTTCATCCTCAGGGCAATTCACACACAAAATACCCAAATTATTGTCTAGTTGATTATTTTCCTTATTATCGTTCTTCTTGATATTAACAATTTCATTCAATTCTTCAACTGAAAGTTTTCTTATATTGCTAATAAGGTTTTTGAGATGTAATGTTCTTCTCATATTGTTCGAATAATTTTTCAGTTTTGCCAATCTTTTTTTCAATATCACCTTGTTATCCATTTTGTTATATTCCCACTTTTTTCAATTTAAAAAAAATATGAAACTATTTTCGTGGCAAATAATCAATGCACAGCCTACTTGATTGAAGTAACTTGAACGTGTGTAAGCACTCTCTACAGGTGGGACCAAAGTGCGAGAAAGCATCGAGTAGAATCACAGGAATTCTTCTTCTTCCTCTGTAAGCCTCAACATAACTAAACTAACTGAAGTTATTGCTGAATTGAAATTTGTTTATATACCTTTTCACAAAGGGTCTTCAGAGAAAGTCCATTAAGTACCTATTTATCAATTCTAATGGGTGGTGATTAAAAATTTTTTTCTCAGAAGAATGATATGGATTTGAATCATTTTTAATGTTAGCTACAAAATTTCGAGGAAATTTTGAAATTATGATGTGCAACTCACTTTTAGATATTTTGATAAGTTTCATATACACAGCGACGAATTTACCAGCCTGCTGAATATGCTGAAGCCTTGTGCGGTAACTTTTGAAGGTCGACATATAACATATAACAGAATGAGATTATTAACTTTTTATTTTGACTTGAGAAATTAATGAAAAATATTTATACACACACAAAGTACGAATTTGGAGAAAAGATTTCGTAAGGAAATTTATTGTAATGCTTATAGAAATGTTACCTTCTGAAATGTTAGACGTCGTGACTAGTGCGCATAACCGTTATAAAATTTCGACTTTTTAATATCCTAATGACTTTTCTCAGGGTTCCAGAACTCAATTCGGGAAATTAGAAGAATTTCATCAAAAATGAAAAAGTGGAAATGAAACTATTAACTCTAATAACTAATTAAATCTAAAATTACTTATCTAAAAATTTTCCATCTTCAAACGAACTTAAAATTTTTAACCAGCCAATACATTTATTTCAACCTAATATTCCTGAGATGAAAAAAACACGTTTTTCCTTTATTATTTCTTCCGATTCCATTTTTTTTCTCACTCAATATAGTGGGCATTCTGGAGTTGACCGGACTTTCATTCCAATTTTTTTGGATTTCTAAGCATTAGAAGTAATTATGTCTAGGCAGGACTGATATTCTCAATCTGTCCATTAGAAATGTTTATCTTAGAAAAGAGAAAAACATATGTAATGGACAGAATGAAAATATCGGTGAAATTTCTATTTCACCGAGATATGGATATCAAGGATAAAAGGATCAAATCCTAAATTGAAGAATAAGATTCAATAGACAATTTCAGAAAGAAGAATTTATTGAAAATTTCAAATGAAAAACTATATACAGTAGAAAAAATTATACAAATATATACAGAAATATTAAAAAGACAAATTTAAATTAATTTAACAATTGTTCATATAATTGGTCATAATTTATGGAAGCACTATTTGTTATTAACCAATCTGCCATTGATTCTATCGTTTCATCATTATAGCATTTTTTTGCACGATTTGGTAAGGTGTGGTAAAAATAATGTTTTCCTGGTAGAATAACATTTCCTTGTCTCAAAGACACATCATATTGGTTAAATTTGATTACCGGAAATCCATTTTTCATCTGGAATACCGGAAATTCAAGCATTTTTTTGAAAAGGTATTCCCTTTGCAAACATAAATCCAAATGTTCTTTAGCCAGTTCTTCGCCTTTTCTTCTTTCATCTTCATCCTCAGGGCAATTCACACACAAAATACCCAAATTATTGTCTAGTTGCTTATTTTCCTTATTATCGTTCTTCTTGATATTAACAATTTCATTCAATTCTTCAACTGAAAGTTTTCTTATATTGCTAATAAGGTTTTTGAGATGTAATGTTCTTCTCATATTGTTCGAATAATTCTTCAGTTTTGCCAATCGTTTTTTCAATATCACCTTGTTATCCATTTTGTTATATTCCCACTTTTTTCAATTTAAAAAAAATATGAAACTATTTTCGTGGCAAATAATCAATGCACAGCCTACTTGATTGAAGTAACTTGAACGTGTGTAAGCACTCTCTACAGGTGGGACCATAGTGCGAGAAAGCATCGAGTAGAATCACAGGAATTCTTCTTCTTCCTCTGTAAGCCTTAACATAACTAAACTAACTGAAGTTATTGCTGAATTGAAATTTGTTTATATACCTTTTCACAAAGGGTCTTCAGAGAAAGTCCATTAAGTACCTATTTATCAATTCTAATGGGTGGTGATTACAAATTTTTTTCTCAGAAGAATGATATGGATTTGAATCATTTTTAATGTTAGCTACAAAATTTCGAGGAAATTTTGAAATTATGATGTGCAACTTACTTTTAGATATTTTGATAAGTTTCATATACACAGCGACGAATTTACCAGCCAGCTGAATATGCTGAAGCCTTGTGCGGTAACTTTTGAAGGTCGACATATAACATATAACAGAATGAGATTATCAACTTTTTATTTTGACTTGAGAAATTAATAAAAAATATTTATACACACACAAAGTACGAATTTGGAGAAAAGATTTCGTAAGGAAATTTATTGTAATGCTTATAGAAATGTTACCTTCTGAAATGTTAGACGTCGTGACTAGTGCGCATAACCGTTATAAAATTTCGACTTTTTAATATCCTAATGACTTTTCTCAGGGTTCCAGAACTCAATTCGGGAAATTAGAAGAATTTCATCAAAAATGAAAAAGTGGAAATGAAACTATTAACTCTAATACCTAATTAAATCTAAAATTACTTATCTAAAAATTTTCCATCTTCAAACGAACTTAAAATTTTTAACCAGCCAATACATTTATTTCAACCTAATATTCCTGAGATGAAAAAAACACGTTTTTCCTTTATTATTTCTTCCGATTCCATTTTTTTTCTCACTCAATATAGCGGGCATTTTGGAGTTGACCGGACTTTCATTCCAATTTTTTTGGATTTCTAAGCATTAGAAGTAATTATGTCTAGGCAGGACTGATATTCTCAATCTGTCCATTAGAAATGTTTATCTTAGAAAAGATAAACATATGTAATGGACAGAATGAAAATATCGGTGAAATTTCTATTTCACCGAGATATGGATATCAAGGATAAAAGGATCAAATCCTAAATTGAAGAATAAGATTCAATAGACAATTTCAGAAAAAAGAATTTATTGAAAATTTCAAATGAAAAACTATATACAGTAGAAAAAATTATACAAATATATACAGAAATATTATAAAGACAAATTTAAATTAATTTAACAATTGTTCATATAATTGGTCATAATTTATGGAAGCACTATTTGTTATTAACCAATTGATTCTATCGTTTCATCATTATAGCATTTTTTTGCACGATTTGGTAAGGTGTGGTAGAAATAATGTTTTCTTGGTAGAATAACATTTCCTTGTCTCAAAGACACATCATATTGGTTAAATTTGATTACCGGAAATCCATTTTTCATCTGGAATACCGGAAATTCAAGCATTTTTTTGAAAAGGTATGCCCTTTGCAAACATAAATCCAAATGTTCTTTAGCCAGTTCTTCGCCTTTTCTTCTTTCATCTTCATCCTCAGGGCAATTCACACACAAAATACCCAAATTATTGTCTAGTTGATTATTTTCCTTATTATCGTTCTTCTTGATATTAACAATTTCATTCAATTCTTCAACTGAAAGTTTTCTTATATTGCTAATAAGGTTTTTGAGATGTAATGTTCTTCTCATATTGTTCGAATAATTCTTCAGTTTTGCCAATCTTTTTTTCAATATCACCTTGTTATCCATTTTGTTACATTCCCACTTTTTTCAATTTAAAAACAATATGAAACTATTTTCGTGGCAAATAATCAATGCACAGCCTACTTGATTGAAGTAACTTGAACGTGTGTTAGCACTCTCTACAGGTGGGACCATAGTGCGAGAAAGCATCGAGTAGAATCACAGGAATTCTTCTTCTTCCTCTGTAAGCCTCAACATAACTAAACTAACTGAAGTTATTGCTGAATTGAAATTTGTTTATATACCTTTTCACAAAGGGTCTTCAGAGAAAGTCCATTAAGTACCTATTTATCAATTCTAATGGGTGGTGATTAAAAATTTTTTTCTCAGAAGAATGATATGGATTTGAATCATTTTTAATGTTAGCTACAAAATTTCGAGGAAATTTTGAAATTATGATGTGCAACTTACTTTTAGATATTTTGATAAGTTTCATATACACAGCGACGAATTTACCAGCCTGCTGAATATGCTGAAGCCTTGTGCGGTAACTTTTGAAGGTCGACATATAACATATAACAGAATGAGATTATTAACTTTTTATTTTGACTTGAGAAATTAATAAAAAATATTTATACACACACAAAGTACGAATTTGGAGAAAAGATTTCGTAAGGAAATTTATTGTAATGCTTATAGAAATGTTACCTTCTGAAATGTTAGACGTCGTGACTAGTGCGCATAACCGTTATAAAATTTCGACTTTTTGATATCCTAATGACTTTTCTCAGGGTTCCAGAACTCAATTCGGGAAATTAGAAGAATTTCATCAAAAATGAAAAAGTGGAAATGAAACTATTAACTCTAATACCTAATTAAATCTAAAATTACTCTTCTAAAAATTTTCCATCTTCAAACGAACTTAAAATTTTTAACCAGCCAATACATTTATTTCAACCTAATATTCCTGAGATGAAAAAAACACGTTTTTCCTTTATTATTTCTTCCGATTCCATTTTTTTTCTCACTCAATATAGCGGGCATTCTGGAGTTGACCGGACTTTCATTCCAATTTTTTTGGATTTCTAAGCATTAGAAGTAATTATGTCTAGGCAGGACTGATATTCTCAATCTGTCCATTAGAAATGTTTATCTTAGAAAAGATAAACATATGTAATGGACAGAATGAAAATATCGGTGAAATTTCTATTTCACCGAGATATGGATATCAAGGATAAAAGGATCAAATCCTAAATTGAAGAATAAGATTCAATAGACAATTTCAGAAAGAAGAATTTATTGAAAATTTCAAATGAAAAACTATATACAGTAGAAAAAATTATACAAATATATACAGAAATATTATAAAGACAAATTTAAATTAATTTAACAATTGTTCATATAATTGGTCATAATTTATGGAAGCACTATTTGTTATTAACCAATCTGCCATTGATTCTATCGTTTCATCATTATAGCATTTTTTTGCACGATTTGGTAAGGTGTGGTAGAAATAATGTTTTCTGGGTAGAATAACATTTCCTTGTCTCAAAGACACATCATATTGGTTAAGTTTGATTACCGGAAATCCATTTTTCATCTGGAATACCGGAAATTCAAGCATTTTTTTGAAAAGGTATGCCCTTTGCAAACATAAATCCAAATGTTCTTTAGCCAGTTCTTCGCCTTTTCTTCTTTCATCTTCATCCTCAGGGCAATTCACACACAAAATACCCAAATTATTGTCTAGTTGATTATTTTCCTTATTATCGTTCTTCCATATATGAACAATTTGATTCAATTCTTCAACTGAAAGTTTTCTTATATTGCTAATAAGGTTTTTGAAATGTAATGTTCTTCTCATATTGTTCGAATAATTCTTCAGTTTTGCCAATTTTTTTTTCAATATCACCTTGTTATCCATTTTGTTATATTCCCACTTTTTTCAATTTAAAAAAAATATGAAACTATTTTCGTGGCAAATAATCAATGCACAGCCTACTTGATTGAAGTAACTTGAACGTGTGTAAGCACTCTCTACAGGTGGGACCATAGTGCGAGAAAGCATCGAGTAGAATCACAGGAATTCTTCTTCTTCCTCTGTAAGCCTTAACATAACTAAACTAACTGAAGTTATTGCTGAATTGAAATTTATTTATATACCTTTTCACAAAGGGTCTTCAGAGAAAGTCCATTAAGTACCTATTTATCAATTCTAATGGGTGGTGATTAAAAATTTTTTTCTCAGATGAATGATATGGATTTGAATCATTTTTAATGTTAGCTACAAAATTTCGAGGAAATTTTGAAATTATGATGTGCAACTTACTTTTAGATATTTTGATAAGTTTCATATACACAGCGACGAATTTACCAGCCCGCTGAATATGCTGAAGCCTTGTGCGGTAACTTTTGAAGGTCGACATATAACATATAACAGAATGAGATTATTAACTTTTTATTTTGACTTGAGAAATTAATAAAAAATATTTATACACACACAAAGTACGAATTTGGAGAAAAGATTTCGTAAGGAAATTTATTGTAATGCTTATAGAAATGTTACCTTCTGAAATGTTAGACGTCGTGACTAGTGCGCATAACCGTTATAAAATTTCGACTTTTTAATATCCTAATGACTTTTCCCAAGGTTCCAGAACTCAATTCGGGAAATTAGAAGAATTCCATCAAAAATGAAAAAGTGGAAATGAAACTATTAACTCTAATAACTAATTAAATCCAAAATTACTTATCTAAAAATTTTCCATCTTCAAACGAACTTAAAATTTTTAACCAGCCAATACATTTATTTCAACCTAATATTCCTGAGATGAAAAAAACACGTTTTTCCTTTATTATTTCTTCCGATTCCATTTTTTTTCTCACTCAATATAGCGGGCATTCTGGAGTTGACCGGACTTTCATTCCAATTTTTTTGGATTTCTAAGCATTAGAAGTAATTATGTCTAGGCAGGACTGATATTCTCAATCTGTCCATTAGAAATGTTTATCTTAGAAAAGATAAACATATGTAATGGACAGAATGAAAATATCGGTGAAATTTCTATTTCACCGAGATATGGATATCAAGGATAAAAGGATCAAATCCTAAATTGAAGAATAAGATTCAATAGACAATTTCAGAAAGAAGAATTTATTGAAAATTTCAAATGAAAAACTATATACAGTAGAAAAAATTATACAAATATATACAGAAATATTAAAAAGACAAATTTAAATTAATTTAACAATTGTTCATATAATTGGTCATAATTTATGGAAGCACTATTTGTTATTAACCAATCTGCCATTGATTCTATCGTTTCATCATTATAGCATTTTTTTGCACGATTTGGTAAGGTGTGGTAGAAATAATGTTTTCTGGGTAGAATAACATTTACTTGTCTCAAAGACACATCATATTGGTTAAATTTGATTACCGGAAATCCATTTTTCATCTGGAATACCGGAAATTCAAGCATTTTTTTGAAAAGGTATGCCCTTTGCAAACATAAATCCAAATGTTCTTTAGCCAGTTCTTCGCCTTTTCTTCTTTCATCTTCATCCTCAGGGCAATTCACACACAAAATACCCAAATAATTGTCTAGTTGATTATTTTCCTTATTATCGTTCTTCTTGATATTAACAATTTCATTCAATTCTTCAACTGAAAGTTTTCTTATATTGCTAATAAGGTTTTTGAGATGTAATGTTCTTCTCATATTGTTCGAATAATTCTTCAGTTTTGCCAATCTTTTTTTCAATATCCCCTTGTTATCCATTTTGTTATATTCCCACTTTTTTCAATTTAAAAAAAATATGAAACTATTTTCGTGGCAAATAATCAATGCACAGCCTACTTGATTGAAGTAACTTGAACGTGTGTAAGCACTCTCTACAGGTGGGACCATAGTGCGAGAAAGCATCGAGTAGAATCACAGGAATTCTTCTTCTTCCTCTGTAAGCCTTAACATAACTAAACTAACTGAAGTTATTGCTGAATTGAAATTTGTTTATATACCTTTTCACAAAGGGTCTTCAGAGAAAGTCCATTAAGTACCTATTTATCAATTCTAATGGGTGGTGATTACAAATTTTTTTCTCAGAAGAATGATATGGATTTGAATCATTTTTAATGTTAGCTACAAAATTTCGAGGAAATTTTGAAATTATGATGTGCAACTTACTTTTAGATATTTTGATAAATTTCATATACACAGCGACGAATTTACCAGCCTGCTGAATATGCTGAAGCCTTGTGCGGTAACTTTTGAAGGTCGACATATAACATATAACAGAATGAGATTATTAACTTTTTATTTTGACTTGAGAAATTAATAAAAAATATTCATACACACACAAAGTACGAATTTGGAGAAAAGATTTCGTAAGGAAATTTATTGTAATGCTTATAGAAATGTTACCTTCTGAAATGTTAGACGTCGTGACTAGTGCGCATAACCGTTATAAAATTTCGACTTTTAAATATCCTAATGACTTTTCTCAGGGTTCCAGAACTCAATTCGGGAAATTAGAAGAATTTCATCAAAAATGAAAAAGTGGAAATGAAACTATTAACTCTAATACCTAATTAAATCTAAAATTACTTATCTAAAAATTTTCCATCTTCAAACGAACTTAAAATTTTTAACCAGCCAATACATTTATTTCAACCTAATATTCCTGAGATGAAAAAACACGTTTTTCCTTTATTATTTCTTCCGATTCCATTTTTTTTCTCACTCAATATAGCGGGCATTCTGGAGTTGACCGGACTTTCATTCCAATTTTTTTGGATTTCTAAGCTTTAGAAGTAATTATGTCTAGGCAGGACTGATATTCTCAATCTGTCCATTAGAAATGTTTATCTTAGAAAAGATAAACATATTTAATGGACAGAATGAAAATATCGGTGAAATTTCTATTTCACCGAGATATGGATATCAAGGATAAAAGGATCAAATCCTAAATTGAAGAATAAGATTCAATAGACAATCTCAGAAAGAAGAATTTATTGAAAATTTCAAATGAAAAACTATATACAGTAGAAAAAATTATACAAATATATACAGAAATATTATAAAGACAAATTTAAATTAATTTAACAATTGTTCATATAATTGGTCATAATTTATGGAAGCACTATTTGTTATTAACCAATCTGCCATTGATTCTATCGTTTCATCATTATAGCATTTTTTTGCACGATTTGGTAAGGTGTGGTAGAAATAATGTTTTCTGGGTAGAATAACATTTCCTTGTCTCAAAGACACATCATATTGGTTAAATTTGATTACCGGAAATCCATTTTTCATCTGGAATACCGGAAATTCAAGCATTTTTTTGAAAAGGTATGCCCTTTGCAAACATAAATTCAAATGTTCTTTAGCCAGTTCTTCGCCTTTTCTTCTTTCATCTTCATCCTCAGGGCAATTCACACACAAAATACCCAAATTATTGTCTAGTTGATTATTTTCCTTATTATCGTTCTTCTTGATATTAACAATTTCATTCAATTCTTCAACTGAAAGTTTTCTTATATTGCTAATAAGGTTTTTTAGATTTAATGTTCTTCTCATATTGTTCGAATAATTCTTCAGTTTTGCCAATCTTTTTTTCAATATCACCTTGTTATCCATTTTGTTATATTCCCACTTTTTTCAATATGAAAAAAATATGAAACTATTTTCGTGGCAAATAATCAATGCACAGCCTACTTGATTGAAGTAACTTGAACGTGTGTAAGCACTCTCTACAGGTGGGACCATAGTGCGAGAAAGCATCGAGTAGAATTACAGGAATTCTTCTTCTTCCTCTGTAAGCCTTAACATAACTAAACTAACTGAAGTTATTGCTGAATTGAAATTTGTTTATATACCTTTTCACAAAGGGTCTTCAGAGAAAGTCCATTAAGTACCTATTTATCAATTCTAATGGGTGGTGATTAAAAATTTTTTTCTCAGATGAATGATATGGATTTGAATCATTTTTAATGTTAGCTACAAAATTTCGAGGAAATTTTGAAATTATGATGTGCAACTTACTTTTAGATATTTTGATAAGTTTCATATACACAGCGACGAATTTACCAGCCCGCTGAATATGCTGAAGCCTTGTGCGGTAACTTTTGAAGGTCGACATATAACATATAACAGAATGAGATTATTAACTTTTTATTTTGACTTGAGAAATTAATAAAAAATATTTATACACACACAAAGTACGAATTTGGAGAAAAGATTTCGTAAGGAAATTTATTGTAATGCTTATAGAAATGTTACCTTCTGAAATGTTAGACGTCGAGACTAGTGCGCATAACCGTTATAAAATTTCGACTTTTTAATATCCTAATGACTTTTCTCAGGGTTCCAGAACTCAATTCGGGAAATTAGAAGAATTTCATCAAAAATGAAAAAGTGGAAATGAAACTATTAACTCTAATAACTAATCAAATCTAAAATTACTTATCTAAAAATTTTCCATCTTCAAACGAACTTAAAATTTTTAACCAGCCAATACATTTATTTCAACCTTATATTCCTGAGATGAAAAAAACACGTTTTTCCTTTATTATTTCTTCCGATTCCATTTTTTTTCTCACTCAATATAGCGGGCATTCTGGAGTTGACCGGACTTTCATTCCAATTTTTTTGGATTTCTAAGCATTAGAAGTAATTATGTCTAGGCAGGACTGATATTCTCAATCTGTCCATTAGAAATGTTTATCTTAGAAAAGATAAACATATGTAATGGACAGAATGAAAATATCGGTGAAATTTCTATTTCACCGAGATATGGATATCAAGGATAAAAGGATCAAATCCTAAATTGAAGAATAAGATTCAATAGACAATTTCAGAAAGAAGAATTTATTGAAAATTTCAAATGAAAAACTATATACAGTAGAAAAAATTATACAAATATATACAGAAATATTATAAAGACAAATTTAAATTAATTTAACAATTGTTCATATAATTGGTCATAATTTATGGAAGCACTATTTGTTATTAACCAATCTGCCATTGATTCTATCGTTTCATCATTATAGCATTTTTTTCCACGATTTGGTAAGGTGTGGTAGAAATAATGTTTTCTGGGTAGAATAACATTTCCTTGTCTCAAAGACACATCATATTGGTTAAATTTGATTACCGGAAATCCATTTTTCATCTGGAATACCGGAAATTCAAGCATTTTTTTGAAAAGGTATGCCCTTTGCAAACATAAATCCAAATGTTCTTTAGCCAGTTCTTCGCCTTTTCTTCTTTCATCTTCATCCTCAGGGCAATTCACACACAAAATACCCAAATTATTGTCTAGTTGATTATTTTCCTTATTATCGTTCTTCTTGATATTAACAATTTCATTCAATTCTTCAACTGAAAGTTTTCTTATATTGCTAATAAGGTTTTTGAGATGTAATGTTCTTCTCATATTGTTCGAATAATTCTTCAGTTTTGCCAATCTTTTTTTCAATATCACCTTGTTATCCATTTTGTTATATTCCCACTTTTTTCAATTTAAAAAAAATATGAAACTATTTTCGTGGCAAATAATCAATGCACAGCCTACTTGATTGAAGTAACTTGAACGTGTGTAAGCACTCTCTACAGGTGGGACCATAGTGCGAGAAAGCATCGAGTAGAATCACAGGAATTCTTCTTCTTCCTCTGTAAGCCTTAACATAACTAAACTAACTGAAGTTATTGCTGAATTGAAATTTGTTTATATACCTTTTCACAAAGGGTCTTCAGAGAAAGTCCATTAAGTACCTATTTATCAATTCTAATGGGTGGTGATTAAAAATTTTTTTCTCAGAAGAATGATATGGATTTGAATCATTTTTAATGTTAGCTACAAAATTTCGGGGAAATTTTGAAATTATTATGTGCAACTTACTTTTAGATATTTTGATAAGTTTCATATACACAGCGACGAATTTACCAGCCTGCTGAATATGCTGAAGCCTTGTGCGGTAACTTTTGAAGGTCGACATATAACATATAACAGAATGAGATTATTAACTTTTTATTTTGACTTGAGAAATTAATAAAAAATATTTATACACACACAAAGTACGAATTTGGAGAAAAGATTTCGTAAGGAAATTTATTGTAATGCTTATAGAAATGTTACCTTCTGAAATGTTAGACGTCGTGACTAGTGCGCATAACCGTTATAAAATTTCGACTTTTTAATATCCTAATGACTTTTCTCAGGGTTCCAGAACTCAATTCGGGAAATTAGAAGAATTTCATCAAAAATGAAAAAGTGGAAATGAAACTATTAACTCTAATACCTAATTAAATCTAAAATTACTTATCTAAAAATTTTCCATCTTCAAACGAACTTAAAATTTTTAACCAGCCAATACATTTATTTCAACCTAATATTCCTGAGATGAAAAAAACACGTTTTTCCTTTATTATTTCTTCCGATTCCATTTTTTTTCTCACTCAATATAGCGGGCATTCTGGAGTTGACCGGACTTTCATTCCAATTTTTTTGGATTTCTAAGCATTAGAAGTAATTATGTCTAGGCAGGACTGATATTCTCAATCTGTCCATTAGAAATGTTTATCTTAGAAAAGATAAACATATGTAATGGACAGAATGAAAATATCGGTGAAATTTCTATTTCACCGAGATATGGATATCAAGGATAAAAGGATCAAATCCTAAATTGAAGAATAAGATTCAATAGACAATCTCAGAAAGAAGAATTTATTGAAAATTTCAAATGAAAAACTATATACAGTAGAAAAAATTATACAAATATATACAGAAATATTATAAAGACAAATTTAAATTAATTTAACAATTGTTCATATAATTGGTCATAATTTATGGAAGCACTATTTGTTATTAACCAATCTGCCATTGATTCTATCGTTTCATCATTATAGCATTTTTTTGCACGATTTGGTAAGGTGTGGTAGAAATAATGTTTTCTGGGTAGAATAACATTTCCTTGTCTCAAAGACACATCATATTGGTTAAATTTGATTACCGGAAATCCATTTTTCATCTGGAATACCGGAAATTCAAGCATTTTTTTGAAAAGGTATGCCCTTTGCAAACATAAATCCAAATGTTCTTTAGCCAGTTCTTCGCCTTTTCTTCTTTCATCTTCATCCTCAGGGCAATTCACACACAAAATACCCAAATTATTGTCTAGTTGATTATTTTCCTTATTATCGTTCTTCTTGATATTAACAATTTCATTCAATTCTTCAACTGAAAGTTTTCTTATATTGCTAATAAGGTTTTCGAGATGTAATGTTCTTCTCATATTGTTCGAATAATTCTTCAGTTTTGCCAATCTTTTTTTCAATATCACCTTGTTATCCATTTTGTTATATTCCCACTTTTTTCAATTTAAAAAAAATATGAAACTATTTTCGTGGCAAATAATCACTGCACAGCCTACTTGATTGAAGTAACTTGAACGTGTGTAAGCACTCTCTACAGGTGGGACCATAGTGCGAGAAAGCATCGAGTAGAATCACAGCAATTCTTCTTCTTCCTCTGTAAGCCTTAACATAACTAAACTAACTGAAGTTATTGCTGAATTGAAATTTGTTTATATACCTTTTCACAAAGGGTCTTCAGAGAAAGTCCATTAAGTACCTATTTATCAATTCTAATGGGTGGTGATTACAAATTTTTTTCTCAGAAGAATGATATGGATTTGAATCATTTTTAATGTTAGCTACAAAATTTCGAGGAAATTTTGAAATTATGATGTGCAACTTACTTTTAGATATTTTGATAAGTTTCATATACACAGCGACGAATTTACCAGCCTGCTGAATATGCTGAAGCCTTGTGCGGTAACTTTTGAAGGTCGACATATAACATATAACAGAATGAGATTATTAACTTTTTATTTTGACTTGAGAAATTAATAAAAAATATTTATACACACACAAAGTACGAATTTGGAGAAAAGATTTCGTAAGGAAATTTATTGTAATGCTTATAGAAATGTTACCTTCTGAAATGTTAGACGTCGTGACTAGTGCGCATAACCGTTATAAAATTTCGACTTTTTAATATCCTAATGACTTCTCTCAGGGTTCCAGATTTCAATTCGGGAAATTAGAAGAATTTCATCAAAAATGAAAAAGTGGAAATGAAACTATTAACTCTAATACCTAATTAAATCTAAAATTACTTATCTAAAAATTTTCCATCTTCAAACGAACTTAAAATTTTAACCAGCCAATACATTTATTTCAACCTAATATTCCTGAGATGAAAAAAACACGTTTTTCCTTTATTATTTCTTCCGATTCCATTTTTTTTCTCACTCAATATAGCGGGCATTCTGGAGTTGACCGGACTTTCATTCCAATTTTTTTGGATTTCTAAGCTTTAGAAGTAATTATGTCTAGGCAGGACTGATATTCTCAATCTGTCCATTAGAAATGTTTATCTTAGAAAAGATAAACATATTTAATGGACAGAATGAAAATATCGGTGAAATTTCTATTTCACCGAGATATGGATATCAAGGATAAAAGGATCAAATCCTAAATTGAAGAATAAGATTCAATAGACAATCTCAGAAAGAAGAATTTATTGAAAATTTCAAATGAAAAACTATATACAGTAGAAAAAATTATACAAATATATACAGAAATATTATAAAGACAAATTTAAATTAATTTAACAATTGTTCATATAATTGGTCATAATTTATGGAAGCACTATTTGTTATTAACCAATCTGCCATTGATTCTATCGTTTCATCATTATAGCATTTTTTTGCACGATTTGGTAAGGTGTGGTAGAAATAATGTTTTCTGGGTAGAATAACATTTCCTTGTCTCAAAGACACATCATATTGGTTAAATTTGATTACCGGAAATCCATTTTTCATCTGGAATACCGGAAATTCAAGCATTTTTTTGAAAAGGTATGCCCTTTGCAAACATAAATTCAAATGTTCTTTAGCCAGTTCTTCGCCTTTTCTTCTTTCATCTTCATCCTCAGGGCAATTCACACACAAAATACCCAAATTATTGTCTAGTTGATTATTTTCCTTATTATCGTTCTTCTTGATATTAACAATTTCATTCAATTCTTCAACTGAAAGTTTTCTTATATTGCTAATAAGGTTTTTTAGATTTAATGTTCTTCTCATATTGTTCGAATAATTCTTCAGTTTTGCCAATCTTTTTTTCAATATCACCTTGTTATCCATTTTGTTATATTCCCACTTTTTTCAATATGAAAAAAATATGAAACTATTTTCGTGGCAAATAATCAATGCACAGCCTACTTGATTGAAGTAACTTGAACGTGTGTAAGCACTCTCTACAGGTGGGACCATAGTGCGAGAAAGCATCGAGTAGAATTACAGGAATTCTTCTTCTTCCTCTGTAAGCCTTAACATAACTAAACTAACTGAAGTTATTGCTGAATTGAAATTTGTTTATATACCTTTTCACAAAGGGTCTTCAGAGAAAGTCCATTAAGTACCTATTTATCAATTCTAATGGGTGGTGATTAAAAATTTTTTTCTCAGATGAATGATATGGATTTGAATCATTTTTAATGTTAGCTACAAAATTTCGAGGAAATTTTGAAATTATGATGTGCAACTTACTTTTAGATATTTTGATAAGTTTCATATACACAGCGACGAATTTACCAGCCCGCTGAATATGCTGAAGCCTTGTGCGGTAACTTTTGAAGGTCGACATATAACATATAACAGAATGAGATTATTAACTTTTTATTTTGACTTGAGAAATTAATAAAAAATATTTATACACACACAAAGTACGAATTTGGAGAAAAGATTTCGTAAGGAAATTTATTGTAATGCTTATAGAAATGTTACCTTCTGAAATGTTAGACGTCGAGACTAGTGCGCATAACCGTTATAAAATTTCGACTTTTTAATATCCTAATGACTTTTCTCAGGGTTCCAGAACTCAATTCGGGAAATTAGAAGAATTTCATCAAAAATGAAAAAGTGGAAATGAAACTATTAACTCTAATAACTAATCAAATCTAAAATTACTTATCTAAAAATTTTCCATCTTCAAACGAACTTAAAATTTTTAACCAGCCAATACATTTATTTCAACCTTATATTCCTGAGATGAAAAAAACACGTTTTTCCTTTATTATTTCTTCCGATTCCATTTTTTTTCTCACTCAATATAGCGGGCATTCTGGAGTTGACCGGACTTTCATTCCAATTTTTTTGGATTTCTAAGCATTAGAAGTAATTATGTCTAGGCAGGACCGATATTTTCATTCTGTCCATTACATATGTTTATCTTAGAAAAGATAAACATATGTAATGGACAGAATGAAAATATCGGTGAAATTTCTATTTCACCGAGATATGGATATCAAGGATAAAAGGATCAAATCCTAAATTGAAGAATAAGATTCAATAGACAATTTCAGAAAGAAGAATTTATTGAAAATTTCAAATGAAAAACTATATACAGTAGAAAAAATTATACAAATATATACAGAAATATTATAAAGACAAATTTAAATTAATTTAACAATTGTTCATATAATTGGTCATAATTTATGGAAGCACTATTTGTTATTAACCAATCTGCCATTGATTCTATCGTTTCATCATTATAGCATTTTTTTCCACGATTTGGTAAGGTGTGGTAGAAATAATGTTTTCTGGGTAGAATAACATTTCCTTGTCTCAAAGACACATCATATTGGTTAAATTTGATTACCGGAAATCCATTTTTCATCTGGAATACCGGAAATTCAAGCATTTTTTTGAAAAGGTATGCCCTTTGCAAACATAAATCCAAATGTTCTTTAGCCAGTTCTTCGCCTTTTCTTCTTTCATCTTCATCCTCAGGGCAATTCACACACAAAATACCCAAATTATTGTCTAGTTGATTATTTTCCTTATTATCGTTCTTCTTGATATTAACAATTTCATTCAATTCTTCAACTGAAAGTTTTCTTATATTGCTAATAAGGTTTTTGAGATGTAATGTTCTTCTCATATTGTTCGAATAATTCTTCAGTTTTGCCAATCTTTTTTTCAATATCACCTTGTTATCCATTTTGTTATATTCCCACTTTTTTCAATTTAAAAAAAATATGAAACTATTTTCGTGGCAAATAATCAATGCACAGCCTACTTGATTGAAGTAACTTGAACGTGTGTAAGCACTCTCTACAGGTGGGACCATAGTGCGAGAAAGCATCGAGTAGAATCA
Organism: Harmonia axyridis; assembly: GCF_914767665.1. Classification (NCBI taxonomy): domain Eukaryota; kingdom Metazoa; phylum Arthropoda; class Insecta; order Coleoptera; family Coccinellidae; genus Harmonia; species Harmonia axyridis. Next base: position 27,785,321 of record NC_059504.1, on the reverse strand, counting down.
CAGGAATTCTTCTTCTTCCTCTGTAAGCCTTAACATAACTAAACTAACTGAAGTTATTGCTGAATTGAAATTTGTTTATATACCTTTTCACAAAGGGTCTTCAGAGAAAGTCCATTAAGTACCTATTTATCAATTCTAATGGGTGGTGATTAAAAATTTTTTTCTCAGAAGAATGATATGGATTTGAATCATTTTTAATGTTAGCTACAAAATTTCGGGGAAATTTTGAAATTATGATGTGCAACTTACTTTTAGATATTTTGATAAGTTTCATATACACAGCGACGAATTTACCAGCCTGCTGAATATGCTGAAGCCTTGTGCGGTAACTTTTGAAGGTCGACATATAACATATAACAGAATGAGATTATTAACTTTTTATTTTGACTTGAGAAATTAATAAAAAATATTTATACACACACAAAGTACGAATTTGGAGAAAAGATTTCGTAAGGAAATTTATTGTAATGCTTATAGAAATGTTACCTTCTGAAATGTTAGACGTCGTGACTAGTGCGCATAACCGTTATAAAATTTCGACTTTTTAATATCCTAATGACTTTTCTCAGGGTTCCAGAACTCAATTCGGGAAATTAGAAGAATTTCATCAAAAATGAAAAAGTGGAAATGAAACTATTAACTCTAATACCTAATTAAATCTAAAATTACTTATCTAAAAATTTTCCATCTTCAAACGAACTTAAAATTTTTAACCAGCCAATACATTTATTTCAACCTAATATTCCTGAGATGAAAAAAACACGTTTTTCCTTTATTATTTCTTCCGATTCCATTTTTTTTCTCACTCAATATAGCGGGCATTCTGGAGTTGACCGGACTTTCATTCCAATTTTTTTGGATTTCTAAGCATTAGAAGTAATTATGTCTAGGCAGGACTGATATTCTCAATCTGTCCATTAGAAATGTTTATCTTAGAAAAGATAAACATATGTAATGGACAGAATGAAAATATCGGTGAAATTTCTATTTCACCGAGATATGGATATCAAGGATAAAAGGATCAAATCCTAAATTGAAGAATAAGATTCAATAGACAATCTCAGAAAGAAGAATTTATTGAAAATTTCAAATGAAAAACTATATACAGTAGAAAAAATTATACAAATATATACAGAAATATTATAAAGACAAATTTAAATTAATTTAACAATTGTTCATATAATTGGTCATAATTTATGGAAGCACTATTTGTTATTAACCAATCTGCCATTGATTCTATCGTTTCATCATTATAGCATTTTTTTGCACGATTTGGTAAGGTGTGGTAGAAATAATGTTTTCTGGGTAGAATAACATTTCCTTGTCTCAAAGACACATCATATTGGTTAAATTTGATTACCGGAAATCCATTTTTCATCTGGAATACCGGAAATTCAAGCATTTTTTTGAAAAGGTATGCCCTTTGCAAACATAAATCCAAATGTTCTTTAGCCAGTTCTTCGCCTTTTCTTCTTTCATCTTCATCCTCAGGGCAATTCACACACAAAATACCCAAATTATTGTCTAGTTGATTATTTTCCTTATTATCGTTCTTCTTGATATTAACAATTTCATTCAATTCTTCAACTGAAAGTTTTCTTATATTGCTAATAAGGTTTTCGAGATGTAATGTTCTTCTCATATTGTTCGAATAATTCTTCAGTTTTGCCAATCTTTTTTTCAATATCACCTTGTTATCCATTTTGTTATATTCCCACTTTTTTCAATTTAAAAAAAATATGAAACTATTTTCGTGGCAAATAATCACTGCACAGCCTACTTGATTGAAGTAACTTGAACGTGTGTAAGCACTCTCTACAGGTGGGACCATAGTGCGAGAAAGCATCGAGTAGAATCACAGCAATTCTTCTTCTTCCTCTGTAAGCCTTAACATAACTAAACTAACTGAAGTTATTGCTGAATTGAAATTTGTTTATATACCTTTTCACAAAGGGTCTTCAGAGAAAGTCTATTAAGTACCTATTTATCAATTCTAATGGGTGGTGATTACAAATTTTTTTCTCAGAAGAATGATATGGATTTGAATCATTTTTAATGTTAGCTACAAAATTTCGAGGAAATTTTGAAATTATGATGTGCAACTTACTTTTAGATATTTTGATAAGTTTCATATACACAGCGACGAATTTACCAGCCTGCTGAATATGCTGAAGCCTTGTGCGGTAACTTTTGAAGGTCGACATATAACATATAACAGAATGAGATTATTAACTTTTTATTTTGACTTGAGAAATTAATAAAAAATATTTATACACACACAAAATACGAATTTGGAGAAAAGATTTCGTAAGGAAATTTATTGTAATGCTTATAGAAATGTTACCTTCTGAAATGTTAGACGTCGTGACTAGTGCGCATAACCGTTATAAAATTTCGACTTTTTAATATCCTAATGACTTCTCTCAGGGTTCCAGATTTCAATTCGGGAAATTAGAAGAATTTCATCAAAAATGAAAAAGTGGAAATGAAACTATTAACTCTAATACCTAATTAAATCTAAAATTACTTATCTAAAAATTTTCCATCTTCAAACGAACTTAAAATTTTAACCAGCCAATACATTTATTTCAACCTAATATTCCTGAGATGAAAAAAACACGTTTTTCCTTTATTATTTCTTCCGATTCCATTTTTTTTCTCACTCAATATAGCGGGCATTCTGGAGTTGACCGGACTTTCATTCCAATTTTTTTGGATTTCTAAACATTAGAAGTAATTATGTCTAGGCAGGACTGATATTCTCAATCTGTCCATTAGAAATGTTTATCTTAGAAAAGATAAACATATGTAATGGACAGAATGAAAATATCGGTGAAATTTCTATTTCACCGAGATATGGATATCAAGGATAAAAGGATCAAATCCTAAATTGAAGAATAAGATTCAATAGACAATCTCAGAAAGAAGAATTTATTGAAAATTTCAAATGAAAAACTATATACAGTAGAAAAAATTATACAAATATATACAGAAATATTATAAAGACAAATTTAAATTAATTTAATAATTGTTCATATAATTGGTCATAATTTATGGAAGCACTATTTGTTATTAACCAATCTGCCATTGATTCTATCGTTTCATCATTATAGCATTTTTTTGCACGATTTGGTAAGGTGTGGTAAAAATAATGTTTTCTGGGTAGAATAACATTTCCTTGTCTCAAAGACACATCATATTGGTTAAATTTGATTACCGGAAATCCATTTTTCATCTGGAATACCGGAAATTCAAGCATTTTTTTGAAAAGGTATGCCCTTTGCAAACATAAATCCAAATGTTCTTTAGCCAGTTCTTCGCCTTTTCTTCTTTCATCTTCATCCTCAGGGCAATTCACACACAAAATACCCAAATTATTGTCTAGTTGATTATTTTCCTTATTATCGTTCTTCTTGATATTAACAATTTCATTCAATTCTTCAACTGAAAGTTTTCTTATATTGCTAATAAGGTTTTTGAGATGTAATGTTCTTCTCATATTGTTCGAATAATTCTTCAGTTTTGCCAATCTTTTTTTCAATATCACCTTGTTATCCATTTTGTTATATTCCCACTTTTTTCAATTTAAAAAAAATATGAAACTATTTTCGTGGCAAATAATCAATGCACAGCCTACTTGATTGAAGTAACTTGAACGTGTGTAAGCACTCTCTACAGGTGGGACCATAGTGCGAGAAAGCATCGAGTAGAATCACAGGAATTCTTCTTCTTCCTCTGTAAGCCTCAACATAACTAAACTAACTGAAGTTATTGCTGAATTGAAATTTGTTTATATACCTTTTCACAAAGGGTCTTCAGAGAAAGTCCATTAAGTACCTATTTATCAATTCTAATGGGTGGTGATTAAAAATTTTTTTCTCAGAAGAATGATATGGATTTGAATCATTTTTAATGTTAGCTACAAAATTTCGAGGAAATTTTGAAATAATGATGTGCAACTCACTTTTAGATATTTTGATAAGTTTCATATACACAGCGACGAATTTACCAGACTGTGAATATGCTGAAGCCTTGTGCGGTAACTTTTGAAGGTCGACATATAACATATAACAGAATGAGATTATTAACTTTTTATTTTCTTCTTCTTCTTCTTCTTAATTTAAGCCTAGGGCTTGTATACTTTTTATTTTGACTTGAGAAATTAATAAAAAATATTTATACACACACAAATTCGAATTTGGAGAAAAGATTTCGTAAGGAAATTTATTGTAATGCTTATAGAAATGTTACCTTCTGAAATGTTAGACGTCGTGACTAGTGCGCATAACCGTTATAAAATTTCGACTTTTTAATATCCTAATGACTTTTCTCAGGGTTCCAGAACTCAATTCGGGAAATTAGAAGAATTTCATCCAAAATGAAAAAGTGGAAATGAAACTATTAACTCTAATACCTAATTAAATCTAAAATTACTTATCTAAAAATTTTCCATCTTCAAACGAACTTGAAATTTTTAACCAGCCAATACATTTATTTCAACCTAATATTCCTGAGATGAAAAAAACACGTTTTTCCTTTATTATTTCTTCCGATTCCATTTTTTTTCTCACTCAATATAGCGGGCATTCTGGAGTTGACCGGACTTTCATTCCAATTTTTTTGGATTTCTAAGCATTAGAAGTAATTATGTCTAGGCAGGACTGATATTCTCAATCTGTCCATTAGAAATGTTTATCTTAGAAAAGATAAACATATGTAATGGACAGAATGAAAATATCGGTGAAATTTCTATTTCACCGAGATATGGATATCAAGGATAAAAGGATCAAATCCTAAATTGAAGAATAAGATTCAATAGACAATTTCAGAAAGAAGAATTTATTGAAAATTTCAAATGAAAAACTATATACAGTAGAAAAAATTATACAAATATATACAGAAATATTATAAAGACAAATTTGAATTAATTTAACAATTGTTCATATAATTGGTCATAATTTATGGAAGCACTATTTGTTATTAACCAATCTGCCATTGATTCTATCGTTTCATCATTATAGCATTTTTTTGCACGATTTGGTAAGGTGTGGTAGAAATAATGTTTTCTGGGTAGAATAACATTTCCTTGTCTCAAAGACACATCATATTGGTTAAATTTGATTACCGGAAATCCATTTTTCATCTGGAATACCGGAAATTCAAGCATTTTTTTGAAAAGGTATGCCCTTTGCAAACATAAATTCAAATGTTCTTTAGCCAGTTCTTCGCCTTTTCTTCTTTCATCTTCATCCTCAGGGCAATTCACACACAAAATACCCAAATTATTGTCTAGTTGATTATTTTCCTTATTATCGTTCTTCTTGATATTAACAATTTCATTCAATTCTTCAACTGAAAGTTTTCTTATATTGCTAATAAGGTTTTTGAGATGTAATGTTCTTCTCATATTGTTCGAATAATTCTTCAGTTTTGCCAATCTTTTTTTCAATATCACCTTGTTATCCATTTTGTTATATTCCCACTTTTTTCAATTTAAAAAAAATATGAAACTATTTTCGTGGCAAATAATCAATGCACAGCCTACTTGATTGAAGTAACTTGAACGTGTGTAAGCACTCTCTACAGGTGGGACCATAGTGCGAGAAAGCATCGAGTAGAATCACAGGAATTCTTGTTCTTCCTCTGTAAGCCTTAACATAACTAAACTAACTGAAGTTATTGCTGAATTGAAATTTGTTTATATACCTTTTCACAAAGGGTCTTCAGAGAAAGTCCATTAAGTACCTATTTATCAATTCTAATGGGTGGTGATTAAAAATTTTTTTCTCAGAAGAATCATATGGATTTGAATCATTTTTAATGTTAGCTACAAAATTTCGAGGAAATTTTGAAATTATGATGTGCAACTCACTTTTAGATATTTTGATAAGTTTCATATACACAGCGACGAATTTATCAGCCTGCTGAATATGCTGAAGCCTTGTGCGGTAATTTTTGAAGGTCGACATATAACATATAACAGAATGAGATTATTAACTTTTTATTTTGACTTGAGAAATTAATAAAAAATATTTATACACACACAAAGTACGAATTTGGAGAAAAGATTTCGTAAGGAAATTTATTGTAATGCTTATAGAAATGTTACCTTCTGAAATGTTAGACGTCGTGACTAGTGCGCATAACCGTTATAAAATTTCGACTTTTTAATATCCTAATGACTTTTCTCTGGGTTCCAGAACTCAATTCGGGAAATTAGAAGAATTTCATCAAAAATGAAAAAGTGGAAATGAAACTATTAACTCTAATACCTAATTAAATCTAAAATTACTTATCTAAAAATTTTCCATCTTCAAACGAACTTAAAATTTTCAACCAGCCAATACATTTATTTCAACCTAATATTCCTGAGATGAAAAAAACACGTTTTTCTTTTATTATTTCTTCCGATTCCATTTTTTTTCTCACTCAATATAGCGGGCATTCTGGAGTTGACCGGACTTTCATTCCAATTTTTTTGGATTTCTAAGCATTAGAAGTAATTATGTCTAGGCAGGACTGATATTCTCAATCTGTCCATTAGAAATGTTTATCTTAGAAAAGATAAACATATGTAATGGACAGAATGAAAATATCGGTGAAATTTCTATTTCACCGAGATATGGATATCAAGGATAAAAGGATCAAATCCTAAATTGAAGAATAAGATTCAATAGACAATTTCAGAAAGAAGAATTTATTGAAAATTTCAAATGAAAAACTATATACAGTAGAAAAAATTATACAAATATATAATTACAGGATTCCATCCCGTTCTGATCAATTGACGTAATATTGTATTGTTCATTTAGATTCACATATCAGTGTGCTGCATTTTGCTTACACCAGCATAATGCAGGTGGTTCGACACGTGGCGTCAATTAAGATAAGAAAATATAATGTTATAAATAGGAGACAATATGTTATTGTCAGTCAGTCAGTCAGATAGTCAGTCAGATAGTCAGTCAGATAGATAATCAGCTTTAGAATCATCTTAGATTCATCCTATTGTTCATTTCCATATTTCCTTGTAAATAAATTCGTTTTTTAAAAACGTGGTTTTCTCAACGAAAAACATAATTGGCGACGAGGATGGGATCTCTTTAAATATTTCGGAAATAATAGCGCGACGGGAATCTCGCGACGTATTATCTGAAATATTGTGCCGGTCGTAGAAGTGAAAAACAAAAACTTTCTTTCGACTATCAGTTTCAACTGTTAAGGTGAGAAGCAACCCCTAAGAAGAAAACCAGAGGCTCGATCACTGGAGTAGCGCCCAGGACAGTTTCAACTTCAAACAAAGAATATCAACGAGGTGAGCAATCCTTTCTAACTGACTCCCAGTTTACCTATTCTGGCCCAAAAATAGTCAACCTTTTCCCAAGTTTTGAGCGTAAAACTTGTATAAAAGTTTTTTCTAGGTTTCTTATAAAAAACCGATCACAAAGTTTTTCCTAGGTTTCTTATCATAAAAAACCGATCACAAAGTTTTTCCTAGGTTTCTTATTATAAAAACCGATCATTAAAATTATCAATATTACTTCTTTTAAACAGTTCCACGGTAAGAAAGAAAAGAAAGTAGCTAGAGTTAAAATGGATTTATCAACTGCAGAAAAGTTTGGATCACTCCTTCCTAAATTTTCAGGAATGGAGAACGAACTCCATTCTTTTATAAAAAACGTAGAAAGTTATTTAAGTATGTTCAGTAACGAAAATGAACTTATTAAAAAATACTGTTTAGCTTTAGTTAAATCAAAATTAGTCGGTAGAGCACTTGCTGAAGTTTCTACCTCAGATATCCCCGATAATTGGGATCATCTGAAAAGATTTTTGAATAATAAATTTGGCGATCAAATCAATTTAGATGTGTTGATTCACCAATTACAATTCTTAGAAAAGAAATCAGATATGATTAGCTTTATAGATGAAATAATTTCGATGAAAATAAGAATTAACTACAGAATAGATGCTGACACGATGCCAGCTCAAGAAAAACAATTGTATAAGACTAATATATTGAAAATTTGTAAAACGGTGTTAATTTCAAATGCACCAACGGAACTTAGAACTTATTTAATCGCGAATAATGCCTTAACGTTTGACCAAACCATAAATGCAATCAAAGATTATTTGTCAAACATGGAGCAATATGATTTATTAGATAAAAGTAGAAAACATAATTTTCAATCGCGAAGGACGAAAAATAATTTTCAAAATAATAATAATAATAAAAGAAACTATATTCCAAATAATTATAGAAATTTTTACTCAAATAATAGTTACGGAAATAATTATAATCCTAACTCCGTTCCTAACTTTCCTTCACAACCTATTCAGTACACTCAGAGACCAGTAAATAATAATTATTACCCTACAAACAAACAAGTATTCGGATATCCAAAGACGGAACGATATAATACTAATACTAATGTTTTTAAACCAAATCCCAACCAAAGAATTAATACACCACCAGAAAAAATGTCAGTGCAAACAAGAGTTTACCCCCAAAAACGTCCAAATTATTCGACGCAATTCCCAACAAATCCAAATAAGAAATTTTATTCCAATGAACAAGCTCCCAATTATACATTTGAGGAATTAACCCAATTAGATTCGAGTCAGAATAAAAAGAATTATTATGAACAAAATGATAGAGGTCGTTGGAAAACCTCGAATTCAAATAAATCAAAACAATTTCCCACGAAATTCGTAATTGGCGACGCTTCGACTTCAAAAAATTTTGAGGAACGAAATTTTTGCGAACTAGCCTCGGGAAACGAATCGACTTAAATAATAGTATTGATCATTCAAATCAACTTCCCTATATCGAATTTAATTATCCTAAATGTAAACTTTTGATTGACAGTGGATGTTCAGTTTGTTTAATAGACCCCAAATTTGCGTATAATAATTGCCCAAATAATATTTATCAAGAAAAAACCACTTTAACCGCGTGTATGAGACAAAACACTTCAAATGAAAAAGTGTTATTGCCTTTATTTTCTGAATTTAACGTAGAAGATACTCATCCATTTGTACTTTATAAATTTCATAGAAATTATGATGGCTTAATAGGAGCAGATTTTTTGAACAAGTATGGAATCAATTTGAACTTTCAAGATCAAATTTTAGAGAATGAATTTTGCAACATTCCTTTCAAATACCAACAAGTATGTCAAAATCCAACGAAAATCCCAGTGGATCTTTCTCATTTAGAATCAAAAATAAGTAATCAACTTATGAAAATTTTACAAACAAACGAAAATGTATTACAATTACCCAATCAACCTTTATCTTTTTCTAGTAGAATCAAACATAAGATTCGAACAACCGATGATGTTCCGGTTCATTGTAAAATTTATAGATATCCCGAAGTACACAGGGAAGAAGTCAAAAAACAAATAAAAGATTTATTAGTTAAAAATATTATTCGACCAAGTATTTCCCCCTGGTCTTTCCCAGTAGTTATAGTCCCAAAGAAAGAGGACCTATCAGGAAAAGTAAAATGGCGAATGGCCATCGATTATAGAAAACTGAATGATAAAACAATTGATGATAAATATCCTTTACCCCAAATTGATAGTATCCTAGATAAATTAGGATATAAAAAGTATTTTACGACACTTGACCTTGCCTCAGGCTTTCATCAAATCGAAATGGACGAAGAATCAATAGAAAAAACGGCTTTTACTGTAGATAATGGACATTACGAATTTTTAAGAATGCCATTTGGTTTAAAAAATGCGCCTGCTACATTTCAGCGATTGATGAATAATACTTTGAAAGATTATATAGGAAAAATTTGTCATATTTATATGGATGACATAATTATTTTTTCAGAAACAGTAGAACAGCATTTGGCTGATATTCATACTATATTGGAAACACTTATGAAAGATGATATGAAAATTCAATTAGATAAATGTCATTTCTTTAAAACAGAAATCGAATTTTTAGGTCACATTATAACTCCAGAAGGAATAAAACCTAATCCAAAAAAATTAGAAGCAGTAACTAAATTTCCAATTCCTAAAACACCGAAAGAAATCAAATCTTTCCTTGGTTTAGTAGGATATTATAGAAAATTCATTCCTAATTTTGCAAAGATAGCAAAACCTTTAAGTGCGTGTTTAAAAAAAGAAGCGAAAATTAATATTGATGATATAAAATATGTAGAAGCTTTTCAGGTTCTGAAACGTAACCTTTTAAACCATCCAATCCTATGTTATCCTGATTTTAATAAACCTTTCGTGCTTACGACAGATGCATCCGGATATGCAATCGGTTCAGTTCTTTCTCAAGGTACTCCGCCAGGTGATTTACCTGTAGCGTATGCTAGTCGTACTCTCAGCCAATCGGAAATAAAATATAGCACCATAGAAAAGGAGCTTTTGGCTATTTTATTCAGTTGCAAATTTTTTAGACCCTATTTGTACGGAAGAAAATTTATAATTTATACGGATCATAAACCATTAACTTGGTTATTTTCATTAAAAGAACCAAATTCTCGCCTTATGCGATGGCGAATTAAATTAGAGGAATTTGACTATGAAATTAGATATAGAAAAGGTTCAATGAATAATGCAGATGCATTGAGCAGAATTGTTATAGAAAATGAAATTAATTTTGAAAATTTTATAAAGCTGAATGAAATAAATGAAATAACGGATTCTCCAAATGTAAAAGAGAAAGAAGGTAATTTATTTAAAGCCCCTAAAAATTATGCATTAGCGCATTGTGTTTCTAAAGACTTCCACATGAGTCGAGGTATAGCCGTCTGTTTTAAAAATAAATACGGAAATATTGAAAAACTGAAATCGCAAAATAAAATGGTAGGTCAAGTTGCCAAGATTCGAAAAGATAATAGAAATATTTATTATTTAATAACGAAAGAAAATTACTATGATAAACCTACGTACGAAAACGTATTTAAATCTCTAATGGAACTGAGAGAAATTTGTGAAATGAATAATGAAAAATATTTAGCAATACCACGTATAAGTAGCGGATTAGACCGATTGAAATGGTCCACAATTTTTAATATGATAAAATATATTTTTCTGAATTTGAATATGAAAATTACTATATTCTATTTACCAAATAAGAATGGTAATGAAATAAATCAAATCGAAGCATCAAATATGCAAATGAACGATTTGAACGAAATCGAAGAAATAAATAATGGTATTGAAGATGACTTAGTGTCAATAATTAATCAAGTTACTGACGAAGAACTTGATGAATGCTTGGAATTACTAAATGCAGGTGAATGCGAAAATGATGATTCCAATGAAAATGAAGATGAAAATATAATTGATTTCGAAACTTCAAACGTGATTATACACGATGATGTAACCATTCACAGTAGTATAGAAAACCCTATCTTTGAAATACCTTATACGGAGAGAAGTATAAACTCCGCGAATTTGCAGGTCATATTTAAAAAAGCATCGAATTATGATGTTACGAAAATTAAATTGTTCGGAGAAAAATTAAGATTTCTTGTATCAGTAAATTCTGTCGAAACAGATTTATGTAGATTTATTCGAGAATATCTACGTCCAAAAAGTCCTTATACAATATACTTCAAATCATTAGAATTAGAAAAACCTCTTATACGAATTTTGCAAGAGAAATTCGATTATAAGAGCCTTGATTTGAAAATATCGAGAACATTAGTAGAAGATGTTGAAGACAAGGAGGAACAACTCCTTAGAATGAAACAATTCCATGAAACCAAAACTTTACATCGTGGATTACGCGAAAATTTATTAAGTTTGAAAAGAAAGTATTATTGGCCGAATATGAGTAAAGATATTCAGAATTATATAAATACATGTGAAATTTGTCAAAAATCTAAATATGAAAGAACTCCAGTTCAACTTCAATTTAAACCAAATCCCGTCGGTACAAAACCTTTTACTCATGTCTACTGTGACACGATTAAATTTAATCAAACGAATTGTTTAAGCGTGATAGATTCTTTTTCCAGATTTGGACAATGCTATCCTTTGTTACAAAAGACAGGATCAGAAATTATGGACAAATTATTAATTTATTTTAGTCATTATGGAATCCCTAACAAAATTACTTGTGATAATGGGATCGAATTTAAAAATAAAGTAATACAAGATTTTTGCGAAGTCCATAAAATCGAAATACATTATATCACGAATTATAACCCAAATTCAAATGCGTTAGTTGAAAGATTTCATTCTACTCTCATAGAACAATTGAGAACAATTGGAAATAAAAATTTGACTTTTCAAAATAAATTAGCTCAAGCCTTATTAAGTTATAATAATTCAAATCATTCGAGTCTAGAGATGACTCCAATGCAAATCATCAAAGCCGACTTAAATTATTCTTTACCCATTGAAAGAACTCATAATGAACAAAATCAAAATTATGTTGAAAATTACTTAGAAAATTTCAACGATATTTCAAAACATTTAGAAAAACGACAAGAGAAAAACTTGGCCCGTTTAGAAAAAACAAATAAGAAAAGATCTGCTGATCGTCCCTTAAATGAAAATCCAACGTATATTAAAAATCCGAAAACAAGAAAACTCGACCCAGCGTTCAAAAGAATCGATGCAAGTGAAATAGACTCACATCGTATTCAAGATTCGAAAAATAAACATATTTATCATAAGAAAATTATGAAGCAACGAAAGAAGTAACTTTCAAATTTTATTTTCAGATTCAACATGGATCACCATTCATTTACATTGATAATTATAATTTTAATGATAAAAGTAACGAAGATAATTAATTCACTAGAAATTATTCCAATTGAAAATAATGTATTGCCGATTCAATTAGGAAAAGCTTACATAACAAAAAAGAATTTACAACTAATTTATCATATTGATTTAAATAAAATAGAAAATGTAATTTTGGCATATCAGAAAGAAATAGATAAATTTAAGAAGGAACCATTAGGTTTTTCGCAGACTGCAAACTATAGATATTTGCAAGAGTCTAATAAAATAAATATTGAATCGTTCGAAGAAATAGTTAATGACAAAATACGGACTAAGAGAGGATTGATTAATTTAGGAGGCAAAATCTCAAAAATACTCTTTGGAACCTTAGATTCTGACGATGAAGAATTATACAGAAATTATTTTAATAGTATAAAGAAAAATGAGGAAACCCTCATAAGGAATCAAAAGAAGATCGCTACTGTAGTTAATGACTTGAAAAACAAATATATTGATAAATTTCAGAAAATGCATGATAATCTTGAATTATTAAAAATTGTACCAGCACTCGAAGAAGTTCAGCAAATGCATCTTATGACTTTTGAACTCAAAGACATTAAAAATACTTTGGATGAAATTCAAACTGCAATTAGTTTTGCTAGGTTACATTTGTTGCATGAATCCATTTTACCCTATTCAAAGTTTTTAGAAGTAATCAAAAATTCAAGTATCATTCCCTTACATCATATAAAAGACTATTATCAATTATGCCATACTAAGGTAATTTTCAAAAATAAAATTTTACTATTTCTTATATCTATTCCAACCATTTATGAAAAGGGATACGAATTATACAAGTTTTACTTTCTTTCCCAAAATAATGAATCCCTTTCCTTAACCGACTCCTACATGCTCTCACAAGAAGAAGAATTACTATGGAGTACGAGTCAATGTCACCCAGTTGAAGAAGACTTCCTTTGCGATCAAGATCTACTATCCAAGCCTCCAGAATGCAACAGAAATTTGTTGAAAAATCACAAAGAAAATTGTTCAAGAATTGTATCAGTCCCACAAGCTAACTTGAAACTTCTAGAAGATGGAAATATCCTCTCAATCAAAAATGAAAAAGTCCAAGAGAAATGCCCACAGCAAACAAAACATTATTTCATACCCCCAACGGCAATCCTTCGTTCAAGATGTGTTGTAGGAAACACACAAAAGGAAATTTTTCCCATTTCAACGATTATGGAAGAAAAATACATTGTCCTGCCCAAGATGGCTCATCCAATGAAGAACCAGCCCAGTTCGAACTTCAAGAAAGAAGACATCCCTGACATCCAGTTGGAAGACCTAGAAGAATGGCACATCCAACCAGGATATTCATTAATTTTTATTCTTATGTTTATAATAATATTGATTTTGATATTTTTTCTTATTTTTAAATATTTGAAAAATAATAGACTTGCTAAAGTCACACCTATTAAAGGTGATAACTTTAACTTAGGTGGGGAGGAATTACAGGATTCCATCCCGTTCTGATCAATTGACGTAATATTGTATTGTTCATTTAGATTCACATATCAGTGTGCTGCATTTTGCTTACACCAGCATAATGCAGGTGGTTCGACACGTGGCGTCAATTAAGATAAGAAAATATAATGTTATAAATAGGAGACAATATGTTATTGTCAGTCAGTCAGTCAGATAGTCAGTCAGATAGTCAGTCAGATAGATAATCAGCTTTAGAATCATCTTAGATTCATCCTATTGTTCATTTCCATATTTCCTTGTAAATAAATTCGTTTTTTAAAAACGTGGTTTTCTCAACGAAAAACATAATTATATACAGAAATATTAAAAAGACAAATTCAAATTAATTTAACAATTGTTCATATAATTGGTCATAATTTATGGAAGCACTATTTGTTATTAACCAATCTGCCATTGATTCTATCGTTTCATCATTATAGCATTTTTTTGCACGATTTGGTAAGGTGTGGTAGAAATAATGTTTTCTGGGTAGAATAACATTTCCTTGTCTCAAAGACACATCATATTGGTTAAATTTGATTACCGGAAATCCATTTTTCATCTGGAATACCGGAAATTCAAGCATTTTTTTGAAAAGGTATGCCCTTTGCAAACATAAATCCAAATGTTGTTTAGCCAGTTCTTCGCCTTTTCTTCTTTCATCTTCATCCTCAGGGCAATTCACACACAAAATACCCAAATTATTGTCTAGTTGATCATTTTCCTTATTATCGTTCTTCTTGATATTAACAATTTCATTCAATTCTTCAACTGAAAGTTTTCTTATATTGCTAATAAGGTTTTTGAGATGTAATGTTCTTCTCATATTGTTCGAATAATTCTTCAGTTTTGCCAATCTTTTTTTCAATATCACCTTGTTATCCATTTTGTTATATTCCCACTTTTTTCAATTTAAAAAAAATAAGAAACTATTTTCGTGGCAAATAATCAATGCACAGCCTACTTGATTGAAGTAACTTGAACGTGTGTAAGCACTCTCTACAGGTGGGACCATAGTGCGAGAAAGCATCGAGTAGAATCACAGGAATTCTTCTTCTTCCTCTGTAAGCCTTAACATAACTAAACTAACTGAAGTTATTGCTGAATTGAAATTTGTTTATATACCTTTTCACAAAGGGTCTTCAGAGAAAGTCAATTAAGTACCTATTTATCAATTCTAATGGGTGGTGATTACAAATTTTTTTCTCAGAAGAATGATATGGATTTGAATCATTTTTAATGTTAGCTACAAAATTTCGAGGAAATTTTGAAATTATGATGTGCAACTTACTTTTAGATATTTTGATAAGTTTCATATACACAGCGACGAATTTACCAGCCTGCTGAATATGCTGAAGCCTTGTGCGGTAACTTTTGAAGGTCGACATATAACATATAACAGAATGAGATTATTAACTTTTTATTTTGACTTGAGAAATTAATAAAAAATATTTATACACACACAAAGTACGAATTTGGAGAAAAGATTTCGTAAGGAAATTTATTGTAATGCTTATAGAAATGTTACCTTCTGAAATGTTAGACGTCGTGACTTGTGCGCATAACCGTTATAAAATTTCGACTTTTTAATATCCTAATGACTTTTCTCAGGGTTCCAGAACTCAATTCGGGAAATTAGAAGAATTTCATCAAAAATGAAAAAGTGGAAATGAAACTATTAACTCTAATACCTAATTAAATCTAAAATTACTCATCTAAAAATTTTCCATCTTCAAACGAACTTAAAATTTTTAACCAGCCAATACATTTATTTCAACCTAATATTCCTGAGATGAAAAAAACACGTTTTTCCTTTATTATTTCTTCCGATTCCATTTTTTTTCTCACTCAATATAGCGGGCATTCTGGAGTTGACCGGACTTTCATTCCAATTTTTTTGGATTTCTAAGCATTAGAAGTAATTATGTCTAGGCAGGACTGATATTCTCAATCTGTCCATTAGAAATGTTTATCTTAGAAAAGATAAACATATGTAATGGACAGAATGAAAATATCGGTGAAATTTCTATTTCACCGATATATGGATATCAAGGATAAAAGGATCAAATCCTAAATTGAAGAATAAGATTCAATAGACAATTTCAGAAAAAAGAATTTATTGAAAATTCCAAATGAAAAACTATATACAGTAGAAAAAATTATACAAATATATACAGAAATATTATAAAGACAAATTTAAATTAATTTAACAATTGTTCATATAATTGGTCATAATTTATGGAAGCACTATTTGTTATTAACCAATCTGCCATTGATTCTATCGTTTCATCATTATAGCATTTTTTTGCACGATTTGGTAAGGTGTGGTAGAAATAATGTTTTCTGGGTAGAATAACATTTCCTTGTCTCAAAGACACATCATATTGGTTGAATTTGATTACCGGAAATCCATTTTTCATCTGGAATACCGGAAATTCAAGCATTTTTTTGAAAAGGTATGCCCTTTGCAAACATAAATTCAAATGTTCTTTAGCCAGTTCTTCGCCTTTTCTTCTTTCATCTTCATCCTCAGGGCAATTCACACACAAAATACCCAAATTATTGTCTAGTTGATTATTTTCCTTATTATCGTTCTTCTTGATATTAACAATTTCATTCAATTCTTCAACTGAAAGTTTTCTTATATTGCTAATAAGGTTTTTGAGATGTAATGTTCTTCTCATATTGTTCGAATAATTTTTCAGTTTTGCCAATCTTTTTTTCAATATCACCTTGTTATCCATTTTGTTATATTCCCACTTTTTTCAATTTAAAAAAAATATGAAACTATTTTCGTGGCAAATAATCAATGCACAGCCTACTTGATTGAAGTAACTTGAACGTGTGTAAGCACTCTCTACAGGTGGGACCATAGTGCGAGAAAGCATCGAGTAGAATCACAGGAATTCTTCTTATTCCTCTGTAAGCCTCAACATAACTAAACTAACTGAAGTTATTGCTGAATTGAAATTTGTTTATATACCTTTTCACAAAGGGTCTTCAGAGAAAGTCCATTAAGTACCTATTTATCAATTCTAATGGGCGGTGATTAAAAATTTTTTTCTCAGAAGAATGATATGGATTTGAATCATTTTTAATGTTAGCTACAAAATTTCGAGGAAATTTTGAAATTATGATGTGCAACTCACTTTTAGATATTTTGATAAGTTTCATATACACAGCGACGAATTTACCAGCCTGCTGAATATGCTGAAGCCTTGTGCGGTAACTTTTGAAGGTCGACATATAACATATAACAGAATGAGATTATTAACTTTTTATTTTGACTTGAGAAATTAATGAAAAATATTTATACACACACAAAGTACGAATTTGGAGAAAAGATTTCGTAAGGAAATTTATTGTAATGCTTATAGAAATGTTACCTTCTGAAATGTTAGACGTCGTGACTAGTGCGCATAACCGTTATAAAATTTCGACTTTTTAATATCCTAATGACTTTTCTCAGGGTTCCAGAACTCAATTCGGGAAATTAGAAGAATTTCATCAAAAATGAAAAAGTGGAAATGAAACTATTAACTCTAATACCTAATTAAATCTAAAATTACTTATCTAAAAATTTTCCATCTTCAAACGAACTTAAAATTTTCAACCAGATAATACATTTATTTCAACCTAATATTCCTGAGATGAAAAAACACGTTTTTCCTTTATTATTTCTTCCGATTCCATTTTTTTTCTCACTCAATATAGCGGGCATTCTGGAGTTGACCGGACTTTCATTCCAATTTTTTTGGATTTCTAAGCATTAGAAGTAATTATGTCTAGGCAGGACTGATATTCTCAATCTGTCCATTAGAAATGTTTATCTTAGAAAAGATAAACATATGTAATGGACAGAATGAAAATATCGGTGAAATTTCTATTTCACCGAGATATGGATATCAAGGATAAAAGGATCAAATCCTAAATTGAAGAATAAGATTCAATAGACAATCTCAGAAAGAAGAATTTATTGAAAATTTCAAATGAAAAACTATATACAGTAGAAAAAATTATACAAATATATACAGAAATATTAAAAAGACAAATTTAAATTAATTTAACAATTGTTCATATAATTGGTCATAATTTATGGAAGCACTATTTGTTATTAACCAATCTGCCATTGATTCTATCGTTTCATCATTATAGCATTTTTTTGCACGATTTGGTAAGGTGTAGTAGAAATAATGTTTTCTGGGTAGAATAACATTTCCTTGTCTCAAAGACACATCATATTGGTTAAATTTGATTACCGTAAATCCATTTTTCATCTGGAATACCGGAAATTCAAGCATTTTTTTGAAAAGGTATGCCCTTTGCAAACATAAATCCAAATGTTCTTTAGCCAGTTCTTCGCCGTTTCTTCTTTCATCTTCATCCTCAGGGCAATTCACACACAAAATACCCAAATTATTGTCTAGTTGATTATTTTCCTTATTATCGTTCTTCTTGATATTAACAATTTCATTCAATTCTTCAACTGAAAGTTTTCTTATATTGCTAATAAGGTTTTTGAGATGTAATGTTCTTCTCATATTGTTCGAATAATTCTTCAGTTTTGCCAATCTTTTTTTCAATATCACCTTGTTATCCATTTTGTTATATTCCCACTTTTTTCAATTTAAAAAAAATATGAAACTATTTTCGTGGCAAATAATCAATGCACAGCCTACTTGATTGAAGTAACTTGAACGTGTGTAAGCACTCTCTACAGGTGGGACCATAGTGCGAGAAAGCATCGAGTAGAATCACAGGAATTCTTCTTCTTCCTCTGTAAGCCTTAACATAACTAAACTAACTGAAGTTATTGCTGAATTGAAATTTGTTTATATACCTTTTCACAAAGGGTCTTCAGAGAAAGTCAATTAAGTACCTATTTATCAATTCTAATGGGTGGTGATTACAAATTTTTTTCTCAGAAGAATGATATGGATTTGAATCATTTTTAATGTTAGCTACAAAATTTCGAGGAAATTTTGAAATTATGATGTGCAACTTACTTTTAGATATTTTGATAAGTTTCATATACACAGCGACGAATTTACCAGCCTGCTGAATATGCTGAAGCCTTGTGCGGTAACTTTTGAAGGTCGACATATAACATATAACAGAATGAGATTATTAACTTTTTATTTTGACTTGAGAAATTAATAAAAAATATTTATACACACACAAAGTACGAATTTGGAGAAAAGATTTCGTAAGGAAATTTATTGTAATGCTTATAGAAATGTTACCTTCTGAAATGTTAGACGTCGTGACTTGTGCGCATAACCGTTATAAAATTTCGACTTTTTAATATCCTAATGACTTTTCTCAGGGTTCCAGAACTCAATTCGGGAAATTAGAAGAATTTCATCAAAAATGAAAAAGTGGAAATGAAACTATTAACTCTAATACCTAATTAAATCTAAAATTACTCATCTAAAAATTTTCCATCTTCAAACGAACTTAAAATTTTTAACCAGCCAATACATTTATTTCAACCTAATATTCCTGAGATGAAAAAAACACGTTTTTCCTTTATTATTTCTTCCGATTCCATTTTTTTTCTCACTCAATATAGCGGGCATTCTGGAGTTGACCGGACTTTCATTCCAATTTTTTTGGATTTCTAAGCATTAGAAGTAATTATGTCTAGGCAGGACTGATATTCTCAATCTGTCCATTAGAAATGTTTATCTTAGAAAAGATAAACATATGTAATGGACAGAATGAAAATATCGGTGAAATTTCTATTTCACCGATATATGGATATCAAGGATAAAAGGATCAAATCCTAAATTGAAGAATAAGATTCAATAGACAATTTCAGAAAAAAGAATTTATTGAAAATTCCAAATGAAAAACTATATACAGTAGAAAAAATTATACAAATATATACAGAAATATTATAAAGACAAATTTAAATTAATTTAACAATTGTTCATATAATTGGTCATAATTTATGGAAGCACTATTTGTTATTAACCAATCTGCCATTGATTCTATCGTTTCATCATTATAGCATTTTTTTGCACGATTTGGTAAGGTGTGGTAGAAATAATGTTTTCTGGGTAGAATAACATTTCCTTGTCTCAAAGACACATCATATTGGTTGAATTTGATTACCGGAAATCCATTTTTCATCTGGAATACCGGAAATTCAAGCATTTTTTTGAAAAGGTATGCCCTTTGCAAACATAAATTCAAATGTTCTTTAGCCAGTTCTTCGCCTTTTCTTCTTTCATCTTCATCCTCAGGGCAATTCACACACAAAATACCCAAATTATTGTCTAGTTGATTATTTTCCTTATTATCGTTCTTCTTGATATTAACAATTTCATTCAATTCTTCAACTGAAAGTTTTCTTATATTGCTAATAAGGTTTTTGAGATGTAATGTTCTTCTCATATTGTTCGAATAATTTTTCAGTTTTGCCAATCTTTTTTTCAATATCACCTTGTTATCCATTTTGTTATATTCCCACTTTTTTCAATTTAAAAAAAATATGAAACTATTTTCGTGGCAAATAATCAATGCACAGCCTACTTGATTGAAGTAACTTGAACGTGTGTAAGCACTCTCTACAGGTGGGACCATAGTGCGAGAAAGCATCGAGTAGAATCACAGGAATTCTTCTTATTCCTCTGTAAGCCTCAACATAACTAAACTAACTGAAGTTATTGCTGAATTGAAATTTGTTTATATACCTTTTCACAAAGGGTCTTCAGAGAAAGTCCATTAAGTACCTATTTATCAATTCTAATGGGCGGTGATTAAAAATTTTTTTCTCAGAAGAATGATATGGATTTGAATCATTTTTAATGTTAGCTACAAAATTTCGAGGAAATTTTGAAATTATGATGTGCAACTCACTTTTAGATATTTTGATAAGTTTCATATACACAGCGACGAATTTACCAGCCTGCTGAATATGCTGAAGCCTTGTGCGGTAACTTTTGAAGGTCGACATATAACATATAACAGAATGAGATTATTAACTTTTTATTTTGACTTGAGAAATTAATGAAAAATATTTATACACACACAAAGTACGAATTTGGAGAAAAGATTTCGTAAGGAAATTTATTGTAATGCTTATAGAAATGTTACCTTCTGAAATGTTAGACGTCGTGACTAGTGCGCATAACCGTTATAAAATTTCGACTTTTTAATATCCTAATGACTTTTCTCAGGGTTCCAGAACTCAATTCGGGAAATTAGAAGAATTTCATCAAAAATGAAAAAGTGGAAATGAAACTATTAACTCTAATACCTAATTAAATCTAAAATTACTTATCTAAAAATTTTCCATCTTCAAACGAACTTAAAATTTTCAACCAGATAATACATTTATTTCAACCTAATATTCCTGAGATGAAAAAACACGTTTTTCCTTTATTATTTCTTCCGATTCCATTTTTTTTCTCACTCAATATAGCGGGCATTCTGGAGTTGACCGGACTTTCATTCCAATTTTTTTGGATTTCTAAGCATTAGAAGTAATTATGTCTAGGCAGGACTGATATTCTCAATCTGTCCATTAGAAATGTTTATCTTAGAAAAGATAAACATATGTAATGGACAGAATGAAAATATCGGTGAAATTTCTATTTCACCGAGATATGGATATCAAGGATAAAAGGATCAAATCCTAAATTGAAGAATAAGATTCAATAGACAATCTCAGAAAGAAGAATTTATTGAAAATTTCAAATGAAAAACTATATACAGTAGAAAAAATTATACAAATATATACAGAAATATTAAAAAGACAAATTTAAATTAATTTAACAATTGTTCATATAATTGGTCATAATTTATGGAAGCACTATTTGTTATTAACCAATCTGCCATTGATTCTATCGTTTCATCATTATAGCATTTTTTTGCACGATTTGGTAAGGTGTAGTAGAAATAATGTTTTCTGGGTAGAATAACATTTCCTTGTCTCAAAGACACATCATATTGGTTAAATTTGATTACCGTAAATCCATTTTTCATCTGGAATACCGGAAATTCAAGCATTTTTTTGAAAAGGTATGCCCTTTGCAAACATAAATCCAAATGTTCTTTAGCCAGTTCTTCGCCGTTTCTTCTTTCATCTTCATCCTCAGGGCAATTCACACACAAAATACCCAAATTATTGTCTAGTTGATTATTTTCCTTATTATCGTTCTTCTTGATATTAACAATTTCATTCAATTCTTCAACTGAAAGTTTTCTTATATTGCTAATAAGGTTTTTGAGATGTAATGTTCTTCTCATATTGTTCGAATAATTCTTCAGTTTTGCCAATCTTTTTTTCAATATCACCTTGTTATCCATTTTGTTATATTCCCACTTTTTTCAATTTAAAAAAAATATGAAACTATTTTCGTGGCAAATAATCAATGCACAGCCTACTTGATTGAAGTAACTTGAACGTGTGTAAGCACTCTCTACAGGTGGGACCATAGTGCGAGAAAGCATCGAGTAGAATCACAGGAATTCTTCTTCTTCCTCTGTAAGCCTTAACATAACTAAACTAACTGAAGTTATTGCTGAATTGAAATTTGTTTATATACCTTTTCACAAAGGGTCTTCAGAGAAAGTCCATTAAGTACCTATTTATCAATTCTAATGGGTGGTGATTACAAATTTTTTTCTCAGAAGAATGATATGGATTTGAATCATTTTTAATGTTAGCTACAAAATTTCGAGGAAATTTTGAAATTATGATGTGCAACTTACTTTTAGATATTTTGATAAGTTTCATATACACAGCGACGAATTTACCAGCCTGCTGAATATGCTGAAGCCTTGTGCGGTAACTTTTGAAGGTCGACATATAACATATAACAGAATGAGATTATTAACTTTTTATTTTGACTTGAGAAATAAATAAAAAATATTTATACACACACAAAGTACGTATTTGGAGAAAAGATTTCGTAAGGAAATTTATTGTAATGCTTATAGAAATGTTACCTTCTGAAATGTTAGACGTCGTGACTAGTGCGCATAACCGTTATAAAATTTCGACTTTTTAATATCCTAATGACTTTTCTCAGGGTTCCAGAACTCAATTCGGGAAATTAGAAGAATTTCATCAAAAATGAAAAAGTGGAAATGAAACTATTAACTCTAATACCTAATTAAATCTAAAATTACTTATCTAAAAATTTTCCATCTTCAAACGAACTTAAAATTTTTAACCAGCCAATACATTTATTTCAACCTAATATTCCTGAGATGAAAAAAACACGTTTTTCCTTTATTATTTCTTCCGAATCCATTTTTTTTCTCACTCAATATAGCGGGCATTCTGGAGTTGACCGGACTTTCATTCCAATTTTTTTGGATTTCTAAGCATTAGAAGTAATTATGTCAAGGCAGGACTGATATTCTCAATCTGTCCATTAGAAATGTTTATCTTAGAAAAGATAAACATATGTAATGGACAGAATGAAAATATCGGTGAAATTTCTATTTCACCGAGATATGGATATCAAGGATAAAAGGATCAAATCCTAAATCGAAGAATAAGATTCAATAGACAATTTCAGAAAAAAGAATTTATTGAAAATTTCAAATGAAAAACTATATACAGTAGAAAAAATTATACAAATATATACAGAAATATTATAAAGACAAATTTAAATTAATTTAACAATTGTTCATATAATTGGTCATAATTTATGGAAGCACTATTTGTTATTAACCAATCTGCCATTGATTCAATCGTTTCATCATTATAGCATTTTTTTGCACGATTTGGTAAGGTGTGGTAGAAATAATGTTTTCTGGGTAGAATAACATTTCCTTGTCTCAAAGACACATCATATTGGTTAAATTTGATTACCGGAAATCCATTTTTCATCTGGAATACCGGAAATTCAAGCATTTTTTTGAAAAGGTATGCCCTTTGCAAACATAAATTCAAATGTTCTTTAGCCAGTTCTTCGCCTTTTCTTCTTTCATCTTCATCCTCAGGGCAATTCACACAAAAAATACCCAAATTATTGTCTAGTTGATTATTTTCCTTATTATCGTTCTTCTTGATATTAACAATTTCATTCAATTCTTCAACTGAAAGTTTTCTTATATTGCTAATAAGGTTTTTGAGATGTAATGTTCTTCTCATATTGTTCGAATAATTTTTCAGTTTTGCCAATCTTTTTTTCAATATCACCTTGTTATCCATTTTGTTATATTCCCACTTTTTTCAATTTAAAAAAAATATGAAACTATTTTCGTGGCAAATAATCAATGCACAGCCTACTTGATTGAAGTAACTTGAACGTGTGTAAGCACTCTCTACAGGTGGGACCATAGTGCGAGAAAGCATCGAGTAGAATCACAGGAATTCTTCTTCTTCCTCTGTAAGCCTTAACATAACTAAACTAACTGAAGTTATTGCTGAATTGAAATTTGTTTATATACCTTTTCACAAAGGGTCTTCAGAGAAAGTCCATTAAGTACCTATTTATCAATTCTAATGGGTGGTGATTTAAAATTTTTTTCTCAGATGAATGATATGGATTTGAATCATTTTTAATGTTAGCTACAAAATTTCGAGGAAATTTTGAAATTATGATGTGCAACTTACTTTTAGATATTTTGATAAGTTTCATATACACAGCGACGAATTTACCAGCCCGCTGAATATGCTGAAGCCTTGTGCGGTAACTTTTGAAGGTCGACATATAACATATAACAGAATGAGATTATTAACTTTTTATTTTGACTTGAGAAATTAATAAAAAATATTTATACACACACAAAGTACGAATTTGGAGAAAAGATTTCGTAAGGAAATTTATTGTAATGCTTATAGAAATGTTACCTTCTGAAATGTTAGACGTCGTGACTAGTGCGCATAACCGTTATAAAATTTCGACTTTTTAATATCCTAATGACTTTTCTCAGGGTTCCAGAACTCAATTCGGGAAATTAGAAGAATTTCATCAAAAATGAAAAAGTGGAAATGAAACTATTAACTCTAATAACTAATTAAATCTAAAATTACTTATCTAAAAATTTTCCATCTTCAAACGAACTTAAAATTTTTAACCAGCCAATACATTTATTTCAACCTAATATTCCTGAGATGAAAAAAACACGTTTTTCCTTTATTATTTTTTCCGATTCCATTTTTTTTCTCACTCAATATAGCGGGCATTCTGGAGTTGACCGGACTTTCATTCCAATTTTTTTGGATTTCTAAGCATTAGAAGTAATTATGTCTAGGCAGGACTGATATTCTCAATCTGTCCATTAGAAATGTTTATCTTAGAAAAGATAAACATATGTAATGGACAGAATGAAAATATCGGTGAAATTTCTATTTCACCGAGATATGGATATCAAGGATAAAAGGATCAAATCCTATATTGAAGAATAAGATTCAATAGACAATTTCAGAAAGAAGAATTTATTGAAAATTTCAAATGAAAAACTATATACAGTAGAAAAAATTATACAAATATATACAGAAATATTATAAAGACAAATTTAAATTAATTTAACAATTGTTCATATAATTGGTCATAATTTATGGAAGCACTATTTGTTATTAACCAATCTGCCATTGATTCTATCGTTTCATCATTATAGCATTTTTTTGCACGATTTGGTAAGTTGTGGTAGAAATAATGTTTTCTGGGTAGAATAACATTTCCTTGTCTCAAAGACACATCATATTGGTTAAATTTGATTACCGGAAATCCATTTTTCATCTGGAATACCGGAAATTCAAGCATTTTTTTGAAAAGGTATGCCCTTTGCAAACATAAATCCAAATGTTCTTTAGCCAGTTCTTCGCCTTTTCTTCTTTCATCTTCATCCTCAGGGCAATTCACACACAAAATACCCAAATTATTGTCTAGTTGATTATTTTCCTTATTATCGTTCTTCTTGATATTAACAATTTCATTCAATTCTTCAACTGAAAGTTTTCTCATATTGCTAATAAGGTTTTTGAGATGTAATGTTCTTCTCATATTGTTCGAATAATTCTTCAGTTTTGCCAATCTTTTTTTCAATATCACCTTGTTATCCATTTTGTTATATTCCCACTTTTTTCAATTTAAAAAAAATATGAAACTATTTTCGTGGCAAATAATCAATGCACAGCCTACTTGATTGAAGTAACTTGAACGTGTGTAAGCACTCTCTACAGGTGGGACCATAGTGCGAGAAAGCATCGAGTAGAATCACAGGAATTCTTGTTCTTCCTCTGTAAGCCTTAACATAACTAAACTAACTGAAGTTATTGCTGAATTGAAATTTGTTTATATACCTTTTCACAAAGGGTCTTCAGAGAAAGTCCATTGAGTACCTATTTATCAATTCTAATGGGTGGTGATTAAAAATTTTTTTCTCAGAAGAATGATATGGATTTGAATCATTTTTAATGTTAGCTACAAAATTTCGAGGAAATTTTGAAATTATGATGTGCAACTTACTTTTAGATATTTTGATAAGTTTCATATACACAGCGACGAATTTACCAGCCTGCTGAATATGCTGAAGCCTTGTGCGGTAACTTTTGAAGGTCGACATATAACATATAACAGAATGAGATTATTAACTTTTTATTTTGACTTGAGAAATTAATAAAAAATATTTATACACACACAAAGTACGAATTTGGAGAAAAGATTTCGTAAGGAAATTTATTGTAATGCTTATAGAAATGTTACCTTCTGAAATGTTAGACGTCGTGACTAGTGCGCATAACCGTTATAAAATTTCGACTTTTTAATATCCTAATGACTTTTCTCAGGGTTCCAGAACTCAATTCGGGAAATTAGAAGAATTTCATCAAAAATGAAAAAGTGGAAATGAAACTATTAACTCTAATACCTAATTAAATCTAAAATTACTTATCTAAAAATTTTCCATCTTCAAACGAACTTAAAATTTTTAACCAGCCAATACATTTATTTCAACCTAATATTCCTGAGATGAAAAAACACGTTTTTCCTTTATTATTTCTTCCGATTCCATTTTTTTCTCACTCAATATAGCGGGCATTCTGGAGTTGACCGGACTTTCATTCCAATTTTTTTGGATTTCTAAGCATTAGAAGTAATTATGTCTAGGCAGGACTGATATTCTCAATCTGTCCATTAGAAATGTTTATCTTAGAAAAGATAAACATATGTAATGGACAGAATGAAAATATCGGTGAAATTTCTATTTCACCGAGATATGGATATCAAGGATAAAAGGATCAAATCCTAAATTGAAGAATAAGATTCAATAGACAATTTCAGAAAGAAGAATTTATTGAAAATTTCAAATGAAAAACTATATACAGTAGAAAAAATTATACAAATATATACAGAAATATTATAAAGACAAATTTGAATTAATTTAACAATTGTTCATATAATTGGTCATAATTTATGGAAGCACTATTTGTTATTAACCAATCTGCCGTTGATTCTATCGTTTCATCATTATAGCATTTTTTTGCACGATTTGGTAAGGTGTGGTAGAAATAATGTTTTCTGGGTAGAATAACATTTCCTTGTCTCAAAGACACATCATATTGGTTAAATTTGATTACCGGAAATCCATTTTTCATCTGGAATACCGGAAATTCAAGCATTTTTTTGAAAAGGTATGCCCTTTGCAAACATAAATCCAAATGTTCTTTAGCCAGTTCTTCGCCTTTTCTTCTTTCATCTTCATCCTCAGGGCAATTCACACACAAAATACCCAAATTATTGTCTAGTTGATTATTTTCCTTATTATCGTTCTTCTTGATATTAACAATTTCATTCAATTCTTCAACTGAAAGTTTTCTTATATTGCTAATAAGGTTTTTGAGATGTAATGTTCTTCTCATATTGTTCGAATAATTCTTCAGTTTTGCCAATCTTTTTTTCAATATCACCTTGTTATCCATTTTGTTATATTCCCACTTTTTTCAATTTAAAAAAAATATGAAACTATTTTCGTGGCAAATAATCAATGCACAGCCTACTTGATTGAAGTAACTTGAACGTGTGTAAGCACTCTCTACAGGTGGGACCATAGTGCGAGAAAGCATCGAGTAGAATCACAGGAATTCTTCTTCTTCCTCTGTAAGCCTTAACATAACCAAACTAACTGAAGTTATTGCTGAATTGAAATTTGTTTATATACCTTTTCACAAAGGGTCTTCAGAGAAAGTCCATTGAGTACCTATTTATCAATTCTAATGGGTGGTGATTAAAAATTTTTTTCTCAGAAGAATGATATGGATTTGAATCATTTTTAATGTTAGCTACAAAATTTCGAGGAAATTTTGAAATTATGATGTGCAACTTACTTTTAGATATTTTGATAAGTTTCATATACACAGCGACGAATTTACCAGCCTGCTGAATATGCTGAAGCCTTGTGCGGTAACTTTTGAAGGTCGACATATAACATATAACAGAATGAGATTATTAACTTTTTATTTTGACTTGAGAAATTAATAAAAAATATTTATACACACACAAAGTACGAATTTGGAGAAAAGATTTCGTAAGGAAATTTATTGTAATGCTTATAGAAATGTTACCTTCTGAAATGTTAGACGTCGTGACTAGTGCGCATAACCGTTATAAAATTTCGACTTTTTAATATCCTAATGACTTTTCTCAGGGTTCCAGAACTCAATTCGGGAAATTAGAAGAATTTCATCAAAAATGAAAAAGTGGAAATGAAACTATTAACTCTAATACCTAATTAAATCTAAAATTACTTATCTAAAAATTTTCCATCTTCAAACGAACTTAAAATTTTTAACCAGCCAATACATTAATTTCAACCTAATATTCCTGAGATGAAAAAACACGTTTTTCCTTTATTATTTCTTCCGATTCCATTTTTTTTCTCACTCAATATAGCGGGCATTCTGGAGTTGACCGGACTTTCATTCCAATTTTTTTGGATTTCTAAGCATTAGAAGTAATTATGTCTAGGCAGGACTGATATTCTCAATCTGTCCATTAGAAATGTTTATCTTAGAAAAGATAAACATATGTAATGGACAGAATGAAAATATCGGTGAAATTTCTATTTCACCGAGATATGGATATCAAGGATAAAAGGATCAAATCCTAAATTGAAGAATAAGATTCAATAGACAATTTCAGAAAGAAGAATTTATTGAAAATTTCAAATGAAAAACTATATACAGTAGAAAAAATTATACAAATATATACAGAAATATTATAAAGACAAATTTAAATTAATTTAACAATTGTTCATATAATTGGTCATAATTTATGGAAGCACTATTTGTTATTAACCAATCTGCCATTGATTCTATCGTTTCATCATTATAGCATTTTTTTGCACGATTTGGTAAGGTGTGGTAGAAATAATGTTTTCTGGGTAGAATAACATTTCCTTGTCTCAAAGACACATCATATTGGTTAAATTTGATTACCGGAAATCCATTTTTCATCTGGAATACCGGAAATTCAAGCATTTTTTTGAAAAGGTATGCTCTTTGCAAACATAAATTCAAATGTTCATTAGCCAGTTCTTCGCCTTTTCTTCTTTCATCTCCATCCTCAGGGCAATTCACACACAAAATACCCAAATTATTGTCTAGTTGATTATTTTCCTTATGATCGTTCTTCTTGATATTAACAATTTCATTCAATTCTTCAACTGAAAGTTTTCTTATATTGCTAGTAAGGTTTTTGAGATGTAATGTTCTTCTCATATTGTTCGAATAATTTTTCAGTTTTGCCAATCTTTTTTTCAATATCACCTTGTTATCCATTTTGTTATATTCCCACTTTTTTCAATTAAAAAAAAATATGAAACTATTTTCGTGGCAAATGATCAATGCACAGCCTACTTGATTGAAATAACTTGAACGTGTGTAAGCACTCTCTACAGGTGGGACCATAGTGCGAGAAAGCATCGAGTAGAATCACAGGAATTCTTCTTCTTCCTCTGTAAGCCTTAACATAACTAAACTAACTGAAGTTATTGCTGAATTGAAATTTGTTTATATACCTTTTCACAAAGGGTCTTCAGAGAAAGTCCATTAAGTACCTATTTATCAATTCTAATGGGTGGTGATTAAAAATTTTTTTCTCAGAAGAATGATATGGATTTGAATCATTTTTAATGTTAGCTACAAAATTTCGAGGAAATTTTGAAATTATGATGTGCAACTCACTTTTAGATATTTTGATAAGTTTCATATACACAGCGACGAATTTACCAGCCTGCTGAATATGCTGAAGCCTTGTGCGGTAACTTTTGAAGGTCGACATATAACATATAACAGAATGAGATTATTAACTTTTTATTTTGACTTGAGTAATTAATAAAAAATATTTATACACACACAAAGTACGAATTTGGAGAAAAGATTTCGTAAGGAAATTTATTGTAATGCTTATAGAAATGTTACCTTCTGAAATGTTAGACGTCGTGACTAGTGCGCATAACCGTTATAAAATTTCGACTTTTTAATATCCTAATGACTTTTCTCAGGGTTCCAGAACTCAATTCGGGAAATTAGAAGAATTTCATCAAAAATGAAAAAGTGGAAATGAAACTATTAACTCTAATACCTAATTAAATCTAAAATTACTTATCTAAAAATTTTCCATCTCCAAACGAACTTAAAATTTTTAACCAGCCAATACATTTATTTCAACCTAATATTCCTGAGATGAAAAAACACGTTTTTCAATTATTATTTCTTCCGATTCCATTTTTTTTCTCACTCAATATAGCGGGCATTCTGGAGTTGACCGGACTTTCATTCCAATTTTTTTGGATTTCTAAGCATTAGAAGTAATTATGTCTAGGCAGGACTGATATTCTCAATCTGTCCATTAGAAATGTTTATCTTAGAAAAGATAAACATATGTAATGGACAGAATGAAAATATCGGTGAAATTTCTATTTCACCGAGATATGGATATCAAGGATAAAAGGATCAAATCCTAAATTGAAGAATAAGATTCAATAGACAATTTCAGAAAGAAGAATTTATTAAAAATTTCAAATGAAAAACTATATACAGTAGAAAAAATTATACAAATATATACAGAAATATTATAAAGACAAATTTAAATTAATTTAACAATTGTTCATATAATTGGTCATAATTTATGGAAGCACTATTTGTTATTAACCAATCTGCCATTGATTCTATCGTTTCATCATTATAGCATTTTTTTGCACGATTTGGTAAGGTGTGGTTGAAATAATGTTTTCTGGGTAGAATAACATTTCCTTGTCTCAAAGACACATCATATTGGTTAAATTTGATTACCGGAAATCCATTTTTCATCTGGAATACCGGAAATTCAAGCATTTTTTTGAAAAGGTATGCCCTTTGCAAACATAAATTCAAATGTTCTTTAGCCAGTTCTTCGCCTTTTCTTCTTTCATCTCCATCCTCAGGGCAATTCACACACAAAATACCCAAATTATTGTCTAGTTGATTATTTTCCTTATGATCGTTCTTCTTGATATTAACAATTTCATTCAATTCTTCAACTGAAAGTTTTCTTATATTGCTAGTAAGGTTTTTGAGATGTAATGTTCTTCTCATATTGTTCGAATAATTTTTCAGTTTTGCCAATCTTTTTTTCAATATCACCTTGTTATCCATTTTGTTATATTCCCACTTTTTTCAATTAAAAAAAAATATGAAACTATTTTCGTGGCAAATGATCAATGCACAGCCTACTTGATTGAAATAACTTGAACGTGTGTAAGCACTCTCTACAGGTGGGACCATAGTGCGAGAAAGCATCGAGTAGAATCACAGGAATTCTTCTTCTTCCTCTGTAAGCCTTAACATAACTAAACTAACTGAAGTTATTGCTGAATTGAAATTTGTTTATATACCTTTTCCCAAAGGGTCTTCAGAGAAAGTCCATTAAGTACCTATTTATCAATTCTAATGGGTGGTGATTAAAAATTTTTTTCTCAGAAGAATGATATGGATTTGAATCATTTTGAATGTTAGCTACAAAATTTCGAGGAAATTTTGAAATTATGATGTGCAACTCACTTTTAGATATTTTGATAAGTTTCATATACACAGCGACGAATTTACCAGCCTGCTGAATATGCTGAAGCCTTGTGCGGTAACTTTTGAAGGTCGACATATAACATATAACAGAATGAGATTATTAACTTTTTATTTTGACTTGAGAAATTAATAAAAAATATTTATACACACACAAAGTACGAATTTGGAGAAAAGATTTCGTAAGGAAATTTATTGTAATGCTTATAGAAATGTTACCTTCTGAAATGTTAGACGTCGTGACTAGTGCGCATAACCGTTATAAAATTTCGACTTTTTAATATCCTAATGACTTTTCTCAGGGTTCCAGAACTCAATTCGGGAAATTAGAAGAATTTCATCAAAAATGAAAAAGTGGAAATGAAACTATTAACTCTAATACCTTATTAAATCTAAAATTACTTATCTAAAAATTTTCCATCTTCAAACGAACTTAAAATTTTTAACCAGCCAATACATTTATTTCAACCTAATATTCCTGAGATGAAAAAACACGTTTTTCCTTTATTATTTCTTTCGATTCCATTTTTTTTCTCACTCAATATAGCGGGCATTCTGGATTTGACCGGACTTTCATTCCAAAATTTTTGGATTTCTAAGCATTAGAAGTAATTATGTCTAGGCAGGACTGATATTCTCAATCTGTCCATTAGAAATGTTTATCTTAGAAAAGATAAACATATGTAATGGACAGAATGAAAATATCGGTGAAATTTCTATTTCACCGAGATATGGATATCAAGGATAAAAGGATCAAATCCTAAATTGAAGAATAAGATTCAATAGACAATTTCAGAAAGAAGAATTTATTGAAAATTTCAAATGAAAAACTATATACAGTAGAAAAAATTATACAAATATATACAGAAATATTATAAAGACAAATTTGAATTAATTTAACAATTGTTCATATAATTGGTCATAATTTATGGAAGCACTATTTGTTATTAACCAATCTGCCATTGATTCTATCGTTTCATCATTATAGCATTTTTTTGCACGATTTGGTAAGGTGTGGTAGAAATAATGTTTTCTGGGTAGAATAACATTTCCTTGTCTCAAAGACACATCATATTGGTTAAATTTGATTACCGGAAATCCATTTTTCATCTGGAATACCGGAAATTCAAGCATTTTTTTGAAAAGGTATGCCCTTTGCAAACATAAATCCAAATGTTCTTTAGCCAGTTCTTCGCCTTTTCTTCTTTCATCTTCATCCTCAGGGCAATTCACACACAAAATACCCAAATTATTGTCTAGTTGATTATTTTCCTTATTATCGTTCTTCTTGATATTAACAATTTCATTCAATTCTTCAACTGAAAGTTTTCTTATATTGCTAATAAGGTTTTTGAGATGTAATGTTCTTCTCATATTGTTCGAATAATTCTTCAGTTTTGCCAATCTTTTTTTCAATATCACCTTGTTATCCATTTTGTTATATTCCCACTTTTTTCAATTTAAAAAAAATATGAAACTATTTTCGTGGCAAATAATCAATACACAGCCTACTTGATTGAAGTAACTTGAACGTGTGTAAGCACTCTCTACAGTTGGGACCATAGTGCGAGAAAGCATCGAGTAGAATCACAGGAATTCTTCTTCTTCCTCTGTAAGCCTTAACATAACTAAACTAACTGAAGTTATTGCTGAATTGAAATTTGTTTATATACCTTTTCACAAAGGGTCTTCAGAGAAAGTCCATTAAGTACCTATTTATCAATTCTAATGGGTGGTGATTAAAAATTTTTTTCTCAGAAGAATGATATGGATTTGAATCATTTTTAATGTTAGCTACAAAATTTCGAGGAAATTTTGAAATTATGATGTGCAACTTACTTTTAGATATTTTGATAAGTTTCATATACACAGCGACGAATTTACCAGCCTGCTGAATATGCTGAAGCCTTGTGCGGTAACTTTTGAAGGTCGACATATAACATATAACAGAATGAGATTATTAACTTTTTATTTTGACTTGAGAAATTAATAAAAAATATTTATACACACACAAAGTACGAATTTGGAGAAAAGATTTCGTAAGGAAATTTATTGTAATGCTTATAGAAATGTTACCTTCTGAAATGTTAGACGTCGTGACTAGTGCGCATTACCGTTATAAAATTTCGACTTTTTAATATCCTAATGACTTTTCTCAGGGTTCCAGAACTCAATTCGGGAAATTAGAAGAATTTCATCAAAAATGAAAAAGTGGAAATGAAACTATTAACTCTAATACCTAATTAAATCTAAAATTACTTATCTAAAAATTTTCCATATTCAAACGAACTTAAAATTTTTAACCAGCCAATACATTTATTTCAACCTAATATTCCTGAGATGAAAAAACACGTTTTTCCTTTATTATTTCTTCCGATTCCATTTTTTTTCTCACTCAATATAGCGGGCATTCTGGAGTTGACCGGACTTTCATTCCAATTTTTTTGGATTTCTAAGCATTAGAAGTAATTATGTCTAGGCAGGACTGATATTTTCAATCTGTCCATTAGAAATGTTTATCTTAGAAAAGATAAACATATGTAATGGACAGAATGAAAATATCGGTGAAATTTCTATTTCACCGAGATATGGATATCAAGGATAAAAGGATCAAATCCTAAATTGAAGAATAAGATTCAATAGACAATTTCAGAAAGAAGAATTTATTGAAAATTTCAAATGAAAAACTATATACAGCACAAAAAATTATCCAAATATATACAGAAATATTATAAAGACAAATTTAAATTAATTTAACAATTGTTCATATAATTGGTCATAATTTATGGAAGCACTATTTGTTATTAACCAATCTGCCATTGATTCTATCGTTTCATCATTATAGCATTTTTTTGCACGATTTGGTAAGGTGTGGTAGAAATAATGTTTTCTGGGTAGAATAACATTTCCTTGTCTCAAAGACACATCATATTGGTTAAATTTGATTACCGGAAATCCATTTTTCATCTGGAATACCGGAAATTCAAGCATTTTTTTGAAAAGGTATGCCCTTTGCAAACATAAATTCAAATGTTCTTTAGCCAGTTCTTCGCCTTTTCTTCTTTCATCTTCATCCTCAGGGCAATTCACACACAAAATACCCAAATTATTGTCGAGTTGATTTTTTTCCTTATTATCGTTCTTCTTGATATTAACTATTTCATTCAATTCTTCAACTGAAAGTTTTCTTATATTGCTAATAAGGTTTTTGAGATGTAATGTTCTTCTCATATTGTTCGAATAATTTTTCAGTTTCGCCAATCCTTTTTTCAATATCACCTTGTTATCCATTTTGTTATATTCCCACTTTTTTCAATTTAAAAAAAGTATGAAACTATTTTCGTGGCAAATAATCAATGCACAGCGTACTTGATTGAAGTTACTTGAACGTGTAAGCACTCTCTACAGGTGGGACCATAGTGCGAGAAAGCATCGAGTAGAATCACAGGAATTCTTCTTCTTCCTCTGTAAGCCTTAACATAACTAAACTAACTGAAGTTATTGCTGAATTGAAATTTGTTTATATACCTTTTCACAAAGGGTCTTCAAAGAAAGTCCATTAAGTACCTATTTATCAATTCTAATGGATGGTGATTAAAAATTTTTTCCTCAGGTGAATGATATGGATTTGAATCATTTTTAATGTTAGCTATAAAATTTCGAGGAAATTTTGAAATTATGATGTGCAACTCACTTTTAGATATTTTGATAAGTTTCATATACACAGCGACGGATTTACCAGCCTGCTGAATATGCTGAAGCCTTGTGCGGTAACTTTTGAAGGTCGACATATAACATATAACAGAATGAGATTATTAATTTTTTATTTTGACTTGAGAAATTAATAAAAAATATTTATACACACACAAAGTACGAATTTGGAGGAAAGATTTCGTAAGATGTAATCTCGCAAAAATTGTATTGTTCTGTGATTCAACTCAAACTGTAATAATAACATATGCTTAAGAAAGGAAATTTATTGTAATGCTTATAAAAATGTTACCTTCTGAAATGTTAGACGTAGTGACTGGTGCGCATAACCGTTATAAAATTTAGACTTTTTAATATCCTAATGACTTTTCTCAGGGTTCCAAAACTCAATTCGAGAAATTAGAAGAATTTCATCAAAAATGAAAAAGTGGAAATGAAACTATTAACTCTAATACCTAATTAAATCTAAAATCACTTATCTAAAAATTTTCCATCTTCAAACGAACTTAAAATTTTTAACCAGCCAATCCCCTTCTGTGGTATATATTTCTCTATGTTTCTGGAGCTTACCTTTATTCTCATTCTGATAACTTTCAATGTTCAATCATATGACGTCTTCCATTTCTAAATTTTCTGATTAAATATTTGATAACAAGATTCAAGTGTTATTATCTGTACTAATATTATTATCATAGACGAAAACCAAACTGATATTATAGTCCAAGAAAATGATCAATGAAATACGAATTTTGAGGTTAAAACTTGAATTTTCGATATAAGTTACTTTGAAGCATCTAAAAACGAACTGTGAAAGGTTTTTTTGAATTCACCCCCGAGAAGGGGTGAAAAAAAATAAAAAAAGTGTTTTTTTTGAAATTTTGGGGAAATGGTAAGTGTTAGAAAAATAAGTTTCGAATAAAAGTTGTAGAGCGTAAAATTTTACATAAAAATGTTTTCATAACTGTTTTTCCTAAAATTGAAATTAACTGAGATAGGATAGCTAGAAGCTAGGGGATGATAACAGGAACTTTAAAAAATCATAAGTTGTTGAAAAATTGAAAAAACTCATAATTTTTTTTTTTAAATTACTTATATGATTATAAACTATAATTCTAGAGGAAATTTTTTTTTTTTATTGTTTATAAAAGAGTTATAACAATTTAAAATTTTTATTTTCAAATTAAATCAACTTTAACTGATGAAAATATATATATATTTTTTTAATAGATTAATATTTTAAGAAATTGACCATACGCGTTGAAATTTAATTCTTACCTGTTCTTTTCAAGCAGGTATAAAATAATTTACCTGGTGAAAGATATTGTGTGGCGGCGACTTTGCTTTTACTACCGACTTCGGTACCTCATGCATGGAAAATACTGTATTACATCAAATTTTGGAGTCGATCTGAATCAAAAACTTTTTTTGGCGAAAAAATATCCAAGGTTATAGTCTTGGTTTTTTCGAAAAATACGACCGATCGAATTTGAACTTTTTATGGTGTATTTAGATAGTTTCGAGGATGTACATTCCGAATCAGGCATCGATTTCGATCAGAAAAATTTGTATACACATTTAAAGCACTATTTTTCTACAAAATTAGCCATATCTCACCTCTGGGAAGTGCTAGGAAGAAACCGATGGTAGATGTATATTCAGAATCGAAAATTCTGCATGTAACCAAATTTTGAATGTGATCCGCAGCCAACTTTTTTTTCAAGAGAACACCCACAAAAAAAGTTTGATATAGTACTCAAATGAAAGGTCTCGTTGGGAGGAACTCAAAAATGGTTCAACTTTCGAACTGGGATTAACGGTTCTCGAGTTATAGCAGTTTTTTGGGATTCCAAAAAAAAATTAAAGAGTCTGCTATGGTACTCAAATGAAAGGTCTCGTTGGGAGAACCGTTGATCCCAGATCGAAAGTTAGACCATTTTTGAGTTCCTCCCAACGAGACCTTTCATTTGAGTACCATATCAGACTTTTTAATTTTTTTTGAAATCCCAAAAAACTGCTTTAACTCGAGAACCGTTGATCCCAGATCGAAAGTTGGACCATTTTTGAGTTCCTCCCAACGAGACCTTTCATTTAATAATAATAATATATTATTATTATTTTTTTTTTTTTTTTTTTTTTTTTTTTTTTTCAAATTCAAAATTTATTCTCACATTTAAAGTACAGTAATTTTACAGTTTTTTTTATTACATTCAAAAACATCGAGAGATGTGCAACAGTACCTAGACAAAATGTCTGTTTCTACCATTGCACTCCCTCACGTTCCTCGAAATGTACATACAAAATAACAATTGGCAATAAGACGAAAATCGAAAAAAAAAAAAAAAAAAAAAAAAAAAAACCATATCAGACTCTTTAATTTTTTTTTGGTGGTATAAATCTGAAATTTTTAATATGGATATGCTTGCCCCAAAACCATTTTTGAGTTCCTCCCAACGAGACCTTTCATTCGAGTACCATATAAGACTTTTAAATTTTTTTTTGAAATCCCAAAAAACTGCTATAACTCGAGAACCGTTGATCCCAAAACGAAAGTTAGACCATTTTTGAGTTCCTCCCAACGAGACCTTTCATTTGAGTACCATTTCAAACTTTTTAATTTTTTTTTTGAAATCCCAAAAAACTGCTATAACTCGGGAACCGTTGTTCCCAGATCGAAAGTTAGACCATTTTTGAGTTCCTCCCAACGAGACCTTTCATTTGAGTACCATGTCAGACTTTTAAATTTTTTTTTGAAATCCCAAAAAACTGCTATAACTCGAGAACCGTTGATCCCAGATCGGAAGTTAGACCATTTTTGAGTTCCTCCCAACGAGACCTTTCATTTGAGTACCATATCAGACTTTAAATTTTTTTTTTGAAATCCCAAAAAACTGCTATAACTCGAGAACCGTTGATCCCAGATCGAAAGTTAGACCATTTTTGAGTTCCTCCCAACGAGACCTTTCATTTGAGTACCGTATCAGACTTTTTTTATGGGTGTTTTCTTGAAACAGCTATAACTCGAAAACCGTTGATCCCAGATCGAAAGTGAGACCATTTTTGAGTTCCTCCCAACGAGAACTTTCATTTGAGTACCATGTCAGACTTTTAAATTTTTTTTTTAAATCCCAAAAAACTGCTATAACTCGAGAACCGTTGATCCCAGATCGGAAGTTAGACCATTTTTGAGTTCCTCCCAACGAGGCCTTTCATTTGAGTACCATATCAGACTTTTTTTGTGGGTGTTTTCTTGAAAAAAAAATTGGCGGCGGATCACGTTCAAAATTTGGTTACATGCAGAATTTTCGATTCTGAATATACATCTACCATCGGTTTCTTCCTAGCACTTCCCAGAGGTGAGATATGGCTAATTTTGTAGAAAAATAGTGCTTTAAATGTGTATACAAATTTTTCTGATCGAAATCGATGCCTGATTCGGAATGTACATCCTCGAAACTATCTAATACACCATAAAAAGTTCAAATTCGATCGGTCGTATTTTTCGAAAAAACCATGACTATAACCTTGGATATTTTTTCGCCAAAAAAAGTTTTTGATTCAGATCGACTCCAAAATTTGATGTAATACAGTATTTTCCATGCATGAGGTACCGAAGTCGGTAGTAAAAGCAAAGTCGCCGCCACACAATATCTTTCACCAGGTAAATTATTTTATACCTGCTTGAAAAGAACAGGTAAAAATTAAATTTCAACGCGTATGGTCAATTTCTTAAAATATTAATCTATTAAAAAAAAATATATATTTTCATCAGTTAAAGTTGATTTAATTTGAAAATAAAAATTTTAAATTGTTATAACTTTTTTATAAACAATTAAAAAAAAAAAATTTTCTCTAGAATTAAAGTTTATAATCATATAAGTAATTTAAAAAAAAAATTATGAGTTTTTTCAATTTTTCAACAACTTATGATTTTTTAAAGTTCCTGTTATCATCCCCTAGCTTCTAGCTATCCTATCTCAGTTAATTTCAATTTTAGGAAAAACAGTTATGAGAACATTTTTATGTAAAATTTTACGCTCTACAACTTTTATTCGAAACTTTTTTTTCTAACACTCACCATTTCCCCAAAATTTCAAAAAAACCACTTTTTTTATTTTTTTTCACCCCTTCTCGGGGGTGAATTCAAAAAAACCTTTCACAGTTCGTTTTTAGATGCTTCAAAGTAACTTATATCGAAAATTCAAGTTTTAACCTCAAAATTCGTATTTCATTGATCATTTTCTTGGACTACAATTTCCAAAAAAATTAAGAAAGAGGTGTAGAATGTCCATGTGTATGATGTTTTAAATTTACGCCGAATCAGTTAACTCGAATATCATCGTCATGGATGATGAAAAGTACTTTACTTTGAGTAATACCGACAACATCGCAAATACTCTTAACAATATGAAATTGGGGCAAAAAGCCAAATTTGCTGATATATTTTCAATTTGGTGCGTGATATCATCTGATGGAATTTCCAGGCCTCATGTTGGACAAGATAAATGCGAAGTTCTCGACAATCAAAGTTACAGCTGGTCAATATTATTCACTAGAATCGCATGCTCAAGATGATTATGAAATTATAAAGGCAGTGGTAATTCTGAGCATAACGTATACAGGAAGCACGAAAATTCAAGGGGAATACACAACATTACAGAGTGCACCAAATGAAATAATTAGACATGCCATAAGACCTACATGCTACATGTGAAGTCAATAAATAAAATATGACCTGAAGGTATAGAAACCATAAAAATATATTCATTTATTTATCTTTTCATTTATATATTTATTATCCTATTCATATATCTATCTATTCATCTATCGATATTTTCATTTAGTTATTCATTCATTTATTTATATATTCATTAATTTATTTAGTCAGTTATTCATTCATCAATGCATTTATTCATTAATTTTGTTTTTCATTCATTCATTCATCCCTTCATTAATTCACCTATTTATTTATTATTATTAATGAAGAAACCAACTGATTGTTTATTACGGGGGATTAAATATCTCACAAATAACGAAATATGAATAGCAGAATATTAGAAGTTTCAATTACAAAGGCTAAAAAAGGACAATTCCCAAACGCAACGAGATTGTTGTAATGCTTTATGATTCAATTGTAATACTAACAGATAATTAAGAAAAGTTTTTTATAATACAAGTGCAGAAGGCATTGATATTCTTCCACGAGTTCAAAATTCAAAAACGAGCCACGAAGTGGCGAGTTTTGGAATGAACGAGTGGTAGAATGAGCCTTCTGTACGAGTATTATACATTATTTTCTCTAATTCATTGCATTTTCATTGAAATTAATGAAATATTTCCATAAATATAATTTAGTGATTTTTGCATTGAAAAATGTTGGTTGGCAGAACTGATTTCTTCAAGGCAATTTGATGAATTGACAGATAAAGCCGTAGCGGAAAGTTCGGAGTGCCAACATAGAATAATAAAATATAACCATGAAAACTGTGCGTTTCTGATATATTCTCGCACGATTTTGTTCTACAAGATGTGGAAGAATGAACGGAATAACCACAGAATTAGAGAATAGTTATTTATAATACAAGTGCAGAAGGCATTGATATTCCTCCACGAGTTCAAAATTCAAAAACGAGCCACGAAGTGGCAAGTTTTGGAATGAACGAGTGGTAGAATGAGCCTTCTGTACGAGTATTATACATTATTTTCTCTAATTCATTGCATTTTCATTGAAATTAATGAAATATTTCCATAAATATAATTTAGTGATTTTTGCATTGAAAAATGTTGGTTGGCAGAACTGATTTCTTTAAGGCAAATTGATGAATTGACAGATAAAGCCGTGGCGGAAAGTTTGGAGTGCCAACATAGAATAATAAAATATAACCATGAAAACTGTGCGTTTCTGATATATTCTCGCACGATTTTGTTCTACAAGATGTGGAAGAATGAACGGAATAACCACAGAATTAGAGAAAGTAAATTTATTGTTTTGTTCTTTAAACTGTGAGTGTATTAAAAAATATTCATCAACGGTCGTCAAATGTATATATTCTGTATCTCTATGGCTTTAAGGGGAGTGCATACTACCGAATTCATATGAAAGTTATACAGAAGGTAGTCCTTTTTCCATTTTTCAACAAGCATCAACACTCAAGAAGTGGAGCGCGCCCCTGCGCCCTCCCCAGTACCCACCTCTACCCTAAGGATTATTTATATTAAATATTATGTAAGTATTGTATAGTTTTGAGACATTTATACCTTACCTTAAGTGGTACATGATTGAGATATAATTTGCTCAAAATAATGTTTTTTTGCTGTGAAAGTAATCAAAGATCTCACTCGGTACCATAATTCTCAATGATGATTGAGCACAAATCAAAAAATTATAATTTTCTTGTTAAAAAATGTATTTGATATGTTTGTGAACTACGGTGTTATCAAAATTCAGAGGCGAGAGAGTTGAAAAGCCTACAGGCGGCAAAATCTGTTAATCCGCCATCTGTCATCTGTTAAGTTTAGTATTTGAAATCAACGTTACTCATTTCGAATTCGAAAATTCATAATTTCGGTAATGATAACCGAGCTGAAATTTTGCAGTTGAAAATTTTTCACTCATTCAATTTCATATCATATATCTATTATATATGCATATCTAATCTTTTTTATTTTATACAAAAATTAATAATTCATAATTCAAAACTTCAACACAATTGTATGAGCGATCGTTAATTTTTTGTTTGTAATCGAAACTATATAGAATACAGATAAATTGAAAGCCGAGATCAAATTAGTATCACTTGCTCCATCTAGTATAAACTCTCAACACCAATATATAGAATTCTTTTAGTGCTGTTCTAATGACTGATGAAGAAAACTCACACATTACTCTATCCTATGTATATAGCCGCTAGATGGTTGTCATGTGGATCGGTAACACTATTTAATGTTT
The DNA here is from genome assembly GCF_914767665.1 of Harmonia axyridis. Taxonomy (NCBI): domain Eukaryota; kingdom Metazoa; phylum Arthropoda; class Insecta; order Coleoptera; family Coccinellidae; genus Harmonia; species Harmonia axyridis. The sequence continues at coordinate 27,742,402 of NC_059504.1, read as the reverse complement.
TTGTTCTTCAACAATATAACATATTATTTGTAGAGGAGCTAGCGGTTCATTCTACCAACCCATTATAACAAAATAAAATGTTTGAAGGATACTTACACGAAGTATCCTTCAAATTCGGTATTTTGTTTTTTTGTGAACTTTTCAGTATCTTCGACTATTTTTTCTGATACTCATGGTTTTTCTGATTGGCAACATTTATCGTAAGCCATTATAAAACATCAATTGCACATAAGGTTCACGTGAATGAATGGATGAATTAAAAAAATGCTTAAATTATCCACAATTAAACGATCATTACATACGGGTTCTAGAAAATGAAGAAAAAAAAACGTCCAAGGTTCTTCTAAAATACTTTTTGAATACGACAATGAGAATTTCCTCAAAACTGTCGAGATGATTGCATCTTTTTCATCCTGTGATAAGAGAGCACAACAATCGAGTGCAAAACTCATGAAAAAATTCTTTAAGAAGGATCCATTATTTTGAAGTTTAGTCACCTTTTACTATCGCCTTCCTTCAGTATTCCTCAAATCGAATAAATCAGATCTGGATTAGTGAAATTTCAGATTTTTTTCTATTATCGTGAATATTGGATCACACTGTACGTGAAGGTGAAAGTAATGATTTTTTTCCGTTTTCGTAAACACAAAGAATTAATTCATAATAAAATTTCTAAACCTCTGCTTGGCACCGTCAAACAGGGTGATCAATCAAAAATTTAAAATATTAATTTATATACAAGGTGAGTCTTCGACTTGCACATATATTTCATCTGTAGATTCTTGAGGTCAAGAGGAACACTTTTTTTCGATTCGGCTTAGATAATCTAGCAATTTTAAATTTTCATAATAAAGCTATGACCCTCTTGGAAACCTGCACAATGAAGTTTTTCCAAGCATACCATTTGAAACTTGGAAATGAGCTACTATATTAGAACACCCATCATTAATTCACTTTCAACATTCCATTTATTGAACGAAGTAGTAGGTATTCACAATACAATAAATGAGTTATTCCAATTTCGATGATGACAAAGATCAAATATTTTTCTCTTGATTTTCCATTTCATTTTCGATTATGATAACGCAATCACCCATTTTATTAGCTCAGATATTCATATCCATTCGTTTATATTATCGTAGTTCATTTCATTTTGTCCAAGAGTTACCATGTAACGTAACATTTTAATATTGAATGAATGAATAATATTCTTCTGTGAAAGAAGTTCGTAGTTTGAACTTCAAATTTTACTATAATCTACTATTTACTAAATTTTTGTATAGGTATTTCAGAAATTGGAATAATCTATGTTCTAACCTAAGATATTTACCTATTTACACTCTTGATGATATGAATGTTAGCATGAAATGAAAATCATCAAAGATTTGAAGAAACCCAAAAGAATATTGAAGTTCCTTTACAATTTAAAAAAATGTGTGTACTATTTTCCAAAAAATAAAAAACTACATACTGTGCATTCTGATGGAAAGCAATTTCTTTATAATAAAATGAAACATTCAATTTGTTTCAACTTTCTCATAAAAAAATTTTGATTTGCATAAATATTTTTGGAGTCATCAGTATGAAAATATGGAAATTAAAGGTGATGGCTACGTATTCAACGGAAAATGGATAAGTAAGACTCCACTTGTTACCAAATTTGTTCCATAATGTGTACATTATAGTCAACTCTACTACTTGAATCATCTTGATTTTGGCAATGAAAATAAACTGAAAATATTCAATATAAATATCCACAATTCAGTGTTCTGTTTCTTTCAAGTCAGTTAATTTTTTTTCAAATCAAAAAATTATGGCTCTCTTAAAAGTATGTCGATCATTGCTCTAGGAAGTATTAATCGAATAGCAAAAGAATGGAAGTATCCAATCTCAATCGCATAAAAATTTGTCTAGTATGTACCTAGTGGTATGTTCCAATATAAGCTTGAATGACCTGAAAAAGAATATCATAAAGTTTGATAGCAGCAGTCTTTTAGTGGGATTTTCAGATCTTGATTGTTGTCACTATAATGAGACCATTTTATAAAAACTTTTTCAAACATGGGCTTCGAGAGCGATATGAATTCTCCAAAATAGAATATTGATCGATACTAGAGCTGTGTCAAAACTCAGTGATTAGTAATCAAATCGATGAGATGAGCTTAGGTATTCAAATAACTTCATTTTCAAACTAAGTTGACTAGTGCTTCGATTCCAAAATTCAGACATGAAATCATAGCAAATATTCATTTCTGTGTTTTTTTTCCACAATAGAACAGAGTTGTATTTTGACAAAGTAGGTACATAATTTTTTGAATTTCACACAAATTTTAACAACGAATTACTAGAAAACGACGCTTTGAACAAGAATATATGAGGAGTACCTACAAAATTTTCAAATTTGTCAAATATTCATTAATGAGCATTCAAATCATGTTTGAGAATTGCGTTTTTCGAATTTATGGAATGCAATGGTCATAATAAAGAAACTAATAGATGTGGATGGAATGTTGTGTTCGGAGAAGATATGCGAAGTCATTAGTCTAAGCCGATAAGCTCAAAAAGATCTATCCCTCGAAGGACAACTTTTCCAGCGTAAATGCCGATACACGGTCACAAATGCTGGAAAAAGTGATTGAAAATTGGACCTCTAGATTAGATTACGTCCGAGCCAGCCGGGGTCATATATCAGAAATCATATTCAAATTATAATGCCAAAAGATTATTTTTTGAATAATATCAATCAATGTTAAAAAACCATCCTGGTTTTATTTCATTTCAAAGTACTATACCTCTAAAAAGAAGCACCATTCACTTCACATTATATACGACAAAACAACAATTTCGGAAACAATGTTTGAATTGAAATATCAATTCATATAATTTCATCAGCAATGATTCATTAATTCAGGTTAATTTATTTTTGATTGATTGATCAATTTTTTAACAATGTGCTTGGCTGTTCGCCATCGACACATGAAACAATCCATTACAAAAATTTTAAAATTACAAAAATTAATATATTATCATTTCCTACATTTTTCAAAGAAATGAATCAATACACGTATATTAACATAAAATATCTTTATTTACAGAACTTACTCTAACAAGATAAAACTCATATTTATAAAAATTTCGAGATCTACGTCACATAGATTAAACCCTGACAAATTGTAAGATTTCTCCACACGGATTGGTAATCAGATATCCCTGACTAGTTGCACCTGCTTTATTCTCTCTTAAGTCATTATCCCAATGAAGGATATATTACATTGAAGCACTCATCCAAGAAGTTCTCGAGAGAGTGGTACAGATGAGGTCTTACGCTGCCCAAATCATGCACTTGGTCTGTGTAGGTCTGAAAAATAATAAATAAGTATTTGTTTGAAGTATCGAGAAGATGAATTATAACCAACCTACAAATTTAACACTATGCTTTATTAGTTCTTGCTTTACGATGTCAAAACATTTCCAAATCATTGAAAAAACGACCTATGAAATAAAGTGCTCGTATATCGATTTAAGGCTACGTTTATAATGCATGAGTCACTAGCTGAAAGTAAACTTGCCAAATATATATATCAGCCATTGCAACATGTAGATGGAATGATCTTATGTTTATGTTCGAAAATTAGTGCCTTCACATAAAATTATACCTAATTCTTCATATAAGTGCAAAGAGTCATTATGATCGAATCTGTAGTTCTGAAATTATCAAAAAAAATTTTCGAATTGCGATATGCATGGAACCCCTAGTCTTATTTTGCATTTCATGAACTTAAGCGCGGCATTGGAAATTCGAATCTACCCAGAAAATTTTAAAGTTCTGAAATTTTTTGATTTATAGTTTACGGACAGACAGAATTGAATTTTTCATCAGGATTTTTCATGAGTGAGTGACTACTCGAATTCGAAAATTGTATGCTCTGTGACGAAATGATATCCGAGGCAAATTTTCGAGATGCACTTGATGGTGCTGATAATAGTGTGAAAGTTAATGGAATTAACTAAAAACTAAAAAAAATCTTGAAAATTTAACGCTAGCATTTTCAGACACATATTTATGGAAAAAAATCTTATTTTGATTTGAAAAATACGCCCCTGAAATCTTGATGCTGAATTCTGAATCACCCTATACAAGACAAATAATCACAATAACTCTATTCTTTCAGTACTCACCATCTGCCTGAAGAAAATGTCTTGTTGTTCCAATACCTTGGCCCACAATAGCGATTGTTGATAATGAACATTGTCATCGTAAGTACCATGAATTAGGAAATAAAGCTTATCTCTAATACCTGCGTATTTTGTTAAGAGTTGGGCATTCAAGTAACCCCGAAGATTATCATCTAAATTGGGCAACCCCATGAATCTTTCGGTGTATATAGTATCTGAAAAATATCATCAATATAAGTATGATATTGAATATATTTGTATTAATCAATTGGCCTTTTCAAGGTTCAACTAGTGGAATTCCAAAGATCATGTAAATAGAAATAGAGAGACACAGCCAACACTGGAAAACCCTACACTACATGCATACGTGTCATATTATTATTATTATTTCACTGAATCGAGGTCGTTACGGCTCTATACGCCTACCGGAAAATGCAACCAAACTGATCATTTTTGTTCTCAACCCCACCTATTCATACAAACCCAGGGAGGCCGTCGATGTTGTTAACGAAACTGACAACATCCTTAAGAGTCTTGGCTATTACTTCGTGAGTATCCAGAACTGACTCCACCATGAGAGTGGTTCTTAGGCCAGTCAGCCCCGGGAATTTTCACACGCTATCTTCTGCTGTTTCTACCACCTTTCCACAGAGCCTGCAGATCTCATCTGCTGACTTACCCATATGGTACAACAAGTATTTGCACCGGCAGTGTCCTGTCAGCTGTCCCACAATGGTGGGACTGCTGACAGTCTCCTGCAGCTGTCTGAGCTGAGCTTCTTCTAATTATAAGAAGCTACAAATTTCTTTGCTTGGCAAGACCCGTAGAATTTCTCCATATGGTTTTTCTATTGTCCCACTCCAATTGTTGAACCGCTGCCTTGTATTGGTATTTTTCAAAGCCACCAGAAGGGCTGAGAACCAACCGGTGTCAACCTTGAGGTTCCTTTGTAAGTTAATCGGCTTTTTCATTTCCTTCAATACCACAATGCCCCGTCACCCATAGTAGAGTTTCTTTATTTCCTCTGGCCAGTTGTTTTAAGGTTTTACGGCACTCCCATGTCGATAGAGATCACTGGCTGTATGATTCAAGGGACCTCAGCTTGGCTGGCCATAGTGATGTTAATACACGCATCTTTGAGGTTTATTTTAAAACACTCTTGGTCACAAGTATAGACAACTAGTGTCCCGATTTGCAAGATAGAAGGCTCATTTCCTGGAGATTTAGAGACCCTCGTTTTGGTCCAATATACCCCAATATCTGTGCCTTTTTCTGATGTTGATCCATCGGTATAACATATAGAAAACTATATATACTATAACATATAGAAAGTCGAAAATCATTGAAATCACATCCGAGAGTTTTTCTAGGAAGTTTAAGTCTAATTAATTCAATATCTCCATGTGTTCAGTCCAGTTTCTCGGACGGAGATACCTATTGCGGGATATTCTTATTGCATCCAACAAGCTACATTTCCTCACATGTAAGTGTAAGGGAGGTAGATCAAGTATTAGCTCAAGAGCTGCTGTGGTAGTCGTATGAATAGCTCCCGTGACACCAATACAGGCCAGACTCTGCAGCCAGTTACGTGTGGTTTTGTTCACCATGCTAAAGAGGCGCGGATGACAATGGAGCGTACTACTGCTGTGTATAACCTCAGAGTACCATATTCGGTTTCATGCCGCAAGTCTTTCCAAGAGTCTTTTGCAAGCCCACATGGCTGCAATGGCACTGAACCTCTGTTCAGAGCCATTGCATATAGACAAGACTCTTCTTGTCTATATGTTTCCGCCAGTTGAGCTTACTATCCATAGTAACACCCAGATATTTACATTCACTGGAAAAGTTCAGAATCTGTCCATTAAGAACTGGTGCTTTGAGGTTAAGATTCCTTCTTCTAGTGAATGGAATCAGTGTTGTCTTCAAGGGGTTGCATTCGGTCATATAGGAAACAACAGCATTCTTAATTCTACGTATGCTTATCACATTTCAGCAACTGGTCATGTTGTTTTTGAACAGTCAGTTTGATTTATCGATTTATCTCAAAAAATTTGAGCATCGGGTGGGGTTTCATACTCTCTTTAGTTCTAATTCAATTAGTGACTTTTATTTAAAGAGATCATTGTTTTGTTACTACATTCCTCTGTAAAATAATAATGTTTACATCTCTTAACGAAAAGCGACCACGAATGGGAAGAAGAATGTACGCATATATTTGGTTTTTGAGTCACCGCTAAGAGAAAACTTAGGTGCTTCGATGCCAGGTGTTGTATGAACGGATTCAACGGATTTCGATCAAATAGCCCCTATTTTCATTTGTCATGGGTGTTGGTTTATGCGGTACAGATGATCTCCAGAAAGAGCGGAGCCGGTCTATCGCTACCTTCCAGCACGTCATCAACTGTTAAGATCTAGACTTTTGGCAGTCCGATAATTGTATATTTTCAAGTATGCCTTAACCTCTTTTTATTCATTAGAGAATTCACTGGTTAGAAAAGTGAAAATTTGTCAAATTTGTTACAGGGGTTTAGGTCCAAACTCAAGTGAAAAAGAGACCCTCCTCCAAGAACTTGAAATGTCTAAATTCATAATTGAGCGTTCTCAATGTCCAATTTAAGACTTACCGTAAAGGGCCCAGTCTGTTACAGGAGCAACAGATATCCCACACTTGAACACATTATCTGTTTCAGTAGCTAGAGCCATACCAGCTGCATAACCTCCATAGCTCCATCCCCATATAGCTGTTCTATCTCTATCTATGTATGGCAAAGTGTCCTGCATTTTCCTTAAATACCAAACAGTATAGAATTTTCATTTCATTATTTGTGAAGGTAACTCACTTCGTTACGAGTATTTGATCCTCAACTTCTACTGTTCCAAGATTACGATAACCAGCAAACAGGTATTTATCTCCCTTCAAAGCTGAACCTCTGCCGTCAATGACTCCATAAATAAAGCTCCTGTTTGACGCTAAATAACTTCCCCAGTTCAACGTGAATTCCTCCGAAACTTGTGAAGAGTCCGGTCCGGCATATCTAATGAACAAAAATCCACATGAAAGTTTCAAGACCGCATTAGTAAGTTTCGACAAACTCAGTATAAATGAAACGTCTTGCACAATATCATACTTACACATTGATCAATAGAGGATACTTAGTATCACCTGACTCGTCGAAATTCGGAGGTAGTTGCAGGGTAACCTGAGCTGTAAATCCCTCGGATACATTGAATTGCATCCTTCTGATAACCGGCATCTCTCTTGTTCTCGTGAACCTATACAGATCATCGTTATTTTCCCATTTCAAAACTTGATTGTTATCCTTCGATCTGATTTCTATAAATGGAACATCGGGACCCTGACAAATTAGTGCATAGTGCGAGAAGTCGGAACTGAATTGAGCTGTGTTGTATAAACAATCATTTGTAGAATTCCTTCTCGACATACCACAGGAAAGACATGTTACTTTTTTGGTAGTAGTTGATATGCTGTAAACGTGTTGGACTGCTGGATCTTCGGGTGTGTTAGCTGTGTAGTACCTTTAAATAATAATGAGTTGTTCTTCGGAAAAATTCAAACTGATGTAAAACTTACACCAAATCATCAGTTTCATCCCAACCCAAAATTTCGGTCACTACAAATTTTCCCGTAGTCAAAGGAACACCTTTAGCATTTTCAGTGGTATTGAACATCATAACATGCCTAAAGGCTCCAGCATCTCCTCCTTGGTCATGAGATAAAATGATTATATATTGCGATCCGTTCTGATTGAACTTCATCGGTGTGAACAATTCCAACCATCCGGCTGGCTCCGCTAGATTCTTCAACTATAACACCATTTTTTTTTAGTTTTCTATTTCGTAGATGAAAAAGTTCTACTTACAATAAAAGATTGATAGGGAACATTGACACCATATGCTATAAAGGAAGATTCGTTTTGTACTCTGTTCAACCATATTGCTGCAACAGTATCGTTATTAGCCCACTGGACTGCACTTAATATTGGTTGTCTGAAAAAAAAATATCATAAACTAGGGTCAGACTCAAAGTGTAGGAAATTATTGTATTCAAAACAGCCTTTTTCGACGCTTTCGGGAATTCTTCCTTACGTACATCAAATAAGCAAATACAGGGTGTTTCAAGTTCGTCCGCCTATTAGAAGAAAATTCGAAATATAATATTGTTCGTGATTCCCTATTCAGCTGAAATTTCCCCAAAATTTCATAAAAAACCTTTTATCATTTCTTAGATATTATCAATATTTTCATTCTTAATCATTCCTTCCTCAAATTATTGTGTTAGTTCTAATATTCTTCCAAATATTAAAAAAAAGTCATAGTTCATAGTCGTTATTATGTGAATTATTTTTACTGTAAATGGGCTCTATTCTGTAACTCGAATGGAAATGAACGAATTCTATATCCAATTTTCATTCTAGTTCTAGTTACTGAATAGTGCTGAATATCCTATACGTGAACTCGATTCACTTTTTCGAAGTAGAATGATGTAGGAGTTCCGTGAATATCTTGAATTCGGGAAACATTATCACAGGGTGTTTCAAATATTGTACCAAAAATTGTGAAAAAATTCGATCATAAATTTCGATTTTCACATTAGAATCCTATGTTGGTTTCAAGAGTTATTCGAGATTTTATGAATTTGTGTTATAGGTATGGTCAATTTCATCCAATCTAGATTACGTATATCTGAACAGAATTCTAATACTATAGAAGTTGAAATTGCAGAAAATAATATCTGATTTTGGAGTCATCTGCTTGGAGAACTTGCACTATCGAATTTGAAGTTGTGCATTTTGAGTTTTTTTCAAAATTCGTTGCACTGAAGTATTGCCCAATTTCACTTCAATTGCTGAACATCGATTACATGAATTTTCATTGGCCTCGAAATATGTCAGCACATCTGGTAATCTACATCATCAACTATCATTACTTTGTAATTTCAAGAAACTTCAACTGTCTAAAAACTTAGAAAGTTTGCAACATACTTTCAAAGTATCTTCTCGTTAATCGGAGGTAAATGTAGATATTTCTGATTGAGTGTTCGACAAGTTCTATCAACAATTCTGTTGCATTCATTGTGAATATGAAATAGATTCAGAATTTCATTATTTGAATAGCGAGGATTAATTTCGTAAAATTATATTTTACTAACATTAATAATGAATACACCTGTCACATGTGAAATAATCGCATATTATAATTTCTATATGATCATGAAATAGTAATCTGAAACGAACATTAGAAACAGATTGGATGAAATTGAACCTACGTATAACATAAATTCATAAAATTTCGAATAACCCTTGAATTATTCAATTTAAGAGCCTAATTATGTTAAGACCCTTATTTTTCTCCGTATAATCCAACGTAATCATAAAAAAATAGGGTTGTGATTTCTAAATCGTATTACGAGTTTACGCGTAGGATATTTACAGTGAAAATAATTCACATAATTGTGACTATGGAAATTTCCTCTTTTTTCCGATTAATTTTTCTTTATATTTTGAAAACTATTAGGACTAACGCAAGAAGTTGGCGAAGAAGGGATTGAAAATGGATATATTTATAATATCCAAGTAATGAAATGAAAAAAGTCCGGAAGTGTCGGAGCTTCGGAAATATTTTAGCTGAATAGGGAATCATAAACAATATCACAATCAGAATTGTCAGATTTCAAATAGACCGCGTTCTTTAGAAACCTCTTATAGGCAGACAAACTTGAAACATTCTTTATATGTTTTCTTTGTTACAAACGTATGGCTTAAAATAGTAAAAATTCAAGGAATGCAGCTACTTGGCGTAAATACAAACTTATCTTTTGAAATTATTCCCAGAAAAAATAGAGATGTTGACGAAATAATAGAAAGATCTTTTTGTTCAGCGAATGACCGCTCAAAAATACATATATTTATTCCTTATATTACACCTCCACTTGTTCTTCGTCATATAATTTATGATTTCGAAGCATCCTATCTGTTATAAGTGTTTTTTAGTTGTTCCTGCTATAATATTGAAATATTTATAAAATACATAATGATATTAAAAATATTTCAAAGCCAACTACGATGTTATGATTATTTGCGAAGATTGTAGCATTTATATTAGTTTCAATTCAAGGAGATTGGATTCTGTGAAAAAAGGTGATATGTGCATGTGAGAATCCTAACGTTGGATTTGTGTAGATCAACAAATTAAAGTATCACTTACTGGGCTGCCAAGCTGCTAGGAGGTTGCAGAATCTTTATATTGGTTAAATCGCTCAAATCAACAGAATGTAAACTTGCAATGGGATTTGCTGTTCCCGCCTAAAAAAAACCTCATTGAAGTGATAAAATAACAGAAAATTGTATAATTACTTTTGGGTATTTAACAGCGTTTACTCTTGGGTATTGAGAAGCTTTAGTCCCTGGTTCTCCGAAATACGGTATCACCATCAAAGGAACTGGTCTATCGTCGAATTTGCCAAATGCTAATTTTTTTCCATCGGGAGAGAACCATAGAGCCTTGTTCGAACTCAAGACCTCCTCTGAAAAAAAGACATGGAATGATGCATGAAACATTTACGTCATCTTTAGTGGACAGTTAACAAAAACCAATGAATTATTTTCGGTGACTCTATGCACCTGTACATGATAAATGCGAATATTTTACTTCCGAGTCTACCAAAAGTAGAGTAAGTATTGTTATCACGTTAATGATGAAAAAAATTTTGCTGTACATCCGATTGAATATCCCATCTCAAATGGCAGACAAGTATAAAATCCATAGATCTTACTGTCATATGCAATTCATAATGTCAATTGCAACATCTTTATCTTCAAGTGCTTTCTTCGCGCCGGAGGTTAGCAATCATCAAGGTTATTTCAATATTTGGACACGACTGCACGAAAAAGTTAGTTAGATCTACAGCCATGCCATTCTCTCAGATTACATAGCCATGATATTCATCTATCATGTATTTATTTGCTCCCCTCCTGTTCCTCGCTGAATACGCCCATGCAAAGTACCTTTTTTAGCACGGGCGCATATTGAGAAGCAGCCCCAATGCCAGACATTGCTAGATACGGCACTAGGGTAATAAATACCTCGCATTCGGTGCGCATATTGGGAGATCGGTGTGATCGGTTTCGGTGTTCTTTGTATTGAAGCTCTGGGGTTATTCTTAATCAATCATTTCGGTTTATGACTTGAAGTAGAATTCACATCTTGGTGGGAATTTTGTGTGCACCTAGATGAAAGGGAAGTTGTTTTGTCAATTAGTTTACTTGTGTCATTGTATTAGAAAGTTGAAATACCTCGATTTCTGCATTTGAATCTGAATATTCTGAGTATGTTTTCACTCGGAAAATACTTAGGTGTACATTAATTCAATGAATTCCAAGAGAGGTTGAGGGTTTTCAATTTGAAGTTATTGTAATTGAAATTATTTTGGAAAGAGCATAAACTGGCAAAAAATATTTTGATACCTAATTTAACCCATTTGAATTTATAGATGTAGGCATGTAAGGCTAGATTATTTCATGGATTTCAAGATTTTTCGTTTTTTCGAGAAATTGAAATTCATATGGAAGTATTTACAATATCTCTCTGATATCCGGCACAAAATTTTCTACTTTTCAATAGAAAAGTAGAAAATTTTGTGCCGGATATCAGAGAGATATTGTAAATACTTCCATATGAATTTCAATTTCTCGAAAAAACGAAAAATCTTGAAAATCAATGACGTAGCGATTATAGTCACTAAAGAAGCTAATAAGCTTTCTTTGCTGTGTCGATTATCATGCTCGGAGTAATATATTGTGGCATTTCATGTCGAAAAAGGGCATTATTGAGGCCATTTTGTTTTCTTATTCCTAGTATTTTAATGTTTATCTATTCTTTTCTAAGATCACATCATACATTTTGCCAGATTGAAACATGCTTTGGATGTTCTAGAAACCTATTCTCATGTTAGTTAATTTTATCTTGTCGTCTTTGTTAGTTTGACAAGTATGTCGGTGGCTAACGACCTAAAAGGCTTTACCCATTACTCCCCTACAGGATCTTAGGTTCTGAGTACCGTACTCAGTAATCGTATCGCCTCTGCTTTATATTACCAAGAAATTAAATTGAGATGGTTTCCCCCTTGCCTTTCTCAAAACATTACTGAGACCAGTGAGTCTGATGCATGCTCTCCCTTGTACCTAGTTGATCTAGTTCCCTTATGCACCATCTTAGTTATTGAAAATGAAACATCACCAAAGTATAAACAATCAAAATCTTGTAAGCGAAAAGTGGAGTACAAAAGGTGAATATTTAATTTTGAACATAATTAAAGATAATAGATTGATCAATGAAGATTTTAGTTTCCCTAAGCTTGGATTTATTTCACTCCACTGTGCAACGATTTTGCACGCTTCATTCCATGTTACGCTACTGGAATTTTTGAAGACGCGGTAATTTGTCAATTAATCGTATCATATTGTGTACCATCGGTCGGAACGCAGATGCGCGGATCTAGAGAGAATCTTCTGAAAGATTTTCAATGATTATTGAGACTTCAGCAAGAATACGTAGGTACCTAAGATTTAGATTTCAGTCATTATTAATTTAATTTGAGACTCGGAATCTGATTTATCGGCGAGAATTGTGTCGGGATTCTCGGTAAGTGTTAACATGAATATTTGTATTCAACAAGTAATAATCTCACCAGAACGAATCAATTTAATTTGAAACAGTAGTTTTTTTTAGAGTCATCCATCTTGTCGAAACGTATTTCAGGTTTGGTAGAATTCTTTTTGTGTCAAATAATGTCAGGAAAACTCCTTCTCAGGTTTATTTGATAATAAATGTAATGATTTCTTTGTAATTTCTTGATTAGAAATCCCAGAAAGAGTTGTAAATTCACTTAACATGTTCTAATATCGTTTTTCATTTTCTCAAAGCACCTCCCGTGAGATTTGGAACAAAGAAAACCTCCCGTGAGATTGGACAAAGAAAACCTCCTGTGGGATTGGAACAAAGAAAACCTCCCGTGGAATTGGAACAACAGAAACCTTCCTTGAGATACAGAATTCGGGATAGTACGTATGTTGGATCACTTTGGTTCCTGAATCTGAAAGAGTACCTGCGGGATACCTGGCATTATCGCGTCAGCTTCGTTGAATGGGGATTGGAGTACTATAGCTTCCTGATAAGAACTGTTGTTCGGAAGGCTGAAGATGATTTACAGGGGAGGTTCCATCCTGATAGCGGAGTGACTCGTTTGGGATCGTTTTAAGTTGAGTTTCTATTTTGTTACTTGTTTGGAGTGAAAGGGATCGATCATTATATATTTTGATTTTATTAAATTTGTAAAAACCTGGGTAGGAGTTTTGTTGCCAAATGGGCCAAGCCACCCCTAGAATTTGACATCGACAGAAAATTCCCAAGATGAACTGCAAATTTTATATTTTAATGCTGACAAGATATCACTTTCCATGAATTTTTTTTCTAAAATTATTAAATTTTAACGGTATAAGCTTCTACTGAATTTTACTGACAATATAGCTGCCTTGGAATCTCAGCAATTATATTTATTTAGCTTTAGAACTCTTTAGAAGATGGACATCATCCCCTATTTCTCTTGCGTATGAATTCGCCACTAGAAGATGTAACAAAATTGGAAATAACGTTCTACGGAGTGCTGACATTTCAGAAGCGAAGGATGAGGCAGCATAGAGCCCCGCCAATTAGTAGAGGGCATCAAACGATCCATCTTCTCTTTTAGTTTAAATGTTTAAATCCAAAACACTAGTAACCTTTAACTCACCTTCGTAAACCCAATCCGGTACACCATTATAGACGAATTCTGGATCGTTCGTTATTCTAACTTCTTGAGCTTTGGGATTCTCTTTGTAAAAAAGATTATTTTTATACACTACTGCTAAGCCATACCCCACAGGGGCCCATACTACAAGAAGGAGATCCGAATTTCCTTCTATCGTGATCGGTATTCTTTCATCGGTTTCGAGGTTGATAACAGTGTAACGACTAACTTTGCTATGTCTGTATAGCTAAAAAATAGAAATGTACAATGAAGAAATTGATGAAGCAACCATAAATAATCCTACCTGAGCTTGTATCTGAGCTACTAGTAAGTACTTTTTATCGGCTGAAAGTTCTGGTACATAAGATCTCAATGATATCTGAAAATCCAAAACAATAGGTAATTTGTTTATAAAATTTACAACAAGATCTGAGGGAGAAATTATAAGACGGATAAATCTAAATATTTTTCCAAAAACATAAAAGTGATAACAGTAATATTGGCACGAAGTCGTAGAGGAAAAACAACTCTAATCAATTAATCTTTGCATTAATTTGAATGAGATATGAATTCGTTAAACATAATAAAAAGATTGTTTTGTTTTTTAAAGAACAAAACTGATTGGTTTGAGGCAATCTAATATAAATATCAAAATTATGTCAAGATTTTGCCAAAACCTTCATTATCCGATATATCTTTTCAATAGATGCTTTCTTGCCTAAAAATACAATTCCAACTAACAAAATATTAACACCAATCAAACGATAAATAAATTATCCAAAACTGTACCTATTCGTTTCACAGAAGAGTTCGAGAGAAGATCTATTAATTTATGTCTTGAGATTCAACCTCTGTAAATCTTACCAGAGAAACTTCCCTTTCAGTTTAGCCTATAGGGTGTTTTCAAATGTAAGTTGATGAAATCAATATACAAGTCGTGTTTGTAAATTAGTTAGTTTTTTGGAATATAAGACACTTCGGAAAATTGTATCAAAAAATACAAAATTTCAAAACGTACATGTCTTTATGTTAATTTAGTTATTGAATTCATTAGCCGTTTACTCAATTGTACAGTTTTCAAAAATTTAATTTTCTTTCGGTTAGTTTTGATATTTTCTCCGTAGTGAAGGTTTTGGCACGATATTGTCATAATTTTTATATTCATTTCTAAATACCATTGAATGAGATTTTAAATCCGGAAGTTAAAAGATGCTTTCACTGCAGTTCGAGAATACAATGGAATATACTTAGAGGAGGTAATGATACTATTATGGATATAATGTCTCAATTGAAAGTTGATTCAAATTAACTCACAGGATCGTTGGTGCTCAGCAAAACTCTCTGGGAGCTATTATCTCCCCTGATGTCATGGATAACTAAATTATTATTGGCATCTTGAAACATCAATTCGCTACCTGAAAATATTCAGAATTAAACTCAACGAATAAGGAAGTCGATAGAAATGACTCCTTGAATGAAGAATAGATCATATCGAAAGCGTTTTTTTATGAATCCTGTATTTTTCGGTTCGTTTTAGATATTCTCCATTCAAAAAACTCATAAAATTGTTCAATATCCTGCTAATATGGTAGTCTCAATTACTTTGAGATTTGATCAGGTGACCGTATTTGGAGTGTTGAAAGAACAAAACAATTTCATCGTAAATTACGAAGTATAATATAAGCACAAATGTAAAGAATGCAAATTTAAATCGAAGGTGATCTACCTATACAAGTTATTTCTAGCCCTTATCAAAACCTATTATTTTCCTCGAAAATATTGAAGGTGAAGAATGAGTGGTTATTTCAAATTTATCAGATCTTCTTAAGAAAATAGACGTGCCATTACTGAAGGGAATAACTGCTTAGCCCCTTGTTACTTTGGTTCCGCAATAAGCTATTATCCTGTTTGGCCGAGTGAAGAATTTACTTCGAGGTGTAATTGAGTTCAATTATTCGATTTTTTTACTACAGAACAAATTGTTTTATTTTACTACGAAAATTGATTCAACTCATCGAATCAATAGAGTTGTTATTTATAATGATATAAAAGCCCTTTATTCAATCCAAAAATATCACATAATGTAGAGATAGCGTCACAAAAATCATAACTTAACACTGTAGTAGCCTTTTTTATATATTTTCTCAAAGTTTTTTAGTACAATTTTAGGTCTTGTTTTGATTTTTTGTGGTAATTTGTTCCAAATTCCCACTAAAATATGAACAACGTTCTTTTTAATGTAGGCACAATTTGGTATTTTTTAATATACTGAGTAGGGATTCATCAAGCCAAGTACAATACTTGACTTGAAAATCAAGTTCGTGAAAAATTACATACTTGAGCTTGGCTTGAATTGATTTATATATTTATTGCTTGACTTGATATAACTTGAGCTTTATATGCACGCGTTGCAAGTCATATGTATATTTCTGCAATCTCGTGCGCGCTCAGACTAAATAAGGGGGTTCCTCGAGCGCCGAGAGACTGAAGCATTCGTCAGTGTGACTTTATTGGTAGTTTTGGTACATTTCTATGAAATCTAGCCAAGAATTTTTCATCAACGCCAACATCTTCAGACAATTTTCCAGAGTTGTTCTTAATCTATAAGATGCCTCATGTGTCTTAGATCCTGGATGGAAAATCATGAAATCAAACAAGGCCTAGAGGTTTCTCAATATTGAGAAATTTTATTTTTTATTATTTTTTATTTTGTTATGATTTATAGTGATTTAATTTAAGTTTCTATTTCAAAAAAGTTGATATTTTCGGTTCTTTTATACCATTAGATTAATGAATAAAAGTATTTTTTGCAAGGTTCCTTCTCATTTCATCATGTTTTTATTGATGTGACACACAATGAAACTGCTAAAAATCAAGTAGCTTAATATGATTCAAGTACTTGATAAATAAATATTTGACTTGACTTGAGATTGAAAAACTACTACTTGACTTGAAATCAAGTCAAGCTCCAGTCAAGTAGTAGTTTTTCAATGAACTCGTATTCGTTAGATAAGATGGCCTATGAGATTTTTAGACGATAATACCTTTTTTCACTATCACGTGAAATACTTCAAGAAATTCCGTTTGATAGTTTCGAGGATAACCGTGTTCCTTTATACAGGAGAGGCGCCTTCAGACGATGCGAGTGATCAAGTATCCTTCGTGCATGTATACCACTCGCGGGTTACGTGACTCGGTCAAGTGCGGATCCAGAGGGGGGACCTGGTAAAAAGTTTTCCCCCCAAATGACACGGGGCCCCATAAAATTTTGCTGCCTTTCCCCCTAAAATTTGATATACTAAGCCTAAAATAATAACGAGATCAGAAAAAATTTTATTTGACCCAATTTCTGAAACAAAAATGTTGGAAGTACGGATACGGAATACCATTGCCAAAAATACTAATACCTTTCGGTTTTTGAATATCTAAAACTTCCTCCCCCCAGAAATCGGGCTTGGATCCGCGCCTGGAATCCTGTCCAATTGATAAATGTTTCTGCACTTCGGTGACATATTCGGTGTTTTTTTCATATTAATTTTATATACTGAATGAAAGATGGGATTCATTTATTGCGAAGTGAGTTTTAAGTATGAAACTCCTCAGTTATCTCGGACGGATCGCACGGTATTTATATTGTAGTCAGATCTTTCCTTTGTTCCGAATAATAATGAACTTTGTTATTTCCAATTGATCACCCTATAGAGAGTGACGCTGTGTCCTGCGTGAGCGAACTATTGCGAGCGATGCGAGCGACGCGACCAAAGCGAATTTATCAAACCTTGGAATTTTATAACTACGTGTAGTCGTATCGGTCGTAAAACTGTTTGACGCGAATTTCGCGCGATGTCCGTGATCAAATTATTTGATATTTCTGCACGAAATTCGCGCGACTGATCTTCCGCAATGCATAATCCCAACCCCAACCATATATTTGTCTCGCCGTGTCGTATTCGTAGATTTCAACGTAGGACACTGAAAGTCGCGCTGGTCGCATCGCTCGCGTAGTACATAAAATTCGCGTCGCTCGCGTCGTAACATTAGTCGCTCACGTAGGACATAGGGTGAGTCTTTGACTCGTCCTGAGGTCAAAAGAAACAATTCTTTCCTTCACTATTTTATCGGATTCGATTTTCTTTCTCACTTAGGCATACTGATGAAGATGACCATAATTTGGAGGAATTTTATGTTCGTAAAAGATTTATCACATCAATAAAAGACTATATTTCTAAAGTCATTTCTTTCGATTCCATTCCAGTTGCGAAATATAACTGGAAATTACATTTCTCTATGTCAGTATCATAATAAGATCATTGCAGTACTAAAAACAGTGCTGTAATGTATAAAATGCCTCAATTATTTCTGAAACAGATCATACGATTTTATAGATTTTTATGTGCAAAGATCTTGTGATATGGCCGATATTATGGTGGTTTTATTAACAATAACAACCTTTATGATACAACAACAAACCTGCAAAAATAAAGGGAAACAACATTTAAAATTCTCAAATGAAACTCAATTTCTTTTGACAATTCAAAAAGTCAATTAACCTGACATTCAACGTAACTTAAACTGATGAAACTAAAGGAAAGCACAGTAATGAAATGGTGATTATCTCATATATTCGAACAGAAGATTCCTGAGATCAAAAGAAACACTTTTTCCTTTACTTCTTTTTCCATTTTAGTTGAAAAGATACAGGCTGTTGAAAATCCATACGAAATAGTATATTCTAAAACAAGTTGCAGAATGGGCTACTATTCCAAGAACAATGTGAAATTCGTAAACGCGCGACGAAGGAGCGAATTTTCGAACGTATGAGTGTTGGAATTGCCTTCTGCAACGAGTATTAGACGATAATATCTCCATTTCAGTCAAGTTTTGTGAAATATTGTCGAAATTCAATGAGAAATACAGATTATAAATCCGTGTGGCTTTTGTATTGTATCCTGGCAGTTGGTGTGACTGTTACGAATTTCGACAGATTACGGAATTTTAATTTTATGTTTCAAATTTTTAAAAAAATTATAATTACGTATTCAATTCGTGAATTATGTCTGACGAAATCGAAATTGCTAGTAATGTTGCAAATCATTTCACTATATCCAAATTATATTATATTGACAATTGACGTGTGTGAAATCGTAAAAAACTCAATATTTTCATAAAACATCACATATCTCGAAAACTGTGAGACTTTCAAATAAACAATGTCTTCACATCAGGTATAGAGCACATTCAGATCTACATTCCTTTTTCGTTCGACGTGGTCTTTTTAGGACACCCTGTATAATTGTTATTGTTATTCCCGGTACAAAGTACCGCGAAGCGAACTAGTGTCTCACAAAGTGAGGCTTTACAAGTATACACACAAGACCAATCAACGCATCGATCGTTCCGATTCGTTCTTTGTTTCATTTAATATCAATATAATAATTGGAAAGGAATTATATTTCTGAGTTTTCCAGGTTGACCCGATATTTATGACTATGGAAATATATTTTCATCGCATTTTGGTGGCAATGAGAATTTTTTTTTCTATTATTAACCCCCCCTACAGTACCATGGATCCCCCAGTTGCCAAAATCGGTAGCTATACCGCATCGATCCTCCTATCTTGATGGCAAATAATCAGGAGAATAAATTTAAATTTCTTTTATCGTATAATATAATGTTTTTCACTTTCAAATCTTTAATCGATATTAGTTTTGAAGTAATTCGAGTTTCTGAACAAAAGACCCTAGATTCCATTTCCGCCACAAGATATTCATATTTTTTATATTTATTTTTGTTATAGTTATTCTTTTTTTTCACATGTCCAGATTTTTTTTATTATAATAAACTTCGATCTGAAATTTGCACCAACTACAGCAATTATGACAAAACGAATTCGGGATCATCAATCCAGAACCAAGGGTGCCCTAATCAACCTGAATAAACACAATTTCTCAAATCTAGCTGCGAAACGTCACTTTTGCCTTTGACTGGCAAGAAAAGCGTAACAACCATCAAGACGACAGCCTTCAATTCCATCTACTGTTAGGATATGCCCTCGGCATTTCATTAGAAATTTTAGGGGACGTTCTAAAACATCTCGAGATCTCACAACAACTTGACCTCGATTCCAGGATTGCTTCCCGAGTTCCTATTGTTTTAAGAGGTTTTCAAGAGGAAGGGTTCAAATAAGTCTGGAATTCAGAGTGATTCCTTAGTGTTTGAATTATCATTGCGAATAGTAGGATACACGCCGCGCTGATTCAAAATCGAATAGATATGTGACAAAAAACGAAATGAGCTATAACATAAGAAATAAATAGTATGGTCCAATAAAAACTTTACACCTCGATTTTCCTTAAAATGAAAATGTGAAAAATCACTCAGATCCGTCAATTTCAGATTCGAGGGAGATCAACTTTTCCGCTCTTCAAATCCCCGTAACTGCAATCCTGTAACGGGAGTGAGTTCAACCCCTTTATTTTGAATAGGGATTAGGGGTGTTGCGATACCTCATTATGAAGATCTTATCGAGTACTATCTGATCCTGAAATTTCGCTTCAAAATTTCTATCGATAACGAAATGACAGGTACAATAATGGAAGAGTACATACTTTTGTGATTAGTTCATTAAATGCTGGAAATAGGCACCATTCACTTCCTTGCAGTAATGTTAATTTTTGCTGAAAACGTTACTCAAGAATTCTGGTGTGATTTGACGGCATTTATTGATCCGAGTTCGCAAATCATCCTCAGGCTGGGTAGCGAAAAAAGTCCAGTGGAGCCAGATTAGGTGATCTGGGTGGCCACTCAATATGTCCCCTTCTTCCAACCCAAGCGTGAGGAAATTTTTCATCTAAGAACTCAAGCACTGGTTTAACGAAATAAGGTGTTGTGCCATCTCGTTGGAAAATGATCTTTGATAGTCTTCTATATTCTCTAATACTTTCATGAAGGCTGGATAAATAGCATTCTCCAAAAGATCTAAATAAACTTGGCCAGTGAGATTACCGGGTATAAAAAAGGGCCGATTATGTGATTTTTGTAAATACCCGCCCAAACATTTGATTTTTAGGGACGCTGAGTACGCACCTCACGAAATAATCTTAGATTTTCATCTGACCGATACCGACAGTTATGTCGCTTTACAATGCCGTTAAGGTAAAATGAACACTTGTCCAAAAAACAGATATCAAACATGTAGGTATGATTACCGTTAATCATTTCACTGAGCTGGATTCGGCGATCGGGATCATCCTCATTCAGTTCCTGAACCAATTGTATCTCATAAGAATAGAAGTTAGGTTGTTTCAGGATGCTCATGATTGTTGTGCGGGAAATACCATACATCGGACAATTTCCTACTTCTCAAGGTCGGATCCATTGCTACATAGCCTAAGACAGCCACGTTCCTCGCTTCGTCTCTTTCATGCACCCTCTTTTTGTTTCCGACTGAACCAATAGCGTCAAATTTGGTAACCAGTTACACAACGTAAGCAGTGGATACATTTTTTCCAGGATGTCGTTCGTTAAATAAAACCGTTGTTGTTCGCGCAGAGTCGTTATTTTTAAATAATAATTCCACCCTTTCTTTTATGGAAGAAACACCCTTTTAATTCTACTACAAATTTACAATCGCTTTGACATATTGTAACGTTCTTAAAAATTCACGATAGATTAAGGTAAATCAAAAGCATGGCCGTCTACTTTTTTGGACAAGAAATTTATACTTTTTTGGACAAAAAATTAACAACATAACTACTAAATACCTTTGAAATGTGTCGGATACGAATAGTATTCTCGAGATAAATTCCACATTACCTCTCACTATTTTCGCTGTTATTTCATTATCAATGGATATTTTGAAGCAAAATTTTAGGATCAGATAGTGCTCGATACGATCTTCAAAATTAGTTATCGCAATACCCCTCAACATTTTTCAAAATCGAAGGGTTGTGCTCATTCCCATTAGGGGGTTACGGGAATGAAAAAAACGGAAAAGTTGTTCCCCCTCGAATCAAAAATTGATGGTCCGAGTGATATTCCACATTTTCATTTTAAAGTCGGAAAATCGAGGGAAGTTCTACAGAGAGATTGCTCCATCATTTCTTCGCGATGTCTGTTATTTTCGAATTCTAAGCCGGAAATGGTCTCAAACGATAAGGTTTCGACTCACTGATGATATTATATCCAATGTACCAAAAGAAGACAACTCTCAAACAAAATGACCTAGAAAATTGAAATTTTTTGGTATATTCGAATCTTGAATGCCGTTAATGAACAAAAGTGGTTCCATAAATCTGAACATTAGAAATTTCTGTTGAACAATCCGATCGAGGTGAATTATTCTAAATAGATGAAAATTTTGTGTGTTCACAGGGTCAGTCAATAGTGGATAGGTCGATAGGTGAATTTTGAGCTAAGAGAATGATTCAAATTTTGACAGAATCGACAGTACTCAACGCATAAGCTTAAATTATTTTTGACGCTACAGACTGGTCCGTTTTGTACGGAAGCTGGCAATATACATCTCACGCATACAGTTTCAAAGGGAAAAGATCACGCCACTTTCGGAATACCTCTAATAAAATCAATTAAAGATAGGCCAAATGAAAGAAATCATCATATAAGATCAGATTATATAAGCCATAAATATTGATGCGAATTTTCCTGCTGAAAATCGGTGCTCTCCCTTTCCCCCACCATAGTTACTATGGTGAGGTATTAATCTATAATGAATTAGTAGGTTCCAGGCCCCAGACCACAATGACATCATAGGATCATAGTGAATCTCATCTTATATATTCCTCTATATTGTTAAGTTTTTTCAAGGATCTACTGTTTTCGGAAATTTCAGCACTTCTTTCTATACATTTTCTGTGTCGCTTTTTGGCTCTTCTGGAGAGCACAGAACTCTATAAAGGTATATTTGGTCTCCAAAGGCGCAATTGTCGCATCAATGAACGTGCACTCATAAAATTTCATTTCTCATACTCTTTTTGAATGGTTCTAATGATCCAACCAATTTTGTATGGTTCTGATGATGTGATCAACATGATATTTCACACGAGGCTTGAAATTATTATTTTACACACAAAAACAAAATTCTTGTTTTCAAATTTCTGATGGCCAAACACACTGAACCCCTAGTCGGATTTCACCCACTAATGTACGTAACCGTGGCATTCGAGATGAACCCATCAGAAATTTTTAAACTTCTAGATCTTTTCGTTAGATAGTAATGTGTTTACGGTCGAGCCTGATGGACGGACCGCATTAAATTTGACCAAGGATTCGTCATCAGAGAGTCGAACCTTATCATTGGGACGAAATGATACGTTCGTCTTGAATTCCGCGGCAACCTGAATTCGTTAATTGACAAAATCCAATTAGGGGTTCTGTACAATATGGCAGTGCGAAATTTTGTTTTCCTGTTAGTTTTTACAATGCTTTTTATAAATTCTAGTTGATCAATCAAATTTAATTGAACTCTTATACTATGTCTCTGTGGTAGTTCTTAATAGAGAAATAAACATATCAAAAAATATGTTTTACAGCCAAATATTCAGTTTGATTCATTTCGAATTCTGAGAAAAAATACAAGGAGATATTTTTACTTAGTACTATGAACCACATTTATTGGAATGAATTTCAAGTTTATATAATACGGATGAGAAATTTTTACGCCTATCCTCAGTAAACAACCAAAAAAGGTTAATTCAATACTTTTATCAAAAACTCACCTGATATCCATGTTCCATTGAATCCTTGTGCGAAAAATTTACCATACAAAAAGTCCTCTAATGATAAACTCCTTTTACTGGTGAGAGCAGCTGGTTTTATTTCAAAATCTTCACTAGTTTTCAATAATACTAACGATGCTACCACTAACGCTACAACTAAAAAAATTATAACTCCAGCTATAATCCATCTCTTTGTTTTTATTCGGCTCTTGTTTGATATCAGGTCCTGCAACAAAAATTTAAATTAGTATTGTAATGAAAGTGATTGAAAACATTCTGTTAACTTCGTTTTCATCAAGTTGTTTTCTACTCATGTTACTGCAAGACCTTTCAACATCTATATGCCATTTCATATTGCAACAACACAAAGATTACTGGAATTGCATAATAGGAAATTCTGAAGAGATAAACTCATTGAGGTTTTCTTTAATTATAAGTCTCATGTATTATAAGTATATTTAAACTCACTCAAGAATATTATGAATATACCGAAGGACTTAAGACCTTTAAATGTTTACACTATGGTTTTTTTTTCGAACGTACAATAACAACATCATATTTTAATTGACAAGATCATCGCAAAGTCCTTCTTTACCTCCGGAAGGAAAAGTGTTGCTATATCAACGATGAATTTTTCTTCTACCCGCTGAAGAGAAAAGAGAAAAAAATTATCGACTATTATAATAATAATCTTTAGGGCCAATTGCACCATTCAAAAAATAAACGCTGTTTACGTAATCAATGTTTAGTACTAATCGATGATTATAATTTCTACCGATTGCACCGTTTGATTCAAATTCGTGGTCAAGAGTGGTGTGGAGAAATTAGAGTGGATTGTCTATGGTTACAAGTAGCGCTTATCTTGTACCATATTACTTTCATTTGTTTACATCGAATGTGGGAACTATATGGTACAAGCTAAGCGCACTGCACTGGATTTCTATGATTGTTATAAGTATCATATAAACGTTTAATAATGAACAGAAACCAAGATATAGCGTTATATTTGAAACAGTCATTTTTAGAAACTTCAAACTCGACAATCCATGATATCTATGATCTGCTGTCTGATATCTTATTATTTCGAAAAAAGAGATCGGGTCTTGCAGATTTTTTTTTCTGAGTGTTATAGTTCTCAAGACGTTATCAGTAAGCACCGAATTTGGAACACCATGTATGAGGAATTTACTTGTAATGAAATGGTGTGTAACTTTTTGTACTTTCACATGCTCATAACTATTGTCCAATGAAAATAAATATGTAATACAATAATTATGTTACTATACGTCGTTAAAATCTTTAATAAAGTAGTTTTGCACATAGTTTCCATGAATCTCCTTAACCAACCTATAAAACAGGTAGGTATTTCATAAAAAACTTTACGAAACCACCATAGTGTCTAAGGAGAATTTTATACTCTTTCCAATGATGGACAACGAATTTTGTTTAAGATGATAGTTTTCAAGTTAATCTATGGTTTTAGTGGAAAAAATATGTTGCGTACAAAATATTAGAATCTTCAATAACTTCACAATCAAGGATAAATGGTCCATACTCTGTGGAAACTTTTTTGTTGCCAATTTTCTGTAGAATCGCCTCGTGTGTGTTGGCCAGAAATAACTTGGACTTAACAAAACGGTAAATCTCAACGCGATTTGATTCGTTGTCACAATAATATTTGGGTTCATCTTTTCCAGTATTCTTCTTGAATTCTTCTAGGGTTCTGAAGCTTGAGCTTGAGAATACGAACGAAGTTTGAAATATTCTTTTATATCTTTATCAAAAATCCTATTTATCGTCATGGAAATATTGGGTATTGCTTTTCAATTTTCTTCTTGAATTTCCCTATGTTCTGAAGAAGCGATCAACTTGAAATTCATTCAAGTTAGATCGAATCTGTTGTTCTGGAATTATCAGGAAAAAAAAATTTCGAACGGCCATATTCACGGAACACTATGTCGTATTTCGTTCATTATGAACAACCGCTGCGGCATCTGAGATTTAAACCAAAATCGAAAATTTCAAGATTTTAAATATCTCCGTTTGAGAGTTATTGCGGTTACGGATGATTCGTCGGATAGTTGGAATCGAATTTGAGGACGGATTTGTCATCAGTGAGTCGAACCTCATGGTTTGAGACCATTCTCGGCTCGAAATTAGAAAAGTGCAGACATTGTAACGAAATGATAACGGCCTCTGAAAAAGCACTTCCAAAAATGTTCAAGTTTCACCAGATCAATCTATTAAATAGTTCATTTGAATATTCTAAGGCAAAACGCTCATATTTTCAAACGAAACATTTCTTTCCGAGATTAAAACTTTCAATTCCATTCCATCAAGTTGTAAACAAAAAAATCGAATCAAATTGAAATAAATGTTCTGAACCGTAATGTGCCAAAACAATAAAATAGAAGGTATCCACTCGTACAAATAAATGTGAAGTGAAAAGTAGTAAATTAAAATGACTTTCTGATTATACGACCTATTGTATGATTTTCACGTTAGGTAGTTGTAATGAATAAAGCAAAAGGTTGACAAACTCATGAGAAAGTTGACAAATTATATTGAACGATTTCTATCGCCATTGCCAGAAAAAGGAAACGGTGCAATCTATAAACACTAAAAAGAATAAATGAACTCTATGAATTTTCATTATGCAAGTATAACAGCTCGAATATAATTAATGCAATGAGTTGGACAATAGAATTTTAATAGGTAAATGAAACGAATTCATTCACCATAATAATACCTATCAGCACACTTTAGTTAGTTCGAATTTCAACTCAGATCTCTACTATTAATTTCGACTTGAGGTTTAAAAAAAGGGTTAAAACTACGCCATCACTAAAAATGAAAGATACAGGCTTCAACAACGCAGTGAAATTATTTAAATTCACTATCAAACGGGTAAATATTTTGCAGTTACAGTTTGCAAAACTAAAGCACTGTGGAGTAGTCGTGAAGCACTTTTTCGGCCGATAATTATCAAACTGCAAGATAAATTTTAGCTGTTCGGACAAGTAAGTGATGTATCGAAACCGTGTGCGTTGCACAAGAACAACTGATAATATTACTGCAATAGCCCGTTGTGTTAATGAAAACCCAGGTTTGTCGATTCGTCGTCGATTTTCAGCATTAGCTATGATTAATGATTTTTATGGCCAGAAAATATTGATGTGGACGACGTCCATTTTCAACAAGACGGCGCTACGTGCTTCACAAACAACGAAACAATCGTAATTCTACAAGAACAGTATCTTGGCCAGCGAAATATTGTGATGTCCGTGATTCTTTTACTCTCGTTTTCTTAATATCAAATAAAACTTCTTATTGAAAACCTTTTTGAGCACTCATCTTGAACGTGTTTATAAGTGCAAAAATATGAGGCAAGTACTGGCGTGACCTCGAGAGCTCTTGAGAGCTTAATCATTCATTCGCGAATTACAAAATGTATATAATCCGGCATTCTATAAAATGTCTAGACATTGTATAAAATAATTGAAAAGGTGAGGCATGTATGAAATATTATTAATTTCCTATGCATTCCATAGAATGCCTAACGCCTAGCAGGCAATAGGTATAAGATCGTATTGAAGAGGGAATTGTTTTGTTTAGTTTTTGTTAGCTTCATTGATTACCTGAAATCGAATTAAATTATGATAATTAACCCACAAAAATTTTGGTTTATTCATATATAAGTTGAAAACTAGTTCATTTTAAATAAAAACTGAATATTAAACAATTCATTTAGCATCCGAAAACTGAATATTCAATGAACATTTTTAAGAGCAATGGTTTCTAATTCTACTTTCAAAAATACTCAACCTTTTATGAAAATTGCATTCACGACCCAAATTTCTAATTTCAATGATGTTAATAATTTTTGTTCAGAAAGAATTTTCAGATATCTCTCTATTTATTCGCTCCTCCATCGAAAGAGGAAATGAAAAAAAAAGGAATAACAGTTATACAATGCCTAGGTAAATTATGAAATCGACAAAAGCATTCTTATTGATTCATGCATTGTCTAGAAGACCCAGACTTTCTCTACATTGCCTAGGCATTTTATACAATGCCTGAATTATACACATTGCCGGTAATATATTATATACATACTGTAATTATTGTGGACTCCAAGATTTTTCCATACTCGGTAAAAAAAATTTATCACTCACGGATTTTTCTCTTATAGCAAATTCAATTCTTGTCCGAGGTAAAAAGATTAAATTCAATAATGTGGTTTGAGAAAAACTGGAATGTTATTGTTAAATAAAAAGAAAAACTTTTAATGAAATCAAGAAACGTTGAAGGTTAAAACGAAGAGCAACCAGTTCAGTTCGATAATGTGTCATGTGCTTTTTTTGGACAAATTGCTCGCATAGTTAACCCACGAATTCGACACTTTCTGTATAAAATATCTGTGCCTTCCCAAATTTTAGAACTTGGGACAAAAAGACCTGTCTGTCTTATTTATTGTTGAAATTTCATCAAGCTAGAAACGAAGTGCTTCAGTAACTGTTTTTTAGATTTAATTCAAAATGGGATAGATTTCATTATTGGGAAAAATAAACCAGAACTTATCGTACAGCTGAATCAAATTTATCCCAGATTGTCTTTACCATAAAACACGATTCTTGAATATTCATCAGTTCTTAACCTTTATACAAGCATAATTCTATGGTATACTCCACTGATGTTTGACCTCTTTATACGTCCACATTAAATCATTCAAATGTCAAAACTAATTCTTTCATTTCTCTCAGTACGCAGTAAATTCCTACTCATTTTAAATGGAAAAACTCACGCAATAAGGAAATGAATTCTGAAACACAAATACTTTTGTATCTGATACAAGTTGAATGAAAAAGCTCAGGATATAGGTCGAGAGTTCTACGGTGTAACTATTATGGCATTGAAATAATTAATCTCATATTTTCGATTTTATGCGCTAGAATAAGGAATAATAAAGCAAGCTCCTAAAAATGAGGGAAGTTTTGGGCTGATTTTTTGAGGTTTATACATTTCGGACAATGCTATCAACAACAAATTTCACAGGAAGCTTGAAATTTTTATTCTACGTATATTTTCATTCAAAATCCCAACTCAATCACATCTTATACATAGGTTGTTCAATAAGTTCTGCGGTTCAATGTTACTACTACTCTACTAACCTAAATTTAAATTTTATTCTTATGTTGAGACACTCTTCATATGAACATATGTGAAGTCATTAATTATCGACGTGCCATAATATTTTTTCACAATTGGAAAAATATCATACAGAGCTTGAATTTTTATTTTTGGAAGGTTTAAAAGCGAAGGAAATTTATGAACAAATGTTGAAAGTGTATAAGAACTATTCGCCTTCAATTTGTACAGTAGAAAAATGGGTTGTTGAATTTAAACGGGGTCGTAAAAGCCTTGAAGACGATCAGCGTCAAGGATGTCCAAAAACAGCAACCACACACCCGAAATCGTAGAAAAATTACAGGATATCGTATTGGAAAATCGTCAAGTGAATGGAAGAGATTTAGAAAAATCCCTAGGCATCTCATTGGGCAATGTGAGCAATATTTTGACTGGTATATTGGGTTTCAGAAAGCTATGTGCAAAATGAGTGCCACATTACCTAACAATAGAACAAAAACATATTCGAATGCGACTTTCTCATCTACATCGATAGCGTTTTTGAAAGGATGAAGTGGATATTGAGCTATGATCCATCACTCTGGAAGAAACTTGGGTCTATTATTATTCGGTAGTTCTTTGTTTTTCAATATTATTTTTAATTTTTTTGTGGTTCTGTTCGGGAATCAACCACTGAATCAGATTCCCGTTGCATCAATGATCATGATGAAAAATGTATCTCTTGAAACAACTGTCTGTATCTTAGGTACGATTCTCTTGAGACATCGTGTTTTCTCGATATATGAAAAGCTATACATATTCCAATACATGTAATACCAAAAATACTCCTGAATATCTACATTTCCGTGTTTCCATTATTTTGTTTTACAAAACTAATTAACTAGAACAGGATCAATTTCATCATAATGAAAAATAGATGACTAAAATTTCTGGTCAGAACATTCCACTCATAAAAAAAGGGAAAATCCGGTGGTCCCTAATAAATAGCAGGTTTATTCCACCGTTCTGAATTTAATTAGAAAAACGGTCGCCTAGCTAACGAGTGGAAGTCATGCAATATATCTAAAAAATAAACTTACAGATGAGCCATAAAAATTGCTAATTCTGAATGAATCTCAATTGATGTGCTAATTTCTATATTTTATCGTCGAATTGAACTATTATTATCGTGAAGTATCACTCATTGTTTTCAAGAAACCAATTCTCACAAAAGAATTCATTATTGAATGAAAATATAGGTATACAGAGGACTACCTTACCTTCATTGTTAATTACCTTCAAGGTCTATAAAAAATTATTTTATGGGATAAATACATTCCTATCTTTTTTTTTGTATAGGGTTGAATCAGTTCACTATTGTATTAGTACCTATCATTATTATATTATATAGTCCGTTCAAGAATTATTGACATCCCGGGCGGCTGTGGAAAATCCAAATTAAGTTGATAATGGCTCATTCAGTAATATTTCGAATTCCAGAATTCGGGTTGGTATTGGAAAAGTCGAGGGAAAAGTCATCGTCAGAAGAATGCATTTAGTTCATTTTTTTTGTGTTATTGGTTTTGATCCAAGAAATTGTGAAACTATTATATCAATTATTATGAATACCCATCGATTAGTTAATTTGAGTATTTCTCCCAGTACTGTTAGAAAAAAGAAGAAGGAAAGTCATTAAAGCCTGGATAATAATCCAGGCTTCACTTAAAGGAAGAAAACCTGTGCAATACGATTTCATCTTCAAAGAATCACTGAATGATTTGATTGTTACCAAAATCAAAAGCAACGAATAAATCAGTCTGGGTAACATTTGACCAAAAACCATCTATATTTCAATAAAACAAAACAACATTACATAAAATTAATTGGATACAAGTTCGAAACAGTTGATAAAAGGAAAATTCTTATCGCCAAACAGAAAAATTTAATAAATAGGTAGAGTAGGATTTTATGGTCAATACAGACATATTTGAACAAAATGTGAAATTCATTTATCTGGATGAAACTTGATTATTTGAAAATGGCAATCTTATTCAACAAAGGCTTCTAGAAAGGAGCAAAGTCTGGATCAAGGTTAAAGGTAGAAGGTACACTATTTTGAATGCTGGAAAAATTGATAACCTATTCATAAACTCATGCCTTCTTTGCAGATAATTGGTTGATGTGTGTTAGTTCACAGCTCAGATAATGAATTTCAAAAATTCTCTGGAGAATGACAATGCTTTTTGAGGAATGGCAACAAAAATGGATGGACAGATAACCAATAAAGCTGATATCTAGCTATATAAATAATACTGCAAACAAAGTATTGGCATTGCATCTATGAGAAAACAGAATGCTATGAAATTTTAAAATTCATAATTTGAAAATTATTTCATGCAAAAATGTAACCAGGATGGAGACGGCTGAGAAGAAGAAGAGTTATATAATGAGAATTTTGCAAACATGTAGGTACCCAACACCCATCAAGAATGCGATAATACCTTTTAGTGTGCATATTTTAATGATCTTCAATGGGATTTTCCATCTTTCATGGGCCATGGACGTCTCTTGTATGAATGGATATCTCTTTATTGGAGTTCCTTGAAATGTGAAAGCATTCTACCATATTTTTCGGCTTTCAAACATGATTTCCCATATATAAAATCATGACAGAAATCATGAAAATAATTTATATTGTTATTTCTATGATAAACCATAGCAATTTTTATTAATATTAATATTTTTATAACCAGAAATGATGCCGCGACTGGACGTTCAGGCCTACTTCGATGTTAATAATTCCCGAATGGACTATAACTAGGTCATTAATAAACTGAATACAGGTATACATTCACAAAAAAAATTATTGAAAACAAATTCAGTCTCTGCCTTAAAAATATTTCTCAAGGTTATAATGAAGTCTTTTTTATTCCTCATTCAAAACTGTCCTTGGTATTTGAACACTTCTACTGTGCGATTCCCTGGCGAGTTTTGTTATTTGCGTTTTCTGTGTTTTGTGTGTGCTCATAAAGTAACGCGTAACATTCTTTATTAGTTAAATTATCAATATTATCAAAAATATTATTTTCTAGCGAAAATAAACAAATAATGACATTTCACAAAAAACTAGACGACTATGTTTCTTTTAAATTGATAAGAAATAATTTCTTTCATAATTCTGTCTGCTAGACCACAAGTACCAAACATGTTTGGAAGCAGCTCATTTATATTAATCTAAAAATGTAACAAACTACAGGGTGTTACATTACAACCAATTGCCGCTAGATAATAAGTATTTTTGATAATATTGTTAATTTAACTAATAAAGAATGTTACGCGTTACTTCATAAGCACACACAAAACTATTGTATTTTTGTATACCCTGTACCAATTGGAATTAACATGTGATACATTTTTGGAATCAGCTCAGCTAGGGTAATCGGAAAATTGAGACAAAATGGGGGTGTTCCGTTTAAAAAAAATGACGGTGACGTCATTACTCGAAAGTAATTCACCCTGTATAATAGATTATTATTTTAGAATACGGTAAATTAAAATCAAAAATCGACGTGTTTCAGGATTATTTCTTAAAATGGTCTGTTTAGCTAAAAATGAATTTGTTCCATACTTTACAGGCACAGTGTATGTGTTTATTCATTGAGTCATGATGTATAGTATTTCCAAAACATTACATCAGGTATTTGAAGTGTGATTCAACAAAATTTATGGATACAGAATATATCTACCACTTTTGCATGATATGGAATTATTTCAATTCAACCAACAACTTTCTGTTTGGCAACCCAAAATACATCTTTCGAAGTGTCAAATTTTACTTTATAATTGTTCGCCTTTTTTGTTGTATAAACCTTCTCAAGACAGTAATGAGCACAACAAAAACAGAGTTATCCAGTTTGCAGTCGTTTGAACGTGATGCCGTTACATAATATCTATAGATCTTCTTTTATTTATAGATATGTCTGCACCTCTTGATTGCTTTCAATATTGGGACTACTCATTTATTATGCCATTCATATGTTACAAGTCAGTCTTTCTGTAATGATGACTTCCAATTTTTTATACTGTTGCACCTTTTTCATTTAAACTTGTTTATTGTCATTGGAGGTTTTCCCATTTCGTGAAACCTCCGAAGATGATAAAACATTTTAATCATTTCATCAGTCTTTGAATGGTAAATGAATTCCAATAAGCGAATTTTGATTATGAAACTTGAAAGTGGAACTGAAAGAGATTTAAATTTAATTGAGAAATTGGCCGCCCAATTCCTGAATATTTCAGTGGAGTAATAAACCTTTCAATGGAATTGGCAGCATTAACTTTATTCCCTATTTTGCGGCTAACCCTAGGTTAGTTGCGTTCCATGCGTGAAATGAATACCTGCAGAAAGGAAAGTATAAGTTGCTGGCCACAGGTTCATTACTTATTCAAAAACTGAAAGACATTCATCTGATATTTTTTATCGCGCCATATACCGTTCACTAATTTTTCTGCAGAAGGTTTGAAATATAAGATTTGTTTTTATTGTCGAATAATGAACTTTCAGAATTATTCAAGACAAATAAATTTCAAGAAGGTTAAAATTAATTTTCATCTCCCTGTAATTTTCACAATTTATATTACTGAATAGGAAAAATGCAATCGGAACTATTCACAACCTTCCTTTTAGAGCTTTCTGCTTCAAATTCGATAAAATATACAATGGATGCGCTCACGAGAGCTTAGAAGCTGTGCGTTTGTTCATCTTATCATTCACATATGGCAAATTCATAGTTATTTATACAACAAGTGAGTTAAATGAATGTTTATTCATGAGAAGAAAGTTTAACTTCTTCGGGTGAATAAACATTTTTAACTCACGTGTCGTATACAAAATTTTATCCCATTTTGATGAAATTTCAAATAATGAATACTTTTTAGAGAAAATATATATATATATATATATAATGTAATATATATATATATATGTATAATGTATAATTCAAATTCATAACGAGATTTCCCTTCGATCGATGGTTGCTAGGGAACTATGTAATTGTTTGCAAGTGTCAATGAAAATTATAGAACCGTCAAAGAATTTTTATTTCGAAAAAATGTTGAGCGGTGACGACGAGGTTGTAGTTCCTGAGTGCATTATATAAGAAGCAAATGAGGCAGAAGAAGCAGTAATTCCATTGAAATCAAAAATATTGTACGAAAAGCAATATACGGCATTTTGTGCCTGGAGAAATAATAAAAAAGCCAAAGGTGTCAACGAAAAAATAATTTTGGCGTATATTTCCGAACAATCCAAGAAAGTTAAGTCGTCGTCTTCATGGTCCTACTATCGCAACTTAAGAAAATGTTGGCTCTGAAAGAAAAAATAGACATCGGCAGATTTCACCAAGTCACCGCCTTTTTGAAGCAACATTCCAGGGGATACGTAGCAAAGAAGTCGAAGAGAGGAGTTTGAATACTTTTGAGATGCCGCTCCTGATGAGCAATATTTATTGATAAAGGTAGTTTTTATTATGGGTGTTGCTGGAGGGTGTAGAATCGGCGAGCTGGTGACTATGACCGTAGATGACGTGGAAGATCGGGGCAGCGTATTGGTTATTCAGATTCCAGATACGAAAACTTATAAGAAAAGAGTGTTCACTGTGGTCAATGGTACTAATAAGGTTGCTGCACTCGATATATTCCGCAAGTATAGGAACTTGAGGCCAAGCAAAGTTGATCACAAGCGACTATTTATAAATTATAAAAATGGAAAATGTACCGTCCAGCCTGTAGCTGTGAATATATTTTCGAAAATGCCCGTTACTCGTTACTATTGCAAAGTATTTGGCCTTTCTGATGCTGAACAATATACAGGGCACAGTTTCAGGCGTTCTTCTGCAACCCTACTCGCAAATTCTGGGGCAGATTTGACAGTTTTGAAAAGACATGGTGGATGGCGCTTAAGTTCTGTTGCAGAAGGATATATTAAAGATTCACTACAAAACAAAATAAATATTTCTGAACAAATACTTGGTGGGGTCACAAAAACCGGAGTTCCTGATGCAGAAATGGATATTCCAGCAGGGCCTGAGAAGTCCTCAAACACATGTGCTATAACTACTGAGCGTGTTTCTTTTGGAGGAGGTGCAGGTTTCCAGTTCCATTTTCAAAATCTCAATAATTGTAATTTTTACTTTAATGATAAAAATGACTATTAATGTAGAATTTTTGATAAATTTTGATAAACATACTTTAAAATGAGTTTTACGTGCATTGTGTGTGGAAAGAATGATTTCCAGAAAGTGAGTGGTGAACATTTTATTCCACTAGTGAATTAAAAAAAATTCAATTCACTCAGTGGGTAAACGTCAACTTACCCTTGTTACCATGGGTTGAATATTGACGTCTTTAAACGACAAAATGGGATAAAAAATATTTTCCTAATCACAAATGGTTTCTACCAATTCACCTATTGGCGGTATAGGTATAAAAATTTGTTAATGGATTCAAACGTGAACCTCGAATGAGCCGAAAATTATGGTGTAATCAGATTGTCCATAAGAATCGATTAGCTCAGTGGTTCTGCTAGCTTAACGTTAAGCTAGCGATGTCTCCGCCAATTTGGAATCAAAATATTTTTCAATAGGGTAATAAATTAGCCTAAAACAAGCCGAAAATTATGGCCTAAATAAAATCAAAAATGGTTCTGCTAGCTTAACGGGGGTGAGATTAAACGTGTCTGAAACTTTAGTCGAGTACTTTAGCAAGTAATTTAGTCGAGTCGATTCATTTTCAACAGGCGAGTAACACCTTCCATCTGTGCTCATTGGTTTACCAACTAAACAAGTGCGAACCTGTAAAATTTATTGAGTTCATTAGTTGCCGCCGTGCTAAACACTACTCACTTGTGAACTATAATAAAGCTGTTTGCTTAGTTTTTACTTATTTGAATGAGGCTGGTGCAACTGGAATAAGAATGGATCGCGCTATCGAGCGATTATTAATAATTTTTTTATGTCTGGGATTGGAAGATATCGATTTGGAAGTCTTTTATCTTCAACAAGATGGCGATGAGTGCCACACGAGCAACGAAACAATCGCAAATTCGCAAGAAAATTTTCCTGGCAGTGTTATTTTTCGAAAAGATGATCACAATTGGCCACCGTGATCTTGTGATTTAAAACCTTAAGAATTTTTTCTATGGGGCCTCGTGAAATATAAGGTCAATGAATTAGTGAAGTTGTCAAGACTTACAGCAGCAAAAGTGCGAATTAGTCGTAAAAAAACTTATGAAAAAGACATGGTGCTGCAACCGTAGCTGTGGTGGCCATCTAGCTGATATCGTTTTCCATCGTTAATTGCATTACTTTTTCTTTACAATGAAATAAACTTCTAGATTTTTCTCAAAATATACCAATTATTTTTTGTAGTATTGAAATGAAACTCTGTAAAAATCCTGTTGATTATGACTACAAATTATTCATCGTCGAACCAGTTCGACTCGAGTAGCCTCAAATTATAGAATTAAAAACTATTCCTGTTATGAAATTCGAAAATTACAAACATTTGGGCAATATGCTACTCTTCCCCTGGAACATGCTCGCAAAATTGTAGTGTAAAATTCACAACGTTTTCAATAAAACCTGTACCAAAG
Source organism: Harmonia axyridis (assembly GCF_914767665.1). Taxonomy (NCBI): domain Eukaryota; kingdom Metazoa; phylum Arthropoda; class Insecta; order Coleoptera; family Coccinellidae; genus Harmonia; species Harmonia axyridis. The sequence goes on along the minus strand of NC_059504.1, from coordinate 27,705,906 downwards.
TTGTTGGCGTGTTAGTGGAACAATTCTCATTCGAAGTACTCAGCCGCAATCTCAAGATAATCGTATGTGGTATTGTAATTTGCAGTTAGAACAGGCCACTTGTTCTCAAGCCGCGCTATGGAATGAACAATTGCGAAGTAATACTCGGTGAAAGTGAGCATTATATGAATACATATTGCAGGAATTGTTACGAAATGGATAGAAGTACCTTTATATTTTGGAGAATCGTTATTGGCATATAGAAGGAGTTTGGAATACAGAAATGACGATGTAGGTACATCAGTTGTAACAGCATATATTCCTCACGTATGATCAATATCATTGGGGCAATTCACTTCCGTGAAACTTTCGAGAAAGTTTATAAAAAAAGGAGACTTTATCAGACTCGTTCAGTTTGAATTCTGCGGACAAAACAAAATAATTGATTAGAATCTTGAAATCAAAATGATGATAACCACAGTGTATCCTAACTCTTACAGCTGATACACACTTTAGGTATAGAGTTTTTAATTATTATATCTGAGTTTTACCGGTTTATCCTTCATCTCACAAAATATCTCGTATTATTCAAAAACCTGCTTCCTCCAGACTTCTAGTCAACTTGTTTGTACTACGCTACGCTGCAATTGACCTAAACAATAAGTTACAATTTTAAATTCATAACTTTTTTGGTTACTGGCTTCAGAAGTGCAGTGCTATATCCATTTCTAGTTGTTAATAGCTGGTCTATAGACCAGCATCTATAGACCAGCAGTTCATAATACCCAAGTGCAGAAAACATTGATATTCTTCCATGAGTAGAAAATTGAAGTTTTTAATGAACGAGCCTTGAAATGAGTCTTCTGTGCGAGTCTACATTATTAGGGCTTAGGGTGCTCAAACTATGGATAGTAGTTGCGATTTGTTGCTCTCTTGTCCCGGAAGAGCCGTACCTTCTCATTTGTTGTGTACAGGGTGGGCAAATAAGCGAGGTAAGCGGCTATATCTCAGGATCCACTCATCGTAGAGACTTGCAGTAAAAAATTTTACCACTAAAGTGTACAAGAGAACACACTGGAAATTGTTTTGAAGTTAATACCTCTACCGCTAAGGGGCGTAATAGTTACCGTCGAGTAGAAAAATGAATTTTACTCGAAAATGTTTTATATGAAGTTGAAGAAAAAATATCATCACAGTAATCCTTGGAAAATTCTCTATCTTTTTGAATTGCAACTTTCGATTTTACGACATCAAATAAGGGTAGGTGAAAGGGAGAAATTTGACTAATTGAAATGCCTGTAACTTCAGTTTGGCTCAATATTTTTGAGCAAATTAGGTCTCGTCTGAAAGATAATATCTTGCTGATTGAGGGCAAAATATAGTCATGATAAATTTGTTTTTGCTTTCGATAGGGGGCGCTAAGTCAGAAGTTCATTGTTTTGTTCATTTTACTCCGAAATTTCAAATTTAATGATAGGATTTTTTTAACAGAAACAGAAATTCCATCAAATTTGCATGAAAAAACCTGAAGGTCGCAAAGCGATAATTTCAGGCGTTCTGAAGTTATGGCCGAAAGAAGATATTATTCAACTGATGCACTGCGAAAAACCGAATTGTGTCTTTAAGTTCTAACAGAAACAGAAATCCCATCAAATTTGTATGAAAAAACCAAAAGGTCGCAAAGCGATAGCTTCAAGCATTCTGGAGTTATGGCCGAAAGAAGACACAATTTAGTTTTTCAGTGCATCAGTTGAAGAATATCTTCTTTCGGCCATAACTTCAGAACGCCTGAAATTATCGCTTTGCGACTTTCAGGTTTTTTCATGCGAATTTGATGGAACTTCTGTTTCTGTTAAGAAAATCCTATCATTACATTTGAAATTCCGCAGTAAAATGAACAAAACAATGAACTTCTGACTCAGAGTCCCCTATCGAAAGCAGCAAAAACAAATTTATCATGACTATATTTTGTCTTCAATCAACAAGATATTATCTTTCAAGAGTCAAGTCTCTACGATGAGTGGATCCTGAGTTATAGCCGCTTACCTCTCTTATTTGCCCACCCTGTACATTTCGTAATTCCTTATTTCAAAAATTTTGAAAACATTTACGCAATTATAGCATATAGATTTTAGTCTCTACGTAATAATAATATGTTGACCCCATTCATCCCTATCGGAAAAGTTTAATGAATCTAATCTACTCTGATTTTCTAAGGATACCAGAACTGGCAATAAATCCTCTTGGAGAAAGAATAGTCAATTCTTTCTTTCAAGAAGATCAATCTAATGACAGGGTCAATTTCAAACAATTTATGAGGGTTTTGGCGCATTTCAGACCTATTAAGAAAAATAAAGAGAATAAATTGAATAGCAGGGAAGAAAAATTAAGATATGCTTTCAAAATGTACGATTTGGATGATGATGACCTTATTTCCAAAAATGAATTATTAGCAATTTTACATATGATGGTGGGCGCTAATATAAGTGATGAACAATTGACAAGTATAGCTGAAAGAACTATTTCTGAAGCAGATGAAGATGGAGATCAAATGATTTCTTTTGAAGAATTCTGTAGAGCATTACAGAGGACAGATGTTGAACAGAAAATGAGCATCAGGTTTTTGAGTTAGTCTACTTCCAATTAAATATCTGTGAGACAACTTTTGTGTAAATGGAATAATAATTATAGGGGATAATCAATTAATATAAAAATTCAATGACGAAAGTCTTTAGTTCATTTGAATTACAAATTCAAATTTATTTAATTATATATTATATTTCTGTTGCCAATTGGAGTTGTTTTTTTGTGATTATCTATGCTGATGATAAAAATATTTTAGTATCTGCAAGAGACCTAAATACCTTAATTGGTTCACATTGATAAACTTAATAAGAAATCAAACTTTGAGTTCTGCTAGCTCAACGGTAAAGCTAGCAGAACTCAGGATTTTTTTCAAAAACGTAAATTCAGAAATCAGATTGTCCATAAGAAATCGATTATCTTAGTGGTTCTGCTAGCTTAACGTTAAGCTATCGATATCTCCACCAATTTGGGAGCAAAATATTTTTCAATAGGGTAATAAATTAGCCTAAAACAAGTCCAAAATTATGGCCTAAAGAAAATCAAAAATGTTTCTACTAGCTTAACGATGGTGAGACTAAACGTGTCTGAAATTTTAGTCGAGTAATTTAGCAAGTAATTTAGTCGAGTCGATTCATTTTCAACAGGCGAGTAGGAGTAACAACTTCCATCTGTGCTCACTGGTTTGTTGTTGTTGTCTCGTTCTCTTTTCCTTAGAAAAGAGATTTTAGTATCTGCAAGAGACCTAAATACCTTGATTGCAAAGTTGAATCATATTTTCAAAGCTTTATCAGATTGGATTTCAAATGAGGGGCTACTATTGAATCAAAATAAAACTGATTGTGTTTTTTTCAGAACTAAGAAAAGTAAAGTTGAACAACCGGATCAGATTAGCTTAAATGGGGTAGAGATTGGTGTGAGCACAAATGCAAGGCTATTGGGATTGACAATTGATGAAACTTTTTCATGGGAGGTTCACATTGATAAACTTAAATAGAAATCAAATTTGGTGTGCTATACCTACTTTGAGAGTGATGTCACAGTATTTGGATTAACGTGGTCTGAAGACGATTTATTTCACAAGTTTTGAATCACTCCTTAGATATAGAGTAATTTTTTATGGAAATGTCAGTGCTTCAGATGAAATATTCAGAAAGCAAAAAAGAGCTATAAGAATTATCAACAAACTCGGCTATAGAGCATCTTGTAGGGTTTTTTTTAGGAGTAGTGGTTTGTTAACTTTTGCTGCAGTACATATTGAGGAATGTGTCATGTTTCTTATCAGAAATCAAGAATATTTCTCACTCTTACAATAGTAAAATCTACAATTTTGTGTACCCTATCCATAGACTGTCGGTTACAGAGAAAGAGGCCAAGTAAGTCTGTATGAAATTCTATCTAGACTACCTCTAAGACTCAAGCGAATGGACCACAAATATGTCTTCTAAAGGGAATTAAATAGACTATTAAATGATCTAGGGCCTTACACAGTGCTGGATTACCTAAATGGGTCTTTATAATTGATGGAGCATTTTTTTGTTTGTTTTTGACTGTATTTCGTTCTGATAATGTATATGTTGGATTTTTCGGAATAAACATTATTACTTACTTACGAATTATTTATTGCGAACAATTCTTGGCTATTTGTTTATTTCTTTTCTTGGCTCGATTGACTCATTGATTTACCGTAGGTTGTGAAACATCTAAGAACTGGGCTCTCTTTTTCAATTTCCTGCTTCTTTTGAAGATAGACGGAAGGTCACACAGTGCTTTCGAATTTTATATGACAGTATTTATGAGCATGTCGAAACATCTAGTTCCAGTCACAAAATTTATGGAGTTATGAATTGTCGAAATTTTCAATCAGAATTGTTAAAGAACGAATAAGCCCATATTGGAATGAGAAAATAAACTTAGATTAGTTTACTATTGTCGATCGATGACAAATACTGTGGAATGAACCAATCACCGAAATAACAAATGGATATCAATGCAATCAGTTTTTCTCAGAAAAGTGTTTTACTATTGTTTCTTGTAAACTTGCGATCAGTTCATAAACAATTCCACCTAGAAACTGGCATGAAGGATTATCAACTCTTGTGGGTTCATTGTATTCTGTTTTCTTTGTTTTCTCTCAAGCTACTATAAGAGAAATAGAACTTCATGTGTATCTTGGATCGAATTGTTTAACATTTTGAAGCATATACCGTTGAATGAAGGTTAATTCAAGTTCAAAGTTCTTCAATAAAAAATCATGGTGTGTGTTTGTCAAGTAAACATTGATTATTAATTTATTAGAGATAACTGAGTTATCGAGGAAGTTCCAAAACTGTAAAGGGGATACTTTCGAGCAAAATTTCAGTGAAATTTGGCAGTTAGATCCTGATATGTTGAAACTTCACGAAGAAAACATATTTTAACCTACCAATGACATGGTCCCCAAGAAATTGTTTTCCTAATTTGTTACCGATTTCACCCATCAACGAAGCCATGATATTTTAACTCTGAACCTATCTTGGAAATTTCATGTCTTTAGCAAATTTCGTTCGAGAGTTATCGTGTAAAGGCTCACTGAAAGCATCTCGAGAACTATAAGACTTAGAGAAAAAAATCTTAAAGTACCGATCTCTTTTTCCGAAATAAAAAATATCAGAAAGCAGACCATAGGTATTTTTACATAGGTATTTTTATTCGTTCTCGAGTTACAGGGTAGATGTATTTTCTGAAAATGACTGTTTCAAATATTTCGCTGTATCTTGCCTGTGTTTGTATCACTGGAGCTGAGAAGATCATTACAGATACCACACATCTTGCAAGGGCGTAGAAATAGGAGGTACTGGGAGTAATTACCACAACCCTCAAGACCTTCAAAATTTCATAATTCTCCTACGACGAAGAATGAAAATTTTTACATGAAAATGAATCAATAATTAATTCACTTTTCTTTCAAATCGGCACGGCAGTAAAAAATCGTACCCTTTCAAAGTATATAAATTTATTATCGCTTTCAAGATCATTACTTTCTGTTGTATATACTAGGCTAGATGATGACCTTTAGGTATTATATGTATAATATGTCATGTAGATAGAACCAATAAACAGTTCACCTTGAGTCTTCAAGAAATGCATTTCATTCAGCTAATGTCTTATGACCTAACTTATTCAGAACCTACGAAAATCTAATTAAATAATATAACACTTTTATTGCCCTGCGAGCACGTCTACGTCCGAGTTCTTTTATTTTTCTTTATCTATCCGGTTTGTCGCTGCTTGTTTGTGATTTTTGCATTCGTCATCGTTATACACTTACCTCGTGTTTTCGATTTTTCGTATTATTCTCGTCACGCAATTTCAAAACTGCAGTGGCAGTTAGATAAAATAATGTATGTATTCTTGACGACATTTTTTTTCGATAAAACATCGTTTCAGTACGAAATGAGAAATCACTTAAAATTTCTGAATATTACTTCCTGGTCGATGGAAGTTGTTCTGTCAGAAATTCAACTTTCGTATGGGTATGTAATCTTTCCACAATTACAATTGCATCCTTAAATAGGTATTGTCTATTTCCATTCACATTCTCCCACATGTGACTCATGAATTTGGCGATTTCAATGAAATTTTATATAGGTGTTAAGGCTTTAGATGGTCATCAAGACCGAAAAAAAAAACACTGTTCAGTGCCAATTTTTTTGCAACAAAAGACGAGGAAGCATAATCTCACAACTATTGGCAAATAATTTCTCAGTATTCAGTAATAATAACTTATACATATGAAATGCAAATTTTGTTCTCATTAAAATAACAGAATATCGAGTCAACATCCAAGATTTTTTCCCGCATTCTTTCCACCGGAGAAATTCACTCCAAGAACAGCATTCGATTTATATCCTTCTATTCCTCAAAGCCTTATCTTCTATCCTCTAACAAGCGGGTGTATATTTTGGCATGCAATACCCTCCATGAAATGGATATCGCAAATCGATAAAGATAGTTAACTAACCTGCAGATACAAAATGGGAATAGGTAAATGTCTAGTTGAATAGAAGGCTGGGTTTCTACTTCCTACGTCACAACCATTTCAATGAAAATTGGAAACAATGCTATGATCGCACAACAAGATATTGTTCGATGAAGGATTTTCTGATCCCATCGGCAGCTATAACAAGTAGAGCTCTGGGTTAAATTCAACTGTTTTTACATTTTACCTGAATTTGAACTGCGAAATCTTCAAGATATTAAAAATCATAAATATATACCGTGTGATTTTTTCTTGTTGAATTAGTCAAAAATCTCAAAAAGTAAACATCTCACGGAAAAATATTTCCAATAAAAGGTTGATGGTTTTGGGGGGGGGAAGTTCACTTATGCTAGGACTTCTTCCATTTAATTACCCCGTGTGTGAGGTACCGGTGTCAACTTTTGAATTTCAAATGGAAACTGCTGTTTTTCATTGCAGAATCGTATTCTGTAGAAAAAATACAGTTTCCTGCGAACAATTTTTCACGATTCGACACACATCGCTCGGCAATCGAGTTTTCTTATGATATAACAAAATTCTGACGTTTCCTGCTGAACTGTTTCTCTTCAGTAGATACATGATCATTTGGAAATGGGGAAGTTATTTGTTCTTGATGTTTTCGCTCAAAATACTTCCCATTAATTTAAAATCTAGTAGAAATCTTCGTCAAGCGCAGAACGTTTTCAATCGTTTCAACGAAGGTATTCAAGATTTAATTAAGAGCGTTTCGTTGAACTGCGACCTATTGGGCTTTGTGATCCCAATCAGAGCTATTGTCGCCATAACGTGATCTACAGCTCGCCTTCGAGGTCCAGAGTTCTTATGAACTCCAGTATCTGGGACAGCTTCAAGGAGGCTACTTCCTCACTTCTACAAATTTCTTGACCTAAGCAAATTTTGCGTAAGCTAGTGATGGCGAGGCATTCCGTCACCAGGTGATCCGGAGTTTCTTCCTTCTCCCCACAGAATCTGAACTCATGATTTTCTGCTAGACTAATCCTCATGATGTGTTTCCTCAGGTGACAATACCAATCCGGTGAAGGGGGTGTGGTATATTCTTGCTGAGATCCAGATACTTCTTGGATCTCGCAGTGTCAATTTTTCGAAGAATCTTTTTGGAATGATCCAATCCAGGAAGATTCCGCCAGAGTGTTTCTCTTTCGGTTTTTTCTCCTTCCGAAACTCTTTCTAAATAATATTTAGTTAAACTAAAATTTTATGTGAATAATCAATGGAACAGATACGTCGTTCAGACCGAAAATTCTAATTCGATTACAGAGTCATCTGTGAAAAATTGTTCTCACAAGACTTTTGTGTTGTTTACCGTAGATTACGAATCTGCATTGAAAAACGGGTGTTCCCATTAAAAATTCCAAAGTTCTACTCCTTCTCCATTTCGAAATTCAGCTAAAAAAAATCATCCGGTATATAGGTTATACAATTAATTTATTTGAATGAGATTTTGAAATTGAATACTAGAAAAACGGATTTAAGTACTGATTTTTTAATAATCATTGGGAACTTCAAAGTTAGACAATTCATTGATAATTCATTCCTGTGGCAACGCCAGCTTTCAAAATTAGGGGTGGCTGAGGGGGGCCGGTTTTTTTTTGAGGGGCCAAAGTTAATCGAAATTATAGTTCTGCTAATCTTGTAAGCCTTGTTAGCATTAGTTTGTCAAATTTTAGGGAGGGCCAGCAACATTTTTGAACTTTAAGTTCAATATATGGATAATATAATGGACAATTTAATTCATATTCGATATCATGTAGCTAAAAATGTAACTGAACTTTAGCAAATCCAAAGTTTGTAATAAATAATAACACTTACAAATAAACATTTATGAAATTTTTAAAATTTTTTCTATGTGCTGCCTGTAGAAAAAATCAAACTCTTAACCGTCGCGTCGATGTTAGAACAGCCTCTATAGGGAAACACACTATGCAAGCATACAAAAGCAATTAATAATAATAATAATAATAATAATGTTTATTCATTACGAAATACAAAAAAATTATAAACATCAATTCTACCTTAATTAATGAATGAACAAACATAAATCTCCCACAAAAGTATGATTCGAAGAAATCCTTCAAACATAAAGCAGAAAAAATCAAATTAAACTTCTCCAACGAAGAAGATCCATTAGTTGATCCGATAGAAAATGTAATCCCACAATTTTCTGCTCATACAATTAAATAAATTAGATAAGAACTGTATTTATGCAGATTCCACATGTTTTCATGTATTCTTATCAACCGAAGTATTTCTATAAAAATATATTACCGGTCAAGGTAGTTCAGTGTGGAAGTTCTAAACGGTACTTTCTCTTTGAGGTTTGAAATCATACACAAATCTCTGCCATTTATAGAACTTTCTGCCTGATGTAATTGCATAATTTAATTCATTCAAGTCCTTCATTTTCAATTCACCTAAGTAGGTCTCTAGATCATAGTGGGCTTGGAAAATTCTATTCATTCATCATAAGTGAGTGCATGATACTCTTAATAGTTTATTTGTATGTTCTAACGTCTCTTGTAGGGATTGAGCACAATACTTCCTTCTCTTAATATGTGAAATGGTAAATTTCAAGACTACCGAAAATAATTTACGTAGTATTCTAAGTTCTATAAGTTTACTGTAGATTTCCATATTTCGAAGCAATAAATGAGAATTGATCGAAATACTTGGACTCGATTTTTATGTTTTAATAAATTTTTTTCAAAATTCCTTCAAGGTGATTTTTAAATTCTCAATTCCGTTATTTGTTTTCTGATGTTTCATGTCAAAAACGTACCGGAAATTGGTTAATGAAACATAAACTATGTGTCATTTAATTTTACTGTGTAGCTATTGAACAAGGCCCATCAAAAATAGACACGCACAACACAACAGAATATTCTTTTATTACCTGTGATTTCCTTTCGATGTATTCTATCAATCGAAAACGGTTGAGTCAAAATGTTATTTCAACTATTAGAAAAAAGATTGTTGATTTCGTATAAAACTTAACAAATTTAGTTATATCTGAAATTCATGGTCGTACCGCAAAATAACATTTTCAGTGCCCCAAGCTTCGATGAAAATCGCAAAACACTTGGAAAAGAACTATTATAAATGAGAGATTACTCTCAAATTCTGTATCAATAAAACAATTATGCGATCTTAGTTACAAAAATAATTTCAATCGTTCCTTTCAACAGTCGAACGATGAAGATTTCTGTTACCTACATTCAATCAAAATATATATAAGTGGAGCAACCCATAAAATGAATATATTACTTCATTTTCTGATGTATCAAATTTTGATTCATGATAATGTGCCCTACTCAATATTTCCATAATATTCTGGCTGATTATTTAATGGTCGCCAAATTTTGAGCGCCTCAAAAATTATCTTGTAATTTATATATAAATATTTATAGTGTTCCATCAATGATATCCTCCCAGAACTAATAGACTCACGAAAGGAAATTCATATTTTTTGGGCGATTCATGCTCAAAAACCATAAACATTCACTTTCTAGAATAGGATTCGAATCTTCAGTTACAGAAATAAGCACTAAGAAATTCAGGTTAGGATTGGTCGACTTTAAGTTAATTAAATATTATATTTCTTTTGATAGTGATTTTTCCGTATGTTTATTTTTCGACTTTTTCAGTTTATTCCATGAAAAAAACGAGATCTGAAACTAGAATTCAGAAATGTTTCCAAGGTCTTCTCTGGTTTTCATTTCATTGAATATCGAAACAAAACTACCGTATTTGTGAGGTTACGTACTTGTTTTTTTTTTAAGTGCATTGTATCAGCAAGACTATAATCATAGGAAGGTGATGCCAGTCACCTCCAGCAAGTATTTAAGAAAGTGATTGCTGGCTGATCCCAATTAAATGTTGAGGTGCAATACAACAACCTTGAACATAATGAATAAGGTAATATGACAGAATTGGTGTATAAAACCATAATTGACGATATTGATACTGATATTTTATTCTATGAGTGAAGATTTCTTTGATGTTGAATGAACAGAGAAAGAGTTCCGATATAAGATATGAAGGTGAGGAGAAAGTTTTGCATCGATCGGTGCCTAATTTTAATACCTACCTGATATATCTCGGTGAATCGCATTATATTCAGCATAAATAAGGTGGAATTAAGAATAGAGGACAAGAGGACGTATCAAGATCAAGGTATTTTTAGAATGATAAATGCTTCTTTAGGATCTCTCAGAGATATTGATGATATCGCAATATAAAAGGAAAATATTTGAAAGTTAGGAAGTCGGGTTTGAATGAATGAATGTTTTCCAAATTAACATTTGAAATTTTTTCGGTTGAAAGTTTTGGTAGTGAAAAACTGTTATCACTTAGTATTACTCAGGCATCTGCTTTAGAGTCTAACAAGAGGTAGTGAAAATATCGTAATCACTTCTATTTTCCGATTTCATTATTTCCACTAGTAAAATTAATTTCAAACCATCCTGAACAACTCGATGGACAAATATGTCTGCCTGTCGGTCTGTGTGTCCGCACATCCTTGTAACTTCTACAATTCTTATCCTATTTTTGTGAAATTCAGCTTTTACAGATGAAGAGCATTTGCACCGTGAAATTTCCAGTATTCCTTTATCTGGCGTTGAGGGTTGATGATTAAATCCACGAGAACTTGAAAACGTTCAAGTGTCTGATCCTAATGAATATAATACCTTCAATCATTGATTTTTCGCATAGCATTTATTATTTTGGTATACATATTACATATACTTAAAGCCAAAACCAACAAGTGTTAATTGATTATAAAAAGTCTTTATTGGGAATAATGTACCCAAATCAAATACCACTCTTAAATTCTTTAGAGCTTTTTGTTAAATTAATGACAGAGTTATAAATCTAATCAATAATGTGCGATTTGCTCGGTGTTAATCTACATTTCTTCGACGGAATGGTTTGCATAGTATTTCACAATAATTCGAAAAAGCCGTTTTGGTTGAAATAGCAAATAGCTTAATTGCTATTTATATGGATCTTTGCTATGAGGCATTAAAATTCAACCGGTTGTATTTGCAATGGAAAATTTGCATAACTTCGAAAGTAGTCTTCTATTTTCAACCTAATTCGTTTATTAATTTGAATGGAATGCATGAGAGTAATAAACCAAAGTATAGATTCAATCACTGATAAATTACCTATATATTAATACCCCATAATTCAAAATAACATTTCACTAAAAAATATAAAAAATATTTCTTAATCCAACGTGGTGATTTTTCCGATGGAAAACATAATTCATTTACGGTCATCGTCCAGACAAAAATCTAAAATTCTTCGAATGATTTATTATTATTATATGCTTGATTAAAAAAATACATACTGTTATTACATTAAATTGGTGCAACTGATGTAGTCTAAAGGTAAGTATACTCACGTGAAGTTCGAGCATGTTCTGTAGTTCCGTTTGTTTTTAGTGTACCATTTCATTTAGACGTTTCATTTCAAACTTGTTTGACGATTTTTATATTGGATGAGGTTCGATATTCTTATCAAACCTAAAAATCGCCAAACAAACTTGCGATGTGAAAATTGAGATTTTGTATTTTCGATAAAAATAGACCAATCCGAAGACAAAAAACTTTATGATGCTTGAAGTTTTTAGTTTAGAGATCTACTGATCAAAAAATTGTGTCAGTTTTTAATTTCGGTTTACAGAATTGGAAACTTTTTTTTCAACTCAACCACTATATGGATGGGATAATTTGTTCGCTCAGCTCCAATATCCTTTTTCAAAATTTCGATACGAGCTCTTCTCGCTGAAATATCGAACTTAGAATTGAAATGGAATATCTCACCAATCAATGATTGCACAGAAAATTCAAGGGGCGTTTTGAAATCTTGAATCAATACCTTATAAGAATTAGCTATTGGTTTTTCGAAAAAATTTTCGTTCTCTACATCAATTTGAAAAGTTGGATAAAAAGGGCTTTGGAGGCATTTTGGATAATCAAGCGCTGAATTGAAAATATCGAGGAAACTATCAATATTAAGTATGCGTTTTACAGTTCATTATCACCACAAAAGTCCTACAGAATTTAAATTCAATTCTTGTTGTGATATTGAACTGTAAATTGCATACTTAAGCTTGATGGTTTTTTCGATATTTTCAATTCAGCGCTTGATTATCCGAAAAACCTCTGAAACCTTTTTTTCCCAACTATTCAATTTTTTCTTCAGAAAACCAATGGTAACTTCTCGTTGCGGATTCAAGATTTCGAAACATCTCTTAAATTTTCTGTGCAATCGTTGGTTGCCGAGATATTGATGATTAAAACATAAAGGTCCTTTTCAATTCAAAGTTCGATATTTCAGCGAGAACTGCTCATATCGAAGTTTTGAAAGAAAGAATTTTAAGCAGAGTGAATAAGTTTTCCCATCCAAATAGCGGTTAAGTTGGAAAACATTTTGCTGTCTGTACGCCGAAAATAAAAACTGAAAAAATTTCTCAGAAATTCAATTTACTGTTCTCATTAGAATTGAGCAACACACGTTGCCTGAAAAATTTCTTCATCATGAGATCAATAAACTATAAACTTCGAGCTTCAAAAATTTTATTTTCAAATTCAGATACGACCATTTTCATCAAAAATACAGCCGTTTGAAAAACCGCTAAAAATTTTGAATTTTATTTTGATCCTTGAATTTTTTCCACTAGTTTATGATAAAAATGATGTTTGCTCAAAGTTTTTATATTATTCATACTCTGCTGGGGCTCTGTGATACTTCTCAGAAGATTAGAGCTTGTAAAAAAACTTATTTAGGGTGTTCAATTCCAATTGCATTAATTGGTCAGAAGTAAATCAGTTGAAAGAAATATTGCCTGAAATTGAAAGAACAATAACTCTTTAAATTAATTTTCTGTTTTGACTTTTTGGATATTAATCAGAAAAACTATTAAAATATTCAGAATTGGGCAGACAAATTCTAAAAATATTCAAAATTAGTCAATTGACATTAATTTGTCAACATTGAGCGTTGATCTATTCCATTCTGAAATTTTCTAATGTTAGCTCATTTTTTCAGTGAATTTATGCAAATATCTCAACTCTAGGGAATGAAAATCACAAATCTTCACCTCTATAACTCGAATTTTCATTATTTTTATATTTCATTATCTCTGTCGAATTTGATCAAGAATAACCTGTATAACTCGAATAAAGGTAGGTTAGGTTAGGTTCATAAGCAAGCTTTCTGACGTTGGTTGTTGTAAAACCAAAAAATCGTATTTCTAAATTTTTTAAATGCTCAACAATTTCCCTTTCTAAAGTTTCATCGAAAGTAACTTTATGACCTCCCATGTAATTTTTCCTCTACCCTTCACTTTTAATTGCACGTCGCCTTAATGTGCTAGGCACATTGAACGTCTTTAAGGCTATCAACCAGCCCATTTTTTTTTCCTGAACTGCCTTTATCGCTTCCTTCATATTCTCTTCGCTCCAGGAATGTCTTGTTGATTTTCGTTGATAACGCCCTATTCCTTGAAAAATCATAATTAAATTTTCTACTCGAAAAGGAAACTTAACAAAGTGCCTGGGTGAGATGGCATACCTACGCCATCTCATCAGCATATCACGTATGCCAACTCACCCAGAAGCAAACACCAGCACTTTCTTCTTTCTCAATAATAATGGTGGATACTAAGATGAAAAAAAAATATTATTCTGGAAGTAAAGTGTATGCAGAAATAATAGAAAATATTTGCACTCACCGATATACCTGTTTCTTTCAAATATTCACCGAAAACTCTAGCTGTTGTAAATTTTCAGCCGACTCGATAAACTTTCTTCGCATGCGCTGACCAAATACTACTGCAGAATTTACTAGAACTCACGCAGACGTTTAACTACGTCTTATTCTATAGTATGCACATTGAACTGGCGCCTAATTCTGAATGTCAACCGAGAAACACGTTGTATGCTATCTCATCAGCTATGCCGTCTCAGACACATTTCCCCTAAAGGTAAAAGTGGTAAAATATAACCGTAAAATTATTTATGTCTTATGCATGGTTATTTTTTCGACTTAGACAATCAACGAGGTTCGAGTTAACGAGAATCGACTGTACTTCAGTAAATATAGTATAGTATAAAGTCAGTATAACCAAAATATTTCATGTACCTACATGAAATATTTTGGTGATGAACCTTCATCATTTGTGTTTATGGATGTCGACGAACTTCTGGACATGTTGTTTCGTTAGTAAAATGGGCTTTGCCAATAAAATAGTTTATTTGAAGAAGTGTTTGTTTCTATTGCATTTTCGTCTCCATCAGATTAATCGACTTCCAAAGATATCCATATTCACGAGTTCATTATACGCTGGGTGCTATTAAATTAGTGAAAGCAAAAAGTCGAGATAAGATCGGCAGGCAATAAAATCCTTAAAACCTTCTCTGCCATTCTCTATGAAGTGCAGAAGAAATGACTCTCATTTTCCTTTTTCTCGAGAACTATAAAACTTCTGACGTAGATAAAATCAGCTGCTTGAAAATGGAATTAATCAACCCCACCGGTGTTATTCAATCAGGTGCCTCAGAGTAATTATAGAGTGCGAAAATCACGCATTTTTTCATTTTAGAAGTTAACATGCGAAATTTTTCGTGATATAGGATATCAGCACGAAACAAGGTCAATTCTCTATTTTCTAAATTTTCGATATTTTTCAATACATTCAAGGAGAAATGATCTCAGAAACAGAAGAAATCATACATTATGAAATAATCTACTGTTTAAGATCTAAACCCTTAATAGTCCAGGAGGAATCGGCGCATGAGTACCGAAAACTATTCCACCTCAATTTTTTTATGTGATCCTCTTCAAATTGTCCTACTGATAATATAAATGCATATTTATATTGTTTAAACCAAAATTGTTTAAACAATTGCAAGGAATTATTATTTTTCAACCGGACAAATTTTTTTTATATTCTGTATTGAAATACAAATAAAAAAGGCTCTTTGACTTTTTACGATAAAGTTAATATTTTTAAAGATATGAATTTTTAAAGGTACGAAAAATCTCAAATTTGGGTACTTTCGATCCATGAAAAATATATTGAAAAAAAATAAATATTAATAATATTTTTTTCTTAATTCTTCATACAATAGTTAATAATATTGTAAATAGAGAAATTTCATTGTTTATACCTGTTTTTTAATTTTTAATTTCGCGCACTCACAAGTATGCGTCGCCCACCTTCAAGTATCGCCGTCGATAAGCTGCACTTTGTACAGTTATATATGTATCGGGCTTCGGATTTTTCACTACATTGTTTGTAATTTCACAAAAAATACATGGTAAGGTATCATCAGAAAATTTTCTTTTCTTTGGAACAACTAAAAACGACATTACACTCACATTTATTGTAACGACAAATCACAGAAACTAAAAATTTGTTCATCTAAAAATGTTAATACCACACGAAATCACTAGAATGGGTGCAACGACGTTTAACAATTTTAAGTCTTGAACGAAATAAAAAAGACTGAACAAATATGAGCAAAAAACAAAGAACGATCAGTTAAGAATTGACAGAAAAAAAGAATCTTTTTCTTACTTAGACACAATCATACAAACACCATGATACATATACATATAATTATTTTTTATTTCATTTTTTGCCAATTCATTGAATGTTTTTTCTAAGCATTTAAGTGCGTACGCAATATATTTTTATTTTTTATCTATAATTGTGGTTCCAAAAAATGTTAAAATATTATTATATCTTATTGCTGTTGATATAAATGCATGAATTACTATGATAATAACAAAAAAGTAACATAAACTTATAAAAAAGTAATTTTAATAACATGTTCCGATTTATGCTTGAATAACTTTTGAAGAATTTATTTCAGAAAAAAATTTATACAAAACAAATTGTAGAAAATTTAATTAATAATAACATTGCTCTCTTTAGAAATCTTAATAAAGTTGATAGTTTTTAAGATAGATGATAAATAATGATTCAAGACACAGAGAGGCCAATGCAGCGCATGAGTCAGAGAGAGACGGCGATACCTAAAGGTAAGCGACGCCTACTTGTGAGTGCGCGAAATTAAAAATTAAAAAACAAGTATAAACAATGAAATTTTTTAAGATCTCTATTTACAATATTATTAACTATTGTATGAAGAATCAAGAAAAAATATTATTATTTATTTTTTTTTTTTTTAATATATTTTTCATGGGTCGAAAGTACCCAAATTTGAGATTTTTCGAACCTTTGAAAATTCATATCTTTAAAAATATCAACTTTATCGTAAAAAGTCAAGGAGCCTTTTTTATTTGTATTTCAATACAGAATATAAAAAAAAATTGACCGGTTGAAAAATAACAATTCCTTGCAATTATTTAAACAATTTCGGTTTAAACAATATGGCCCGGGGTTGCCCCATGGCAACATGCATTTATATCATCAGTAGGACAATTTGAAGAGGATCACATAAAAAAATTGAGGTGGAATAGCTTTCGGTACTCATGCGCCGATTCCTCCTGGACTATAAAGGGATTCAAAAACGTCTGTTGAATATTATTTTGGTGGACCTCCATTATAACATTTCGTCTTTTTTTCAGAGAAATTCGAATTATGGAGATGAGGCAGCTATACTGCAAAACAAGCTCGAACATTAACAGGTCAAATATCTCTCACCTATATGGATTCAAGGTTGAGAACCATGTTACCTGGTTATCTTGAAAGGATCCACTTGAAAAATATAATCAAAAAGACATACTATGGATTTTGTTCCAATATAAATATATATATCGAGATCTCGAGTATAATTGCAGTTGCATTTGTCATCTGTTTTATATAACGTGGTAAGTGAAATCTACAATTCCAGTTTGTGTTAATGTATAGCATTTCATCAACCAATACTCAACAAATTTTATACAGCGTGCCAAAAAAGTAACGTTACTCGTCAATAATTCTTGCATGAAGAATTATTAAGGAAAATCCTTGCACCCGTCGATTTTTAATTTCAAAAGCAATTTATCCTGTGCTTTTTTTTAATTTGATATTTCTCACCCCCTCTCTCACCCGCCCCCTTTACTCAATTTTTTTAAATAGGAATATGTATATAGATTGTGATACATCAAATGAAAGTTAATTTGATTACCTATTTAGCGATGTGGCTCAGAGTTAGATTGGTTGTGCAGTTTGTCATTGAAGAATTAGGAAATTATTAACAATTTGTGATTAGAGAAAAACTGCAATCAGACCAACTTTTTGAAAACAAGAAATTTCTATGGATGAATCAACTTCTAAAAACAGTGAGGTATTACTGATACCTTATGCTTTGGGAGTTGACTACCAAACGAGATAAAAGGCATTTCACAATATAAAAAATTCCAAATCAAAGTGAAAAATCTACTTATTCAATTAGAACCTTATAGTCTCCAGGAATATTTTGAAAAAACAAAGTAAAACTTAAATTCTGACGTCATTTCACTTAATTTGTATAGTTTATGTTATGTAACTACAAATCATTTGAAATAAAGAAATGTTATTATTATTATTATCCGACTTTTGCCTATACGCGTAGGATTTTTCCTCGCCGTCGGCTTCTCACTCCTCGCTAAGAGGAACATTCACTCAATCCCAGATATTTAAAATATCAGAAGGGCTGAGCTCGGTCGTGTCCGGTCCTTGTGGTCCCCCTGGTTCTCGTCGAACTTCTGGTCCTCTTACACGCGATCCTTGGACCTGTCCTTCGCTTCCTAGGAATTTTCTCACCGTCCTTGCAGTACCTAAAAGAACAGCTTTTTGCATTATATTACATATATACTCACTAAGTCCTAGTTGCTTGATATTTCTCTTGAGATTTTTGGGTACTATTCCTGTTGTTGAGATGATAATTGGAATAGTTCTCGTTGATATCATTCCCCACTGGCGCTTTATCTGAAATTCGAGGTCCCTATATTTTGAAATTTTTTCGACCTCTTTTTGACGTATGTTGTTGTTATTAGGTATTGCTACGTCGATGAGTATTGCTGCCTTTTGTTGTTTATCAACTAGCAATATATCTGGCCTGTTGTGAGGGACTGTTTTATCAGTCAAAACTGTACGATCCCAGTACAGTTTATAGCGTTCGTTTTCCAGGATGGTTTCCGGTCGGTACTTGTAGTATGGCACTTTTTCAGAATTAATTAGTGTTAATTTAGTTGCCATTTCTTGGTGTAGTATCTTTCCTACTGCATCGTGTCTCTCTTTATATTCATTTCCTGCAAACATTTGACATCCTCCCGTGATATGTTGGATTGTCTCGTTCGTTGGACAACCATAACGGCATCGATCGTCAGTAATAGTTCGATCCTTTATGATATGTTTGCAGTAATTTTTTGTTGAGATCACTTGATCTTGGATGGCTAAAAGAAATCCTTCCGTTTCTGGATACATCGCACCTGATGTGAGCCAATAGTTCGACGCTTCAATGTCGACATGATCCTGGTTCACCTCGTTGAAATGTCGTCCATGTAGGGGCTTTTCTCTCCATCTTTGCAGTTTTTCTTGGATTGTCTGGTGGTTGTATGACAATTGCTCCTTGTGCAGTTGTAAAGGTGTTGATTCGTCTGCTTCACACAGTACTTTGTAGATCTCTGACGTGCCTGATTTGTCTTTGAAGTATGTTCGTAGGCATTCAATTTGACCATGGGCAAGTTCCATGATGTCTAGCAGACCTCTGCCTCCTTTATTCCTCGGCAGTGTCGTCCTCTCAATGCTACTTTTCGGATGGTGCTTGTGTGCTTTCGTCATCAAGGTTCTCATTTTGCGTTGCAGGTTTTCCATATCTGTTTTGGTCCATGGAATGATACCGAAAGAGTATGTAAGAATTGAACATGCATATGTATTGATAGCTCTCGTCATGTTCTTGCTGTTGAGGTTTGTTTTCAAAATTTTGTTGATTCTCCTAATGAACTCAGTTGTTAAGTCTTCCTTCATTCTTTGATGGTTTATTCGTCGGTTTTGTTTCATTCCTAGGTATTTATAAAGATCGTCCGATTTCATTGCTTCTATCTCCTGTCCATTGGAGAGAGCTATCGGTTCATCTTGGATTTTTCCACGCACTACGCTAATAGTACGACACTTGTCCAATCCGAATTTCATCCCCACGTCTTCCGAAAAATTTTCCACCAGTTTGACCATAATTTGCAAGTGGTTTTTGTTGCCTGTTATAAGTTTGAGGTCATCCATGTATAGCAAATGATTGAGTGCAATATTATTTCTGTTTCCTTTCACATTGAAACCTTTTTCAGTAGCATTCAGTTGTTTAGAAAGGGGGTTCAGCGCCAAGCAGAACCATAAGGGACTCAACGAATCTCCTTGGAAAATTCCCCTTTTTATTGGAATATCTTTAGTAGTTATGTTCGCTGTAGAGAGTTCGATATTCGTTCTCCAGTTGCACATTGCATACTTCAGAAAGTTTATTGTAATTGGATCGATCTTGTATATTTCCAAAATTTTTGTCAGCCACCCATGTGGAATAGAGTCGAAGGCCTTCTTATAGTCAAAATATGTCATAAAAAGATTTCTGTGTTTTTTGAAGGCTTGGTTGCATATGATGGAATCTATTATCAGCAGTTCCTTCGATCCTAGTGCATTCTTGGAACATCCTTTCTGCTGTGCTGTCATTATATTATTTGTCTCGCAATGTTTGTAGATACGAGATGCTATACATGATGTGATGATTTTATATATTGTTGGTAGACATGTAATTGGTCTGTATTTTGATGGATCCGCTGTGTGTTGCATATCTTTCGGTAAGAGGTAAGTGGTCCCTGTTGTTAAAAATTTGGGCATCTCCGTTGGATTACTTATAACATCATTTATGGTTTCAACTAGCCTGCCGTGTATACACCAAAATTTTTTCAACCAAAAGTTGTGGATTCCATCTGGGCCGGGTGATTTCCAATTGTGTGTGTTTTTCAATATTTCATGGAATTCTTCTATAGAAACTGCGTTATGCGGCATTTGTTCCATTGTCTCACAGGATTTCTCTTCATTTCTTATCCAATCAGCCTGGGAGTTGTAGGGGGTTGGTGTAGCCAGTTGATCTGTCCAAAAATTCTCAATATCCTCGACGGTTGGATAACTTCCTGGTGTTGCTGACATATTATTGTTTAACATTCTATAGAATTTTCTTTCGGAATTTTCAAAAATCATATTATCCTGTTTTCTTCTATAGCTCTCATTGTATCTTCTGAGTCTTTCGGAGTACACACTAAGTTTTTGTTTCAGTGTGTCTAAAATTTGTTGAGCATTTTCATTGTTTGGATCATACGTTGTATGTTGCCGGTGACGATCCATTATTATATTCACCATTTGTTGTAATCTTCTAGACGGCGAACCTTTTGCAAATTGGGTGAGCCTCCCAATTTCTTGGCGGATGCTATGAACTTTGTCTTCTAGCCTTTTTTGCCAATGTGGTTTATTTTGTTGTTTTTCTCTGGCTGGTTGCTGACTTTTAGGTTTTGGCTTCACACCTAGCATTGTTGCTATTGAAAATGCTGCACAGTATATGATGAGGTGTAATGATTCGAGATCATGGTAGTCAGAAAGATACTTGGGTATAATCTCCTTGTTGGTCATGGCCAGAAGATGAGATAGTTTCTTAGATGTCCTCAATCTTGGCAGAATCGGTCGTCTCAATGGATCTGTGCCCTCAAAATCTATAACGCATCTATTCATTGTGGCAAATAATCGCTCCAGTAGTTCTCTTTGGTCTTCTTCTGGATTTACGACGGGTGCAGCATATATATTCCGTCGTTGAGCATCACTTATTGCTATCACATCTGCTTTGTTTTGTTCCTCAGAGTTCATTTGTGCATTGATGTTGTGTTGGTTTTCAGCACAATCGTAGTTTTCTTCAATTGTCGTTTCGTTGTTAGTGAGGTTCCTATTCTGTAGCCTCAGTTGGACTTCATTTTTTATGGTGTTAAGTCTCTCATCGGGTACAAGTTTATTTCTCAATATGACCCGGTATTGGTCGGCTACTCTTTGCTCAGAAACTTGAAGTTCGGGATAGTTTCTGTGGAATTCTGCAAATAATTTTTGACGGTAGCCTATTTTATCCTCTTCCATATTAGTCACTTCATAATATATGCGCATGATCGTTTCATTTATCGAACTTGTCCATTTCATGCGTCTTCTTGGTAGACCTGCTTGGGTGAGTGCTGGTTGGGGATCCTGCGCAGCACCTTCAGCGGTCGGAGAAACTCGTGTTATTCTTCTCCTAGAATGTTGAGATTGTGGAGGCGTAGCATTTTGTTCGACAGACGCCCGTCTCCTTAGCACTCTGTCACCGACGTCCCGCATACTGTCATGTCCAGCGCCGGCTCCAGACACGCCCTGACGAACCTCAGGCAGCGGCTCTATATTCCTATTCCTTAAATTCACCATCATTCATGGGTTCCTCCGTGTCGTGGGGGAGACGGCCTTTGATCGCTTTTTACGATCCGCAGAGCTACGGTGGGAGAATTCTTGAGCTGCTTTCCACACGGCTTCGTCCGTTACCCTGGACAGGGACCCTTCGACAGGTTTCAGCTTCCCGGGTCAGAGAGCTCCTGGAATCTGCGGTGGGCAGGAGTCGATTCAACTCTCCTGATAGGTGAATCGCTAGAGATTCACCTACCCTACCGCTTATTATTATTATTATTATGTAAGATAAATTGATAAAGTAAAATCTTAGTGCTATCAGAGTAAATGAAAACAGAGCATCATACATTCCACTGTATGATACAAGAGTACCGAAAAAAACCTCAGCAAAAACTCTGTTTCCTCGTATACGTATAGTGATTGGTTTTAGTATTTGTTTATAGAAAGAGCTGACATATTTATATTCAAGGGCTACCTCTTCATCCAAACAAAATCATTTCCATGTTGTTCTGTAATAGATTAGAAAGCACCACTACCTCCAAAGAAAAAAACTACTTAGATGTCAATGATATTCCAATGAAAAATGTAATATCTCGTGCTCCAGATGGTGCTAATACTAGTATGAAAAATGGCTGCTCAAAATTGATGAATGATGCGAATCCAGAAATGATTTTTGTGCATTGTGTTATTCATAGGGAAAACTTGGTAGCTGTTCTGAATGAAGTACTACATTCAGTTATAAAGTGTGTTAGTGCTATTAAAGCTATTGCCAAATGTGGTCCTCTACTCAAGCTATTTTTTGAAGAACAAAATGAAGACCATGTGAGAATTTCATTTCATACTGAGGTAAGATTAAAGTTCGATTGTCCAATCAACTCGTAGTTTGAGATCTAAGTGACAAAAATGAACTGAAATTTAACACAGAAATCACCACGATAAAAGTTTTATGAAACCCACCATTAGTGAATTCTTTATGCGACAAACTTGTTAATAATCAATAAGAAAACTATCGCTACCGTTTCCATATTCATATATTCAGCTGAAGGTGTATGTAGTGCGGTAAATGATTTACTGGTAAAAAAAAGAAATCGGCTGGATATAAAACAATGTGGAGACTTGAGACTGAAGGTAACCAAATTCGAACCTATGTAATATAGAATCTCTTAACAGTAAGCATCTCACTAAAACAAAATAATTAATTAATATAGAAGGATCTTCATTAAAATTATTTTGAATTTGAATTTCAGTTTTTCATTAAATAATTTGCAAATTTACTAATTGTGTTTCGTTAACAATTTGAGAGTGATTTCTTTCTAAAACATATCACTCAAGTTCCTTATGTGAAGGATTCAATCTTTTGAGTTAAAAACTATATACTTATGTTACATAGGGGGGCAGAAGAATTTCAGAAAGATTTAGGTTAGGCATGGCAGAAAAAAGGTTGGTTAACACTGGTCTAATGTATGTCCTCGATAATCTTCAAAAGCTTGAACCAATTGTGAAGTATTGGCATTGACATAATTGTTCACTTGGCCCCAAAGAGAAAAGTCTAAATGTGTTAAATCACTAGATCTCGGTGTCCAATTGTGATCACCTCTTTGGGAAATACCACAGCCAGGAAACTTTTATTGCAAAATTGCAGTTCTTTCGTTGGTTGTCTTCTTGTTGAAAATAAATTTTGTCCAAATAAATATCCTCCAATTCCTACCATAAAAAGTCATTAATCATAGCCAAAGATTCCTAAGATCGACGAGGAATCGACACTGGGTTTTCGTCAACACTACAGCATACAGTAGCAATATTTTCAGTTGTTCTTAAGCGTTGTACAATGTTTCGATTCTTCACATCACTAATGGCCAGTTTTATAAAAGGATAACCGACGGTTGAGCCGTGCGTCAACTACCAAATGCCGTATTTCTAGAAATAAATTTGGGAGTTGACGCAACAGTTGAACCGTCGTTTATCCTTTATAATACGGGCCCTAATTTGTCCCAACAGCTTAAAATTTTTCACCAGTTTCATTACAACCAGCCGACAAGATGCTCCACAATAACCCAAAACTGCTTTAGTTTTGAGAAATTGTCACCATTCTTGTAGTGAATTTTAACAATTCCATTGCGTCGTTGAAGCGTGTAACGTTCGATTCTTAAAGTTTTCACTTGTCAAATATCGAAAGATGATAGCTTCAAAAGTGACATCTGCTCAGATAGGGGGCTATTCAAAATGTAACCTCTTATTGAATAAACCCTGTATAAAAATATAGACGAAATACCGATAGTATTTTTATTTCTATACATAATATTTGGAAACCAGTGGTTAACAAAATTTGATACAAATTGTACAGTACACGTGGATAGTTATCAATTCTGATAGTCCAGACAGGATGTTTTTTCTCGAAAAGAAGTGATTTCTATCTATTTCTAAGAATGTTCTATACCAACTATGCGGAATCATAAAATATTAGTTGAACCTTAATTCCTGGTTATATCATATGTTTTACATTCATCGTTGTATGTTATTGTTTCCCCTAAAAAAATATTTGCAACAACCTTAATGCTTCAAGTGTCAAGTTAAATAAATGAAGTCATAATAAACTTCGAACAAAAGAAAGAATATCAGAACGAAATGTAAAAAGTTTATATTTTCATCATCAGAAATTGCGTTCTCCATGTACCGAAGAGTACTTATGAGAACACTAACTTGATTCAATCGATTGGTACCTTATTCGATACTTAATTATTCAATTCCATTCAGTCTGATTCATTTGGTTCTATTGATAAAAATTATTATTGTTAGTGAAAGCGTTAAGTAGGTAGTTGAAAATTAAATTGATCAATTTCAATTTATTTTCATTTCAAGTAATCAATTATTTTAGGATGATTCAAATATGCATAGATGATTCGTTCAAAGCATAAGACCGCCTTCACCTATTAAAGCGGCATTTATTAGATTGAAACAATGCAAATTTCATACAAGAGTTTATTATCTGCCTTAACTCACGAAATATCTCTACCCATAAAAACACTGCAGTTATTGGATTTCTTTCAGAGGTAAGAGAATCAATGCGATGTCAAATAATTTTCCTGCAAATAGCTATTCGGTCTTTTTGTTTCTGGAAGCAGTTCTAGACAGGTCGGACTAATTTTTTTGTTCGATATTGGACTATTCGCATTCTAGGAAGTAAAACTTATTTCTACTTTGATGATATGTATATTCATCGCCATATGATATTCTCAAATTGAAAGGGTGAAACCTTTTGAAATTCTTGAATATTTAAATGTTCGAGTGACTGTTTCATGGTGTTTAGGATTTTTTTCAAATGAAAAGTGAGTTTCTTTTTTATAAAATTTGAAAAGTTATTCATTGGACCATTAGGTTATCCAGTGTTCAAAATATTAATTGATAATTTCATGATGATCAAAGCTTTGTTTTCCTCGATCGATTCAGAAGTTCATCATTCGGAATAGTATTCTAATAATCGAAATTGAATGACAGTTATTCTATTCTCACTTTTTTATTATTCAAATAACATTTGTTTCGGTATACAGTAGCGTCTTCAGATTTGACAATTTGAATAACTATCTGAATTTGAAGGAGCTACTGTGTAGCCTAACAAATGTTATTTAAATATTAAAAAAGTGGAAATAAACTATTATTTAATTTCGAATAAAACGAATATGTACCAATAAGTTGGGCAAACAATGAGGTTATCTGTAGATTTCCGTGAAATATTACCCCATTTGATACAAATAATAATCAGTCATCAAATATTAATCCTGTGAATATACTTCCTTCTAAAATTCGAATCAAGGTATGTTGCAGTTTATTATATAGGATACACTGAATAAAATAAATTAAGTTTTTATATTAATTGAACAATTTCTTTATATTTGTCATTTTCAGATCAGGATCCTTCGAAAAAATACCCTTTTCCTGAATATTCAGTATTTGAGATTTGGATTAAGTGAAATATTAATATTACCTAGTAGAAAAATGATAGGTATATCCACGCTCAAGTTTTTTTCTATATATAAAATTTGATGCAAAAACTACTCTCTGAAAAACGAAATTAATGAAAAACGTGCAAAAAAATTGTTTCTAAATAGAATACTGTTCACCGTACTTTAAAAATTAGAATATTGTTCTTATTTTGGATTCAGATCATTTGATTTTGCTTCCATAGTTATGGAAAATCTTCTCAATAGTATTTACTGTTAGCAAAATATGAATCAGATGAATCCAATCAAAACATTCATCCTGAAAGATACTATCGTTTCTTCAAATATAAACATCAAAGCGTATCGTTAAGTTGATCTATGAAAACAAGTAAGTATATTCAAATTATATATAATAATTAATTTAAATGATATATATGATGAGTACGTGAGTAAATTAGGAAGATCCAACAAACAGGACCTTGAGAAAATGAAATAATCCTTAGACTCGAGTATATTCATTTAACATACTTCAGTAGCATCAAATGAGTCATAATTTCACTCAATATTTCACATAATTCTGGTTCTGTTCGAGGAGGAGATTTTGTTCTTTCATTTTTACTTCTACCTACATGAGTAAATTATTAATTAAGTGAGCATTTGCTCGATCACCAATAAAATAAGATCCTCGCAGTTACAGAATTCGGACATTTTTAACCGTAGTTTAGTCGGTTTTTCACATTTTCTAACTCTCTGATGTAACTGTGGTCATTGTACAATGTATAAGATTATTCTATTGCACTCAATGCGTCACTATAAATATAATTGAATTAAAATATACACAGAGCTCAGTCCATTAACAAGAATCAACAGAAATTCAAGAAAATTAAGAGAATAACCAAAGAGAATATAAAATTTGAATTGAAATTATTTTTCAACTTAGTATCGAATTCACCACCCATGTTTTTCGTCAAAGGAGTTTTAAAGAATAACCACTGCTCTAAAAAAAATTATTATCATTGAAATCAAGAAAATAGTCCTTTATTACCATTAAAAAGTTCCTTTGGACTGATGGTTTGCTAGTTCTTCAGAACGAGTTGAAGCAAAAGTGGTGAATTCGATTCTAGGCTAGGGCACCGTTTTTTCCCCGTAAATCGGTCTAGCAGTTTCGGGGTAGTTCAGTCTGTACCTGATTGCTCTGACCGATTTCCATGTTTGTTGCGTTGTTAGAACGTCCGGTCATCTTCTCCATAGAGTCAGACTGATAAAGGGTCCATAACTATATAAGATCACTTTTCTCGAACTTGAAACGAACAGACTGCACGTAAACTAGAAGCGCGAATTTGTCTGAAACGGTCCGTCGACTTGCCCTGAGAAACGTTCGAAGTGAACTAAACCGACAGAGAGAACGGAGGAGGTAACAAGAATACTAATTAACGGGCGAATTTCAATGAATTAATGTGAGGTTTTATTCGCTACGTCAGAGCTCAGGTGAAGGAAGGGAAAGCCTTCACACTTGTCCCACCCTTCAAACCACCATCTCTGATTTATTCCTATTGTATAAGATATATTCTCATGAATGGAATGTACTGATGTGTTTATATTTTTTGAATGAGTGCGGTATGAATATCGATGTATTTACACATGTAATCTGTAGGTTGGTACTTGTTTTGAACAACTGAATTATAAGGCATTGGCCATCATGAATTAAAAACTTCAGGGTTTTTTGTATTACAGGAATATCATTTATGTTTTTTATTTCGTATTCATTGTTAATATTTATATAATTATTAGCTCACTAACAAACATTACCATATGAAAGGTCATGTAATTTTAACGAAAAAACATTGAGGGGGAACATGTTCGATTTGAATTATTTAAGGAAATGAATGTCTTCAAAAATTTCATTCATGTCTATTAATATGATTCATTGAATAAACTAGAAGAAAAAATTTTAAGGATCAAAATAAAATTAAAATCCTATGAATACAGTACATAAAATTTCTGCGAAATTTTTTCAGATTTTATTTTTGGCATACAGGCTTGGAAAGTTTTTTTCAACTCAACCACTATATGGATGAGAAAACTTGTTCACTCTGCTTCAAAATCCTCCTTTCAAAACTTTGATACGAGCTCTTCTCGCTGAAATATCGAACTTTGAATTGAAAAGGACCTGTTTGTCTTTAACCATTAATATCTCAACAACTAATAATTGCACAGAAAATTTAAGGAATGTTTCGAAATCTTGAATGAAATCGCTACAAGTTACTATTGGTTTTTCGAAAAAAAAAATTTGAAAAGTTGAAAAAAAAGGGCTTTCGGAGGTTTTTTGGATAATCAAACGCTGAATTGAAAATATCGAAAAAACCATCAACGTTAAGTATGCGTTTTACAGTTCAATATCACCACAAAAATCCCACAGATTTTCCATTTAATCCATGGAGTGGTTTCTTTGTTTCATTCGATCGTATTTTCAATAAGATTAAGGGATAACGATTTTTGGTTTGAATGTTCATAATCTCCCACAAAATGAAGAAATAAAATTTTCAAGTTTTTTTTGCATTTTTATCAATAACAGTGTTTAAATTCAAGAAATGGATTTTTTCTACTAAAATTTCGAAAGAATGACTTTCCACACGAATTGACGTTTTGAAAGTAGTACTTTTCCAAATTCATGCGGAAAAAACCCTGCACGCATATGCATACGGAAAGTGAATAGCAAGAGTTTTTTCGCGCGCAAACAGTAAGGAGTCACATCAATCATAAAATTTGGGCATTTCTCTATGCGCCAATCATCATAAAATTCAAACATTTCTCTATGCGGTTGAGCGCACAAAAATGAAATTTTCTAAAACGTCAGTCGGCGATATAGGCAAATCAACATAAGCGTTACGCCACCTGGTGACAATCAGAGTAACTGAAAATATTGACATAGTTCTTGCATTCTGCTTTGTGTTTGTGTGATATTCTACAAATATTTATATTTTTAAATCATTTAAATGGTTATGAGTCGTTCGAATCGCTATTGTTCAGGGAAAAAAATTCAAATATCGATGTCCATGCTTTCCCTCAAACTGGTGATAAATATCGTGTTTCGTTGGAAGGGAAATTTGGGAGTAAAGTGCTGATGGATCGACAAAAAGCTTGGCAACTGAAACTCAAAATCGGTAAACCAGTGACGAGAAACGTGAAAGTAGGTTCCCTGCATTTTTTCGAAGTAAGCACGGATTACACATGAAATTTTGGGTTATATTTATGGGGATAATCGTTTACCGATTCCAGTTCTTCACAAAGTTTTTGAAACAGACTGCTGTGCCTTCCAGTTGGATCTAATACCACAAAGGAAGAACCTGAATGTTCTAGTAGTAGATCTGAAAGATTGAGACAAATAAGTATCAACAAAGAAAAACTTATTGCTGAAGAATGCTCTTGTGAAGAAATCAAACCTGCTGTACAAACTACTTCCCAAGATGAAATCGAAGTTTCACAAGGTCTATTACAGCTTCTTAGGGTCAGCCTGATTAAAATGGGTGTAAAACTTTCAAGGATTTTGAAGTGAAGTGAATACTCCTAAAGTGTCTTCTTTGTGTGGCCTGATAACAACAGATAGTGCTCTAAACAGTTTTACTGGTCTCAATAATAGATATAAAATTATTAGATATAATACTAGAAGCAGTACAATCTGTTTACAGTGATCAAAGATCACATCGTTCAACCATCAGCGTATTGTTTTATTACTAACCAAATTGAAATGTGATCCTATTTATGTGAAATTATCTCTTTTTTTTGGAATTTCACAAGAACTGTGCCAAAGATACATTTATTAAATGCTACCCATTTTAAGTAGAGTTCTAAGTTGTGTTATGAAATTTACAGATTTTCCTGAAATACAGAAAAACATGCAAAAAATTTTCGAAGGAATTAGATTATTTGAAAATAATTAAATACAGCATTTCCCAATTAGTATGCAGCAAATTGACAAGTTGTTCATAAATTGATTTTTCAAAAAAATTATTTATAATAGACAAAAATCATACTGAATTTTTCATTTTGAAATCTTCAAAACTTAGGTACCTTTACCCAATATTGGAAAAATTCCTTAGAAATATTTGGACAGGTACTATCAAATTCTATATATTTTTATTTCAGGGCATACTGATGATACTTCTCTATCACATTTTATGAAATTATTCAATTGAATTTTCATTAGTCCAGCCATAATATGATTGGATAAATAGGTTTCAATATGATTACCTTTTTTAAGTAGCATAATAAATTTATTTTTAGAAACATCTTATGTAAATTGAGTTATCTCTCAATAAAGAAAGAATGGACATGTGACTTCCTGTAGTATTCCTAAAAATTTTCAGTACATTAGCATTTGTAATACTTTGTTGGGACTGTAATACTTATAATTGAAGGGTAACGTGGAATGCCAATCAAGTCGAAAACTCTCCAGGAAAAATATTGTTCCCAACTCATGTGGAAAGTGCCTTTTCCGCACTCAACAGCTCAAACTCCGCTTCGCGTCGTTCGGTCAACTGCAGTCTCTTGCGGAAAAGTATCACTTTCGACACTTGTTAGGAAAATAACTATTTTTAAATTTTGAAAAAAATTTTTTTTTTCCTTTCGATTTTTTTTTTTGACTTCAAATAATTTAAGACAACATGTTATTATCATTTCTGATGCGATTCCGCAATTAACGTCGAAATAAAGTTGATAGATATACCCAAGGGAATTTCGAACTCGATATACTCGCTTTTCAGAAATTGCATATCTCAACTTTTCATCTATCGAACTTTTACAACGCTAAAAAAAGCCAGTTCATTTTCAAAACGAATTTGCAAAATTTGAGAAATTTGATTCCCTATCATGGTTAGAAGAAGTGATCCTTTAATTTTTTTGAAAATTCGATCGAATTTTCCTTCGCAATCATTGATTGGTGAGATATTAATGGTTAAAGACAAAAAGGTCCTTTTCAATTCAAAGTTCAATATTTCAGCGAGAAGAGCTCGTATCGAAGTTTTGAAAAAGGAATATTGAATATTTGAGCGAACAAGTTATCTCATTCATATAGTGGTTGAGTTGAAAAAAAGTTTCCAATTCTGTAAACCAAAAATAAAAACTGAAAAAATGTCACAGAAATTTTTCTCACTGTATTCATAAGCATTTTTTGATCTGAAGATCACTAAACTATAGTAGGATTTAGTAAATCCTACAGTCCAACGTATTGGAGGTATAAACTAACGAGTTGCGTGCACAGCTGTTGAGATGTAATGTTGTAGTTTGTAGTGCTTTGTTCTTTTTTATAAAGACTGTGTTTATGATGGCTGCTTTTCGTCGTAAAACAATTGACTGTAAGTATTGATATTATTTTATTTTATTTGTGGTGCTTGTTTTATTCATCGCATATATTTTCTAACAATTTCATTCCAACAGCTATTGAACAAACAATGTCAATTATTGTACCTTGTCCATTCAGTTGGAAAGTAGGACATAATAACTTTATTGCTAAACGATATTCTCTTTCAGCGATTTTTGGGACGAAAAAACGTCTTTACTTTGGAGTGGACGATGATAAAATAGGGCAACTTCTCGATACCGACTGTTTAGACCTGAAATTAGATGATTTTTGTGATGATGAGGATGATTTTGACATTCAGGAAGATATTCAGACATCAAACAACTCCCATGATGACTATTTGAATGAACACAATTCTGATGAAGAGCCTTTCAGTATGATTCGGAAATAGATTACCATCAATGGTAACCAGAAGCAATCTCTTTATGTCTAGTACTTCCACTTTATCAGCCACAAAAAAGAAGAATCTACATCTATCAATTGTAGCGAGTGATTTGAAAAACGCTGTGAGATGTGAAAATCCAGGTTGTAAATTAAGAACCAAATTTTATTGTGAAAAATGTAGATACCTCATTTTTTTGCTTGGCAGGCAACAATAACTGCTTCGGAAATTTTCATTTGCGGCATAACCTATAAGGAAATCGACTTGATGTTCATCTCATTGGACATATTTTTTTTTCAAGAGAGTTCAAGATATGCACGATATTCCTACATCATTCTAGTTCGAGAAAGTGAATCGATTATACGCATAGGATATTCACAGTGAAAATAATTCGCGTAATTGTGACTAAGGAAATTCTCTCATTTTTTTGTCTTAATATTTTGAAAACTATGAGGACTGACGCAATAATTTTAGGAAGGAGTAATTGAGAATAGAAATCTTGATGTCTTAGACATAAAATGAAAAAATATTTTTTTTTTTATTTTTTTTTCATTTCTTGTATAATCGGAAGTGCCGGAGCTTCGAAAATATTTCAGCTGAATAGGGCATCATGAACAATGTCATACTCCGAATTTTCAAAAACGTTTTATAGGCAGTCGACCTTGAAACACCCTGTATAAGGTGTTCCATCAAAACAATCGAGTCAAAAAACGCAATATCTTTGAAACGGATAATATTTTTGAAAAACTAATAACGGGATGCTCCGACAAATCTGCGGACAAAAAACTACGTTGAATAATATAGGGTGTCCCAATCAAGATACACCAACTTTGCTCTATATCTCTAAAACGGTAATTATATTCTATGGTCGATTACGACTATCATATAATCCATAAAAATTACTGAAAAAACGTTTTAGAGTTATTTGAATATCCCAAACAGAAACCAAGCTATAACTCTAGTCAATTCCTGACTCCTCTATAGGCATTCTCTCACGCAGGAAGGGGAAAAAAAGTAGAAAAACTGGCTGATTTCAGGACTGAAATTGCCTATTGCTTATAAAATCCAGGATTTCAGCACTTGTCGGATTTGGAAATAGAATTTTTGAAGAAAACGAAAAGATCATCAACACTCTAAGAATGTGCGGCTAGATAGTCGATCACATTGGCCTGTCTAATTAAGATAGGTAAAGATATAAATTTCCCAAATGCTCCTCTTAATAACTGTGCTCACAAATTTCAAACCGATATTTTTGATAACTTTTTCGCTTTGTAGCATATATGACCTTTCTTCTCCAAAAAATAAAAATCATTTCTATGGAATCTATTGGCAGATTTTGGTAGTTTCAGAAATATTTTTTCAAACTTGACCAAAATGGCCAAGGATTTTTCATCAACGCCAGCATCTTCAGCTCCTGTTGAAAGACAATTTTCCAGAGCTGCTCTTACAGTTACAATAACCCACAATAGGTTAGGCGACAAATCTATAAGATGCCTCATGCGTCTTAGATCCTGGATGGAAAATTATGAAATCAAACAAAGCCTGGAGGTTACTCAATTCTCAATATTAAGAAACTTTTTTTTTATAATTTGTTATTTTGTTATGTTTTATAGTGATTTAATTTCTGTTTCTATTTCAAGAAAGTCGATATGTCTGGTTCTCTTATAATTTTAAATAATTTCATAAGTTTAATAAATAAAAGTTTTTTTTGCAAGATTCCTTGCAACACTACACAATAAAACTGCTAAAAATCAGGTAGCTTGATATAATTTAATTAATTAATTAATAAATACTTGACTGGACTTGAGATTGAAGAACTATTACCTGACTTGAGCTTGTCTTGAAATCAATTCAAGCTCAAGCCGAGTAGCTTGAAAATCAAGCCAAGACATGAATCCCTAAATATAAAAAACTATCATGCATCCTTACAAAATTCACGAATTGAACGAGGAGGATCCAGACCACCGTTCACAGTTTTGCGAAGAACTAATGTTACGATGCGATGAAGACATCAATTTTTTCATTTTTTGAATAATATTCAAATTTCTGACTTTTCGCCTGAATGAGAAAGTGAATCGTCACAATCGCAGGTATTGGTCAAGAAAAAATCCTCATTGGACTCGAAAATGTAACAGTCAACGCTACGAGAAAATGAATGTTTACATTGCAATAGTCGGACGCCGTTTAATAGGGCCTTATTTTTTTGAGAAAACCTAACAGCAGATCGTTATTTGAACTTTTTGCGGTTTGATTCAGAGCCTGCTCTGGCAGCAATGTTTCCAAATGATCGCGAAGCAGATGTACCCCACCAGGATATTTGGTATTAACAAGATGATTGTCTTCCTCGCTTAGGAATAAACGTCCGTCAATATCTTGACTCCACATTTCCTGGAAGGTGGATACGACATCGAGGGCTCATTTAGTGGTCCCCCCGTTCCCCAGACTTGACCCCCTTAGACCTTTTTTCGTGAGGTCATTCAAAATCGAAGGTGAATTTCAATAAGCCAAATAATTTAGAAGAAATACGGCAAAGAGTTCGCTTTGAAGTGCAACAGATCACTCCTTAAGCCCTTGAGCGAAATGTCCAAGTGTTTACAGTAGTAGCAGGCGGACACAATTTGTCCTAAATTTTGTTTGTTTTTCGAGTTGAATAAACATTTTCTCCAAGAATGTTTCATTTTTTAACACAGTAAATGTGTTATTTATTTCTCGTGAAAATTGTTATCTACGGTACAATTCTAATAAATCAGCAAAAAAATTGAGGCAGAAATTTGAATAAAATTTTGAAGTCACTCTTTAAAAATGAATGACGTCAAAAGTAAAATTTTATGTCATAAGGTGGTTGAAACTAAAATTGGCCTGTCCGAGCGTTCTGCTTGAAAACATTCAATAACGGAGTTATCTATTTTGTTCCTTACTTCATCTACACACTGTATACATATCCAATTTTATTTGAAACCCACCCATATTTTAGAAATATCGACTTAAAAATTTAAGGAATAAGGTAATGAAATGATGCCACAGATTCTACCTTTCGCTAGCGCGTCTCAAAAAATGACCTTCTCGCGATCAAGTAGCATTCAACTCACCTCATCTCCAAGGTATCTGTGAACATATTTCACTTCAGTTTCTTCATCGTTGTCGTCGTTAAAATCCGAAGAAAGTAGAGCTTCCTTGTCCGGTAATATCCTGACATACTCCAAGTTACCATACTTTTTGGTAGTCGACATTATGTTCTCTCAAATTACACCTACACACTTTTAACATCGTATCTTGCACTCTCGCGAATAGTGAAGAACGTTAGCAGTACTATCCACTTTCACTGTCTATTCCCAGGCAGTACAATTACTCCCCTAGTAATGTTTTAATAATTTGAGCGTCGAGAGTTTACGCTCATTAGGGAAGATAAGCATATATGCGGTTTTGGTTATCGCGCATTATAATTACCTACTTTTATCTAATCAAATTGTTACCTACAGTACATACAAACTGGAGGAAAAAGTAACCGGAAATTTGTCGAAATCAATGGAAACTTCGAGTTAGCCACATTCAAGGAGGAAAATAAGCTCTATTGGGTACTTAAAATGATAAGTAGAGTCGATTTCTACCCGTCCACAATATTCTTATTGAATAACTAGGATTTTAATGTCTAACAATATATTCTAATTAGTATGTTTGATTATATATTATTTAAATTATTCCAGGGGAAAAAAATTCGAAACCGAAATATGTTGTGTACGGGTATAATAAATTAGACACAAGATTCACCGAATAATAATTTATATTCAAAAATAGTAGAATTATAAAATCTCTGGAATGAAGTCCTTCTATTCTAATCAAAAAAACATACAGGGTGTCCCGTAAAGACCACGTCAAACCGAGGGAGAATGTAGATCAAAGGATAACCCACCTGCTATGACAAAATTCCTATAATAAAAGTCTTACCGTTTTCGAGATATTTTTTTTTTTTTTTGAAAATAATGAATTTTTGCCCCTTTCAACAGTTTTGCCCTTACGGTTGGTACAATTTTACATCTTTCTGGTTAATTTTTTCAGTAAAATATTGCTGAAGAATGATTTCAACGTTCACATTAAAAACATCCTCCGAAAATTTTAAAGGGGTACTATGAGAAATATTTTTATTGGAAATTTTGGTAGTGGATTATTTTGTTCATGAAGTTTAGCCCATCGTAGTGGAAAAAAAATGTACCGAGCTACTGCTGCACATTACACCAATAAATTGTCGTAAGTAATATCATAAGGGCATCTAATTTTTCCGAAAAGAATCGAAAAAACACGTTGCTAAGTAATATTTTGACAAGAAGCATGAGTGCTGGTGGCAACAAAAATCCGAGTCGAAGACGAGGATTTTTGCACCTGCACGAATGCTTTTTGTCAAAAAATATTACTTTGCAATGTGTTTTTTCGATTTTTTTCACAGGAAAAATTAGATGCCCGAATGGTATTTGACAAGACTATTTCCTGAGTAACAGATTATTCTGCATGCATTACCTATGTATAGGTATTAATTTGAAAACTGAAAAACAGATACTCAATTTTATTTCATCCAAAATACTACAAATTTAATTATTTATGGTACAATTAAAATATAAATTGCAATTTTGGTACACGGTAGGGGTATTGTTTGAAACTTTTGTTGATTCATTGAAGATGTGGGGTGTAGGTACATCATTAATGTAATCTGTTGAGTGAGAAGCGGGAGGAGTGACTGCAGGATCTTCTGTTTTCTGCTTTTTAGCTGGAGGTTCTGAGGCGTCACTTCTAAGGGTGTTTATGATGTTGGAGTAGTGCTCATTATCCATTTGTAGATAAGGTTTGATTGAGTTGGCTGAACTGTGGCCAGTAATTTTAATTAATTGTTGTTCACCTACCCCTGCTTTAGCTAAGTTACTGACTGCTGTCGACCGCATAGAGTGGTTTGTTATTTTTACTCCTTTTGTATTCAATCCTGCCTTCTCTGCCGCTTCTTTAGTCCATTTCGAAAGTTCATTTTTTCCCACTGGAGTGTTTTTGTACCATCCACCTGAAAGTTCTTTGTTCCATGATGGGTTAATCGTTAAGAATAATCTATCAGTTGTTATTCTAGATGAACGTTTAACCATCAGAATTTTAAATAGGCGGACTGGAAAAAAGGTTGGGTTCTTCGTGTTAGGGACCAGCCATTTACTTTCGGCCATTTTTTTTCTCCACCCTGTGCCGTTTTATTGAAGAGAGGATTATATTCTACTCTTCCTAAAAAGTTGGATTTTTGAAAATCAGTTATTTAAAAAAATGTGTATTCTACCTGTTTTCATCCCAGAATTATCCACTTCCTCTTTAAAATAATGAACTTTGCAGTTTACTGCTTCTCCACCTCTCCAGGCAAGTTCCACTGAAGCGATATGGTAAAATTTCCGTTGGAGTCTTGCTGGAGTGTTTTCATCCCATAATGAAACCATTGCATGATACTCATCCAATTTCAATGAAGCAGAGCTGCACTTCCTTTTATTTGCACACGTCTGCAAATTCCTTCTTTTCGCATTACGAGCTTCCCTACTAGATGGGTCAAAAATTATTTTCCACTTCACAAAATACATTTCTTGCATTTTTTTTGCAACGGTGTTCCACATTCTCTTCACGACTAGTTCTTTGTAATTTTCACCGTTTTCCTTCTTCATATTCCACGCCCAATCTTTCAGAATTAGGTTTAGTTGTTCTAAAGTTGTGTTTTCCATAAGCTCATAGTTCTTTGCTTTGCAGAATGTCATGAACTGTTTCCATATTGAAGTATGAGTTCTGAGGGTATTATACGGTATACTTTTCTCAATCGCCAGATCAATATTAGACAAAGAATCGCTTCGAAAGCGACTCATTTTCACGATATAAGCTGACTAACTAGCACTTGACAATAAAATCAGAAAAAATTGTTGAGCGTCGTTTTCTGGTGTCCTTGGAGATTATAATTACGTTTGTTTTCAAAGGTATTGTAATTTTTGGTGACAACAACTGTCAAGTTTTGCCGCGGGTAAACGCGAATAAACTGCTGACAGGTCCTGCCAAACAGTTTTTCCACCTAGA
This sequence comes from Harmonia axyridis, assembly GCF_914767665.1. Lineage (NCBI taxonomy): Eukaryota > Metazoa > Arthropoda > Insecta > Coleoptera > Coccinellidae > Harmonia > Harmonia axyridis. Next base: position 27,668,145 of record NC_059504.1, on the reverse strand, counting down.
AACCATTTGTAATTCAAAATTGCGCGTTTCTGATTGGTGCAAATTACGACGAGGGAAATAGTCTATTTTATAGTGATTTCAAAGAGGTATCACACAAGTCATTTGTTATTCAAAGAAAAAAGATATGGCTGTTTTTATCCAAATGGGCTCGTTTCTGACAAAATCACGTTTGTCAATTCTGTTAAGAAATCTTCGAAGTTGCATTACTTAGTGAACAATGGCAATTGTTTACGTGCGAAAATATTACTCGCATAATTATTCACTTTAACGAAATTCAATTTTGCCGGCAAATTTTGGAAAACATCATGCAGATCCAGATTTTTTCAATAAGATCATTACCAAGGATGGGTACATGAAGACCTAAATCCTCTGGACTTTTAATATTGGTGCTGCCTAAAAGACAAAGTATACGCAACACCCATACGTGATGAAGCCGAATTGCGGATGCGTTCTCTCAATTCGGCTTCATCACGTATGGGTGTTGCGTATACTTTGTCTTTTAGGCAGCCTCAATAATAAAAGTCCATAGGATTTAGGTCAGGTGAACGAGGAGGCCACAAAATTTCACCTTCTCTTCCAATCCACCGGTGGGGATAAGTTCTATTCAAATGTACGGTAACTTCGAGTCCGTAATGTGCTGGGCATCCATCATGTTGAAACCACAGACTACGTTGCAGCGCCAGTGGCACATCTTCCAATAAAATGGGCAGCTGGTTGATTAAAAATTCCAAATAATTGTTTGCGTTCAGTGATGGCGGCAGTTCGATCGGGCCCAAAATTATACCATTAAATATTCCAGTCCAAAAATTGATCTTGAATCGATATTGTGATTTATCTTCTCTCACCTCGTGTGGATTTATGATATTCCAGCTATGCAAATTGTGGAGATTCATGTACCCATCCTTGGTACAGGAAGACTTATCGCTCCAAATGATCTCATTAAAAAAATTTGGATCTGCATGATGTTTTCCAAAATTTGCCGGCAAAATTGAATTTCGTTGAGGTGAATAATTATGCGAATAATATTTTCGCACGTAAACAATTGCTATTGTTCACTAAGTAATGCAACATCGAAGATTTCTAACATAATTGACAAACTTGATTTTGTCAGAAACGTACCCATTTGGATAAAAACAGCCATATATTTTTATTTTTGAATAACAAATGACTTGTGTGATACCTCTTTGAAATCACTATAAAATAGACAATTTATTGGTGTAATGTGCAGCAGTAGCTCGGTACATTTTTTTTCCGCTACGATGGGCTGAACTTCATGAACAAAATAATCCACTACCAAAATTTCCAATAAAAATATTTCTCATAGCCCCCCTTTAAAATTTTCGGAGAATGTTTTTAATATAAACGTTAAAATAATTCTTCAGCAATATTTTACTGAAAAAATTAACCAGAAAGATGTAAAATTGTACCAACCGTAAGGGCAAAACTATTGAAAGGGGAAAAATTCCATTATTTTCAAAAAAAAAGAATATCTCGAAAACAGTAAGACTTTTATAATGGCAATTTTGTCATAGCAGGTGGGTTATCCTTTGATCTACATTCTCCCTCGGTTTGACGTGGTCTTTACGGGACACCCTGTATATTATATTATGACTTATCATTTTATATTACCCTACAGGGTGGCCACTTTTTCAATGGGATTGTATTAGTAACTTTTAAACCATAAGAGTTAGAAGGTCGGTCAAATGGAGAAAAAGTTGCATACATAGAAGCATTATCAAGCAGTTCAAACAAATCAAGATTACCAGGGCCGGTTTTCGAGATATCATAAGAAAAGTAAATTATGTCATTTTGATTTTTCTTTTTTTCCCACTTTATTTCAAATATTATCAAAAAATGTTACAGGAACTTTTTATTCGACAGTAAATTATCCTCAATTTGACGTAATCAGATTTCGTATCCAACGTTTCGTACTCTCTGGGCCACCCTCAACCTCATTTTTTTCAATACGGACCTGCATATTTTATGACATTTTTCGAAATAACTTTTAACGCTGAATTCAACGATATATCATACAATGTCATTCAAAGTAGATTTTCAGGTGATTTTCACCCTTATCCAATTTTCTTCGGGTCGGATCTGTATTACCTTCATTTAGTTTAATTAACAATATGCATTATGCAGTACATTTCGATGAGAAAATCAACTTACCCATCTTGAACTAAATGGAACATATTAGAATCAAAGCAAGAAACCAGTATACTGGTTTCTTGGTTCTTCTTTTATAATAATCATTTGAATATTTCAATTCATAATAATTAAACGAAAGTATCATTTAATGAAAGAAAAATCAAATGATTATTCGAAAGTGAATGAAAATTAATGAAGTAAGTGTTCGAAAAGTCCACCATTTTGTAAAATGCACTTTACGGTTCTGGAACCCATACTTCTTATACATTTGCTTGTTTGGTCTCCTTGAATACCTTCCAAAACATTCTCAATTTTCTCGCGAGGTATCACTATTGTTGTATTTGTCATTTGAATAGTTGAAACAAATTACAAATTCGAACTTTATTTTGAGATCATTACGATATAATTTTTGCAAGGCTTGGTATTAAAATTTAAAATCATTGTATTCGCGTCTCTTGACTATTTTATTACCAGCAGTTTTTAAAAAATTCCATTCACTGGCCACAGTTCTCGATTTTTTTTCTGGGTTCGATTGAATTTGGGTCAGAACATTGATATCGTTAATAGACTTGTTTTTTCTTACATAAACACCATTAAATTTGGATGATGGTCAAAATCACCTGAAAATCAACTTTGAATACCATTGTATGATATATCGTTGAATTCAGCGTTAAAAGTTATTTCGAAAAATGTTATAAAATATGCAGGTCCGTATTGAAAAAAATGAGGTTGAGGGTGGCCCAGAGAGTACGAAACGTTGGATACGAAATCTGATTACGTCAAATTGAGAATAATTTACTGTCGAATAAAAAGTTCCTGTAACATTTTTTGATAATATTTGAAATAAAGTGGGAAAAAAAGAAAAATCAAAATGACATAATTTACTTTTCTTATGATATCTCGAAATCCGGCCCTGATAATCTCGATTTGTATGAACTGCTTGATAATGCTTCTATGCATGCAACTTTTTCTCCATTTGACCGACCTTCTAACTCTTATGATTTAAAAGTTACCAATACAATCCCATTGAAAAAGTGGCCACCCTGTATAACTTGTTATTTATTGTTGTTTGTTGGAAGAACAATCAGATTTGAATCAGAAATTAATTGTATTTTTAGAAACTGTTTTTCGTTATATTTTTTCTGCTTCAATGAACTCATTTATTTATTTATTAGTTATTAAAAAGTTTTGAAAATTTATTTAAAAATGAATTGAGCTATTATAACGGTTCTGAAATTTCATTGGAAATTTGTTCGAATGCTAAGCCAATTTTCTGTAAACCGAGGCCCGTACCTTATGCTTATAGAGAAAACTGAAAAATGAACTGAAAGTGTTAGATTTAGGTGTTATTGAAAGAGTTGGCCATTCGGAGTGGGATACGCCATTAGTAATTACGTTGAAACCTAATGGTAAAGATATAAGATTATGTGTTAATTACAAGGCAACAATAAACAAGTATTTAGTAGGTGTTTGTAACCTCAAAATTTTGTAACCTCAAAATTTCGTAACCTCAAATTTTTTTTCACATGAACTACATACTTGGGTATCCGCGGCTTGCCTCAGTGGAGACGGGAGGATTCTTCTGGATGGTAAGATATGATAGGTAATGCAAATAGGCGCCAGGTGAATTTCCCCCGGAATACGTTCAATCAGTACCTCACAAATGAGATAATCGTCGAGATATATAGGGATATGTCGTCAGACAATGAGGATTGTAATCCTACTAATAATAATAAAGTTTATTCATGATTCAATACAGTAACATTAATAAACATGTTTACCACAGAGGTAATAATTTATTTCTAAAAAATTACCTGTGCGTGGTGCCTATATTCATTCGAACTCAAAAACTTATTCTAATATACATGAACAATTATTATTTACATAAATTAAATATTTTTTATTCTTGTGCACTCTGCTATAATTAGAATCCTGCCAATATGTGTAACCTTTTTTTTTATCTGTTGTTTCAAGTTCTTTCTTTAATAGGTTTCAGATCCTTAAATAGTGAAAATAGTGTCATCATCGTGTTTTAGTCCCAATCGGTGAGTTTTAAAAATTTTTCACTTTTATTTTCTTCTCAGGTAAGTTCCCTTTTTCAATTTCATTATTTCTTAACTAATTAATCAATTGATTAACTTAATTTATCTTTATTAGATCTTTGTTTTATAATTTTTCATAACTAATTTATTATTGTTTTTATCAAATCTTTGTTTTCAGTGATCCATATTCTAAGTTTTATTTTGAAGGTCCTTGTTTTGTCAATAATTCTCAGATCATCAGGTAAACATTTATATAACCTTGGCGCCAAATACATGAAACTTCTTTGTCCTATTCTCTTCTGACTCCTGTCTATCCTATAATTTCTTTCCCTATTTCGCGTATTGTGTTCATGTTCCGGCAATTTGATTTCAATTTTGTTCATAAACACACGATGTAAAATCTTCTGAGTATATAATTGTCTAGGATCAAATGATATGATAATGACAAATTTCTCTATAACACTTGCATGAAAATGACCTTTTACTTGTAAGTGGTATATCGACAAAGGTAATGAGATAATGTTATCTTTATGAAACTGAAAGTCTTCGTAGTTTGAACCTGCGTGGTAATGAAATTCTTCACAAATAGTATATCAATAGAAAATAACTAGGAATAGGCAACTTTCATAAATACAGATATTTCAACAATCCAAAACTTGCGTTAAAATCCTTAATGGTCCTCAACTTGATGGTTCTTCTCTCAGGAACTACTCCTTCTGAACTTCCCCAATCTCCTCTTTTCCAAGTTGGCTGTCCCTTGAAATCGATCTCCAGAGTTTTCGATAACTCAGTAATAATCTTATAGTTCTACGTAAAAAATACGTGGTGCTCCACCAAGACGTGATGACACAACGACGTTCTACTAACACCCTGTAGATAAGGAGTGCAAATGAGGTTTCGACAGTTGAGTTAAAGGGTTTAATCATTATCATGTAGAAGAGAAATTGATCAATATTAATAACAAGAAAGAACGAGGAACTTTTCAATACATACCCAGTTGTTCGGGGGCAGTCAATGAGACTTCTTTTCCACTGAGTGGAATTTTTCAGTGAATTCCAACCAAATTTCACCAAATGCAACCCAGTATACGGCAATAACTATTAAAGAGGAAATATCAGATGGTGAGAAACATTGCAGAAAGTGTACACTACGAAACATACCTGACTGACGGAAATTCCAAAGATCACCACATGCAATTAGAGCATTAGAATATTCAAATAAGCTTCTTTCGAGAAAAATATGGAAAATACCAGTTTCTCCAAAACGAAAAAGGGCTTGGATTGTCAATAATGCACAAAATACTACTGATAACTCTAAGTCGAAAATTCGAGAAATCGCAAATGATCAGCTCCTAACCCAAATTGCCATAATCACAAAGTCCCTGGCCCGTCAATTTTTCTCACTAGAATACCTATGATCGACAGTTGTGCGATAATGCACGCAGTTCGAAATATAAAAAATAACATTAACCTATAAATGATGAAAAATGTCATAACAAACTTTGAGCACGTAACATGTTAACCATCCATTGTCACTAATGCAGATAATATTTGCGATTTTACAGGTAGGTGAGCAACTCACTAAGTTAGATAGCAAGGATGCAGGATGCTTATAATCAATTGAAAGTTGATGAAAATATATGGTTACTTTTAGCATGAAGTACGTATTTAGGGACCTATTCCACAGTTTACCCTTAACCCATAAGCTCTCCTTAAATTGCTTAAGCTTCGCCTAAAGCATTCCACCGACCGCTAAGCGGACCTTAAATCGCTCTGAATTTAAGAATGGGTTCGGCTTAACCGTGATAAGTGGAACTTAGGAAAATAATACCAGATTTGACAGAAAACGTCTACAGTGTACAAATTACACAAATTGAATTGGAGTATCCGAACGAAGACATTTTGCGTTTATTCTTGTTATTTTGATGATGTATAATGATTTTGATTTGGGAGAATATTATTTTTTAACGATTCAAGCCGTATATTCAAGAGAGAGGAATGTTAATCATTAATAGTTCGCAATAGGTATCGAGATTTCTTTTGATTTTTAACAAAAACAGGTCCGTTTTCCGAAGTGTTTGTGAGACGTGAGTCTTATTTTTCAGAATTTTATCATTTTTTTATGTTTTGATATTTAGAATTTCCATATTTGATATGTCTTTCTATCGAGAAAGATTAAAAAAATTTCAGTTCAAAATTTATCCAGGAGAGTGTTAAATTGTATATCAAGAGAAGAAATATAATTGAAATTCACATTTATTTTATCATAATCGATTATACATACTTATTTGTAAGATATTGATAATTTTCTCTAATATTCAAAGCAACACTGAAATTTGTTATGGGAGCTTTCCCAAATTAAAACAAGAACCAATTTTTTTTCAAATATGTTCAATGAAGACAATTATAAATACATATATACAAAAAACTGAATCTTTCAACAATTTTCAAATAAAATGAGTTTAGACACTTTTTGTCTAATGGTTGTCGATCTTCCCTAGTGTAGCTACAGAGTAAAAGCGGGTAAACCGCTTACCTGCGGCCGGCTCCAATAGGTTCCGGTTTCTCGCGCCTATGCAGGACAGAGTAGTTGCCGGCTAAAACTGGTATAGTTCTGTTCGAAACATTGAGCGTGAAAGATGTCGTCGACGTCATCTGATGATATGATTGCTCTAGATTCAGTAGTTTTAAAACTGGCAAGAACTAAAGTCGGTATTCATCCAATAAATCGTTTGAGATTTAGATGACGAAAAGTCCTTTCTATACACCCGAACGAGTCAGGAAACATTAAAATATATTCTGAATAAGATTGAGCACCACCTAAATAAAAATTGGTGTCATTTTCATAAACAGCCTATATATCCCGACGAAAGATTTGTGATTACTTCGAGAGGGGTTTATACCACGTGACTTTCTCGTGTTCTGCTAAAACTACTCCTAACTCCTCAGCGCTTTTGAAATTTCACCACTTTTCAGGTTGAGTAAAGCAATGACAAACGTTCCTCTGATTTACCGTCTTTTTTACCACATGTAAGAAATCAAAATACGTTTTAACGTCTTTATTTATAAATTTAGAAAAAAACGCATTTTCAGCCTCCGACAAAAATTTTTGTATAATATTTTTGTGTAAAAATTTATTAAAAAACAAATGCTTGTTGGTCGAATTTTTCAAAACGAATAAAAGTGAAAACCTCATATAAATCGATGATCTTCAGCGTAAAATAATGCCCCCCTTAATGTAAGTTATATTACAGAATCTATCGTAGGATGATAGGTAAAATTAAAAAAAAAGGTAATTTATATGGGTTAATGAAGAACCAATAAACTCTCAAAGGTTGTAGATTCTGATTGAAAATATTTTACTAATGAATCATCACATAACTTATAAATCTATATAATCTGTTATTGATAAATTTAATACCGAAGAATTGTTTTCTTCTTCTTCTTCTTCATACGTTAGGACAAAGTCCTGTGTTTTCTACAATATTCCTCATTCCTGGGATGCAGAGGTCCAACTTTCATACCAGCGATTTGATGGTCTCCCTGGAAGTCTTGCGGTGTTAGGCCTTTTCGTTTTTGCTATTTTGGGCAGTCGGTTATCAGGCATCCTATCCACATGGTCTCTCCAATTTCTGCGCCTTATCCTTGCCCATCTCACTACATCTCGTATTCCGCAGATATCTCTGACCTCTTCATTTCTCTTATGGTCGAGTAATGAATAGCCTGCTATATGTCTCAACACTCTCATCTCAGTTGTTCTTAGTTGTCTCTTGGTTTCGGCATTTTCGGCTTTTGTTTCAATACCATACGCGACCATACGTCATGACTGGCCTAACACAAGTCTTGTATATTCTGACCTTGCTAGATAGGCTCATATATTTTTTCCTCCATATTATGTCGCGCAAGTATCCCGATATCAACGAGGCTTTTGTAATTTGGCTGTTCACCTCCTCTTTCAGATTTCTTCTACTTATTATATTGGAACCAAGGTATGTGTATGACATAACCTGCTCTATGCTTTTGTTATATACCGCTAGCTTGCATCTTCTTGGTTCCCTGGATATAGAAAGGATTGGGTTTTTTTGGTGGAAATAATCATGTTGAATGAATCAGCTGCTCTTTCGAAGGCGTAGAGGAGTCTCTGGAGGTTATCTTCATCTTCTGAAATTATGACGGCATCGTCCGCATAACACAAAATTTTAATTTCTTCATTTCCCATTCTATATCCTCGGCCTTTGATCTTAACCTGTCCTATGATTTCGTCCATAATAATGTTAAATATTGGACTCAGGCTATCTCCTTGTCGTGTCCCTGTTACGATTGGTATTTCCTTCGTCATTCCTGAGTCTGTCTTGATGAATGTTGACGCATCAGTATTGAGGTCTCTAACGACCCTAATTATGCTTCGGTCTACTTTTCGTTGTTTCAGTAGCCTTACTATGTCGATTAGACGTACTCTATCGAACGCCTGGGTTAGGTCAATAAAACACATAAATGCCGTTTTGTTGAATTCTATGGCTTTTTCAGTGATCTGCCTAATGGTAAATATCGCGTCGATTGTCGATCTGTTCTTTCTGAAGCCTTGCTGTTCCTCGGATATTCCTGTTGATGCTATCTCGTCTGATATAATTTTTGTAAAGACCTTGGGTACTGAGCTAAGAAGGCTTATACCACAATAGTTTTCAGGACAGGCTTTTTCTCCTTTTTTAGATATGGGAATCCTGATGCTTTTTTTCCACTGTCCTGGTATTCTTCTTGTTGTGATTACTTTGTTGAACAACATATAGAGTTCTTGGATACAGTTGTCCCCTCCGTATTTGAGCATTTCATTAGTTATCTTGTCTAACCCAGGTGACTTTCTATTCTTTAGTGTTCCGAGGGTTTGCCGTATTTTATCTTGTGGTATGGAATAGTTTCCATTCTCGTCTGCATCATAATTTTCATTTACAGCTGCGCTTGATCCGCCATACAAACGATGGAAGTGTTGTTCCCAGGCTTCTGATGAGATTTTTGTTATCTGTAGGTGTTCGTTAATTGGTTTTTTTTCTGTTTCTCAGCCTGTTCCAGACCTTTTTCTGAGCACCATATAGATCATGCTCGATATCCGAAGAGAATTTTTCCCAGAATCTCCGCTTTATGGCTTGAATTTGCTCATTTACTCTATTTCGTATCATCTTATATCCTTCGTATGTTAGATTACTGCTCCTGTATCGAAGGTAAGCTGTTCGTTTTTCCTCTTGACATCCCGTGTGAACCAAGGTTTTGATTGTCCTCTTCCGTTAAGAAGTTGTATTCTGGGAGAATATTCTGGCCTGGAGAATTTGAACATGAATTTGACGAAGTATTTGGGAATGTATGTACTTCTGGTCAGTAATAAATTGAATCATTGACCAATTCTTGAACACGACATCTAAATGCTAATATTCCGGTTACTGTGCAACTTATGTTTTTTATTTCATATTGCACTCCTTTTGTACACTTTGGCAATGGGAGCGTCGACATCCATTTTCACAACATAGTCAGCGCAGGTCAACCGGCTTGAAAGAACTAAATTGCAATTCCGACAAAGATACCGGATCCTATTGCCAGCGCCGACAAGTTTCAACCGGCTTGCACTGTGTTACCGGTAATTCATTTTTAAGGCGGCCACTCACGATGCGCCCATGTTCGAGCGTTCGGATAATTTTACAGTCGGGCAGCTCGGGACACGACCGCACGACTGTAAATCAGAGAATGAACTTGATTGCCCGACTCGAATCTCTTGAACGCCTGCTACCAAACGCTCGAAAAAACGCTTCGTGAGTGGCGGGCATTATAGAATAATTTATAAAGCTTACCAGCGCCGGTGAGTACCGGCCACCGGGAAGCAGGGTACCGGCTTCCACTGTGTTTGTACCCTAAAGTTCATCATAGTTTAGATTCATGGTGCATTTTACATTTCAAGAATATATTTGAAATTTTTCTGATGATTTGAACGTCATACCTATAGTTCCTCTGCAATAAATATATTTTTCACAGGGTGTGCAGGGCTGAAGAGCTTTTCTTTTGCTGATGAATATTTTATAGCTCAATTTACTAAAATTTGTTTGTTCTCCTTAACTCACTTACTCGTTTCTCTATTATTAATTATATAATATGTAATGCCTGAAGTAAAAAATTGTAAGCTTTAGGTGAATTGAAATATAGTGCAAATTCCTTCATCATTGAAGAATATAATAATAATAATAATAAAGGTCTTTATTCAATTAATTTCATGAAAAATAATAACAATAATAATAATATATATCTCCTTTGCCCTGTATGTTTCAATTCACCATTAATCTTTTTGAGCAAAACAAATTCTAGAGGTTATATGTATACATCCGGAAATTGTAAATATTTACTTATAATACCAGAATTCAATTTTTAACCTGAAGTTCTAAATTACCTTTCAGTTTAAACTTGCAGTTGACTTTCAAATATGAGCTTTCAAATTAGTTTTTCAAAACTTCATGCAAATTTTCATCACGATATCCACTTTTTTGAATTTCATTTATTACTTCTTTCATATTTGAAATCTGGACATCTCTACGTCTAACTTTTCATTGAAGTGTATTCAATTTTCTCTTCAAACAGTTGAATCCCACGAAATTTTTTGGAGGTTGAGCTGCACTATTAACAAATGATTTTGTCTATGAATTAATAGTGAAATCGATCCTCAAATACTCTATTTATAGGTATGTTAGGAAAATACCACACTCTTTAGTTCTAAATACGCTCTATTAGTGATGACGTTACACACCGCCATTTTAAGTTCTCCTGTCAGTGTTCGGCACGGGCGTAGCCAGGGGGGGGGTTTTGGGGGTTCAAACCCCCCCCGAAATGTTAAAGATGTCAAAAAAACTTTTTTTTTTTTCAAAATCTCGAAAATATTTTTTAATGGAATTTGTAAAAAGTGAATGAAATTATCACTCTCAGTTCAATTAATTTGTAATGTGAAATTTGAATTAAATTACCTCTACGTAATCCAGTCAATTTGTGCTCACATGTGCCCCTCAAAGGAAAGTTATGGGTTAGTTTGATTTTTTCGATCGTATGTAACGGGTGTTTTTTTTCGAGGTATATAACTTTAAGTTACTGTTACTGTTCAAGATGGCGACCGATTTAACAGCTGTCAAGTGATTTATTCTCAGTTCGGTTTGGCAATTCATCATGAATAGACTGACGCCTGAAAAACGCTTGAAAATAGTGCAATTTTATTTCGAAAATAATGGTTCTGTGCGGAATATGTATCGCGCACTACTTCCTTTAGCGATGAAGCGCACTTCTGGTTGAATGGCTACGTCAACAAACAAAACTGCCGCATTTGGAGTGAAGCTAATCCTCAAGTGTATGTCGAAACAGCGTTACATCCAGAAAAACTGACTGTTTGGTGCGCTTTATGGGCTGGTGGAATCATTGGTCCGTACTTCTTCAAAAACGATGATGGCCAGAACGTTACAGTCAATGGTGATCGGTATAGAGCCATGATTACTAACTTTTTCATTCCTGAATTGAACAACCATGATGTCCAGGAGCTGTGGTTCCAACAAGACGGAGCAACATGTCATACAGCTCGTGCCACAATCTATTTATTGGAAGACACGTTTGGTGACCGCCTAATTTCACGTTTTGGACCAATTGGCCTCCAAGATCTTGTGATTCAACACCGCTAGACTACTTTCTGTGGGGCTATGTAAAGTCATTGGTCTATGCGGATAAGCCACAAACCCTTGACCATTTGGAAGACAACATTCGCCGTGTTATTGCCGATATACGGCCACAAATGTTGGAAAAGTCATCGAAAATTGGACGTCCAGATTGGACTACATTCGAGCCAGCCGTGGCGGTCATATGCCAGAAATCATATTTAAAATGTAATGCCACAAGATTATCTTGCGGATAAATAAAATTCATATCAATCGAATAATCCATCGTTGTTTTATTGCAATTTAAAGTTCTATAGCTCTAAAAAAAACACCCTTTATTTTTTTGGGTTCTGAATCCGAATCTGAGATTTAGCACCAAAATTCTGTGACGGAACATTAAAAAAAATACAAAAAAAATTTAATCTTCTGACGTTTTCTTCCATAAAGTTTTTTGTCCGAAAAACCTGGCTCAAACGATAGTTCAAAATTGGCGTATTATATCTATCTCTGCTGAAACTCAGTTGATGGGGTAGTTTTAATTTCTTCGATTTATTATCTCTGTTTCTGGGGTACAGAATTCAAAGCTGAAGTTTGCCACCAAAATTTCATGATAAAACATTGAAAAAAATGCAAAAAAGGTGATAACTATCATTTTTTACCGGTTTTTTGCATATAAACTTTCTACTCATAAATTTGAATTTGAGTATCTACTCTGTTGTATAAATACTACGACGGTATTTTTTTCCTAAATATATTTATGGGAATCGATGTGAAGAAATAAAAAAATTTCAAAAAGTGATTTTGAAAATGCTTTTTTTCTCAAAACATACTTGAAAAATAAAACCAGTGAAAATAGACTGAATGGGTTGGCTCTTTTAAAGTTGATATATTTAAAAAGAAAAACATAAGATTTTTTTTATAATATGTAAAACCCCCCCCGAAACTGAAACCTGGCTACGCCACTGGTGTTCGGAATCCAAACAAACAAATTTTCATTCAAATTAGTACGTTGTTGTTGAAGAAATTGGCTCATTTTGATAAATAAGATTATTTAAGGAACTATTTTACTCTTAATTGATAGACAGAATATATTTACTGCGTTCGGTATATGCCACACCGTTCGCACCATTCACACCGTATTATAAGCTCCCTAAGCGTTCGGAAAATCACACCTTTCGCACCGTCTGCACTTTTCGGCGAATACACCGGTGCTTATGGTGGATTTATGCACCAGTCCTAAGAACTAAGACTAAACCTAAGAACTTAGAACTAAGAATTGAACGCTAACAAATCAATGAGGGCGTTTATGCACGTTTCCTAAGAACTAACACTAGTAGGCCAACTGTTGCCTAAGAACTAAGGGTTCAGGTGAAATATAGAAGTGCGCGTGCGCCGCATAGAATTTCAATATTAACGAGTACCAGTTTCTATCATTTTATGTTCTTTATTCGTGTTTATCGATGAAAAGTATTAGGTGTATTTGAAAAAATTAAATTTAATTTTTTCACAATAAATATCAATGTCAAACATCAAAGTATAGAACAAATAGAAAGGAGTTCAAGCACGTGCGCATGCCTTAACTAAGAAGTAACAAGATAGTGCATAAACGCCACTGAATTCTTAGGTTTAGTTATTAGTTCATTATGAACTAATAACTAAACCTAAGAATTGTTCATAGTTCTTAGGTACGGTGCATAAATCCACCATTAACCTTTCGCACCGCCTAGGTAGACGGAGAAAAGGGTGCGAACCACAGAAAACTAAATATATGCGAACTATGGACCATAGATTACAATAATATTAACATAAAAATGAAGAAAAGAAGTACGCCGAATTGTGTGGGATAGAAATTTTTGATTTCAAGAGGTTATATTTACTGCGTTCGGTATATGCCACACCGTTCGCTCCATTCCCACCGTAAGCTCCCTAAGCGTTCGGCAAATCACACCTTTCGCACCGTCTGCACTTTTCTGCGTTCGGTAAATGTCAACCGAATGCACCGGTGCTTAACCTTTCGCACCGCCTAGGTAGACGGAGAAAAGGGTGCGAACTGTGGACCATAGATTACAATAATATTAACATAAAAATGAAGAAAAAAAGTACGCCAAATTCTGTGGGATAGGAATTTTTTATTTCAAGAGGTTATATTGAACACAAATAAGTTTTATATTCAGGACAATACAAATGAAAATTGGAGGCTTCACAATAAGAAATACATTCATTTTTATAATCTTTTTATAGTATCTCAGCGAAGAAATCTTTCATCCCTGTTCAAAGAATACATTATAAAATTCCTTTTACTCTCTTCTAATTGGTTCCCTGATTGATTATGCTTTTTTCGATGTGTACAAAATTTCCAACTTTTTCATTAAGTGGTTCATCAACAATATTCTCAGGATTATCTCCTTTCAACTCTTTCAAGATGAACACATTATGTAGAATACATCCTGATATCACGAGCAGACAAATTAGATCTAGTGTGACCGTCTCCAATAATTTCAATCGACGAAATTGCTTTTTTTCTTTTCGCAACACACATTCAAAAATTCTTCGATATCAGCTCCGTTAGCTCTGTCACTCTGTCATCGTTCGGCAAATCACGAACGCACGTATTGCTCCGTGGTCACGTGACCAATCAACCGTTTACACCTTACACCGCACGCTCCACACCGGTGGGGATTTGCCGAACGCAGTAATTGAGTGATTTACATCCCGGAAAAATTTGAATATGAAGGCATGTCAATTCATTGAAATTGTTGTAATATATTTAGATTTTATTTTAGGTTATATGTTGCTATTAATTCAAATTAAAACAAAAAATATCATTCATAAGTTTTATTTATCAAAGTCAATTTATATACATCTGTAAATGTATCTGCTTGAAATAATAAATAAATAAGTTTATTGGAGTAGAAAAAAATAACGGAAAACAGTTTCTTAAATACAATTAATTCGTAAGGTACGCATCAATAAACAAATTACAACTCACAAAAGTATATACTTGTTCGTGGGGGAATAATATAAAAACCATAAACTCCAAAAAATAGTAATTATTTACAAAAATCAATACATAATATTCATTATATTGGGAGATTTACACTATAAATGACTGAAAAAAAATACCTATTTATACCTACTTAAAATTCTATCTGATGAACAACTGAATTGGTACATTTCTGAAGCAATATTCAAATTTCTACACATACATGAAAGATAAAAAATCTTCAATTCGATTAATCTATCGTCCTACTTTATAGTGCACATTTCGTAATTCACTTTAATTATCACAGGTCTTCTTTGGTACTTCATTTTCAACTCATTTGGAGGTTGTAGGTGGAGATCTGAAAAAAAAAATTATAAATAGCGATCAATTAGTAATTCATTTTAATTTGATATGATAATTCTGGATCACGTAGATGGTTATTGTTAGAATCATTAATATTTTCCATACAAGAAACATTTGGGGAAGTTCTGGAATCATAGGAATGATGATAATAACTTTGATATTTCAGTAAAGTCCGAGGATCAGAATTTAACTTTAATCTAGTTGGTTTTGAAGGATTATTATAATCACAAGTAAGGATTTCAGATATATTAGAACATTGAAGTACAATATGAGGAGAAACCCAGTTATTATGTTCTAAATTTAGTTTCTCATGGATTACCTGACTTTACCTGAAACCTAAAACAGACCTTGTAATAAGCGACAATAAAAACTCCTTTATCGCTTCATTGCTACCATACAAAACATACAAGTATTACAACCCAATTTATTGTTGGTTAAAATCATATTGGAAAACTCGAACGTATAGACAAATAACATTTCATTTCTTTATGGTGGTCTATGGGTAATACCATAGTATAAGGAATTTTCCTTATACTATGGTAATACCAATACCTCTCCTCTCTAGTCTCTATTCTGTGACCCTGGTGGGAATGGTGCGGAACCACAGAACACTAAATATATAACGAACGGTGCGGCATATACCGCTCCGAAAGGACGCAGTAATAATTGATACTTTTTTTCATATCTCCACCTACAACCTCCAAATAAGCTGAAAATGATAAAGTTCCAAATAAGTCCTGTGGTAATTTTGATAGAAAGAATATATATTTTGTTTGTTAATTTATTTTTGATTCAGTGTTTTCATTTTTTTATATAACTATCTTAGGATTCCGAGGTTAGCATCGTAACAGGACAGGTGTTCAAATTTCCCTAAGTGTTCTTTACTAACTTTCTAAGCGTATACCTTTCGTGGTGAGTTTATTTAATATACAACTGACTATCTTTATATTAATATATAGAATTTATTTTTGTTGACTCGAAATAGCGTCATTGCATAAAGTTTACAAAAAATGAGTATCCAGGATCCGGGGACATTTCCCCGGATAATAAGATCAGTAACTCCCAAAGCAGTAAAAACAATAGAAAATTTGCGAGAAGAAAGTAATTTTTCATTTGCTGATTTAACATTATTAAATAATGAAATTCAAATATTGAAAAAACAGGCCAGGCCATAGATGAAGGAGATGAGGAAATGTTATCACAAATTCAATCTTTAAGTCAAAATATAACAACAACAAAAAACATGCATAAACAAATATTCACATATGCGGTTTCGGATAAGGGACCATTTACAGTATTCATTCAAAGTAAAACAGGCAATGTAGGAAATCTCGATCCATTATCGTTGGGAAAGATGTTTTTTGATAATGATGATTTCAACTTTAATATAAAAAACATAGCTAGAAAAGGTAGAAATAGAATAGGTATAAATGATTAAAAAATATATATATAAACAATTTATATAAAAAATATATATACATTGATATATATATAATAATGGTAATAACAATAACAAAAAAAAATAACAATGATAATTACAGAATGACAAATAATTTAGCTTTTTTTTAAGGTTACAAATGTTTTCAACAATCTCGTCAACAAATACATCACATCCAGTAATAACATAGTATAAGGAAATAATTGCCAGTTAATTCATAATGATTATTGATGGTTGCAAGAGCATTCGCTCAGTATCTTCATGATTACAAGGTTTTATTGACTGAAACTGTATACTTTTCAAAGCATCAAATTCATTATCACCAGGGCAGCACTGAGACTCAATAACCCTCATCAATATCGTATAGTGTCTTATATCGGAAAAGCTTTATTCCCATAGAAAATTATTTTGTAAAGAATTGATGCGGGTTGAATTCAAATAATAGAGAGTATCGAAAAATACATCATATTGTTTCCTTCCAAGAACAAAAAAAAAATCAGAAACTTTTGATTTCTAATTCAGTAAAATTTGAGGAAATCTCTCTAAATTTTTATTGAATTAGAAATCGAAAGCTTCTGACCTGGTCGTAGCTAAATTCTTTAATGTATTTCTGACATCTAAATTCACCTTGATACTCACTTGTTACCATTTACTTGAATATTGAAGGGATTGAGGCAATAGGTCCTTTCTCAAATGCTGGATAAATAACAGATTTAGAACAAGATCTTGTAGAACTGATGTTAACCAGAGAGCTAAGAGTTTTAATTAAACAAGGATAACAACGATTCTGATTTAAAAAATCATTTTCAGTTCTTTCTTCGTTAATGGTTGAGCTTGGATTTAATAAAGTAGCTTATTTACTTTATAAAAAAAACTGCACAGCACTAAGAGTGGCTATTTGCTTAGTATGTATAGAAGAACTAAAATTCCATCTGTCTCTACCAACTCTTGAACTTTTCTTTATAAAATTTCTTTTATTTGATATTAAAACTGAATTTTCCAATTTTCAAGTTTTTTCCTTCATTTTTACCAAAAAAGATGTATTACTAGGAAACCTCTAATATTTCAAGCTCCTGAGCTATATGAAAAATCCATTGATATGTTCAATCCACAAACTACAACCCGAAAATATTCATTTCAATTTTAAATATAAGGTAAATATAAAAATAAAACATGATTTTATTTATTTTCAACATCATTGAGATATTTCAATATAATTTGGTTGTTCAAGGTAAACTTTTCTTCAAATATTCATAAAAACATGGGCTGATTTTTCGGTCAGAAAATATTATTACAGTCGAATAATAAAATACATAACTCTAAGAATCGTAAAAGGTTGGGAAAAAATGATCGAAACCAACTGTCAAATGCTAAATATAGCTTTTGAGAAATTTCATTGGAACTTACGACATTAGGAAATTAATGTTGATAGAAACTTTACCTATTCTCACTCAATCTATAACAAAACAATATCAATCGAATATTCTTCAAATATATTCAATTGCAATATCGATATCCCGGAAAATGGAGTTTATTCCATTCATCAATCCTGAAAAAACCTAGAGATATCATTTCATGACGACTGGACCTGATTAGTGATTTCATGATAACTTGTAGCATTGTACTTGTTTATCACAAATACACGCCACTGGCGTAAATTCTTATTGTAGAGCAGAAAAAATATCAAAATATAGAAATCTTCTGACCACTCTATTTCAAATGTTTTAGTTCTTCAAAATAACACCAATTCTTTCAGAGGGTTCCACTTTACGGACCAATTTTTTGACAGTAAAATTCGAGGCTTAACGTGAGTGCAACTAGATGGCGCTCAACATCAACAAAATCGAAAAAAGCACTACACTGGCTTACTATCCTTTCCTTATACTATGGTAATAGATAACAAATTAAATAACTGTATTTTATAATTTTCAATAAGACATTAAGCCATATTTAGACCACCAAATATAAACAAATTAACATAAAGAACAAAAAGATGATAATAGTAAATAAGTAAATATTTAACAACCTCATGACAAGTAAGCTCAAAATCATTCAATGGAACATCAGATCGGTAAATCAAATTTTGACAATATGGCTTATATCACAGATAACTTAAATCCGGACATAATTCTATTAGCGGAAACTTTTCTTGATCTAAGTCGAAAATTTCACCTAAAACATTATGTCACGATAAGACAGGACCGAGGAGATGGTAAAGGAGGATTAGCGGACCTCATAAAGGACACAATTGATTTTTAAGTCTAGATATAACGGATGACACCATACCCCAAAGAGCGCAGGGAATGGTAATAAATATAGCAGATTTCACCATAATACATATTTATAACCCTCCAGACCAAAAACTAAATAACTATAAATTGACATCTCTTTTAAATCAAATCAATGACCCTTTTATATTGATCGGTGATTTTAACTCAAAGTCCGATGTGGGGATCAGATATAATTAATAACAATGGGAAAATCATAGAGAAATTGTTAGAAGATAATGATATCACACTGCTAAATGACGGAAGTCCAACTAGATTCACAAAACCAGGTATCAATAAAAGCGCACCAGATATCGCAATGTGCTCGTCAGTTTTGGTAAATAAGTGTAAATGGGAAGTCATATATGACCCAGGGATGAGTGACCACTATCCAATCATGCTGTCTATTGGCCCGGAAATCCAAATATCACATCGATATTTCAAATCAACAAAGCAATACAATACGCGTAGAGTAGATTGGCAAAATTTTAACAACAATATTATAACATATTTAGACAATAATTCAGTAGAGTCGATCACAGAATTTGAAAAAATGATGGAAATATGCGCTGAGGAATCTATTCCAACCGCTAAAATATCCAAAAACAGACGGTACAGAGTAATTTGGTGGGATGACGAACTGACCAGAAATAAGAGGCAGGCATTTACAGATTATATTAGAAATCCTTCACGAGATAATTACGTAAAAGCAAAAGAATTCAGAGCTAGGGTGAGACGGAAGGTTAAAAAGAGAAAATTTCAAGCATTTCAGGAGTTTTGTGAGAATCTTACCATTAAAAACAGCACGAAAGCGTGGAGAACGATAAACAAATTTAACGGTAACAAAACAAAAGCAGAAATATTAAAACAACCACCTCAAGAAGTTCTGATAAAATTAATGGAAAAGCTTGCTCCAAAAAATAAAGTCACCATCCCTTCGATAAAAAATAACCTTTCAACACCACAATTCAACGTACAGGAACTAAACTTGGTCATTAACACAAAAAAGGACACAGCGCCTGGCATGAACGCGCTAACATACCCCATGTACAAAAACCTACCTGACCAAGCTAAAAACAAACTAGTCAATATTTTCAATGCACTTTTAGAAAAACCCGATAAAATACAAGAAAATTTGAAAATACTTATAATCCCCTTCATAAAACCGGGAGGTAATATAAAAGATGTAAATAGTATTAGACCAATAGTTGATTAAAAATCCAGGGCCCCCGCAACCGCGCGTTCAACGCGTGCACCGCACGCGGGCGCCACTCTGAAGGGGCGCCAAAATCTCTCATAGACCGCATGAAAAACCGAAAGACCAAAGGTTTTTGAAAAAGTTTTTTTTTATTTTTTCAACAATTTTCAACGTGCAAAGACATCTTTTACACATCCAAACAAGTTCCCGAACCCGAACGTCGCAATCCCCATAAAATAACCTCGGCCACAGATTGCAATTATACGATTCTTTTCGAGTAAACAAATCATAAATAATCATCCCTTTGTCGGTACGGGATTTTTTTATGGACCACCTGCACCGGACGGCGGGCACCATTTCTTCGATCTTCACTAAAACGCATATGGTACACATAAACAATCATAAATACCGAAGCAATAGCTTTTAGCTAGGGGAATTACTGAAACTTTCGCCACCATCTGTAGGAAAAATACTACAGGTTACAGAGAATTTCTGAAACTACCAAAATCTGCTTGCTATGCTATAACAGCAGAAACCTATCCAAAGAATAGTTATTTTGTTTCGAAACGTTTAGGGGTTGAGGTCAAGACGCAAAAAATCAAAATACTCAGATAAAAGATTTGTATTTTGTGTAATTGTGGTTTGTTTTACTGTTTCTTGTTGTGATTCAATTAAATTTTATGAAATGGTAAGTACCTATCCACATATACATTTCTATTTGTCTATAAAATTCGATATTTTTTTTTCTGTTTAAAATGGTGCACATCCTAAATTAGCCCATACCTATATACTATAATATTATTTTTATTTGCTTCAAAAAGGGAAGTATTGTTTGTAATCGTGAAAAAATTGAATCGACTTTGATATTTTGAATTTGTTACCTGGGGCCACCATCATATTATACTTAATTTTTTTTTTAATATGCACCCTGGATTTGTATTATTTATTTGATGTTCGTAGCCGTTTGACATTCTGAAAAAATTATATTTCACCTTTGCCAAAAATTAATTATTATAACAGGAACAGGGTATGTGCTTCAGATCGGTCTTAACTTATTATTATTATTAATATTAACTCCGTTTAGGTTTAAAGGCTCGGATTTAAGGTTTAAATTCATAAAAATGAAAACATACGGGTTATTCTCAAAGAGATGGCGCAAAGTAAATCATGGGTGAATGTCCTTACCAATTTTGGATCAAGTTTTTCTTAAATTCTAGGAGCCATACAAGAGAAAACGACCTTCTGGTGCAAAATTTCGACAGCAAAAAAAAGCTAGACTTCAACAAAGGGAGAAGATGGCTGGGAGTATGTTCTAATACTGAAACGATAGAGGGAGAAGAAATTACTGTTTCTAAAGCGGCGCCATCGCCATCTTCTGCAACATGTGAACCATCGACATTAACAAGTATTGAAAATCTAGCCTCTGTAGAGTCGGCCATCCTAACAACTACGACTACAAGCGACACTTTTGACGATTGTCACAAGAAAGATTATCTGGTTTGGCCATCTTAGCTATAGAGCAAGAGATACTCGATAAAATTGATTTTGATGATATAATAAAAGAATTCGCAGCAGCCAAATCTAGAAAAACATCCATTCAATTTTATCCTTTAATTGAATATTTTATTTGTTATTTGTTTATTGTTTGGTTTATATATTTATGAATAGATTAAAGAAGAATAAAGCTCAGGTTTTGAAAACTCTGCAGTTTCATTACAAAATTAAAATAAAATGCGGTTTAGATCGAATGCTTGAATAAAATAATGAAAAATTTAAAAAATGTATTATGCAACAACTGACAGCATAAAGTTCTTGAAGCATCCAATAAAGGTTGCTGATAGTTTTTTTAACCCTTCTACAAATAAATTCCTAACAAAAACTGAAACATTTTTTGCCGATTATCCTGCGACGTTTTTCTCCACTTCCCCCCTTTAAGGGGCGCCAAAATATTTTCGGCACGCGGGCGTTGATGGCCCTTGTGGGGGCCCTGTAAAAATCGTATTGAAAAAAATCTAGAAATGACCATAGATACAAATAAATTAATGTACGGTTTTAGGAGAGGTAGATCCACAAACGATAACTTAGCATATATGACTAGTCGCATTTATAACTCTTTTGCTCGGGGACAGTATGCAATGGTAATCTTTCTTGACATCAAGTCAGCATATGATAATGTTGATGTTGGTATATTATTAAGCGACTTACTTGACGTAGACATACCAATGAAACTGATAGAACTAATAAAAGCGCTACTTATAAACAGGCAACTGTTCATAAAAGATCATAAGGGAGAAAAACTTTTAGGACCGTGGATAACGAGTCAGGGCGTATTACAGGGATCGACAACTAGCGCGCCGCTTTTCAATTTATATGTGAAAGATATGTCAAACTGTGCGAAAGAAGGGGTGGAAATAGGACAATATGCCGACGATGCTTATTTGATGATTAACGGGAACAGATATAATGGCAATGTTTGAGAAAATGCAGCTAACCCTAGATGAAATAGAAGTTTGGCTAAGGAGACGAAACCTCACATTATCCACAAATAAAAGCACAGCAATAATCTTCACCAAGAAACCTACACCGACAGTACCATGCTTCACAATAAATGGCGAACAATTACAATGGAGGCAAGAAGTTAAATATTTAGGTGTTATATTGGACAAGAACTTATCATGGACAAAACACATAGAAATAACGTCCTCGAAAGCTTCGAAAGGGGTAAACATTCTAAGGAGTTTATGTAGGATATGGTGGGGTACACATCCAAAAACTCTCCTAACAATATATAAAACATTGGTCAGACCCTATCTAGATTTCGGAGCAATAATTTATGGCGGATGTTCTAAAATAACCTTAGGTAAATTGGACAAGGAGCAACATCAAGCACTCAGAGCGGTGGCTGGTTTTATGAAATCAACTCCGACTAATATTTTATTGGCTGAATGTGGGGAAATGTCATTGGAAAAGCGAAGAATTTCATTGGCACAAAAGTTTATTTGTAAAAATTACAGATTCAAGAAGAACCCTATAATTATAGAAATTGAAAAAATAGCTTTTTTCAGAGGATACTGGAACAATAAATATACGCCAGCATATATAAAAGCATATTTCACGGTGAAGCCCAAATCTCGGTGGATATACAAATCCACATATTTGGCATTCTTCGAACTCGATCTTGAGGAACACGCACACAACGTCAACTGTCACATATCAGAAATTCAGAAAGGTTCATTAACGGCTATAGTCGATTTCAATAAGCTCAAAGATCGAGAATACGTCGGATATATCACATATCACATATACACAGATGCTTCAGTTAACTTACAGACGAAATCGGTAGGTATCGGAATCTACTCGAATATTCTGAACATTAATTACAGCGCAAAACTTCCGGACCATTGGTCTGTATTTTCAGCTGAGATGATGGCTATATGCAAGGCACTAATTTTCATAATAAAGAAAAAAAGAAAGAACTGCGTAATCTTCACTGATTCTCTGAGCGCAATAACAAGATTAAAAGAGTGGAAAATGTCATCTAATCTAGACATAATATCTATAAACGCAAAAAAATACTTTCATTAAGCTGCAAAATTGAACTTGAATGTTATCTGTGTATGGATTCCAAGTCATTCGGGAATAATAGGAAATGAGCGCGCAGATGATTTAGCAAAGAAAGGAGCGTCAGAAAATACCAATATTTTAAGATATGCGGGTGACCAAAATGACGTCAGACAATTTACAGTCAGATTTGAAAAATCAGTGGATCAGAGAATGGAAAAGCATGGAAATAACAAAGGGGAAGACATATACACATATGATAAACAGGGATAAAGAAAATACACCTATTCAAAAATATTTTTTATTTGAATCCAAACTTAGCAAATTCGCTATAACAACGATGATGCGACTGCGTTCCAATCATTGTCTGACACCTGAACATCTATTCAGAATTAAAGTTGTTGATCATCCAAATTGTCAATGTGGAGAACACGGTAACATTACCCACATCTTCTTCGACTGCCAATTAAATAAAGAAAATTGTAAAACATTATACCTAAAATTAAGTCAAATGCAAATAGCT
This sequence comes from Harmonia axyridis, assembly GCF_914767665.1. Taxonomy (NCBI): domain Eukaryota; kingdom Metazoa; phylum Arthropoda; class Insecta; order Coleoptera; family Coccinellidae; genus Harmonia; species Harmonia axyridis. The sequence goes on along the minus strand of NC_059504.1, from coordinate 27,643,956 downwards.
TGCCCTATAAATGTGAATGACGTTATTTTCAGCCAATCTTTGCAAGTAATAGAAACCCTTATTGAATTTCTAAAATCATCACAGCTGAAATTATAGTCAGTTAGATATTATATTTGTATATTAAAATGTGTGAACGTTTTTAGCCCTGTGTAAGTCAGTTGTCCTTTCATTCCTTTCCTACCCTGGGAATGGGGTGGGAATCTAAAACAAGTTTGAGACTGGGTACATAACCTATGGTTGAGCCCAAATAACCAGATAGAAGAAGAAGAAGAATAACTATCTTCAGATCATAGACCTAATATCCAAATGGATATTAGGTCTATGCTTCAGATATATTCCAATGTATATAAGTTATGAAACTTCACTAAGTGCATTCAACAATCTTATTTAATTATTCATTTTATTAATTTCAAGCATTATTCTAGTTTGGTTTCTTAACTATAGTAATTAAAACCATGATGATTATTCGTGCAAGCAAGTGAATCAGTGATAAAAAAGTATTTATTTTCATAAGTAATCAAATTTTGAAGCGAGTATGTAAATTGCCTTTGATAAATAAAATTTTTGAATTACAGATTATAATTTTTTTGTTTTTTTTAGGAAAACCTATGTGGGTTTTGTTGGGCGGCTATGTTAGCGCAACAGTTAATTTTTCACGCATAAGCACCTTTGTTAATTTAGTTTAAGTTAATTTATGAGTTGAAGCCTTGTTATCAGTACACCTGTACCGATTTAAGGTAGGGAAATAAAGATTATTATTGATAAAAATCATATCAATAGAGATGAATGAATGAGATGCGCATAATAGGACTGGTACTTCAGAGAAGGTAGATCGAATTCTGATCTACGGTTTTCAAGAAACACTCATTTTTTTGTCCCTATTTCATATGGCAATTAGAGACCATTTTTCAAGTATTTTTTCAACAAGAGTGTTGGTGTTGACGTTCCAGATAAGAGGGGATCCCTTTTAATTTTGAATAAATAGAATTTCCAAGTAATGGTTAAACCAATGTCCTAATTCTAATAAATGATTGGAATATCGCACCCGTCCTCGAAAAAGGGGACAACTCAAAATATTCCAGTTTTGAGTTAGGACCATCATTGACTAGCAGGGGTGGCCTGTTTTGTCCTTCATAGACGAAAACTTGTGTATTTCAATCCTACTCCATGTGACAGCTCTAGTGTGTTCAATGAGCTGGAGGTCGAAGAGAACAAACCAGAAACTTGATTTCCCAGCAATTGCAAATTTTGAGTTGTTCCCTTTTTCGAGGACGGCTGCTAGATGTAAAATCATTTTTGCTGTTGAAGATACTCTTTCGATGTTTAATGATTCAAATTTTTAAAAGATCTTCCTAGGTTGGCTAGTATAGCCAAAGGGTAAAAACCCAAGACAAACACACTTTCATCCTTGTTAACTTCTTGCTTTATCTCTATCAGTACTTCTTGACGTTTCTGATTAAATTAACCCTCTAGCTATGCTAGCGCCACCAATTTAAGCAGTTCAACAGGCACTTTTGAAACAGGAAAATTATTTTCCTTATCACTACCCTCCATATGGATATTTGCAGATCAAATGCAGTGGACAAAAAAGAGTTGCCCTAACAGCAAGTAATTGCATTTATTCCAATCACTTAATGAAATTTGGACTCACGTTTAACCATAATTTTAAAGTAAAATCAAAAGTTATGGCTTAAGATTCTTAAACCTAGAAATAAATATCTTTTGTAGACGATTTATTGCTGAAATTCCTAGAACTCTTCATTGATAACATGAAGCCAGTGTTGAATCCAGAAAGTTTTCTCTGGGCAAGTATTGGTCATGCTCTGGGCGGGGTATCGGTCATAGTGCAGGGGTTAATATCCCCGTACACCATCTTGGATTCAACACAGCATGAAACTACCCCCATAATACTTTAAAAATTTCAGTCATTTGAAATGTAAAATCTGAAGCTACTGTGTAACAAAATATTTGTTATTACAACATTAAAAACTAAAAATAGTATAAATGTTATTTAATCAAGGAAATATAAATAACTTTCATCTCATTCCATACTGTCAAAAATAATAAAAAGATCAATTTACAAAAGACTAATATTAAATACAGAAGTCAAATTTTCGATTGACAAATATAACATCAAAATAAATAATTAATCATCATTATTTTCTACTTTAGTTCTCTTCTTGTTGTTGCCTCCAAAATTGCCACCTTTCCTTTTCTTTCCAAACTTGTTGAACTTTTGAGACTTTCTGATTTGTGAAATGGCCTCAGCTGATTTCTTCATATGTGCTTCTTCTTCTTCTCCTTCAAGCACCTTGAATTTCAATTTTGCTTCACCAACTTGCAATTCTTGATCCTCCAATTTTGTGATAAAATCAACAGCATCATTTTCCTTCGGTAGTCGGACATAACCTTGGATATCACCTCTGTTGAAGTCAATAAATGGATTACCAATATCAGCAACTTCTCTCAATTTATCTTTGATTTGCTCTCGGGTGATGGTTGTACCTTCTTCAATTCCACTAAAGAAAAGAGTGGCACCTTTTGGAATTTCAATACCTTTTTTAACTTTCTCATCTAACTGTTCTTGTTGTTTAGCAAGTTTTTTTTCTTTATTACTTTTTTTAGTTTCATCGATTTCAGCACGTTTATCTTTGTAATAATTCTCTTGGAATTTACGGATCAAATTCACATCCTTGTATAAAATTTCTTCAGATTCAACAAATTTTTTGCAAGTTTCAATATCTTTGAAGATAATAAAACATGAACCCTTGAATACATATTGGTCATCTTTTTTGTATGACCTCTTAATACATGATTCAATGGGGCCATGTGATTCTAAGAAATTCAGAATTTCATGGAGATCTTCATCAGTTGGGAATCCTTTAGCATATGCTGCAAAAATGATTATATTTAGGAAATGTACAACAACAAATAGTACTGCTTCTATCAGTAGATCTAATGGCTGGTTTATGCACCATAACCAAGGACTACGAACTAAGAACTAAATCTAAGAATTCAGTGGTGTTTATGCACTCTCTTGTTAGTTCTTAGTGAAGGAAAGCGCACATGCTCAAAAACTACTTTTTATTAGTTCTACACTTTGATGTCTGACATTGATATCGATTGTGAAAAAATTTAATTTGGTTTTTTTCAGATACACCGATTACTTTTCATCGATAAACACAAATAACGGAACATAAAATAATAGAAACTGGTACTTGTTAATATTGAAATTCTATGTGGCGCATGCAATAGTCCTTAGGTAAAATGTATAAACGCCCTCATTGATTTGTTAGCGTTCAATGCTTAGTTCTTAGGTTTAGTATTAGTCCTTAGGAATGGTGCATAAACCAGCCATTCATTTTTAAGAGCATAACATTTGCAGAAAGACATTTAGTATCAAAACAAATGTTTGGGGTAACAAAATTCACAATTTAGGTAATTCTAGATCAAATATAAAGTTTAAAATCACTACATACCTGTACGTTTGCTTAGTTCCCTTTTACGTGTCTCGTTGAATTCTGGAACTGTGTTTTCGGGATTACGTCGTACTTTTTTGTTGTCTTCACTTATTTCCAGTAAACCACTTTCAGATTTCTTCAAAGCAGTGGCAATTTCCTCAGCATTATCGGAAATACTTGCCAATCTTTTGAAACTAAGTAAAACTTCAAAAGTGACCCATCCATCATCTTCTTCCGTCTTAGCTTTCAGAAATTTATCACGAGGTAAGTTAATATCTCCAAAGTAGTATTCTACTTGTTTGATTATTTTTTTTTCCAAATCGGTAGCCATTTCACTTGAATAATCACAAATTTTCACAACACGTGGTATTAAAGAGTACCACTGTAAACGCTCAAGTTATAGAGTTTAAAAATGTTTTAGGTTAATATTCGATAACCTACTACTTTTTCTATTCCGTCCATAGAGAATAATACAATTCTTAATATTACGTCCATAGAAAACTAATCTTTTTAATATTTTCATCGGTATGGCCTGTGCTGGGGCCTGTGGGGTATAGGCATCTGAGATTAAGAATGCAACGCCAAGGTGAGCAAACGTAGAACTATAAATATTGACATTGGAGTATTTTGTTGTATTAGTTGTGTGTGTATTTGCGTTATTAAAATTTGATTTTACAATTAATATAAAAACTTTTTAGACTTCTATAATGAACAAGTGTGTTACTGTGTATATAATATTCTCATTTTAGATGAAGGCGGTAAGTATCATCATTTATTTCAGTTCAATCTAGTGATATTGAAAGTTATGCAAGGATGGAAGACTTCGATAAATGACGAATAAAAATCGTGTGCATATAATATGTGAACGTTTCAGTCAACATTATTATACTACAGGATTCTAATAGTACCTTTTTTAGGTCCAAATGGTAAGACTGAGTTTAGTAGAACACTTTGGGGTATCTTAAAGGCACAAACACTTCTAGAAGTGTTTATGAAGGTGAAGAAGTTTTAAATGCTGGTCACATAATAAAAATGTTACATGTTATTTGCATGACTAATAAACTTTAGTTGAAAGGTTTTTTTACTTATCCGAATTGATCATTTCACATTACCCTTCCATTATACAGTCCCAACAAAATATTACAAATGCTAATGTATTGAATATTTTTGGGAATACTACAGAAAGTCCCATATCCATTCTTATTTATTTATTAAGAGATAACTCAATTTACATAAAATTTTTCTAAAAATAAATTTATATAACTAGGTTACTTGAAACTACTCATATCGATACCTATTTATCGAATTGAATTATTGCTTGACTAATGAATTATCAAAAATAATGAGAATTCAATTGAAAATATTTCACCTATGAAATGTATTCATTTTGAAAATATATTCGGCATATTATACGACTATTTTAAAATAATTAAAATGTGGTAGAGAAGTATCATCAGTGTGCCCTGAAAAAAATATATTGAATTTCAGAGTACATGTCGAAATATTTCTGAGGAATTTTTCCAATATTGTGTAAAGGTACCTTAGATTTGAAGACAATGTATCTTTGGCACAATTCTTGTGAAATGCCAAATAAAACAGATAATGTCACATATGAAAGATCACATTTCAATTTTGTTGAAACTAAAACAATACACTGCTTGATTGTTAAACGATCTGATCTTTGATCACTGTAAATAGATTGTACTGCTTCTACTATTGTATCTTATAGTTTCATATTATTGAGACCAGTAAAACTGTTTAAAGCACTATCTGTTGTTATCAGGTCACACAAAGAAGATACTTAAGGGGTATTCACTTGCACTTCGAAATCCTTGAAAGTTTTAGGCACATTATAATCAGGCTGACCCTGAAGAAGCTGTAATAGACCTTGTATAGCTTCGATTCCATCTTGGGAAGTAGATTGTAGAGCAGTTTCGATTTCTTCACAAGAGCATATTTCAGCAACAAGTTATTCTTTGTTTATATTTCTTTGTTTCAATCTTTCAGGTCTACTACTAGAACATTCAGGTTCTTCCTTTGTGGTAGTAGATCCAACAGGAAGATTTCTGGAAGGCACAGCAGTCTTTTTCAAATATTTTTTCTGTGTAGAACTGGAATCTATAAACGATTATTATTATTATTATTATCTCCATAAATATAATCTAAAATTTCACGTGCTGTCAGTGCTTACCTCGATAAAAATAATCATCATCGATAAAATGCAGGGAACATACTTTCATATTTCTTGTCACTGGTTTATCAATTTTTAGTTCAGTTGCCAAGCTTTTTGTCGATCCATCAGCACTTTACTCCCCAATTTCCCTTTCACCCAAACACGATATTTATTACCAGTTTGAGGGAAAGCATGAAACTTGATATTTGTACTTTTTTTTCCCAGGAAGAACACTGAGGAACTGAACAATAGCGATTCGAACGACTCATAACTATTAAAATAATTTAAGAAAAATATAAATATTTGTAGAATATCACACAAAAACACAGCAGAATGCAAGAACCTCAGCCTCAGAGGAATGAAAAGGACTGACTACCTCTCAGGGTACCGATTCATAAAGATCCCTAGGGAGCTAGGGAGAAGGAGCCACGCCCACTCTGCTCAAGCCCCCGATATAGATGCAAAATTACCATAATTTGTTCAATTGTTGATATTTAGATGTATTTTTCATTTTAAACATAAATTTTGATTCAATCGTCATATCCTAATAAATTAAAAACCATTTTATGATAGGCAACTTTTGATACAACCTACAACGTTGTCGGTTCTCAGACGAAAAAAATTGACTTCAAATCCGCTGCCTTGGACCCAGCGGTTTTCATTGCGATACAAACTTGGCAACGCTGTGACATAAACGACATTCTCTGTGACAAATGTCAAAGATGCACACGTGGGGTGTCTCTTCAAAATTCGATTATTGGTGTTATTATAATTTATAATTAGCTCATTTTACTGCTTGTGTTGAATACAGTAAGTTTATATATATCACTCATGGTTTATTATGGAAAATCGAAATAAATGTATTGAATTGAAAAATAGATCCAATGTAATATGTACATTTGGCAATGGTGTAATTATTGTATGAGAGTAAAAGTGACCTCGAATTACTATCAAAATATAATTTAAAGCTTTAGTTATTGTTATCCATTTGTTTTTTCCATATTTATAGGTGCTAGATTTATTTTAGATTGAGATAGACATAAAAAATAGAAATTATTTATTTTTCTGTTAATGTCACAGAAAAATAGTTCAAAGTTCGCCCTTCAATTTGGCAACGTCGATCCCCCTTCTTCCTACTTTAATTAGGGCGGAGCCTAAAATTTGGCTCCTTCTCCCTAGCTCCCTAGGGATCTTTATGAATCGGTACCCAGGTAAGAACCATTATCATCATAGCAAACCATGTCAACATTTATAGTTACTCTGATTGTCACCAGGTGGCTTAGCGCTTATCTTGATTCGCGTGGACGTTAAAAAATTCCACTGGAATTCTTTATTCTAAGACATTTCTATGGTTTCAACGGAAATTCGATTCATTCAATTGCATATGCAACAGTTGCTTTTGAACTTGTTGAAACTTGAAACTAAATTGAATATAAAAATATCGACAATGTTTCCCAAAATGAATTATTTATTACTAGTGCTTATGTTTGTTATGTTATGTTTTCAAGAGTCAACAGCAGGTTTGAATGATTACATAAAATATTATGGAAAGTATTTTGGTTACTTTCCAAACGAGGAAGTTGTGAATTTCAACCAAAATATTCCTTATGAAGTTGCAAAATTGGATGAAAAATTCATATCAGAAGCTGCAAAATTGACTGGTATTGCCCTTTCAGAGTTAGATTCCTGTCAGCAAAGGGTAAACACTAACTATATTTTTTAATTCTCAAAAGTATAATGTAGTTTATATTTTAGGTCATTCTCAAATTAAGAACAGATTGTCACAAATTGAATGATGAGCAGCTTGCTAAACTTTCTGTTCATCTTTTAAATTGCCAGTCTTATGTGGAGGGTAGGCAGACTTATCCTTGTACAGAAGAAATGAGCATTAAAGAATGTACAACTACTATGGACTCTGATACATGGACAATTTACCATTTGATGAGCAACAGAGCAAGAGCAGTTTGCTATATGATAAGACAAACGCAATTCAGAGGTCTAGCTGAAAAAACTGTTAATAGCCTTATGAATGCTGCTAAGTATCAAATTAATACTCTTGATAAAATAAAGGTGAATCAAGAAAATTTACAGACCATGGCTTCTGATACATTTGATACTCTATCAAAAGGTTAATATAATTTGAACTTTATTTTCAATTACAAGATAGCAAAACTAAATCAGTCTTTTCATAGGACATGATGTATTATCGCAACAACAAAAAGATTTACATTCTGCTCAGTTCCATGGGCAACTAGCGATAGAGCAAAATATTGCTCGTCTTGTAGATGAGAAAAGAATTATTGCTGAAGCTCATAATGAACTGATTTCTCTCAGTAAAGATTTACAAGAGAAGATAGGAGATTCTAGAAATCAATTACAAATACAAAGTAATGAGAGTAAAATGAATCATCAAGAACTAATAAATGATTTGATTACTCTTCAAGAACAGACTCAAAAAATCTTCAAAAAAATTGGTGAGATGATAATAATATTTATTTCAAAAAATATACCTACAATACTCACTTGGATTTTTATTTCAGAAGAATCAAGTCAGTTGCTTTTAACTCAGTCTAAAGAATTCAAGGATCAATATGACTACACTTTGAAAAATTTGATAGAGGTTAACAAAACTGTGCATAATTTGGTATCTTTAGTTGGTGGAACCAAAAAAGCTCTTGAAGAACAACTACACTGGGTATCTACTGCCTTAGGAGGAACTGATTTGGCTATTGAGCGATTATATCTAATAATGTGGCATTTGGCCTTCTTTATTTTGGGCATGATTGGAAGTGCCTTTTTGGATGTTCAATTAGGCATAAGACTTATTGTTATATTATTACCTTCATTTAATTTAGCTATTGGACTCTATGGACAACACCAACATCTTGATCCACTCTTTTTACTAGCAGTTATGGGATTCTTAGCTTTGGGTAAGTTAGACGTTATTTAACCGTGAACCTTTTTGTTTGATTTTACATGTTACTAAAGATAATGAATGGATATACGGATTTTTCAGTGCAAGTATTAATATCCTGGATATCAAGTTATAAGAGATCATCTAAATCTAACCAACTGATGCTAAAGCAGGAAGAAATTCCCGATTCTAGCTGTACTTCAGAAAATAATCTGAGCCCCGACATCAATAAAAGTTCTAGATACCCTGATGTATCAGCTTCTGAATATTACTATTCATCTAAGGACTTAGTAGATCAACCTATATCTGAGGATTTCAATGACTTTGGTGCACCCACCCCACCACTTTCCAGAAGTGGTTATTATGGATCGAGATCTAGGAGTAGAACTCCTAATCTCTTGGGGGGTAAAGGATCCTGTCATGCCAAAACAAGAGTGGGAACACCTTGCAAATTGTCTTGTTTGCCTGGTAGAGATTTTTGTCATAGACATCAAGCTGGAGATTCCATTGCAGGAAGATAATAGTTAATAAATTAAGATACTGTTCTGAAAAAACTATTTATCAACTGAGTTGACTATAGTTTGGTCTAATTGGTTTTGTTTGCAACTCCAGTGGGCATCTCTTTGGTTGTAGATTAATTTATCCAAATTGTTCAGAGAAATCCATTGTCAAGTTACAATATACCATTCGGACACCACTGAAGATGCCGCAGTTGCAAACTGCAAATGTTAGATAAAAAACCAATTAGGCCACAGCTAGAAAGCTTGGAATTACCTAATTCTATTGAACAATCCATCCATGAAAGTCTTCAGCAGAGCTATTTATATTTGTAAATTGTTTAATTTGGGATTCTTTAGTTTTATGCTACAAGAAATTCGTATTTTAAAATTAATTTTTTAATCGAAAGTGTTTTCAGACATTATATCAGGAAATTATCATATAATTCTTAATATTGATTTTCTGAATTGCACAGAAGATGGTTTCCTTTCTTTTGAAACTGCTCAACATGGAAAAAATTCCATTCTATTCAATTTATTATTTATTTATTTATAGTGGGTGGGTGCTTTCAACTCACATGTGGTACTGAATGGTTATAATTTATTTTTTTTTTTCTTCGTATATTTCAATATTATTCTTCACATGTTCAACTTGGTATGTGGGAAATAATTTTTAAATAGTTTTATCTACAATTGACTTTTGAATTTAATACTTGGTTTTAAATATTTTCTTGTATCAGTCAATAGATTTTTAAGGTGACATACTTGTTGGAGTAGTTGTTGAGGTGAACTAGTCAATTATGGGTAGTGATATTGTGATATATTTCGAATATAGTGAAAATAAATCATTTTGAAAATATATTCTTGCTCTTTATATCATTGCACAATAATTATTCATAAATGAAATACAAAATTAAACTTATATTAAATCGATTTGTTATTGGAAATAAATTTCCTAATATTTCGCCACACTGATTTTGTCCATTGAAACTCTGATAATTGAATTTGATTTAAACTAATCTTTTTAATTTGATTTTCATAGATACCTAGGATGAAAATATGTATCAAATATTCATTACAATAAAAGACTCGACCAGATGTAGTCCTTTATTATTCTTAGGCAAAATATGTGGGTGACTATCTTATTGCATAAAAATCATGCTACTGAACGTTAATCATTTACTTCAATACAAATTATATCAACTGGAAGATAGAGATTTTTATTTTAGTGAGAACCAAGATCCTTCAGTTTCTCAACTTTTTTCTAATTGGTTCCCATCAAAGGTAAGTACAGGCTATGACTATAAATCATAAAAATTTTTATTTATTTCAACAAATTGTATAAACGTATTCAATGGATTTACATTATTCAGTAAACATGATGAAATCAGTTTCACAATAATAGGAGCAACCTCCATTATAGTTTTTAAAAACAATTTTTAATTCTTAGTATTTTTTTAGATCTACTTATCAAAAGAGGCTATCCAGTTTACCATGTCGTCATTACTAAGATAGATCAAAATATGATCTATACAGTTTTGAGGCAGTTTCAGGAGAAAATCGAATAATTCAATAGAACTGTCTAATAACTGTCTCCTCACAAATGCGTCTCTAAAATTATTTTTTATTATCCGCTCAGTAATATTACTATATAAAGGAAATTCATTCTGATGATTCACTGTCTTCAACGCTCTTAGGACATCTTGGTTCATTATGATTTTAGCTAGTTTGTGTATGGATTTAGTTAGTATATTGTGATAGGAAACTGTGCTTCCTCCTAGTTTAAATTTTTCCATTTTCTCGACTTCCTTTCTGCACACCTCTTGAAAATATTCTAGCTCTTCGTCAAACTCAAGATTATTCAAGTTTTCTTCACAAACATACAGATCAGCAGTGTTTCTCATAATGATATTTTCTTTCAGTATATAAATAACTCTTTGATTTCCAACTGACTCGTTCAAAGCAATGTCCAAGGCTGTTCGGTTCTGATAGTCTATGGCGTTCACATCAGCGCCCATTTCCAAAAGATGTGATACCAATTCTTTACCAGACGCTCTACTGGCTATATGGAGGGGTGTTAATCCGTATATGTCTTGACTGTTGATATCTGCGCCATACTGCAACAAAATAGAGACCATTTCACAGTTCAACATCTCACAAACGGCGTATGCTAAAGGGGTTCTATGGTCGATATTCCGGACATTTGGATCTGCTCCTTCCACAAGTAGCATCTCGACGATTTTGCAACAACCAAAAAGCACCGCGTAATGGAGCGGGGTTTTACCCAACTCATTTGCAAGGTCAAGATTAGAACCATAACGAATTAATAATCTGATAACGTCCTCGTTACCTTGCATGCAAGCTAAATGGAGTGGAATCTGTCCATTAGCGTCTTGAAAGTTTGTATAAGCTCCATATTCAAGCAGAGCTTCAACCGTGTTGGTTTGACCATTTATGGCACCAATATGCAGCGGTGTTCTGTTTATAATGGAGCCCACGTTAACCTCAGCCCCCTTGTTTAACAGCAATCTAACTGTTTCCTCGCTAACTTTCTTTTCAACCAAGAAATGCAAAGCCGCTTCGCCCTTCCTGACTCGTACGTTAACGTCAACGTGGTGTTCTAACAGCGCTCGCACTACTTCTTCTTTTCCGTTTCTGGAAGCTATAAGTAAAGGAGTGTCTCCAGTATCATCCTTACAGTTGTAATCGGCGCCGAACTCCAAAAGACTCCTTGCTATAGCTCCGTTGCCAACTTCGCAAGCAACGTGAAGGGGTGTCCTACCTCTATATTTCTTGGCGTTCACCCGACCGCCTTTGTTCAATATGGATTTGACCAATTCTGGATAGCATGATTCCACGGCTAGATGAAGAGGAGTGTCATCTCTATTGTTTGTAGAGATGTTGATGTCATCGAGTTTGTCTAGAAGAAGCGCTGCGAGTTCTTCGCCGTTCCAAAAGGCTGCATTCAGGGTCGTCCGTCCGTATTTATCTTTAGCGCGGATATCGGCTTTGAACTCTAGCAAGATTTTCGCAATTTCAACGTTCCCGTTTTCGGCTGCCGTATGCAATGGTGTGCCGCTATTTATATCCTTATAATTGACATCAGTACCTTCTTTAAGCAGTTTCCTAACCAACGCTGCTTTATTTTCTTGTACGGCTATATGTAGTTCAGTTTTGTCGTGTGGATTCTCGAAGTCTGCCATTCATTCGAATCACTCTTGATGATTTTCACTTTCAAAGTATAAGTTTAAAGGGATACTTCCGAACAGAATAAATTGAAGAAAAACTAGGCAGTTGCACGTTTTGTAACTGGTTTATTATTAGAAACGTTTATATTCGAAAATAAACTAGCGTCTTAGAGGGAATGCGGAAACGTTATATTTCGATAATTGTTTTAGAGATAAATTTGACAAAACTATCAAAATTATATAGGTATTATATTATATATTTGCGAACAAATTTTAATATGTCATCAAACAAGAACTCACTTTATTTCGTAAGGGTAATAAAATATAAGCCGATCGAGACACACTGAATTATATTATACAGTTATTTAAATTTTATTTTTTCAGAATACCTAAGTTGATTATTAGAGAGAAGGCATCTTACCACAAGCGTAGCTAGGTGAAGGTTTAAGGGGTTCAAACATCCACCCCCAACATTTGGTTGTAATAAAATACATCCATTTCGCAAATGAATCATCGGCTCGGCACTTGGCACCCGGTTTTGAAGAAAGATGATAGATAGTAAAAGAAACTGGGCTCTGTAATTGCACTCTCAGATGCACCAATTATTATTTCTTGAAAATGTTATGGTCTTAAATATTGTTCATTATTTTTTGAGAATTTATTTAACTATATATTCAAACCTCACTTTGTAAAGTTGATCAAAATGAATATTTTTCGGGAACAAGATATATTAATTAGGGTTAATATCAGTTTGAGGGATTTCAGATCTTCTGTATTTATTTGGTTGGAAGAGATACAGGTAATGATCATTAGGTAGTTTTCGTTAAAATTAATAATTCAAGACCTCGTGAATTTAGTGTTCTGTACAAAGTACATTCATCATTTACTTCTACTTCTTCATTAGTCATTTAAATATTCCAAAATCATCAATTTGAACGAGGAATATATATTAGATTTTGAAATTTTTTCGAAAGATCTATAATCATCTCATGAACCAGATATCAATTTACTATATTCTGCCATCTCAGTAACTCTAACTAACTTAACTTTATGATAATGGATCTCCTTTATTATGTTTATGATTATGTCTCAAAAAAATCATTATCACGAATTCACGATCCGATTAAAAACATACCGACTAACAAATACAAAGCTGATATTAACTTAAAATTCTTTACCAAGAAAAAAACAAAGAACGAAAGAACCAGATCTACGGATCTTTGAATCATGCGCAAATCGTACATGATTTGATCTGAGCTAGTGAGCTGAAAAGAACCATTGGGTCAATTGAACGGGTCTTTTGAACCGGGTCGTCTCAGCAATGGATCTGGTTCGACCCGGTTCGTCGAAATTGAACGAACCACACATCCCTAGTACCTTCATCTTTATCCGGAAACGAAAGTGTAGCTCGAAGAAAATGGCTGTATACTGCAAATTCCAAGAATCGAAAGACATGTGAACCGCTCCAACCTTTATCCGAATATTTACGTATTGCTGCAAATAATGGCAACTATACCTGTTTCCTCTGCTACATCAGAAAGAACTTTCTCAAGGTCTAAAAGGACTTGCTTAAGAAACACAACTAGTGAAAACAAAACGGGCTGGCTTTCATGAATATTCAGTATGGAATAGATATTAATGATGACGAAGCAGTACATATATTCAAAAGGGAGAAAGAAAAAAATGTGTAAATAAAATCAAATGGTCTTTTTTATGTGGTCAAATATAATAAATATGATCTTATAGTTATTTCATGCACGTTTATTCGTTTTATTTTCTTGAACTCAATTATTTCTGAGAAAATAATTTATATACACCTTGTCTTGAAATACCAGAAATGAATCCCCTGGTTTCAAAACCCGACAAATCCGTTTAGGTCAAATGTTGGGAAACCGCAAAAAACTGTTCCGTTATGTTGAAATCGTTTGATTTCAAGAAAAACGTTTCATTTATGAGAACATGAAAAATTTCAGTTAGAAAACAACCATGATTAAAAAAAAAATCAGGTAATATCGCCAAAAATTAAATAAATAAAATGGAATTGTCGGGTTTTGATTTCGAGTTTTGGATTTGTCGGGATTTGAAACTTACTTGCATGGGCCAAGATATGAATTTTGCCATTAGAAATCATTATGATGGTATCAATAATTTTCAATTATGGATTCAAACACATTTTTATTTATTGCTTCACTTTAATAACAACAAAATATTGAAAAAACTCGATAAAATTAGACTATTAAAATCTGGTATTTCTTCCACTTGCTCGCATAGATTTGCTGGCTCTGGAGTAGTAACATTTTCCGAGGCATTATAATATTTTTCCAGGACTTTCCCAGTGTCGGCCAATTTTCACCCCAATGTTTCTCAAGTAAGGTCTTCACATCCTTCAGTTTTGCTTGACTGGGGCACACACCGCCGTTTATTTGAGTTTGAGATGGTATGATGCTGTTTGCCGACATCCCTTTTTTGAATACTGACTTGTATTCTCCAAGATCAGATCTATAAGAGTGTTCACCTCGTACTGTTATAGTGTTATTCCTTCCTTTTTTTATGTGAAATCTCTTAATCTGATTGAATCGGAAATGCCATTGTGCTGGTACTTTGATGGCTTTTTGGGATGCTCCCTTCCAGTCGTATACCTCTAACTCTTTACCCAAATTGAACAAAGTTTCTTGCACTCTAAATATCTCAGGATATTCCTCGGGGACAACGATTGAATCTATTTTTCAATTATTTTCTCGAAACAACCAAAAACTCTATCTGGGGGATAAAAGAATGTCCAGTACCTAACAGAGATGGGAGGGGCATCTGCACTCAGCCATTTGATACACATATCAATCATTATCGAATTTTTATTTTGTCCCCCACAACAGTGACGGCTCGTCAGGGTCGGCAGGGTCGGCCGGGCCGACCCAAAAATTATCAGGAAATAGAAAATAGTTCTAGATATTCAATTCATTCAAACTCAATCGGAGTTATCGATTTCGATATCCAAATTCCCTCGGTAATGAATATTTCCACTCTGAACAGGAAAATATAACTTATACCGGCCAATATTTTCTTTCGGACCCACCTAATATTCGATTTCCAAAGCATCCAGCGTTGTTATTCCCTTTCATAAATTGTAACAAACCACAATCGTAAATGGTTACTTTTCGTAATATCACCCCAAACAAGTTATTCCAGAATTGTACGTAACACCGTAACATTTGGTCTGAAATGTAACACAAATGTTACAATTATACAATTGCAACTCCTGGAATATCACTGAAAGCATCTCATCACGTTAGGTCGGCCGAGAGCCGATGGCGGAACCAGCGCTACCGAGAGCGCTACGTAAAGGAAAAGATACTACGACATACGCCCAGAATACGACCACTCAGTAGAACGGCACAACAACTCGATGTAAGGTCGCTTCCCAATACACAGGGTCGGCTGGCCGGTTATCCTATTGCAGAGCGTCAAGCAGCAACTTTTTACAGTTTATTTCAAATATTTGATAATTAAATGAATGGTTAATTATGAGACATTATGTCCTAATCAGAAAAGAACTTATTTATGCCGTTCGATAGTAGCTATTGATTTTCAGATCATGAAAATATAATAAATATATTCAAATGAATGGTTGATTATGGGATATAACGTCTTAATCAGAAAAAAACTTATTTATGCCGTTCGATAGTAGTTAAGTATTGAGTTTCTGATCATGTACTGGGACAATGCTATCTTCGGCAATTCAAATATGCTGAATGGTATTACGGAATTCATTTTCTCAAATAATATTGTTTCCGATGTTCCTGAATTATATAAGTTATTTTGTATGATTTTGTCCCTGCCACCAACATCCGCGTCAGTAGAAAGAAGTTTTTCAGCGCTCAAAAGAATAAAATCTTTCAGTAGGAACATATGATGTCTCAAGACCGTTTAAATAACCTGGCACTGATATCAATCGAAAGAGGTTTAGTTAAAGAACTAGCCAGAGGAAACATTTTTTTCGAGAAAATAATTGATGACTTCGCGACAAAGAAAGATCGTCGAATTGATTTGATCTATAAAAATGAATAAAGGGTAAGCAAGCTCATACATTTTCGACCAGAATACATGCGGTCATTTCCACAATATTTTTTGTGGTCTTTATATTTTATACATTTATTTATATGTTTTCGTGAGAGGTTTTCTCTATGTTTATTCAAATATATATTTTATGTTGATAATTGAATATTTTATTATTTCTGTTTTTTCAAGAGTTTCATTTTATTTCAGTTTTCATTGATTTGAGAACTACATTTTTATATTGGGTTATAATAGGGCTATTCTAGGTGAGGTTTCCCATTAAAAACAAAAAACCAACCCGTCCTCTTGGGTGACGTGGAAATCTATTTGTTTATATATATTTATTTATATAGTTATAAGTATGATAAGGGGTGTGGGAAAATTTATATATATTTATACATATATATATATATATATATATATATATATATATATATATATATATATATATATATATATATATAACCACGCTAGTGTGAATTAAAAAAAAAAAAAATATATATATATATATGTGTGTGTGTGTGGCCGACCCACATCTCGAGGGCACGAGCCGTCACTGCCCCACAACCATCGGCAACTAGACGTGCAGTAATAATCTGGATAGAAACTGTCAGAATAATTCGTATTGCCCTGACGACCGATTTCACGACTGCCATGATTGGCTAATTCGGATTTGTCGGCTTTTGATTTGAAAATATCTTGGATTTATCGGGTTTTGAAATGAAACTCATATTTTGAAGACGATTTTCTGAGGGATTTACTATGTTTTTAATTATAATATTGTAGTGGGTTGAGCACTTGTGCAAGAGAAGAAAACGAATCCATTTCCGTATCTATCTCATTTTTCATCAAAAATGGAGTTGTCGGGTGTTGAAACCAGGGGATTCAAATGCCCTGTAACTCAAGAACAAATCAAGATCTATGATCTGCTTTCTGATAATTTATTAATTCGAAAAAAGAGATCGGGGGTCCTTGAAGATTTTTTCTCCAAGTCATATATTCCTCGAGATGCTTCCAGTGAGCATCGAACCCTATACTTAGTAGTCTCTCCTCACGAACGCACTCAATTAATTTTTCGTCGTCCATCGCAAATCAGAAAAAAGGAAGAAAATTCAACTGGTGCAACTACTGAAAACACTCAACTGACTGTCATGTTACAACCAGCGCAGCAGTCAGATACAGTCACGATTAAGATGTCTAAAAACATGTACTCGTCAATTTTTGAATGGAATGACATTCGACCAAATTGAAAATATTAGTTTTATTTCGTGGCGGCGCCGCAATGTCACCTTTCATTTCGATCTTTTTTCCTTTGATTTTGACAGGATACATCAATTAAAACCCGATCCTAGCCAATCAGAAGCTTAAACTAATATTCTCAAAATTGGCAAAGCAAAAGCTAATCAGTCCATACACCAGGTTTTTAGACATCTTAGTCACGATCAAGGCATGATCTTGATCGCCTACGGAGCGATCGGACGGGAAATGACTATGTAATCTATGACTTCGACTGTGTGAAAAAGTCATAAGAAAACCACGGAGACGGAAGAAATCTTGACTGGAGTGTCTCTGATCATAGATAAACTAGTTCTCTTTGTCTCTGATCGTACCGTGTCCGTGACTGTTGGTATGAATCTACCTTAAATTTGGCAACTCGAGAATGTGCTTTTAAAAACATAGACAAACTAAAAAAATAGATGAGCCACTCGTATATTCCGCGCCATCTGTCGGAGGAGGACACTAATACACGAAAAAATTATTTTCAATTTGATAGTTAGATGTCGTTGCATTCATGGAGATCACTCGTGAATAGTGGCTCCCATACACGTTACGGTCTATTGGGAGGAAAGTCTCCAGGGTACCGATTTATATGCAGCTTGTGTGGGGAGATGTATGAAAATAGTAAGTATAATGTATAATCATTATTATCAAAAAACCTTTGAAATGTCAACTGACACAAGGAGTTGTTTGACACGTTCTTTTTGAAATATAATAAATTTCGATATGCCTGCAAGAGTGAAGACGTGCTGTGTTATTGGATGTGAAAATCGAGATGCAAGAAGGTAATTATAAAATATGAATTCAAAACCCAATTGAAAACTTTTTAACGTCAACACAAGATTTGCAGTACCTATAAAAAGAATATATTTATTTTATTTTCGTAGATATGCCATCACTACCGATGAGAAAAATCGAAAAGTGTGGCTTGAGCGCATCGGCAATAGGAAACTTTTGGAATTGGAGAAATATCAAATTAAGCATGTTAGAATATGCCAGTGCCATTTTCATAGTGATTGTTTGGAAAGCAATGGAAAGCTGAAAAAAGGTTCTTTGCCCTCAATTGATTTGCCAGGTAATTAACTGAAGGAGCTTTATAGTAGGTATAAATACTCATATTTTGTATTATTGAATTCATTATTTTTAGTTTTTGAGAATGTTTTCAATGCAATTATTAGTTTATTGATTAGATATTTATGAAATAAATCTCTATTTTTAATTGGTGATATTTCAGTTAATAAATTTTTATTCTATCCAGAATTTGATTATTGATCCTCATTTCTCGATTCCAAAAGAAAATCAGATGAAAGTTCGTTGCAGGTATTATTTTCATGAAAATAAATTTCCTCACTCATCGATAACTTGCACGAATCCATTTCTGATTTCCTTTTGGAATTTGAATTTCAAAAAACTTTTTGCCTCTTGTATATGGGTGTACCTACCTATTCAAAAGGTGCACGACAGAATTCTTTTTGAGGCAGCTTTACGATACAGATTCCTTTTTCAATTGAGCTTTTTTCACGAATTAGTAATGTTCTACAAAAACAGATGGCGTTGAAGCTTGTTCTACTAGTGTCTCATCTATTCTCCGTTTAGTTAGTCTATGTTTAAAAACACTTTCTCTAATTCTGTGGTTATTCCGTTCATTTTTCCACATCTTGTAGAACAAAATCGTGCGAGAATATATCAGAAACGCACAGTTTTCATGGTTATATTTCATTATTATATGTTGGTACTCCGAACTTTCCGCCACGGCTTTATCTGTCAATTCATCAATTTGCCTAAAAGAAATCAGTTCTGCCAACCAACATTTTTCAATGCAAAAATCACTAAATGATATTTATGGAAATATTTCATTAATTTCAATAAAAATGCAATGAATTAGAAAAAATAATGTATAATACTCGTACAGAAGGCTCATTCTACCACTCGTTCATTCCAAAACTCGCCACTTCGTGGCTCGTTTTTGAATTTTGAACTCGTGGAAGAATATCAATGCCTTCTGCACTTGTATTATAATAGTTATTTATAATACAAGTGCAGAAGGCATTGACATTCTTCCACGAGTTCAAAATTCAAAAACGAGCCACGAAGTGGCGAGTTTTGGAATGAACGAGTGGTAGAATGAGCCTTCTGTACGAGTATTATACATTATTTTCTCTAATTCAATGCATTTTCATTGAAATTAATGAAATATTTCCATAAATATAATTTAGTGATTTTTGCATTGAAAAATGTTGGTTGGCAGAACTGATTTCTTTAAGGCAAATTGATGAATTGACAGATAAAGCCGTGGCGGAAAGTTCGGAGTACCAACATAGAATAATAAAATATAACCATGAAAACTGTGCGTTTCTGATATATTCTAGCACGATTTTGTTCTACAAGATGTGGAAGAATGAACGGAATAACCACAGAATTAGAGAAATAACTATTCTTGGTTGATGATATAAACAAATTTAGATTTGTATAAACCGGACGGACCAATTCGGCCTCTAAATGTAAGCCATGCGTCGCATAAGTAACGTCGCGAGTCATTTTTGAGTAAAGAATATTCAAATCACTCATTGATTCACGCAACGAGCACTTTTCCGTAGTAAATGCCTGTTGACCACAAAAAAAAATAGCGAATCATTAAAAAATGTGGCAATTGATGAATGGCTCACTTTTTCTTAACACCTTCATTTGTTTATTCTCGCAGATTTTGTATAATGGCGTTATATAATGGCAGAACATTGTTTTTTCCCAGTGTAGATTCGTTTGCAATATTTTTCCATAAGGGTTTTAAATGCTTAATTTTTTAATTTCGCCAACGGTATATCTGCAGGAATTAGAGCTTCACACAATTCTTGGTGAACGACTGGAACCAGATTTTAATATAGCTTGCATTAACATCTGCTGCTGACTTCCTAAGCTTCGGTTCTCATTAGTTTGAAAATGCTGAATCACTTGGAATTTTTTTCATATGTTTAAATACAAATTTTATGTTGGAACTATGCCAGATAAAACAGAAAACGTGTAGTTCTGCGAATGCATATTTATCTCTCTCATAAAAGAGTTGCTTACTAGTAGAGGATGCACAGCAGTTCGAACATTTTATTTGTATGTCTGCAGTAGAGTTTGAATTGCCTTTAGACTTAGTGAAATTAGATTGAAGAGCATTCTTCATATGTATTCATTTGCGTGACTCAATCCTTTACAACTTCTGCTTAGCATTCCATAAGAATTTCATTTCTTCCTAAATATTTATAAATTGAAAAATTTCGTCCACTGTCAGACACTCATTTAATCAAATTTAATAATTAATTATACACAAAAAAAAAATTAACGGGCTACAGGAATAAATGCCTTCTGAGAGTGCTTTCAACTTATCTGACATGAACGGAAGACTAGATATCAAGGGTAGAAATGAACATGTGCAGTCTTGGAGACTAGTGGCGACTTGTCTCTGAGACTGCTTTCAGGCCCATATACATTTGTGACTTTAGTCTCAAGAATGCTCACAAGACTATTTCATTACAAGTGGACACCTACTACTTGTTTGTTCATTTTATGGTGAAACGCTCTATATGTATAATTAAGTGAACAGGAACAAAACAGGTTCAATAGCAATTCCAGCTCTTTCGAATGAGGTGAGTGTTAAGTGGCAACATCCAAACCCTATGGAATGCTGGTTTTTTAGGAAAGAAGGACTAAAACACTAAAAATTCGATAAAATAATAATTACTATGTTTTGAAAATTCAGAGAGCTTGGAGGAAATTATTGAAACAAATTTAAACTGAAAACAAAATATAGTCGATTCTTTTCAAATCCTGTTCTGTTGAATTTGAAACAAAGTTCATTCTAAAAAACATAATTTGAAAACATTTTAAAACTATTTTCAAAAAGTACAATAACAAATTAATATTCAACAAAAAATATTGTAAAAAGTCATCATTAACAACATGAGAATAAGAATAATTTCAAAACTTATATGGAATAAAATGAAATGTATTTGATGGAGTAATTCATTTTCTGAAGGGATGACCCCTTCCTTTACCCTTTACTGGAGTACCTCCTCTACCTCGCGAACTTGGGAATGCTTCTCTTTTCGTATGAGCTAAAAATAATGTTATATAAAATAACTTATAATGCAACTGCAGCATGAATGGTAATATTTATTTACTAAAAATGTTAATATAAATAATCAATAATAATGTTGAGAATACTTACTTGATCCTTTGTCAGTTGTTAACTTTGAAAATGCTTCATTAACGGAAGAGGCTGAAATGAAAAGGAGAGCAGATTGATTTAAGCTATTTTGTCAAATAAAATATTGGAAAGTTCATAATACTTCATAATGGTTTAGTATAAAATAAGCTTGTGCCCCGAACAGAGCGCTAAGATAATATAAATGAATAAATATAAAAATAAATAAAATAATCAAACTCCCATCGTTATTAATTTTTGAGTTGGCAACTTTCATATATGAAAATCAGAGGAAGTTTGTGAGGTGTGGCGACCGACACCAGTACCATACACAAACAAAAAGTATTTTTGTAATTACAAATACAGAATTGGAAGGAGGTAATCAATTTATTTAGGATTAGATATTTATAATAAGCTGTATGTATTTAAAAGGATGTTTAAAGATTTTTTTAGTTTAGGAATGCTTCTATAGTATTGGAGAATTTTTATCATTTAGGGAATAACTTTTTGTTACTTTTTTCTGAGCATTGTATTGTCTAGTTTGGTTTTTATTTTTTTTGTATTTGGCATCTGTTTTGTTGCTTGACTTTTTTCATAATGTGTATACATTCAAAGGAAAAAAAGTTATTATTATTATATCATGTAGTCACGATTCGCGATGTTATATCAGTGATTTAATATCACTTTATAAAATTGTAAACAATCAATAATATGACTTTGCTCTCATCAATGCAGTTTAGTGTTCGTTGTTTCACATCCAACATTGAGGTAGGTACCTCAATATAATCATTTTTTCTGTCCGCTAACAACAATTTAAAGGAGTTTTTCAACAATTTCAGGAATATGAACATATTTTATTTTCATTTCTGACTCATCAGGTTTTTCCACCCTCCAATTCATGAAAAATCGAAACGTCTCAAAAACGGTTATTTTTAAGCATTTGAAACTTCAAACGAACTTGGGTTCATTTATTCCAGACAATCTGAAAATTCAATAAAACAAGGTATTCCATAAGAAAAAACATATGTTTGGTCATTTACATTTTCTTGGTATTTCCAAACAATCTGAGAATGTAGTTCTAATGGAGCCTAATGATACTGTATTGAAAGAAAAATTCGAAAATTTAATGCTTAACCATAATAGAGCGTGGATGGTGGAACACTTTATTCATTTAGCATAATATCGATTTAAAAACATTGTTGAGAATTCTAATAAACATCAAGAATTGGATTTAGAATATATCTTAATTTAAAACACCGAAGTAATATATTCACGAATTTAGGCCTAAAAAATACTTTTGAACTTACGCAAAACTGCAGGTCTCCTACTGAAACCGGAACTTCCTGTCCTTGAAGTCAAATCATTGATAGAATTGCTGCTACCACTCATATAGTTATTGTCAAATTTTCTTCTGGAAGATACCTAAAAGAGCTCATAATGATATCTCCTTCTATAATATTGAGTAAATCCACTTACTCTTTCATCATATTCTGGTAATATAATTGAAGAGGATGAATCTTCCATGCAGGTACTTGTTTTCCCCAGTGACATAATAGTCTCAGCATCACTACTGTCCTCTCTAACAGTACTGGAGGAGTCATAATTGAGCTGTAAATTGTATTTTATCTCTTTCAAAATCCTTATACATTGGATCATAAACACAGTAAATTTCACATTGACCAATTTTAGATCTGCTAATATTTCAAGAATGGTGTTGGTGCTGATGTGAAAAAAAAAGAAGAATTGACCCACCTTTTTGACAAATTCATTTATATGCAAATTGTGTGATTTCTCACCTTACAAGTTTTCTTTTTAACTTCTGAATGTTTTATAAAAGTATGTGGAATATGTTGTCCTGGTACTAGATCAATATTCAAGCCTGGACAGATGTTCTGACATATTAAATAGCATGACCGTATAGCAGTTGATTTAGAACAGTAAACAGACATGTCTATGCTTCTGTGATACTGAAAATATTCAATATGATATTAACATTATAATAAATATATAATATTGTTATTATAATAAATATATAAGATTGATTGACTCCATTCTATGAGGTAATTTGTATTATGATAGAACGTTACCTCACAAGCAATGTTTAAATCATATTGGTGGACGTCTCTGTCAAATTCACGGTAGCTGATAACACTTGGATGTTCTCCTGTATTTTTAATGATATTTTCATGTAGTAAATTGAATAAAGTAGTCACATTGTACACTTTGAAACTTGAATTTGAATCATATTCTTCACACCAAGTGTCCAAAACACTTTGTACCATTTCCATGTTAGTTGGTCTTGCATACAAGAAAGGGAGTTTTTGAGTAATTTTTGATCTACTCTAAAAAAAAAAAATATTGGTAGGTATAGAGAACAATAAGCTTTTAGGCTTCTAAGAAATGAAGCAGAATAAGTGGCTTTGGTGAAATCAGTTCAAGCTTGTTTTTTCAATTTTTTTCAACATTATGCCATTTTGAACACAAAATCTGGCAAAGAGAACATTTTGATGAGGAAATTGTGTACTTCATGATGCACCTTTATAAATATTCATTTCATTTTGAATAATTCAAGCGTGGGTTGAGTGTCCTTGAACTTTTACTAATAATTAGGCAAATAAGACAGATATACAAATTCATATAATTTATTACAACCCAACTTGGCGAGTACTTCCCTGTAGTTTATTTTCCTTTATAACACCGAGTATTTACGCTGGTTTGAAAAAATCTTTACTTCACTCACATCTATGTAAATAATGTAAAACAATTTAAAAAAAATTCATTACATATGATTACAGATAAGGCGTTAATTATAATTAAAATTTGAACAAATGTTACATGAATGTTTCCCCCTGTAAATAGCCATGAGTAAATATAGTTTAGAGAAAATAATGAAAACACAGAATATGCATATGCAATATGCACTTGTGGCCGTTTGAGGAATTAGAAATATAACGATCGCAACATCCGCAGGATAAATCATTATTAGGCGGAGCGTTCATCGTTACAACCTTTCCACATGACATCGACATCTCATATTGTCTCATAAGTCTCCTCAATACCCTGCAAAAGCCCTCAAAAAATCCATCTCTCCAGATGATCTCTCCAGATCATCTATATATTTCGCTCTTCAAGCACTTTTACCTTGTTCTCTTCTTTAAAAAAAAAAAAAAATATTTTTCTGTGAGTTTATAGGCATTGCCTAAACTTTAATCTTTGTTTAATAATAATAATAATAATAAAAAACATCAACAGGGACACCCGCATCATTACTCCTGGTCCACTTATCCAGTCACTGCAGGAGGTTGCAAAAACCCATGCTGGCAGCTTGGAATTAAGTTATTGGTTAGAGAGAATTCCATCATTTGATTCGCAATACTTCTCTTCATAGTCTTGCATGCGAGTGACGTCAAGCTGATTAGTCGATAGTTGTGTGGAGAAAATTTATTACCCTTCTTAAACACAGGTGTGACTGACGCCGTCAACCAGGAAGACGGTAAAATGCTTGACCGGAAGGATTTCGCGAAAATAAGAGTTTTAGCGGTCTTGATAATGAGGCTGCCGAAGACCTCAAAAGTTGGGCTGTCAAGCCTTCAGGGCCCGGTGCCGAAGATGTGTTCAGACCCTCAAGGTCTCTGAACAGTCTCCTGGTCAAATTCAACCTCATACAAGGATTGACCAATATAGGCAGAATTTATATCTGGTATAGGACTTCTCTTACAAAACAACTTATTTCTCATGAATAGTTTTTTCTACAAAAAACTTAATCGAAGGTGGACTTGGAAGAGCCCAGATAGTCGAACAAAAAATGAGATCGACTTCATAATAGCTGATAACAGAAATACGGTCAAAGATGTATCAGTATTAAATATAGGTTTTTCACGGGTAGCGACCATCGTAGAGTAAGAGCAAAAATCGTTCTGAACCTAAAGAAAGAGCGTCGAAACAGGATGGCCAAGTCGCAGAGAAAACCTTGGCATCCTCCAACCGATATAGATGGTTTTCAAAAGAATATTAGTCATCTTTTGGAAGAATCAAATAGGGAAGAGAACATCGAGAAATTGAATGACGCTATAGCCAAAGCATTATCTGCGAGCGGAAAAAAGTATTGCCCAAAAACACAAAAAGAAGAAAAAATAAGTGCATCAACTGAACTATTAATAAAAGAAGACACAAAGGAAGCCAGAAAACGACCACCGAAAAAGAGATGAAAGCGATGAACAAACAAACATCCAACGCCATAAGAAAAGACATCAGAAAATACAAATAAGATTGAGGAGACTATAGAGAATAACAAAAAGTATGAAGGTATTGCGCAGAAG
This sequence comes from Harmonia axyridis, assembly GCF_914767665.1. Classification (NCBI taxonomy): domain Eukaryota; kingdom Metazoa; phylum Arthropoda; class Insecta; order Coleoptera; family Coccinellidae; genus Harmonia; species Harmonia axyridis. The sequence goes on along the minus strand of NC_059504.1, from coordinate 27,617,884 downwards.
ACTGAGAAATGGAAAGGGAGAAATACATAAGCTTAAAAAAAAACAAGGCTATATTTCAACAAATAGAAACGAGATACTGAATACTGTGGAGGAATTCTATCAGATGCTCTATAAAAGCCGTCAAGAGGTAGACGAGGAATACGAGGCAGATTTTTCAACTACGAAAAAAGGTATTGTCAACCAAGGATCAGAAGAAATACCTGATATTACCATAGGAGAGATAGAACTGGCCTTGAAGAAAACAAAAAACCGATCACCAGGTGAAGACAATATAATGTCGGATGCAATCAAAATAGCTGGCCAGAGTTTACTTGGAAAATTAAGAGATCTCTTTAACCTCTGCCTCTTCAATAGCTCGATCCCCAAGAGATGGCATGATTCCATCGTCATACTACTCCATAAAAAGGGTGACACAGCCGATTTAGAGAATTACCGGCCAATAAGTCTACTCAGTCACCTTTATAAGCTAGAATTATAACCACACGGCTAGAAAACAAAATTGACCTCTATCAACCTGTAGAACAAGCGGGTTTTCGCCTCGGATTCGGAACAAATGACCACCTCCAAAGTATAAAAACACTCATTGAAAAAACAAATGAATGTAATAGACCCTTGGTATTGGCGTTCATCGACTTCCACAAGGCTTTCGATACAGTTGATGTTACAGTTTTATCTAGTTCAATAGTTAGTTGGCTTTTCAATCATTCAAATATGTTATATTAAAGTTTCCATAGTAACAGTAAAATTTGTTATTCTAATTAAAACAGTTTTGTATAAGTCAGAGCTGTCTAAAAACCAGGTGTATGAACTGATTAGCTTTTGTTTTGCCAATTTTGAGAATATTAGTTAAGCTTCGTTATGTCAACTGTAGGTAGCGCAATGAACAAATTGAGATTCTTGTTATTTATTATTTACGAGGTTTGTGCCATTATGTACCTATATGTATATCTTTCATTATAGTTATGATCTATGGAAGTAATTCTTGTAATTGAAATACCAATAAACTCTCTCTCTCTCTCTATTACAAATATTTGAATTCATTCCAGTAAACGTTTCGTGTTTTGTTTCACGACTTTGCACGATCATACTCGATTACACATCGCTTTTGATTGGTCAGTATCGGATTTTAATTAATGTATCCAATCAAAATCAACGGAAATGACAAGTATGACATTGCGGCGCCGCCACGAACTAAAACTAATATTTTCAATTTGGTCGAATGTCATTTCATTCAAAATTTGACGAGTGCATTCACCAGGGAGAGACAGGGACAAAAGACAGTGATGGAAGGAGGAAACTGCACCAGAAGAATGAGGAGAGGAAGCGGAAGGTGAATTATGAAGAAATAATTAAAGTAAAACAAGAAGATCATAACACATGTAAGTTTTTATCAAGACAGTCCATTCCCAAAGAACTACCAATATTTTCCGGAGATCCAACTGAATGGTTGCAGTTTGTAACAGCCTTCAGGGAAACCACTGAAATATGCGGCTTCAGTGATAGGGAAATATTGCTAGGCTCCAGAAATGTTTATGAGGAAAAGCTAAGATAAGTGTTCAAGCATTATTGAATTTCACCTGTGAAGTGGATAAAATAATAGAAACACTCGAAAAGAGGTATGGAAAGTCGGAGTTCATTATTAACGATTTGATAGCTTCTATTAGAAAGTATCCGCAATTGCGCGACGATAAATTAGAACCTTTATTAGATTTCTTCACAGCAGTTCAGAATCTGTCAGTAACAGTGACAAGTCTCAACTGTCAACAATATTTTTGCAATCCACACCTAAGATGCATAGAATACCTGGTGTGTTTACTGATTCAATTTTGTTTCAGACTTAATTTCGAGAGACCCACCTGTTGCTTTGGTGGTCTGCTTCACCAGAGTGCTGTAAGGTGGCGCTCTTTAAAATTTTTCGAATTCCCGCATCTGCCTGGTGCCGTTCAAAAAGGAAATACTGATTTTAGACCCTGCTAACATTCACAATAAATTACAATTCAGTTCATATCGAATTTTTACTCAAATGAATGGAATATAATGACAGACCATAGAATATAAATGTATTATTGTTCTATACTCAAAGTTCACGACAAGAGCGTAGAAATGGGGGGATACTAATCACACGGTGTTCCTAAATTGGAGATACAAATGAAAATGACAGATTTTAGGATCATTTTAAGAAAAAAATTCCCATAACATGAGTCCCAAAACATTTTGTTTTGAGATACATGTGTTAAAGTTTAAGTTTTTTTCTCGTATAACCTTCCCTTCACAAGATATTTAATATGAATTTGCCATAGATATTCCAGTTTAAAGTTTTCACCATGTGATATGCTAATTTTGAATGCAAATCTACAGGGTGATATATTTTCTGGAAAGATGCCTGCTTCCTTCCTCCAAAACTATATTTTGGTGAATGGCTGTTAGTTTAGAAAAATGTAGAAAAAAACTCTGGTCCAGTACTACACTTTTTGGTTTGTTATAGTTTTGTCGTATCTGCTATCGATTTCGAGAAAAAATCTCTAGTAATCCTCAAGAAAATCCAAATTATTATAAAGATCCAGCTAGTAAGCTCTAATGAATACATTAATTTTAAGTTTTGGTATTTATTTACCTGATCTGTAGCGAAGATTAATAAATATTTGATAAACTGTACGACACACTAGAAACAAACTGGATATTGAAAGCAAAGCGTTTGTGGGCTCATATTCATGAAACTTTTTTTTCTCGAAATTATCCAAGTAATTTCTCATTTTCCTTCGTAACTCTTATTTGAGAACACCCAGTATAAGGTAAGAACAAACGAATTAGTAACAACAAAAATTATTTCGAGTAATTTGGTTCAAACTTCATTATCAAACTTCTTTTTCTAACATTACAGATATGAATAAAAGTTATCGTCTAAAATTTTTTTTTCGATTATCCCTCCCCAAGAAAAAAAGATCTACGCCCTTGGTTCACAAGAGTCGAGAATTGAGAGAAATGTCAAATGTAAACGATGTATGCGCCATCTGAAACAGACCGCGATCTCTCGAAATCAAGTAGGTATAAATCTGAAAAATCTCCCGTTTTGTCTGAAAGTTTTACAGGTATAAGTAGACACACCAGGTTTTCTATGCATCTTATCCACACCTACTGACTGGACTAGTTTCAAAGTTGTCAACCTCTTTGAAATTGGAATGGGGCAAAAAAGGGAATTGTCTAAATGTCAAAACTGAAAACATTAAGATTTCAGATTTTTCTAATTGGTTCGCTGAGATAGCAAATGCAGCATGTTGTGTTCTAAGTTATCCGGAAACTGAAAATGAAAGGAAGAAAAAATACGTATGTGCCGCCAGTGATGAGAACTCTACCCGCAAATTCAATTGCCTGTTCTGCAAAATGAACAATCATTGCACATATACTTGCAGTAACTTCAAGCAGTTGGATTCAGACAGAAGAAAAATAAAATTTGTTTCTGTTGTTTGCGTAACAATCATCAGATTAGGTTTTGTAGAAAGAAAAACGTGTGCAACAAAGATGGTTGTGATAAATTCCATCACAGCTTACTTCATCCAAATTCTCCGAGAGAATATATTGCCACAGCACCAATTTCTGAGACTGAAAATGTGAGTTATCATACAAAAGAAACAGAAAAGAAAGTTTTATTGCGCATAGCTCCTGTAATTTTAAAAAATTAGTGAAAACGAGGTTGATACATATTAGGGCTGGGAATCATGAATGAATGATTTGAATATTCGAATAATCATTGAATAATTATTCGAATAATTGCATTTTGCATTATTCGAATAATCATGAATATTCACTGAATAGTTGAATAATCAATGTCTACTTTTCTATTCATGAATAATCAGTGAATAGTCGAGTATTCACTGAATAGTTGAATAATCAATGACTACTTTTCTATTCATGAATAATCAGTGAATAGTTGAGTATTCACTGATTATTCAGTGAATAGTTCTCTATTCAGTGAGTAGTTGGATATTTATGAAGTTACGAATGGAAGTTTGAATGATCACTTGATTCACTATTCAGGAATGATTAAAACAAGGTTTTGTGATTCACAACGGACAAATCGTTTTACTAATATTGAAATTACTGGAAATTCCATAATATTGAAATTCATAGATGCAATTGAATTGAAATTATTCATTTAATAGTAGTAGAAAAAGGTATGCAGCCAAAGAAAAATCAATAAAATTTGGATTTCATCAATGAAAAAATATAGAAATGGAATATAAGATTCTAACATGCCTTTTGCAAAATTCAATGACATTTCACTGAGCTTGACTTTTATTTTTTTGGCGAACGTCCAATTACGTTACTGTGAAAATGATCGCAATACGCTCTATTAGTGATGACGTCACACACTGCCATTTTAGTTCTCCTGTCAGTGTTCGGAATCCAAACAAACAAATTGTCATTCAAATTAGTACGTTGTCGTTGAAGAAATTGGCTTATTTTGATAAATGAGATTATTTAACGAACGATTATACTATTAATTGATAGACAGAAGGAAAGAAATTAATGCCGTAAGTTCGAACTTGAGGTTCAACTAATAAACACGGCTTTTTACAAAATCTGGGGAATGATACAGAATTCAAAGTTAATGTATTAACCTCGTTTCTTCTGTCTATCGATTAATACTGAAATCGTTCCTCAAATACTCTTATTTATGAAAATAGGCCAATTTCTTCAACGAGACCATACTAATTTGAATGACAATTTATTTGTTTGGATTCCGAACACTGACAGGAGAACCAAAAATGGCGGTGTGTGACGTCACACTAATAGAGCGTATATGGCGAGAGGCAAAACACCAAAACGATTATACCACGTCGCAAAGGGTATATCGGGTGTCCCAAGGTGAGTGGCCTATTAGATTATTATGGAAACTATTGATGGTAAAGATTTCAAATTTTGTGGATAGATATTTGGCCAGTTAAGGTACATTTTTAAAATAATTTCACATTTCCAGTGTTGCCGGATGTACGACAATTTGGCAACAACTTTGTTATTTTGAATGGGACATCCGGTATTTCTATTTTTTTTATGATACTCCATAAAATATTAAATCTATTCACTCTTACTTTTCCATCCCTATCTTTAACGGTTTTGAGTTATTAATTATTTTTCGAAATTTTAGATCAAATTGGCGTATTACGAAAATGACTCTAGTTCGCTCAATATTTGAGATTTAAGTCAGAAATTTTGCAAGTCGTTAGATATTGATCTGATCTGTGTCACTGCTTTTGAATTAGGGTTGTCAATAATACAGGACGGACCAAAAAAAATCATCATTTGCCAAGTTACAAAATTGTGAAAAAGTTTATTTTTTCAAATTAGACACCTAGTATATTTTTCAATTTTTGGAATCAGTACAACACATTCTACAATTTTTCTATTCACTTACACAGACTTTTTTACTATTTTGTAACTTGGTAAATGATGATTTTTTTTGGTCCGTCCTGTATTATTGATAACCATAATTCAAAAGCAGTGACACAGATCAGATCAATATCTAACGACTTGCAAAATTTCTGACTTAAATCTCAAATATTGAGCGAACTAGAGTCATTTTCGTAATACGCCAATTTGATCTAAAATTTCGAAAAATAATTAATAACTCAAAAACCGTTGAAGATAGGGATGAAAAAGTAAGAGTGAATAGATTTAATATTTTATGGAGTATCATAAAAAAATAGAAATACCGGATGTCCCATTTAAAATAACAAAGTTGTTACCAAATTGTCGTACATCCGGCAACACTGGAAATGTGAAATTATTTTAAAAATGTACCTTAACTGGCCAAATATCTATCCACAAAATTTGAAATCTTTACCATCAATAGTTTCCATAATAATCTAATAGGCCACTCACCTTGGGACACCCGATATTCACTCATCAAAACGCTCGGATTTTATTGGTTCATTAAAACATGAGTTTAATCATTGAATATTGACTGAATATTCATTGAATAATCACTGAATAATCATTGAATAATCACTGAATAATCATTGAATAATCACTGAATAATCAACGAATAGTTGAATATTCATGACTACTCATGAATAATCAAGCATGAATATTTGTTTGAATGAATTATTCGAATAATCGAATGAATTTATGGATGAATATTCGAATACAAAAAGGCGAAAAAGTCCCAGCTCTAATACATATGCGTTATTCGATGAAGGGTCCACTATTACCATGATAGACAAAGAGTTAGCCTCATTTTTGGGAGCAACAGGTCCAGCTGATCCTCTGAGAATGCGCTGGCTGGACAAATTCAACTGTTATTGAAGAGAACGATTCTCAGAGGATCAACTTAACTATCAAAGGCAAAAATGAAAATAAAGAATTTTTTATGACGAATGTAAGAACTGTCACCGATCTGAATTTACCAACTCAGACAATTAGTTACGAGAAATTCATGAAAAAATGGAATTATTTGCCACCAATTAACCTTCCAGACTTAATAGATGCGCAACCAAAAATATTAATCGGGCAAGACAATATTCATTTAATAATTGCACGTGAGGTTATAGAGGGTGGAAAAAATTCACCAATATTGTCCCGTACTAAGCTTGGTTGGGTTGTTCATGGCAATATGAGCCGCTTATTTTGAAAGTGGCCTAACTTCATTTATCTTCAAATCGAGATATTGAAAGTTTTGCATTTCAAACTACGCGGCTCAGTTATTCAATTAATTCGGAAAACTTATGTGTAAAAAATGTATCGTATTTTCTCTGAATATAAGCAATCTGAAGTTCGTCACTGATAAATAACATGAAGTTGTACATGTAAACAAGGTAACCGGTAGAAAATTGAAAAACGGAGTTAGGTTACTTTCAAAATAAACGGCTCATATGATGCACCGTGGCCGTGTTGACAATGCATTCATTTTACATGTCGATAGGGATGAAGAATTGCATGAATTAGTTAAAATGTCTTTTAAAATTGATAGCCTTGGAGTGAAGATGGAAGAGAAAATATCAGTAGAAGAAGCTAGAGCAATGAAAATAATGGAAGAAACAGCTAAGAGTGTCGGAAACAAGATGATGTTAAAATGCCTCAGTTGAGGTCAGCAGCAGAACAACGTCTCAAAATGATGGAAAAGAAATTAGCCCGGAATCCAGCATTTTCCAAGGAATATTTAAACAAATTGAATGAATATGAAGGCAATTCGTTTGCAAGAAAGGTCATAGATATGGAAATGCAGGATGAAAAATCATGGTATCTACCTCATTTTGGAGTTGTGAATCCCAAGAAGCCTGGAAAGGTAAGATTAGTTTTTGAGGCTGCCTCTAAGATAAATGGTATCAGTTTAAACGAAAAATTATTAAAAGGTCCTGATTTTTTAAATTCCTTACTGGGTGTACTCTTCAAGTTTAGACAAAAGAAAATTTCATTCACAGGAGACATCAAAGACATGTTCCACAAAGTATACATCAGAGAAGAAGATAGAAAATTTCAAAGATTTTTGTGGTGGGGAGAAAATGGACAAACGACGGAATATGAAATGACAGTGATGATTTTCGGAGCAGCTTCTTCTCCAGCTTCTGCACAGTTCATAATGAGAAAAACCGCGAAAGAGTTTGAAGAAGAATTTCCTGAAGCAGCAAGGGTAATTTTGGAACAGCATTATATTGATGATTATTTAGATAGTGTTGATTCTGTAGAAGAGGCATTAGATTTGATAACCGGTGTCAAAGAGGTTCATAAGAGAGATGGTTTCCAAATAAGAAATTGGACAAGAACTCCAAAGAAATTTTAAAGCTGATTCCGACAGAAAAAAGAACAAGGGAATTGAAAGATGTAGAAATAGAGAAAGAGCTTCCAACAGAACGTGTTCTAGGACTTCACTGGAATCCGAATGAAGATTTTTTTTTTGTTCAAACTCGAACCCAAGGAAATTATGGAAATTTTAGAAAAGAAAGCAACAACTACCAAAAGAAAAATGTTGAAAATTGTAATGTCAGTTTTTGACCCTCTTGGGTTTCTATGTCACTTCACTGTCATAGCAAGAATTTTGTTACAAGAAATTTGGAAAATGGGTTCTGGATGGGACGACAAATTAGAACATTCGGTAAATGAAAAATGGCTCAAATGGTTGCAAGATTTAAGAAAAATTGAAGGTTAGAAAATTCTTAGATGCTATTTGGATGATAATACGGAACGTAAAATACAATTGCATACGTTTTGTGATTCCAGTTCGAAAGCCTATGCCGCAGTTTCGTATTTTCGAATTTTATCATATCAAAAAATGTATTCCAATATAGTTATGGCAAAATCAAGAGTAAGTACTCTGAAAACCTTATCTATCCCTAGATTAGAACTTCAAGGGGCAGTACTGGGAGCTCGTTCGGCTAGAACAATAAGAGAAAAACACAGTATTCCTATAAGTCGTCAGTATTTTTGGACGGATTCCCGGACAGTAACCAGTTGGTTGAAATCAGACCCTCTCAAACTTAAGCCATTTGTGAGTCATAGAGTTGATGAAATATTGGATATATCTGAAGAGAATGAATGGAATTGGATTTCAACAAAGGAGAATGTAGCAGATGAAGGAACCAGGGATAGTATAAATCTCAGAGGAAAGAAAAGATAGAGATGCCCTTAGAAGTAAATAGCGTTGTATTGTAATCAATTGCAACAGCATGATGATAAAGTGGAATAGGACAACAACAAACCTGCAAAATTGACAACTAGAGGGGCGGTAAACATTTCAGTGGCGTAGTCAATGGTTCTCTTACTGCTTCTTATTAAGTTTTCGGTGCTGAAATGTTTGGAACAAACATATGCATATTTCGGCAAATTGTTCATTTGCAATATTAATACGTGGCACAATATTTTGCTAAATTCTCTATTTGAAGGAAACCTACAAATGCATTGAATTAAGTTTTCGATATCTCACAAATACTACGCCATAGACGAGATATATTCTACGCCTATGGACTCAAAACGTGAACTAACCTATGATAGGTTAGGTTTTCATTTCCGATGTTTTACACACTATACATGTTTTTCGAGTATTTACCATGATTAAAATTAACAATGTGTAACTTAAAATTCACAAACTTGTATGAAATAACGCCGATTACAAACGTGAAATTAAAATGAACAGTTAACCCTTAACGCACCTCTAGTTGACACGTGCAATAACAACAACAGAACCGTGTTGCCAAATCCTCAGAATATTCGCAAAACATCTATGCCACAGAAAGGAGAAAAGATTACTTCTTCCTCAGAATGGCAACGCAGTACATTATAAGTGTTTGTAAACAAAAATGTTATAGCGATGTCAACAAATGCTATAAGGCACCTCTATCTTTTCTTTCCTCTGAGGTATAAATTGTGAATGGTCGGAATTAAGTAGGTGGAACATTGGTCCATCCTTCCTCAGATGCGATGAAGACACGTGGTTCAGAGAAAACGAAATAGAGATAGACAAAGGAGAAAATGAAGAAATGGACGAATTTTTCAGTGAAATGAAAAAAGAATACGTTGCTCTGATAACGGAAGGAGACAATTTAATTGAGTCTATTCCAAAAATTGAAAGGTTTTCATCTTATCTTCGACTCATAAGGTCAACTGCCTGGTTGTTGATAGCTATTCAAGTTTTCAGAGGTACCATAAAATCGTTCTTTGAGTTATTACCAGATGAAGTAGACAAAGCTGAAAAATTATGGTTTAAACTTGTACAGGAAGCATGTTTCAGGGAAGAAATTCAAAGTTTAAAGAATAAGAAGCCTGTCGATAAAACGAGTAGACTTTATAAATTATCGCCAATGTTGGATAGTGAAGGAATTGTAAGGATAAACGGAAGAATAGGAGAATCAGAAGATATCTGTTAAGAAACAAAATTTCCGATCATTCTCGATAGAAAGCATTATTTTACACGTCTTTTGATCCTTCATTATCATAAAAGAACCAGTCATCAGGGACAAGAGTTGGTTTTGAATGAGTTACGACAGAAGTTTTGGATTTTACAAGCTCGAGCTGCTGTCAGAAGTGCATGGAACTCTTGCTATAGGTGCAGGAATTTCAGAGCGAAACTCATAGTCCCAGAAATGTCTCCACTCCCAAAATGCAGGGTAAGTGCCTTTGTAAGACCTTTTACTTTTACAGGTATGGACTACTTTGGTCCAATGAATGTCACCATTGGCCGTCGACACGAAAAACGTTACGGGGTTTTATTTACCTGTATGAGTATTCGAGCCATCCACTTGGAGATTGCAAATTCTTTAACTACCGACTCCACCATTATGGCCATCAAAAGAATGATCGGACGAAGAGGTTGTCCTAAGAAAATATTTGCTGATAATGGTACGAATCTGAAGGGAGCCGAGAGATAAATGAAGAAGGCGTTGCAGGAAATGAACGAAAATCAGATTTTAGCCGAAATGACCACTAGGGGAATCGAGTGGGTAAGGATACCACCGCTAACACCACACATGGGAGGTTGTTTGGAAAGGATGGTGAGATCCGTAAAAACGGCGCTATCTGTCACTCTCAAAGAGAGATCGCCAAAAGAAGAAGTTTTGTCCACCCTTCTCATCGAAGCTGAAAATATAGTGAATAGTAGACTCTTAGTCCACGTTCCAATAGATTCCGCAGATGGAGAAGCTTTGCCGCCGAACCATTTTCTTATAGGGACTTCAAGTGCTTCTCCACTTCCTTGCCTCTTGTCGGAAAGAGATCTTGTTACGAGAAAGCAGTGGAAGATATCCCAATATTTTTCAGACTGTTTCTGGAAACGTTGGATCAGGGAATATCTTCCAACTCTCACAAGAAGGACGAAATGGCACAAGAAGACGAAAAATTTAGCCGTAGGAGACGTAGTAATGATAATCGATGGTGACTTGCCCAGGACTGCTGGATGAAAGGGGTGATCGAAGCTGTTTTTGTTGGAAAGGATGGACAAGTCAGAAGCGCCGACGTCAAAACAACACTGGGAACATACAGAAGACCAGCTGTTAAATTTTGTCCCCTAGATATTCAATGAAGTTGTTGTTTTATTTATTTTTGGGGGGAGAATGTTAGTTTTATATAGTTCAATAGTTAGTTGGCTTTTCAATCATTCAAATATGTTATATTAAAGTTTCCATAGTAACAGTAAAATTTGTTATTCTAAGTAAAACAGTTTTGTATAAGTTAGAGCAGTAAAAAGTTATTATTATCCAAAAAAAAGAGTTATTATTAGCCGACGTACAATAACAGTTGAGTTGAAGGCAGTTATGCAAGCACTTCAAGAATGTAGGGTCGATTTTCGATACTCCAAACTTATTAACAACATATATAAAAATGCTTCAATGACGGTAAAATTGTTTGAGAACACTGACCGCATACCCATTAGACGTGGGGTGAGACAAGGCGACACAATGTCCCCAAAATTGTTCATAACAGTCCTTGAGAGAGCATTCAAACAGATGAATAGTCATATAAAGGCATTAATATTGACGGAAAATACTTTAATAACTTGCGCTTTGCAGATGATATAGTACTTATTTCTGATAACCTCGGGGAAATGAAAGAAATTATATCTGACTTGATGAAGACATGCGAGGAAATTGGGCTAAAAATTAATATCAGTAAGTCAAAATTCATGACAAATCTGGTTTCCAGTTATAACATCGACATCGATGGTTGAGAGGTTGAAAGGGTTGAAGCCTATATATATCTTGGCCACGAAGTTCATATTTCGAGAGATAATCAGACAACTAAACTGAATAGAAGACTCACTCTCGCATGGGCGGCCTATGGAAGACCGAAGGATATTTTCAAGGGTAATATTCCTATCCAACTAAAAAGAAAGGCGTTTAATAAGTGCGTGCTTCCGGTTTTAACATATGACGCCGAAACCCTAACATTGACAACTGCAACTGCCAGAAAACTTAGTGTTGCAAAGAAGGATGGAAAGGTCTATGCTGGGTGTATTTCTGAAAGATCACATTAGAAATGAAGACCTACGAAGGAGAACTGGCGTAGAGGATGTTATCACCGTTGTGGCCAAACTTAAATGGAGCTGGGCAGGTCATGTCGCACGGATGAGACGGGAACAGTGGACAAAGCGATTGCTGGAGTGGAGACCACGAGCAGACAAGAGAAGTAGAGGAAGACCGCCTACACGATGGACGGACGATATAAAGAGAATATCTAATAACTGGATTCGGACAGCACAGGACAGAAGCGAGTGGAATAAAATGGGAGAGACCTATCCAACAATGGACGCAAAGGGTTGTATGATGATGATGATAGGACCATCAGGCTCAAATGAGAAAGAAGCCGAAAAAACATCAGCCAAAACTTCAGCGGCCTCCTGAAGGTTCCCGCACATCAAACCAGAAGCATCCCTCACCAGTCGCGTTGAAACTTTAGAATTGAGGGATGATCGCACATACTTGAAGAATTTTTCTCGGTCACTGCTCAATTCAATTTTGGACTCATATTGCGTCCTAGCCTCCTCATCTCTTGATCCAGAGCATTAGAGTATGAACGGTGGATACGGTAGTCGCAATCGAGTCTACTGCGCAGAAATCGTTTCCAAAGATCCTTTTTTCGAAAATCCTCTTCACCAAGCTGAAGTCAATCCACGGTTAACTGACATTGACTAAAATTTCCCTTTACAATGCAAAGATATGAGTAGGTACTCAATTACCACTAAGTTGAATCCATTGCCACCTGTACCACTAAGGAATATCGAAAATATCAGGAATCTAAATATCAATATCAGGCATATAAGTTTCAGGTTAAGTACCAGAAGTTCGATTATCAAAAAAATTCGTCATACTGAACTTGTAATATGACATAAAATTTTTACCAATTTCACGAGAATAATTTGACGGTGGCAACATTTTGTTGAAGAATCATTTTCTCTGCCAATTTCAATCCTGCAATCTTTTCACAATGATAATGCATTCCATTCCAAGGTTGTTGGTTTATGTGTCTACTGACCAATATTCATGTTAAGAAATTATTAGTTGAAAACGCATATCTGTATTAAAAGAAATTTTATGAGTTTCATTTGCCCATTTGGCATCATAATGATGAAGGAATGTTGACTATTTTCTTACATTTCATATCATTTTTCCCAATAAGATTTATCAATGTTAAGAAATACTTATCAACTAACATGAAAGAATAGAAAAATTTCACTCACCATTAAAAACTTTAAAACTCCATGAAATACTTCTTTTTGATTATCAGTACTTCCATAATCCCAAGGAATTTGATGTGTTTCATTAGAAGTTTGCTTGGCCTCTCCACTGTAGCCATACGGTAAAGGACCTTTGACAAAAAAGAAATTATAGACAAACTATTGAAATATTTATATATTACACTAGACTAGAATGCTTGGAGTGTAAATCAAAATTCCCTAGTCTGTCATAAAAATAGAAGTACACTAGTACGTACTAGATGGAAGAAGCAGTTGCATATAAATTGTTAACCTTATAACTAAATGGAGGATCAGTAACACCACTTGCCATAACATCAAGTCTAATTTTTTCTCTTATCAAAGCACATTATTTATTGTCATTTATGTAATCAACAGATATATTTCTATAATGTTTTACTAGTATAGTATTATCAGCATAAACTTTGTTAAAGTAATTTTTTTTCCTCTTTCCCTTGGGCCTCTTTGACTTTTTTTTCAATTAGGAGAATCTAACCTTGGTAGTACATCCAAAATCACTTGGAGGAAGCCAGAATATTTTAATTATACAAGAGTTGTCCAAATTTCCAGCAATTCATTAGGAACTAGAGAATTTATTGCCTAACAGTACATTTAAATGAAGCCCGGTATTATAACTAAAATGGCTAAAATAGTCCATGTGTCACCTCATACCGATTTGGTTACTTTTCCTTATCTGCAGCTATGCACATCTATCACTTCTTTATTATCTTTCTTATGATTCGCATAGACCGGTTTGGTCCGTAGGTGGATCAATAAAATGCGCATTTTAACTTGGTTTTAGTTCGTTGTGACAGATTTTTTTCTTTTCAGCAAGATTTATTTTCTTACCAGTTATTTTGAATAGATCGCAGTATGCTAGTTGATCGTCATATAAAATAATGTGTCGATTTGGTCACTTTCATTGCCTGAAATAGTACCCGTGCTGCGGCGTGGTAATTTGATCGCTTTTATCGGTGGGAGTTTTGCTCATCTTCCACGTCCCAATAGAACTAGTTTGGGGAGTTATTAAGAGCCGTCTAAGAAAATTTAATCAAACACCGACAAATCAAGACAATGAGAGGTTTTAAATGATTTTGAAAATTATGTAAGGCAAAATTCTCTGGCACATGTTAAAACAACTGAAGAGAAATATTTTGCGATCAAATCTATTCCTCCAGTTACTTCCAAAGTCGGTAATGAAGAAAATTATTTCGCATTTTAAGGACCCAAACACCACTGAAGAATAGATTTTTAGTGGAATACAAAAAGCACTAGGTGAAATAAACCTATAAAATTTCCACTACATTTTCTGATCGATTTTATCAATGTTAACTTCAGACAGAACATTTTCACACTCTCTTGTGTGCTTTTAATTTTTTTTTTAACTGTTTATTGCATATTTACAATCTACTTATACAGTAATTAGTAAAGTTGGTACATGGCTTGAGTCGGGTACCATCCATCAATGGTTCTCCACACAATTATACCTCCAAGAGGTCTTCGGTCCAGGTTCTTATCAATTTCTTCTCCAAGAGGGGTTGGGCGAAAAAAATTGCTAGTCATTATATTTTCGTGATTTGTGGTTCGGTCCTTGTATTTGTTGATTCTTGGCTTTATTGTATCTTTTATTGATTTTATTCTCAAATCATTTTGTAGACTGTGGTTTGTGACATACCATGGTGCTCATGCTATCATACTCAGTGTTTTCGTTTTCGACTGGAATGCCTTGAGTAATCTTGTGTTGGATGGCTTAGAACATCCCGAATTCTATTCCATAAGTACTTTCAATTTTACCACCTGATTATGTCATCATTGTTGATAATATTCCTTGCTAATGTATTGCAGGTCGATAATATAGAATAATCAAATTAAAACATAGAAGCATTAATGATGTGACAAAAAAAGCTTTTCACTTCTCGAATTATCTGGAAGAATTGACAACATAATTTAATAAAATCAAATAAATATTATTTTCTACTCTAGGTTTTAAAAAGCCTGCAGCAAGGAGATCAAATGGACATCTGGAGAAGCATTTTATGGAGTAATTCAAGCAAAATTAGGTAGTCATGTAGAATATATGACCTTGTCACCCTCGAAAGACATCCAATTTTCTTCCTCAAATTAGCTACGTTGCCAGATTGAAAAAAGTGTTTATTTCATAGTTTTTATTATGGAAGGTTCATGTCAAGCAGAGGGCTGTGTGATGATGATATATTACTACCATTCTGTGCAGAGCTGCTAGTTTTCAATAAACTTCTTAAAAATAAACATTCATTTCAGAAAATTTATATTTGAATATTTTACTCACTTAGTTCTTAGGGCTTACGAAGGAAAGAACTAACCAAAGAAAACCTCCACTTTTGCTAACAAGCGTTCTGTCTAATTTACAAAAAAGATTCATAATTACATTTAGTTTAGAAAATTATATACATAAATCAATAATCATCATGTTGGTGTAATAATGTATTTTCTTAACCACTCCATTTGAAGTTCTGTCAGTGGCCAATGTAATTCCAGTGCCGAGGGTACCGGCTAGGTCATGGATGTTGTATATGTTTAGTGGTGGTTAATGAATTATCGTATATTACTTGATTATGGGTACATAGCATTACTGCTGAGCCCAAATAAAATAGAAAAAAAAAAAATGTAATTCCAATAATTCCATAAACATCTTGACTGCTAGGATGAATTTTTCGTAACATTAATAATCGTATTCAGAATCAGAATAAATATTCAGTGATATAGGTAACCTATATATTGGAGGATTGAATATACTTTATGTTAATGTACGAAGTTTAAAAAACAAACTAGACGAAATTCAATGCCTTTTAAAGGCTAGTAAAAGGGAGATACACATCATAACTTTGCCTGAAACATGGCTATATCCTGGTGAAGTACAATATTTTAATATACCGGGGTACGCTGCAGTACATGAATGTCGAGACTCTAGAGGAGGAAGTGTGGCCATTTACATAAAACAGGATTTCAGGTACAGTGAGGTTGCCATGGCCAAGATTGATGACTGTAACATTGTTGGGGTAAATCTAAACAAACAGAAACTCAGAATAATTGTGATATATTGATCACCATCTTCCAATATAAGACAGTTTTATGATGCTTTGGAGCAGGTACTTGACAGGCAGAAGAGGAAATATAGAATTATTGGAGACAGCAATTTGGATTTACTTGAGGAAAACAATAATGTGCTCGAATATAAGAGTATAATAGAAATGAATACTTTTACATTGAAGAATAAGAATAAGGCTCCTGACCATCAACTTTGAAAAAACACATTACGTACCCTTCAGCATACAGAAAGTGAATTTCGGTAACTTTCTCCCAATTTTTCAAAAGACCCCAGCAATAAATTTTTCAATACTGCCGGCCACTTCAACTAATTATCTGGGCCTGACTATTGACTGCAACTTGAAGTGGAACCATCATATAACAAAACTGTCAGGGAAACTACGAAGTTTACTCTACTTGTTCAGGCATTTCAAAACGATGGTAAATATTGACCAGCTGAAGTCTGTCTACTGTGCCTTGGTGGAGTCACAGCTCAGGTATGGTTTGATAGCGTAGGGTGGTGCATATAATCATCATCTATCACCAATCGTAATTCTTCAAAAATGGATTTTGAAAATAATTTATGGAAAAGAAAGAACATTTTCCACAGTGGAACTATTTGACCTTGCGCGAGTCCTGAATATCAAAGAACTTCACTTTCAGTGCATAATAAATAAAGAAAAATTTACAAAAAACAAAAACCCCACAAAGAATAAGTACTCCACAAGAAATCATCCTCTTGCCGTGTATATTCCAAAAGTGAACAGAACCCTTACGCTGAGAAGTCATGTGTTTCTTGGTCCAAGATTGTATAACAGAATCCCCTTAGAAATCCGTCGAATGAATTCACCCCTAATGTTCAAGAAAAAAATTAAGAATTGGCTGCGAGCGAACACGGTTGTCTCGCAGTTCCTTTTGTCCTAGGATGTTGAGTTCTCTACATTATTCCCATTTCTGTTTTGAATTTTATTCTAGTCATTCTTTAATGCGGTCCGAATATGACTCGTGTGTCTATTGTGCTCTAATATTTTACTTATAAAACTATTTATTTTACACCCAGTGGAAGTGATAACTACATATCTTATCGTGCGTTGTTTTATATTGTTGTATATTCTTAGAACTCTTGTCGGAGTCTATACTGTTGTTTTTAATGTGTTTTTGGGAAACCTATTGTTCTTCGTCTTATATGTACCAGTGATTTTATATTTTGTTTGTATAATTTTGAATGATTATTGTTAAGAGCAAGTTTTATATAAGTTGTATGGAGCATTTTTTTCTGTGCAACAATTTCTTTCTGGTAAATCTATTGTTCTTTACCTTGCATGTTCCAATTTTTTTTATTCGTATACATTTAAATGATGATTAATTTGAGTGAGTTTTATCATGCATTCTTCGTCCATGCTACAGCTTCGTTCATGTCGTATTTTAGGTATTATTTTATTATTTTCGTACACGACAAATTTTAATGCTTTGGTCGATTTTAATACGCAGACGATCTCAGATGCTGTATTATGGGCATCATGGTGGAATAACTACGCCACATACAAGTAGTTTCCCGCTACTTCCGTGGTGTTTCTTTTTTTGCGTGTTGTTTTTTTTATGTACTTTCATGGCATGGGCGTGGTGCACTGGGGAACATGCAAGCATATATTTTGTATACCATTGTATATTATGATATTCAGGATGACGTTTTTCAGAGGTCAACAAATTTTTCACCACAACGATACATTAGTTAACATTTCACTAATAGTTGTATTTTGTATTGATCATCTATAGAACTTTTATCAATTAACGTTATATGTTTTATATCCACACACAAGTAGCACTAACTGCTTCTGTGAAATTATTTTATTCACAATCTGTATTTTAGTGGTAATCTGTATCTTCATTGTATGTGAATAAATTATTATTTTTAAAGAATAAGATAGATTTAGACTCTGCCACAAGGATAGGATTTCACAAAAGCAGTATAATTGATCATGTAATGACAAACCAGGGTCTCAGTTGTAACATATCACTCAAAGATCATAGTATATCAGATCATAAATTAATCTATGTAACCATGAATCAAGCAATCGCAGAAAATGGAGAAGATGTGTGAGTTTCGAACTTAACAATAGAACTAAAACTTTCAGTGATCTGGCTGAAATATTATGTAGAAATAAAACACTGTGTACTAGAGAGAAAAAATTAAGAATAGTTAACGATAATGAATGGATAACAAAGGAATTCATTGCTAATATGAAACATCGGGATACTTTATATGAGTCATGGAAAGGACTGAAGACGTTACGATCTGAACAAGAATTCAAAAGAGCAAAGAACAATATGACTAATCTGTCTAAGCAGCTGAAAAAAGAATGGGCGAATAGAGAATTCCAAAAAGCTGAGAATAACCCAAAGAAGATACAAAATCTGCTAAATCGTTTGGTCCACAATAAGGGTTCAAGAGATCACAGCATCGATGTGACACATGTTGAGGTTGATGATGTTGTTATTACAGATGAGAAAGTTATTGCTGACAAATTCAACGAACACTATGCTACAATTGGAGAGAAACTAACTACTAACATACATCAAACCCAAAATAAAGAATTCCCTGAGCAGGAGACAAAAGAATCAATATCACTGAGTTTGTGCAACAGGAGTGAAGTAGTGGAAGTGATCAAATGCAGTAAATCGAACGCGGCCGGTGATGATGAAGTGACGAGGTCAGATTTAGTCAACTTGCTTGATGTTGTGGTTGACGCCATCGTTAGGCTTGTCAATGAGGTCCTTACTACAGAGGAGTTTCCAGAGCAATTGAAGATCGCGAAAATAATTCCCTTGCACAAAAATGGTTCAAGACAAATAATAACCAATTATAGACCTATATCAGTACTCAGTATTTTCTTAAAAATCATTGAAAAAACTATGAAGACAAGAATTAAAAATTATGTGAATGCTACATTTGGATTTGACAAGTATTCAGTATGGGTTCAAGGAAGGAAGTAGTACATCAAGTGCTGCCGTTGATCTGCTAGAATTCGTCTCTACTTAAATTAACGAGGGTAATTAGGTTGTACTGGTTTTTATAGACTTGCAAAAGGCGTTTGATACTGTATATATAGATAAACTTTTGAGGAAGTTGTACAAGATGGGATTTCAAGGGACAGCTTAAAGACTTCATGAAACATACCTGAAAAATCGAATTCTTTACACTAGTATCAATAAACAAAGAAGTAAAAGGCGCACAGTTAACATGGGTGTCCCTCAGGGTTCAGTATTGGGCCCACTGCTGTATTTGCTCTATGTACATCTGATGGGTTCGATATCAAGATATTTCTCTTTTGCGGATGATACTGTCCTGGTGTACTCAGGAAGATCTTTGGAGGAACTGAAATTGACTATCAATGCTGATCTGCTTTATTATTCTGACTGGCTGCGTTGTAACAGACTGAGAATAAATGTAGACAAGACTGTATATATGTGTAAAAGGCAGAGGAACAAGCCATTCCATGAAATACAAGTCAAGTTTGATGATATTTCACTTGATCATGTGAAACAGCACAAATATCTAGGGTTGTATATTGATGAAAGATTGAATTGGGAAAAACACATAGAACACATGATACATAGGGTAACTCCTGTGGTGGATTCACTGAGAAGATGCTCATTTATGTTCAGTACACAACACAAAAAAATGATCTACCACAGCTTGATCTCCTCCAGACTGAGTACCTCATTGATTGTTGGGGAGATGCATCAAATACATTACTAACAAGGCTACAAGTGTTCCAAAATAGAACTATAAAAATATTGTTCAACTTCAATATTGATGTAGGAGTTAACATTAACATATTAACTAGTAGGATGTAGGAGTTAACATGCCAATGTTAACTTCTACATCAATATTATATAGTTACGAACCAGATATGGAATTATGTCCCAAAGGAGTAAATACAGTTAATTATGCCGATGACACAAATTTGCTTCTAGTTGAAAAACTGTTCTCAATGTTAGAGAGACTATCTGAAATCACCCTAGATAATACTGATGAATGGTTTCAAAATAATAATTTACTTCTCAACAAAGAAAAAACAAAGTTCATATTTTTTACGCCAACACAATCAAGAAGTGAAGGAAATTTAACAATTAATTTGAATCAAGAAATATACCAGATACAAGAAACAACTAAATTTTTGGGCATCCATATAGACAAAAACCTCAATTGGAAAGAACATATAAACATTCTATGTGAGAAGATTACTTCATTGATTTATGGTCTAAGAATAATAAGTAGATATATCCATAGTACTTACCTGAAAATGGTTTACCATGGAATAATAGAGGCAAAATTGAGATTTGGAATAATATTTTATGGATCAGGAAGCATAAGACCATTGTTCATTCTACAGAAAAAGGCAATTAGAATATTAAATAACATGAAGTATAATGAATCCTGCAGGAGTATCTCCAAGAAAAATAAATTATTGACAATATATGCACTTTACATTCAGGAATGTGTCCTCTTCATTAGGAACAATGAACATCTATTTGAAAAATATGAAAACAAAAGAACTTTCTACGGAACCAGGAACGAAGATTAAATTTATCCCATTTATAATTTAACACTTTCTCAAAAGCAGACGGAATATAGATGTCTCAAAATATATAATAATCTTCCCAAAAGTATAAAAACGATAAAAAATATGAAATATTTCAAAAAACAATTGTTCCAATATCTAATTGAACTAGAACCATACAGTTTAGAAGACTATATGTAATTAATATTTTGACACTATTCCATTTCGTTTTCATATTATATATTTATATGTGTATGAATGTGATTGAGAATAAAGAACTTTTATTATTATTATTATTATATAAGGACACTAAACTTTTGGACATTCATAACCTAAAGAAATTTGAACAAGTTAAACTGATACATGGCATGACGAACAATTATATTAAGTCAAATTATAGATTTACACTAGTACAGGATGTACATACTCATAACATCCGAGATAGAGGTACCATCAGAAGTGAACTCAGGTTCACAACGAAAGCCCAGGACTCCCCAATTTACCGAGCAATAGAAGCATTTAACCAAACACCAAAAGGAATAAAGTATATAAGAACTAAAAAAACTTAAAATTAAGCTTAAGTTGTATCTGAAAGATTCATTTTGTTTAATTTAACGTTGTTGTTGTTGTTTTGAATATTTTATAGTATTTTATGATTATATTTTGTATATTGGTAAATAGGCCTTGTCACCAGTACTTGTACTGTAGAGGTCAAGAATAAAGAAGTAAATAAAATAAATATTATTATAACTGTCGCGATGGATGACGGGAATTAGTGAAAAATTTTTTACTATACTACAAACAGCTGATTAATTGTTCGATCTGGCAACATAGCTGCCATTTCGACGTAGCAGACTCAAACGTCTTAAGGTCATATACCTATTTCACATGATTACCTAAAATTAGAAGAACTATAGGTATGGTCTGTATATTACATTGGTTACTATGGTTAGGAAGTTGGTGGTCAGTATATGTCAAATTTATCAATATCCGATGACTATTTCCTTACACTTCGGTGAGTTATCTGTCACCAGAGCAACCATACTTTTATTCTGGATAAGTTTGGTAACCAAGCCCACTCGGCTCGGCAGTAGTCATTTTATTTTCAGATTATTGTTTATGAATATTTCCCATGACTTTTAACACTCAAAAATTTTATTATTTTAATTATGAAACAAATACTCTTCAGAGCCATTAAAAACTATTAGATATTTACAAATTGAAAGAGATCAACCAATTATGACCACCAAGCGAACTGTAAATACGAAGCAGGTTACCTGAAACATTGAAAACTACTAGTAACTGCTCTGAAATTATTGATGATGTACGGACCATACCCTATATTAGGTTACACACTAGACACAGCAGACAGCTGATCTGTCTTTTCGTTGGTTATGTAGTAAATAATGAGAATATTTACAAACCAAGCATCCACATTTTATGTACATCTCACCTGGATATATTAATTCCTCAAAGATATCTCCTTCAGAAACACCATGTAACATAGAAAATCCACTAATGCCGATCTCACAAGGGTAATACCTTTTGTTGTCAGATTCCAGACAGAAACTGTTGATATTAATTACATAAAATTGACAATTCGTCAAGTCTGTAAAAATTAAAATAAAGAATTAAATATCTATTTAAGTTCATAAATTATAAGTGATAGAAAAACTACCATTCCTGATAATTAGTTTTTCATGAAAATAATTGTACAAAAAACATACTGTTGTACTTCATAGCAAGTGTTATTTCTGTCGATATGTTATCTTTCATTTCTTGCTCAAATTTAATTCTTGCATTTTGTTGACTTTCTAGTGTCGACACAGGTGCTGCTTTAGTTTTATTATTTTTCTTTTTTCCACCATACATCTTTTTTTCTTCTGCAGTCATATTCTATCAAATAAAAATAATAAAATTCTAATGATAGCATCATCAGATTTTTTTTTTGAATCTAAAGGGAATTGCCTCAAAGATCATTTGTTAGTAAGGATGAATTATATGAAATCATCTTCAACAAAGTTAAGAACTTATTCTGTTCAGATATTATATAGTAATAACTAATACAAGTCATACTCTTTTAGGTTTTTAATACTCACTCTCCATATAGCATCAGCCTTCTCCATAGCTTCATTATGCGATTGGATTTTATTTTGCTTTTTGAAATCCAACATAAAAGAATAAAAATTGTTTGGCGCCATTGCGAAACTGAAAAAAAAACGAGAGAATAAACAATTCATTGGAAGGAAATTGTTCCATTAAAAAAAAAATTAATATGTTTGTTATCAATATCTGAAATCAGTGTTATATATCAGTTTAAAATGCTCATCTTTTATATATTTAAACATATAATAGATTATATTTTTTCATAGTTTCTTTGAATTATTCTGATTATCATTTTGGAGATTTCATCCTACCTTTTCAATATGAATTTATTGAACTGTTACTTTAATTCTTATAAGATTAACTTAACTAAATGAATGAACACAACATGGACTATACAACAAATAACATATGTATGAATAAAATAATGTAATAACCAGAACCAAAAGCGACTTCAAATCAAACAGCAATGAAATCCAATGTTGCCAAATTATTCAGGATTTTTAGTTGACAGCGCAGGAAAGAGAGGGATCCACTGAACTTAGCACTGAACTGAACTGTTCTATCAAAATCAAAGACTGTAGTCTGTGTTTCTATATTTCAGTGGAGCTAAGATGTCTAAAAACCTGATGTATGGACTGATTAGATTTTGTTTTGCCAATTTTGAGAATATAAGTTAAGCTTCAGATTGGGTAGGATCGGGTTTCAATTAATGTATCCTGTCAAAATAAGACGAAAAAAGATCGAAATGAAAAGTATGACATTGCGGCGCCACCACGAAATAAAACTAATATTTTCAATTTGGTCGTACAGTCCATTCAGGAATTATTGACATCCCGGGTGGCTTTGGAAAATCGAAATTAAGTTGGTACTGGCTCCTTCAGTAACATTTTGAATTGCAGATTTCGGGTTGGCATTGGAAATGTCATTGGCAGGAGATTAGATTTCAGTTTGTTTGTGTTATTGGTTTTCGATCGAAGAAATTTTGAAACTTAAAAGTTGTATCAATTTCAAACACACATTGATTAGTTTATTTGAGTATTTCTCACAGTACTGTTTGAAAAAAGAAGAAGGCAAGTCATTACAACCTGGATTATTAGTGGAAGAAAACCTGTGCAATACGATTTCACCTTCAAAAAATCATTGAATGATTTGAGATTTGATTGTTACCAAAAGCCGAGCCAAAAGCAACCAATATATCAGCCTGGATGAAATTTGACCAAAAAGCATCTGGATTTTAATCAATCAAAGACAACATTACATAAACTTAATTGGTTAAAAGTTCAAAACAGTTAATAAAAGGAAAATTCTTATTGATAAACAGAAAAATATAATAAGTTGTGTACGATTTTATGGTGAATACAGAGAAAATTTGCAACAAAATGTGAAATTCATTCATCTGGAGGAATGAGGATTATATAAATCTATGAAGGGAGAATTATTTTATAATTGGGTTGCTAAATTGATACCTTTTCTGCATGACTGAAGTTATATTATATCAAACTATATGAAAAAATCTGTAAACAAAGTCTTGGCATTGCATCTATAGTTTATTTATATTCTATTTTGAAATTAATTATTGTTATATCTGTTTTTTGTTCTTCAATGAGTTATTCAAAAATCTAATAAATTCTAATTGCTTTATAGAATTTTTACTGAGTATTTCATGGAAAATATATTCAGAAGAGTTACTTCAAAAATTTCTTCACCTCTTACCCACTTGAAGATAATAATAGAATGCAAAAATGCTTTTAGTGAGTGAGTTAAAGCTGTTATGGGCAAAATAATTTATGTAATTTAATCGAAACTAGTATAAAAGCATTTCAATAAAAACAGAAAACTCGAGTACAAATAGTACCTATATTTTTCATACAAGTTTAATCAATCATTCATGTCATGAACAGTTTCAATAAATAGTGACTTTAGAAAGTTATTTACACATCGGCTGATGAATTGGTTCCAATTTTGAAAGTAACAGTACAACTGTGATGTCGAAATTTTTCATATACTAAATGGATTCTTTGAATTTTATTTCTGTCTTATTATGATATGGCTCTTCCATTCACTAAGCTACACTATTTAAATTTATCAACCAGTTTTTTCTGTTTTCTGCACCAGTTAAGACACCACAGTTAAAATTATCCATAACATTTATTTGATAAGAATTTTGCAAGCAGGTTGGTATCCAGTGTCCATCAGTAATGCAACAATTTTTGAAGAGCCTTTGGTGAAAAAAAATATGCATATTTTAATGATCTTCAATGGGATCTTTCATGGGCGACTCTTAAATGAATAGATATCTCTTCATTGGATTTCCTTGAAATGAGATAGCATTTCTCTATATTTTTACGTTATATAATCTGAATTTCAATTTATGAAATCATGACTGTATGCGTCCCTTCGTAATAATAGTAATTTCGAAAATTCAGGATCTTTCGGATACAAAAATGATGAAAATAATTTAAACTGGTTATTTCTATGATGAACCATAGCAATTTTTAGTGATATTTTTGTAACCAGAAATAAAGCCGCGACTAGACGTTCATGGCCTACTTCGATGTCAATAATTCCTGAATGGACTGTACAGTCCATTCAGGAATTATTGACATCGAAGTAGGCCATGAACGTCTAGTCGCGGCATTATTTCTGGTTACAAAAATGTCACTAAAAATTGCTATGGTTCATCATAGAAATAACCAGTTCAAATTATTTTCATCATTTTTGTATCCGAAAAATCCTGAATTTTCGAAATTACGATTATTACGAAGGGACGCATACAGTCATGATTTCATAAATTGAAATTCAGATTATATAACGTGAAAATATAGTGAAATGCTATCTCATTTCAAGGAAATCCAATGAAGAGATATCTATTCATTTAAGAGTCGCCCATGAAAGATCCCATTGAAGATCATTAAAATATGCATATTCCTTTTCACCGAAGGCTCTTCAAAAATTGTTGCATTACTGATGGACACTGGATACCAACCTGCTTGCAAAATTCTTATCAAATAACTCTTATGGATCCTTTTAACTGTGGTGTCTAAACTGGTGAAGAAAACAGAAAAAACTGGTTGATAAATTTAAATATTGTAGCTTAGTGAATGGAAGAGACATATCATAACAAGACAGAAATAAAATTCAAAGAATCCATTTAGTATAAGAAAAGTTTTGACATCATAGTTGTACTGTAACTTTCAAAATTGCAACCAATTTATCAGCCGATGTGTAAATTATTTTCTAAAGTCACTATTTATTGAAACTGTTCATGACATGAATGATTGATTAAACTTATATGAAAAATATAGGTACTATTTGTACTCGAGTTTTCTGTTTTTTATTGAAATGCTTTCATACTAGTTTGTATTAAATTACATAAATTATTTTGCCCATAACAGCTTTAACTCACTCACTAAAAGCATTTTTGCATGAAATTATTTTTAATTTGTGAATTTTAAAATTTTATTGCATTCTATTATTATCTTCAAGTGGGTAAGGGGTGAAGAAATTCTTGAAGTTACTCTTCTGGATATATTTTTCGATTAAATACTCAGTAAACATTCTATAAAGCAATTGAAATTTATTAGATTTTTGGATTACTCATTGAAGAACAAAAAACAGATATAACAATACTTAATTTCAATAATACTTTGTTTAGCAATCCAATTATAAAATAATTCTCTCTTCATAGATTTATATAATCCTCATGATCACCACTGTCAAAACAAAACATCCAGGTAAAAATCCAAATATCCAGCATTCAAAATAGTGCTCCTTCTACTTTCACCCTTGAATATACTTGAAAAACATTTTGTTTTCTTTCTAGAGTGCACTGTTGAATAATGCTGGCATTTTCAAATAACCAAGTTTCCTTCAGATAAATGAATTCCACATTTTGTAGCAAATATTCTCTGTATTCACCATAAAATCGTACTCAACTTATTATATTTTTCTGTTTATCAATAAGAATTTTTCTTTTATTAACTGTTTTGAACTTATAACCAATTAAGTTCATGTAATGTTGTCTTTGATTGATTAAAATCCAGATGCTTTTTGGTCAAATTTCATCCAGGCTGATATATTGGTTGCTTTTGGCTCGGCTTCTGGTAACAATCAAATAATTCAATGATTCTTTGAAGGTGAAATCGTATTGCACAGGTTTTCTTCCACTAATAATCCAGGTTGTAATGACTTGCCTTCTTCTTTTTTCAAACAGTACTGTGAGAAATACTCAAATAAAGTAATCAATGTGTGTTTGAAATTGATACAATTTTTAAGTTTCAAAATTTCTTCGATCAAAACCAATAACACAAACAAACTGAAATCTAACCTCCTGTCAATGACATTTCCAATGCCAACCCGAAATCTGCAATTCAAAATGTTACTGAATGAGCCAGTACCAACTTAATTTCGATTTTCCAAAGCCACCCGGGATGTCAATAATTCCTGAATGGACTGTATGTCATTCCATTCAAAAATTGACGAGTGCATACACCAGGTTTTTAGACATCTAAAGTGGAGGAATCTGTCTCTATTTGACAGTTTGAATTGGCCTAGGCATCGTATTGTTGTCTCTGGCGCCGTAGTCGTTTCTCTCTATTGATGGTTAAAAACCCAGAAATCCCGTTAATTATAGGTAGTTGAAGTGTTTTAACTCTCATTGAAGTTCCCTAAAGTGTCGCAACGTCATACTTTTCATTCCGATCTTTTCCCCGTTGGTATTGATTTGAATTTGATTGATGTATCAAGTATCAAATCAACAGATGAACTCCAAGGATCAGTTTCCTGTGTATAATAAACGTTTGTAATATGTATTTCATTAACTTCTCGTTATAAGAAAAATACGATAGCACTAAAGGTTTTCAAAATTTCTTCATGTAAGGCCCTAATCTAAGAAAACTTCTACAGTGAAATATTCACAAAATGTTTACTACAATAAATTCAAATATTTGAAATAACAAGAATGTTATAATTTGTTAATAGCGCTACCTACATTTGACTTAACGAACTTCTCACTATGGCAATACAAAAAATTTTGTGATTGATTTAGGGCGAACGATGAATTGTCCGAAATGCAATAACCCTTGTGCATATTATGAAAATCAATTTAAATTTATGTGTAATAAAAGTCTCGCAGTTCCTAATATGCGCAAAAAACGTAAATGCGGATTTGTTCACTACATCAGAAAAAATACCTTCTTCGAAAATTTTAAAGAATCATATCAGGAAATATGCTGGTTTGTTGCATTTTGGACATGGGGAATGAATCATGAGGAATCGGTACGACAAATGAAATGGTACCCGCAAGCTGTGGTAGATTGGACCATGTTTTGTCGCGAAGTGTGCTTGGTGGTCAGCATATACAGAATAATGAGCGAATAAGAGGACCAGGTAAAATTATAGAAATTGATGAGGCCTAATTCGGTCAACGAAAATATAATAGGGGCAGTATAATTGACGTCCAATGGATTATTGGAGGTTTGGAAAGAGGCTCAAAAAACATTTTCCTGGTTCCTGTTGAAAACCGGAATCGAAATACTTTGATGGAGGTCATACGTGAGTGGATTCTTCCAGGAACCACCATAATTTCTGACTGTTGGAGGTCTTTTCATTCTCTCAATGCAGAGGGATTTGAGGACTTCACAGTGAACCATTCCTTGAATTTTGTTGACCCCGAGACAGGAGCTCACACTCTAAATGTGGAACGTTTAAGGAAGGATTTAAGGGACTGGAATCCACAATACGGTCGAAAGAAGGAATATTTTCCGTTTTATTTGGCAGAATTCAAATTTAGACAAATGTTCCATCGTGATAAAGACGAAATGATTCATGAATTTTTTAAATATATTGCCCAGGTTTATCCTCTTTCAAATTTTCCGAATTCTGGGGATGATTGAGTAGATTAATTGTAGGTTTCTCTTAGGTACTAAATATTTGTTTTCTAATTCCGTCAGTAAAGTTTTTTTTATATTTATTATTTCTGGAAAGAATTTCTTCTAAGTTTTATTGTCCTTCTTACCTTATCTAACCTATCCTAACCAATCATGTTTTCCGCCTTTCCCTATTTTCCTTTTCTGGCGAAGGTGACCCACACCTCCTCGTGGTCTTTGCTGGATAGCTTTTCCAATATACATTATGGGCGTATATAAGCAGGAATGTCAAAAAAATTATAATTATACATATATGCTGTTATACTGCACCAACTTGTCATTTCCTCTATATACGCCAATCTCAACTTGAATAATATTTTGAATTCAATTTTTTTTTTCTTTAAAGAAAATGCATATTAGAAAAGTGAACAAAGATGGGTTTTGATTTATCCGTAGCTCAATGTACTGCCAATTGCTCAATTTTAATCTACTTCCAAATTCCGAAAGTTTAAATACCAACCACAAAGGCTGGTTTGCATTAGGCTAGTTGGCTAGTATTTAAGGTGAGTGGCGAATAATTTAGTAACTTTAAAATACTTCTTCCCAAAAATCGTTCGCACTTTGCTGCTTTAGTACAGTTTACAAGTGATGAGTAGTGTTTGCAACATGAACAACGAATAGTTTTCTTGAGTAATATTCGAGTTCTGATTCCTTCAAAATATAAAAACCTTCCACAGTTGATTTAAAATCAATTTTAAAACCAAATAAAAAACTTCAAACCGTAATAGATATAATAATAATGAATTTATTTCTAAAGTTGAAATGATACATATCATTAACATAGAAAAAGTCAAATAAATAGGGATGGGAATACCGGTTACTCACCAGTCGCGTTACATTCGCGACCGCTCCAAAATACCACGATTTTGTAACTGTGGTTACAGGTAACGAAAGCGCAATCGACTGCAACTGAGTTGAGTACCAGCAACGGAGGAACGAAGGAATGAAGGAAACGAGACTGTTGGGATACCTAGACTATTTGTTGAGTGTCCTGTTGAATGATAATTCATTGTTCATTGAGTTTCTACGTAATTCTAGAAGAACGTACGCAAACTTAACAAAATCATCAAATTTCTTTGATGTCTCAGAATAACAACACAGGTTGGAATATCCGAAGGGCACCTCATTAAAAACAGATAGTGTAAACTTCAGTGGAAATATAACATAATTAGGTATTCTATTACGTGAAAGAAATTATATCTATCTATGTATCTGGAATTTCATTTGCAAATTGTCTGAATATTACAGATTGATAGATACTCATTTTACAGTATATCTAGAATCGGTTTTTTGTTTACCGTTATTTTACAGAGAATTTTTAAGTATTATTTTATTTCCGATTGATTCAATTGAGCATAATATAAAGTTCAATTGTTGAAAGTAATCTCGGACTAAGTAATTTACATTTGCTGTAACCAATTTTGGTCGAAGAAATAATCAAAAAATATTAAAAAAAAAACATCATAAATATTGAAAATCACGAATCGAATTGTTTAGTTCTAATTCTGGAAGATACTATGAAAATCAAATATATTTATTGAAATAATTTTAGATTGTTTAAATTGTTCGAAAAGCAAAGCAGTTCCGGTAATAGGTATAATGTTCCATGGCGAAATTAATATTTTCAATCAATTTCTCATTACTCTGATACTCGCACAAAGAAATATTCCAGTAGGCACTAAAAACAAAAACGATTTTTACGAAGTTACAGGTAAAGGAATTTCTCCTCATTGAACATGGCGCAAATGAATGTTGAAAATTATAAAAGCACTGACAGCAGGAGTTTTTGAGCGATAGTAAATGAATTTAGTTTTGTAAAAGGCACTGGCGTATCTAAATTTTTTTTTCACAAATATGAAAGTCAATACCAGTACGTACAACACTGTAGTTGCTGAAGAGGAGGTATTCAACGTGAAACCTTAATGAGGTATCCATATTTTCCAAACTTCGACTTCAAATATCCCAAACCGTTTCAATTAGTTTATTTTCTAAATTCAATTCCATTAAAATTTTCAGTTAAAGTTAAAATTAGGTACCTTTGGATACTTTCTTCACTTTTATTTTTCAAATGATAAATTTAAATTGAGTCATCGACCATCGTTGACGTTCGTAACAAATTTGGAAGTCCAGTGCCGGTACGCCGTAACTATCGTTATTTTGGAACCGGTTACTTTACGTTTGTGGAACGCGCGACTACGTTACTCAAAAATACCGTTCCAAAATTGCGGTATTGAAATACCGTCCCATCTCTACAAATAAATACAGGAGAAATAAAAAAATTTGGTTCCAAGCATAGACAAACTAGATTAGTTTGTCTATGGATTCAAGTGAAAAATTCATCAACAGAATAAAACTATTTTTCAAGGAGTAAACATCTTGATTATCGATTTAAAGAGAAATAACGTTGGAGCATCCTGTATATTCATCTGTAGGGAATTGAAAAGTTTACACCCCATAAAAAGAAAACTCTTTTGATAAAAACCGTTCGGTGCTGTAGTGGCAACAACGAAGATTTAAAATAGTTGGATATATATGGTCCACCCTGTTCTCTGCAAAAAAACGTTTGTTCTTATAAACATAAATAAAAGCTTCGTTAACATACAGGCCCGCCAAAGTCAAAATTCCCTTTTCACGAAAAGCCTGCCTACAAGATTGTCTGCATTTCACGCCGAGAATTATGCGCACAGCAAATTTTTTTAGAATAAAAACTCTTTTGGCTGTTGGAGCATTTCCCCAACATAATATGGCATATTTGATGTGCGAGTTGAAAGCACTATAATATAAGCTCATTAACATATCATTATTACAGCATTTTGACATAAATCTGAGCGCATAACAAGCCTTTCTGAGCCTCTCACAAAGATTTTCAATATGAGGATCCCAATGCAGTCTTTCATCAACCAAGATGCCCAGAAACTTCACCTTATCAATTGCGATCAAATGCAAATCATCATCATGATTGAAAACGAAAAATATTTCACTATTACTCCTGATATTGATATTCATTATTTCGTTTTTTCCAGTATTCAAGATTAGCAAGTTCTTTTTTGACCAATGAATAATTAATAAGCAAAGCTCTCTAGTTATCTCAGCTAATTCATCACAATTCTCAACTCAAATAAGTACATTCATATCATCAGCATCAGAAATTACGACAATATTTGGAAAAATTTGTTGCAAATAATTGAGCAAATCATTCACATAAACTATAAATAAAAATGGACCCAAGATAGATCCTTGAGGACCCCATCCTGATCCAACTTTTTCACTCCCAGTTTTCTGAATGACAACAAACTGACGTCGGTTTTCTAGACGTGCTCGCCGCGAGACGATCGCTCGTGTGCATCGAGACTCACGAAGCGTTTTTTCGAGACTTTGAACGCCAGGCGTCCAAGAGATTCCAGTCGGTAAGTCAAGTTCATTCTCTGATTTAGTCGTGCGGCCGTGTCCCGAGCTGCCCGACTTTAAAATTATCCGAACGCTCGAACATGGGTGCCTCGTGAGTGGCCGCCTTTACCAGGTACTGCCAGGGCCGCTGCCAGTTCCAGCATAACGGACATTTTTCCAGGGCGAACCGCTAGCCAATAAATATAGCTTCTTAGTGAAAATGTCATTCTTTGTGGTAGAACAAATAGCAAAGCATTTTTTGATGAAATTGATTAAACGTCATTTGATCAATTTGACTGAGTAGTTCAGTAGACAGAGCAAAAAATGTGGGGTCTGCTGGAAAAAATCCGAACTTAATGAAACTTCTACAGGTTGTTCAGGGGTTTTGTGGGATGACTCTGTCAAGTTATCTAACACGAGAACCTTGTGCTAACTTGAGGAGGGCCGAAAAACCTCAACATTTTCTGTTTTTTTTTTCGGTTTTTTGCTCATAACTTCTAAACTAAGTAGCTTCGACCAAAACGTTCATTTTCGAAGGTGTAGAGCATTAATTTCCCTATAATTCAATTATAGTTGAAAAATATGATTTCATATGGAATTGCAAAGAACTCCTTCAAAGAAAATTCAGATCAATTAGGCAAAGTAGGGCGGCGAAATTTTATTTTGCAGGGGCGCCAAATGCCTGACGGCGACACTGCAACTAACAATCTTCAATTCATGACATCCGAATCCGGGATTCTAAGTTTTCGATGATATTGGACGTTTGCCGCTCAATGTTGTGTGTCTGCTCACTTGCATCCAATTTTGGAAACATCTATACGTCGTTCTCATCGAGTTATTCAACATCGTGGTGCCCTAAATTTTGAATAATGCACACCAGTTTATAGCATATTAGTGTTAATGTTTAATTTTTTATGTATCTTCCCCATGTGACAATTTAGTGACTTGACAGAAGCATAATAAAGATGACATGTTTTGAATGTTCGATTTGATAGCTTCAATTTTACCGTCTGACAAAAAAAAATCGTTGGGCATTTGGAAATCTTTGGGTGAAGCATTTAAGCGTAGAACTAAATTGATTTTAAGATTAAGAAATTGCCCTCTATCTTCCAAAACCAAATCATTAACTGTTTGTTTTACTTTTACTGGTGGTGGAAAAAACCTATTGTCTATTAATCTAAATTGGGACTTTTTGGACGACAGCATTCTATGTTTCTACATTTTACAATTTGAAGCAAGTTACAAAATCTCATTCAGAATTAGATTTTGTTTCCGGTGAAATAGTCAGATAGGGCTTTCAAATATTAAAAGAAATATATAGTATACAAGGCACTATCATTTATTTTATTATACAACAAAATTTGTCTTTTAAATATAAATAATTTCCACAATAATCTCACCCAAACACGAAACAACGAGGTTAACTACTGCTTGACAAATGAATAGTACCAATAAGGAGAACCTAAGATGTCATAAAACACATATTAGGCGAACCCGATTCCATTTTAGTCGGGTGATTGCATCTCGCCTTATTTTACATCTATGGTTCTAAGTGTTACATTATTTGTGGGAATTCCCAAAAATGTGTTCAAAGACAATGTATTGGTGGCCATATGTGTGAAAAAGTAAACAACTACTGCTGTGGTCTAGACCCCCCTATAGTGCTTTAAGTTTTAGTATTGAATGGAATACAGAGAATAATAAATCTTTATTTTTTTACATATATATGTGGTAATTGCACTACTATATAAAACTATATAAAATACATACATCAGAGTTCAAACAATTACCATATTATAAGATCATTAGATAAAACAATTTATAAAAAAATTGTAAACAAATTTTTACAATTAAATTATCAAACACACAAACATTTCTGGTTACTGTATTATGCTCAAGTTTAACATTTAGCAAGAAGAATAAATAAATGGGAAGGTAAATATGCTCAATTGAAATATTCCAAAAAATCTTATTTTTAATGTTTTCTGTGTCTCCCATTTACATCACTAATTCGAAGTTTCTTTTTAAATTCCTGATATTTTATCTGGGCATCGATAAATTCCCCAAATAGATTGAAATGATGAACAGGTGTTTTACATTTGGTAGTCTCATTTCCATTATTTCTGTCAACAAAAAATATTAAATATTCAATATAATGCTGAAAGCTTCCACGGTCGGATTATTCGACAGAATTGGAAAATTTCAGGCCTTTTAGCTCTAATCGTAGAAATCTAGCGTCGAGTTAAAATCTACGACCTAGAAACTATTGGAGATGCTTACCGCAGTAAAATGCATTCTGACGATTAACTGTTTAATTGACTCAAGTTTTCACTTAATCTAATGAATCTATGAAAAAATATCTGTTCCAGAATTATCGTGTTTACGCCAATCCAGCCAGTCGGACGGTTATAATTAAATTTGAGGAAGGATTCGCCATCAGTGAATCAAACCCTTTCGTTTGAGACCATTCCCGGCTCAAAATTCGAAAATTACAGACATTGTGACGAAATAATGGTGCGATCTGTTCAGGGAACGACCGCCCAAAAATTTAGTTATTCAAAATGTAATAATGATCTGATGAAGCTACTCGCTGTTAGAAGAACAATTGTAAATAAATATATGAATAATAATATAAATCATTTGAAATTTAGATTTTGAATGTAATTTTTCATTAACATTTGTTATCAAACCTTATCATGAAAATATTAGCAGTAACATTCAACTATATCTATAACATAAACTATAAATTCTTTAATAAGCAACCATCAATTTAATTTAAAATCAAAATTTCGAATTATTTGCTAATTCAGTTCATTCAGGAAAATATCTCTTTTATCTTTTCCATGGCTACCTCCTCGAAAGGAAAACTGAATGAATGTATGTAATTCATTCGAATTATTTACCAATAATCAGTTTTGACAATCACTCTAAAAAATAATATCGACCAAAAACAAAACCTTGCCTTACAGCCATAAAAATATTGAAAAAAATCATAATCTCAATTTTCAGATTTCAAATATGTCCAGTTCTCTAAAAAAGTCTCGAACTTAGAACACCTTGTGTACAGTTATGTGGTATCCAAGAACGCAATTGGCGCATGAATGACAAATGCTCACAGACTTCACGTCAGTGCTTTCATCATTTTTCATTACGAATATCTAATGAAGCAACTGTAAGTGAAACAGTTTAAAATTGAAATGACCTTCTAATAGTATGCTGTATATGTTTATCTCGGTTAGTTTTTTGTTAACATTCAGCCCCAACTACATTTTTGTATCATACAATACAACTTAGTGACGTATCCTCGAACATGATCTGGCTTGTTTTAAGTTTGGTGCACATGTATGAAGTTCTTTCTACATTTATGCTGATCTTGTTATAATGTATAATATCATGAAAATAATACTTTGAGAATAAACAATTTTACCTGGAATCGTGCATTAGCTTCAAACTTGGTATACAATCAAGTCTGGATTTCAAAGTATAGAAGGCCTCACTCTGTGGTAATAACATCAAAAGTCCATACAGAGCCTTAATTAAATTTGGGTCACAAGGTACTTCCAATAATTCTAATCTTAAAACTGAAAAAAAAAAAATTAATTGTAAGGCAAATATACAGGCTGAGTCAATAGTACTCGATCGGTCGATAACTCTTGGAAATTTTGAGCTAGGACAATTATTGAAATTTTTTGAATTGGCAGTACTCAGCGTAGAAGCATTAATTTTGACTCTACAGGCTGATCCGGAAGTGGTGAAACGCGATACCACCCTGTTTTTTTTAAATGAGAATGCCCAATTTTTATATCATACTCATAATCTTCATGAAATTCTGATTTCGAAATACCCCACTTGTCGTAATTTCTTTGTATTATTTTTTGACGTAGGCCTCTTTTTTCGAAAAATTTCATGGTTTAAACTAAAGATCATATCTTGAAAACCGTGCGAGATAATTGTACGATTTGTTTCATAGAATTCCCGAAAAGTTTTCAAGTATTCTGCAAGTTTACGGATCACTCTACAGCTGGTCTGAAAGACACTGCAATTTTCAAAAAATTACCTTTAAAAATGTCAATGTCGGGAATTCAATAAAAAAATCGTACAATTATCCTGAGCGGTTTTCAAGATAATGTTTTTTTTTTCTCCAATTATCAAAAAATGTTGACATTTTTGTACTATTTTCAGGTGCAAAAGCCATCAATTCCCTTACCATACAAAAATTTGCTTGTTGCTTAGTAACACTTTTAATCCTAGGATTATAAACGCTATTTTTAATCCTTGAACTAAAAGTACGTCTACTTGGCAATCAATATTTATCAACAATACCAGATATCCATGACTATCGACTTCGCTCGGCTGCGCTGCGCTCCGCCTCGCAACTGCAATATTGCTCGTAAAAAAAATATGCACTTTTAATCCTTATAATATAATATACTATTTTTTAAACCATTATATCGATGAAATTTGTCGAAAAAAATGGCCTACGTCAAAAAGTGGCACAAATAAATAAAAATTCTGAAGATGAGTCAGTTCAAGTTTAAAAAAAAAATATGTTTCAAATAAGCACTCATTTCTGTCGCATACCTACTAACCTACAAGAATTAGAGAACTTGAAACTCATTCTTTTCCATTACTTATTCTATTCATTTAATACATAAGCTATACCAATTGACTTCCGCATTGCTGAAGGTATTTTCCTCTATACTCAAAGTTAAGTTTGAACACATTTTTTTTATGTTAATTTTGAATAAACATTATTATTATTACTTTTATCAAAAAGTTAGTAGTAACCCAAATCCGAATCCTTCCCAGTTACCTGAATAGAAAATAAACGGTTCTTCTCCACATTTGAAAATGTTCTTAGCCATATCTTATGTTTATAGTAAATAAACATTATATTATTATTATTATTGAAGGCACAACCTTACCTCCATGCATTTGAAACAATATCTGATTGTTTCTATTTATAAAATAACAAAATAGTAATATTTGTTAATTATCTACTTCACTGATGTAATATGTTAATATAAATTTTAAAAATGTACTGAAATGCATATTTTGACAATTTTCATGCATATTTCAAGCTTTTTATGTAGCACATAATCCAATTTCTAATAATAATGATAATAATATGAAAATATTACCTTTATATCAACAAAAAGAACCACTATTTTCTACTTACATGCAAAAATTGGTGATTCAAGCAATTGGACGAATTTGTCAATTTCTGTTAGAAAGTTCACTGTTATCTCCAAATCACCTCTAGAATGTACGTTAAGGAATATAAAATAAGAATTGTTGAAATGTTTAAAATCATTAATGAGCATGTTTCATTTGAAATATATTTTACTCAAGATGGCGAGTAGAAAAAAAAAGGATACAACCTTTTAATTATATTACAAGCACATTCAAAATGCTGTGTTAAAAAGCAAAGAGTAACTGTAGCTGCTGCGTTAAAACGCCATGTTCTGTATAGACAAATAAAGATTACAAAGTTTTCCTGAAAAAAATTGAATTATATTCCAACTAACATCATTGTTTATGATCATACCTTTTTTTGATATGAATATTTTAATCTCTCTCGAAGCTCAAATAATTCTGATGAAGTTAATAATATCATATTCAAGTGTTCTACCATTAAAGACACAAATATCAGATCAGTTTCATTGTGAAGAATTTCTGATATTG
Source organism: Harmonia axyridis (assembly GCF_914767665.1). Classification (NCBI taxonomy): domain Eukaryota; kingdom Metazoa; phylum Arthropoda; class Insecta; order Coleoptera; family Coccinellidae; genus Harmonia; species Harmonia axyridis. Next base: position 27,579,971 of record NC_059504.1, on the reverse strand, counting down.
CTAAATAAATTGTTTCAGCTTTCAGAAGTAAACAGAGCTGCCTGAAAATAAATATTTATATTGCTATTAGGCTATTATTCGAAATTTAAGACATCTAACCTTAATACAAATGACCCTCTTTCATCTAGAAATTCATTATTTACTTTGAAGGAAGTCAGCAAACCCGAAATGAATTTTGTGAAATATGGAACTTCACTTGACTCATCTGGAAGTATTGAAACTATATAGAATCAGATTGATAAAAACCAAAAAGTTATAATCTCATATGTTGTTCATGTCAAATGAGAAGATGCAAATAAAAAATTAGAGTTGATTGGAGAAAATTATAAACATTCATTATTCACCTTTGTCAGAAATGGACAAATCTTTTTTATAGGTATCAATTTCATGATTTCGTTTGGACATATCCTTCTTTTTGACCATTTGTTGGTTTTTTGAATCTATAATTGAAATAAAAAATGAATTAATTGTATGTAAGTTCTCTCTTTATTTCAATTCATTTGTACTAGAATAACTATCTAAAATCAAGTAATTACCTTGATCAATAGTGTCCCAATATTCGTTCAAAAAATTCCATTCCATGGAATCTAAAAGATTTAGCACATGAGAATATTTAAAACAAAAACATTAAATAATTCATATCAAAAAATTCTTAACTCATAAAATATAAGTATAATACAAGATAGACTCACCGCTTTCATTCAGTACATTCTCAAGGTATGGAGATATAATTTCAGCGATAACTACAAGACACTGTTGAACAACTTCATCTGATTGATCTAAAAGTGTCCGTTGCAAAGCAGGAAACAAAACTTCAAGGTGTGGCGCCACCTAACAATGAAATGGCCAGCTTAATTGAAGTAGGATTTTTTTAAGTCAAGAGTCACATGCATCATCAAAAACATACCTGTTCTGGCATTTTTAAGTACAAGTCATATATCCATTTTAGAACTGCAACTTTTGTTTGAATAGAATTATGGGCCAAGAATTGAGTGAGCACTGTAACCACTGCAGTCAAATCTATGTTTTCCTTCACAATAATATCTAAAATTGACATAGTGAAATTCATCTAGGATAACACCAACATAAATCATTGATTGTGAGAAAAGGATAATTTTGTGTATTCAGTAATACAAAGCAAAAAAAATATATCAATCACTAGTATCATAATTTTATGATTTACCTGAATCGGACCTAATAGATTTCTCTGTTTCTGTTTTTTCCCCTTGCAAAGAAAGGAGCTTCATTAAGGTGAAATTGATCGCCGTAGCAGTTTCCTTTATGTCTGTCACTGCGTTAAGGAAAACAAAAGCATGCATTAAAAAAGTAACTAAAACAAGAACAACTTTTAAATTTCAACAAAAAAGAAGGGAGGAGGTCAAATTTTCGTTGGGACATATATATATGATAGAAACTCGTCCCTCTCAAAACATCCTCTGTTTGAGAGGGAGGAGTTTCCATCATAAGTTTGTTCCGAAAAAACTACCCCCCATGTAGGTGGCATCAACCCCCAACATTTTTTGAATAGGGAAGAGATGTCGATTGTTGGTTTGGTTGAAAGATATTTATGTTCTGTACACAACCCAATTAAAATTTTCAAAATGGGTTCATTACTCGCGAAATAATGTAATATTGGACTTACTGACAAAGGGTGATGTTGAACAGACAGTTGAACCTCCCAAACTGAAGAATGTAAAAGCCTTGAAGAATCCAACAATAATTTTCAAGTTCTGTATTAGGGAGAAACAATTTCTATGCCCACATTGTTCAGAAAGAACCAGAGGGTGGCAACAAACCCCTTTTTAAAGTAAAAATATTCAAAAACTCAAATTGTTTCGCCATTAAACAAATTTGAAAATTTCAACGGCGATGATCAGAGAATAGAAAAAACTTAAACAGAGAAAACTTCTCAACTAAGCAACATCTCCTCCCAATTCAAAAACTGTTGGGATTGTTGCCACCCTCGGGTAGTTTTTTCGGAACAATGTCGTCATAGGAATTCTTTCTCCCTAATACAGAACTTGATAATTATTTTTGGATTCTTCGAAACTCTTACATTCTTGAGTTAGGGCAGTTCAACTGTCTGTTCAACATCACTCTCTGTCGGTAAGTTCAATATTACATTATTTCGTAAATAATGAATTGATTTTGAAAATTTTAACTGGGTTGTGTACAGAACACAAATAACTTTCAAACTAACCAACACTCGACATATCCTCCCAAGGGTGTTTTTTTTTTCGGAACAAAATTATCTGGGGGGGGAGGTCAAATTTTCATTGGGACACCCTATACATATCACATTCACTCCGACAGATATCCCCGGCGACATGTAGCCTTAAATTCAGTGCACAACCAAAAATAATGTTGGATTACTCCAGTGTGATACCCGATATCCCTGTTGGTTTTTCACCGATTTACTGGAAAAATTGCAATTGATTTATATTGTAAAATAATATTTTTTTGTATAATTATCACGACACATGGTCCTGATGCCCATTACATTGCCCGTTGGTTAGATATAGCTCAAAAGAAATTTACACACGCATACCCGAGGTCATTTTTCCGTTTCCTATGGGGCTAGCGCAACTAGTTCTCTAATCCATTAGGGAACTGAGACGCGCGATACCACTCCGTTCCCTATGTCGTTAGCGCAACTTATACACTAGTTATAATGTTGTAACTTAGTATAAATATTTCTTCTCACTAATTTTATTTGAACGACATGCTTTTTGTTATACTTGTTATACTTTTGTTTATATTTATTAAAATTTCAAATGAATTTTGCATATTTTACATTTATTATTTATTAATATTATTATTAGTTTGTATATGTGTCCCAAATTCGATGTTTACTGAAAGCATCTCGAGAACTATAAGATCTAGACATAAAATCTTCAAGGACCCTCGAACTCTTTTTTCCAAATAATACGATATCAGTTAGATCATAGATATGTTGATTCGTTCTCGAGTTTCAGGGCTTTTCTGAAAAATGACTGTTTCAAATATCTCGCTCTTTCTTGGTTTCCATCCGTTATATTCAGAAAAAATTCTAAAACTTTTTTTCAGTAGTTTTTATGGTTTATATGATAATAATAATAGATCATAGGAATCAATTACTGTTTTAGACATATAGGGTATAGATTTTGGACTCACATATCTCGAAAATGACTCCGTTATCGGTTTTTAAAAATGTTATCCGTTTCTAAGATATTGAGTTATTCGATGGGATACACTATACATATATAATTATTTTTCATTTATTTCGATATTCAATTCATTTTGTGTCCATTGTATAATTGTAGTCAAGTGGGGTGTAGGGTGTCCCATTTCTAAAAATCTAGGGTAAAAAACTGAGCTGAAAAAGTTAACTTGAAATCCCAATATCGAATACTATTTATTATTTATGCATAAACCAACTATTCATAGAAGAATAAAAAATTAAATTGTGTTGCTGATGTATCATGGGGAGAAATAAAATACCCAATGATCTAAAGAATTATAAATGCAGAACCTATTAAATGAAAGAGCTGAATTGAGAAATTAAATGAAAACCCAACTAAAATATGCCTAATCTCAAGAAAAAAAAATTAAATTATCCATTCGAACACAAATATAACCATATAGGTATATATGCAAAAAAATTTTTTGCATGTACGCAGAAAGCTTGGTTAATAAATGTGCGAGTTGTGCTAGCCACATAGGGAACGGAGTTGCCTCGCGCGTCCACGTTCCTAATGGATTAGAGCAACTGGTTGCGCTAGCCACATAGGAAATGGAAAAATGTTCCCCGGGGGCATTAGCCGCACAAAAATCATGAACTGTAACATGCCGCCGGAGGCATGTGCCGCACATAATTTGAAATGGGCAAAATCTCTGGTCGCAGTGAACGTGATATAAATCGACAAAATTAGGAGACAAACAAAATCTCAACAAAGAGTGTAGTTCATTTCTTGAAACCTTTTGCCGATTTTAGCAATAATTTTTTTGCATTATGATTTCTTTGGAAATATAACTGTTCAGATGCCGTCGTCAGTTACTTATTATCGTCAGTTTTTTATTATATGTTACAGCAGTGAACAAAAAGAATGAAAAGTAAACTTTCATTCAGAACTCCCTGTGGAGTAAATCGTTGACAGACAAGAACGTTGTCTACATGATTGTGCTGACTGAGGTTGTCTTGGAAAACATTTACTTAGTGAAGAGGTTCAGCAAGGAACACCTAACGTTCTGCTGGTTCTTTGGTAGCTTATCCCACTAGGATAACAATAAAAAACCACTATGGTATTACTCCCAAAGTGCTTTTTCATGAAGTCCGCGTAGTTTTGGCAGACTACCAGGAATCTTGCTTCACTTGACGTCGTCCAAACCTTCCAAACCACCCTATGTAGCCGGAACCCTCCATCAATTACATCGCATTTTTGGCCACCGAAGTCCACTTCACCGGCGTTGGGAAGGAATGCATCGTACAGCTTCGTTTTTTGCCAATTTTCGCCGTTTTGAGAAAATTCCTCTGATTTTGATCAGCTGGATCTGGGTTTATGAATACAAAATTGTAGCGAATTTAATGCTATACAACTTATTTTTATTACGATTATATTCTTTAATTAATTCGTGGTTATTACCTATTGTTTTCAATTAGCTGATTTGCTTATTGAAGTTAAAAATAATTATGGGTAGATAGAAATTCACAGTAAAGTGATAACATGCTACGATAACATTGTAATAACTAGTAACTACACTTCACAAAAACAGGCACTTAGTCAGAGCTACCTCTCCCCTCCCTATGTTTCAGTATGTCAATATCATCGAGATAGTCGATATTAGAGGGCCAAAACCTTTGTTTTCTGACAATTTTTATCATTTTGAGAAAGTTCCTCTAATTTTAACCGACTGTATCTCAGTTGATATTAGGTTTAGGAAAAAGTTTATGAATACAGAATTTTAGAGAAATTCTTGCCCTACAACTTTGAAAATAAACGTTCTGGTCGAAAATAACATAGTTCAGAAGTTATAAGCAAAAAACCGAAAAAAGTCCGAAAATGTTGAAGTTGTTCGACCCTCAACAAATTAGCACAGGGTCCTAGTGATAGATAACTTACAGAATCATCCCACAGCACCCCTGAACAACCTATAGTTTTTTTACTGGACTAATATCACAATTAATAAAAAGAGGAAATGTTCTGAAACGATGAGGCAACATCTGACTGTAAACATTCTAGTCTACAAACTATTCACTTCACAGCTTTTTCCGAATTTTACATTTAATTTTTTTTTTGTTTAGTTATATAACAAAAAACGACGTGAGGTCAGCACAGATATTACCCCGAGGAATCAAGCTACAATGCAAAACAATAATTGCTAAAATCGGCCGAAGGGTTCTGGAACGAGCGCTCAAAAGGATTAAGATACAATTTATTCAGAGTGTTTCTGAAATTAGTGTTTATTTTGTTTAGTAATTTTCTGGGAGATTAAAGCTTTAAGTAATTGTAAACTATGAGTTTTTACAGTGCCTATATTTTAGAAATTGAAATTATTATTAAGAAAATTTGTATTGATATTAAAATCTCCTGTAGATCTTTCTATTTTTATATTGACTCTTTCAAGGGTGAATCTGGAATATCTGCTATATTTTACTCGATTACATATCTATTACAGTTTTAGACAGTTTTGATTTGTTGGAAATTTAATTTCTTTGATGATTCTAAAAAATTAAAATTTAGAAATAATATCCCAAAATGGATATTCGAATGTTAAAGATTTACTGAAGTGCTATTATCTCCCAGGTTATGAAATCTAAAAGAAATTTCTATTTTTTTACTTTAAAATTTCTTTGTGATTTTGATGTTAGATAAAAATATTCAAATAAGGATACTTCTCCTGGCGTCCGAATCATATGAGAGACACGGTAATACTGCAGTGAAAATGCCTGACATATATGGTAGCATGTGAGGCCCTGATAATTGGACGAATTCTTTAATCCAAGTTATAGCAGTGAACTAGAAACAATTCAATATTTGGTTTGTTCTAAACTAAAGCAATAGTGAAGAATATTAGCCTATTGATACTAGATTGAATGCAGTATTGGATCTTAAAGCAGTCAGAATAAAATATCAAAATTGTGAATAGATTTCTAAATTATGAATTTATAACTTTTTTTCACTTTTCATTTCAAACATTCAATCTTTAAAATTATTCACCATTTTTTTCTAATATCTAATAATTATGATCCACTACTGTTCAAATTTAAGTTGTATTTCTAAAATAATACCTGGACTAAATCATCATTCTTTTCCTGAGCATGTACAATCAAGATATTTATCATTTCAGAAAAATTTACTTTTGATGGATCACTTTTTATTGATCTCAAAAATTCGCCTAGGAGTGCTTCACACATTTTTTTCACTTCAACAATGGGGTCATCTAAAATTTTAAATAATCCATCTAGAATTTCAGGCAAATAAATAGTGAGGTTTAAGTTTGGCACCATATTCAACACTGAGATCCATGCTATGACAAACTGCCGAGCAAAAGAATTTCTACTACATATTCTTTCCCTCAGTAAAGGTAAAAAACTATCAAGATCGAATATTAGACTTTCTGTTACAATATCCTACAAAAAGTTTTAAATTATTAAAGGAAAATATTTAATGAATTTACTCTTACCTTCATCAATCTATCTAACAGTTCTGATGCACTTTTAACATTTTGATCTGGATCAGTAGCAAGTTTACATAAGGCATTAAAAATTGGACAAAAGTGAGACAAAACAGAGTGTCTCGCGATTTTGACAACATTATATAAAGATTCACAAGCATAATATCTAACTCTTGTATCCTGATCTGATAAACAACTCAAGATGGGGGACAGCAACTCCTCCATGTATATTTCAGAATCCTGCTGTTACAATCGAATAAGTAAATGCATATTGCAACAATGCTAGATATTACCTTCCCTAATGCTACTGCAATTGAAGCTAACCCTATGAGGCCTCCCTTTTTGGCATGAGGATTTTGTGATGCAGCAAAATCTTGGCCCAAAACTTTCAGTAACCTACGTATTTGCGATGTATTATTTACATTATAGAATTCCCTAACCATCCTAAAAAATATATTTTTCATTTCAAAATTATGATCTCAATTTCCACTATTTACTTCTCAATTTCGAGAGCTGCAGTTTTTCTTTTTTCATATAGTTTATCATGAAGAGCTCTGACACAAGCTGAACTTAAAGGAGCATATTCCTTTTCAGACATGGTTCGCTTTAAAAAAATTATCAAGTTTCCTTCAGTGAGATGTAGGAAAGAGGATTAATAAAATGTATAGTTTTTGATCGTAGTCTAAGTAATTAATATATTAGTTGGGTTAGCAGCTGTCAAATAGCTACATTCAAATATTTTTTAATAAATAAATTTTAAATTAGAACTACCACAGACTACTTAACCTTTTGAACTACTTAGATAATGAAAGTAGATATGAATATTCAACTTTCAACTGTATAGAAGGCTGTGACAGCAGACATAGTATTTTATTTCTCTATGATTGTTGTTTTGAATAAAATTCTAAATTCATATAAAATGGTAATATACAGTATTTATGTTGTCTCGAAATCGGGTGGTTTGATATTTAATCATGACCACACTGTTTCTAAAACGGAAAATGAAAAATCATTTTCTTATCCACTGGATTTGAAATTGAAATATGAAAATAAAAGAATAATTGTTGAATTCGGCCAAAGAGATGGAATTCGACCAGGTCATGTATTATATGAAGTAAATGGAAAAGAAGTTACAAACCGTCAACTTGATGATGGTCAAGACGTATTTGAAGTATTGGAAAATAGGGAGCTCTATCCATTAACTCTTAAATTTAGAAGACCAAAAATGACAACAAATGAGAAAATATTTCTTGCTAGTATGTTTTATCCTCTTTTTGCTATTGCTAGTCAGTTAAGCCCCGAACCAAAATGTTCGGGAATAGAAATTCTAGAAGCTGATACATTCAAGCTATACTGCTTTCAAACATTAACAGGAGTGAAAATGATGGCTGTAGCAGATAAGAATCAAAGTGGAGTCGAACTGTTGCTCAAAAAAATTTATGAATTATATGCAGATTTTGCTTTAAAAAATCCCTTTTATTCTTTAGAAATGCCTATAAGATGTGAATTATTTGAAACAAATTTGAAAAGTGTGCTAGATGTTGTTGAAAAATCTGGAATAACAAATATTTGAACTATATTAGCATTAATTTTATTTAATAATTTAAAAAATGTTACTACTGAAATCAATAATCACAATGTTGTATAAAAATATTTATTGAAAACAAAAATATAAGAATTTCTATCAACCATGTTTTATATTTAACATTTCAACTATATTTTAACTTAATTAAAATTGAACACCCATATTAATCAGAGTATCAATCAAGTCACATCAAGTTTCGTTATTATAATTCACTGTGCATTCTATTTACAGACCTTACTCAGTTGTGAAATAAAAAGTTTTATAACATTTTGAGTGTTTAAACAAAATTTAATGATTCTTGCTAGAAAATAACATTTTTTGTAATAGCAAATCTATCACCAAAATTAATAATGGATACTTTGATACGTATCCAATATAAAAATACCTTAACAAAGAAATGAAGTTTTTGTATAATTTGGAATATGCTTTAAACATCTCTGGGTTGAAGGAAAAAAAAATATTTTTTAGGAATTGTTCCGACTGATAAATTTTCATCATAAGGATTGAATGTATAACATGAGACAAGTTATTATTATATTATTCATTCAAACTAACTGCCTAAAATTAAAATATTTTTTTTAATAACTGAGTTTCATTAGTGCCATTAATATAACATCATGTTCTTTTGAAATAAATTAAATTTAAGATTTCACAGATACTATGATGAAATATATATTATTTATTGTACAGATAATTGGGACATTATTCTAATTAATAAATTATGAATTCTAGGTTAAACAATAAATATCGGTTTTTATTAATATTATATAATACATAAATCAAAAACTAAAACTTGCACAATAAAGAATAGATGTTCCTTAGTTGACAACCAGAACATGATGTGACCCTAATCTCAAACACTGACTTTCATCAAGCCTGCTTGGCTACTGTTTGCTCCTAAACTGGAATCATCTAAAGAATCTAAATCTAATGCACTTTCAATCATCGTAGTATCTTGTAAAAGTTTCAACCTACTTGCGCTGAGTAAATTATTCTCTTTATCTTGTATAGTTAGATCATTATCTAACCTCGCATCTGAACTCTTTAATTTGTCTACTATAAGATGTTTGGTAGTCCTTATAACTATAGGATCCAAATGTAAGTCTACAATATTCGTTCTGCAGCCGTTGTCCAACTCTTTATTAAAATCAGAGTTCAAGTTGTTCGAATAGCTATGTGACTTACTCAAATTACTTTCTGGATGTGCTTGGACATTGTTATAGTTGGAACTTGGCGTAAGCAGACTCGGCTGTGATGTGTATTGCATTGGAACAGTCTCCACCGTTTTTTGTAAGGCTCTTGTAATGGCCAGAGGTTGTTCGCTGGATACTAATTGAGTAATACTACCAGCATTGCTATCTGTAGAAGGAAATACAATAACAATTAGGAATAAATTGTACAAGCACTTTTGTAAAGAGTTTCATCATTAACACATCACATGGTTTTCGCTATATTGAATTTATTTTCATTTTCGATATTTAACTCATAAATGAATGTAGAAATACACAAATTAGAGAATTTGAAGTCTAGGCCTAATAACATAATATTCATTTAAATTAGAATTATGAAAATAAGCAACAAATAAAATTTCAAACCAAAAAATATGTTAATATTCAAAAAGCTCTAAAAAAATATACTCTGTAAAGAATTGGATTAAGTTTTTTGAGTTGCATCAAACAGAAGTCAGAAATCATATACAGATAGAGACAAACAAACTCAAGAGAATAACAATTTTCGCTATTTACAATATATATTCAAAAAGCTTTTTATGCATCAAAATCATGCATAACTGAAACACTTACCAGAACAATACTTGAAAACTCTCCACCCAAACCAGGTGCAACAAAAAACAAATATAATAATCAAGGCATATAGAATACATCACAATTAAGTGCCTTACCAAAGTTACTATTAAGAAAGGACTAAAGCATTCTAAGGCCATTGTATGGTATATACAGAATATAAAAAGATCTGTAGTTCTCATCAGCAAAAACACGTCATCAATTTTTCGTAAAAATCTAATTTATAAATGGTATGTAAAAAAGTTAAAATTTCTTGGAAAATATGCTCTGATATAAATATCAGAGCCTCAAGTTATGGCATTAGAATGTCATAACTTAAAATATTACTTCCTCAACTATCAAAGAATATATCATTCATAAATTTCTTTCATACTAAATATTTTCAATTATATGATTCAATATTTACTCCGCCAATATACTGGCTGTTTCATACTTCAGTTCAAGATTTCAGAGGCTTATTTTTCAAGACAAAATAATTCTTTCTTTTTCCATGAACATATATCCGCACTTTTTTTTAAGGTATTGAGATCAAAGAACCAGGAACCTGAATGGATGAAAAATGATTACCGGTTAATTTCAAATGTTAGTACAGTTTTTTGTACACCTTTATGCCCTTAATAAGATAGTCTAGGGAATGTATATTTCATATCACAGTAATGCATGGATAATCTGAACCATGGATATTCTGAAGTAACCTATAATCCAAACTATTTTGGTAAAATGCTATGTATAATCCGAACAGCCTGAACTCTGCAATACGAACGGAAGAATGAAATGCAGGAGATTTGTTTCCTTTGAGAATACCAGGAGAAAGAATTGATCAAGGTTTTGGTTCAGTGGAATTAGTGAACAAAGTAAATCCTACTTTCATCCAATAGATGAAACAGAAAATCAAAAATGGACACAAGAGAATGACGAAGAAAATTGAGACACAGTGTTTTAGAAAAATGATAAGATAATGACTGATGTCACTGAGGAAAATTAAAGCTCTGACAACAAAGATGAACCTGTTCAGAAAGTTCCACTAAAGAGGCGATTATATCATTCAATTCATATCTTTGATAGGCAGAAATACATAAGTACAGCATTTTTTTATGAAAATGAATTTGCATGCTCTAGAAATGTTTTTATAATCCAAACGACGTTCGGATTATGAATATCATTCAATATGATTCCTAATATCCGAATGATTTGATAAACCGAACGGGTCCTGCCAACTTTCTGTTTGGATTATCCATACATTACTGTATATATTTTAAGAAAGTGTTTACCACCCATATTTTATATACTGCTATTTCTGACCACTTGGGCCTTTAGCTCTCCTTCTCTTTGAGAGGAGGTGTTTCACCTGTTACTTCTTACAAGAGATTTTATACATCTGAAAATATAAATATTTTCATCTCGAAACTAGTGGAACAAGATTGGTCTGATGTATATGATGTTGAAGAGGATGAGGTGAACTCTCAGTGGAATTGTTTCATAGGGTTGTTTTTGAGATTGTTTCAGGAATGCTTTCCGCTAAGATTGGTTACCTCAAGGAAACATAGAAGGAATGAAGTATGTGATTTGGATGTAGACAATTATAGGAATAAACTCTCTGCACTCCAGTTGGTTCAACAGTTTTGTCCGGAGGCGAAAAACATTTATCATGCATTCAAGAAAGAATACAACAATTTATTGGCAAGAAAGCGCTCCGAAATTTACCGTGAGAAGATTTCTCTATCTGACAACAAGATGAAATGCATGTGGGGAATTTACAGAGATGTTGTTGGTGAGGATTACCATGACAGTGCTTTTTTTGAAGGAAACCCTTCAGATGTGGCTAACGAGTACAATGATTTTCTTCTCAATGTGATTCCTAGCTTATTGAACAGTGTAAGGCCTGTCTCTGATTGTAACATTCGTTATAATCAACGCTCAATGTTTCTGAAACCCATAACAACAGAGGAAATCCAATTGATGGGAAGTAAATTGAAGAATAAGTACACCAGCGGAGAGGATGAAATACCAGTGAAGATCATCAAGCAATGCATTAATGCCATATCTGAGGTCCTTTGCTATGTAATGAATAATTCCTTCAAGTATGGAATTTTTCCGGAACAACTAAAATTAGCAGTAATAGTTCCTATATACAAGAAGGGGGACCATAGTTCGTTTGAAAATTATAGACCTATTAGTATCTTGCCATCATTCTCTAAGATTTTCGAGCTGGTTATGTGCAGTAGGCTGGTTGACTTTATGACTTCATGCAGTGTACTGAGTAGCAATCAACATGGCTACATAAAAGGAAAATCTGTTCTAACCGCCATAACAGAGTTCACAAAAAACGTTGTCAGGTCATTTGAAGATAATGAGATTTTGCTGGGTATATTCTTGGATCTGTCGAAAGCTTTCGATTCACTTAATCATGAATCTTTACTGATCAAAATGGAAAGATACGGAATTCGAGGAAATGTGCTGAACTGGTTCGAATCTTACTTAATCAGAAGGAGACAAAGAACTATGGTGAAACAAAATGGGAAATTTATAAAATCAGAAATAAAAGAAAACCCCTGGGGTGTAGCTCAGGGTAGCATGTTAGAACCCATATTATTTGTTCTCTTTATGAACGATATTGTTAATGTTCTTGAATGTGAGAAATCTGGGACCAGGGAAGCTGTTTCTGAAAATCTGGCCAATTGTCACATCATAAATTATGCAGATGACACCAACCTGCTAGTGTCTGGCTCAAACTATCCCCAACTGATCAGTACTGCTTCTATGTGTTTGAATAGAGTGGAGCAATGGTTTGAAAGGAATGGCTTGGCTTTGAACCCAGATAAAACTAAGCTGATACTGTTCAGAACACCACAACAGAGAATAGAGACACCAACCACTGTGAGGTTGTTGAATAGAGATCTGAACACTGATCGGACTACTAAGTTTTTAGGCATCTCCATAGATGAACACATGAATTGGCACCACCATATAATTGGTTTGGGAAAGAAATTGAATTCTGTCGCATATAGTTTGAGAATAATAGGTCGATACTTAGACGTGAATTCACTCAAGATTTTTTATTTCGCCAACTTTGAGAGCTTGATGAGGTTTGGTTTGATGTTCTATGGTGTCAACTCAAACACTCTGGAGATTTTTCGTATTCAGAAGAGGGTTATCAGAACTATATTTGGTCTGGATTACCGTCAATCATGCAGAGGTGTCTTCAAAAGAAACCATATTCTCACTGTTTATGCTCTCTACATTTACGAAGTGCTAGTTTTTATGTTTAAGAATTTGGAACATTATGAGCAGTGCGGTTCTATGCACAACTATGGTACGAGAAATTTCAATATCAGTTATCCGATACATAGACTCACAATAACGGAGAAACACCCTTCTTATTCGGGTATGAGATTGTTTAATGAACTTCCCGAGAACCTAAAAATGTGTAATAGTATGAAAGTGTTCAAGAAAAAAATTAAGGAATTGTTGATTGATTTAGAGCCTTATTCTATAGAGGACTTTGTGCGCGTATAGTATATGCATTGTGAGGATGATCGGTTTTTTTTTTTTGTTTTTGGTTATATGACATTGTTTCATTTAATGTTACCATATTAACATCTGTATGACACTGTAACATTCTCTGAAATATATCTACTTATTATTATTATTATATATTTTTGAAATGTGAAAAACAGCGATATTATTTGTTATATAAGTTTTTATGGTTTACATTTAAAAAACACAAGTTTGTGTTATAATTTCAAAACTACTAAAAAAAGTGCCTGTAGAATGTTTTTGTTTCATGTTCATAGCGCCAGTGATAAAAAGGTAATTTTCTACTTCACGTCATTTTTAGTTTTTCAGTTGAATATATGAGATTGCGGTTTTCACCAATAAAATCGAGCCCGAAAATGTTGCATTAATTTTTTCTAGCTCAAGAGGATTCTAAGATCCCCTCACTAGACAATGAATATGGGACACCAGATACACTGCTCGAATAAATAAATCTCAGACTTGTTGGACAGAAGTATTTCACTAAAAAGAAGTAACTTATCACGACTGCTATTTTCATTTTGTTGTTTAGGTTTCTTTAAAGCATCATTTGAAAGTTGGTGAATGTCTCATTGTGTATTTAAAATTAATATTAAACATCAAAATGGAAAATAAACCATACTCATTTAAACATCTGGCTGACATTGATTTTGTTTATGGTGTATGACTAATGGTAACGGATTTAAAGCTCTGAGGTTGTAGTTATGAACTTAGATTTCCTAATGGCAGGTTTCCAAACAACATTAAATCTTCGCTCTATAAATCGGTAACGAAGCATTTGTGGACAAATTTTTAGAGTTTGTGCCTTTTTTCGACCTGAAAAATACTCCCCAAAAATATTTATACTGAAATTTGAAACACCCTATATGATTTGACAGGTATATGTATATTGCTTATAATAAATAATACATATTGAAAAAAGCTTCCATTTAAATATTTATAAGCGTCATGTTTTCAATAAAGAAATAACTTTTTCAAAGGTTTCATTAGAGAAGGATTATTTCAGTTGAAGAATGTAATGCAGATCACATAAACAAACATTTGAAAAAGATTGTAATATGTATACATATATTCAAAGTGAATTGGAAATGTCTAGTAATATTTCAATCGAGTAATATTTCAAGGGGTGATAGAACATCAAAAAATATGTAGGGTTTTTTATTATTTAAGGATTTATGGAAAAAAAAAAAATATATATATATATATATACAAGGTGATGGAAGAGGTTGTAGCCTAAAAACCATCAAAGTTTTATTCGAAACATTTTTCCATAAGCACTTTCCTTTTATTTCACTATTCTAAGGCCTCTTTTGTAAAACGCTTCAGACGACGCGCGCCGTTGATGGTCACATAACAGTAGTAGTTTCAACTCAAAAACGAAATATTGAAAAATACCAAGATTATTTTCTGTCTAAAAACAAACAAAAAATTCGCTCCAAGAATTTGGAATAGAACACCTGTTATAGACTAAATTTTGAAGATATCTGGCGGAATTTGCTAACTATCCCAGTTTATTTCAAATCAATTTAATCAGTCTTAGTACTCAAATAAATTTTGTCATTTAGGAACTAACTTCTCATAATGAATTATTTCGTTATTGATATAACTAGAAATGAGCTTTGGATGATGAATATTAAAATTTGCTATTAAAATTAATATTAAATTTAAAATATTCAAATTAATATTAAAAAATGCTATTCAAAATGATCCTGTATATACATTTGGCTGTACTCTGGTATTGGGAACTGATTTACCCTAATATTAGGGGGTATAAAACTATTTTTATCGATCTTATACATGCCATTTCTTCCACAAAATTCATCTTTCACATATGGGTTTTCGTATATGCAACTGCTACGAGGTCTTGGCTTAATATCGGCTTTCTTTTTACCGAAATTAATGTTATATCGTTTCTCATTAGGAATGTAAGGCCTCTCTGTACAAACAATTTCTGGATGGGATGGTCCATTAGTCTCCGTAATGGACGAAGTAGGAGAGTCTGCCATTAATTGGGGTAAAGAGTGACTATTTTTACAACTTTCTGTATTGGGAAGTGGTCTTCGAGGATAATCTAAAGGCGGCAAAAGGGGTACTTGTGAAGGGATGATTATCATATTGGCACAATTCTTGGACGGTATTTTTTGCTGTGCATGATATATATGCTTTTCAAGATGGCTGTACATACCGGTTGTCTCTGTTGTTTGCCTATAATGGCCTTGCAGATCGGATGAGGTGTGATTAGGTCCATTCTAAGAGAAGAAAATTATCGTCAATAAAAAAAAATGAGAAACAAATAATATAATATATTGTTTAAAATTAACTCTTGTCAATTTGTTAATAATGTAATAAACACTCACCAGTATAGGCAAAGGAAAACTGTTAGTAGGTAGAAGTGGAGCCTTATTGACAAACTTGGGAAGATCTGATTTATTGTCTTCAGTCAAAATACCTCTCCTGAAAATCAAGAAAAAAAAATACTGCAAATTTACTACAATTTGTTATTTCCTACTAACGAGCGTTCATTTAAATTCGTGGTCAATTAGAGTTATGCGAAATTAGAGTTGAATTTCTGTGATTACGAGTAGCGCTTAGATTGTATCAAATCACAAACATTTTGTTTACATACTTCGGATCTGTAAAGAATATGGTACTAACTAAGTTCTACTTGTAATCACAGAAAATCAACTCTAATTTCTCCACAGCACTCTTGTCCACTAATTTGAATGAATGCTCGTTATATTATAGAACTAACCAAATCATCAGAAGAAAAGGCTTATAAAATAAAAAATTAGAAAAGCACTGACATGAAGTCAGCAATTTTTGAGCGCTCGTCATTCATGCGTCAATTCAATCCTAAGACAGCAAAGAAATGTGTATACATTTCCCTACAGATCAATCAAGCATACGCTTGATTAACATTTGCGCAATTGGAACATTAGTACCGAGTGCTTAAAAACTCCCAGATTCAGGGCAGTCTTCGATCGAAATTTAGTTTGTAGAGTTTACACTTATGGAAAGTGACACAAAGATCATTTTTCATTTTCGGCCCAGAGTTTTTCAATCTGTTGCCAATGGAGTTAAAACGAACCCCTTCAAAGATGAAATTAAAAAAAAAAGTGAAGCAATATATTTCAGATGCCCCCAAATGTTCATGAGAGTATTAACAACTAGTTTTTGATTTTGCCGCCGCCAATACATGTTCGCTCTGTACACCATAGGATTAAATAGCTGTAATGAGAAATTGCCAACTGCGTGTTTCGTTTTTTGTTTAATTTTATTTTTGAGTAGTATTCAGCCTGGGCATAGCAAAACAGGCTTTAGCCTAAGCACATTGTCTAGACTGGATATTGATTTAATGATGAATTTGATTATTGTAATGGATGGAATACATATATCTGTACTATTACTCTTGGATTTTGTACCATATTGTTTATGAATAAATTGAAATTGAATTAAAAATGGTATTATTTTTTCAGCCTATATCTCGAGAACAACTAATCCGATCGAAAAAATACAGGATACATTTTTCAAGTAAAATTTATCGAATTTTTACAAAAAACTGTTGAAATTTTTACCACTCAATTTTTTTGAGAAAACTATCCTCAAAACTGTTCTGTGAAGAAAATATAATCAGTTTATATTTGCCGTGAAAAGTTGGGCCTATTACCAAATTTTCATTAAAATCAAATCAAAAAAATTAAAATCGAAGCGTTGAAATGTTATTGCAGAAAATGTATGATTAAAATGAAAGACTATGGATGGCTGTAATTTGAAGAGGAAGCATTTAAGGACATATGCCTAAAGTAACTTTTTTCTTATTTTGATGTGTATTATGACCTCTTGAAGTTTTGCCTCACAATTAGGAAACACCCTGTAATCAATTAGCGCATAAATGAGCTAGCTTTTACAACTCCCTAACTACAGAATATTGCTTTCCTCATTTTCATTTGATATTTCAATTCTACACATTTCAAAACTTATGCTATGAATATTTGAATTATTAATATTTTTTTCCTTGAACTATTTGTTTTTGGAAAATATCAACCAAAATAAGTATTCCTTTAAAAAATAGTCTCTATCAATCGTCAATATTAATAGATCTACAAAACAGTAGGTATATAGTATTTTTTACAGAGACCTAGAAGTGAATATGAAAACATGGAATAAACATTCTAAAGCTATATTCAACTTTTAATAATATACCTATAAAACCTACCTATCAATTAGAGATGGTGTAACAGGGCCACAAAGTATGTAAAAGCAATTCAGGCAAATATTTCCTTGAGAATATGGATTTTCTTGCCCCCTTCGACTTGTGAATGAACCTTTTATCTGAAAATGAAATTTTTATGAATAATTTCACATACAATTAACATACTTTCCAAAGATCCAAAATCTCAAGAACAATATTAATAATTGAATATACAATTGGTCACTAACGTCTTCATTGGTAGTCTGGTTACTGGTGGTTAAATACGTGTGAAATCCAGCCAAACCCAAAATACTCCAGACGCTAAAAAAACACATCAGTGCAACCACAATGGAAGGTGGGGATTCCTTCACAGCTTCAAAAAATTGGTAGTTTTCCTGCTTTGAAACTAAAGGGTTTATTAGATGATTCTATGATTTTATGAAACACATATAACTTACTCAGTATTAGATGAGCTATTGCACAAGCAAACATGAATACAGCTAAAAATGCAAGAGAGACTATAAACATATAAAAAAATCTATAATTCCTTCTTCCCACACAGTTCCCAACCTGAAAAATGATATTTAATTGATAGTTAATTTAATATTAATGATAAAGTTCAACTTATATTTAATCTGTATATTGAATATTGTTGAATTCTTTTAGGAAAATATATGTACCCATGGACAGTGATGATCAAATCTATCTACACAGTTATCACAGAGGCTACAATGTGATGCTCTTGGTGGCCTGAAAATCTTGCAAGTGAAACAGTATTTCAGCTTGATAGTTTGTCCTTTGACTAGTACTTCTTTTGTTCGAGGAGGAGGTCTAAAGGTTGGACTATTGGCTGAATTTGTAACTTCTAGAATCAAATTATTGTTTAATATGCAATATTTATATTATTAATGGTTCAATACCTATTTGTTTTTCAACATAAGCTGCTTCTTCAGGTGTAGCCCGAGGAATTATACCAGGATCTGACAAACTTGTTCTCAACAAGGAAGACATTGTAAATATAAATAATAATCCTCCAATTATAGGAATTGCTATAGTAACATTTACTGCTAAGTAACTGCAGCTAAAAGTATCATTCATAAAGTGAAAAATTACTGTTTGAGGAAGTTTATTCTAACTCACTCAAAAATGAAAAATAATGTACAAGTTGCTGTAATTAAAAATACAGTAAGGAAGAAAACACCAGAATGGGGAGCAGTCATCAATCTACCATCACAATAAAACTTATTTCTTCCTGCAAACACTTCCCATTTCCTAGTTACCTTGGCACGAGACATTTTTATTATTTCGTATGAGCCCACCTGTAAATTTGAGTATTATCATCTTTGATAAAGAGTAATATTATCCTCTTACCTCTATAAAAAAATTAGATGTTATCAAATTGAATTTCAAAAAACTTATGATGAAATCAACAGCTATCTTGTGATCAAAACTGCTAAGTTCAAATCATACTGAGAACCTTTTTTTCCTATTTTTATACAATTCCAGCATTCTTAGACATCTTTTCGACAACATCTTAAAACTGTGAACATTACATGAGATGAATATTTTATGGTCAAAGGAAATAAATAATATGGATAGAATATAGATCTAAAAACTACCAGGAAAATTAAGATCGAAGAACCTTAAAATTTGAGATGTTTTTCTTGAAATGTCAAAAAAAGGTATCCTTGATATCACAGAAAAGTCTAATGTAAATGTCATTGTCTTTTCTTTTTTTGTAGTCTCCTTCGAATTATATTTTTCTTAGAATATAGATATTAATGTTCTAAGATATTTTCTGATATTTCAACATTATTATTATACACAAGTTTTATTATTTTATGATTATAACTTTTTCGAGACTAAAAGAACATAATAATTAGAGTTCGATTTATCCATTTAAAAAGCCTTCCTTTAACATAAATAACTTCGTTGAAAGAGAAAGCCATGAAATATTGCAATTCAAAAATATTTTGTTTTCATATAAAAGTTTCAGATGAATTCCTCGAATTGTAATTGCCTGAAGTTATTGGATACTTATGCAATTATAGAGAAGAATTTAATCAAAGACATTGATATATTACAATGTGAAAACAAACAGTTGATAGATATTTACAAGAATAAGGTAG
Organism: Harmonia axyridis; assembly: GCF_914767665.1. NCBI lineage: Eukaryota > Metazoa > Arthropoda > Insecta > Coleoptera > Coccinellidae > Harmonia > Harmonia axyridis. The sequence goes on along the minus strand of NC_059504.1, from coordinate 27,560,075 downwards.
ATGAATTAGAACAAAAATTGGTTAGCTTAAAAATATTTCAAAATAATAAGATACAATTACTCAGTAAAGAATTGATCATTGAAAAAATCACTAACCATGAACTAAAAAATGAATTGAAACTATTGGAAGACAATCTTAGATGTGATACCCTCAAGAAAAAATCTAGAAATCTACAATATAAATATCAAATGCAAAGATTTGTCAACAATCTTGATGAACTTGTTACAAGCCTCTCCTCTAAAATATCTCTACTTTTAGTCAACAAGTTTGTTCCCTAGATTATAATATGAATTACTCACTTAATTTCATAATTCTCATTTTAGAGACAAAGAAATTGGGAAATTGTTCAAGGCAATTAATTCACAAATTAATGAAATAAGATTTAATCAAGATTAAATTGATAATGCATAAATATGACCGGAAATCATAATGAAATATATCTCTCCAAAGTAAACCTAATTTATTTATAACTATACACATCTTATAATAGTTTTCATTTATCCTTAGAACTTTTCAAGTGTTGCACATAATCTAAGAAATCATTAAGACCACTAAACTCAGTTCTACCTATAGGTGGGTCATTTTTTGGTATTTTGGGTAATATTGATCCCATTTTATATCTGAATTCTTGCATCTGAAATTATTTCAAATATGTTTAACTATGTTTCAAATTGTTTTTATATGACCTTTACAAACTCACATTATTGGCTCCAGAAAATTTCCATATAGAATAAAACAATAATCCACATCCTGTGAAAGCATATAAAGTGCCCCAACCCAAAGCTCTCAAAGCTAATTGGGAACCACTTTCAGGTATTTTCAAAGTAGGCATTATACCCTTATTAAAATATTCTGGATCTTTTTTCTTAGCAGCAGCAATAGTTGTTCCAAACCCAATAATAGCAGATATTCCGGTTACACTGCACAGGAATAGTCCACCTGCGATAAATTTATTAGATAAAGAATGAAAAAATAAATAAAAAATTACTCTTCCATTTAAATTCTTTACTATATAGACTTTCAGCCTCTGATAAAGTTACAGAACTCGTATCACTCATTGTTCCTTTTCAATACGTGCTATGTGGTCATCAATACTTTCTTTTCAAATCAATATGATATATGCTCCAACATTTTAATGTGATTTCAACTCCTAAACTTTTTCAGAAGAGAAAATAATAATATAACCTATCATTTAAATTGTGACCATAGATTAAAATAACCATAGAATAGGTTTCATCAGTTGACCTAAAAAGTAGGACCCCTATGAAAGAATCCGACGAAAAAATTAGTCTGAATAACTGCTCTGGACTATGAGACGCATTCGCGGAAATGATACTCAAGTAAAATAGGATGGAATACTTTGTGAAAAAGGCACCGGTGATCAGAAGTAATGAACCCTTCTCTTCGAGATGAGGAGTTTTGCCTAGTGATTTCAAATAAGAATTGACCATATTCACCGTCGCCATATTGTTATGCGACAATACCAACTACCCAGTATTCCCAACGAAGAAATATTGAGTTTACTAGAAAAATTCCATAATATAAAGTTTCTAAGTGAAGTTTATGTGTACCTTTTCTGGCTGCTACGTCAGATAGGCTTGTTTGGGACAATATTTTGCAAAAATTTCACCTTTTGGAAATAAAAACATTAGTGAAAGGTGGTTTTCTGAACAAATTAATTGTGGCCGAGTGTATAAATGAAGGCTTCGCTTCATTTTTGGAAATAGTCAGTGGAAGAATAGTCTCTATGGCTGATAGTATTTTTGATATTAGCGGTATTTTTCTAGTAAACTCAAAATTTCTCCGTTGGGAACACTGGGTAGTTGGTATTGTCGCAAAACAATATGGCGACGGTGAATATGGTCAATTGGCTCACAAGTCACAATGAGAACTCGACGGACAAACTCCACTTGAGAAAGAGGAATCTGAAGAACGGCTCCGGCTTAAATTTTGAAATAGGATTTAATAATAATTTAATTTATATGAGATATGATAACTTCAAACTTGAAAAAAACGGGTCTTAACAATCATTGAGCTCGGAGACACCGCTGATTATAATTTTTTTTTTCTCCATAATGCCTTATTTATTAGGTTGGCTGGAGGGGGATGAAAACATATTGGAGGGATAAGAACATCTTGGAGAGATAATGTACACCGGAGATAACCGCGGACGTTTTTTTATATATTGTATATATTTATATAAAAGTGTATCACTGAATTTCCTAGATCGAAACATCCTAACATTGTTATCTATTAGATATATTGCGATATATATATATATATATATATATATATATATATATATATATATATATATATATATATATATATATATATATATATATATATATAGGATTTATATATAATTGGATCGTTAGATTTTCACGATATAGAAACTAGGAATTATTTGAATGGATTTTCCCGACTTGGACGAAGAATCTTTTCACCGGTTCTGATCAAATTCATATGCTCACTCCATCATAACTTGAAAGATAATGATGGAATTTTAAATCCAAACCAGGCCCCATGACAGGTTTTCCAACTATCAATCCAGTCCTCACTAGCTGCGAACTTACTATCAGCATCCAGTTTTTGGGGCGGAATTATTGCATTTTCCTTCAATATTGGACCAGATATAGGGGTTCCTTTCCTTCTTTCTTCACATAATCACACCCACAATGCATTATTAGGCTTTTTTAGTATTTCGCGATTCTTAAAGGCATTTTAACGATCAATTACAATTGTATATTATTCCAAGAATATGCGATTTTTTCTCCAATCCTTAATTGGCATAACGCCTACATTGAGTTCCTTTGCAATTTTTTGTAGGGATTCTCCTGTGTCCAGTCTTTATAATACAGCTAATTTTTCTCTTAATGAAGGAGTGACATTTTCACACTTTACTCCCCGCTGGGGAGGTATACACACCCCCCAGGCGGGATTCTTAGAAAGATGGTAGGGGGTAGGCATCTCAACTACATTGACTGTATATACAGTCACTGTAAACTCAACTACAGTGACGACACGGCTCGTCAGCGTTTTAATTGGTTGGAGCCCTGTCTGTCATTAAAGGTCGAACTTTCACCAGATATCTCTGATTTTTACTATTTACATTCAAGTGCCAGGCTGTTTCACATGCTTTGAAGCATTCTTGTTTAACTTGTTAGTGATTGTAAATGGTTTAGGGGGTTCAACCCCCCCCCCCCCAAATGTGAAGATGTTATTAAAAGAAACGAGCGGTCGACCAACCTTCGCGCATGCGCAGTCGATAATCTGAATCTTGTAAGACCAGTTAACGTTTGAATCTATCATTTTCCGCCGACATTTAATGGCGGATGGCCGAAGTTGTCGTCACTGCAGTATATACAGTCACTGTAATTTGCAGTACAGTGACTATATATACTATAGTATATACAATCACTGTAATTTTCAGATGCCTATTCACACCAGAAATAATTGAATGGGCGATAAAGAGCTTTCAGCCCTTCATAAGTTCATACCATCCATGCCTGCTGATATGAACTTATGAAGGGCTGAAAGCTCTTTATCGCCCATTCAATTGTCTCAACACCTTACTGAATCAGAAGAAGAAGTCGTTTATAGCCCTGATAGCTCAGCTTTTTAAAGCTAGCTTTGAAAGGGGTTATATTCCGAAATCATGGAGGGACGCAAGGTAGTATACATACCCAATTATAAAGAGGGTCGAAAAAGCTCCCCAAAGCCTAAATCCTATCTACCTATATGTCTCACCTCTTTTCTCCTGAAGACCATGGAGAAAATAATAGATAATAGTATAAGGAGAAGTTTAAAGCTCCTCAACAGTTTGCCTAAACGCTCTATTAGTGTGACGTCACACACCGCCATTTTTGTTCTCCTGTCAGTGTTCGGAATCCAAACAAATAAATTGTCATTCAAATTAGTACGGTGTCGTTGAAGGAATTGGCTTATTTTCATGAATAAGAGTATTCGAGGAACGATTTCAGTATAAATTGATAGACAGAAGGAACGAGATTGATACCAGTAAGTTTAAATCCTGCATCATTACCCAGATTTCGTAAAAAGCCGTGTTTATTAGTTTGAAATTCAAGTTCAAAATTACTGGCATTAATCTCGTTCGTTCTTTCTATCAATTAATAGTAAAATCGTTCCTTAAATAATTTTATTTATCAAAATAAGCCAATTTCTTCAAACCCAACGTACTAATTTGAATGTCAATTTGTTTGTTTGGATTCCGAACACTGACAGGAGAACTAAAATGGCGAAGTGTGACGTCATCACTAATAGAGCGTGGGCAGATATACTGGAGACGCCCTTCATCATATCCTTAGAGAGGTGGAAGGCACTCTCACCGCAAAGGAAATTCTGCTTGCAATGTTTGGAGATATCGGAGGGGCCTTTGATAATACTCATCATGTCTCCATATGCAATTCAGCCAAACGAAAAGAACCCTCCACTGTTAAGTGGATATCAGCTATGTTGAAAGGACGAACCGTTACAGCCTATCTGGGAGAAATCGAAGTGACCGTGCAGGGGATGCCCTCAAGGAGGGGTTTTATCACCCTTGCTGTGGAGCTTGGTCATGGAAGTGGCTTTACACCGACGACATAGTGGTGACTGTTAGAGGCAAGCATGAGGGCTCATTAAGTAGCCGAATGCAACTTGCCCTCAGAATTATTGAAAAGTGGTGGGAGGAAGAGGGGCTAACTGTCAATCCCTCGAAAACAACACTAATTCCGTTCACTAGAAGAAGGAATCTCAACCTCAGAGCTCCGATCCTGTACTTCTTTAGCGAGTGCAAATATTTAGGTGTTATCCTGGACAGTACACTCAACTGGGGGAAACACATAGATAGGATTTTTTCCAGAGCCAGGGCGGTCATGTGGGCCTGCAAGACTTTGGAAAGACATGGGACATGAAGCCGAAAATGGTACTGTGATTATACACAGCGGCAGTACGACCTATTGTCACCTATACGTCTCTAGCATGGTGGACAAAAACCGAGGAGGCCGGTTGCAAAAACTGGCATGCATTGGTGTTACAGGATCTATGCGCACAGCTCCCATAGCAGCGCTGGAGGTCATACTTGACTTGCCTCCCTTACATCTACATGTGAGGAAATGTAGCCTGCTGGAAGGAGTAAGAATTTCCCTCAATGGAAACTGGGTTGGATATAGAATCAACTAGATTCAAACCTCTTGGCAAAACCATCGGATCTTCGATTTTGAAAGTCATAACTGACCGTCCTAGTGCAATAAGTTTCGTAAATCATTCTGACAAAAAGTCATCTATATGGTTCACCGATGGATCAGAATAAGTGAGAAGTACTGGCATTGGGGTATATGGACCTAAACTGAGGATTTTTAAAGCCCTGGGAAGTGAGCCCTCTATTTAACAGACCGAGATACTGGCTGTTTACATATGCGCTCAGGAGTGTCTTAAAATTAACCTCAAGGGGGCGCATGTCTACATCATCACGGACAGCCAGACCAAGCTGGAATCGTACTGCCAGGGGTCTCTGTTGACCTGGGAGTGCCGTAACACCATAAGACAACTGGCCAGAGGCAATAAAGTGACTAAGCAAGGTCACACTAACCGGAGCGCCGGACCTGCCAAACCGGATTAGTGGGGTTTACTGTAAATTAGATTACTCAGTGTCCTGAAGAATTTTATAAAATTGTTCAGTCAATTATGCAGTTATTCCTTCTCTTAGTAGAATTCCAAAGTTCCATCCCTTGGACTGAAAAAAAATTTAAACAAAAATAAATAAAAAAACTTTAATTTTTTTATTTTATTCATTTATAAGAATTTGCCTTATGCTTAGGAAGAAAATGAAAGTTTTCAGGAATTGGTCCCAACAGCATTTCAGTAAGTTTTATCCAATCTGATGCTGAACTTGAAGCCATCAATGTTTCAAGATCATTTCTGCCTTTATATGATGGAGGACGATCATTAACTTTCTGAGGAGGACATTCTAGTAGTCCTACAGGCACATATCTATATAAAAAAGATAACCATTCAAGCATAAATCTTCGGGTATTCTCAACACCTTTATTGTCAGAACCCCAATGTTCTAGCCCATAGTTGGTGAATCTCTTCAAAATGTCAAACCGTTCTGAACTTGAAATATCCCATATTTTCTGTTCTTTAATCTCTGAGAATATCCAAGGTTTGATCAAAGCTCCCCTTCCAATCATCACTCCAGCTAATCCTGGACATGTTTCTAAAGAATTTTTGTAATCGTCATAACTTAAAATATCCCCATTTCCATAAACAGGCATTGGTGCAGCCGCTTGTACAACTTCATTTATATAATTCCAATCTGCCATTTTAGTGTACCTTTGTTCTCTAGAACGTCCATGTATTGTCATTAGACTAGCACCCCAATCTCTAAAACTTGGTGCCTAGAAAACAAATTTTATTATAAATCACCACCAGCATGTATAATTTCAATTGAAGAAGAAAATACATACCAACTTATGTGCGATTTTTTCATCCTTATAAATCCCTGTCCTTGTTTTCACAGTGAGAGGAATATCTATTATTTGAGCTAAATTTCTTACACATGATTCTAAAACTTTCTGTCTCTTCAGAAGGCCACAACCTCCACCTTCTTTATAAATTAAGTCAATAGGACACCCCAAATTTAAATCAATAAAATTTATATCAATTTCTTTAGTCAAAAGTTGACCACATTTGGTCAACAAATGAGGATTATTAGCACATAATTGGACTCCAAAAATATCTTCAGTATGATGTCTCTTCACAAGAGCCCATTCTTGTGGGGCTCCTTGTAATAATGAAGTACACATTGCCATTTCCCCACAGGTTATATCAACACCAAATTCCTTGCATATTCTTCTAAAAGGTAGATTACCCACTGTAGTTAATGGACTTAAAAATAATTTATCCTTCCAGTTAATTGTTTTTTTTTCTCTTTGTTGAATTTTGATGATGTCTTCATCTGTTACTGTACCATTTGTTCTGATTTCTTTTTTACTGGTGTCAAGTTTCTGAAAAATTTTGAAGATTATGTTACATTATAACTGGAACACTTATTGAAATATTTCAATTCAATTTTAAATCGATATTTGTTAAAATAATATTATCAATTACTGAGGTCAGCTACATTGCCAGATAGAAAAATTAATCAGATATTTAAAGTAAAGTAAAAAGTATTTCAATAATTCTCGCCATCGGTCGCGAAAGTTATAATAATATCTTTATCTCTAAATATTTATTCTGATTCTGATTCCAAATACGACTGTTAATGCTACAAAAAAATTAATCCTGCTGCCAAGAAGTTTATGGAAATGCATTGGCCACTGACAGAACTTCAAATGGAGTGGTTAAAAATAGTAATTTATGTAACAAGTCCGGAAAATAGGGTTTTTTTGGACGAATAGACAAAATTCCAGGACGAGCGTAAGCGAGTCCTGGAAGTCTGTGAGTCCAAAAAAACCATTTTCGGGCGTGTTGCGTACAATATTTTTTCGGCAACCATGTAAAATAACACTATCGCTGCTGCTTTCCATATTTTATTGCGATTGCGATCAAAAAACATGCAAATTTTTGACAACTAATTTCATATGAACTGTCAGCCGTTATCTCGGTTGCTATGGATTCTATGATTCTTTTCCGGCCTAGTCCGGGAAGTACGTACTTTCCGGACTAGGCCAGGAAATGCTACTTTCTCAGAGAAAAAGCGTCCGGGAAGTGAGCACTTCCTAGACGGTTGCCGAAAAAATACATTTTTATATCAACATGATAATTGATTCATGTATATAATTTTCTAAGCCAAATGTAATTATGGATTTTTTTTGTGAATCAGATGGAGCACTTGTTAACAGAGGTGAAAGTTTTCTTTGCTTAGTTCTTGGCTTCATAAGCTCTAAGAACAAAGTGATTAAAATATTCACATAAATTTTCTGAAATGAAAGTTTATTTTAAAGAAGTTTAATCAAAACTAGGAGCTCCGAATTGAATGGTAGTAATATATCATCACACATCCTTCAGCTTGACTTAAGTCTACCCTAATAATAACGAATAAATAAATACTATTTTTAATCTGGCAACGTAGCTACCAATTTGACGTAGACAATTGGACTTCTTTCGAGGATCTCAAGGTCATATACCTATTCTACATGTTTACGCATTACTGCCAATAACACTTACCAAAAGGAAATATTAATTGATCAATAAATTTTTATACTTCCGTTTTAAGACAATTGAAGATAAAAATAATATTGGATACACATAGAAATAAAATAATATCCTTACCCCAGTAACCTTATCATTATATTTAATGAGTTCTTCAGATAAACTGAAATCATAATTTCTTTTTCTGAGAGAATGCTGCAATTCCTTAGTCAATATATTTTTTGTTTGCAGGCCTTTTTCCAAATATTTTGTATATTTAACTTCATCTACAACATTAATATTTCCCTTAATGTGTTGGGAACCAAATCTACAGGCTAATCCTCTTTCACACTTTCCTGTGGTGTCAAAATTGAAACAGGTATTTCCTGAAATTTAAACTTTAGTTATTATTATTAATTAGATTGAACATGTTTTTACCCAAATCTTCACCCTTTAATTCCAAATAATCAACCACATTATGTAAAAAGTTACATTGCTTTCTAGTGCATGAAACATCTTCACCTTTATTATTTACTAATGAATTACATAGTTCTTTTTCTTGCTCAATTCGATAGGTAGGACCTCTCGATTTATTTTGCCCTTGTAACTTCCTTTTTTTCTTATTGAAAGAAACTTCATTTTCCTCTGCTGATCGTTTGCTTGATAATTTTTCAACTTCTTGGTCCAAAGAATTATTAGGAACACTCAATTTTAATAAATCTTTTTCTGACACACATTCAATGGCCAATTCTCTAGGTTTTTCACCTATTAAAAACCTAAATTTAAAAATAGAAAATAGCAAATGTAAACAAAATTATCATCTTACTCAGGTTTTATTCTGCATACTCCTGAATCTCCCATGCTGAAATCTATATTTCAATATATGAATGAGTTCTGAATACTAATGAGTAATAAAATAATGCCATAAATAAACGTGTTTATTTGCAAATTTTGTCCTAACCTAAGATCTGGTAGAGACATAGACCTAATATCCATAATATAAGGTCTATGGGTAGAGACTAGAGAAGAGCGACAATTTTGAGCATAGAATACTATTTGATCTTGATTTGATTGATAAATACCATAGAGTAGAGTCTCTAGTAAATAATATCACAGACTAGTAACACAGACTAACCAGACAATTCACTCTGCCGTTTTTAGGCACGGCGTTTCGTTGACCTTGAGTTTCACTATGAACTACTGTAGTAAAAAATGACAAAGATAACCGAACTTCCCACTCTTTCTAAAAGGTTCAAAACGCATGTGATTTGTCAGATTAACCCATTCTAATTTTTGAATTCACCCGACTGCTTATATTCAACTCCTATTCTCTTTGAATATTGAATACCAAGCAAAATTCATCAAAGTATTCAAAATACCTGTTTTTTTTTTAAACATTAAATATATTTCTTTGAATTAAAACAACAAAGGAACTAAATATTTTATTATTTATAATATATTTGGAATGAGTGAATATGGAAGCCGGTCAAGGTAAAAAAAGTACGAAGTGTTCTGTTAAAAATTGTAATAGTGCAAGATATCAAGGGATTTCTACGAATTCCATAAGATTCTTCAGATTTCCTAATCCAGTTTATAAGGACCGAGTGATGCAATAGAAATTGGCTTGTAGTGATGACATAATAATGAACAAAGATGCAATGCTGTTATATTCAAATAACAGAATATGCAGTATCCACTTTGATGCCAACCTAATGACAAATCACCGTTTATCGAAAAATGCAATTCCAACATTGAATCTGTTCCGAAAACCAAGAGGAATAGTTGTTCAAACCCAAACAGAAGATAAAATGGGAACCGAAGGAAAACGAGTTGCACATATAGAAACTCAAACAACCAAAGAATTATCTCACCAAACACCAAGAAAAAGAAAGTTGAGGCATCTAATTGAGGTAATATATAGTTAAATTTGGAGAATATATAGTCAATAAAAAAAACCTTATTTTTCAGTCAGAGGAAAATGAAATTAAAAGAATGAAATTCAAGACATTCAACCTCGAACAGTCTATTCAGGAAATAGATCCCTATAAGACACAACTATCTAAAGACAAATTCAAAAAGGCTTGTGATATTCATCTGCCAAATAGTTTTGGAAATATAGCCAAAATAATCAGTGATCTCAATGATAAAAATCTAAAAGGAAGAAGATATACCAAGGAATTTAAACAGCATGCCCTTTCATTATATTATTCCGGGCCTAAAATTTATAAAAGAATGGTTGCCATATATAATTTTCCATCAGTATCTACATTGAGAAGAATGACAGAGAATATTCAGAAAGGAACTGGTTTAAATGATTTTATATTCAGAAGTCTCAAATGGCGACTAAAAGGTAAAAGCAAAGAAGACAGGATGTGTGCTTTGTCAATGGATGAAGTATCGATCAAAGCAAATTTGCAATATGATACAAAAAATGATGAAATTGTGGGTTTCCACAATATTGGTTAGCATTAAGAGCTGAATTTTTTCATTTGCTGAATACTTGATATATATAGAAAAAGTTTTTACAAAACCTTTTTATTTCAGGCAAAGAGAAAAAATATATCCCAGCAAAAAATGCCTTAGTATTGATGGCAAGAGGAATAAACGATAATTGGAAGCAGCCATTAGGATATTATTTTTTGAATACATCCTGTAGTCCAACAGACCTGAGTGGAATTATTGGAGATTGCATCGACAAAATGGTTGAAATAGGACTTGATGCAAGAGTCCTAGTGTCTGATTTGGGCTCTAACTTTGTTGCATTTTCAAAAAATTTAGGTGTAACTGATAAATGTACTAAATTTGATATGAATGGAAAGGAATTGTATAAAATAAAAAAAAGCAAATAAACAGGATTCATTCATTAGTGTTGTATTTCTTAGCATATTTAATGATTTTTTTTTGACAAATATTTCTTTCGAAAACATACATAACACATTCAGGCTCATCGAATTTTTCAATCAATATCTAAATGCACAACAGATCAACAACTAGATACTAAACAAAACAACATATATTAAAAATCAATTTCTATTCGATACTGATTCAAATTGGTATAGATTTTCATTGAGCCTGCTACTAGCTCTGATGAGGAACACTGCACAATTGATAATTAATTTGAAATGTTGCAATCAAATCAATGATAGAGATTGCAATATATCTAATGAAAACTAATATGGATTCCTCATAATTTTCAGAAATGAAAAGCACATACTTAAAATTTCATTTTAGACACTTTCAAAAAACAAGAGTATTTCTGAGAGCTTTAAAAAGGTACACCTCAAGAATTAAAAATTACACCACACTTCTAACAATACACTAAAATAACTGAGTGTGAAAGTATGTATCAAAAATGAAATTCCTTGGAATACTAGCATGATTACTAAAAAAAACGTCTATTGGTTGCTTCTTAGAATCTTATTAATGTTCTAAGGGTTGCTTGGTATCTCTGAGATTCAAAAATTCTTTTTCGTCTTACTGATGAATGACTGTTTACGGCAGACTATGATTGCAAGGAGAGCTCGAGCAGCGATCCTACATTGAGAGAAATATTTGAATGTAGAAATATTTGCCATTAATATTTTAAATCAAGCAAGAACAAAATAAAATTTATTTTCTTAGAACCGTCATTTTCAATAACATAACCTAAGCGAACGCAAAATCCACGATTCAAATTGAACTATCGCTGCGATTAGTCGAAAGAATCAATCTAGCTCTCTGATTGGTCACCCCGAATCACCCCGAACTCATTCATAAATACGAGTAGAGCGAATTCGAGGTCAACGAAACGCCGGTGACGATTTCCTTCGTAAATGCATAGAGTGAAACATCTGTAGTAATCTGTGCTAGTAATCTGTGATAATATTCTCAAATGGGTAGACGTCAAATCTCAAATTTGTAGCTCGTAATTTCCTTGTCAATATTTTCCTTCTTCAATGCACCCTATTTTAAGTTGAAATAGAATAACTGAATTTAGCCATGGTGCAATTATATTGCTTAAGTATTTTATATAAAGATCCTACTAGTGCAAAATGGTTGAAATCGGCCTTCGACCTCCAGAAATTTGGTTATTTTCAAAAAGGTTCTGTTCAAGAATTCATGACGTTTTTTTGTAAAACCATCGTAGAACGTACTTCACCCGCATCTAGACAGTCGGTTAAGGAAGGAGGTTGCATTTAATATATTTTCTGTAATTTGCAATTATAAAATTTGTATGTTTCAGAATATATGTGTCACGTCTATGTAAGATCAGATAACTTGGCTGGAGTAGTGATTTCAGACCATGAATATCCTTCTAGAGTATCTCATACTCTTCTTACTAAAATTTTGGACGAATTCAGTCAAATATATCCCTCCAATTGGCCAAATTTAACAGAAAAAGATGTATCTTATCCACAGTTGAATCAGCATCTTGCCAAATACCAAAATCCAAAAGAAGCAGATGCTATGACCAAAATACAAGAAGATTTAGACGAGACAAAAATTATACTGGTAAGTAGGGAGTTTTTTGGTGCTTTTAATTTCAGAAGACTAGATGACTGTATTCAAAAGTTTTTTGAAGTGATATCCAGTAATGTTTATTCATTGCTTTTTTTTTAGCATCACACTATAGAAGCTGTTTTGCAAAGAGGGGAAAAATTAGATGATTTAGTTGCTAAATCAGAAGGTTTAAGTATACAATCTAAAGCATTCTATAAGACAGCAAGAAAGACTAATAGTTGTTGCTCATTTTAACAGTATGCTTTTTTTTTTGTTTCTGAATTGAGGAAACCTTGGGAAAATGGAAATGAAAAATATTTTCAATTCTAGATATGCTAACGAATATAAGTGTTGAATTTTTATTGTAATTATTTTTCTTATGAAAGAGGATAACAATGACTTAACTTAATTTCATTTAAAAATTTAATTTGCAATGATTTCATTAAAAATAATTAGAGTTATTGAAGAAGAAATATATCCTCCTTAACCAGTTGTTATTTGATGTATAATTGTATCAAAGAGTAATTGTGATAGCTTATAAGTGAATTTTTTATTTGCAATTTCAGTATACTATAGTGTAAATTATTGTCTACTACGTGTAAATTTTAGGTGAATATTGTCTATCATTTTTATAACCTTTTTGTGAACAATATATATTGTGTGAAACGATAGATTTTCTCTGATTCTGTGCACATCACTGGCTAATCTGAGAGGGGTTCTGGTTAGAATATCGAAAATAAAGATTAAGATACTTAGGAAGCCCTTCCAAAAATTAAGGGATTGCTTATAAGCTTGTTGAATTTAAACATAAATAAGGGAATTGGCAGCCACCCTTAGGGTAATTGTAGGCTAACTAGGTAGTGAATAGTTCGTGGTCTTTGATAGTTTTTGACAACAGATTAATCTTTTGGTGTTCTTCTTGTTTGTGATTTACAGTAGAACCTCGATCATCCGGCCTAATGGAGGGGAAACGGTTCTCGGTTAATCGAAATTTCTCAAAATACGCACTACAACTATGAAGATTAGAAAATGTATGGGGTATAATTATTTATTGAGCAACAAAATCAATAGAATCATAATATATATAAATGAAAAACAAATCGTTGCATTGGTACCTATATTACATCTAATGTATATATATATATATATATATTAGTTGAAAAACTGTAATTTTTTTCTGTCTTTTTTTATTATTCACCTTGAGACAAATGTGAGCCCTAATTTTCCTCAAGTGGAGGACATCAATATAATCCGTATCATTTTTCTGCTCTAAATAGTGCATCAGACCATTTGCGAATCTCAACGCGTCTTCGGCAGAAACAGTGTTTTCCTGCGTGGAAAATTCTTCAACACTTTCATCGTATGTATCCATACAGTGGTTAGGTTGGGAGAAATTTGATGCGGTTTCTGAATCATCCAGTATCTGATAACCGGGTTCATTTAAATCCCAATATAGCCATTCTTCAACATCATCGACTGAAACATTTTCGAATTATACCAAATTATTACTATAGCGCATGCGCAATGAAGTGAATCCCGAATAATCGAGTGGATGTCTGCTCGTGGGAACGGATGAGTGAAAATGTCGACGAGCACGGATTACAGAGTAAAACGGATAATCAGGGATCTACTGTAATTGTATTTTCATTCAGTACTTTGCAAGTCCTGTTTGTTAAACTGAGATTGACAATTTTTGATATTACATCATATTCAACCAAAACATTCATTTAGAGTTCAGCAGTCCAAATACTATTCATGTATATAATACTTTTTTCACTGCAGTATCAACTTTTTAAAATGGGATATAAATTTTATTTGAGTTATCGAATGAATAAGTTCCATTCAACATATTCAGAGTGATATTTATTCCATGGAAGGTAAAGAATTTGTGTTAAGAGAAAATAATGAACCATAATTGCAAAATTTTCAGTGTTTAAATATAAATTGAATCAAAATTTTAATAAATTTTTATTGGATAAAAATACAAGGAATTTTTATTTCACCCAAAACTACCAATTATATTCCAGTTTTATTGATAGAATATATTCCCATCGGTAGTAGAAAAAGGTTACAATAAAATAAAGAAGTCCATCAACTTGCAAATAAAAAAACATGATTTACGAAATTAGCTATTATCAATACATATAATTGCAATAAGTTGCAAATACATAGTATAAATTATGAAGATAATGGAAGGAAACATGATCATAAAATATTTAGGAACAGAACAACAATCAAATTCAATTTTTTTATGCAATTCCAACAAATATTTCACTTAAACTTCTACATGATTAAAAATAATTTGAAACCTAATATTTGGGAAGCATGCACCAATCATTAAATGAAGTGGTATAATAACATCAACCTTTATTTTTCTCTTTTATATACTTCCAGCTATCTTAAAAATTTATAAATTTAGACAAATTATAACTTCTCAGTTCCTCACCCCACTAATAACTAAAAAAAAAAATGAGTATTAAATACTTTAATTAAATACTACTTTTCAAATTATCAGTATCAGTTTGCGATACACCTAACCTAACAGTTCTACCCAAAGGTTTCAAAGCTACACTTTCCGATTTAGAACACAAATTCCTTTCTAAATGGGATGGCATAGGCACTTTCCTCTGGCCATTCTCCCTCTGAATAACCTCCAACAGGCTCATACTGGGCAGCCAGGATTTATCTCGGATTGCTGTAGCAACAACATTTCTATTTGGTTCAGTATCATAAGCTTCACTTTCACAACCAAAGTGCTCGCAATATTCATGAATGAATTGACGCTTGTCTCTATTCATGGACTCGAAAGAGTGTGAGCGACACTTCTGTTGGCTTTGCTTGGCTAACACTACTAGTTCTGTCAACTTGTCATGAATTCTTCGACAGAAATGAGGATCTTTTGTAGCCCATCTTTTCATGAAGTCCGAATAACGAGGAGTGAGTTTCTGGCTGATATCAGGATTACGAATTTGTAGGCCTATGGCTAATCTTCGGTTCCTTTCCATAACACGGCATTCTTCTGTACATTCTAAGCTGTAGAGGAATATAAATAGAATGCTTTCATAGTAGCGCAAAATAAAATCTAAATATTTTTAGTACTCACATTTTAAGAACACTTGGTCTTCTTTCGGGCTTGCTCATATCACTTATGTCTACAGATTCATTTTTCGACATACTCATCATCTTCTCACTCAATCGAGCCATTTCTATATTTCTCATCTCATTAGTCACATCGTTGCAGGATCGAACGCCCTTTTGAATTCCACAAATGCAGGAAACTGCTACTTTACTCTTGCAACTGGTTTGAGGGCAAGGAAGCTCATGGCAAGGAGCATTACATGGATGCCCGCATACTGCTCGTTCAAACATACATGGTTGTTTGCAAGGCACAGGACAGGCACCTAATTGAAGAACATAATTTTTTAACCTTGTGAAGAGATGTCTGAATCTAACGTAACCTTACTGAAAAATAAAGTATAGCTCACCTGAGTGACAAGGACTGCTGCATTTATGTCTTCCACAAGGCATAGGCTTTCCACATGGCAAACCACAACTGAATTCCTCTTGGTGGCAAGGTATAGCACCTCTTAGTTCATGTTTACCATAACACCATCTCTTGCATAAAATGGTGCAAGGTGGACAAGGGCCTGTATGACAAGCATGGTTAACTTCATGACCACATTCTCTTGGTCTTGAACAAGGTTTATCACAGACCGGTGGCCTAGTTCCACATGGTATTGGAGGATACATAACTTCTGAGCCACATTCACAATAGAGCTCTTCGAAGCTAGTTTCCATACACGGCTTGCATCTACCATTATGACATGTTAATTCACACCTATGATTGCCACAAGAAAGTGTTCTATTGCAAGGAAGAGGGCAGATATGATCAATTTCGATACAACAACGCTGATTACATTTGTGTTTTCCACATAAACGTTTCTGAGAAATAAATATTATTACAAATTTGGTAAATAGATTTCAATAAGTTGTTTAAAACTTTAACTTTCCATGATGATCTTTGATTATTAATTTCATTACATTTAATCGAAATTACCTTTGCGCATTTCCTCTCACATCTTGCATCATCTACCAATTTTTGACAAGGAATTTCTCTGTTCATGGATCCACATCTACATTTCAGAATTGTAGACAAATTACAGGGTGGGCAATCTCCATCATGACAAGTAGACTCACATTTATGACGATTACCATTTGGGCCACACTTCAAAGTTTTCTGACACAACTAAAATAAAATATTAATATTTGATACATACATAAGCTTGGGCGAAACCAATTCAAAAATGTTGAGAAAAGCAGAGACGTGGGGTTTGGAGCTTTTGAGGGCTTGGTAATTCATGCACCTATTGCACACAGAACCCGAGTGATTTGTTATGATGTCATTGTTGTAGGTTAGTTTATCTAGATTCTAGATGAAGACATGAACATTCCGAGTAATTATTTTGCATGTACAAAATAAGTTTCAACCTGGTCGAATCCATTGTTAAGAACATATTGGAGCTTTCTTTTTTCGATATTTGACTTGAATTTATTTTGGTTCAGGTAATGCAATAAATATCCAATTTTTAATAAAGTTTCAAATTAAGATTATATATCTACGTGAAATAGATATTTCAACTCATTCTGTTATCAACGAAATATTAGGTTTTATTACAAAAATTTTCGACGGATCTGAAGATGCTATAAATAAGAAATTTTGTACGAAGCTTGAAATTGATTTTTCATTCCTACATTTCACAACCAAAATTTCAACTCGGTCGGGATTGTTGGATCTGTTATATTTGAAATATTGACTATTTTTTCCCTCTGACACTTTCAACATGAATTTGATATTTTACATCAAAATTGAGATGCATAGAAAACCTGGTGTCTACTTATACATGTAAAACTTTCAGACAAAACGGGAGATTTTTCAGATTTATACCTACTTGATTTCGAGGGATCGCGGTTGTTTCAGATGGCGCATACATCGTGTATATTTAACATTTCTCTCGATTCTCGACTCTCGTGACCTTTGAGTATAGAACAATAATATTTGATATCCAATGCTTGTAACAATCTTTTATACTCTGTCATTATATTCCGTTCATTTAATTAAAAATTCGATAGGAACTGAATTGCAATTTATTGTGAAAGTTTGTGAAGTCTAAAATTAGTATTTCATTTTGAAAACGGCGCCAGACAGATAGCGGGAATTCGAAAATTTCTGAAGAGCGCCACCTTACAGAACTCTGGTGAAGCAGAACACCAAAGCAACAGGTGATCTTTCACCGTGAGTGATCGAATTGGTAATTGGCTATTCCGGAATTTCAGGTTAATATATTCGATAAAGTTTCTTTACAGTGGCCATTTGAAATTTTTGAGAAGTTATTTTTAGCACCGTATATAATCTAAACGATTGAATTAGGACGGTGATGCAATGAAGACATTTGATCAGCATCACAAGTACTACAACATATAAAAAATTCACCAAAAGCCAATTTTCCTTTGATGCAGTGCATGGTCCTTCGTCTATCTCGAAGTGAATCAATCTTTTCATTGAAATTGACAAATTAAACAAAAAAAAAATCTACGTTTTCTTGCTATGAACTTGACAAATCTTCTCCGGAAGATATTCTGTAGTTCATAGCACATTCTATTTGAGAGTTATCGTGTACACGGCGAACAGCTGGCCGGACAATCGATTTTGTGTCCATATTCTTCATTATTTATACAAACCTGATCTTTAGAGACCATTCTCGGCTCCAAATCAAATAATTACGGTCACTTAGGTAAAATGATAAGTCGCTGTTCCTTATGAAACAAGCATGCAAAAGTAATGAAGTATTAAAATTCTTCACTTACCAAACCACATGAAGGAATGGGGTCCAAGCAGCTTATCCTAGGAACTTCCAAAGGCTTCTTACCACAGTAACAATTTTTAATCAAACTACAATCCCTTTTACAAGGCTTACATTCACCTCCATGGCAAATATCTTGACACTCGTGATTTTTACATTTCAACTTCTTCCCACAAACATCTCCGCAAGAATAGTATGTGCTTCCTTGATATTCAAAACAGCAAGTCACATCTCTATTGGCTTTTTCACAAAAACAGGTTTGGTGCAGAATTTTTTCACAAGGTTTGCAATCTCCCATATGACATTTTTCATAGCACTTGTGAACACCGCACTCCAAAAATTTTTCACATAGACTGTCGCATATTATTTCCACTTCTGAGCTACACATTACCTGCTGTTTTGATTTCCCGCATCCACATGATTTGTCCACAAGAATGGTACAATCCGGACATGGTCCTGGATGGCATAAGATCAAGCAATTATGCTCACAGTTGCGGCGTTGTCTTAAGCATATTTCTCCACAACTGTGGGCTATTAGACCTAAAAACCAAACATACTGAAGATACAAAAAGAAAATATATTTCACAAATGTGTTTGTAGTAGTAGAAATAGTAGAAGTAAAATTTTGATTAGCTTCAAGCTACAAAGTTTTAGTTTAACAATACTTCTAGTCCAGTAGACAAATACAAAAAAGGTGGGTCTCCTGGAAAAAAATCCGAACTCAATGAAAATTCTACAGGTTGTTCAGGGGTGTCGTGGGATGACTCTGTCAAGTTATCCAACACGAGGACCCTGTGCTTACTTAAGGGCAGCCGAGGAACCTCAACATTTTCTGACTTTTTTCAGTTTTTTTTGCTCATAACCTCCAAACTAAGTAGTTTTCGACCAAAACGTTCATTTTAAAGTTGTAGTTTTCGTAAACCTAATATCAATTGAGATAACGTCGACCAAACTTATAGTCTAGTTGTCAAAGCAAAAAAGTGGGGTCTGCTGGAAAAAATTCCGAACTTGATAAAACTTCTACAGATTGTTCGGGGGTGTTTTGGGATGACTCTGTCCAGTTATCCAACACAAGTACTCTACAGTATTTTCTCTAATTATATATAAGAATTAATATAATATTTCCATAAGAATATTTTAGTAAATTTTGCATTGAAAAATGTTGGTTGGCGGAATTGTTATATTCCAGCACGATTTTGTTCTACAAGCTATGGCAGAATTAATGAATTTGCCATAGAATTAGAGAAAGTACAACATGAAAACATTATGTGAAACAATGCTCTTCTGCAATACTACTTATTCATTGAAATATGATAAAATGATAATAATAACACTAACTTAGTTTACTACCACAATTTTATCATTTGGTTACGGTACAGTGACCCGAGTTTCATAGCTTTCCTACATTTTCTGACAGGGTATATTACAATTGACGTATGGTTTTCAAACGGTTGAACGTGGTTTGTAGTCTCAAAAAACTTCGAAAAATGGGGAATTCTTTGGGGAAGTTTATGGCCTGGTTATAGGTACGTTTACAAATTTCTATTAATTCCAGTATACCTGCACTGGTTTAAGGTCAGAAAATTAAGATTATTATTACTATTTCAAGTCTCTCTCTGTCTTTTTGTTCCATATGTAGCATTTCAAGGTTTACTAGTTCTTGAAAATCATGGTTCTTGTCTTATAACATTCATTTTAATTTTAGTAGACCACTTATCTGAGAAAATTCCTTCTCTAAACCGAATCTCGTCGGTACTCTTTTGTTTACCTACAACATGTGTAGATCACGAAACTGCTTGTTATTATGTTTCAAAATGGTGAAGGAGATAGCTGTAACATCATAAGCATGGCCGCAGACAGCTTTGTTTTTTGTTACTTACATCGCACCTATGAGGTCTATTTGCTTGTGAATGGTGTCATTTGAAAGCTTATTGAGTGTTCTTTAATTTATTCTCATACAACTAAAGTGTATCTGTTATATTTAAAAAAATATTTGATGATACATAACTTTTTTTAAGAATTACCGAAGATATTCTTGTTTTTTTTTCTGTACTTTACGGATTTTTTTGAATTTTTCATTTAAAGGTCTTCGTAGGTCTTCGGTAGGAAAACGGAAAATGCAAGTTAGATGTTTCTTCACTTTTTTTGGCACAACAGTTGGATGTTAACGGTAAATGTTGAATTTCAATTATTTTTTTTTTTACATTTTTCTTGTTATGAGGACAAAATCATGCAGCCAGACATAAGGTCTTCAAGACATTTCAATGACAACATAATGAAATGCAGGTTTGTTGCATTTGATGCCAACTACCATCCTCGACCAATATAAATTTATACAAATTAATTTATTTTCCACTTTTATAAAACACTAATGGGAAATATATAAAAAGTATCAAAAGTTTATTCACAAATTTTACTGAGAAACCAATGATTTTGGATGAATTTGCTTCATATAAATATTATGTAGAATTTTATTAATTAATTATAATTACTTTTTTTAAATAGGAAATAAAACTTCTAATGGTGGGTTTATACACTTTTCCTAAGAACTAAGAACTAAACCTAAGAATTCAGTGGCGTTTATGCACACTCTTGTTAGTTCTTAGTGAAGTAAAGCGTACATGCTCAAACTATTTTCTATTTGTTCTATACTTTGAAGTTTGACATTGATATTGATTATGAAAAAATTAATTTTAATTTTTTTTCAGATACACCGAATACTTTCCATCGATAAACACGAATAACGGAACATAAAATGATAGAAACTGGTACTCGTTAATATTGAAATTCTATGCGGCGCATGCGAACATTATTTTAAATAAGAGCTTAGTTAAAAGTTGGTCAACTTTCTAGGCATAGTGTTAGTTCTTAGTCCTTAGGGGTAAAATGCATAAACGCCCTCATTGATTTGTTAGCGTTCCATTCTTAGTTCTTAGGTTTAGTCTTAGTCCTTAGGAACGGTGCATAAACACACCATAAGCTATGTCTAATTTTGTGGCGCCATACTTTATTGTATAAGTCATAAAAATATTACCTATTAATGCTGTTGAATAACAAGTTTTCTTCAACATGTGAGGATGTGTTTAGGGCGTTTTGTAGATTACGATACTGCTTGTTGTAATGTTATTAGTGGTACAGGAGATAGAGTGACGTCATAAACATGGCCACCGCCGATTTTTGTTAATTACATCGCACCTTTCAGGTCTATTTGCTCGTGAATGGTATCGTTTGAAGCTTATTAAATGTTCTTCAATTTTTTCCAAGACACCTAAAGCGTATCTGTTATATTAAAAAAAAATATTTGATGAAATATGATTTGTTATAAAGCGATTTCAAAAATATTCTTTTTTCACTGAGAAACCGCCCAACTCTCGGTAAATTTTTGCATTGTAGATACAAATTATGCAGAATTTCATCACCTATTTATAAATGTCATATGCATCAAAAGGTTAAAATAAATTAAATAAGTTAAAATTACTGATTCAACAAATGAAGATGTTAGGGCGGCAGTACGCGGACTGCATCAAGCAGTTGAGACCGACGGCTTCTATAGTTCACCGTGCGGTCGAGGCTTCAAGCAGTCCGTGTACGGCCGTCCTTACAGTAAATACAAATGTCCTAGTGAGACAACCGTTTTCTGCTGTGAAAAATGGAAGAAACCTGGATCTGAAAACAATATTGCAAAATGAGCTAAAGAATCCGCTCCCTGCTCTTTTCAAATCGAACAGACAGCTCAGATAGTGTACAAAGTCAGTTATATAGGTAAACTAAAAAATGGCAAAAATCTTGGTAATTTCGGAGATATTTGATGGAAAAACATCATATCACAATCAAAAAGAGATAAAAGCCAAAGCTTGCATGTGCTTTTTGATCGATACATTAAAAATTCCATAAAATCTGAGACAAGATAAAAGGGGAATCTATATATCCCTCCTGCGGAATATAAAATAACGAGCGCTACTACTCCACTTTCAACTAAATGGGATCACTTTATACATCTTCCGGCCAATAAATTAAATCTTTATGAATTTCTTTCAAAATACATTTCCAATCAAGCAAAAGAAGTTGTAACCACTGGTGGATTCAATAACTCACTAGAAGTAACGACAAAGATGGACAGATCTGTCTTTCATTGAAGAAGCAATCATGAAGAGGCCGACAGTCGTCTCGTTCTGCATATGGAATATATGCTGATGAAAGGAGCTTTGAGGTTAGTTAACAGCAGAGATACTGACGAATTATTTTTAATGCTTCACTTTTTCGAAAAATTACCAGCAAAGATCTGGATGAAGTGTGAGACATATGCTACACCGAAATATGTCCCAGTTCGTAAAATT
The DNA here is from genome assembly GCF_914767665.1 of Harmonia axyridis. Taxonomy (NCBI): domain Eukaryota; kingdom Metazoa; phylum Arthropoda; class Insecta; order Coleoptera; family Coccinellidae; genus Harmonia; species Harmonia axyridis. The sequence goes on along the minus strand of NC_059504.1, from coordinate 27,537,262 downwards.
GTCAAAGCTCTCAGTCAAAAAAGATAAGATTTATTGGCGTGCCATGATGCGACACATTATCAGCATTTTCAAGAATGATCACATGGAAATTTTTCACCGAAAATTACGAAATCTTGGAAGAGTTTGTGATTGAAGCAGTATTAAATTCGGATATGGTACAAAAAAGCGAAAAATTAATTGCAATAAAAAGCAAACACCCAAGCATATTGATGATATTGACAAACTTAGGGCTGTAATGTTTCTTAACATCAGAAATCTTGATAAACTACTACCGACAAGAGGAGCCCTTCAAAAGCACATACGCAGAGCAAATTATAAAGCTCACGTTTGGACAAAAAAGTATCTAACTTATTGTTTTTATTGTTCACTCTTAACATACCACATACGCAACTAATATTTATAATTTATTTAAGGCAGCATTATGAAGAAAGCTCGTTTGTTTAACTTAACTGTATGAATGGGTAAGATTTATATGATATGATATAAGTAAAATATACCATGGCTCCTTGCACCACAAATTAGGCATAGCTCTGTGGATTCAATCAATTCCCATTTCGGTGAAACTGACATTTATTAATATGTAATGAAATTCTCCATAATTTTCATCTGCATTGAACGAATTTACCGAATGTTGGAATTTTTTTCAGTGAAAGAATATTTTTGAAATCGCTCTATAAAAAAATCATATTTTGTCGAATTTTTTTCTTAAATATAAAACATATGCTGTCTGACACTGGATGAGAAGTTGAAAGGTTTTTATTTTAGAGATAGCATTTTTTAAAATATGTAGTAAGAAAAATAAATAGAGTATTGTAAAGGATAATTCTTCCATTAGAATATACATAAATTTATCTGCGAAAACTTGTACCAGAAAGTAATGGAAGTACTAAACCTATGTTCAGTTTGTGCCATTATTTTTATTATCACTAACCTGGTTCATTCCTGGGATGTTTCTGTTTACCACAAAAACACAAATATTCAGCAGGAATTTCCTTACAAACATTTTGGCAAGCTGGACAACGCCAACCATTTTCTAGTTTAGAAGATTTTGCCCAAGCCTGTGTACATTTTAGATGTAGAATGTGATAACATTGTTTACATGACCATACTTGATTGTGGTGTTTCAATAATTCACAACAAACCAAACATTCCAATGTTCTGTGTTTGAGCATTTCTTCAAGTCTTTCCCTTTGAGATGCAATTTCGACTAAAACAAAAAAATTAGGTTATTCGACTTTTAATAATAATAATCATACAAATTTTTAAATTAAAAATATTGCAAATTGCACAAAATGTTTGCCTATTTAGAAGAAAATCCATGATTTCTTAATAAAAAACTACTTATAAAATGCCTGTTAGTATATTATGTGGGAGCTATAATAAAGATGATGTAGAAACATCTTTAGCTCTAACTATGAAGCCAGTAGAGCAGCGTTGCCGTTTGTACGATAATTATCGTTATTATACAATAATTTTCAGCTCAGTACTACATACGGTACCGAATATACGATAATAGCGTTTTGTACGATAATTTCAGAGTAACTTATGTTATAGTGGACCTGTATTTAACTACTCTCATGCTAGTGGACACTTCCGTTTTTATAAGTGTTTCTTCATGATTTGTCGGCATTATCTATAACAGAATTACGGTTCGTTTTATGAGGCGGCTACAAAATTTGCCAAAGACGGATAACATTTTTGAGCGTTATGCACATTTAGGTAGTTATTATTTGAAAGCGTTGAATATTTTGGAATAACCTGGACCACTTTGGGAACCTATACCGGTGACGAATGCAAAAATCACACGGCAAAACAATTGGGACGACGCCGACAAAGCGGATAGATAAAGGAAAATAATAAACCTCGGACATAGACGTGCTCGTAGTGTAATAAAAAATCTTGAAAGCCATAATAAACTCATAAACCGTAAAGGGTCCGATTTTTTACTGCCTTAGTGCCTTGTCGATTTTGAAGAAGAGTAAAATGATTATTGGTTTTTATGAAAATATTTTCGTTTTTCGTCTTTGCAAGAATTCTTTAACACGTTCACTGCGACTATAGATTTGGCTATTCCAATCTATGTGCGGCATATGCCCCCGGGGCATATTATTACAGTCCATGACTCTGTGCGGCACATGACCCCAGGGATACGTCTGTAAAATTTTTTCGGGCTCTATCTAACGAAGGGGTAATCTTATATTCAAGGTACAATCTGTTGAAAATCGTTTTGGAAGTAGTATTCTGCCTAAGGACTCAGCCGCACTTGCGTCCGGTGTCCTGGTGCCGCGCAAGGACTAGATGGAAATTCAATTCACTTATTTATTTGGGATTAGTTCGACTTCTAGGCAGGATGAAACAAATATTGAGTCATTTCGTTCTTTGTTCGAGTATTATTGTATAATAAACATTGCCAGTCCGATTAACATCTTTCCAAAATGGTTTATAGTTAGTTTTTGTATTATCAAGAGACATATTTATTTCTATTTTATCAATTTGTTGCAAAAAAATATACAATTATAACCTATATATTATTGTCATATTTTTTTTAGAGAACAGAATTATGAATGTGCAGTATTAAATCAACTTAAGCAGTATCCAGGTTGCATTGGACAATTTGAACAAAGAGAAATTACCCGGCGAATTTCTCAGAACAAGAATCGACACGTTTGACACATGCTCCGGGAGGCATGTGCCGTATCAAACTAATGAAACATTAGTTGTGTGCGACACATATCCTCGGGGGGCATGTGTTGTGATACATAATCGAAGAAGTATATTTTTCAAATAGAAATCAATTGCTATTTGCATCATTCAAATTGGTGAAAAACAACTTATTTATGGCTTTCGCACTGGAATAATCCACTCATGTTTTTGGTGCCGCACTAACTTTAAGACTCAACACATGCCTCGGGGATACATGCCGCAGTGATAGTGTTAATAAAAACTAAAAACTGATTCGAGAAACCCTCTGTCAACTGAAACAAGAAATGGAAAAAAGCATTCTTCGCAAAACATGCATCTGGCAAATAGATGCCTAAATTTTTAGCCTTCTGAAATTATGCGAAGTCTATGACAACAGCTAATGTTTCCGACCAGAAAAGCGAACATGGAATAGATATAACATTTGATATTTAATTGTGAAAAAATTTATTTTTAGATAAATAATTGAAACGTTTATTTCATATATGTAATGAAATTAATAATAATAAAAACAATCTTCATTGTTACAAAGATCAAATTACATTGATGTCAAAAAATTACAACTACAAAAGTTTGGCAGCCTCAAAGTATTTTCTCAGCTAATATGACTCAATATCTATAGGACAATTTATCAGTATTTTTTTGAAAACATTCAAATTAGATATAATTCTTAAATTTTTTGGTTCATTGAATAATCTTATGCACATATAAGATGGATGTTTTTCTGTCACCGACAAACTGTGAGAAGGGTAAGGCAGGTTTTCTGATCTTGTCTGATAATTATTCATTAACCTTTCTGTGTACATGAAAAATATATTGAATTTATTCGATATATTCCTTGTTTCTTTCATTCTTGCCACAAATTATCATATTCCCGCAAAAATTTCCTTTAATTCAAATGTGTACGATAAAAATCAATGGGATACAATATTATACGATTATTTTGAATATTTGATATTTCAGGCTTGTTGACTTGACAACGCTGCAGTAGAGAATGTTTAATAAACTGGTAATAATGCTCATATTCATAGTGGACTATTGAAGAATTCAAGACTCTGATCTAGGACTTTGAGGTAAAAAAATGTTGTATGCAGTACAAACATGGCGATACATGATTGAAATTTCATTATTTTTTTAGTAAATTTCTGTAGTAATTAATTTTTCAAAATTTAATTCCTTAAATTTTGTCTTCAAAACTTAGGGATTGTATTCTTAAAGTAGGAGAATAAATGCAGTATAACATACTAAGGTTTATACTCTATGGATTACTGAGTGCTGGAGCCAGTGGACTGCAGACCACACATATTTCAGGTAAGCCTGAAATTTCGTCGGTGAGTCTGTAATACTTACCGAACCATGATGTGGCCTCAGCTACAATCAGGAGCGACTCTAAAACGAAGTTTCTAAGGATATATGTTCATATGAACTTTTTTTCATGAAAAAAGTGGTTCTATCCAACGCCAAAGTTAATGAACTAAAATCTGGACCAACCTAAATTTTTATACTCGCAGGGGAGAAAGATTTTACTGTCTGCCAGAACGAAGGAACCGACGTACCGGTCTGCCTTCAGAAGTTTAAACTTCTGAAACTTCAAAGAATAATATATATGAATTTCAATTTTCCTACAATACTTTTATAAAGATTCACACTGCGATAATCGTCAATCTTTTCGTTTTTAATAACTATAAGGGAGTATTTTGACATACCAAAACAGCAGTTTTCCTAAAATATTTTTTTAGTTCATGAAATTTTCACACCTGTTGCTCCTGATTGTAGCTGATGCCACCGCAACCGTGCTTAGTTAGCCTCCATATCATGGTTGGTACCTACCAACCATGATATTGTTGTACCTATAACAAACTCATTGAGGGAATTTTAGGCTTTCCTATATGTGTGGTCTGCCATCCACTAGCTCTTAGACTAATATGACCGATGGTGGAAAATGAAATGGTTTATTTTAATGACGTTTTTTTCAATGACATAACACTAGTGAAGAATTAATTTGCCAATAGAGCACCCACTTTAACTTCACTTTTTGTGATGTTCAAGGCTACTACTTGTCGATTTTGCACTTATAGTCCTGGTGCACATGAGCTACAAAGTAATAGCAATTCCGCGACAGTTTTTAATGGGATAGGCAGAATTTGTTGGCAAGTAAGTGATAGTTCTCAGCATCACATTCGCATTGCCCCATTATACCATATTTCTGCCTAATGGATAAAGAACTAGTTCCCCAATTATTTAACTTTGCAGCTCATGTGCACCAGGATTTACCAAAATTATTTACCTTTTTTTTGGAACTTCTTTTTATTGTTATAATTTCTACCATAATTCATTTGTTTTCTTTGAAAGTATTCTCCATTTCTTCCATCAATCTTCTTATCCTGTGGAGTCTCTTCATTGACATATCGGTAATTTCTGTCCCTATCATTTTTATATCTTGCATTTCTATTAAACTTCCTTATATCTGAATAATCTTGGTGAACATTCTCATGATAATTCTGAAAATTGGAATTATTTCCATTTCTAAATTTACTATTTTTGTTGGGTTTAGGAGAATTTTCTCTTGAATTTTCTTCATTACACCTTGAAATATTTTCATATCTAGAATATCTAGCAGAACTATTCTTATAATTTACATTTCTATCAGATGTAAGATCATATGAAGATTCTTCATGAAAATGCCTTGAATTCCTTGCACTATTTGAATTCATATTATCAAATGAATCATAACTGCACTCTTGATAGGTGTTTCTTTGATATGTGTTTCTATTATGAGGATTATAATTATTATAGGACATACTCTCAACATGGGACACTGTTTGACTACCACTTTGTCTTTTAGTGGGATTTTGAAATTTAGATTTATTGAAATTCTCTTTTTTAGGTCCTCTATCTTTATTATTTTTCTTTGGCACGTTTTTGGTTTTCTTAACAGCACCTGTTCCAGATGTCTCATTCCCGGCAGTTTCACTAAAACCAGCTGTACCTCTTCTAGGGATAGCATCATTGTCTGAAATTAGATTTGCTGTTTCATTAAAATACCCAGTTGGCTGGTAATTCTGCAACGACATTTTCTTTTAGTTTATTCCCGCGTGAATATTCAAAGACATATACAGTATGTACAAGTATGCAAATGTGTACACAATTTCACTTGATTAGGAATTTCGGTTAATCACTATTTCTCTGACTCTAAGAATTATCAAGTCATTTCCTCGTTCTCAATATTTTATTGGCAAGGCTCAATTTTGACTGTAATCTTATGCAATATTTTTTAAATGAAAATTACATTATTTCCATAATTCATGTTACATACTTCAAATTACAGAACATAGAAGTTTCTGACAGTTCACAAAAAACTAACATTTATAACCATAGAGTAGATTATAACTATTCTGGTACCAGTGTTGCCAATCGGCGGATTTTAATCCGAATTGCGGATTTTTTTTGGGTCTAGCGGATTTTTTTCGGATTTCAAAATATTTCGGATTTTTTCGATTTACGATTGAGGCAATATATGTCGGTCCGGTTTGAAAGATATGGAATTCTTCAAATATGACACACTTCACTGAGACTCTAGGCTCTGAGGCTTTCAGGGCATTATGCATTCTATTCACAGATTACGTATAACAGATTATTCGTAATCTGTGATTCTATTGAGAATATTAGCACAGATTACTAGTCTGTGATATTAGCACGGACTAATCTGTGATATTGGCACCGATACCGGTGTGAATTTGGCAGACTGTTTGACGGAAACACCCGAAGGCGGTGACCAGTGGCGTGCGGCAAAAAAAAAACGATTTATTATGAAAATATTCACTAGATCGGATAGAAATTTAGGAAGTGGGTTCCGTATAGTATTCAGAGTCTCCGTTGGAGGATATATTGATTTTCCATAGATCTCGGGATATTTCAGCAACGTTTTCATTCAAATTATCATCTGTCTAAATTGAAAAATTCATATCTACGGAAGTACGCTTCGGTAAATAACCATATTTGGAATGTAGATTACCACTAGCGATGTGAATAAACTGTGAAAAATGATTGACTTCCCTAGGGATCCAGGGTTGGTTTTTCCAACCCTTATATTTCGAAAATTCGTATCTCCGAAAGTACGCTACGGAGCATAACCATATTTGGAATGTAGATTACTATTTGCTATGTGAATAAACTTTGAAAAGATGATTGACTTCCCTTGGGATCCAGGGGTTGTTTTTTCAACCCTTTAACTTCTAAAATTCGTATCTTCGGAAATAGGCGTCGGAGCATAACCATATTAGGAATTTAGATTACCATTAGCGATGTGAATAAACTGTGAAAAAATCATTGACTTCCCTTGGGATCCAGGGGTAGTTTTTCCAACCCTTATATTTCGAAAATTCGTATCTCCGAAAGTACGCTTCGGAGCATAGCCATATTTGGAATGTAGATTACTATTAGCGATGTGAATAAACTGTGAAAAAATGATTGACTTCCCTAGGGATCCAGGGGTAGTTTTCGTACCCCGATTAGTTTATCGGGGTATTTCAATTCAATTTTTGGGATTAAGCCTGTTGTAACCAATTGGTATGGCCACAACCCAAATATAATCGATGTTCTGTAAAAACACCGATTCTGTGAGTACGCGGAGATAATCGTACTCGTAGTGGGGAAGGATAGGTCTAGGATAACACTGAAACTATTTCTAACACTGAGTTTATTTTCTTGTTTTCCAACTTGATAACAAGAACTTGTTACAGGTTTATACACTGCTAAGTATATAAAAAGTAAATATGATCTTCTTCGTTTGAAGATCCTGGATCCCTAGAGAAGTCAATCATTTTTTCACAGTTCATTCACATCGCTAATAGTAATCCACATTCCGAATATGGTTATGCTCCGACGCGTATTTCCGAAGATAAGAATTTTCGAAGTTTAAGGGTTGAAAAACTACCCCTGGATCTCAAAGGAAGTCAATCATCTTTTTACAGTTTATTCATATCGCAAATAGTAATCTACATTCCAAATATGGTTATGCTCCGTAGCGTACTTTCGGAGATACGAATTTTCGAAATATAAGGGTTGGAAAACCCACCCCTGGATCCCAAGGGAAGTCTATCAGTTTTCACAGTTTATTCACATCGGTAGTAGTAATCTACATTCCAAATATGGTTATGCTCCGTAGCGTACTTTCGGAGATACGAATTTTCGAAATATAAGGGTTAGAAAATCCACCCCTGGATCCCAAGGGAAGTCTATCAGTTTTCACAGTTTATTCACATCGGTAGTAGTAATCTACATTCTAAATATGGTTATGCTCCAACGCGTTCTTCCGTAGAGATGAATTTTTAAAGTTAGACAGATGATAATTTCAATAAAAACGTTGCTGAAATATCCCGAGATCAATAGAAAATCAATATTTCCTCCAACGGATACTATGGAACCAACTTCCTAAATTTATATCCGATCTAGTGAATATTTCCATAATAAATCGTTTTTTTTTTGCCGCACGCCACTGGTCACCACCTTCGGGTGTTTCCGTCAAACAGTCTGCTGGAAACGGTCTGCTAAATTCACACCGGTAGCACAGATTACTAGTCTTTAATATTAGTTTTGATAATTAAAGGTTAGGGTTATCAAAAATGCCCCGTAAATGTTGCGTTCCTGGATGCAGAGCTAATTATACGTCTACTTTAAAAATCTTGGGAGCTATCAGTGCATTTCACTTTCCAAAACGAGAGGAATTAAAAAACAAGTGGTTAAATGCCATTTCGCGGGAAACCTGGATACCATCGAAAAATTCTGCAGTATGTCGTTTACATTTTTGTGATGAAGATGTATTGAATCCGAGAGAATTAGATTATCAACGATTTCAATTGAAAGAGCACGCTGTTCCTTCAGTTTTTGGGAGCTTCAATGATTTAGTGGAAAATACTGCCATTAATTTCAAAAAAAAAGAAGAAAGTGATTTTATTGAAAACTTTTCTAATCTGGTAAATTCTTATCCAAGAAAATTGGAGCTAGCCAGCAACTGGAACTGTAAATTTATGGACAACATGCTTCATTTTTTTACTTTGGATATTTTAGAAAACGATGTCAACATAAAGGCCCAAGTTTCAATATTTAACAATCTTGATTTAAACGTTTTTATTAACAGTATTAGAATTAATGTCAGTGATTTAGACTGTTTTAAGTCGTGTACTAATACAAAACTCACAAAGTGGACTCAGTTACAGTTCTTATTAAAGATTTTAAGTGAAGAATCTCAAACTAAGAAATTACTTTATTTAGAGGATGCCAAGATATTAATAGAAATTTCAGTATAATTAGGTCTTAATCTCATAAAATCCCATTTTAAAGAATTGAAGTTATTTTGTAAGAAGTACTCAGTTGCTGGAATATTTTAATTATACAAAGTATTTCAATAATTGCTTTATTGATATTAACAAGTATCACAAGTGATCACTAAAACAAACAGAACATAATGCACTATTATGATAGTCTGGAAATGGAAAATACACTGAAGGTTTTTTTTTTGGTAAAGTATTATCAATATTAATCAAAAGAATAATAATAGACAAAATATATAAATATTTTTTCAAATTTAAATATTTTAGAGTGAGAAGCAAGTTTATAGTTGAAATTAAAATTTACAAACAAAAATGTCTGCTAAATTATAACAAGATCATAACTTACTGTATTGTCCAAATACTGTATCAATTCAGACTATCATCTTATTCTTAGGTCAACTAATGTTAGATAATATACTTAAAAGATGATTCAAATGCAACTATAAAAACACAGTAAGAGTAAATTTTTAATTCTTATACTGTGAATAAAATTGCTGACTAGAAAATTATTTGAAAAGCTAAAAATCACAAGGAATTGTGCAACTTAGTATTTCCTGAAATCTTTTTACATAGATTCTATCTCGAAGTCCTGTATTAACCTGAAAAAAAGGATGTGATTAAATATAATTAAAACCTAAATATATAATTACTCATTATCTTAGTCTTAATAACTGTTCAGAATTAGGATATAGTTTCTAAATACTTACTCAGCCTGATCAAAATAATCATCGATACCTTTCTCTGGTATATTCTCTTCATCTGGTTCACCATTTTCATTTAGATCATTCATGTCTGAAAACATGTCAAATGAATGTTTTACATTTTGTATCAAAACCAATTTGATCATTACAGACTCCTCTGATGTACAAGAAAAAATTGACTAACAAATTTGAACTTTCATAGCGTGTAATTTACCTGATAAAGGGGGAACCACTGCAGTACTCAAATATTCAGTATTTAAATGAGGTGGTAATGCTAACTAAAAAAAAAAAACAATTACCTGATAAAGGTGGAACCACTGCAGTACTCAGATATTCAGTATTTAAATAAGGTGGTAATTCATCATCATCCTCTTCTTCTGGTTCCAGTTGTTGTGAATCCACCATTTCAAGCCATTGAGAGTTATGCTGTCTGAATTTTTCGATTTTTATTCTGTCAGACCAAGACTTGTTTCTTTCACTTATAATATTCAAGCAAGTATTACAAACTTCTCGGATAGCTTTGTTGTTATCTTGTAATAAGTCTATTAAATAAGCTGGTGCTTCTACAAATAATATCATTTGAATTTCTTGATATCATCACATAATTAGATTACCTGTTGATTCTATGAGATAATCTATACTGTTATCATTAGATAAAGCCATGTAAAACACATATAAAATTTGTAAAACGATCTCATCATCCTCTTGGTGAGTTTTCAACAGCTCGATTAAATTTTTCATCAATTTAGATCCACATAGTAGTTTAGAACATCCTTCATCTGAAGCTGCCGTTCCTAGGAGCACTATAATCTAAAAAAAAATTGTATAAAAATTACGAAATGATAAAGATAATCTACACAAGTTTTGGAAGAATTATCGAAACAATAAAAAACTAAAATTTATGTTTAAAGATTATACCTAAATTCTAAATAAAAGAGGCTAAACTGATAAGTACATGAAGAAGTCATTGAAAAAATTAAAAATTATTCTTAAAGTATACGGAACTAGATAATATAAATAGATGAATAATAAATTTGGCAAAGGAAAAATAAAGTTATCGAATGTATTATATGACGAGAACAACAAAATTATAAACGATAACAAATAATGGCAGATTAAACAAAGCTAAGACAAAAAATTAAACATCCATAACAAAAAATAGAGCTACTTCCAATGATCTCAAAAATAATATTTTTAAGACCTACCATTCATTTAGAAATATTTGAGATAACTCAAAAATTGAAGAATAAATCAAGTGGTGTAGATAATATGTATAAGTGTAAAGGTAATGTAACAATATCTGAGAGTTTTTCAATGTTAGAAAAATCGATATGGCCTGAAGTACAGTACAGTTTTGATTATCCGAAATAATGTGGACCAAAGTGATTTCGGATAATCGAAATTTCGGTTAATCCGATTTTTTTCGGAAAAGAGGAGTTTAGGATGTGTATATCATTAGATCGACTTAAAAACATTCATGAAATATTTAACTTGAATTTGAATATAACATCAACAAATAATTTTTTTTTTAATATAGTATGTATATAAATGCCTAAATATGTACTTATGTACATTTCGTTAAATGCAATGTAAAATATAAAATATAGCCCATTCTACATTCCACACTACACTGCATTTTGTAAAATATTTTCGAATAAAACTACTCTTTTTGCGATAATAGCAGACGTTAATACATATGTGTAGTATATCCAAAGTCACTTGGAGGAAGCCAGAATATTTCGATTATATAAGGGTTGTCCAAGTTCACAGACATTTTTTGGGACCAGTGAATTTATTGCCTGAAAATACTTCAAAATAAAACCCGTTATTTAGCGGATCGCGATATCAACTTCAAAGGGTCATCTGGCCAAGAGTTTTTACGGTATAGGTGAATCCTAGACGCGTTTCGTATGCGATTTTTTTCGGTTAATCGGGATTTTTGTTTTTGAAGAAGTTTGTTTCTTATAAACCGGATTTCGGAAAGTCGCGATTCGGATAATCGGGATTGTACTTGTAGAGCTGAAACCAATTCACAAAGCAAAAACATAGTGTATCTAATTATAGATACTTGATTTCAAACTTTGATATGTTACTAAACTTTTGGTCACTTGTAAAGGGTGTTTTTTTTAGAGCTATAGAACTTTAAATTGCAATAAAACAACGATGGATTATTCGATTGACATGAATTTTATTTATCCGCAAGATGATCTTGTGGCATTACATTTTAAATATGATTTCTGGCATATGACCGCCACGGCTGGCTCGGATGTAGTCCAATCTGGCCGTCCAATTTTCGATGACTTTTTCCAACATTTGTGGCCGTATATCGGCAGTAACACGGCGAATGTTGTCTTCCAAATGTTCAAGGGTTTGTGGCTTATCCGCATAGACCAATGACTTTACATAGCCCCACAGAAAGTAGTCTTGCGGTATTAAATCACAAGATCTTGGAGGCCAATTCACAGGTCCAAAACGTGAAATTAGGCGGTCACCAAACGTGTCTTTCAATAAATCGATTGTGGCACGAGCTGTGTGACATGTTGCGCCGTCTTGTTGGAACCACAGCTCCTGGACATCATGGTTGTTCAATTCAGGAATGAAAAAGTTAGTAGTCATGGCTCTATACCGATCACCATTGACTGTAACGTTCTGGCCATCATCGTTTTTGAAGAAGTACGGACCAATGATTCCACCAGCCCATAAAGCGCACCAAACAGTCAGTTTTTCTGGATGTAACGGTGTTTCGACATACACTTGAGGATTAGCTTCACTCTTAATGCGGCAGTTTTGTTTGTTGACGTAGCCATTCAACCAGAAGTGCGCTTCATCGCTAATGGACGTAGTGCGCGATACGTATTCCGCACAGAACCATTATTTTCGAAATAAAATTGCACTATTTGCAAGCGTTGTTCAGGAGTGAGTCTATTCATGATGAATTGCCAAACCAAACTGAGAATAAATCACTTGACAGCTGTTAAACCGGTCGCCATCTTGAACAGTAACCAACTTAAAGTTATATACCTCGAAAAAAAAACACCCGTTAGTTTTGTTATATCTGCTACCGATTTAGAGAAAAAATTTCAAACCATTCTTTCGATATAATCTGGAAAATCCAAATTGTCATAAAAAAAATGCGGTGAGTAAGCTGACCGGAATTAATTTTTGGTTATGTCAAAAATTTTCCTGATCTGTAGCAATGATCCATATTAATTCGATAAACTCGTATAATCATCTCAAAACAAGTAGGATGACGAGAAACACCTTGTATTTCGAAAACAAAGCTTTTTTTTTACCTTCAATTTAAGGGCATTCTGTATAGTGGATATTGATGAGGTGTTTTTTTTTTAATTGAATTGAATTAATTAATCGTTTGCTGGAGATTGAATATTTATTATCATATCCCTAAACTAACTTAAATAATGTAATAGACCAATGTCATTAGTGAGGTGATTGAGAAAATTGTTTATGATCGTATACTTAATTTCCTTAGCAAGCATAAAATTCTAAATTCGAATCAACATGGCGTCCGGAGGAGCTTTTCAACGCAAACAGCTGCGATCTCCTTCGTCGATCATGTCTACAAATGTCTGGATGACGGACTATACGTTGCTGGGTTGTTCTTCGACCTTTCTCATGCGTTCGATTCTCTTAATTTTAAGTTCATTATCAGAAAACTTTTTAACTCAGGTTTTCGGGGCATTTTCCTTGATTGGATTTATTCTTTTCTAACTGCCAGAAGTGTGATCGTTAGAATTGATGAGTGCTGGTCGGGGTTATTCGATTCTGATATAGGGGTTCCACAAGGATCTATTCTAGGACCACTCATATTTATTCTCTGCATTAATGACTTGCCTGGTCATATCTTAGCCGAATTGATAACCATATTTGCCGACGACACCTCCTTCACTACTTCAGCTCGGACTCTCGCAGAATTATTGGGCAAATGCTCCTTCATAATGAAACAAATTGTTGAATGGTGTCGACAGAATGCTCTCGTGGTCAACTTGGAGAAGACTGAGTAGATTTGTTTCAATATTAGAGGTATGAACTTCCCTCTGTCTTTCAGTTACGATAATGTCGTCGTTGATTCTATACCAGGTGTCAAGTTTTTGGGTCTCTATGTTGATTAAAAACTAAAGTGGAAGAACCACATTGACCACATCAGTGCGAGGTTAAATAGGGCGTACTATGCGCTGAGCAGAGTTAAGGACTCACTTCCTCTACAATTTGTACTCGGCGTCTACTATAGCCTTTTTCATTCCCATCTAAACTATAATATAATTTTATAGGGAAATGCAGATAATGTCCATAGGATATTTCTGTCCCAAAAACGTAAACTACAGATGATTTTTCAGGTTAGCATACCAGCTTCCTGCAAACCAATCTTTATCAAATATAAAATATTTACTGTTCCTTCCCTTTATATCTACCGAAGTTTAGTTTAAGTTAAGGATAACATCACAAAATTTGAGTGACAGCAATACCTATGACACTAGAAATAAATATCTTCTGTCCTTCTCTAAGCACAGAACTTCAACTTGAAATACGGGTATTCAAGAAAATCGTGAAAAATATGCTGCTTTCGAAAGCATACTATAGTATTAAGGAATTCACTGATGATTCAGATTTCCCTGAATTTGGTTAATAATTGTATTTAGTTAGGGAATATATGCATAAGTATATGTGTACATGTTCCATTTATTAGTGCGTAGCGAGTTGATTGTTACTTTGTATTTTTTAGGATATGTAATATTGTAATTTTTTGTTTGTTGACATGTCCCATTGATATTCATATGTCTAGAGGGAATAAATAAAGGTTAATTGATTGATTGAAACATGAAGTAGCATAGGACATATGTTATGTAAAGATTATTTGAGTTTTTTTTTTGGATGAGATACCAGACCTACGTTCAGACATTAATTTGCTTATGTGGTATTATTACATGTTTGAATAAATAATGAGAAATATCTAATATTATCTGAACACTTTACCTGTAATATCAACTGCACGTCACTATTATTAGTTTTTAGAGTTTTTTCAATCCAAGTTATCATGTCAAAATGCTTGAATATTTCTGCCCAATCAAGCTCTGGTAAGTTCAAATTACTTAAGATTCCAATACATTCCCTTACAAAGTCTTCATCTTTCGATTCTACAACTGCTTTAGCAATATCACCCACAAATTCCTGGAATTGATTTACACATGATAACAAGTTTGCAATACAAATATTCCTTCATTACACCTCTCATTAAGAGTTTGGAAGAATCAAATTACACATTACTCACCACAAACAAAGCCCTTGTTGTGCTATGTTCAGAAATATTATGCAGCATTTTCATGAGCAAAGTATTTTGGTATGTGAAAGCTCTAGTCATTATTGAAGGAAGCCTATTTTTTTTTATCATTTGTTGAGCATTGGACGCACTGACAGCTAAATTGATACAGAGTGCTATCATTACTTGATCACTTTCATTACCAACGTTTAAAAGTAGCATATCCATTATCTACAGAAATTAATTATTAATGAAGTTTATGATGCAGTATTTTGATCTTACCAATCCTACACTATCTATGAATTGGGGTTTCACTTCATCATCGTAACTGAGATGATATAGTAATTTCAAAATAATTTCTTGGTGACGATCATCACCTGAAATTTTTCTTGCGTTTTATATGAGTAAGTGCAAATATTGCAAATTTCTGTCAATTGCAGAAGAATTATTCGAATCACAATTATTATCTTAAGGTTGACATAACCACATTCTTGTTCAATTATATTTAACAATATTGTCAATTGATCGATAAATTTGAAAATTAAGATTGATGGAAAAAATCCTTTTATTTTCTAATCTCTACATTTCCAAATGAACATTGAAAATTTGAAGTTTTCCAGTTTGAAACTGTCGAACTGTGGAATAGATGAATACCTGATGTTGACCTAATTATAAGCAATAAACATGATAAACAAACCTTCAGTATGGTAGTGGGGAAACCCCTGTGTCAACCTTAGTATAATACTGGTCCATTGTGAACACAAACATGTTCAAAATGTTATTGGTGTACTTACTCAATAAATTGATGAGTTTAGGCAAGAGGTTACCCTTGATCATTTTATACCTAAGTTTATTGTCAAAGGACAGATTAAAGAGAAGTTTTAATGTTAAATGCATCAATTCTGCTTTATTGAAATCCAATAATCTTGGGAGCTTCTCCACTATGTTCAAATCAGCCATGGAATCTTTATTGCACTGCATTATAGATAACTTTTTTAAAAACGTTAAAACCAAAATCAGCAACTCCTCATTCTCCCTTTCTAGTGCTTTCACTAATAATCCTACAATATTTCGCTTTGTCATTTTCTCCTCAATGCTTTCGTCTTCTGCAATATTCAACAGCAAGTAGAAGCATATTCGAAGTAAATTTTCTTGTTTTTTGATTAGGGTTCTGTATCTTTTTGCTCTTTCAGAATCTGACAACTTTTTATCACTAATGCTCTCAGTGGACATTGTTAAATCTTCATAAATACTTCCTTCCATTATAGCCTTAAAATTAGTATCACTGAAATTTCCGGATTTTGGACGAACTGGTTCTGGTATTCTACTTCTAGGTATTTCAGACATGCTGGCGCTATTAGGACATGATTTTCGAATAATTGGTATATCAGAAGCTGCAGGTAGTTCTTGACCTTGTAACTCTGCTGTCCATTTATCATATCTTCGCAATTCATAATCAATTATATCCATGCAAATGGATCCAACCTCGAAAAATAGATAAATTATTTCCATCATATATTTATTGTATACTAGGACATTTCTTAAGCAAAAATTATTTTTTATTTTAAACCTACCTTACATTTCAATATCACTTCATGGAAAATAGAGTACATAGAAAAGCAGAAAAAGGTATAGACCAAATGTGTACTCAAAACTATGCTTCTTTTCCAATCTTCTCTCAATACTCTACCAAGAGCACTTATGACAGTTTCTAAAATATAAATTGTATGAAATATAAATATATAAAAGACTGAAAATATTTATAAATATATCTAAGTGTGTGGAAATAAGAGAGCACACTCAATGATTGCCTACTATACACATACACAAGAAAGGCAACAGGTTCAATTGCAACAACTATAGAGGAATAACCTAATTATTAATATTGTAATTAAAAACTAAGATATTTCAAAATAAAACCTATAATTGAGGGAAAACTAGAGGAATCACAAAGTTGATTTACAAATGGAAGGAGTATAACCAGAGACATTAAAAAACAGAGGAATTGTTTTGGATACAATAAGGGTGACCAAGAACATATACAGGGTGTCTCATTCAAAGTGTCCACCCTCAATAACTCAACAACAGATCTGAATTTGTGAAAACACTCAGACAGGTCGATTTTTTATGACGGGGGGACATGATCTGGGATACAAAGCTTGTTTCTACTAGCAACCCCCTGGAGAGGATTGATAGTTTGATAATCAGTAGTACCGATTATCAAACTATCAATCGATAATAAATTAGCAGGATCCAGACTCAGATGCGGTACGAACATTCGCATTTGCCGCGTTGGTTTGTGGTAGCCTTAAATATTCGTCACCTAAGGTGGAAATTTACCAAAGCAATTATTATTATTATAGCAGGAATTGCGAAAACTGGCCAAATAAGGCTTGCATCAGAAATTTTTTTCATAAAAAAAAGCACCAACAGAGAAGGTATGACAGCGGATGCATTAAGTGTGCCTGCTTGTCAGGATGTGGCGAAGAACATGAAACAAGAAGCTTTGCTGTTGAAACTAAATGTTCAATGTCTGCACATTAAGTTGAATGATCTGGAGGTAATGTAATTTTATCCGAGGAGAATCCTGATGTCGTCAGCATGGCGAATCACTGGTGTGGGAAAGATCAGCTGGAAGCGATGATCTGGCCTGGTTTTCAACTCATTTCATCGTTTTGTCGTCGTGATCGTCTGCATGGAGGAACTGCCAGTTATGCTAGGGACTTTGAAGATTTGAAAGTATCTGGATTCTCAGCATAGATATATACAAAAGTATAGATAAGAAACTCTCTCACTACGAGCCGAAACTACAGTGACTTGATAGAACACACTGGTGACAATAGGGATAAAAGTAGAACTAGATTAGATTTTGTTTTATAATTTTATAATATATATACATACATATGTATATCTCTCAGGATCCTTTGGGAAGCGTTTCATTAGGAAATCTTTTTACATTATCTTTTTAAAATTACAAAAACAAAACAACGGAAATGTAAATTAAAAACAACAAGAATAAAATATAATGAAAATTACTTGAATGTCTTAGCCACCCCCTAGTACTTAAATAATATAACTAGACCTTCAAGCCGTTCTTGTTTGGATCATTTTTTCCTTGGTTGTCGACATCCAATAGTTAATCATGGAAAATCATTCATAGTGCACACCGATGTTACTGATCATTTTGCAATCATATTGTGTCTAGATTCAGAAAAAATACCAAGGCTTAAAAAGATTGAGCAAAAAAATTATATAGATTATACCCAATTAAAGAGTGACCTGAAAAAAGTAGATTGGGAAAATTTAGTAAAGGACAGAAACGTAGATTCATTTGCAGAGTTGTTCATTAGTTTATTGGAGCATTATACGCAAAAAAACACAACCGAAATCAAATTGACCTATAGAAAGTTTGGAAAAAAAGGACTTTATCACTCCAAGACTGTTAAAATCTATAAATAAAAAGAACATCCTATACAAGAAATTGATGCAAGATCAATATAGAAAATATCGAAACACTTTACAGAGGCTGATAAGGGATGCTAAAAAGAACTACCTGATTGTTGAGGAATTCAGCAAATATTATAGTGAGGTAGGAAAAAAATTGGCAGAAAATATACCGAACACACCTAAAAAAGAAATATATGGAAGGTTCTGTGATGCAACACTTTTTTTTTCCAACATGTACGAGCGAAATAGAGGATACAATTCTGACACTAAAAAGGGGTGGAACCCCTGGAGATGATGGAGTTAGGACTGAATTGTTGATACATGTAAAAAAAGGGATATCAACACCACTGATGTTATTGACCAACCTATGCTTTGAAACTTCCAAATTTCCAAAAATTTTTAAGATAGGTATCATCAAGCCAGTATTTAAATCCGGAAATAAAAACATAGTGTCAAATTACAGACCGATATGCCTCATATCTAATGTTGCAAAGATCATCGAAAAAAAATAATGAAAAACCGTATTGTAAAGTTCTTAGAAAAAAAAAACAGAATCTTATCACAAAGACAGTACGGATTCAGAGATTGAAAATCGACAGAGGATGCGATAACAGAATTAGTTAAGAGAATATATGGTTGGTTAGATGGAGAAAAGGTTGGTCTAGGTGTCTTAATAGATCTCAAAAAAGCGTTCGATACGGTTTCCTATGAAATTCTCCTCCATAAGATCCATCATTATGGTTTCCGAGGAAATGAATATGAATTAATCAAGGAGTACTTGACTGATAGAGTACAGTCTGTAAAAATAGATAGTCATAATAGTGAAAAAAGATCCGTCGAGTATGGTATACCACAAGGAACCATGTTAAGACCAGTTCTGTTCATTATTAATAATAATAGTATTTATTGATCCTCTACAATCATTTTAAACAAAGAAGAGATGACAAGTCCGATATATTTCATCTTAGATTTATAAATGTTCTCTACATTTTTCAAAATATTCATTTAAGGTATATGGTTCACAATTCATAAGATGATTGGTAAGTTCTTTTTTAAATATTTCTATGAACAGCTTACTCTTTATGAATGTGAAGGGCAAAATCATCAGTTTTGCAGATGATACTGCACTATTGTACGAAGACAGCTGAGTAAGATCTTTACAATATAATGTAATGGTTCAAAAAAAATAAGTTAACAATTAACATAAAAAAGACGAGTTATCCACAGGAAGCCACAGTTGTTTCTGTCAGAGGATCTGTATGCCATTTCGAAAACAATGAGCCCTCATAAATTATTTGATACTAACTGCAACCTGTTCCAAAAAGATTAAACTCCAACTGAATATGTATAATTATGAAACTAGAAGAAGAAATACTCACTGCTGGATTCCAAAAGCAAGGAAACGAATTGGTCAGAGATGTTACACCTATCTCGCCCCATGCATAACAAGATTCCAAAGGAAATAAAAGAGATACAGAAATAGGAACGAAAAGGCAGAATCAGGGCATGGGTGAATGAGAAAGACAGGGGGGGTTCAAACCCCCCCAAAATGTGAAGATGTTATCAAAAGAAACGAGCGGTTGACCAACCTTCGCGCATACGTAGTCGATAATCTGTTAGCGTTTGAATCTATTATTTCCCGCCGACCTTTAATGGCGAATGGCCGAAGTTGTCGTCACTGTAGTATATATAGTCTCTGTAGCCGAAACTACAGTGACTGTATGTACTACAGTGACGACAACTAGGGCAATCCGCCATTAAATGTCGAAGGGAAACAATAGATTCGGTGCTTCAAGTTTCAGATTATCGACTGCGCCTGCGCGAAGGTTGGTCGACCGCTCGTTTCTTTCGATAACATTTTCACATTTTGGGGGGTTTGAAGCCCCTAAACCTGTCACAATCACTAACAAGACAAACAAGAATGCTTTAATGCATGTGAAACAGCCCGGCACTCGAATGTAAATAGTGAAAATCAGAGATCTCTGTTGAAAGTTCGACCTTTAATGGCGGACAGGGCTCCAACCAATCAAAACGCTGACAAGCCGTGTCGTCACTGTAGCCGAAACTACAGTGACTTTATTACCACAGTGGCGACAACTCGTGTATCATTTTCTATTGGTTGGCCGCCAGGTTTCGTCGGAGTTGCGCAGATTTCAGATTTAGTTTGTTTGTTTATTTGTCAAAACGTGTTCAGCAGTTGAGTTGTCAAGTTTGTGGAAATTACCAGCTTCGATTATCGATTATAATAAGACGTTTTGTTGTCTACAGATTAAGAATGAAGTCGAAAAACACGAGTTATGGCCAGTAAGCCCATGGCTGGTCATTCCAGGTGAATTTATTATTGGAAAATAATAATCTTTACTTGTGCATGTAGTTGTTGAGTTTTTTCTTGATAATAATTTCAGTTAGAACTTGAAGATATCTAATATTTTTGATCTGTATCTCCGGAAAAATAGCACGATTCAGTTCATTTCAGACGTGATACATTGGATCGAAGATCGAATTCAAAATAATAAGACGTTTTGTTGCCTACAGATTAAGAAAAAGGTCGAAAAAGACTATAGAGAGTTATGATAGAAAAATAGATAGATAATTTATTGATGCTCCTTTACAAAAATTCATTGTATTGCACACGTCGCAGGATTCGATAAAAAATACAACTTCGAAATGGTATAAATCATTTCTCATCATTGTCAGAATATAAAAATAGTAGAGATAACTCAATAAAGTTATACAATTCTTAAATGATACAGAGTATCATTGTCAAAATATAAAGGCATTACTCAATAAAGTAATAACTTCGAAATTGTATGACCATTAAGGCCATGGCTGATCATTCAAGGTGAATTTATTATTGGAAATTAATAATTTTTACATTTGTATGTACCTAGTTCTTGAGTTTTTTCTAAATTATAATTTGAGTTAGAAGTTAAAGATAACCAATATTTTCGATCTGTATCTTTGGAAAAATAGATAGCACGATTCAGTTCATTTGCAATGTCGTACCTTGGAGCGAATTCATGAAACATAATGTTACTTTCTAAAGAAATTGAGACCCATACTATGAAATATTGCCGTAAGTTACCGATATACAATTCAAAAATACCGCCAAAAACGTCTTGACGAAACATGGCGGACTTTTGACAGATTTATGGCCAGTTGTCGCCACTGTGGTAATATAGTCTCTGTAGCCGAAATATTATTGCTGCGCCATTTCTAGGATTGGGAGAATTATTAGAGATATTGTCCAATATAATGTCTATAGATGGCGCTGAAACTAATTCAATCTTGTTATTCTTATTGAAGGAAATTAGGAAAATGAGAGATTTGATGCGGCAGATCTATCTCCTCTAAATATGATTATATTTAATAATGATAAGTTCAGCTTGATTTAATATTGTTGCTCTGATGACTTGTACTATGCAAATAATCTATTCAATTAAGTTATATTATACACTTAATTATGCATGGATTCAATCTCAAACAGTAGTCGAAGTTCTTGAAATATTTTTTATTGCAATTGTGAAAGACTCATTGGATGGCCCCAGTAGAGAGAAACATCATTTACAGAAAGAAGTTGATGTTTCAAGAAAAGTAGAACTAACTCGGAAAGCTAAATAGTTTTATAAAAAGTCTTGTGATCTTAAAAGACATATCCATGTTTTACAAATCTCAAGGAGTTCCTTGAAAAGAAGGTTATTTGACAGAAAACAGAGTCAAGACTCTACAAGAGCAAAAAATCAGAAAATGTGAAAATTGTGAAGATGATTTTGAAATTTTTATCACATTTCGAAGATCAATTTGACAGGTATTTAGAGCAGAATTTTTTAATTTTCTTTATAAATCTTTTCTTTCCCATCAGGTGATACTGAACATTTTCAGTTCAATGTTAGATGTTTACTATAGAATCTTATGCTATCATATTCAAACTATTTTTTTTACATTCAATATATTCAATTTTTGTATATTGTTAAATAGGCCTTGTCACCAGTACTTGTACTGTATTAGAGGTCAAGAATAAAGAAGTAAATAAATAAAATAAAATAAAATATTGAAATTTAACAATATTGTTATTTTTTTACAAATAACGTCCGTTCATTTAAATTCGTGGTCAAGAATGCCGTGAAGGACACAGAGTTGATTTTCTGTGATTACAAATAACACTTAGCTTGTACCATATAGTTCCCAGATTCGAAATATGTAAACAAATGTTAGTGATATGGTGATATCTAGAAGCACTTTATTTAATCAAAACAGATTGGAACAGTTTCCAAAGGACTATACAAAATTGCTCCGCTAAAGCAGGATTCAGTAAGGATAGACCTTCTTCGAATATCTTTGAGGAGGCATATGATGAAGAAGACTACATGCCCCTATCAGTACTAGCCACTTTTTCGAAAAATTGTGAAGCAGTGTGCAACACAGTGAAAGCGTTGATTTGGATGAAGGAATATCTACAGAAGAGCATTCTGATTTCAATCATATTAGAAATGGTGAGAAATATGAAGAACAGGAGAGCGACATAGAAGGAAGCATTAATACTGAAAACACCAAAATAAAATCTAACAGCAAAGCTCTGAATTTTATAGAAGAGTTGAAAATATTTGCCTAAGAAGATTTTGTGGCCTTTCAACACCTTAAAAATATTGAGACCCACTTCCAAACTCGCCTACTAATAAAAAAAAAAATTGCACAATCCAAAATAACTGATTTTTTCTAAATTGTGCATTTTATAATATGAATAATTTCATTTTCTGTAATAGCTCAATATATCTGAATTCATTTTTCTTCAATAAGTTTATAAATATATTTCAATAAATAATTTGTTTTTTTCGTTTTCATTTCTTTTTGTATTTATTTTGCACCTTCCCACAAGTGTACACCTCCCATGTCCAGACAAAAAAACTGGAACCAACGGAGTCCGGTCTTGGGAGATTTCATTGTATATGAATGAACTTCAAACACTAAGTTCATTCATTTAATATAAGATCCAAAGAAGAACTTAACATAAAGAGAACTTGGGTAGAAATTACTACCAGAAAATTTACTGGACTAAGAACCTACAATAGACTTCCTCTAGCATTGAGAGAGCTGAAAAAGAAATGAAAAAAGTCCTGCAAAAGATCCACCATACAACTTGATGGAATTCAATATTTCTAACACTATTGGACATTTGTGTACATATACTAATCAGGTGTATATATTTTTTGTAACCTGACAATGAGGCATGCCATTCTAATAAATCTATCTATATAAATTAAAATATTTTACCATTCTTCGAAAGAGCTTCTAAATTATTTGAGTCTCTAGCAAGTAATTGGATTTGATGAGCTCCTTTAATTTTTTCAGTCATTCCTTCATATAATAAATCAATATACTCCATAAGGCTGCTATATTGCACTGTTTCTTCCACAAATGGAGCATTCTTACTATTTTTATCATCTAAAAGAAAATTAACAATTTATTGTTGACATTTTATAAATTAGTTTCAGATTTACCCTTCGAGATTCCATGGCTTAGCTTCCTCTTCTTCAAATAAAATATAGTTTGTTCCACTTCAGGGACTCTTGAATGATGTATTAAGTCACATTGGTTAACAATTTCTCTAGCTAAAGCAAGGCAATCTGTTCTACTATTCAACATAGGAAGTTCAATTACTTTCTTCAAATTCTGCAAGATCAAAGTACCATATAAGGTATAAAAAAGAAAAAATCCTTCTTCTCATCTCCAAATACCTTCTTTTCGGAATGTAAAACAATGTCTCTTGCCCCAACAATATTGACTTCTATTTCATAATTCAAAACTATAGCATTTAGATTCGGGTGAACGTCTATGGTACCTGGACGACGATCTCTGAAAACAGTAATTCGCCAAGTAGAAAATAATAAAAGGATTATTATACCTACGTTTTCATAAATTTTGCATCATCTGGATCCATACTGTAAGATAATTTAGAAATGTGTAGTAGCGAATAATAAAGTAATTACAATAGATTAGTTACGAGGTTTAATATTTATTTATGAGTGACTGAAAGTTTTGAGAATAAATTCATGTTTTGAAATTGTCCTACATATAATAAATATTTTTTGGACATGACCAATGACAGTTAACAAACAAATAAAGTTCAGATCTGACAGTGACAAAAGTATAATTTGACCTACTAAATTCAAATAATAACTGTTGTTAAAATCTAAGAAATATGTGATATTTATCACTGCCCTATTGATTTTACAATTTAAGTAACAAAACACATATAATAGTTTATTACTTGTTGAAAACAAATTATTTTTAGAATGAATCGAATATTCATCTCCTCTATGGCTGCCTAATAGTCCTAAGTCTCAACACATGATTTTGACATATCACATGAATACATACAATTATCACCAATTTTTCCTGTTTGAAATTATATCACCTGAACAAATTGCAAGTTGTGAAAATGGGTGAGGAGACTCGTATTCCCAACAAAAATAATGATAATAACAAACAAAAAGATTCAAATGACGAAAACACTGTTGAGAGTCTAGGGATATCTGATTTGGACTTGAATGATGTAGACATTTCAAATGAAGGTATTAACATCTTTTTTTTTAATAAATTAGGACAATTGAACTTTTTGCAGAATTCGAAACTTTGAACAATCAACTAGATGCTTTGAGTTCAGCTTTGGATGATATAGAATCTAAGAATGATAATATTCACGCGCAATTGCTGGAGTTACTTCAAGCAAATAGAGTAATAAGGCAGCAGATAAGAGATGCTAATCTATCCTTGGGTGGTACAGAATCTGAAGACTTTTAAGTAATCCTTCAGAAATGCAGTTATTATTGTTATTTGAATGTTTAGTAAAATAATGGCATCTGATAAATAGAAAACCTACCATGCAATATTTCTTATTCAAATTCATGAACAGTAGGTAATGTATTTTTATATAAGATGTTTAGGTTAATAGAAGTTATAAATAATTCTAAATATCTTTTTCAAGTTTTCATAATATATCAATGAACATGCATATAAAATTCCATTCTAAAAATTCAAATATGGCAATTCATTATGATTATTAATATTTTGTTTATAATGGATAGAGAAGAGTTATATGGGAGTCTTTGAAATAAACTTTCATAATTTATGCAAATATTTATTCAAAATGTGAATACAATAATTAGCTCCTGCCTAAATACTACTCTAGTGATGTAGAAATAAAAAAAACAATAAAAATTAAATGAATGTGATTTTAGTTTTTGACTGGTTCACCTGCCAAACATTCAGTTCTTCATACTCATCAATACAAGTTTCTATTTGTTGATCAGAGTAGCCCCTACTAACACATTTCTCCATGATATCGCTAATTTTAACAGTATTACTTTCACCTGCTAATTCTCTTATTATTGAGAATATTTTCTCATTCACGCTTGGTGGCCTAAAAAATAAGTTTTCATGATTAAATGTGGATTATTTCTAAATAATAATTCGTATTGCTTAATAATTGCACTTCCTCAATATACAGATTCAAAAAGCATTGTTGGGATATGGAATTCATAATGTTTAGAGAAGTGCTGGTTGACCACATTAGAACACTTTTTATGCAATGGATAATCAAAACTTAAATTAAACTGCTATTTGAATGTTAGAACCAGGGGAAGGGAGATGAAGTATCTGGTAATTTAGGTGTAAAAAAAAAATTTCAACCAGATTGAAAAAAAATTTCCCACAAAACCGATAGAGTTAAGAGATGATATGAAATAAAAATTTCAATCTTTGTAAGAACCAAAGAAACTTCAAACAGAATATCGAAAAAAACTCATATTTAATTAACAACAGATCAAACGCAGTTGAGATTTTACTTCGATACTGGGTTATTCATTCAACCTGGAAATTTGTTTCATCTAGTAGAACTGAATTCCGTCCACACTTCCCTCACCTCTTGTTGGCAAGGGATGGAATACTTTGAAATCTTAAATGGCAACCCATATTTTTTAAGACAAAATCAATTTTTTTGTCATAAAATACATGACATGTCCATATGATCTAATAACACATAAATGCATCATTGAGCGATCATGCTGTGTAGAGCATTAGGTCCACCAACATTAAAAAAAAGGTTGGGTTTTGTGTCACATGATCATGAAAGAGAGGATAAAGAAGTTTGAATTTCAACCAATGATAGAATACATGTTCAATATGTTGAACCAATCAAAACTATACTGTGACCTCAGCCACTGATGCAAATATTCATCTCACTTGGGGACAATTCCTCCCTCTTTATGAGCTATTTTCATATTCTTTCGAGCACTTGTTCATTAATGTGTCAATTGCACCCTTGGACACTATGGAACTGTATAGGGATATCCAAGTGTGTAATGGAGGATTAATGACAGGTGTGTTTCAAAGCATAAATTTGTATTCTTGTAACTCACCTAAATCCTTTGTGCTCAAAGGTTTGATTGAGGGAGTCTTTACTCATTTCCATTAGACGAATGGCTTCCTTCACATCATCTTTTTCTACAATATCTGAAAGACGTAATCTAGCAAGAGCAGTGGATAAACGAAGAATTCCAAGAAGATTTCTGGCAGATGTGAATGTCATATCTCTAGAATTTCTGGCTTCTTTTCTAAGATCAACATAGGCAGCTGCAAAAGTACATAACATATTCAACATTTTGCAAAGATGGGTTTGAGGCAGAAAAATATGCACAAAACTTACCAACTAAATAATCTGTAAGAGATTCTGGAATAGCTGGCTGTTTCAATTTGCACAAAGCTATGTACTTTCTCATAAGAGTCATATCCAAAGCATCCACTTCCATTTCTGGCTGTTTGTTGTGTTGATGAACATATGTTATATGTTCAGCTAACTTTAAATCATTTTCACGATTAGCCTTGTCTTGAATGAGCCACAAAAGATCAAAACGCGAAAGAAGGGCAGCAGGTAGCTGAATATTCTGTTCCACAGTTCTTTTTGGGTTATAACGTCCATAGGCCGGATTAGCGGCAGCCAAGATGGATACTCTCGCATTGAGTGTTGTCATAATACCAGCCTGGAAAAAATAAACTGATTTTTTTAATATGAAGTGAACTAAAACTGTAAGTGAAAGAATGCGAGTATTAAAGATTTTATTTATATAATAATTTAAACTAGTAATCAGATTCAAGAATCTTGGTAGCAAACGAACTGAAAAAAAAATTTGGAAAGCCTTGATGTGAAGTCAGGAGTTTTAATCACTTATTTCAGTTATGTGATCTCCAAGGGCGCAATTGGTGCATGAATGAACACTCTCAAAAGCTCCCGACTTAACGTTAATGCTATTCTTATTTTTCTTTAAATATTACGTCACTTTTTGTCATACTGAGATTTCATATAAAAAAAATCATAATTTTTTTTATGAGGCCATCAAAACAAATCAATATTTCATCCTTTTCAACAGTCTGTCAAGTCACAGGATAAAAGCTATTACATACTATATATAGTATGTACTAGTTTTACTATATACTATGTATAGTATGTACTAGTTTTACTATATACTATATATAGTTTGTACTAGCTTTACCTTCCACTACACTGTAAAGGACAAGCACTCATTCAGAACATAGCAGTAACAGAAACAACAGCACTTATGGCAACCCAAATAGTTGACTGTATTCAAACATCAACATAGAATCAAAAAATAGAAATAAAAACCAAAGGGAGACAAAATCATAATAAATAAAATAAAGCATGTCATAAAAAGAATACATATAATGTATGTATGTATCGGGTGTCCCAAATTCGTTGTCTAGTGAGGGGATCTTAAAATCCCTTTGAGCTAGAAAAAAGATGAATGGGACATTCATAAAAATTTCTGTAACAAGTAAAATCGCTTTTTTTTTCCTTTTCAAAAATATGTAATATGATGTAGACATTTTTCATCAAATTATAAATATCATCAAAAGTTTCAGTTTCACACATCAAATCAAACACTTATCTATGATAACATGTGAACTTCACATACTTAAAATATTCGGTGGCCACCAAGGTCTCCGGATTTAACACTGTTAGATTTTTCCTATGGTCCCATTTAAAACAACATTTATCAATTTGGAAATGTTGAAAAAATGTTAAAAAAAATCTCTCAAATCTAATGTCTTGTGTTTCCGTTTATTTGACATTTGACGTATAGGCGTAAAGAGGCGCGGGCGGAGGGTGTCGGATTATTGGACGTATCAGTCTATCGAAGTGTCGGATTAGTAAGATTATACTGTATTCGGAATATAAAAGAATAGTTCATTTATTCAATTCAACTTTTTTTTGTAAGAAAAAGGTACTCAAAAAACTAGGATGATGACCATTTACTCAGCAATGAATAAAAGTTAAAAATACATAATAATTTTAATAATTAAAAATGGGCATATTTGAGATTTGTAATTTCATACCTTTGCTATGCTTATAGTTTGTTGTTCCATGACTTCGTGAATAGCAGTTCGGTCACAATCTGCCATTTTGTCAAACTCATCTATGCAGCAGACACCTTTATCTGCAAGAACAAGAGCTCCTCCTTCTAACATCATTTCTCCAGTCAAAGGGTCTTTCATAACAGCTGCTGTTAGACCAACTCCAGATGATCCTCTTCCAGTTGTATACTGACCTATTCAATAATTTATTATTCAAATTTTATATCAACTACAGAGTTGGTCATAAATGAAGCTAGTTAATGTTAAATGCTGAGGAATCTTACTAGGAAAACTCACTTCTTGGCGCCAATCGATCAATATAATTCAAAAGTTGTGATTTGGCAACCCCCGGATCTCCCATAAGACAAATATTTATGTTTCCTCTGATCTTCATACCATCGGAATTCTTGTCAACACCTCCAACCAATAGAAGTAAGAGAGCTTTCTTTACATCCAGGTGACCATAAATTTCAGGTGCCAAAGATGTAGCCAATTTAGTGTAAAAATCAGAATCAGTTAGAGCTTCTAGTTCTTCCCGAGTTAACCTATTCGAAGCATCTTCATCTTCAGCTGCTTTATTCAGCGAAACTACATGCTAAATAGAAAAATTTCAGCATTGTCATTTTCTAGAAAAATAACCCACTCACATGTGCTTCAAGGTAAGTTTCCGATACTAGACCACCAACTATCTGTTTATAACCTGCCCTTGCTATAGGCAAGAAAATTCCACTAATAGCAACATGATCCCCAGGTAGTGATTGTCGTGTATTTTCACCTCTGCAGAAAATAGACAGAGTTCTAGGAATGTGACCTATCGGTACTTGATCACTCTGAAAATATTAAAAAAATTAATCCAGTCTATACTGCCAATAATAACCTAAAAAAAATATCAAGAATGCTCTTACATGTTCTTGAATTTTGAGCTCTTGAAACTTAACAAATTTCGATCCTCTAGTTTGAAGATAGAGTCTTCCTCCTGATTTATTCACTTTACAGTCTTCACTAGGACATAAGATTATGGGCATAAAGCTCATAGAAGCTATGGGCTGATATGTTTCAGCACCACACTGGTCACAAGTATAAGTAGCAACAGAAATCATAGGTTTTACCTCTGTACTACGTGTTACAATTCCACGTACAGTCACTAATTTACCAATATTTTCTGCCTTAACTTCCCTAATAGGCAATATTTTACTTAGGCTTGAATCTTTAAAATATAATTCACTAAAATGAGTTGATAGTTAACTAAAGAACCAAGGGCATGAAAAAAACTCACAATCTCCTCATAAGTTCTGGGGGAAATTTATTTCTAGGGTCTTTATGTTCATTGGGCTGTCTCAAACGTTGTTCCATCATTAAACGATGCTCAATATAAACATCTAAGGCATCTTTTGCAACCACTTGTTGATGCACAAATTCTGGTAAAATGTTATATATGATATCAGAGAATAGGTTGCAATATCTCCTTGTGTTATTTTTTATGGCAGATCCAAGGTCTTCATCAAAATCATTAATATCATCTAGCTCCACATAAATAGCTGTTTTTTCTCGATGTGCCAATTTCGTTAACTGTTCAGCATACTTGAAAATTTTATTTCCCTTGCTATCTTCTTTATGAAACTCTTTAAGGAAAGTTTGTATGATTTCTGCAAAAAATTATGGAGGTATCTCAGTTTCAAGCCATACTTTTAGAAATATTTATTATTTACCAGCATCTTTTTCATAATCACGTCTAGCCATCACTATTTTTCTGAAATAAATTTAGTTTTCTCAATTCGTTATAGAAATGTTAGTCTAAAAGAAATTTGAGCAGTAGCAGTCGTAAGTAGTTTCAACTCGACGAAGTCTGTTAAGGATGGCGGGAAATTTTTACAATGAAAATAAATCACAGACTACCATTTAAACAAAGAAACATCTATGTCTGATGAGATATTTGTATTATGGACATATGGATTTTCTGTATTGAACTTATTTAAAATCATAAATATTTAGTTTTCATTTCGAATTATATATTTATATTTGTATTTAAATATTAATGACATTTTTTTAAACTGAGAATATTGGGGTAGTTCAAAGAGCAGACATTCGATAAAATTCAAACAAATACATTCCCTCCAAAAATATTAAAAACATCAAACGATTATTCAACAGGATCCAGGATCTCATATCAACCATCCCGTTTCTCTCATTATTGTTATATCAATAGAAAGAATAAATATTCTAATAAAAATGGATGACACAGGTAATTATTGGTATTAATGTTAAAATTTAAGTTAATTATAAATCTTAAGATGAAAGGAAACCCAAGAGGCAGAAGAGGGATACTTCCTATAAAGCTAAAGCTTTTGAAAAATTCAAACAGATTAAAAGTGGAGCTAAGAATAAATATGAAATTGAGGAAGTTGATAATGTTTATGAAACTGTTGATGAAAAAGAATACCTCAAAACGGTATTGGATAGACAAGCGGATGATTGGGTAGTAGATGATGGTAAGTCCTGCAGCATTAACTGATTAGAATAATGAAAATATATCAATTTAGATGGTTCAGGATATTACGATGATGGCCGTGAAATATTTGATGATGATTTGGATTCTGAATCCATTGCAAATGCTTCTTCCAAAAAGGGAGTCAAAAGAAAAAAAAAAGCTGTATCTGACAATATTCCAAAAGGAGATTTGAAACGTATGCTTTCTAAAATGCCAACAAAAAAAAAAGAGGTTAATTTTGTTTTGTAATAGTTAATGAGCCTAAACTCATTATTACCTTTTTTAGGAAGAGAAGGTCTCAGAGGATGTCATGCTTTCTGAACTACTTGGTGAAATTGATGAAAATCGGGATAATTCTAAACCATCAACAGTAGATGATTCTCTTAAATCTGTGTTCAGTAATAGAAAGGCTGAAAAGGACTACTTGAAAACATTTACTCCACCACCTAGGAAAATATTATTAAAAAAAAAAACTCTTGAGAGAAAATCTCTACATATAATTCCCAAGCCTATTATAAAAAAAATTTCAGAAGAAATAGAGGATGAAGCTGCAGTTGTTCAAAATAAAGAACTATCAAATGATAAAGATTTTGATGAAGAAAATATTGATAAAAATAGTGAAATGATTGAGGAAGATAGTCAAAAAACCAGTTTAACAAACGAAGATACCACTATTGAAGTTGATGAAACTGAGAATTTCTTCAATGATGGTTTAGACTTCTCACAAATTGAAGAATTTGAGTCTCAACAAAATGATACTATTGATGTAGAAACAGTTGAAGATAACATACTTGCGGAATTCTTGGACCAACAAGAAAATTTTAAATCAGTGGAAATTGATTCTACTTTTAATAAAAGCATAAACATTGATTCAGCAGATTTACCTCTGGTAGAAAGAGATAATAAAGAAGTAAGTTCGTCAAAAATTTCTTAATTAATACATTCATTTTGCATCCATTTGTTTTTAGGTTTTTAGGTTTTTTTATTGGGATGCATATGAAAATACTTTTGTTCAACCTGGGGTAGTTTTTCTTTTTGGTAAAACATATTGCGAAAAGACAAAATCATATGCCAGTTGTTCTGTAGTGATCAAAAATGTGCAAAGAAAGTTGTTTGTTCTTCCAAGATCCTATGTAAGTACTTGTCCCAATTCATTGTAGTTGTATAAATAATGAATAAAATCAAACACTTTGTATTTTGAATGAGTAATAGCTCATTTCAGTGGTTATTAGAGATGTGGGAGATCTTTGAGGTAATAATTCATGGATGGCTTGTATAAGGGAGTTTTAGGTATTCTTTACCACACATAATACAATTCTTATTATATCTTGGTCATGGGATCACCTCAAATTTTCTTTTTTTCATTTGTTAGAGAAGCCAGAAATATTTAAGCTTTTCAAAAAACAAATAAGAAAGATATCTGGCAACCCTCAAGGAAATATCTTTTTCATTTGCGTTTTGAATAATCCCCTTGTTATCCTTTTACTCACATTTCAGCTTCTGTCTCTCATCTCGGTTTTAATTTATTTTTTTCACTTGTAATAATATTTGTTTCTTCTTACTTAAATATTTACAAAATGGTGAAACATCTGTAACTGCATCATTCTTACATTAACTAATGAATTTAATTAGTTATAAGGCTACTAGCAGAGAAAACCTGCATACTATATGTATATCACTAAAATTTTGATTATGAACTGTTATTAGTATCCCATATACAGGAAAGTGTCCCTGCATAACTACTGAGTTAACAACCAATGAAAATGAGCCTTCATTCAATTTTTCAGGTCTTAGATGATGCTGGAAATCCAACAGATCAGCCTGTCACCCAAAAAGATGTTTATGAGGAGTTCAACAACAAAGTCATGAAAGATTTACATATAACTTGTTTTAAATGTCGTTTTGTGACTAAAAAAAACTGCTTTGCTCCAAATATTCCAGTAGAGTCTGATTATATGGAAGTTCGATATTCTGTAAGTTTTTTAATAAAAAAATGGAAATCGAAGATTCAAAAATTATGTTTTTCAGGCCAAAGATCCTCAAATATCTGTCTTTGAAGGAAAAACATTCTCTCATGTTTTTGGTGTGAACAGCAGCTATTTGGAGATATTTCTTCTTGAAAGAAAACTCAAAGGCCCTTGTTGGTTAGATATACAAAATCCTATACCTGTTAAAAATCCCATTACTTGGTGTAAATTTGAAATAGATGTGGAAAAATCAAATGATGTTGTACTTGCAAAATTGGAAAAGCCTCTACCTCCGCCCCCACTTGTTGTTGCTGTAGTCCACATGAGATTTGCTCCAAACCCAAAAAACTTGACAAATGAGATAGTGATGATTTCTTGCCTTGTACAAAACTCGTATGCTTTGGATAAGGCAGCTCCAGCTCTTCCCTTTCAAAGCGATTTTTGTGGTTTGTGTAGTTTATATTATATTTGAAAAAATTGAAATATTTCGGTACCAATGAGAAACATTTTATGAGTAATTTTTTTTTCAGTGTTTACAACCCCCCAGCATGCTATGATGCCATCTGATATTTATAAGACACTGAGTAACTTCAAGAGGACTAAAGTTCAAAAAATGGATTCAGAAAAAGCATTGTTGAATTTCTTCATTAATCAATATCAAAGTGTTGATCCAGATCTCATAGTAGGTCATGACCTACAAGGCTATCAATTTAGTGTTCTTGCTGATCGATTATACTCAAATGGCATAAAAAATTTCAGCAAACTAGGAAGATTGAAGAGAAGTAGTCTTCATCAAAAAATTGAGAGGGTATTGTTCACAGGGAGACTTGTTTGTGATGTAAAAATATCAGCTAAAGAATTAATAAAATCTCGTGCATATGACTTGAACACTCTGTGCCAGACTGTGTTGAATTTCAGAGAAAATCAAAGATTAGACTTGGAGCCTGAGGATGTGCCAAAAATGTTCAATAATAGTCAGAATATATTAAAATTAATTGTGTTAACAATGAGTGACGCTATGTATATATTGAGAATGATGTATAATTTGAATACAATTCCCCTGGCCCTACAAATTACAAATATTGCTGGTAATATTATGTCGAGAACATTATGTGGGGGAAGATCAGAAAGAAATGAGTTCTTATTGTTACATGCATTTTCTGAGAAAGACTTTATTGTTCCTGAGAAAATTATTAAGCCTAGGGATGCAGAAAAATCGTTGAATTCTAAACGTAAACCAACTTATGCTGGAGGATTAGTACTGGATCCAAAGGTTGGATTTTATGATAAACTGATTTTACTCATGGATTTCAATTCCCTTTATCCTAGTATCATTCAAGAATACAATATTTGCTTTACAACATTACCAGTAGATGGTGCTGAATTAACTCTACCAGATAAAACAGTACCTGTAGGAATTTTGCCTACTGAAATAAGAAAATTGGTTGAAAGTCGTAGAGAAGTCAAGAAGTTAATGAAAAATGTTGATAAGAAGAGTGATTTATATTCACAATACAATATTCGTCAGATGGCCTTGAAATTAACAGCTAATAGTATGTATGGTTGTTTAGGATTTTCCAATTCCAGATTCTATGCTAAAAACTTAGCTGCACTGGTCACTCATAAAGGTAGAGAGATTTTAACGAATACAAGGGATCTTGTACAAAAAATGTGTTTTGAAGTTGTTTATGGTGATACTGACAGTATAATGATCAACACAAATATAATTGATATTGATCAAGTCAATAAAATTGGCATCAAAATAAAACAAGAAGTGAACAAACTTTACCAACAAGTTGAACTCGACATCGATGGTGTTTTCAAATATTTATTGTTGCTAAAGAAAAAGAAATATGCTGCTGTTACAATCACAAAATCCGATGATGGCAAATTGAGAGTTGAAAAAGAATACAAAGGTCTTGATATTGTTAGACGTGATTGGTCGCAAATTGCTTGTGAAACTGGCAAAATTATTTTAGACCAAATATTAAGTGACCTTTCACCTGATGAGAGGATAGAGAATATACAAAATTACTTAAGAAAAATAAAGAGTGATTTTGAAACCAACAAAATTCCTCTCACTATGTTAGTCATAACAAAACAATTAACTAAAGATCCAAAATCTTACAGTGATAAAAATTCTCTACCCCATGTCCAAGTAGCATTGAGATATAACAAACAGCTTGGTGGTCACTTTAGGTCAGGTGACACTGTGCCATATGTTATTTGTAATGATGGGTCCAACAATTCAGCAGTTCAAAGAGCTTATCACCTGGATGAGTTGAAGAGTTCTGATAAATTAACAATTGATGTCAAGTATTATTTATCTCAACAAATTCATCCAGTTGTTTCTCGTATATGCGAACCCATTGAAGGTATTGATGCTTTTCAAATAGCCGATTGTTTGGGAATTGATACATCTTCCTTTAAGAAACCAATCGTTAGAAATGAAAATATCGCTGAATTGGTAGCAAAGCCAGAAATGAAATTCAAGAATGTGGACCCTTTCATTTTTGAATGTTACGATTGCAAAAAAAAGAATTCTATAGAAGGACCCTTGAGACAAGGAATCATGGTCTTGGAGAAGTGTTCAAATTGTAATGTGTCCCCAGTTTCCTACTTACTTTACATACAGAACCAGTTTACCCTAGCTATCAACAAATATATAAAAAAATATTATATGAATATCATGATTTGTGAGGATCCAGCTTGTGACAATGAAACTAACAGAGTACCATCAAGATTTGTAGGAAAATATCCTGTATGTACTCTTTGCAAGAGCGGAATCATGTACAAGAAATATACAGAAAGTGATTTGTATTTTCAACTTAGTTATTTTAGGCATATATTTGACATCAGCAAAATTAATAGAAGTGAGTACAACAAAAATTTAACAATTTCTCAATTAAAAATTTTTATTACAATTCTATTTTTTAGGAAAAGCAATGGATGACATGGTAGAAAACGGGTATCATGTACTGAAAGAAACTGCAGAGAAGTATCTGAGTCAATCTGGTTATTCAGTTGTAAATTTGACAGATCTTTTCTCTGGATTCATGATGAGAGAAAATCAACAACCTGATAGTATAATAAATAATTTTACTGATATTGTTGAAGATGATGAAGAATTTTAATGAAATTTTAATAAATAGAATATTTGAAGAAATTTATGTGATGAATTTATGAGAAGTTGAAGTTCTTTCAATTGAGAAGTTTTATTTATTTTATCAGTTTTAATGTATATATTAGTGCAGCTACTTCAAAAAATTATTATTTAAATTGTGGTACCTAAACCACAATTTCAATAATATGTGCATTTAAGTATTATAAAATGAAAATTATTGAATCGTAAATCTTATATTTGGAATATCAGCTTGTGAATGGAAATAAAGTTTTTAATGAACAAGAAGCCAAAGGCTATGATTTTAATACATTTATAGCATCTTCGATATCTCATATAAGCTTGAATGCCTATATAGCCTGGCAACACAAGATATGTTTGTATTATGGCTAAGTGCAAATTGTGGTCATGAACTAATAATTGAGAAGCATATGAGCGCGTGTGAGGTAACATGGGACGAGCGGAAATGGTGCAAGTATTATACGCTTAGTGTTGTAATCAGCACATTGGAACACAGTTTTTATAAGTACATATTCACATTGAAATACATCAGAAAATATCAGTTTCGCTATCAAAATCATTGGTATTATTTCAAACCGTATTTTGTAAATACATTTTCATCTTTGCATATTCTCATCATTTTACCAAATAAATTTAAATCTTTCAATGAAACATTTACCAAACAGTTCTCAAAGCGCAAGTGCAGTCATAAAATGTATTACCAGATGGGGATATTTGGCAAAATTAGTTCAATCAGGTAATAAAATTAGTAATTACGCATATTTCTCTTGACCAATATATCACAAGGAATGTTTGGATTTTTAGAATGGTAACCTAATTTCGATGCGGTCTTACTTTATTTTAGCCAAAATTTTCAGGAATAAAAAATTTGGTTGATACTAGTTTAGAGGCAATGTCAGTCCAAGATGGCTTTGAATAAAAATTTGCTCTGATTTATCTTATATACCTTATTCCGATATGATTCAATATGATGAATTTAGACATAACTAATTTTTCTGCTACCTTTGAGCCCTATCACTATTCCGCTGTTTTCTACAGCTTTAATTCATGGCATATTCAACTCGGAATATTCGCCATACTCAACGTGCGGCCCTTTGGCCCTTTTATGCGGCCCGAGCCACGGCATAGTCAAATATCACAGTTTTCGAAATAACGCAAAAATAACGGTATCAATATTTATTCATTTACCTTTGTTTTTTCCCTTATTGGGTACACACAGAACACTATTACCACAGTATAAATAAATAATGGATTCTTTATACATACTATGACACTACTTATACCTAATCTTCTTAGCAAGAATATCTCACGTTTTTTGCTCTTTTAGTTTTCGCTTCTATGTATTCTTAGGTGCGTTTTTTAGCTGATTATATAGTTAAATTGTCATATTATTATGTAATTTTTTTTTCTGGCCAGTACCATGATTTTTAAAACCTCTTATTAGCATTATTGCGCTAATGAAAGGATTAAAAAATCATGGTACCTACCAAAATAAAAAATTAGTCCAAATTTCTTAAAATCGTCAATAGTATCCCCTGTTTTCGGGAGCGTTTCCCTAACTTCCTGTATATTTATATTTTCGCACTCCCCTACTGATATTACAAATGCGAAAAAACGTAATCTGCCTGTCTGTTACGCTTTGACGCATTAATCACTGAATCGATTTTGATTTGAATTTGGTACACAGACAGGAACTAGTAGAGCTTAGGAAAGGACTTGGTTACTTTGTTACCGACTTAAAAAAAAGGGTTTTGATTATACGCGATAAACGAAAACCGCGCGGGCTAAAGCTAGTTTTACAAGTAGGTAAATTACTGCAGCCCGCAAGAATGAACAGTAACAATTATGCGGCCCAAGGTAAAAAAGGTTGAGTATGACTGGATTAGACCAACAGCGGCAGATATTTATTGTGAGCCAATTTTCACACACTTGGTTCTTTGTGTCGAAAAATCGAACCGCTCCATCACCGAGCCCGATAAAGTGCAAAATTGCTAGAAGTAGTTCGTAGTCGATCGTATCGAATGCCTTAGTGAAGTCCAGTAACGCCAAAGCCGTAACCTTGCCCTCATCCGCCGCCCGCAAAATATCATCAGTAACTAACATTAGTGAGTGCCGCCGAACATCCGTGACTCCTTCTAAATCCCGACTGACACTCAGGAAGAGTGTCATTGTTGCTGGTTTATTATTTTCTCCAACACACCTTCGATACGCTAGATAATATACTGATAGGACGTAAATCCCTGTACTCTCTCGGGGTTGGGACTTATGGTAATGGTACAATTAGTGCTGCTTTCCAGCATTTCGGAAAAACAGAATGGAGTATACAATAATTGATTATGTTCGCAATAAAAGGTAGTATGAACGGACAACAAAGTTTCAGAATATAAATGCTAATACCATCCACCCCGTCTGATCCCGATTTTATCCATGTAATCGCCTTCAGCACCGCAATCTCATCTACCACTGCGAAGCAGATCTGTACAATCTGACACCCTATAC
Organism: Harmonia axyridis; assembly: GCF_914767665.1. Taxonomy (NCBI): domain Eukaryota; kingdom Metazoa; phylum Arthropoda; class Insecta; order Coleoptera; family Coccinellidae; genus Harmonia; species Harmonia axyridis. The sequence goes on along the minus strand of NC_059504.1, from coordinate 27,498,283 downwards.
TCTATAAGGAATGAAATTAATTTAACGGCATTCAGACAATTTTTCAATTTTGGAAAAAGTACCTCCTCGAGCGGGACTCGAACCCGCAACCAGGAGGTACTTTTTCCAGAATTGAAAAATTGTCTGAATGCCGTTAAATTAATTTCATTTATTAACACACAGACGTTTAACCATTATTCATGACATATTCCTTATATAAGGAATATGTCATTCGATTCGGTATTCCACTAAGACATTCCTACAAGCTTAAGCAAAAACCTGTACTTCATTTAAAAAAGTTATGAATTTTAAACTAGACACTATCCTATAACCCTTCCTTGGTAACGATATTTCCTCATTCAAAAAAGTCATAACTTTTTAACTAGAAACCGCCCATGCCTTTTGAATGCCACAAAAATAAAAAAAATTTCATGAGGAAAAATAACAAATCTGTATTGCTTGATTAAATAATAAGACACAAGCAATTTCCATGTTGAAAATGTATATTTCTTTCTTGCACGCTACTTTTGGCTCAGACTTTACTTGTGGTACCGGACTACCGGTAGATCAACATAAATGAAACGATAGTATAGACAGTATTTTACAGTGCATAAACATGAAGAATAACCTAGATAAACCGAAGAAAACTAAAAGTGCTTAAGATTTCAGATATACCTTGGGTAATTCAAGAGAGACAATTTACAAAACAAGGAAATTAGAAAGCAAATAGATATATAGGAGCATAATAAAGGAATAATCAAAAGCAATTAGTTCCAGAGACCTAAGGGAAGGACAATTAAATGACGTAGAAGCATCATAAGACGTTATATAGTTACAGTTCAAACAAAATTACATATTCTTTAAAAAAATTTAATTGAAAACTTTTCCATTATTAGTATATTTTTGTATTTTTCATTATGAGTACAGGCATTGAATTTGAATCCATTTATTACTTATTTCAATACACAATGGTAATGGGAATACATACTTTGAGATAATCACCATAATTTTGAATGAACTCTAGAAGAAAATATTGAAATGTAAAATTAATTGAAGAAAGCATATTAATTTCCAATATCAATTTTCCAGGGAAAAGAAAAGCTTTCAAAAATTCCCTCAATAAAAAAAAAATGAAATAATAGACCTTTATTGAACAATATCAATATTTTCATCCGAATTGAAATAATATGTATAATTCTGAACCTCAAATCATAATACATAACAAAACCTTCATACTAATGAAAGAGGGTTATCACTTAATATTTCCATATATTTTATTCATGTCTTCAATTGAATGTTTATACATCAAGTATGATCTTAAAATTTCATCATATTCCCTTCCTTTCACATTTTCATACTTTATTTTTAAATCTTTCATCTTCTCAATGCTCAACTCACATTCTTCTTGCTGCTGCTTAATATCTTTCAGCAACACCTGATAAGCTTCAATTGCTTTGGGGATTTCCTTGAAAACATCCAACTTCATTTTATATTCTGCAAGCTTAGTTTTTAGGGAATTACTTTCTATTATAGCTTTACAATATCCAATAGTTTGATTACACATTGTAGGAACTTTCCTTAAACGAATATCCAACATTTCGTCTAATATTTTATTTCTTCTTTTCACATTAATCATGAATAATTCTTGTTCTTTAAATAATTTATCTTTATATTCAATAACTATTGGTAAAGTTGGTGAAGGCTTCAATTGTTTCAGGATTAAATCTAAATCTTTAGAAGTAATTTTTTTGAATTCTTGGAATACTTTTTTTTTTTTCTCCAATAATTTCTTCCGCAAAACAGATTTTAAAAGATCTGCTTCTTGATAGGAAAGTTCTCTATTCTTTACTGTTAATCCCAACAAATTCTGATTTTCCAACTTTAAATATTGTTTCAGCTTGATATCATTTATGATATCTTCTAGTTTGTTTCCAACTTCCGGATCTAAATCATCTATACAATTCAATAAGCACTCAAATACAATCTTATTTTCAACATATTTGCCATATTCAATTTTAAAAATATGTTCTTCGTCAATTCCAATAGTACCCTGCTCAAATATTGGGTATCCAGAATTAAAAGTAGTGCTTTGGTGGATTTCAGCAAAACTAGCCATTTCTTCAATGAAAATAAAACAACAGGTTTCAATTCAAATTCGTAAATCATAACATTCATAACCCAAAGATTTAACTGAAATAGGAACCACAGAACATAGATTGAAGAAGTATAATAGGAACACAGAATAGGGATGGGCAAAAAATATCGAAATTACGATATTTTTTCAGAAAATGTTCGATAAATATCGTCGATTTTTGTACATTTTAATGCTTACAATTTCAACACCCTGTATGATAACATAGTATAAGGAATGGATAGTAAACAATTAAGCCAACCGCCGTTTGACGGCAAGGAACTTTTCACCAGGGGTCGCTACTGTAGTTGGATTTTTCGTGTTACGGGTTGCATATATCGAACACTATAGTTGCTTTCCAGCCAACGTCAGGAGCTCCTCGGTACAGCTCCGAAGTGTACCGAAGCGCGGCTTCGAGCCCTGACAGGTGTGACAGAGAAAGAAGACCGTTTTGGCGCGTTCCACTCATAGCAAGAGCTCGAAGCTCTAGTGCGCCGAGCCCCGGGGTGACACGCACCTGACTGGAAAGCAGCTTATATTTAGTATTCTGTGCTATTGACTACCCAAAGTGGAGAAGTAACTCGATAACAGATGGCGCTGAATCATGAGCTATAGATGGCGCAGAAATAATACGATAATTCATTCAGTGGCGTGGTTGAAAAGAGGTCGCCTGACATTGCCAACAATTTTTATGTTATTATCAAGTTACCACTACATTTGAAATATTTGAATATTCGAATAATTGCGTTTTGCATTACGATAAAAGTTTGAATGATCACTTAAGTCACTATTCAGGAATAATTAAAACAAATTGATAGATACAATTGAATTAAAATTATTCATATAATAGTAGAAAGTGGTTTTCATCCGAAGAAATATGAATAGAATTGGGATATTATCAATGAAAAAAAAATTTAATATAAGATTCAAACATATGAATTCAGCAATAAAGAGTTCTAATAATAATAATATAAGATTCCACATTCGAAATGTAATGCCGTATTTTTAATCGTTTGCAGAGTTTTTTCATTTGAAACCTTGCTTTACTGTTCCCTATGCATTGTGATTTTTAGACATTTCTCTATTTCAGTGGTCAAATATTTTTTGATTCTGAATTGAGAACCGACGAATCTTTCTATTCTTTTAAACCTGGGGTCTTAAAATGTACACACATCAACTGAAGTAACATCCTTCTCTAACTAAACTGAATCAGAAAAACAAAGTTTTTTCAAACTTTTATAGAATTGAGCACGAAGTGTATTCTTGGAGGATTTAAATGTTCTCAAAATCCGCTCGATCATTCTTCTTGTACCTGTACGAGTCTATGTATAATCATAAGATAAGGGTCAAAATCACCTGAAAATCTACTTTGAATGACATTGTATGGTATATCGTTGAATTCAGCGTTAAAAGTTATTTCGAAAAATGTCATAAAATATGCAGGTCCGTATTGAAAAAAATGAGGTTGAGGGTGGTCCAGAGAGTACGAAACGTTGGATACGAAATCTGATTACGTCAAATTGAGGATAATTTACTGTCGAATAAAAAATTCCTGTGACATTTTTTGATAATATCTGAAATAAATTGGGAAAAAAAAATCAAAATGACATAATTTACTTTTCTTACGATATCTCAATAACCGGCCCTGGTAATCTCGATTTGTTTGAACTGCTTGACAATGCTCCTATGAATGCAACTTTTTCTCCATTTGACCGACCTTCTAACTCTTATGGTTTAAAAGTTACCAATACAATCCCATTAAAAAAGTGGCCACCCTGTATATAAATATATTATTAATAATTTTTTTGAGAAATCAATTCATGAACAACTTGTCCATTTGCTGCATACTAAAAATGGAAAATGCAGTATTTCATTATTTTTAAATGATCTAATTCCTTAAAAATCTATGTTCTGCAAATATTGAATTGGTTATAGAAGCAATTGTGAATATATCTCAACTTTCTTCATAAGAGACCACTGCAATTTACATCCTAAGATTTTGAATATCTTAATACGCTGATTGACTCTTTCAATATGTATTTGAGCAGCTGCTATTTTAATTTTATTATTATAGTATCTTGTGAACTTCCTAACTTCAAAATCGGATCACATTTGTTGAAAAACAGTTTCATCAGTAGCTCTTCCGCCATATGATTCACTATAAAAGTAATTGAACCTCCAGGAGAAACACCCATCATAAATTTAGCTGTATTATTTGATTCATACTGAGAGTAATATCTAATTCGGCAGCAAAGGCATTTTGGTTTCTGCATAAAAATTTCCAAACTATCTAGGACAATTCTAATGTTTTTGAAAACATTCAAAACATTTTGGCAAGTTTTTCTGTATTTCAGGAAAATCTGGAAATGTTATAACACAACTTACAACTCTACTTAAAATGGGTAGCATTTCATAAATGTCTCTTTAGCACAAACCTTGAGAAAAAAAATGCCAAAAAAAAAAGAGATAATGTCACATATGCAAGATCATATTTCAATTTTGTTAGTACTAAAACAATACGCCGATTGTTGAACGATGTGATCTTTGATCACTGTAAACGGATTGTACTGCTTCTACTATTGTATCTAATACTTTTATATTATTGAGACCGGTAAAATTATTTAGAGCACTATCTGTTGTTGTCACACAAAGAAGACCCTTTAGGAGTATTCACTTGCACTTCAAAATCCTTGAAAGTTTTTTTTTTTATCAGGCTGACCCTGAAGAAGCTGTAATAGACCTTGTGCAACTTCAATTTCATTTGGGGAAGGAGTTTGTACAGAAGATTTGATTTCTTCATAAGAGCAATTTTCAGCAACAAGTTTTTCTTTGTTGATACTCCTTTGTCTCAATCTTTTAGATCTACTACTAGAACATTCAAGTTCTTTTTTTGTGATAGTAGATCCAACAGGAAGATTTCTGGAAGGCACAGCAGTCTTTTTCAAAAACCTTCTTTGTTTAGAACTGGAATCTATAAACGATTATCCCCATAAATATAACATAAAATTTCATGTTTAATCCGTGCTTACCTCGATAAAAATAATCATCATCGATAAAATGCAGGGAACATACTTTCATATTTCTTGTCACTGGTTTATCGATTTTGAATTTCAGTTGCCAAGCTTTTTTCCGATCCATCACCACTCAACTCCCCAATTTCCCTTCCACCGAAACACGATATTTATCACCAGTTTGTGGGAAAGCATGGAAATTGATATTTGAACTTTTTTTTTTTCCCAGGAAGAACTCTGAGGAACTAAACAATACCGATTCGAACGACTCATAACCATGAAATTGATTTAAAAATTGAATATTTGTAGAATATCACACAAACACAAAGCAGAATACAAGAACTATGTCAATATTTTCAGTTACTCAGATTGTCACCAGGTGGCGTAGCGCTTGTGTTGATTTGTTGATGTGACACTACTCTAATAATGAGAAACAGTGAACTTCAGCGTAGAACAAGTAAGTACTTATTCTATGTTTCAGTTCATTGATGGAAAATGGTTGGCAAGTATATATTTAGTATTCTGTGTTGGCAAGAGTTTTAAATATATATTTAGTATTCTGTGGTTTTAAACACAGAACATTAATATACGTTTCAAAAAAATAACAATTGATAATGATTTATTATTCATAATTAATTTATCATTAGAAAAATGATCTGTTAAAGATATTCTCAGTAATTGTTTAACTATGTTTATATGGACGATCAATTTCCATGAAAATTTTGGTCGTTTCGATTTGTTGACTTATTCATCGAAGAACTGATTATGAAATGAAATTCAAATATTTTAATTATTTAATAATTACGTTTTATTTCATGTATATAAATTCATATTGATTCAAGTAAACACGGTATTATAATATTCTAGAATATTTCTATGAACATCCTGTCACTGTCATATTGTCATTTTGGTTTGTACAAATTCTTTCACGTTGAAATTCAGTGTAGAGAGGTAAGCAAAATATAATTCATATCTATCTTGTTATTTTGCTTCAATCGCATCAAATCTTTTTCCATTTTAACCAGGTTATACATGTTTCATTCATCTCATTTCAGTATTTTTAATAGAAAATTACTATTTCAATATTTATTGTATCGTTACTGAAACGCACTGTTTATATTTATTGTTTCATTTCAGGAATCATGGGTCGTGTTATCCGTGCCCAGCGTAAAGGTGCTGGATCAGTTTTCAGATCCCATACCAAAAAAAGGAAAGGAGCACCCAAACTTCGTAATCTCGATTTTGCCGAAAGGCATGGTTTCATTAAAGGTGTAGTAAGAGATATAATACATGACCCCGGCCGTGGTGCCCCTTTGGCTGTAGTACATTTCAGAGATCCTTACAAGTTTCAAACTCGTAAGGAACTATTCATTGCTCCTGAAGGAATGTATACTGGGCAGTCAGTGTACTGTGGAAAAAAGGCTCAACTCCAAATTGGTATGATGTTTTATTAACTCCAATATAATTAAATGATTCATAATTGGTTCTTGTAGGTAATGTCATGCCAGTTGGATCTATGCCAGAAGGTACCATAGTATGTAACTTGGAAGAAAAAACCGGAGATAGGGGTCGTTTGGCTAGGGCTTCAGGAAATTATGCCACTGTTGTTGCCCACAACAATGACACCAAAAAAACTAGAGTGAAGTTGCCTTCTGGTGCTAAAAAAGTTATCCCATCCAACAATAGAGCTATGGTTGGTGAGTATGTTTATTATAGCTTATATTTTTTCATTAATTTTTTTTATGATGACTTCTTTGAATGATATGTTAAATGATATATTTATAGAGGCTCTTACTGACAGTGTAGAAAATTTTAACCATTTCAATATTCAGTCATGCAGTTTCTTATGTTTTTTTTTTCTTTTTAGGTATTGTTGCTGGTGGTGGTAGGATAGACAAACCCATCCTTAAAGCTGGTCGAGCTTATCATAAATACAAAGTTAAGCGTAACTGCTGGCCTAAGGTTCGTGGTGTGGCTATGAACCCTGTTGAGCATCCTCACGGAGGTGGTAACCATCAACACATCGGTAAAGCTTCCACTGTTAAGAGGGGTACTTCTGCTGGTCGTAAGGTTGGTCTTATTGCTGCCAGAAGGACTGGTAGGATTCGTGGTGGAAAAGGAGATAAGAAGGATGATTAGAATTTTAAAGTTACAGCAGTTTTCTGTATATTTCATTTGGAATGTATATTTTTTCTGACTTCAGTGAAATATAGAGTTTGCTGTTATTTAAGATGTTTTATTTCTCTACTTACAATCCATATCTTATTATATCATGCCTGCTTGAAATTTTCCCTGTTCCTGTTTATTTAACCTGGCAGTCATATGGTGGTATTTAGTAACGTCATTGGAAAGTTGGGGTATGATTCGTGATATAACACCTTTGTGGAAATGAATTTTTATAGAACATTGAACTGATATAAGATATGAAAAAAGTTTGATATAACGCTAGAGGGAGTAGAAATATTTATACCTTACTTGGCTGGCTTGTTTATTGTCAAAAAGCAAATATTGTAGCAGAAATGTGAATATTTTTTTTATCATTGTAATTCTAAAAATATCTATGCCGAAACCATCTGTAGACCATAAGTCTCTCAACATTTAATCGACCTGATTCTGCTGCATTAAAAAATCCTATCAGCTCTTTCAATTGCTTTATTGTGTACCTTTCGTCTTCTTCGTATGAACTCATTCTTCAAATAACAATATTGACCGAGCGATTGATCGGGTATGTAGTCAATTGTTAAAATTTTAGCTCCTATTGTCTCGGCCAAGCTTTTGGACAATCACTTACACTTCTTTAGGGCTAAACAATGTGAGAGTCCTGAAGAAGGATGAGTTATTATCCGAAAGCTTGGCTGAGATAATCAAAGAGCCAAAATTGTTACAATTGACTACATACCCGATCAACCTTCTGTTCAAATAAGTTATAGTCAAGATTAACAACTACTTGACATATTATAACTATTACCATAGTATTAGTCCAGGAAGATTCGGCGCATGAGTAACGAAAACTATTCCACCTTAATTTTTTTATGTGATCCTCTTCAAATTATCCGACTGATAATATAAATGCATGTTGCCATGGGGCAACCCTGGGCCATATTGTTTAAACAATTGCAAGGAATTGTTATTTTTCAACCGGACAAATTTTTTTTATATTCTGTAATGAAATACAAATAAAAAAGGCCCTTTGACTATTTACGATAAAGTTGATATTTTTAAAGATATGAATTTCTAAAGGTTCGAAAAATTTCAAATTTGGGTACTTTCGACCCATGAAAAATATATTAAAAAAAAATAAATAAATATTAATAATATTTTTTCTTAATTCTTCATACAATAGTTAATAATAGTGTAAATAGATATCTTTAAAAATTTCATTGTTTATACCTGTTTTTTAATTTTTAATTTCGCTCACTCACAAGTATGCGTCGCTTACCTTTAAGTATCGCCGTCTCTCTCTGACTCATTATTAATTAATAATAACATTGCTCTCTTTAAAAATCTTGATAAAGTTGATAGTTTTTAAGATAGATGATAAATAATGATTCAAGACACAGAGGCCTATGCAGCGCATGAGTCAGAGAGAGACGGCGATACTTAAAGGTAAGCGACGCATACTTGTGAGTGCGCGAAATTAAAAATTAAAAAACAGGTATAAACAATGGAATTTTTTAAGATCTCTATTTACAATATTATTAACTATTGTATGAAGAATTAAGAAAAAAATATTATTAATATTTATTTTTTTTTTTTAATATATTTTTCATGGGTCGAAAGTACCCAAATTTGAGATTTTTCGAACCTTTAAAAATTCATATCTTTAAAAATATTAACTTTATCGTAAAAAGTCAAAGTGCCTTTTTTATTTGTATTTCAATACAGAATATAAAAAAAATTGACCGGTTGAAAAATAACAATTTCTTGCAATTGTTTAAACAATTTCGGTTTAAACAATATGGCCCGGGGTTGCCCCATGGCAACATGCATTTATATAATCAGTAGGACAATTTGAAGGGGATCATATAAAAAAATTGAGGTGGAATAGTTTTCGGTACTCATGCGCCGATTCCTCCTGGACTATATAAGGAATGGATAGTAACCCAACCGATGTTTGACGGCAAGGAACTTTTGAGCGGAGGTCGCTACTGTAGTTTGATCTTTTGCAATACGTGTTGCATATATTGAACACTATTGACCTATGTTATTATAGGTCTATGACTATGACTGAATCTAGTCTGGTGAATATCTGCAATATAGCGATCTAAAGGTCGACATATAGTCTCGAGGATACTCGAAATCTGCTGACGTATTTATTGACGATGATTGAAATACAGAATGTAGAGTCAGTTGTGGTATGAGATAACCAACAGTAGGTACGACTGCCGGTTTAATAATGAACTTGAAGATTTTAGGGTTTTGGAACATCATCCTCTTACTATATGTTAGAGACTGAAATCAATGAGATGATTGATTGATAAGTGTTTTGAAGCCTGTTGATAATAGCCTATAGATATATTTAGGACAAATATATGGCATCTTTAGAGATCAGCCATTTCATCTGCTTTCTTCTTTCGGTAGGCGGTAATTGATTTGGAATTTATAACCGATTCCCTTAATTTTATGATGATTGCTTTTTATAGTAATTTTTAATGATATGTCTAAAGAGGCTCTTCCTGATTCTAATTATCCCGTTCTTTGTTTCTCTAAAACTCTAAAAAAACTATTTTCATGAGTTCTCTAATACTACATCATGAATATAAAAGTGTATCCTGAATTACCGAAAAATATGCACTCATTTAGTTTTTAATATTTTTTTCCAATAGATAGCTTTAGTTATCTGTATTTCGAGTTTGATAAGTCCGTTCGGATTCCACTAAATGGCGTTAGGAAGATGATATTTCGTACTACATAATCTTTTGCGACAGTTTGTGATTAGTTTACTCAGTTTAGTTCGAGCGCGCGTTAAAGATGGACACTATAACAAAGAAAAAATACGCTATATTTGAGTTTTTGTTCGATAAAGGCGAAAATGCGAGCCAAGCGCCTGAAAATTTGAATAGTGTTTATGGTCTTGATACTGTAATAGCCAATTATGCGCAATTTTGGTTTCGTCGATTCCGTTCCGGTAAATTCTATGTTAAAGATGCATCACGCGCTGGAGACCAATTGTCGAAAATATGGACAAAATCATGAACATTTTCGGGTCCTGTTTCCATTGCTCAAGAGTTGAAGATTGCACAAAAAATCGGAAAACCGGTTGGAACCATTTGCATAAGGCTGTTCTTGAGAAGAAGCTAGATGTATGGGTACCACACGAGTTACAGCAAAAAACCTCTTGGATCGAATTTCCATCTGCGAATCGCTGCTGAATCGCAACAAAATAACCCCATTTTGGAAACGGTTGGTGGCTGGTGATGAAAAGTGGATGACTTACTACAACGTCAAGCGAAAACGGTCCTAGTAAAAAAGCGTTGAGCCGTCGGAAACGGTCTGGATGGTTTTGCTGTGTATTTGGTGGGGTTGGCAGGGAATCATCTACATAAGTTGTTCCCCTAAGGCACAAATATTGACTCGGAACTGTACTGTCATCATTTGGACCTTCTGAAGGAAGCAATCGCCCAGAAGCAACCAATAGGAGAGGAATTGTGTTCCATGAGGACAACGTAAGGCCAAACACATCAATAGTGATTCGCCAGAGGTTCTTATGCGTCCACCTTATAGTCCGGACCTGGACCCAAGTGATTACCATTATTATTAGTATTCTGTGATTACCATCTTTTGCTGTCCATGGCAAACAATTTTGCTGGTGAAAAATTCGTTTCAACAGAGGCTTCTATGAGAGAGGAATACACAATCCTTCGAAATAGCAACAAGTTTTAGAACAAAACGGAGTATATTCGACCTGAATCGGATCATTCTAACTGTGGTAATTGAAGTCTTGATTTTTATGCAAAAATAATAATTTTTTTCTATACCTCATACTTTCTTGTGCCCGAGTTTTCTCATGAAATAAATCTACATATATTCATTGAATTGTTTGAACTTGTTTTTGTACTACAAAAATTCTGGAAACAGAAGATGATATGATTTACTAAAATACATCTTTCTATAAAAAAACACTTGTCTCGATAGCCACCAACAAAAAATACCTCTATTTTGCTAATCGATATGAACCGTGACTTTCTATGCCCCCCTCAGACATCGCCTGAATCCGCCCCTGAGTACGTGAAAAATGCAAATCGAATTTGCAATACAAAAGTCACTAGGATGTATAATCTGAATTTCTCATTGAATTTCAACAATGTTTCACAAAACTTGACTGAAATAGAGAAAATATCGTCTAATACTTGTAGAATTTCTACACTCATTCGAAAACTCGCTCATTTGTCGCTAGTTTTCGAATTTCGCATTTGTAATGAAATAGGAGCCCATTCTGCAACTTTTATTCGACTGCAGCCTAAGATGTCTAAAAACATCTAAGCAGCCAGTCGAATACGCTATTAGAATATACTATAATTAGGAACCTTTCTGTTTGTATTGTTCTATACTTGAAATTCAGCAACACATCAAACACCATTTGAAATGAATGGATTTACAGTTAATAGATGCTCCTTTGAAATTTCAAATACAATTGTATTGAAATGTAGAATTTAATTGAGGTGAAAGTTTGTAACATCTCAATTATTATACAAATGAATCAATTAAAAAAATAGTCTTTTCCAATACCATCGCTCTTGAAGTATGAATTCTATGAAAATACGCCACCATAAATAATTTATAGATATTGTCGTAGTCTTGAGTTTTATTGGAGAAATTAAATATTAGTAATTAATACTGGTGGAAATCCTTGTTGACATTAATTTTCATATCTTACTTAATCTTTCTGATACAAAATTTAAGTGAGGTACGCAATTACTGGGATTATTAACATCATTAACAGAGGTGTTATCTTTGAAGCCGATAGAACTTTTGTTTTTTGATGGATTGGAATTCAGGGGGGTCTGAGGACCCCCCTGTATCGCCTATGTTCCCCCCGAGATCGCCTATGTCCCCTAGAACCATAGGTTTACTAACCCCAACCTCTCAAAAAATATTAAATAACTTATATTCAATTGGTGAAGAATCAGATGGTGAAAATTTCTCTGTTGCTGAATTGTCTCTCCTATCAAGAGAGGTAAATAAGCTTGTAGACTCCTTCCACGATGATTCAGAAATAATTGAGGAAGCAAATTTCTTGTCGCAATCAATTTCTCAAATTATGACACAAAAAGCTAATCGCTCAAAACCAAATAAAACTAAGCTACAATTCAAATATAACCACACAGATCTGGGCCCTTTTATGGTAATAATAGAATCGAAATCTACAAGAAATATTGGGAACATCCACCCCATGAACTTGGCTAAAAAGCTAAACACTTTGAACTACAAAGGAATCAAAAATATCTCTAAAAGAGGCAAAAATAGAATTTCATTAGAATTTGATTTTCCTGATAAAGCTAACAATTTTTTAAAAGAAAATCCATTTGTGAATTATCCCGATATTGATGTATTTATTCCAGCTAGAATGGTCTCAAGTAAAGGGGTCATAAAATATGTTGGGTCGGAAATAACAAAAGAGGATATAATCAACCATGCAGAAAGTAAAGTTAAAATATTAGATGCTCGACAACTGAATAGAAGAATAACTACAGAAGGTGTAGTTTCTTACGTCCCATCGAATACTTGGATACTAACATTTCAGGGAAAAAACCTCCCAGATAGAATTGTCTTGTGGGGCTGTATGAGACATGTGACCCTATATGTGGGTCCTGTCATTCAGTGTTACAACTGCTTGAGGTATGGCCATACCAAGGTTAACTGCAGTAATCCTGTTGACTCCAAACGCTGTAGAAATTGTGCGAGTAATCACAATGAAGGTGAGTGCCCTAATCCTAACAACCCAAAATGTGTTTTCTGTTCTGGAAAACATGCATCAACGGATCGTAATTGTCCTGAGTTCCTACGTCAGAAGAAAATCAATAATTTAATAGCTGTAGAAAATATATCCTACTTTGAGGCTGTTAAACTCATCCCCAAAACTTATAATGTAAACCTGTCGACTCAGGACAATTATTTCCCTTCCCAACAACTACGCTCACAATTGTTTCCTCAGCTCCCCTCTAGGGCTACCAATACAATAGAGGATTCAACAATTGTCTCTGTGCACAATAGAAGAACTCTACTTAACTCTCGATCAACTTCAGCTCCTTCCTATTCAGCAGTCTTAGGAAAGAAAAGAAGGAAAAACTCACAGTCCCCAGGTTATGATCATGACCTCCATGATTCCCAACTTTTAAACATCTCCCTTCCTTTATCGCCCATCGTAGGCAACAAACAATCTACCCAATCTTCCTATGACTTTTTATCAAATAAAACCCCATTGGATTCAAATCCTTCTATCTCAGATAATGAGATCTTAAGTTTAATTTCAAAGCGTCTTATGGATAATAAAAGTTCAGAGTTATTGAACAATATTGTTGAATTATTGAAAAACATTATACCCCAGTCCCCTGAAACTAATAACATCCCTTCCACTCCTTCAACTTCCCAGTGTACACTACCATAATCTTCTATAATTTTTCTCCTCTTACATTATTTTGAGTTGATGTAATTTTCAAAGTACACACTCTTGTGCTGGACATCATACAGTGGAATATCAGGTCGGTTCTATCAAATATTGACAATCTAAAATCACTAATTGAGGAGTACTCACCAAGTGTTGTTTTATTGTCGGAAACCTGGCTTAATGAATTTTGGAATTTCAAAGTTCCAGGATTTCATATTTATAAGCAGGATAGAGTCTCTCGAGCTGGGGGTATTGCCTCACTGATAAAGACAAATATTTCCTTTACGGTCATCAACCTGGATTCTGTTGAAGCTCCTGATATGGTTCAGTTCCATGGAATCAATTTAACTTCTATGAACCTTACCATAATTAATATTTATTCCCCTCCACATGTTACCTTGCCAACATCATTCTGGAACATGTTACTTAGCAAAATCTCGCAACCATTCCTTATCTGTGGGGATTTAAACGCTCAAAATCCTAGTTGGGGTTCAGGTATGCTAAACCTTAACGGTAAAATTGTCGCAGAATTCCTTCTATCCAACGATATATGTCTTTTAAACGATGGCTCCCCAACCAGGGTCACTGCTCCTGGCAAAAACTTGAGTGTTCCTGATCTAGCTTTAAGTTCTAGCGACCTCAGAATTAATTCCAAATGGAGGGTGATTTCTGACCCTGGAAATAGTGATCATCTCCCAATATTAATATCGCTAAATCCCTTTCAACATTCCTTACCCACCTCTCATATTCGGTTCTCTACACGGGAATACAACCTCTCTCAGGCTGACTGGTGTAAATATCAGGAAACCATTGCCAATGGGATCCAATCCCGAACACCCAATACCCTTAAAGAATTTTGCGATCTCATTAAAGAGGCTGCCGATTCATCCATTCCAAAGAAAAAACCTCCTAAGCCAACTACTTATAGGAAGTCTTGGTGGAATGTTGAGCTTTCTGAGGCTGTTAAAAAAAGGTCTGAAAAATGTACCTGCGAAATCCTACTACCGAACAATACCTTAATGCTAAGAATATCCAAGCAGCAGTTAAAAATAAAATTCGAAATGCTAAGCGTGAATCCTTCAGGGCTTTTTGTGAGAATTTATCTACTCGCAACGGTGCGAAGTTGTGGTCAGATATAGCGAAATTCCAACATGGTTGCAAACCTCCAGCAACACGGGTCTCTTCGACTACCTGCGGTCAAAAAATAATTGATCGATTGTGTCCCCCTCAGAATACATCGAATATTCAAACGAATATACCGGAAGTATACCGTCCTTTGCCTTTCCCGCCTATCACCCTGGATGAATTAATTCTGTGCATTAATTCAAAAAAGGAATCTTGCCCAGGTAAGGATGGTATTTCTTATGGAATGTTGAAAAGTTTGCCAATTCAAGCCAAGGAGTGAATGACCCAGATCTTCAATAATTTGTTTGAGAACCCATATATCCCATTGTCTCTGAAGGACACGGTTGTTGTGCCCATCTGTAAGCCAAATAAATCTCCAGATGATCCTCTCAGCTATCGCCCCATTGCTTTAACATCTTGCATCTTAAAAATATTAGAATCTCTACTGGCCACCAGATTAGAGAGGATTTATCAGCAATCAACTGACAATCGAGAACTTCAGTTTGGTTTCCGTAAGGGGAAGTCAGTGAATGACGCTTTGGCATATTTGGTTGCTTCAATGTATTCAGCATTCTCAAGGAATGAGGTAGTTATTATCGTGTTCTTGGACATCAAGCAAGCTTATGACTCTGTGCGCTTTGACCTTCTCGAGAATACTCTCAGGTCCATGAAAGTCCCTTTGCCTATTATACAGCTGTTGAGATCTCTGACGGTACATACAAATATTTTCCTCGTTGACCCATCCTTAGGAAAACTTATTGGGCCCAAACAGTCGAATATAGGCTTGTTGCAGGGTTCTCCAAAGAATCCTATACTGTTTAATTGTTTTGTTGGTGACTTACAGAATTGCATAGATATCCCTGGTGTTACTGTGTTGAAGTACGCAGATGACAGCACGATTATCTCAACTGGAGCTTCCTTCAAAGTAGCATTTGAAAAGATGACCAAAGCATTGAAGTGTGTTGAAAGATGGGCAAACACTAAATCGCTCCAATTATCGCCTGAAAAATCATCAGCACTCTGCTGTAATAGATCAAACGCCATTTCAAATATTCCATCATTGAATATGTTCCAACAGAGTATCCCTTGGACCAAAACCGTGAAATATCTGGGTGTCACTATCCATCAGTCCCTCGATTGGTCTCAGCATATCCACAACATGTGTTCTAAATCACTACAGGGTATTAATGTAATGAGGGCTCTGTGCAGGACATGGTGGGGTAGCCACCCATCGACCCAGCTACTTTTATATAAAGCCACTGTTCGCCCTTTCCTTGACTATGGTGCCATATTTTATGGGAAATGTCAGAAAGCCCTTCTCAATAAACTGGACCGGGTCCAATATTCAGCTTTGCGCACAGCAATGGGATACATGAAGTCTACCCCCATTCCCGTTATTATGATGGAGTCTAATGAATTCCCCCTCAAATATCGTAGACTCTACCTAGCAACCAAATTCGTCACAAAGTTGCATCGAATCTCTAACGATCCTGTCCTTAATAAAATCCTCTCCCTTAAAAATTGGACTTCTGCTGGCAATCCTCCACCCATAATAGAGTCATTCTCTCTAATTAATAATTCAGAAAGTTTCTACTCCTCGTACCAGCTTCCCTGCTTTTCTCATGATTTAACTGTCCATTCATCTTTCATACCATATATTAACTTTGACCTTTCAAAGGATTCTCCCGATAACTCATTGCCTTTTACTACTCGTTGCTCTAAAGATTTCCCTGACCATATAATGGTGTTCACGGATGCTTCCAAAACTCCTACTCTCACAGGCATAGGTATATATAGCCCTGTGGGTATCTCCATGTCTCAGAAAATACCTGACCATTTTTCTATATGTTCTGCAGAATTAATCGCCATTTTGGAAGCAACAAGAGAAATCAAACGAAAAAACCTGAAAAGATGTCTGATTATCTCAGATTCAATGAGTGCCCTTGAAAAAATATCGAAATGGAGGAATTCAGCTAAAAACGACCATATCACTCTCGCAATTAGAGCAAACCTGTTATATCTGAGTGACCATGGTTTCTCTATAAAACTTATATGGATCCCAAGTCACACTAATATACAAGGTAATGACATGGCTGATAATCTTGCAAAACAAGGTTCTGAGGAATCAGTTATCAAGAGGGCAGATATTAGTGACTTTTGGCCTAGATACAAGAGAATTGTTTGGGAAAGATGGAGAGAAGAGTGGAAGGTCAGTATCGGGAATCGTACCTTTTCAAAATATGTCCACATTGGTTCCTTTGGAGTCAAACCGTGGTTTAAGGGGATTGATCTTTCAAGGGGTAACATTGTGACAATGAACAGGTTAAGATCTGAGCATTGTTGCACTCCGTCTCATTTGATGAGGATTCATGTTGTTGATTCAGATCTGTGTGGTTGCGGAGAGAGGGGTGACATCCCTCACATATTCTTTAATTGTCGAGATAATATGATGAATTGCTCAAGGCTTTATGATGATCTCAAAAATACTAGAAGAATAACGAACTTCCCTCTTAACATATATGACTTGATATTTTCTAATGATATTACAGTGTACATTTTGTTGTATAATTTTTTGTTGGCTTCAAAGATTAAGCTGTAAACTCCTCACAAATGTAACGTCTCAGTAATAGGGTAAATCCCAGTACATTTACCTCCTCCGAGAGTTTAACGGTTAGTCAGGCAGTATAAAATACCGTACGCAGACAGTGATTTGGAGACAGAAATGCAGCCCATTTCTTAGATAGAAGATTGAGGAGAAGAAGAAAATCCTGAATCCAAGTTATCTGAAGTCTGACAGTCCAAACAGAGTCCGGCAACCTAAGTTACTTTTGATGTGAGAAGAGAACCGAGAAGGTTATTTGTTCGATGTGCGAATGGCTGAGTCCTAGCACATACTAAAGGATATAAGAAGAAGAAGAAATAATTTATATTGAGTTTTGAGTTGACGTTTCTTTTGACGTTTTGAAGATATTTAAGGAAATATAGGTTTTCTTGTGAAAGGAGTTGAATATTTTTCTGGGACTTGTGTAAAATAAGAATGTCCGTAGATTACTTACAAGTAGCTGAAGATGAAGGGGAAGAACCGATAGAGTTACCATTGGAAGATGATGGAACCCTCCTTCTTAGTACCTTATCAGCGCAGTTTCCCGGTTCCTCTGGTTTAAAATTTCGAAACCCTGACACCAAAGCAATTCGCGGAGTAAGATTAAGTGAAGGTCGCTTGCATCCCCCACATGAAGATGGTTGGGGCACTCAAATTTTCTACTGTGTTTTTCCAAAAGGTAACAGCTAAGCATTTGAAATCAATTTCATAACAATTCAACAGCTGTCGATCCATACGGTTTGAATTTTTGTTAATCAATTTCGGTATACCTCAATTTCACCTAGAATAATGTTCGCGGTAATCAATTTCAGCTGGAATAATGTTCACAGTAATCAAAGACTTCTATTGACCAAATACTCTATTTGAATTAGTGTTTTTTCCAATCGATAACCTAAAATTAGCTCTAATCCAAGTAAAAGCCAACTTTTTTTTGTCAAAATTTGAGTACTGAGTTTCTGAACTATTTGATCTTTGCAGAAAATAAAAGAAAATCTGATGATAACTTAGAAAACTCAACTGCTAAGACCAAAAGAATGGAAACAAAACTGAGATGTACAGACTTGATCGTTTTGGGATTGCCTTGGAAGACAACTGAACAAAATCTTAGAGAATATTTTGAAACATTTGGTGAAGTTTTAATGGCTCAGGTATAGTTTGTATATTTCATTCAATTGAAATATAACTTAATATTAATTTTGATTTTAGGTAAAAAAGGATACAAAAACTGGACAGTCAAAAGGTTTTGGATTTATTAGGTTTGGCTCTTATGAGTCTCAAATGAGAGTATTAGCACAGAGACACATGATTGATGGTAGATGGTGTGATGTTAAAGTTCCCAATTCAAAGGTATACCAATCTTATATATGCAGAATTAGAATTGATATAGTAACTAAAATTACTCTTTAGCTCCTTTCATACAATGAGCCCAATGAGCCGTACAGCTCTAACTTTTCCATATATATGAAATCCTTTCACATGGTGAGCCGTACGTCTCTCACTAATGAGCAAGAGCCTTTTCCGGTTCTACATTCAACTGTTGTAATTTTGTTATCAAGGTTTCACACATGTGTATGGTTGGAGAAAATTTAATTTAATTTCAATCCAACTTTTTTTTTAACGAATCCACTTGAACACACAAAATTCAAAATCCGTCCAACCGTTTACAAGGAGTCTAAACAAATACATACTGTATAGGACAACATCTGTCAAAACCGCTAGTATAAATACCATTCTGGGTAGGCAAACCAATAATAGTGGTACCTACTTACTCAAAATTATACCTACTCAAGTTGTATCAGAGCTATATAATTTATTATTCAGAAATCAAAATAGTTTTTTTGTTGCTACATTCAGCACTGAATTGCCACTCTGATTAAAGGTTTGATATATTATAATAAATCAATCAATCAATCAATAATTTGTCATAGAAATTACATTATTTGAAAAAATGAAAAATGAATTATAACAAAATACGAATAGTATCACACAGCAATTAATAAACCGATGCATAGAACTCAATGATGTGTGGCCCTGTTAGATATACTACACACTTAATTAACCCAATAGAAACAAGAAGAAATCGATAACATGCTGGTCACCAATGCTACGAATAGCATGAAAGGGATAAGACATAAAAAATAACTATACGCGCCGCGAAGGGGATCAAACAAAGGCCCTCAACGATTCGAGGGCGGTACGGGGGCTAGCACAGTGGAGTCAAGAAACCAGGACACAACCAGACTAAACCTCAAAAGCATGGCATACAGTAGGTATCCCTCTGCCTCCCAAGTCATATAAATTGCCTCATATGTTAAAGAACTGTAACAAATATGTAACCTTCAGGAAATTGTTGATACCATATATGTTGAGGATAGCTATTTTTGCCAAATGTTTTTTAATTTTTTTATTTAGAAGTCCGGTGCGGGTGTGACTTCCACTCATGAGCGAGAGCCGTACGGCTCACCGTGTGACAGGAGCCTTACAAATTCATATTATATTCAATTCTATGTAATAATTTTATGATGTTATAATTTAATTAAGTTATAATTGGAGCCATTAAGATTGAATTTTTTTATATTTTTTTTATTTATTTATTTATTACACAAACTCTACAATTCAATAATGAAATAATAATCCATACATATTCATCTACAAAACCTCAAACATGATTCAACACTTGTTTTGTGCACTATTTATCAATGCTTCCTTTTTTTATAATCCTACAAATATCACAATATCCCCCCTACACTATACTACACCAAATAAAAAAAAAATCACAAATATAAACCCTCAAATCAATCAATCAACTCCACAAATAAAGTAAAGTTCTCATGTATAAATAATATAAATAATCTTCAGTATATAATTTTGTATATATAATAGTTTAATTGATTATGGCCTATTTCAGGAAGGATTGATTCAGCAAGTGCCCTGCAAGGTCTTTGTTGGAAGATGTACAGAAGATATGACCTCTGATGACTTGAAAGAATATTTCAGTAAATTTGGTGAAGTCACAGATGTATTTATACCAAGACCATTCAGGGCATTTAGTTTTGTTACATTTTTGGACCCAGAAGTTGCACAGAGTCTTTGTGGGGAAGACCATATTATCAAAGGTAAATTTTGTTTTAATTTTTAGGATGGTATAAAAATATAATTCATTGTAAATATATTTCTGTGCCAGTGTTGATTTAACTAGGATTTATATTTAGAATTAATTTTTTTTTTCAGGAGTATCAGTTCATGTATCAAATGCTGCACCAAAATCTGAAAATAGGCCATCAGGTTATGGAACTAATGGACCTAGGGGAGTACCTCATGGAAATAATAGAGATATGCGGGGCCCAGAGGGACCTAATATGTATCAGCAGAATAGATATAACAATCCAAATGCTGGTCCAAATCAAGGCAATTGGGGCAACCAGGGTGGTGGTCCAAGGACAAATATTGATATGCCAAATCTACAAGCATTAGGTAAAAAATATTTAACTTTGCTTCAGCTTCATTGTTATTGCTCTTGCTGAATGTTGATGATGCAAAATTGTTTTTTGAATCTGAATTTGGGGGATATCAAGTTTTTCTTGTTTTTTTTGTAACTTCGTTTTATTGCTCTATATCCTTTAATTCAGCTAAAAAAACAATTTCAATGAAAATTTTGAGTTTTAGTTATAAATATTTCTAAAACTAATGAGTATCCCCAAATTGAAAATTTTCAATTTTCTAGGAATCAATGGACAAGGTCAGGGAAGCAATTCTCAAAACGTAAATCCACTTGGTTTAGGTTTGAATTTGGGTTTGCCTATGAATCCTGCTCTTGTTGCAGCTGCCTTGAATCAAGCAGGCTGGGGACTTATAGGTAATCTACAAAATCAAGAGCCTAATTTCAATCAAGGTTTCAACAGTGGACCAAATAATTCGAGTGGTAAGTTAATATACTTTTTATGTGTACAATTTAAAAAAGGTGTTCTGAAAATTACTTTCAGAATATTGAAAAATTTGAAATTTGAATATGAGTCTTTAATCAACAAGAATCTAATGTGACATGAGCCCTTATAATGATATTGTAAACTAACAGTTACTACATAACAAATACAAAGGGATGTAGACTTTCAATAACTTCTCCCTAGGTATTTTACGGAATATAATCTTCAAGATATTCGGATGGATATCGACTATGAGAAGGATGGTTTTGAAATTATTTCCTTGAGTGATTTTGACGATAATAATATTAATAGTGTCTTTATTTGCAAGAAAAATAATACATAATGTAGGGGTGAAGTCCAGCTGAAGCTACCCTTCTAATCCCAAAAAAATGAAATTAAGGAAAATACCAAAAAAAAAAAAAGAAACAAGACACTATAAGTCGATAACATCATCTATTCTCTCAAAAATTTTCTTTCAAAATTTCTCTCAATGAGTTCACAGAGAGCACCCCACATGGAATAATCAACATTATATACCCTCATTGCATTATAAGTGAAGGAATGCTGAAACATAGCTGAACCAAATCTAGGCCAAGTGTCTGTCCATGTTTAATGACAACCTCATGAACATCGCACCTAAAAATCAACTATTTGCTCAAATCGGGAGGAATGGAACAACGTAAAATTCTCTTGTAGAGAGTTTATTTATTCCAATACCTATTTCCCTATCACATTTTCTCAAGCGGAAAATGAATAGGTAGCATGAGTTCTGTACCTTCTGCAATTTATACCTCGCAACAGATTCAAGACAAGGATGAAAAATTGACAATCCACAGTTCAATTTGAACAATACTTGTGATTTACAGTGATACACAAGTAGTCCAACAAATGTTTTTGCTGATACAAATGACTGCGCAGAAAAGGAATTTTTTCAACATCAATGAGACATCTTGCCTAAGGCTAACCCTATGTCCTACGCGAGCGAGTAATGTTACGACGCGAGCGAGTAATGTTACGACGCGAGCGACGCGAATTTTATGTACTACGCGAGCGATGCGAGCAGCGCGACTTTCAGTGTCCTACGTTGAAATCTACAAACACGACACGGCGAGACAAATATATGGTTGGGGTTGGGATTGTGCATTGCGGAAGATCAGTCGCGCGAATTTCGCTCAGAAATAACAAATAATTTGATCGCGCGAAATTCGCGTCAAACATTTTTACGACCGATATGACTGCACGTAGGACAGCGCTATTATATTCCAAGGTTTGATAAATTCGCTTTCGTCGTAACATTAGTCGCTCACGTAGGACATAGGGTAAAGATACAGGGGAGTCATACGCGCGATGTCCCGCGACCGTATGAACATTTGTATATGACTCTTCTGTATCTTAAGTCGCGCGGTTTGTGGATCGCGCGTTTACGCACGACCATCTGAACTTACCCTAACGACTCTACAATGCAGCTTTCTTGCAAACTTGGTAATAAAAGACAGATAATCGCGGGCTGCTGCGCTATCAACGAGCGACCATCTAAATACATCGTCGCGCGTTAACGAGCTACAAACATGCGATGTCGCGCGACCATCTGAACTTAGCCTAAATCTAAAAATATCTGAAAATATCACCTTGTATTTTGAATTTGAAATAATTGCTTATATTTGCAAAAAGTACATTAATTCAGCTTCAATACGCGGTATCACTCAAAGTTGTCACATCTAACATTTTTTTTAATGAATTTTTGAAATTAGACAAAGTTTGAAAAGTTTGAACTGCGCAAGGATGACACGCAAAATCGTGGAGCGTTCCACTTTTTTCTATCAAAATATACAAATGGTGCATAATTATCAGTATATTCCCACGAATATGGAAGTCTGTAACTATAATTTTCATAGGAAAAAGTAATCGAGATAATTCAAAGATGGAAAACTATAGACCAAAAACCTTATTACCAGTCCTAGGGAAATTACTTGAAAAAAAAAGTCAAAACTAAATTAGAATAACATACAAATCATTCAATACCTTAAAATCTATTCGGCTTCCGTGAAAACAAATCTACTGTAGTTCCCGTCTGGGCTCCGGGAAAGAAGAGGCCCAGGGAACCCCCTGCCTGTCGTAAAAGACGACTGACTGGGGCACCTGTCCCAAAAACCCAACCTCCGTGATCGATCTCCGTTTCCCAATTCCCAAAATATGCACCCATGCTCCCATTTTTACCACCCCACCTCTGCCTGACATCCAGTTTTCCCATAATCTTTTCCAGTAATCCCAAGGTGTTAGCCGTGCTGAGGGGATGGATGGCACTACCAAAGTGTGTCCCAAACGACTCGCATCCTCTACGACACAGAGGCGTGTTATCCCTTCGACAAAGGGGTATATATGGGTATTATGTTCAATGAGAGTGCCTCGTAAACCTCGTTGGGCAGTCAAGGAACAAAAGCCCCTACACTAGGCTGGGGTGTAGGGCCTACTGTGGATATGCTTCAGCAACCTGGTGGTGATGGCTGTGCGGGCGCGCCATACCCCGTACAGCTACCTCCCAGAATATTAATACAAACACGGAGACGTTGGAAAAAATACCCCGGTACCTGGTTGTTAAAAAAAATTGACGAAATATTTTTCCAATGTCCATTTGTGATAAGCATGATGTATATATGTACGGTCTCATAGGTGAATAGGTGAAATAGGTAACACTTTTAAAAAAAGGAAGGGTTACTTGTCAAAACACGAAGTGGCGCACAACAGATGGGCTCCTGAATGTCACCAGGTTTGTTGAATTCCCCGTCACAGTTACCCCTCACACAACACTTAACACAAGCAAAGGTGTTATTTTCTGTCGTGACCTAATGAACCGTTCCGAAACAGAAATACTAGAAGAACTGAAAGATGTAGGTGTAATAAAAGTTCAGAGAATCGAAACAAAAAAAGGATACCAATTATTTGAACCGGCGTGAACTTGGCAGCCACTTTTCAGCAGCCGAATTCATTCCAGCAGCCAAACGACCAGTGGCGTCGGTAGAATTCAAAACTAACGAATCGATCTGTTTTTGGGGTGCAACGCAAGAATTTGCTTTTTGAGTTTACTTGAACGACTTCAGTCAAGTTTTTATGACATTTCAATGCACAAAATAATATTATAGATGAACTTGAATTATGCTGATCAATGAAACGACGGGTTATATCCAAGTCTTTTCACGAATGAAACCTTGAAAAACGTTTAGCCAAATTGATATTTGGAATACTTACTCTTCAATAGGAACAGAATAACATATCCGAAGCACATTGATTTGCAGGCCGTCTAAGGGGTAGTTTACACTTGTGAATTTTTCGAAATTTTCAAAAATCACCCTGTCAAAAATGTTTAGCCAAGTTCATATTTGGTATTATTACTCCTAAATAGCTAAAGAATGACATATCCGAAGCACATTGATTTGCAGGCCGTCTAAGGGGTAGTTTACACTAGTGACTTTTTCGAAATTTTCAAAAATCACCCTGTCAAAAATGTTTAGCCAAGTTCATATTTGGTATTATTACTCCTAAATAGTTAAAGAATGACATATCCGAAGCACATTGATTTGCAGGCCGTCTAAGGGGTAGTTTACACTTGTGAATTTTTCGAAATTTTCAAAAATCACCTTGTCAAAAATGTTTAGCCAAGTTCATATTTGGTATTATTACTCCTAAATAGCTAAAGAATGACATATCCGAAGCACATTGATTTGCAGGCCGTCTAAGGGGTAGTTTACACTAGTGACTTTTTCGAAATTTTCAAAAATCACCCTGTCAAAAATGTTTAGCCAAGTTCATATTTGGTATTATTACTCCTAAATAGTTAAAGAATGACATATCCGAAGCACATTGATTTGCAGGCCGTCTAAGGGGTAGTTTATACTTGTGAATTTTTCGAAATTTCCAAAATTGACCCTGTCAAAAATGTTAAGCCAAGTTCATATTTGGTATTATTACTCCTAAATAGCTAGAGAATAACATATCCGAAGCACATTGATTTGCAGGCCGTCTAAGGGGTAGTTTATACTTGTGAATTTTTCGAAATTTCCAAAATTGACCCTGTCAAAAATGTTAAGCCAAGTTCATATTTGGTATTTTTACTCCTAAATAGCTAAAGAATGACATATCTGAAGGATTTTTATTTGCAGGCCGTCTAAGGGGTAGTTTATACTTGTGAATTTTTCAAAATTTTCAAAAATGACCCTGTCAAAAATGTTTAGCCAAGTTCATATTTGGTATTATTACTCCTATATAGCTACAGAATAACATATCCGAAGCACATTGATTTGCAGGCCGTCTAAGTGGTAGTTTACACTTAGACGGCCTGCAAATCAATGTGCTTCGGACATGTTATTCTTTAGCTATTAAGGAGTAATAATACCAAATATGAACTTGGCTAAACATTTTTGACAGGGTCATTTTTGAAAATTTCGAAAAATTCACAAGTGTAAACTACCCCTTAGACGGCCTGCAAATAAAAATCCTTCGGATATGTTATTCTTTAGCTATTTAGGAGTAATAATACCAAATATGAACTTGGCTAAACATTTTTGACAGGGTCATCTTTGAAAATTTCCAAAAATTCACAAGTGTAAACTACCCCTTAGACGGCCTGCAAATAAAAATCCTTCGGATATGTCATTCTTTAGCTATTTAGGAGTAATAATACCAAATATGA
Source organism: Harmonia axyridis (assembly GCF_914767665.1). Classification (NCBI taxonomy): domain Eukaryota; kingdom Metazoa; phylum Arthropoda; class Insecta; order Coleoptera; family Coccinellidae; genus Harmonia; species Harmonia axyridis. Next base: position 27,472,217 of record NC_059504.1, on the reverse strand, counting down.
ACTTGGCTAAACATTTTTGACAGGGTCATTTTTGAAAATTTTGAAAAAATCACAGGTATAAACTACCCCTTAGACGGCCTGCAAATAAAAATCCTTCGGATATGTCATACTTTAGCTATTTAGGAGTAATAATACCAAATATGAACTTGGCTTAACATTTTTGACAGTCATTTTTGAAAATTTTGAAAAATTCACAGGTATAAACTACCCCTTAGACGGCCTGCAAATAAAAATCCTTCGGATATGTCATTCTTTAGCTATTTAGGAGTAATAATACCAAATATGAACTTGGCTAAACATTTTTGACAGGGTCATTTTTGAAAATTTTGAAAAATTCGCAAGTATAAACTACCCCTTAGACGGCCTGCAAATAAAAATCCTTCGGATATGTTATTCTTTAGCTATTTAGGAGTAATAATACCAAATATGAACTTGGCTAAACATTTTTGACAGGGTGATTTTTGCAAATTTCTAAAAATTCACAAGTGTAAACTACCCCTTAGACGGCCTGCAAATCAATGCGCTTCGGATATGTCATTCTTTAGCTATTTAGGAGTAATAATACCAAATATGAACTTGGCTTAACATTTTTGACAGTCATTTTTGAAAATTTTGAAAAATTCACAGGTATAAACTACCCCTTAGACGGCCTGCAAATAAAAATCCTTCGGATATGTTATTCTTTAGCTATTTAGGAGTAATAATACCAAATATGAACTTGGCTAAACATTTTTGACAGGGTGATTTTTGCAAATTTCTAAAAATTCACAAGTGTAAACTACCCCTTAGACGGCCTGCAAATCAATGTGCTTCGGATATGTCATTCTTTAGCTATTTAGGAGTAATAATACCAAATATGAACTTGGCTAAACATTTTTGACAGGGTGATTTTTGAAAATTTCTAAAAATTCACAAGTGTAAACTACCCCTTAGACGGCCTGCAAATCAATGTGCTTCGGATATGTCATTCTTTAGCTATTTAGGAGTAATAATACCAAATATGAACTTGGCTAAACATTTTTGACAGGGTGATTTTTGAAAATTTCGAAAAATTCACAAGTGTAAACTACCCCTTAGACGGCCTGCAAATCAATGTGCTTCGGATATGTTATTCTGTTCCTATTGAAGAGTAAGTATTCCAAATATCAATTTGGCTAAACGTTTTTCAAGGTTTCATTCGTGAAAAGACTTGGATATAACCCGTCGTTTCATTGATCAGCATAATTCAAGTTCATCTATAATATTATTTTGTGCATTGAAATGTCATAAAAACTTGACTGAAGTCGTTCAAGTAAACTCAAAAAGCAAATTCTTGCGTTGCACCCCAAAAACAGATCGATTCGTTAGTTTTGAATTCTACCGACGCCACTGGTCGTTTGGCTGCTGGAATGAATTCGGCTGCTGAAAAGTGGCTGCCAAGTTCACGCCGGTATTATTTGATACCCCCAACAATCCTTCCTTACATTCAATAAACCTCAACTTCCCTCAAGAATAACTGTTGCTATGTGTAAACTTGAAGTCCAACCATTAATACCAACCCCCCTAATATGTTTTAAATGTCAACGGTATGGACACATGACCTCAACGTGTAAATCAGAAGAAATCTGTGTATGCGGAAAATCAACACACATGGGGCAAAATTGCGACAACCCACTCATATGCATCAATTGGAACGGTTGCCATTCTACAAGAAATAAGGGTTGTCCGCAAGACATTATCAGCCAGCTCAGCCCAGTTTTTGAAACAATAGTACGAAAATGCATCAGTGAATTGATCACCAAGAACATACCTTCGCACACATACGTACTAATGGGCCCGCCGGCACCACCACCACCAAAAATTATTGAAGGAATTATCACAAGATCAAGAACTGGATCAGAAGCATCAACAAGCTCAAAGAGAAAAGCAAAAATACCTGCCCATGAATCAGATCAATCAGAAGGAAGATACCAGTAGGAAAGAGATATTTAAAACGTTTCACGAAGAAGAGTAAATCTAAACACAAAACAGATCAGAACCAAAAGAACACCAACTCGAGCAACACATTGACTATCTTTCCCAACAACAGGACATCCCTGAAAAACCTCCATTCCCAACACAAAACAAATAAAAAATTGAATTATGACAATAATGGCCAATATTATCCAGTGGAACTGTAATGGATGCATATCGCACATCGGTGAGATCCAGATGTTAATCCGAAAAACTAGACCACTTTTTGTTGCTCTACAGGAAAGTCATTTCAAACCCTGTGAAAACTTCCATCTTAGAGGTTACAAATGCCTCAGGAAGGACCATACCATCGGACAACAGGCCTGTGGCGGAGTTGCAAGCTTCTTGAGACAATCGATACATGCACAAGAGGCCCCTTTGAATACTAACCTTCAAGCAATTTCGGTGCGGATCCATATCCCCAACACAATGACCATCTTCAATGTATACCTACTAAATGCACAATGGCTAGAAAATGACCTCAACAACCTCGTGGCGCAGCTGCCACAGCCATTCCTCATCTTAGGGGATTTTAACGCTCACTCCCCTAGCTGGGGATCCATTTACCTTGACGTCAGAGGTCAAAGAGTAGAAAATGTTGTGAATGACAAAAATTTATGTATAATCATTAATCAATACATGAACCCCTACCCATTTTTGTGTAAGAACAAATAATGTCTTCTGTATAGATATCTCTCTCCCTCTCTGCTCCTCAGCTCTTACAGCAAGGCTGACCTGGAAGACCTCCACTCTATTGACCACTTTCCCATAAAGATTATATTTGAAAACACGGGAAGTTGACATAGATGAAGCAGTTGACACCTTCTCCAAAGCCATCCTGGACGCAGCCTCTGGCAGCATCCCAAGATCCCCCTCGAGAAGAAGCGAAAAACTGTTCCCTGGTGTAATCAAAATATTGCTGTTGCTATTGCTAAAAGGAATAGAGCACTGAGATATCGGAGGAATAACACAGTCCAGAACCTCGTCGAATTCAAAAGAACTAGAGCCAAAGCTCGTAGATTAGTGATAGACGCAAAAACTGAAAGCTGGCACGAGTATGTGTCATCTATTACCCCCTCGACACCTACATCGGAGGTGTAGCGGAAAGTTAGACTTATTTCAGGATCATTTCGAAATAATCTTACGGAAATATTCTCCTCAAGCAATACTCCAATCATAGATCCTGGCGAAATATGTGAAAAATTTGCCGACCACTTCCAGGCAGTGAGTAGCTCTAGAAATTACGACCAAAGATTCCTAGAAATTAAAAGCCAGAATGAACCTCGACTTCACTGAAAATGATAACAGCTCATATAACCTCGAATTCAGCGGGCAGGAATTAAAAACTGCCCTGAATAGATACACTGACTCTGCTCCAGGCAAAGACACAATTACATACAGCACGATAAAAAATTTACCCACAGATGCCAAAAATAGACTGCTAGACCTATACAATCGTATTTGAACCATTGGAAAATATCCGAATACTTGGAAAGAGGCTTTTATAATAACCATTCCTAATAGTTATTTATGCAACAAGTGCAAAAAGTGAATGTTTATTGCACTCGACGTGCAATATAACAATTTCACGTCGAGTGCAATAAACAATTTTTGCACGAGTTGCATACAACATTTTTTCTACGTTCATGCAAAAAGCAAAAAATGATTTATTGAGGTGTGGCACTAGGTGTAGGAAAATGAAAAGCGCAACTTGAATACTTTATCATGAATATCGATTTGCATAGAAACAGGAACTAATACGTTACGAACAATTTAACTCAAACTTTATTTTTCAATGTTGAAAGCGAATGAACAATTGGTGCAATTTTCAATATGAATATTTCGTAGTGAAGTACTTTTTAAATCCACTTCTTGATTTGTTACTGCTGTAAACGTACTAGTACTTGGTAACTGTACATCGTTATTTCCTTCAGGCTGAAATATTTGTTTGTCATGATGACAGCACGTTGAAGTCGAATGACAGATGAGTGCAATAAAAACTTTATTGCACTAGTGCAATAAAGAACTTCTCTTTCCACTAAATATAGTTCAATAAAGTTTTGCTTTTTGCATGAATGTAGAAAAAATTAATTTAGCATGACAACTGTAACTGGCCAAATTTTCCATTAATCAATCAATTATAACGATCGTTAATATGAGGCTAAATTTAGATGATCACGCGTGAAAGCGCGTTCCATAAACCGCGCGACTAAAGATGCAGAATAGTCATATACAAATGTTTATATGGTCGCGCGTATACTTGCGATCGCGCACGATGGTCTTTGCTCTGTCGCCAATATATTGATTCGCGCGTAATGTGCGTATTGAAGTACAACAATCAGACATAGAAGTGTTCAGTTGATGAGCGCGATTAGATCGGTTCGACGTACGAAGTTACAAGATGGACGAGGATTTCAACACCGACTTGTTTATCGATCAAGTAGAAAAAAGAACAGCCACTTGAATTCGAAGGAATATTCTAATAAAATACTGAAGAAACGGGCTTGGGAGCAACAGTTTTGTTTTTTTGCAATGGTGACGACACTGAAAGAAAAAAAAAGAATTTAGGTAAGAACAACATTTATATATTTTTACTTTGAATATTATTACAGAAGTAATATTGTTTAGACCATTCCATCCTGCCAGTTTAGCTTTCCATTTACAAAGTAATCTGTAAATGCAGTTCCAACTTTATCTGCGTCTCGAACTGCGCGCCCACTGTAGATCACACAGTGGGCATATTCAACAATGGTGTGGCATGAACGGTATCCTCGTGTGTGATATCATCTTTAATTCTGACAAAGTTGTGCAAGACATATATAGCTTTTACAGTGTTTTCAGCAGTTAAGTTTAACGTCTATGGGTCGGTGCAAAATTTGCCATTTGTTGCACATAATTCCAAACGTGCATTCAACATTCTTCGAGCTAACGATACACGGTAATTATATTTTTTTTTTCGTGTGACAGCATTTTACCACATCAAATTTTCAATCATGGCAAAAGTTTCATCTGCTACTATCTGCATATGGTAACTTATTAGCGCAGTTATTAGATATCGATTTGGGTTCAGGAATATTTAATACTTTTCAGTGAGTATTTTATATAAGTTGCTTTCTTTGAAGATTCCGAAGTCAATATCTTTACCATAGGCTTCAACGTCGACCCATATAAACCAGTAGTTACATAAAGCCATTGGCACCAATGAAAAAAAAATTTTCAAAATTATATTACGTAGATCCGGAGTTTGGTGGCTGAATTAATCGAACATGCAGTCAGTCCAATGCACTGATGCAGCTAGGAAAATATGCTTTTTGTTCAAATTTTATAGAATTTTTCTTTACTCGGTGGAATCATGACAACTGCTTTTAACTTCTCCTATATCCCTTTGCACACTTGTTGAATTGCACCCTTTAATGTAGACTTTCCAATTTTATAAACATATCATTATTCAGCTAACGAACAACCATTTACAAGATAACTGCAATAGAATAATGATTATCATGTCTATTTCAGGATCATCACTACAGAAGAAATGGGAGAATTCACGTGATGTATATGGGAAGGTATGAAACGAATTAAAACTTTAAAATCTGGTTCAGCAGCAATTTCGAAATCTATTTCGGCGTATTTTCAAAGGCAACATTTTTGCAATCGACCGTATAAAAAAGAAAATGTGACAGTAGTTTTCAAGCAGACTTTCCCGAATCAGTTGATGGAAACAGTGACAGCAGCTTCAGACCTCCGGGAGAATATTCACTTGCTACAAAGAAATAAAAACTTCATAGAGCCGACGATCACTCTGCCAAAATATTAGGAGAGAGCATTAACCAAAGAATACCTATAGAAAAAAAAGAAGACGATGAAGATAAACTATTGTGCCTATCATTATTTAAAGAACTAAAGAAAATACCCGAGCACAACCCTTTAAGATTGAAGATTGAAATATATGATTCAATAGCACAAAACCAAGTACAGGAAAACACTCCGCAATTCCAGGAACGGTAGCCACTGTTTTCTAATGCATTTATATACGATATTTCCTATTTAACAAATCAGCCATCTAGTTCTTACAGTCAACAAAAAAGCAAATCTCCATGAACGCCAACCATTGCCTAGAAACAACAGATTAGTTACACAACAGAATTCAGTGCGACCCTATGAGTATTAACCTCATCCTCACTATGGATATACGACATATATTAAGCAGATACTACAAATACAAACTCACAATATACACCATCACTATATATAGCAGAAACTCATAAACTTGATTTGTTTAATAGCGATGAAAAGAGTACTTAACGAACAAGTGCAAAAATGCTTTTGGTTTATGATGAAAGAGATGCCTTATTCACTGTATTATTACCTATATTCAATTAAAAGCTTACCTTAATGTAACTATGACTTATTGTTTTGGTGATTTGCAGTATCGTATAGCATTATCACAGCCCTCTATGTTGTTGGACCATGGTGAGTGGGAAACTGGCCGCAAGCAGTTTATATAGCAGTCCTTTGTGTCATACTTTATCAAAAGCTTTGGCTACATCCAAAAACACAGCCTCTGTGACTTCTTTGCGGTTATCATCCGTGATTTGTTCCACTACTCGGAGCACTTGTTGCACAGTGGAGTGTTGGCTTTGGAAACCGAACTGTTCCTACTGTACGAACTTCTTTTCCACCTTTATGTCTTCAATCTTTTGAACATGACAGCTTCCGTAATCTTCCCTATGCACGAGAGGAGACTGATCGGTCGATAGTTCTGATGGAATTTAGCATCTCTGCCGGCCTTGTGGATTGAAACCACGTACGCTTTCTTCCATTCCTTCGGAAGTATCTTAGTCGAAGGGTAGCATTGACTATAGTCGATAGTGCTACAAAGGCTTTTCGAGGGAGGTCTCGCAATGTCAAGTTAGTGTTGCCGTCCGGTCCTGGTGCCGTTTTCACTTTACTCGATATAATAGTGTTCTGGATTTCCTGAACGGTTGCGAAATCAATAGCTTCTGTTGCATCCTTTTTAAGTCTTTTCTCCCTTTGCGGTTGAAGTCCTCGATGTGGTCCAATTGTTGTAATTAGTGCTGCATTGGTTTTAGAGGTTATCTGCGAAAGCTTCAACCTTTTCTTCTGGACTATATACCATTCCTTGTAGACCGTGAATCGGCGGGGTTGGTTTTCTATACGAGCGCAGTGCTTTGGTCATTTGATAAAACACTGTTGTCTTTTTTGGAAAAAGAGTTTAGTTTCTCTGCCCAACGATCATTTCGGATTAATGATTAATATTTTCCAGTCGTACCAGTTGATGGATCATTGAATGCTCTTTGCGAAACCCAAACTGGTGATCTGGAATTATTTTCTTTTCTTCTACGAAATCTTTTAGTCTTCTGTGAATTAATTTCTCTACCACTTTACTAAATGCCGATAATAGGCGTATGGGTCGATAATTCGTTGGGTCTTTTTTGTCTTTTCCTTTCTTCCAAATTAAGATTGTTTTCTATTTGTTTGGAAGCCTTGTGACGATATCTACCCTCCGAATAATTACTATATGTTTTTGTTTTGTGTGTTGCATATGTGGGCGTGGCCCTTAAGCATTGTATTCCTTTATCTATAGTAAGTACAGTTGGTTCTGGAGTAGGGTTAATGTACGCACGTTAGGATTTTCTTTTCCTAATTAAAAATTTAAATAGAGTTGTTATTGACTTTATTACCTAAAATCCTTGTGTAACCACCACAGGAAGTGACAACACATCATCCACATGTTGGGTTTACGTCACAACGTTACCTTGGGTTCTAAGATAGGATTTTTAAGGACTCAAGGGTTGTGACTAAAAGGCAGATCATGTATTAATGCACTTTATTTCTAAAACTAACAAGTATATAAAACATAATTTTAGTGACGTCATGACCAACGTAAATATGATGACAATTGATTTATTAACGCAATATTAATTCTACAGTTCACCGGAAATGGAAATGCTGATTTTATAAACAAATTGAAGACACACATCCTTCAATCTACTTTTGATTAAGAAATATGAAATACCTTCTGAAATTATTTTGTGTGAATATTATTAAAAAATTATGATATGATGAAAGATTTTCTGTACGTTTCGTACATCCACGTGTGCAGATCATGAAAGGTAACACTTTATGAATCTTGCACATTTTTCCGTGCTTCTTATTGTTGTTGTAGTTGAATTCCTTTCTCACTTGTTTCAAGCTTTCACTTAGGAAAATCAAAGCCATTCTTGCCATTCAGTATACTGGCCAATGTCAGCTTTTCTGAAACAATTAGAAAAGGTCCCAGATTCAACATCAATATTCCAGGCATTGGATATATGTGTATATATTTTTGTACAATATTTATATATTCGTTCTGTCCATTTCATGAGTTTTTAATTCTATATTTCTCATTGTTTGATTTGTATATGAATGTTATATTTATGTGATTTTGGCGAGTGTAAAGAAACTTCCAGATTGTTTTTAAATAGAACAATAGAATTATCTTATTATCTTAAATTATCTTATCATCATTAGTGAAATGTTAATTTTTTTAGGTTTTTTTCGAAACAATTTATAGTTTTCTTCACTTCACATTTGGTGTGACAACTTAATCAAGTGGTTATAGTTTCGATGTCATATTTGGAGGGGAAAAAACAAGTTTTATTAACTTTAGTTTTTTGTTTGAGATCTTTAGGATGGGCCAGGGAATTGTCAATTAAAAGATTGATATTTCGTTCGGTGCAAACTTCCTGTCTAATTTCAATAGCAATTCTTCAAATAATTTTTCCAGTCATATACGCATTTTTATTTGCTGGATAGTTTGGAGGACATCATTCAACGAAGGCATTACTATTGCCTATGAAGAGCCTCTGTTTTTTCTGTTTTCTCTTTTTTAAAAGTGTTTTCCAAAAGACATTTAAAAAGTAAACTCGTCTCATCTGCATTGAATATATCTCGTGCTTGATAATTTTCATTAAATTAGGTAAAATATCCCTTTGCCTATTGGTCAATTATAAAGAAATTGTTTTGGAATAATTTATAGGCAATGTATACTAATCATACAAATAATGAAGGCTGTTATTTAGTATTGATGGTCATTCCTATGAAGATTTATTTTTCAAATGTTACCGTTTTTTTAAGAATACAAAAATGGTAACATTTGAAAACTAAATATTAATAATAATAAAGAACACATTGAACTACACTATTAGGGGCGAGATTTAGCTCGCATAAATTAGGTAGAGAATATTGTCTGGTGTCAATCTATCAGAATAAAGGACCAAGTTTTGCTGTGTTAATTTCTAATATTTTTTTAATTGTAAAATCTTAGTCATGTTTTTTTTAATAACGTTACTGTTCATTATATAATGAACAGTAATGTGAATTTTACTAGATCTCTAAACTTTTCAATTCGAAATGTTATCCAAAATTTTATTTCAGGGGGCAATCAAGGAGGTAATCCGAATCAAGGTCCTAATAATCAGAATCCAGGTTTTCTGAATTGGATGAGCCAAGGACCCGGAGGTCAACAGAATCAGGATGGTCCTCAGTGGTCGAGGAATTCAAATCAGCCTCCGTCTGACAAGGCATTCCTCAAGTATGATTAATTTGTTTTTGATTCTCGAAACTTATTAGTCTAGTTCGAAAGTTTGCTCTCAACCACACATTTTAACCGCCAGTTTTACTATCTGAACAGTGGCATTTATCCAGTCAATATTTTATGCTGATTAGCTGTTGTGATAAATTAAAAACTAAATTGAATTTGTCTGAGCCAGTTGACTTACATCCAAACATTGACTGCTGCCTATGACTTCATTATAACTTATTTGCTTTATTCATTGCGTATTTTCAGTTTACTTGTTGGTATGAAGGCTGTTGTAAATTGTTGTCTTTTTTTATTCTGTGGTAAATTACATTTACTTATTTTTTTGTTGCAATTTTTTTCTTTTATTATTAAATGATTGATTCATTCATTGGAACACAGTTGGCAATTATTTTTAATATATATTGTTCTTGATATTATACATACAAGAAGGCATTTCATATCACTGCTCTCCTAAAATAATATGATTTTCAATTGAAAGCAATCATGAAGGTGCCTTACATTAAGTTTATTATTTTGTGGCTTTGGATTTGGAGTGGACTTGGCTCAGATTTTGATCATCGGGATTTTATTATTATGAACTTAAAATGTCGATTTCATGTAGATAAAATATTTCCAATTTTTATATAGGTACGAGAGACGCAACTGGTGACTGATGCAACAGCTGTTAGTATTTCATTCTGACGAAATTTTCCCTGGCTACACTTTGTAGACCCACCCAGTTTGGAATTTGTTGAAATTAAATACTTTTTGTTTTTAAAAACTAAGATTAGCCGCAGTACCTCTTTAAGATCCTAGAAACCAGTAATGGTAATGTTGAATTTTGATTAAATCTCGTTTTGGAGATTCGAAACAGGGTATTTATAATTGAAAGTGGATTGCTTCAGGAACTGTAGAATTATTTTCTCAACTATAAGTTTGAATAACCTTGACAATGAAACACATTTTTTTTAATTCTTTTCATCCAGGATTAGAAATCATATGAACCAAAAAATCGTGATTTTTCTTTATAGATATACTGTTTCTATTCCTGAATAATTTTTTAAATCATTTTTAAAGAAGTTCAATTCAGTTCTTGATGAATTAGATTCATTTATAGAGGAAGGAAAATGTTTCATTTCAGTTCCTAAAGTTCCTGCAATACTTGAATACCTTGTAACTGACAGATTTTTTTCTGGTGAATATAATGCTAATCTCAACATTTGAGAAAATGAACTTGTTTCACCTTTTAGAAGTGGAATTGTCAGGAGAGAGTGATGATGTAAATTCACTGGTATAAATGATGGTGGTAATTGTTCTATGGATCTTGTCTTCATGTGGAAAGAGAGTTGTTATTTTTAATTATAGTGTGTACTGGCAAGCGGACTCAATAGAGAATTATGTGTAAGCACATATTCATATTATAATGAAAAGTTGAACTTAATGTGTTAGAGCTTTTGTGAAAATGATTTTGAAATAAATCTGATCAAATGTAATTGATATATGGTATGTGAATTGTATGAGAGGTAATATAATGTGTGTTGTGAACTGTATTTTCATTGAATCTACTCTTTCAGTAAAAGCAATTATTTTATTTAGTGTTGAACTATGAATTGAATATTTTTTCTTATTTTTGAGTGGAAAGGTGTTTGTTACTCGAAATAGTTGTTGAAATTAATCAGATCATATTTCCTTTGTGGAAATCTGAATTAAAACAAGGAAATTGAGCCAAGGAAGATAATAGGAATAACCATTAGAAATTCATGTTGTTCTTTATGGAAATTTGGAATCACTTTTTTTGATTAAATAAAAAAATACTTTCAAAAGTACCAATTTCAAATAGTCAAGAGAGAATAGTATTGAATAATAATCAATTTTTTTTTTTGAGGTTGCAATCAACATTTGCAATCAAATCTAAATCTATATACATATTTTCGACTGAATATTGCAATGAAGAAATTGATTGATCTATAAAATCACTTATATCACATAGGCAACTCCTAAAATATTTAACAATTATCTCAAGGATTTTTGTTGACGGCTATTTAATTCTGCCAATGAGGATTAGTTTTATTACTACATATTTTATAAATTTTGGTGTTCGGTTCTTAATCATTAAAGAATATATATATATAATCATTAATATCATTCCAAAAATTAAGGTATATTGAAACAGTAAATTTCATTAAATTTTGGCAGAGTAATTCTAGTTGATAATGGAGTGGCTATAAAGATTATTTAGCAATTTAACTTTAATGAGGTAAATACCTATATGTAGAAAGAATAGAGGAACCAAATAATTCCACTCAGAGCCAGAACAGAATTTGATTGTGGTTGGGTATTTTTTATGAACCACTTTTATGATTATCAATGAAAACACTGAGTTGTAAAATCATGAAATTGGGGATCCTTCCTAAGGGAGAATTTTTTTCAATTGGAAAAATATAATTCTGAATGAAATTGGTAAATGTAGAAAAATTCTATTGTTGTGTGTGAGAACCCGTTTGATGGTAAATGTGTGTGAATAGGAAAAAGAATTTTCGTTGTTGAAGTCTGCTTAAGAATGGTTCAGAAGCTGTAGTTTGTGATTGGAGATGCATTTCATCGTTTCAGTAAGTTAATAGAAATAATTTCGTTTTTTTTTCTTTGCATATTAAATGGAAACGCTATGAGATATTCAAAATATTTTTCGGATCTTATTTTGTAAATTGATGAGCAAAACCTGAGATGAAAGATGAATATGATCGTTTTTATAATTTTTGTCTGAACATATATGAAACCACATGATTGAATAATCTTCTCAGTGCCCAAAAGAGAGCCAGAAAATTTAAAAAAAAAAACAGAAATTCCTTTCAATTCTGATGTATGTTTGTAAACTAAGTATATTTTTGTTTCGTTTTTTATTTTTGGATTTTTGAAATTTCTTGTTCTTTTTTAGGTACAAACGCAATATGGATCAAAACATGTGCAGTTTTGGGGATATCCTAAGATGAAATCATTGCTCTGTGAAAGGAGAATTGGACCAAAGATAAATCAGTTCACACAGCTTAGAATGGAGAAGAATGAAGACAGAGAAAGAATTCAATATTTTTCTGATCAGATGGAAAAAATTTCTCGAGAATAAATACTAATTAGATTTGAATTGTATTGAGCTTGAAATCGTTGAAATATTATGGAGAATGTAAATGAAGTTACCAAGTATATGGCATTAAGCTAGTAGTATAATTAATGAGAAAATTTTTCCCTCCTACTAAATTATTGAGGGTGGCCACGATCGATGGTATCCTGGACTTTCACGGAGAACAGAAGTTTCGATTTTATTGAAAATTTGGTTTATTGTAGGAACCCCTTCTTTATCGATCTGAAATATTTTCAGCGGTGCGATGTTGCCGCTTATTTAAAAAAGTACTAACAACTTCGGTATTTCAAATGGAACACCCTGTATCTTATTATAATTTTTTCTTTATTATTTATGTATTTACTTCCTTCTCTATCTATCCGTATCTATCATTAGCGGCTTTCTAGTAATTGATTGATTTACTTCTTTTTTTGTGCAAAACATAGCTTCAATTAAAGAGTCATCACTTCGATACTTGGGATTCTAAAAAGCTGTATTTTCGGATATGGATTACCAATATTCTGTGTGATAAACGTGTAATATTACGTGTAATAAACATTATCATATTTCAAATCATTGTTCAAAATCCCGGGCTTCACAGAGACACACTAAAATGATGAAAAGTGCGTTTTTTCAAATGAAACGACTTGCATAATAACAAAAAAAAAACTGAATTCACCAAAATCGTCATTACATCTTGTTCACAATGAAGTTGGAAAAAATCAAGTAGAAAAACAGCAAAATGAAATTTTAAACATATACTGACAAAGAAACTGCAACCAACACCCAGAAGGAGCTGTTTAAATTTAAAATTTGTTTTGGTAGAACAAACATACAGGGTGGCCACTTTTTCAATGGGATTGTATTGGTAACTTTTAAACCATAAGAGTTAGAAGGTCGGTCAAATGGAGAAAAAGTTGCATGCATAGAAGCATTATCAAGCAGTTCAAACAAATCGAGATTATCAGGGCCGGTTATTGAGATATCATAAGAAAAGTAAGTTCTGTCATTTTGATTTTTCTTTTTTTCCAACTTTATTTCAAATATTATCAAAAAATGTTACAGGAATTTTTTATTCGACAGTAAATTGTTCACAATTTGACGTAATCAGATTTCGTATCCAATGTTTCGTGCTCTCTGGCCACCCTCAACCCCATTTTTTTTCAATACGGACCTGAATATTTTATGACACTTTTCGGAATAACTTTTAACGCTGAATTCAACGATATATCATACAATGTCATTCAAAGTTGATATCTAGGTGATTTTGACCCTTATCCAAATTTCTTTGGGTCGTATGTGTATTACATTTAGGTACCTTTAGTTTAATTAACAACATGCAATACATTTCGATGAGAAAATCAACTTACTCATCTTGAACTAAATGGAACATATCAGAATCAAATCAAGAAACAAGTAATAATTATTTACATATTTCAATTCATAATAATTGAACGAATTATCATTTAATGAAAGAAAAATCGAATGATTATTGGAAAGTAAATGAAAATAAATGAAGTAAGTGTTCGAAATGTCCACCATTTTGTAAAATGCACTTATCGGTTCTGGAACCCATACTTCTTATACATTTGCTTATTTCTTCTTCTTGAATACCTTCCAATACATTCTCAATCTTCTCGCGAGAAATCACTATTGTTGGATTTGTCATTTGTTCCAGAATCGAACTTTATTTTGATATCATTACGATATAAGTTTTGCAAGGCTTGGTATTCAAATTTAAAATTATTGTATTCGCGTCTCTTGACTATTTTATTAACAGCAGTTTTTGATAAATTGCATTCACTACAGATCCGACCCACAGAAAATTGGATAAGGGTCAAAATCACCTGAAAATCAACTTTGAATGACATTGTATGATATATCGTTGAATTCAGCGTTGAAAGTTATTTCGAAAAGTGTCATAAAATATACAGGTCCGTATTGAAAAAAATGAGGTTGAGAGTGGCCAGAGAGCACGAAACGTTGGATACGAAATCTGATTACGTCAAATTGAGAACAATTTACTGTCGAATAAAAAATCCTGTAACAATTTTTGATAATATTTGAAATAAAGTGGGAAAAAAGGAAAATCAAAATGACAGAACTTATTTTTCTTATGATATCTCAATAACCGGCCCTGATAATCTCGATTTGTTTGAACTGCTTGATAATGCCTATGCATGCAACTTTTTCTCTATTTGACCGACCTTCTAACTCTTATGGCTTAAAAGTTACCAATACAATCCCATTGAAAAAGTGGACACCCTGTATAGTAATAGTATATTATAGGAGTAAATGATTGCATTTGGAAAAAAAATGTGGTGGTTTTTTCATGTAAACAATTTTTGTTACTTAAATATTGTAGTCGTTTTTTTGCAACAACAAACCAGCTGTTCGAGAAAATCGAAAGTGGATGTTTAGTTGTTCTTAAAATACATAAATTTCGTAGGAGGGTATCGGGGTTTGAACTTTAGTCGTATCGGTTGCAATCCCTTCACTCTCACCACTAGTCTACAGAAGCAGGTAGTAATCTATATGCATTAAGCTAAGTTACACCTCACTCTGATATGCGTAGTTAGGATGCACACTAGTCGAATTTTCGGGGTGCGCAGATGGTGTGCGCAGTTATCCGTCCGGATTACGACTCCTTTCTAATTTGGTGGTGTCGAGATGCTATCAACCTCGACCGGGTTCAATTTCCTCAGATTAGATCTTATGATTGGTGCCCAGACTTCCTTGATCTCCAGAGACGGCATGCTTATGGAATTCGGAGTGATGACCATGAAGGTTGCTTCTTTGAGTTTCCTCCGTTTTGGTCTTTCTTCTTTTGATATTATGGAAGCTTCATCCCATTTGATCCTATGTTCTTCATCCGAAGCATGTTGGACTAGCCTGGATTTATCTGTTTCTCCTTGTCTAGCTAGTTTTCGGTGCTCTTTGACTCTTGTGTTCAGGAGGCGTTTGGTATCGTAGGTTCTGCCGCACTTGCATGGTATTTCGACCTGTAATTGTTGGCTTCCTGTAAATCGTGGTTCAGGAATTCCTTCCTGTTTGTGTACTAGCACATCCAGGAATGGAAGTTGGTTATTTTCCTGAATTTCTATCGTGTTTGATCCTCCTCGAGTTTCTTTCTCACGATCTCGAGTGTTTGGTCTGTGGGAACATTTGTGAATAAGCTGGATACATCGAAGCTTACCATGGTGTCCCGGTTGAGGATTTCCTGTGTGCGCATGGTTTCTATGATATAATCCGTATTTTTGACCATTGATGTTGTGTGGCCTCTTTGTGGTGATATTATTTTAAGGAGGAACTTGGCAAGGGGAATTCCTTGAGCTGACGACCGGTATCAAGGGGATGTTCTCCTTGTGTATGTTTGGGAGAACGTATAAATGTGGAGGTTTGCTGTAGTGGGGTGTTAGTCTTGATCTTGTGAAAGGATCTGGGAATTATTCCTTGTATTTATGCAGGGTTCTGTAGACTTTGTTTTCCACTGATGAATTAGGGTCCTTCTTCAATTTCTTGTATTCTCCTGCTTGTAACACATCTTTGATTTTTTCATTGTACTGCTCCACATCCATGATGACTGTCGCATTTTCCTTGTCTGCCGGGCGTATTTTGATGGTGGGGTAAAATTTCAATTCTTTCAGGGCTCTTTGTTCAGCCCTGATGATATTGGATTCAGGTTGCTTGGTTGTTGAATCCAATGGAGTTCTTATCCTCCACCTGTACTCCTCTGGGTCTTGAATCCTTTGCGCAGTTTCCTCCGCCGCCAACGTCACCTCAATTTTTGGAACATTTTTAGGTGCTATGGAGAACTTTAGACCCTTGTTGAATATTTTGTCGTGTTCGGCGTTTCGGCTCCGATTTTGGAGCCATTCTCAAGAACCATTGACTTTACGCCGGGGGGGTCTCAATCTGCCTACTCCCCAGGTATCATCAACGAAAGTATTCTCGTAAGTGTGAATATCTTCCGTCCTTCGAGGCGACTGTCAGTCGCAGTTAAAGGCATAACAGAATTTTGATTCTGAAGAGCTTTGTCACGGAGTATATTTGTGTAGCCACGATAACCAATATTATCCACCAAACAACAACAATGCCAACAGTACCACGCGAAGACCCCCGTGGGGATCGAATAATTAAAAAAAATCAATACGTTCAGAAAAAAAATAGGAATTCTCCACTCATATCTGACAACGTAAGCACCAGCAAAAACATTGAAAAGAAAATACAGATCTACTCCCGGAAAATGAGACTAAAAAGCAGTGAAGCTCAATATCACCTTGAACTGCGAACACGAGCAGAGATCCTGAAACAAAAAATTGCAGCCTTAGGAAAAAGACTAGGGACTATCGTCAGAATAACCTCTTCACTGGCAATCAAAAAGAATTTTACAGGAACCTTGAGGAAAATCAAGGAAGTAACGAGTCAACGCCTCTGGAATCGGAAGAAATGAAGCAGTTCTGGTCTAAATTATGGTCGAAAGGAAAGGATCACAACACCGAGGTGTCCTGGATTAAAGCGGAGGAAGCAGAACTGAGTGAATTAATGGAAATGGCGGCAATGTACGCGCGACAATTAGCCGAATTAAATTGGACTTCTTCGGGAATAGACGAAATACACAATTTTTTGTGGAAGACCCTGACGTCAACTCATGCTGGCACGGCTGATCTGTGCGGCCCTTTTAAATCCTGACACCATACCAGCATATTTTTCCCACGGGATCACTCACCTTGTGCCGAAGAAGGGAGACTTAAGGCACCTGCTTACCTCTAGCCTATAAGATCATAACGTCGACAATAGCCTTCAAGATAAAAAATCACATAAAAGCCAACATCATGGCTCGGGAGCAGAATAGATGTAAAAAGAAAAGACGAGAAAGCAAAGAGCTCTTGGTAATCGACAATATGCTGACCAAACAAGCAAATAAACGCCTGAAGAACATCTCGAATGTCCGGAAAATCAATTAGATCGATCCCTCATGATTACAATAGAGCAGGAACTTCTAAAGGATCATTATCTTTTCCTATTTAAATTCTTTAATCTGTCCCACAGTGACAATGTATAATAATGCCAAAAGCTCACAAATGCAATTTTCACTCGTTAACGCCTAATTTTGAAGAAATGAACGCTAAATCTGTTGTGAAAAATGCACCCAAGAAGAAGAAACAAGAAGGTCCTAAATCATTATTCAAAAACCCCCGTTGAAAAAAATAAGACCGTTGAAAAATAAAAAAGGTGTAGGATTTCACATATGCCTACTTATGCGTTTCGTCCCTGGCACACACACCGGACTCATCAGTGTGACTTTGGTATATTTGTGTGTGCCGTGTCACAGACGCTTGGGTAATTTATTATTATCGGGAGCCGCCGGAATCGAACCCGGCACCTTGTTGCATCTCGGGGTGTGAGTCTACCTTTTAACGTCTAGGCTACCGAGTGCTGTGTTTATTGTTGCTATGTGGGCTTTACGAGAAGCCGCCACAAAGGGAACCTCTTACATCTACTCCACACGTGTGATGAGTTTATTTACTTCACTTAAATTTATTAATTATTCACTCTATACATTTACTGACTATTTCTATCAGCCAAAAATTGGGAAGGGCGCTCTGATGCCTTTGCATCCTCTCCGGGCCCCTTGAGCCGACCCTGATTTCCTCAACGCATGAATAATTTGAAATATGCATTGATCGGCATTTTTCATTCCCCACACAGTTACGGATTCATACGAACGAGTAGTTGAGGCTGCAATTGAGTCACTAGTTTATTTGTAAAGATTTCGCAAGGTATCACGAACTGAAGCAAACATCAGCTAGAATACTGACTCTACTTTTCCAGGGTGGTTCGAAAACTTTTTTCAGCGATAATCCTTTATGTTTTGATACCACTTTCCATCGCTTGGTTGATCCAGAGAATAAGACAAATAGATTTTGGAGAAATTCAAATAAAGAAACAGATTTAACGGAACTCTTGGTTGCATCTGCTATCACCAAATTCAAGTTGTAGCAGCCACATGGATTAAAAATTGCCCGGGAGGTTTAAAATTCTAGTTTGTACACCTTTGTTTATTCCTACTTATTGGCACCGTTATCGTATCCTTGACCTCTATAATCTTCTTCAAGTTCCGTCTTCGTTCCGAAGTTTGGCTATCATCAAAGCTATGCCTATTCTCGATATTGCAGATCTAAACAATTGGCAGTTGTTGCAATTGTATCATTCTCTCAAGTTCTTCAACCATGAGTTTCTTCTTCTTCCTATTGATCTTTTGCCCATTATCTTTCCCTGGACAATAAGCTGCAGCAACTGGTATCTATCTCCCCTCATAATATGTCCCAGGTATTGCAGTTTACGCTTTTTAATGCAGAACTGAGAAAAATACCGCCAACCGAAAGAATAATAATTTTGGGAGATCTGAATGCACGAGTGGGCAACAATGTGCTGCCTGGGATAATGAACCGATTCAACGAAGATCAAATCAACGATAATGGTGAAATTCTTGTCGACTTCTGCGCACGTCACTCTCTGAGGATAAACAACACTTTTTATCCGCACAAACTTCAGCACAAAATAATATGGCAAAACTCCCGAGGTCAGCACTCTATGATAGATTATGTCATATCAAACAGAGCCATACATCCATCCCAGGTCTTAGATATCCGAAGCATAACATCAGCAAATATCGGCACGGACCACAATCTTGTTTTGTGTAAGCTACGAATGAACATGCAGAGAAAAAAGCAGGATAAAAATAACATCATAAAAACTAAATTCAACATCGAATCTCTCACCAACGCATCAACAAAAAGCCTGTACCAAACACGTCTCCAACAGAAAATTGAGATGGATGGGATTAAGGAAATATATGACGTAGAAACATGCTGGGAAAAGATAAAGAATAACATCAAAGCAGCGGCGATAGAAGCAATGGGACAGAGACAAATAAAAACAGTAGAGAAATCCAACAACAAAGAATGGTATTGCCCAGAAATAAAAGAGTTAGCGAACGAGAAAAGGTCAGCCTACGTCAGATACAGAAGCAAGAAAACATCAGAAGAGAGGAGTCGATATATAGAAGTCAGAAATAGGGTCAACGAGGAGATAAAAGACATAAAGCGGAAATACTGGGAACAATTCACTTCGGAGATGAAACACGACCTTTATGGAGCTCAGAAAAAAATCTGGGGCGTGCTGAGGAGGAGAAGGAAGGGGGTGGCAGAATACACTAGAACGGTGCAGATCGACAAGAAAACGTGGGAAGAACACTTCAAAGGGCTGCACTGTGCACATGAAGAGCAGGATGATAATCGCTACAGTGAAGATGCGGAAAATACTGGCATGTCTGAGATCACGAACCAGGCAGTGAATGAAGAGATTGAAAAACTGAAGAATCGTAAATCCCCAGGTCCAGATGAGATACCAAATGAACTCCTTAAGTATGGAGGGCCCGTACTTGGCAACGAATTGATATCTCTCTTCAACAAAATACTCGGCACAGGAAAGGTTCCAGAGGAATGGAAAAAGAGTGTAACAATACCCATTTTCAAGAAGGGGGACAAAAAGAAACCCGAAAACCATAGGGGAATCACCTTGCTGGATTCTACTATGAAGCTATTTACCAGGATTCTGACGGATATGATACAGCGGCACATGGACATCTCTGAAGAGCAGCAGGGATTTAGGAAAAACCGATCAACTCTGGACGCCATATATATATAGTCCGACAGCTAATAGAAAAGTCCATGGAGTACAATAAGGTCATGTATATGTGTTTCATAGACCTGACGAAGGCTTTTGATCGCGTCCAACTGAGAGATGTCACTCGTATCATGAAGAAGAAACATGTTCCCAGTGATATTGTAAGGATTGTAGGGGAACTAAATCATGAAACATCCACTAGGATTATGACAAACAACGGTCTCACAAAAGAAATACCAACACCGACAGGAATAAGGCAAGGAGATTCCTTGAGTACCCAATTATTCAATATAATAATGGACGAAATAATAGAAGATTTGAAGAGTGCAGCAAGAGGATACAAGCTAACAACCGGTGAAATAAAGAAAATCTGCTACGCCGACGATGCAGTAATTGTGGCTGAGAGCGAAGACGATCTACAGAGGCTCTTGTTCAAATTCTACACAAAGGCAAAAAAATTGAACATGGAAATATCTACTACAAAAACTAAGTCACTCGTTGTTTCAAACGCTGGAGAGACTCATGGACTTCGATCTCACAGGAGGCATTATAATTGGAAAATACAAGCCACAGGCTTAAAATATGGAGAAGAAGAAGAAGAAGAAGAAGCGTTTCAATAATCAGTACTAATTCTTTCCCTTTCTGCATTCTCCGCAAGATCTCCACATTCGTTACTCTCGCCGTCCACGATACTCTTAGTATCCTACGGTATATCCACATCTCAAATGCTTCTATCCTTCTGATATCAATCTTGTTCAATGTCCACGCTTCCATTCCGTAAAAAAGAATTGACAGCACGTCACATCTCACAAGGCGAATTTTAAGTTTAAGGCTTAGGTCTCGCTCACAGAATATCTTTTTCATTTTAGAAAATGTGGCTCTAGCTTTTTCCACTCTGATCCTGATTCCTTCAGAGCTATGATTATTTTCGTTGACAACAGTTCCCAGGTAATTATACTTTCTCACACGTTCAATTTTTTGAGCATGCACGGTCGAGTGCACGGTTATGTCAGAGGAGTTTTGTTGTGACTTAGATAATACCATTATTTTTGTTTTGCTGATGTTAAGTGATAATCCGTATTCTTCACTGCATTCTACTGTATTGTTAACTAGTATTTGAAGATCTTCAGGAGTTTCTGCAATTACAACTGTGTCATCGGCATATCTATATCTTTCTCCGAAAAAGCTCTTTTTATGATGTCTTCTGAGTAAAGATTGAATAAGATAGGTGAGAGTATACATCCCTGTCTTACGCCTTTCTTAATATCGATTCCCTCCGTTGTCTCTTGCTCCACTCGAACATTCGCTCTTTGGTTATAGTAAATCTTGGAAATAATCCTGATTATTATTATTATCCCCGACTTTTGCCTATACGCGTAGGATTTCTCCTCGCCGTCGGCTTCTCACTCCTCGCTAAGAGGAACATTAACTCAATCCCAGATATTTAAAATATCAGAAGGGTAGAGCTCGGTCGTGTCCGGTCCTTGTGGTCCCCCTGGTTCTCGTCGAACTTCTGGTCCTCTTACACGTGATCCTTGGACTTGTCCTTCGCTTCCTAGGAATTTTCTCACCGTCCTTGCAGTACCTAAAAGAACAGCTTTTTGCATTATATTACATATATACTCACTGAGTCCTAGTTGCTTGATATTTCTCTTGAGATTTTTGGGTACTATTCCTGTTGTTCAGACGATAATTGGAATAGTTCTCGTTGATATCATTCCCCACTGGCGCTTCATCTGAAATTCGAGGTCCCTATATTTTGAAATTTTTTCGACCTCTTTTTGACGCATGTTGGTATTGGCTGCGTTCAGCCGACACAACAGTTGTAAAACAGTTGGAAGAATTTTCGCGGACGCCATTTTACTGAGCGACTTTAAATTACGCTCTCTAAGCTCAACACGTTGTGAGAACTGTCAAAACACTCAAAACAGATGATTTAGAGGTGAGGCATTTTCTAACCGTTCAGAAAACCTATCTCTGATCACTTTCGGATCTGTGAGCGCTCAGTGATCAGATTTGCAACTGCTCTTTCCGCTGAACGCAGCCATTGCTACGTCGATGAGTATTGCTGCCTTTTGATGCTTATCAACTAGCAAAATATCTGGCCTGTTGTGAGGGACTGTTTTATCAGTCAAAACTGAACGATCCTAGTACAGTTTATAGTGTTCGTTTTCCAGGATGGTTTCCGGTCGGTACTTGTAGTATGGCACTTTTTCAGAATGAATTAGTGTAAATTTAGTTTGCATTTCTTGGTGTAGTATCTTTTCTACTGCATCGTGTCTCTCTTCATATTCATTTCCTGCAAACATTTGACATCCTCCCGTGATATGTTGGATTGTCTCATTCGTTGGACACCCATAACGGCATCGATCGTCAGTAATAGTTCGATCCTTTATGATATGCTTGCAGTAATTTCCTGTTGAGATCACTTGATCTTGGATGGCTAAAAGAAATCCTTCTGTTTCTGGATACATCGCACCTGATGAGAGCCAATAGTTCGACGCTTCAATGTCGACATGATCCTGATTCACCTCGTTGAAATGTCGTCCATGTAGGGGCTTTTCTCTCCATCTTTGGAGTTTTTCTTGGATTGTTTGGTGGTTGTATGACAATTGCTCCTTGTGCAGTTGTAAACGTGTTGATTCGTCTGCTTCACACAGTACTTTGTAGATCTCTGACGTGCCTGATTTGTCTTTGAAGTATGTTCGTAGGCATTCAATTTAATGAGTTCCATGATGTCTAGCAGACCTCTGCCTCCTTTATTCGTCGGCAGTGTCGTCCTCTCAATGCTACTTTTCGGATGGTGCTTGTGTGCTTTCGTCATCAAGGTTCTCATTTTGCGTTGCAGGTTTTCTATATCTGTTTTGCTCCACGGAATGATACCGAAAGAGTATGTAAGAACATGCATATGTATTGATAGCTCTCGTCATGTTCTTGCTATTGAGGTTTGTTTTTAAAATCTAGTTGATTCTCCTAATGAACTCAGTTGTTAAGTCTTCCTTCATTCTTTGATGGTTTATTCGTCGGTTTTGTTTCATTCCTAGGTATTTATAAAGGTAGTTCGATTTGATTGCTTCTATCTCCTGTCCATTGGAGAGAGCTATCGGTTCATCTTGGATTTTTCCACGCACTGCGCTAATTGTACGACACTTGTCCAATCCGAATTTCATCCCCACGTCTTTCGAAAAATTTTCCACCAGTTTGACCATAATTTGCAAGTGGTTTTTGTTGCCTGTTTTAATTTTTGGGTCATCCATGTATAGCAAATGATTGAGTGCAATAGTATTTCTATTTCCTTTGACATTGAAACCTTCTTCAGTAGCATTCAGTTGTTTAGAAAGGGGGTTCAGCGCCAAGCAGAACCATAAGGGACTCAATGAATCTCCTTGGAAAATTCCCCTTTTTATTGTAATCTCTTAAGTAGTTATGTTCGCCGTAGAGAGTTCGATATTCGTTCTCCAGTTGCACATTGCATAATTCAGAAAGTTTATTGTAATTGGGTCGATCTTGTATATTTCTAAAATTTTTGTCAGCCACTCATGTGGAATAGAGTCGAAGGCCTTCTTATAGTCAAAATATGTCATAAAAAGATTTCTGTGTTTTTTGAAGGCTTGGTTGCATATGATGGAATCTATTATCAGCATCAGTTCCTTCGATCCTAGTGCATTCTTGGAACATCCTTTCTGCTGTGCTGTCATTATGTTATTTATTTCGCAATGTTTGTAGATACGAGTTGCTAAACATGATGTGATGATTTTATATATTGTTGGTAGGCATGTAATTGGTCTGTATTTTGATGGATCCGCTGTGTGTTGTAGATCCTTCGGTAAGAGGTAAGTGGTCCCTATTGTTAAAAATTTGGGCATTTCCGTTGGATTGCTTATAACACCATTTATGGTTTCAACTAGCCTGCCGTGTATACACCAAAATTTCTTCAACCTTTTACGCCTTTTACGATCCGCAGAGCTACGGTGGGAGAATTCTTGAGCTGCTTTCCACACGGCTTCGTCCGTTACCCTGGACATGGACCCTTCGACAGGTTTCAGCTCACCGGGTCAGGGAGCTCCTAGAATCTGCGGTGGGCAGGAGTCGATTCAACTCTCCTGATAGGTGAATCGCTAGGGATTCACCTACCGCTACCTCGCTATTATTATTATTATTATCCAAGTTCTTTCCCATCAACAGTCTCATCAGATGATCGTGACGCACTTTATCGAACGCTTTATTATAGTCAATGAAGCACTCTATAATCACTCATGTCTAAATTAAATTCATTCCAAATTGAATCAAGAAAGAGGCCAGAAAGTCCAGTAAGAGTCACTCACTGGCTAGTAAGAACATTATAAACATCAATCGTTCGATGATAGCAACCCATCTCGATTTCTCATCTTCAATCTATTTTTGTAACTGCTTGTCTATTCCGCTGGAGTTCTTCAATCTAGTTGACGCTTCTATCCAACTGTTCCTAGATCGTCAGTGATCTGAGGTTATTCAGTGGGATTGCAGCCCCAGAGAACCCCTCTAACCCCCCCTGACTGCGCCAGTGGGTTGTTTGCCCCATATTTCAGTTGATTTTGGCTCACACATGATGGCGCCCGATGCGGTCGCACCGCCCTATGACCGCCTCTAGGCACTTACATATTTCAGCTTAAATAAGCAAATTTACTTGTGCCAACGAAATAGTACCCGGTTAGATTTTGGAGCTTTTCTTCTAAGAATTGATTAATCAACGGCATAATTTTAAAATTTTCATTTGTGCTCAAAAGACGTAAATCTTATTATTGTTGATTCAACCTCGAAACACCACATTGACAGAAAGACGACGTGAGCGCCATAAGATGCGATGTGGAAATCAAGTGAAAAGGAACCAATACCGTTAAAATCCAAGAAGGCGGGTCCCTTCAAAAGTCGCTAATTGAATATTAAGCCGCGAGTACACTCGGAATAATTTCTGACAGCTGCTGTCGAACAGTATTTCCATCTAGAAACCATTTGTAAATTCAGAACTGAGCGTTTGTGATTGATGAAAATTTTGACGAGAGAAATTGTCGGTGAAATTAGAATTCTGTATTTTTGAAAAAAAATTTGGGGGTTTTTGTTGGTTGGATTCCATCTGGCTCCCTTGGCTACGATATTGATTATTGAAGAGTCTTCGCTGGAAAGAAATATGCATATTTTAATGATCTCTAAATGGGGGCGACTCTCAAATGAATGGATTTTTTTATCGGAGGACCTCGAAATGTTGAAGCATTCCATTATATTTTTGAAATCATGACCGTATGACCTCCCTTCATAGTTTCGAACATTATATATTCAAAAATGATTAATATAATATTTATTGTTTTTTTTCTATGATAGAACCACGCATGTTAGAGCAAGTCAGAATAGCACGAGGCAAGTCCTTGATACAATACAAAGGTTAGCCTGTGTTTGTGTCACTGGAGCTATGAGAACGTGCCCGACTAAGGCATTGGAGATCATTACACCTCTTAATCTAGTGATAGAGAGATTGGCATATGAGGCCACTTTAAAACTATCAAGAGAAGGTACCGGCAATTAGGGAATTAGGAATAAGAGAGCCTGGTCCCCCTTGACCAATTACATACCATCAGCGAACCTTTCCAGTGACGGGATGATAAAGAGAATTAGCATTGAAAAAACCTTCATTACGATACTGAGTAGAAAACAAAATTGGGGAAAGGTGTCCACAATCCATGTACTTGAAAAGAATACCATCCAATGGTACACTGATGGTTCCAAAACAAGGATGGGGACTGGCGCTGGAGTATTCGGGACTGGTATCAAATGCTCAATAATAATAATGTCTAAGTGTCTTTCAGACAGAGATACTTGCAATAGAAAGATGTGTAGAAATGAACCTAGCAAGAAACTATCAGAAATTTGATATAGCGATATATTCTGATAGGCTTCAATTGAAGTACTGAGCTCACATATCATCGATTCTAAGATGGTATTGGTGTTCCGAAGAAAACTTAATGAAATAGGTAAGTATAACAAGGTCTTTTTAATCTGGGTTCCCGTCCACTCGGGAATTAGAGGAAATGAAGAGGCGAACATACGTGCAAGAAAAGGAGCACAAACTCCTTTCATCGGCCCGGAAAATTTCTGTGGCGTAGACAAATGTATCTACAAGAAATTGTTTCAGGAGAAGGAATTAACCGAAAGACAAATACTCTGGCGGAATTTTCCTGGTTTGAATAACTCCAAAAAGTTCCTTCGAAACTTTGACTCTACGAGATCCAAGAAGTATCTGGGTAAAAATATCCTACACCTCCTCACAGGATTCCTCAAGGGCATTGTCGCCTTAAGAAACACCTCATGAGAATGGGTCTAACAGAAAATCACGAATGCAGATTCTGTTAAAGGAGGAAGAAACGTCGTTTCACCGGGTGACGGAATGCCTTGCCATCGCTAGCAAACGCAAAACCTGCTTTGGAGACGAAACGATGTAGTGAGGAATTAGCCTTCTTGAAGCCATCCCAGATATTGGAAATCTGGAACTGGAAGGCGAGCTGTAAATAATGTTATGGAGACAATAGCTCTGATGGGGGCACAATAGACCAGTAGCTCGCAGTGAAACGAAACCTCCATAATTAAATCTAATCTAATCAATGATAGAACCACAACAATTTTTAGTCATATTTTGTTACCAGCACCTGGACGTTTGAGGTCTACTCGAGGGTCTAATTCGATGTCAATAAATCCTGAATCAATTAAAGTTCAATTATAGTCTGTTATATTTATTGGGATTATGAATCACTTATGTCACTTATGAATTCTTGAAATCAATAATTATTGTTTTTATTCAAATTCAACTTAAAGCCACCCCTGTTAAATGATAAAAAATCGGTACCGGATGTTACATGAATAATTCACCCCCAAATGAACTATGTAAACACACTTCACAATCAGTTTTCATCGGTAATTTTCCTCGCTTCAAATGGAGGCCAAGTAAACTTCTATACATTTCTGTAAATCCTAACAAATATTGGGTAGCACTAAATTATTAGTTACATAAGGGAAAGTCAACATGAAGGTGCTCAAATTTTGGGCCAAACAATTCTGCTTGAACACTGGGCTTCATGGCTACAAATTTATAGTTTTGCCGAAAAGAATTCTCCTTGAGAGGTTAATATTGTTTAATTCTTTTGTTACTACAAATGTCGTTTTAACCAAATGAATTTTGATGATTCAGAAGAGTTTGCTTAGTGCATATTGGATTTTTACAATAATGATTGACATTTCATTTGTCTACTTCTTGCTTAACAGAAATTCATCTGGTCATGAAAGTAAGTAAAACACTTGTTGGGTTCGCCTTATTGAACAGGACTTCATCAGATATGAGTATGACGACTGAATTCAAATAAGTAGAGATATGTTGATATATTTATTATTAAATTTTGATCATGTTATCTACCTGCTTTTCAATAGTCAATAGTATTTTCTTCATTTGGAAGTGTCAGGTTTTTAATGAAGTTGTTTATTTCATATAAAAAAATTAATAATAAATATAATAATAATTATATATTAATTAATTAATTAATTAATTAATAATAAATATAATAATAATTATACGTTTCGGAGAGACTCTCCTTCTTCAGTAAAAATGATTCATCTGATAGTTTACAATATAAAATATTAATTAAAATTGAGCCTTTATTATTAAATAAATACATAATTGATATATTCACATAATATTTTCATTACAAAAAGGCTGTGCACCCAAACATATAATTTGTAGTGTAATCATGTATGTTATCTAAGTATTTTGAATCGAGCAACCGTTCAGAACCGAATCCTGACTATATTTAGGTTCAGATGAATTTCGACTCAATGTTGGAGGAACTTGTGAGTGCCTGTTTCAGATTGAGGTGTCGGTTCATCTGGTACAAAATTTATCTCCTTATAATACTTATGATTTTTCAATTTATTCTATAACTGAAAGGACTATTTCCAAGAATAATCAATTTTTCAGGGTGTTATGGATGATTATTGTTTCGGCAAGTTTCATAGCGGCTGTAGTGCTCTTACTTCAATCGAAAAGTTCATTTGAAGAAAACCCCACTACTTTAGTTACTGATACTATACATCATCCAGTTTGGAACTATCCTTTTCCAGCTGTTACACTATGTAGTTTCAATAAAATATCTAGAGAAAGGGCATATGAACAGGCCGAATTGCTGTAAGTACCGCACATATTCATGTGCATAGATACACATCTTTTCTTTTAATAGCTAAATCTATTTTTGATTGTCTATGGCCAGAAAAATTTCTGATAAAATTTTTGGAATCAGTAAGATTGATAATGAAACCTATAATTATATGTATATACTGAGTGGATGTGCAAATTAAGTCACTGTAATTATAAAAATAAAAATAGCTACTAAGATTTACCTTTAGAACTGCCCCATCTTTTGACTATAGATCGTCATACTTATACCTCATACCTTAAAAAAAAGAGACAAACAAGGCAGAGCAGGGCGGCGAAGTTTTATTTTGCCGGGGCGCCAAAATGTCTGGTGGCTGCCCTGTCACATTCCCACTGCAATTAGCCACATGTTGTACTTAAGAAGTAAAATCTGGGAGTAATTGGTTTTTGCCATGAAAATGAATGAATGGTTAATTTAAAACTGAAACTGACCTCTCCGATCATTCTGCTAGAAGCATTTAATAACAAATTCTTTCTTATCCACACACTATATTTAAGTACCTATACAGGTGTCCCGGAAGTATGTTGCCAAATTAAAAAAAGATTAGTTTTTAAAAATGAATCAGACTTTCCTAATTCTTCTCTCAAATATCGCTCGTTGCAGAAATACAAGGTGTTGAATATTTTATTTATTTATTTAACATAAACAGGAATCCTAACAGGAATAACCCAATTACAAGGATTCACCACAAAAAAGAAGATATTTACAATTGAGAATGAACATAAACTATAAGATAAAACATATTAACAATATCAAAAAAAATATAAACAATTCAGTAATTTCTACATAGATACAAATATAATTCTTCTCTAAAAGCAACTTGAGAAATATTGAAAATGTCAATAAAAAAAATGTGCCAGTTATAAAACCGCATGATTCTCAAAAAAATTGAGTTATAAAACAAGGACGTGCGCGCTCTTGAGACATAAAACAGTTCTCTTCGACGTCCGGTGAAAGCACGAGTGTTCAAATAAACCTCATTAATGAGAGGGAAATCGAAGGGACCATTCATTATCCGATATAAAAAAGTTTGATCGAATACAACCCTTCTCTGCTCCAGAGTAGTCAATCTATAAAGCCTCAACCTTGCATCATAAGGACACTCAAATTGTCTATTCCCGAACCTGTAGTATAAGACTCTAGTGAACTTTCTTTGTACCCTTTCGATCCGATTGATATATTTGTGATAAAAGGGATTCCAAATTGGTGTTGCATATTCAACTATACTGCGAACAAGCGAAAAGTAAAGAACCTTTAGCGTTTCCTCACTTCTAAATGAACGCGAAATTCTCAGAATGAAACCGAGTATTCTGAAAGCTCTGGAAACAATATCATCTATGTGGCGTTCAAATGATAATTTCGAATCCAGATATATTCCCAAGTCCTTGACTACTTTCACTTTCTCCAGAATCTTATTGCTCAGAGATAGAGAAGTGCTTACGATGTTGACGTTTTTAGTGAATGTTATATGTTTGCACTTGTTTACATTCAAGGACAGATAGTGTAGGGAACAAAATTCATCAAATCTGTTCAAATCATCCTGAAATTTCCGGGCATCACCCGAATCCTTCACTGCAAAGTACATCTTAATGTCATCCGCGTAAAGATCGTAATTTATGTTATGAAAACATTTGCAGATATCGTTGACATATAAAATAAAAAGGAGTGGTCCCAAATGAGAACCCTGAGGCACTCCCGATTCGACCCTGTAAAGGGATGAAAATGCGTCATTTATAATGACGAACTGAGATCTTTCCCACAGGTATGACCCAATCCATCTCAACAGATTCGATCCCACGCCATAATCCGAGAGGACTTGTAAAAGTGTCGCATGATGAACTTTGTCAAAAGCTTTGGATAAATCGGTGTAAACAGCGTCCACCTGGGTACCCTGGTCCATATTTTGAGACAAATAACTAATGTATGGCGATAAATTAGTGAGAACAGATCTTCCCCCAAAAAAACCATGCTGTCTTATGCTGATTGTCGATTGAAGCGAGCAAAATAAAAAGTTGGTTACAATAGATTCAAACAATTTCCCGAAGTGACTCAGAACAGAGATGGGTCGATAGTTGGATACCAAATTTGTTTTTCCACTCTTGTGAATAGGAGTTATTTTAGCAAGTTTCCACTCTCTGGGGAAAACTCCAGTACGTAGTGATTGATTGAAAATAATATGGAGTGGAGAAATAAGTGAAACAGCACAAGACCTAATGAATATTGGAGGGATCAAGTCCGGACCTGGACCTTTATTTGTTTTCAGAGTATATATTTTATTTATGATTTCGTCCGAACGGATGCTATCAAGGTGAACATATGTGGAATCCCTCATATTCTCAACATCGGTTTTTCTGATAACGGGCTTAAGAGGATCCTCGAATACATCTGCGAAGAATCTACCGAATGCATCCGCAATACTCTGATTATCATTGTGTTCGACATTTTCATGAGTCACCGATCTGGGTACATTGACCCCTTTACGATTTTCCGAAACATATGACCAGAAGTTTCTAGGATTGTCGACAATATTGTTTTCGACACGTGAAATATAAACTGTATAGTCTCTCCGAATCAATTCTTTACATACTTTATGAAAAATTAAATAGATAATAGCTTAAAAACATTTACAATAGTGCTTTTTCTCCCTTAGAATTTTTGAATTAATGAAATATCTAACTTAGAAGTACCTACTTACTCCTCCAGAAATAAGGAAGGTGACAAAAAATATTGTTTTCATAAAATGTCGAATGTTTAATTCGCTTTGAGAATAATCACTTTGCTGCCTAGGCAGGAAAAGTAATACTCTGCTATTGACATGTGTCTGCAAAATCAATATTAATAATAATTACTATTAATAATTTTCATTTATAACTTCCACAAGTGTTATTATTTTTAGTTGGTTGAATAACCAGTAGTTATTTGGACCAAATAGGTATATTTTTGTAATTGATAAACATTTTTTCGACAAACGACGTATTTTTTTCAAATCGTCTTTTTACATATAAACTTTCTTTCGAGATACCTTGTATAACTTAAGGGTATTGAGCGAATGCTTTCGTAATAACACCAATTTATTATATACAGTTCAAAAATTCTTGAAATATCGAACTGGCGTTGTTTTGAATCACTTTTATGACAGGCCTGGCAATGCGACCATTAATAAGTAGATAGAATGCAACAACCTTCATTTTGAATGCGTTTCACCACCACCTATACTCAATCTTCATATTTGAAATGCTTGGTGCTTTAATTAGTGAGAGTCCTGCTCTGTCTGGAAACTTTTACTAACAATCGACTTTTCTTGTAACATCAGAGCCTTTATATAGTTTTTTTATTCTACATATTCCGGAACTTAATCTGTTGAAGTTTAAAAAAAGTTTTAAACTTTAAGTTTTTAAAGTTTCAATTGTTAATTATTAGAAATAATTAACCAAAATGAAATGAAGAAGGTAGTATATATTTTCAGACCAAATAAGCTCAATTATTCAACTAATGAAATTGCTGAACTGTTTCCTCTTTTGAGCTTGCTATATTTCAACAATGAAGTCAGTGAAGAAGAAAACTTCAAACTGCTCAAACTCTCCGAAATACTGGATAGCAATAAAGTGGATTTGACCGTTTTGTTAAGAGCAGTATTACCATCTTGCAAAGACATCTTGCTCAAGTGTAAATGGAAAGAAGAGGAAAGGCGATGTGATACCATGTTCGAAAAAATAATAACATCGGAGGGGCATTGCTGTTCTTTCAATTACTACGCTCCAAAGAATCATGTTTTCAAGGGGTGAGAAAAAATACTCGCAATGAAAAATCATTGAAAAAAGTTAAAATTATTGAATATATTTACAGTTCTTATCCCGCCAAGGCTCCTAAAAAACCACGCCACGTTTCGGCTTGTGGATTCCAAACTTCTTTCGAAGCTATTATGGATACAAATTCTGATGATTATTTTGCTACTGAATCACTTGCATATGGAATCAAGGTAGATTGTCTTTTTTAGCTTCCATTGCTTTATATTTGGCTTGTAATTCTTTTCTTTTTTCATTAAATTCAGAAATAATTTACTTGTGAAAGATAGGATATTTTTTGAAGTTAAGGAGTATTGTCAATGAGAAATTGGAATATGGATGTCTGGGCTAATTTTTTGAATCAAATTAATTTCAGATATTCACACCAAGGGTCCTAGCCACAAATTGGGGGGGGGGTCGCCGTTATGGGCTTCTAGTTTTTTGAAAGGACTATTTCGTACATTGTCTTCTTGAAACGCATATTAAGTGTTAGGTGGTTCCATTTCAGGTTCATGACCCCCTTGACTTAAGATTATCCGGCTTGTGAGAATTCAGTTACCTTAGTATAGAATTTTGTTATTTTTTCATCAAGTTCGTATTTAAAAATAGGATAGATGACTGACATGTTTGATAGAAATTATCGTCTTTATTGTTCAGAAGTCAATAGTCGATTAAATCTGAACATGTTGGTGAACCCGACGTGATATGAACGGCAAAGAAAGGTGTCCGTGAAGTTAGCACCCACTTTTTTGAAAATGAAGAATTTTTTTTCCTCTACTCGTTAGTAACTATTGGTTATACCAAAATTTCCGTTTGTACCTCAAGGATACTGGTAGGAAAATATCGCATTCCACTGGGGTGCTAACTTAACGATTTTATTCGTTTTTTTTTATTTTTCTCGAGAAAAAAAACAGTTTGAATGTCCACCCATCCATCTGTTTGTAATTGTAACACAAAAGTGTTTGTTTCTAACTTGACCTATGATGAAAAAATATCATTCCCGAAATGCGAAGTTGGCACCCACTTTTTCAAAAATTTCATATTTTTCTATTGCTTCTGATTGAAATTCGTTAGCAACTATTTGTAATACGAAAAATTCCATTCTAAACTATAATAGAAAAATAGCACCCCTAAAATGCGAAGTTAGCACCCAATATTTCGATTTTTTTTTTGCATTAGTTAGTAACTCGTTAGTAGCTATTTGTAACACCAACGTTTTCGTTTGTACTTGGTGCTACCTTTTCGATTTTTCTCGATTTATTTAATATTTATTATTTATTTAAAATTCAGTTTGAAAGTCCATCATAAGTAGCTGTTAATAAACACAAAAAACTTTCGTTTGTAATTTAGCCTATAACAGAAAATTTTCACCCCTAAGGTGCGAAGTTAGCACCCATTTTTCCAAAAATTATGCACTTTTCTTTTGCTTCTGATAGTACTTCATTAGTAACTATTTGTAAAATAATCAATTTCGTTTGTAACCGAACCTCAAATGGAAAAACGACACCCTAAAATGCGAAGTTACCACCTACATCCTCTGGAAATCACAATTTTCTTGCTCCAACAAGTTCTTCGTTAGTAAATATTTGTAACACAAAAATTATGTTCCTAACAAAATCTGTAATTGGAAAATACTACCTATAAGAGAAGTAAGCACCCATATTCTTATCAGTTCTCGATTTTTTTTATAAAAATTTTCGTTTCTAGAGGAAACCTGATATCGTTCTCGGAGTAACTTCATGTAAAGCATAGATATATACATATTTACTGTTCAATGAATGTTCACAAAAGCAGTTAGTCCATTATATTCGAAACAAAAAGTGGTGGTCAACACCTGAGTGTGTGAGATCTTACTTGAAACGCACTACTTCTGGAGAGAACATTCAAAAAGTTGAATGTCATTCTTACATATCATCTTGTTAAATCAGAACAAAAATTCATGTCATAAATAGTTTCAAATGTACGATTTTAAAAAGCAAGAAGGTAATTTAGAATCAAAATGTGTGTGGAACAACTTTGCATTTTAGGGGTGCCTTTTTCTATTACAGTTGATGTTACAAATGAAAACCCAAAACCTTAGTATTATCGAAGCAAAAGAGAAGTCGAAAATTATTTAATGTATTCGTTCCCAATTCATATTATCGTTTAGGTAAGTTACAAACAGAATTCTTAGGAATACTTTCCAATTACTATAGAAATTGAAAACAAAAGAAGAATATAGAATTCACGAAAATGTGGGTGCTACCTTCGCTTTTTTGGGATGGCATTTCCACATTAAAGGTTCGGTTAAAAATGAAATTTATTGTTTTACAAATAGTTACTAACGAACTACTATATAAAGCAAAATATGAAATTTGTGAAAAGGTTTGTGCTAACTTTGCAGTTTAGGGGTGCTTTTTTTCTATTAAAGTCTAGGTTACAAACGAAATTTTTTGTGTTATAAATGGTTACTAACGAAGTACTATTGGAAGCAAAAGAAAAATATATAATTTTTGAAATAGTGGGTCCTAACTTTGCACTTAAGGGGTGATAATTTTCTATTATAGGTCAGGTTACAAACGAGAATGTTTGTGTTCATTAACAGTTACTTATGATGGACTTTCAAACTGATTTTTTTTTTCTTAAGAAATATTAAAAAAATGAAAAAAAATCAGGAAGTTAGCGGAATGCGATGTTTTTCTATCAGTAACCTTGAGGTATGAACGCATTTTTTTTCATTTTTGAAAAAGTGGGTTCTAAATTCACAGACACCAAAGAAAGACCTCAAAGAAGAGGAGCTGAAATTCGGACAAGTTTATCCCAGGACTTCGTGTGGCCTGACAAGTTCGAAAGGAAAGAGAACTTAGGGCAGAATAATAATAATTATTCAATTTATGTACTACATCATATTGTACCCTATAAATATTCACCGTCAATAATTTACACGATTTGCCAAAAAAATTCAGTCAAATTTAAAAAATAAATCACATACCCAGACATTTTGAAACTAGGCGAGAGTTTTTAGAGGCGGTTGAAATCATGAGTCATGAAACAAACTTAAATATCAATTCGAATTTTAAAAGTATTGATTCCATTTATTGTAATATCGTTCAATTGATTAATATGAGTCAAATTAAATGATTCCCTCACTATAAAACGCCTTATACAACCTCAGCAGAAAATGATCGAATTCCATATTCCCGATCAGAAGAACGAGACAAATAGCAAATACCAACATCGCTCAACTCACATACTACTCAAGTTTCCACAGTCTGATGACATATGGTATTATTCTGTGGGGACAGTCTGTGGAGGCCAAAAAAGTGCTTCTCAAACAGAAGAGCGCTATAAAAGCTATTTACAATATTAAAACAACAGACTCTTGTATAGAAATTTTTAAGAGGGAAGGGTTACTCACGACTACATTTTCAACATCAAGATAAGTTTCCTGAAAACTCTCACTACCATAGTTACAATACACGAGAGAAACAAAATTTTTCTATACCGCACGCAAGAATAGGGGAGACATTATACTATAAGGAGAACCAATATGGCGTTCATAAGAAAAAAAATTGACTCTGAAACAATGAAAAACAGAAAAAAACTGACGACACCATTAGAATCTCTATATTGGATTAAGGCTACAAACCAAATTTAGTTATCTCCAGAAACAAATGAGTTATACAGAACAACAGAGTTATACGATTTTGAGTTTTTTCGAGATATCTCGGGAACCATTGAAGATATTTTGGATCTGTTAATACCAACACAACGAAGTAATCCCTAAATAACGCAATTTATTTCTAACGGTTTTCGATATACCTGAAGTGCCCCTCTAAATAGTTCTAACCCTGTATATTATACTATACTATAAAGTGCATCACACTTCTAATCATCGACAAAAGTTTCCTTCTTTACTAGCCTGAAGATGGGAATAGGCCCGAAAGAGAAGTTCGAGCATCCCCCTGCCTTCAGAGCCTTTCCGATTGGGAAAAATCCCAATCATGAGGATTTTTTTCCTTTTTGGAGTGAAGTCTTTCTCCATCTCTAATATTGAGGTTGGGATCCTTCCCACGATTTAGTTTTTGCTTTGATCAGCATCCTTCCACCGCGAAATTGAACACCGGTGGAGTAAATCCCACTCTCCTCACTTTGCCAGATTTCTATCACCAGAATGTCCTCTAGAAAGCGGACCTGCTCGGCTTCCATGGTTATCCTATGGTTCC
Organism: Harmonia axyridis; assembly: GCF_914767665.1. Taxonomy (NCBI): domain Eukaryota; kingdom Metazoa; phylum Arthropoda; class Insecta; order Coleoptera; family Coccinellidae; genus Harmonia; species Harmonia axyridis. The sequence continues at coordinate 27,435,615 of NC_059504.1, read as the reverse complement.
AAGTCGATGAAGAATACCAAGAAAATCCACAAATAAGCAAATAAGTAATTTGTGTATCACTCGGTGTGAAATTTTATCAAATAATTCTTCTGTTGAGGTTGGTGGAAGAGATGATTTGGATATTGCTAGACAATATATAGCGAGAATGACAAAACTAAGGAACTTCCGATTACTGAACAGTTCAACCTATCAGATAAAGATAACAGCACTTCACAAAAAAAAAAAAAATAATAAATAAAAATAGGGAAACTGCTAAGGCTTCTTGATATCTCCCAATAATATTCTCAGGATCATCGAGATCCTTGAGATTAATTTTGGTATACCTGAATATATTGTTCTATCCCTCATGTAGAAAGTTAGGATAATAGGTTAAGTAAAAAAAGAAAGATACTAATATTGCTTCTTCTTCTCGATTTTGTATTATTGCGGGACTGCACTACCTATAAGTTGTATTTCTGATTTCGAAAGGTATTGAACATTCACTAGTCGACTAAAGTATTTATGCAGACGAAGTCATTCGGCCAAAAGGATTTTTTAATATTCATCCACCACCTCCGAAAATTTCTTTTGAATAGGTATTAGCAGTTAGAGAAACAACCCAACGTAGGTATTCACTTGTAAAAAAAACTTGTACGATGTCGGTGATCTGAACTATGTTCTCAAAGAGAATTGACAGCAAAGATATTTTAATGTGGTTTATTTGGAATGTTCTGTTGGAATAACCAACTTAGTTACTCTCTTTTCAATTTTGCGGACCAAAAATGGTCATGAAAAATAGGGCAATCCACGATAAGAAATACATAGTATTCCTACCCTACTGTGCAATAAATAAAAAAATCACTTATTTATACAGATAGTAAACATATATAGTTAATAGTTAACTGTCAAATAAACAATCGAATTGTCGAGCGAAAACGTCCAATGTATTTGGGCTTTGAGGATATTTTTATAAGGAATATGAAAATATTGATTATAAAAATTGGAAAAACGAAATTACTTTGTTTACTATCACTAACTGATATAAAAATATTGATCTGAACTTCTTCACAAAATTTGTATCATTATCACTGGCCTTCATGATGATATGTAATTTGTTACTCATCTTAAAAAAACCTACACCATAATGGTTGTGGCGTTTTTCATTGTAATTAGATTATTTTTATTAAGAATGATATTTTCAGGTATTCATTCATTCTTCTTACAACTACCCCGACTGGAGCTTGCAAACTTATTTAGTTGGCATAAAAATAATGGCTCTCATAGGAATGAACCCAACATTAACACATGCCGTACCTGATATAAGAACAGTTAGCGTCCAGCAGAGACTTTGTTACTTCAAAGATGAATATCCACTACAGAATTTCGAATTCTATTCTTATCAAAACTGTCTAACTGAGTGCAGGATGAAACTCGTCCTGAAGTTGTGTGGGTGTATACCGATAATTTATATGAATGAAAATGGTACCTACTTTGAATTTTGATATATTGCCCTAGGTATGTAGAGGAGAAGGGGGTTCCTTTCAACTGAGGCACCTTTGAACGATTGCCATAATTTGTTTTTCAGAAAACATCTTACATAATTTAAACTTAAAATCGTTTTTCGAGAAGTATTTACCAAACCAATTCGCATACGTTAAAAAGCTCAGTCCATTAAATGCTAGGTTATTGCTGCCTTAATACTGAACGAGTGTAATCGAGTGGATTATAAAAAAAGTACAAAAGATACATAGTATGTCAAGATTTAGCACTTTGAAAATATATTCAGAAAAACTGAAGAGGTGGCTTTGGAAAGGTTATATCCTGCTTGTGAACAATGTGCTCGGGGCAGATTTGAACAACGGTCAACGAAATTCGAAAGATTGGAATATTTCCTTAGGACAGAAATGTGTTTACAAATAATGACTGTGGCTCATTACGTTGGTCTGATCACTGCCAACTTTATAGATACCCTGGAAGTTTGGCATCGCCAGCCGAAAGTAAGAGCACGTTCACACGACAAGCGCTCAACACATGTACAAGTACTTACATGTATTTTTTTTTATTTATTCATCATTATACTCTTACAAACACATTGTAAAATGTAATTACATGTTGAGTGTGCTTACTAGCTTAAAACTACAGCTAACATATCAACCATGACTAGAAACATACAAACACATATGAGTATCAAACATTAGCCAAAATCACAGATTTAATGTCTTACTGTACTATTGAATGAATGTATATCAAATTTTTGAACCGCTTCATTAACTTTACACATAACATTCACAGGTGAACTACTTGAAGTCAAACACTGGAAATGCTTTTTACTTCCTATTCTCAAGTTCATTTTAGGATCTACAAATGATATGTTTTCAATCAAGGAACAATTTTTTTACTTTAAATTATTAACAACATTATAAATAAATAGTACATCAATTAGGTCACGTCTAATACTTAATCTAACCATATTAAATTCTGTCAGCATACTTTCAGAAGAAATCATATAAAGATAAGTATTATGAATTCTCAAGTATAGATACCTTAAAAACCCCTTCTGCACTTTTTCGATTGCGTCGATATGTACCACTGTCTGTGGAGACCAAATAACAGAGGCATATTCCAAATGGAGTCTGATCAATGTATTATAAAACTTTATTATTGATTTTATTTGTTTAAAATATTTATTGTTCCTGATTACAAAACCAAGCACTTCATAGGCTTTATTGATAATAGCCTCATAGTGCTGGCTAAATTTAAAGTCTGACTTCATGAACACTCCAAGATCCTACATTCATTTTTCCTGCTAAGCGGCAAATTATCAACTATATAGTCATATTATATAAAGGTAGAAAAACACACTGTAATTAATTACAAAGTATACTTTGGCGATCTATTCCGGTTTACAGTCCAGGTCTCCAGACCTGGAGACCTCGAGAGACAAAATGAAGCATAGGAAGACCAAGAAAAAGTGGATAGACGACATAGTCGCTGTGGCCGGTAATCAATGTATCTAAATATCAAAATACAGAGAAGCATGGAAAAAACTGGAAGAGGCCTATATCCGACACTGGATGAAAGAGGACTGAAGACGAAGAAGAAGAAGAATGTCATGCTATTGGCCCTAAACCACTCCGAAACCGAGGTCAAATCTCTCTGCAGCTCATCACAGGCTCTAGCACAAGATATATGCTTAAATAATTTAAAGTCATCCGTAAATATGAAACAGTAAGGGACCAAGGTTGCTGCCCTGTGGCACCCCCGACACTGCGATGTATGCGATGTATTGTGTGGAAAGTTCCCCATCCATCCTGACTCTTTGGATTTTATTCAAAGCGTACACTACTAACGCACGTTTTTATGAAGCGCATGTTGGACACTGCGAATAAAATGCATATATGTACTTGTAAACGCGCGTTGAACACTTGTCATGCGAACTTGCTTCAAATGGTTGGTATATGGTATTTAGAATATCTGACGAAATTTGGATAGTTTCATCCGGTTTTAAATGTTTATCATTCTCAATTACTTTTCCAAAAATGTTTCTCACAAACTGAGCTGAAATTTTTTTTGTGAGATAGCTTTTATCCATTGAATTTTCATCTCCAGGAAATTCAAAATAACTAAAATAATTCCGATCTTTCAGATACCAGTAACTGTTCCTATAATTTGGAATCCAACCATCTTTTCAGTAGACGATTTCAAAAATAATCACCCAAATTACTGAAAACTGTACCACTTCATTTAAAACAATATTGCACTCTACTTTGAACTTTATTGCACTTATTTCACTGAAAAAAAAACACAACACAAACAAAAACACTTGCGTAACCTACATATAACTTGTCGAACTAAGGCGGATGTAGGCGAACTCTATCTTCAGCCTTATACCTAAGCCCAAGGTTCCAGGCTATCTATAAAGACGGCTGTTGTTCTTCTCCATTTGGAAAAATTTCTAACACGCAACAAATGTATCAGGATCAGGGCACTGAACAAAATCACTTTTCTCTTCTGAACTACAATAGAATATTGGGGACCACTACTCTCACAGAGCGTTCCTCTTACTAGTCTTACTACATACACAGTATTGAAAAGTACTGAAAAGCCTCTTGAGTCGTTACGGAACAATACATTCCCAGTAGATCTCACTCCCACCACGTGGTTACTCTATCCACTTGTTCCCCAACTTCACGTGTTAACTCTTTGTCTGAATGGATGCTTCTTCCTGTTAGATGTTCACTTTTTAATTCTTGGCCCTGAAATGACGTGTTTTATGAGCATTCAGGACGATTTCGTCTTCACCTTTATCACATAGGGGTGTGGTTAAGATGCTTAGAAACCCTGTTGTGTGAACTGATTCGATTTTGTTTCAGCCTTTTCGAGATAGTCCACCTGTTGCTTTGGCGAGAACTTAACAAGAGTTATGTAAGGTTATTAGGTGACGCTATTCAAAATTGTTCGAATTCTGTCTGTCGGCATTCGAAAATGAAATATTAATGATTTCAGAAACTACAATCTTTCACACAAAATTACAACGAATTTATTATTAAAAATTTGGAATATAATGGCAGACAGCTATTGCTTTATTCAGAGTATAGAAGATTGTCTCGAACATAGAATACTATTATTCTATTCTCAGCGGCCACGAGAGTCGAGAATCGAAAAATTGTAAAATATAAACGATGTATGCACCATCTGAAACTATAATGATCTCTCAAAATCAAGTAGGCATAAATCCCCCTTTTTGTTTGGAATTTTTACAAGTGTAAAAAGACACACCAGGGTTTCTAGGCTTCTTAGGTTTGATCTTACTATTTCGATTGTTTTATTCCGAATGTTTGTTGAATTTTTCAATATTTGACTTTAGGAACTTAAATTACTTGAGGAAATTGTGCCCGATGAAGGGGAACATTTGTTAGAACTTTAACTCTTTAATAATAACACTGATATTATCAGGTGAAGAATAAACTTTTACACTGAAAATTCACCCCAATATAGATTTCAATTATAGAGTAAAATCAACGATTCCGTTCTTGCAATAAAACCAATAATAATAATAATTTTGTTGCTTTATTGGCGTTCAAAAATCTGCATGTATTTCATATAACAAAGAACTTGGCCTAAACTAAGGTTAAAATAATTCTCCTTGAAATTTTGTTGAAAGGTGCCCCCCACCCCGAATATTATAATTAACGAGTTTTTATTCAGAATATTGACAAAAGGAATTTTGGGAAATAGAAAGAAGATCGATCTTTCAGAGTTTGTTCAAAAGCTCACCACATAATTCTCCAAATCAAATAAATATTCTTAAGAACGTAAAATTGCATATGTACTATCCGGTGTTACCTCCGAATTTTGCGTCCAGTTCTGGAGCTGAACAGGAATTGTATTTCTCGATGGGAGTACATCTGTTGTCAAGACAAAACTTGAAGCGTGGCTATGTCTATCACCTCAAATCTGCTTTGGAAGTCAAAAAATCACCCTGTATTTTATATAAAAAATGATCTAACTGTTTTTATGCACTTTAAATCGTTTTCTTTTCTTGAACCAGTTGCGTATCCAGAGATTAAGTTTGATAATTTTGATTTGTTATATTCATGTTTAATTTCGGAGGTCCAAATCTTAATACTCATTTGTTTGTGATGAAAGAATTTGTTATTTTTCCCATCATCCTCTCTGTGTACGCCCTTCTCTTGTGACCACCCGAAACTGAGACCTGGTTACGCCCGTGATTGTGATCACTTTTGAGATAATAAAATCTTTAATCTCACCAAAATGTATTTTCTCTAATTCTGTGGTTATTCCGTTCATTCTTCCACATCTTGTAGAACAAAATCGTGCGAGAATATATCAGAAACGCACAGTTTTCATGGTTATATTTTATTATTCTATGTTGGTTCTCTGAACTTTCCGCCACGGCTTTATCTGTCAATTCATCAATTTGCCTTAAAGAAATCAGTTCTGCCAACCAACATTTTTCAATGCAAAAATCACTAAATGATATTTATGTAAATATTTCATTAATTCCAATAAAAATGCAATGAATTAGAGAAAATAATGTATAATACTCGTACAGAAGTCTAATTCTACCACTCGTTCATTCAAAGACTCGCCACTTCGTGGGCTCGTTTTTGAATTTTGAACTCGTGGAAGAATATCAATGCCTTCTGCACTTGTATTATAAATAACTATTAGGCCATTGTGGTTTTGTGTCTGGCTATCGGAACGTGCGTCTGAAAATACAGGCTTAACTTGGAATACTCATCCGTTTCTTGATTAGAAACTTTTTTTTTGTTTTTTCTATCAATCTATATCAATCTATGGTGTGAGATCTGATCATTTCTATTTGAATTGCTAAATTTGGTGTTTCTAGGTCGTACCCACATTCCTCGAGTTTGTACATTGACTGATTTGGGTTGTCTCCAAAAAAACAAACGTAAGTATCAATTAATAAATCTGAAATTCATAAAACCAATTCGACTAGAACTAGAATAAGAAGCTAAGATTGAATATAATTGAGTCTTTCCCGAAGAAATTCCTGCTTTTAAAAACGAAAGGTTTTATTTACAAAATGTTATAGAGTTGTAGAGTTATATCGAATCGAAACTAGTTCGTTAATTCAATATAAAATATCTTGAATATCACTGAGCATCCAATGAAGATTTGCTACCTAATTAAGTCTTACTCAAGAAAATATAATCTGAATCTTAAACGTATTATCAAATAGAGTATTGAAAATGCACCATATAATCATAATGGGAATCATTTTCACCCGCATACACTGCCTTGTGTATTAAAATAGCTTAAACGGGCTACACAGGAACTCGTTCAAAGTCAGTGTACTTATAGATTTCGAATCGTAGATCACGAATATGCCATTAGTTTTTTCTAATGATCCGTGGTTTGACGTCAACTCATATTTTTTGCAAATTTACGAGAATTTTGGCTGATTTCGAGCCGCCGTATTTCCTGTGAAAATCATCCTAGAGAATTGTTGATTTTTACGAGTAGATCGATCTTTTGCAAATACCATGGTGTAACCATCAATTACCTATCTTCTATAGTTAGAAAACTATGATTTTTTTCGCGAAGGTCCAAATTTTCCTAACCGCCATCGCTCGAAAAATGAATGATTCAGGAAAGTACTGATTACATATTCTTTGGAAATATTTTCGATATAATGGACTGTACAAAATAATAAGTCGTGCACTGGTTAAGCGGTTTATTCGAACACTATTACAAACATTACCCCGAGTAGGTTATGTTGTTTTACAACTGACACATGACCAGAACAGATTGAACTGAACGAGAGAAGAGTTAACGAGAAAGAGGGTTAGAATTTCTCATGCGTCCAGAACATAGACTTTAACCATAGAATGTTACTCATAGAATTCATGAATATATACAAAGAAGAAAACTTATCTGAAATTATACCAATAAATACAAATTATGATATTTACATTAGAAAATCTCATCAGAGGAAGAAAATATAATAAAGCTCATAAAATAGAAATTAATTAAATCAAATATATAAAAGAGAACCGACGCTGGCACCATCTATGGGATTTCCCTCAAGTATATGACTGGCGCCATCTATCGGCTTTCTCTTAAGTATATGATTGTTTAAAACTGTAACTGCAATTTCTCCATGCCGCCCGACTTGACAGGCTACAAGGCTTCAACAGGATAGAAGCGATTTGAAATTGCATTAGAGATTAACCAAAATTATAAAATAACTATATACACATTGGTTAAACAGTCAATTTTCTGCCATATTAGGTAATGGGCAAGTTTTACCTCTGGGCGCTTAAAAACACCTTTTCCAGTTTTAACACTCACTACACGAGTCACACCATCACTACCAGGATAAAGTTCAATAATTCTTCCAAGATCCCACTTGGCTGGAGGGCAGTTGTCGTTCCTTATAATGACCATGGTTCCCACAACAACCGGAGTGGAACCAGTAGTCCACTTTTTTCTCTGTGGAGGGAATTGAGATCCCGTGACCAACGTTTCCAGAAACTTTGATGGAGCTGTTGGAGCAACTGGAATTTGGATAGCCGATTCAGTTGGATGGATGTCACGTCTGGATCTGGTAAACTTCGATACAGGCGGCCAATGAGGAAGTGAGTAGGGTTTAAGGGTGTTAAATCATTGGGATCGGAAGAGAGAGGATACAAAGGTCGGGAATTTAGGACCGATTATATTTGTGTCAACACAGTGTTAATTTCCTCAAACGTTAAAATGGTTTCCCCAATTACTTTGTGGGTTGTGGTCCTTATACTGCGACTAAAGTAGTTCACGGCCAAGGACAATGTAGGGCTCGGTCGCAGGTAGTTTTTTGCCGGTCTCGGGAACAGATGTGAAAATCTTTACTCTTCTCGTTGTCGGTGCAAGTGTTACACATATGTTGTAGTTGTAGTTTCTAGTAGACTGGTCTGAACTCAATTGAATTATTCGCCCTGAAATGCCGAGTTTTATGAGCATTCAGGCCGTTTTCCATTCGACCGTTAGCAAAGCCTTTCTACGGATCCCTTAGGGGTGTGGCTTTGATCATTCTAAGTTTTTACACCGTTTTGAGCATTTTGGTTCGAAATTTAACTTAACTTGAATATTTTCGAGGGAATCGATAGATTCCCTACACAGTCACCCACCAGTAAAGAAGTTACGAAATCATTGTTAGGTACTTCTTTGGGAAGTGTACCTTCCTACCAGATCTGGTTTCTCTTGTTTTCGGGGATACTGCTTGATTATTGGCTCATGCACTTCCTTTTCGAGATTGTCGAATATGTAGAATGGTTTTAATCGGTCGATTGCCACCGTCGTTTCCTTGTCGTTGATCTTGATAACGAAATGTTTTGGATCTCTTTTCAAAACTTCGTATGGTCCGTCGTAGGGCTGCTCTCATTCCCAGAGGGACATTGGGAAGCGTTTCCGTCCAACAGTCGTTGCTGTGGCATTTGATTGCTGCCTTGAGCTGTCGATGGATTCTTTCCACCATACCGTTGGCTGCTGGGTGGTAGGCGGTAGTTCGGATATGGTTCGTGTCAGTCAACTTACATAGCTCGTTGAACAGGCTTGACTCAAATTGCCTCCCTTGATCGGAGGTGATTCGGAGTGAAGTGCCGAACCTCGCTATCCAATTCGTGTAAAATTCCTTAGCGATGGTGGATGCTTCCTAGTTCTGCAGGGTAATTGCTTCTGGCCATCTGGTGAATCGATCGACACAGTTGAGGCAGTATCGGTAACTTTCGGCGTACGGCATGGTGATAATGTCCATGTGTACATGACGTACATCGACGTACTTGTGGCTTGAATGTCCCTGGTGGAGTGATGACGTGACGAGTTACTTTGGATCGCTGACATTCTAAGCAGGTGTGGGACCATTTTCTGCAATCTGCGTTAATGGAAGGCCAAACGAAACGTTGCTTCACCATCTTCGTAGTCGCATTGGTACCAGGGTGTGCCAGTCTGTGGATCGTGTCGAATGCTACTCTCCGCAATGGCTTCGTCAGGAATGGACGTTGAGGAGTCGACGTATCGCAGTATACCAAGGTGGTTGATCCTTGCGGCTTCATCTTCCGGATCAACAAACCTGTATCGCCTTGTAGATATCTCCGTAGCTATTTGTCGTCCTCTTGTGATCTGGCTAATGCTGCATAGTCCAAGGTGGGAGTAATTTCGTCCACTCTTGAAAGGGCATCGGCGACGACGTTATGATCTCCTGGGACGTAGCGTATGTCGATAAGGAACTGGGAGACGTAGTCCAGATGTCTGAACTGTCTGGGCGAGCACTTCTCTGGCTTCTGCTTGAAGGCAAATATTAAGGGTTTGTGATCCGTAAAGATCGTGAAATTTCGGGCTTCTACCATGTGCCTGAAATGTTCGATGGCTAGGTAGATGGCTAGCAGTTTTCGGTCGTAGGCTCCATATCCAGTTTCTGGTGATGACAGCTTTTTTGAAAAAAATGCGAGGGGTTGCCATTCGCTGTTGACCATTTGCTGAAGGGTCGCTCCGACTGCAATGTCTGATGCGTCGGTCACCAGGGCTAAAGGTGCACCATCCTTGGGGTGCGCCAGCAATGTTGCTGAGGCCAGCATCTTCTTCCCTTCTGCAAATTCTGTAGTGGCTTTTGGGATCCACTGGATTTTGACCTTCCCTTTTAACTCTGCTCTGGGTATGAAACGACGATAGAAGTTGAACATACCCAAAAATCTTCGAAGGTCTTTGGCGGTTGACGGTTGGCTGTACTCCAGGATGTCTTGGACTCTATCTGGTAGTGGTTTCGTACCTTTAGCAGAGACCAGGTAGCCTAGGAGCTTTACTTCTTGTTGTCCGAAACTACACTTTGCTGGATTGAGGACGATGGAGTATTCTCGTAATTTCTCGAATATGGTGCGAAGATGTTCCATATGCTCCTCTTCGGACGAAGAGGCGATCAGCACGTCATCGATGTAGCTGAAGCAGAAGTCTAGTCGATGTAGAACTTCATCGATGAATCTCTGGAAGGTCTGGGCAGCGTTCCTGAGTCCAAATGTCATGAATGGGAACTCGAATAACCCAAATGGAGTCGTGATGGCGGTCTTAAGTATGCCTACGATATAGCCAAACTACGGTCCTGTGGCACCCCCGCGCTGTGGAAACTTCCTTCAGCCATGGCAAACCATAGCTCGAGATCGGTGGCGACAAATTCTGGCATCCGGACAGCGACTCTTGATGCCTGGGCTTCTAGTGGCATATTTCTTCGGGATTCGCTTCTTCTTCAAATCACGTCGGGGTCACCAATTTGTGAGTTGTGGTCCTTATACTGTGACTAAAGTAGTTCACGGCCAAGGACAATGTAGGGAAATAAAAGAACGGGATGAAACACTTATTCAATTTACTTCCAACCCACTAAAAGAGTTTGAAGGAGATGAGAATTTGCAATCTTCTACCAACTCGTATGAGACCTTTTTCATATATAAAAACGGACAACCCTTTGAATCTAGTCATTATTCAACAAGAAATGTCTCTCTCGAAAGTTTCTTGTTGACTTACTTCCACCAGGCAATTTTGTGAATTTTGAAGTTCTTCACTTGTTAATCTACCTGATAACTATTGTCCCCCTTTTGACGAATTGAAACAAAATCTGCGACAAAAGGCAACTACTCTAATTAATTTATGCAAACTAGAATAGGTACCTATTAAAAATATCGAAATCTTCAGTAGTTGCGTGGAAAATATATTTATCCTTTGATAGTTTTAATTCGGGAATTTCTTTCAATGAGGGAGTGAACTTAAATTGAAAATTGTCTTGATTGAAATCTTTTATCCAATTAGGACCGGACCACCAGAGTTCACTCGGTGAAATCACTTTGACGGAAATAAACCTCTAGATGCGATATCCGCATGGTTTTCGCTAGATTGAACATAGTTCCACTTAAAATTGCAGGTGTGCTCCTGAATTTCAGCAATTCTAGAATCAACGACTAGCTACAATTTGACAAGTTCTGTGTTAATCCAAAAAAAATTCACTAATCGAGAGAGCATCAAAGCAGCGAGCAATTCCAACCTCGGCATGGTTAAAGGTTTCAGAGGAGAAACTTTTGTCTTTGAACAAAGGAGTGACATCTTTATCTTACCTTTTTCATCAAATGATTTTAAATAGACTACTGCACCATAGGATCGAATACTAGCGTCAGAAAATTCAAAAAGTTGTACCTTCAAAGGATTCAATACGAATGAGAATCGGGGAACACGAAGATTTAATTTTGCCATATCTTGTTGAAAGGCTAGCCACCTTTCTCTCAATTCATCAGGAATCTCTTCATCCCAATCCAATCGAAGAGTCCACAACTTCTGTATTAACTTCTTCTCAACAATAACCGTAGGAGACAATAAACCTAAAGGATCAAAAACCTTTGAAATCTCCGACAAGACATGACGCTTAGTGCATTGAATAGAAACTATGGGTGTAGGAAATTCAAAGGAGAGTTCAACACTCTCAGAGAACCATTGGATACCTAAATATTTTGTGTCCTTATTACAATGGTTAAAATATCTGAAGATTGCAAATCTGTTCTAAAATTACTCAAGAAGTTTCGGTTATTTGATCTCCATTTTCGCAAATCGAAACACCCAGAATTTGAAATTTTTGAAATGTCGCCAAAAACTTGAATATCTTCGGATTCACTATTGAATCCGGCAATCAAATCATCCACATAAAAATGTTCCTGAATAATTTTGAAAGCAGCCGGATACTGATCTTGCGAATCGATTGCAAGCTGTTGAATGCACCTCATCGCTAAAATAAGGCGCACTCCTTAGACCATATGTGACAGTGTTAAGATTGTACACCTGAATATTCTCCTCTTTGTCGAATCTTCAGACTATTCTTTGCAATGGTCTATCATCTGGATGAACAAGTATTTGCCGATATATTTTGGCTATATCTGCAGAGACGGCAAAGCGAAATTTACGGAATTTAATAAACATTTTAAAAAGATTGCCAAGAAATGGAGGTCCAACACATTGAAGGTCATCCAATGAATAACCTGAGGTAGTGGAAGATGACTCATTAAACACAACTCGGATTTTTGTTGTGAGACTATACTCACGAAGAACAGGATGATGAGGTAGAAAGAATGATACCTTATCATGCGATATGTCGTTCTCCGAACTCATGTGCCCTAACTCCAGATATTCTTTCATGAAATCATGATATTGTTCCTTACGGACAGGATTTTTTTTAACCTCCTCTCTTGAGACAACAACCTTTTAATTACTATTGCCTTTGAATCACCCAATTTATAGATATCATCTCGAAAAGGAATCTTCACCCCAAATCTACCGTATTCATTACGAGAGAAAGTTGATTCAAAACTTTCTTCACACGCAATATCAGTCATATACTTGAAGGGAAATTCCATAGATGGCGCCAGCGGCGGTTCTTTTTTATATATTTGATTTAATTTAATTTCTAGTTTATAAGCTTCATTATATTTTCTTCCTTTGATGAGGTTTTCTTATGTAAATATCATAATTTGTATTTATCGGTATAATTTTAGATAAGTTTTCTTCATTGTATATTATTCATAAATTCTATGCGTAACATTCTATGGTTGAAGTCTATGTTCTGGACGCATGAGAAATTCTAACTCTCTTTCTCGTTAACTCTTATCCCGTTCAGTTCAATCTGTTCTGTTCATGTGTCAGTTGTTAAACAACATAACCTACTCGGGGTAATGTTTGTATAAGTGTTCAAATAAACCGCTTAACCAGTGCACGACTTATTATTTATACAGTCCATTATATCGAAAAAATATTTCCAGTATTGGTAATCCTTTTCTTTCTTGTGTGTGTTTTTCTTTTCTGTCTGTTGGGGTGTATACGGGCAGTTTATCTCTTAATTTTTATTGTTTTATTGGATTACGATCATGATATCGCACTGATTTTTCTTATAAATTATTTTATTTTATATTGATTGTTATTTTGGATTTCCTGTATTTAGGTACCATTACCTGTAGGAAATAAAAGCCTATTATTATTATTATAACACCCTGTATTGTCTAAAGCTTAGAAGTTGTCAAAGACTGTCAACATTTGAACTTTTTTATAATACTGGGTATTCTAAAAATATTTCTATAAGGGGTTATTTTCTACACTTGTCAATTATTTTTTCTTCTTTATTGACCACTATAGTTGCTACTACGGGTCCTGTCAATTATTTTGAATTTAATTTCGTAGCTGTCATCAAGAGTTCAATACCTGGTGTTGAAATACAAGTAAACAATTTAACGGAAGATTATGTTTGGAACACGCAAGATTACCCCTGTAATTGCTTGCCAGATTGCGAGTTTGTTGACTACGTCTTTGAAGCCTCTCAAGGAGTATTGACTAGAAAATATTCCAATAATAATCAGAGGAACCTGTAGTAAGTATTAATATGATGTAACTGAATCTGTAAGTTAAATCAATTCCTAATCTAAGCTTTAAATTCATTAGTAAGTAAGTAAATTATTAGTATGAGGTTGAAAACGAAATTAGAGTTATTTCTTCTTACAAATCTCCGAATTTTATGGGTTTTTCTCATAATTTCAATGAACAGTAATCTCCATGGAAGGAAGTGAATATTTTTAATTGCGAATGAAAAAAAAATGAAAACTTTGGTAACTTTTCGTTTTTCGCAAAAAAATTGATGATATGTACTTTGTACAAAGCATGAATGTTTGAAATATTCCTGAAAAGAACCTACCAAAATTCATTGCAAAAGAGGTGAAACTAAAAATTTCGTGAAAGTTGTTGTATAGTGCTGCCATCTACATATCCGCTTCGAAAAAAGAAAGAGGAATGAAGTGAATGTACAACTTCCTACACCGACACACCGTACAAAGTCTGTTCACCGCAGGGGCGCCAGAAGGGTTCGTGCCAAAGTTTGACTTATACACGAAAAACCACGTAGTGACAATTCTTCTTATACAAAAACTCTGAGAGTGTTTTTGGTCACAATGTCAATTATTTTGAAATTTCAAGCCAGGAATAGTCTCGAACGATAAGGTTTGACTCAATGATGACGAATCTATCCTCAAATCTGATTTTTGTTCATCCGTCCGAGAGGACCTAGAAATTTGAAATTTGCTGGATTTGGATTTTAACATCCTCTGTTGAGATTGTTGATGAGCGAAAACGAATAGCGATTTCATAAATATAACCTTTCGAAATTTTATTTTTCTGTTTATTTCAAAACTGCAAATTCGAACATTCCAATGTAGAATGACAAATAAAAGCCTCCCATAAAATCTCATGTTGATAGTAGCATAAAGAGAACTATGTATCGAAAATTCATGAAGAATTACCGAATATTTCCGCTATCACAAATCCGTCTTAATTGAAATTTCACGTATTGTTATGAAAAACTTCAAAATGATCACTTCTTCACATTCATATAAAATTCGAGAACATCGAAAGAATCACCCAATATTTCCGGCACTACAAATCCGATAGGCTTGAGACTTATAATATAAGGTGAAGTAAGAAGAAATCCATTATATTTGCATGAAGTTTTTGATGAGTACCATGAGGCTTCCGTCTCATATCCTTCTGATTATTTGATGAATCGATGACTGCAATGATGCCGAAAGAACGATTCCTTTCCAAGGACAACAACAAGAAACACGATGCTCATGGATAAGTTTATAAGTGCAGACAGGCCGTTGAGGATGCACTTACCATGATTGTTGCGGTAGAAAATCCAGACATGAAGGATATTTGCTTATTATGGGGAAAGACGGGGATTTGCTGACTGACCGAATATTAATCAATTCCTAATGAAACGCGGGAAGGGTAATCAGCAACCCGTGATCTATAGTCCTAACAACAGCAAGATATCCGTAGATGCAAAAAACAACACATCTTCTTTCTCCATGCCTTCAGCGGCTGTGACACGACCTTTTCGTTTTTTCGACAAGGCAAGGGCAAATTCTTACAAACTCTTACCAAAAAACCTGACCCCTCAAGTGTTATCTCGATTTTACTCGACCGCAGAGTCACTTCTGATTAGGTTGCTGATGCCGGAGAGCAGTTTACTCAGGCAACATAGGACAGTCTCTCAACCAACTGAGAGTTCAACTCTTCCAGAGAGCCCTCTGTAAAATACTTTCAATTCAGCGTTATTGCATGCTTCCAATCAGTCGTTGAGCAGAATGACATAACTATCGACTCATATGAACACTTCCGAGTACTTCTGAAGATGAAGATGATCTGGAGACAAAAGAAAGGTGCACCGTTGAAGATGAGTAAGGGCAGCTGAAACTGGAGTATGAAGAAAAGTTCCCTGAACAAGCAGGAGCCTCTAAAAGAAGGCGAACCCGCTGGACAACATATATGAAAAATTATTGCAATTAATTTCATGATTTGTTCTTTAGCAATTCCTGGTAATCAGCATAATATAAAACTCTTGTTCTGCCTAAAGGAAACCACTGACACGAGGTACTTGCCAAAAGAGGAGGACGGCTGCCACAATTATCTGTGTGACCAACTTAGTGGAAATTTGGCACTACAATCTCTTTCGGTTTAAAATTCATAACTCAGCACTGGATTGAGCAAATTTCAAATTTAAAAAAACATTCAAAATTGAATTTCTTTCAAATTTAGTATCCTCATGAAATTTTTCAGTCGATTCAGTCATACAGGCGTTAAATTTGAGGGTTGTCATTTTTGCTGAATTTGTCTTCTCCACCTTTCTTATATGAGCTGGTAGTTCATATAGGTAGGAGTTTACCTGTTAATAATTAGTCAGCCTCTTCCGACGTAGACGTCCAGCATTCTTTCCAACGTTTCGATGGTCTTCCCTGGGTTATATTTCCCGTGGGTTTGTTCAGCATTGCTTCTTTTACCAATCTCTTCACTTAGTTCTTCGTTTCTCATCCTGTCCAATAAAGTCTTTCCATGTATTCTTCTTATTATCCTCATCTCTGTCGTTCTTATCATTTGTGTTGTCCTTGCCGTATCTGGTCTTGTCTCCGCAGCATAAGTAATGATGGGTCGGATGGCTGTCTTATATATTCTTACTTTGCTGTCTATGTTGAGATATTGCGCCATACAATATTCTGAAGACAACCTGATATCCTCGACGCTTTCATTGTCTGATTTTTTACTTCCTGCTTTAGGTCTCCGTCGCTAGTGATGTCTGCTCCTAAGTATGTGAACTCTTACTTGTTCCATCATCTTTCCATCAATCTCCAGTTTACATATTACGGATTCTTTAGATGTTTTGGTTGTGTTTATGAGCATATTCAATGATTTGGCTTCCTGGTTGAAAGCGTGAAGTATTCTCTGTAGATCGTCTTCTGAGTCAGAAATTAATACGGCGTCATCGGCGTAGGAGACAAAATGAAAATACATATTCCTCATCTTGTATCCCGCTGTTCGTGGCAGTTTTTCTGTTATTCTGTCCATAATCAAATTGAATATGAGAGGGCTTAGTGAGACACCTTGTCTTACACCTTTATTTATCTTAATATCACTGAATAGAAGTCCTGTTCTGATGTTCGTTGTGCTGTTTTGGTTTATGTCAAGGATAATTTCAATTAGTAAGGAATTAACACTTTTCTCCCTTAGTATATTAACGACATCACAGAGTCGAACCTGGTCGAACGGCGGTCATATCCACAAAACACATATAAGCTGGCTTGTTGAATTCTCTAGATTTTTCGTCTATTTGTCTCATAATGAATATCGCGTCAATGGTCGATCTGTTTTTTCAAAATCCCTGTTGTTCCTCTCTCAGTTGTATGGTTTTGCAGAGTTCTTCTGAAATATGTTTTGTGAACGCCTTGAGCACGTTATTAATTAGGGTGATACCGCGGTAGTTTTCTGGTGATTTTTTTCTCCCTTTCTTGGAAATGGGAATTGTGATGATCTTCTTTTATTCGTTCGGGATTCTTCTCTGCTTCAGAATTCGAAAAGATTTTTTATCTCATTTTGCAGCTTTGCTCCTCCGGATTTTAGCAATTCGTTAGCTATTCCTTCAGGACCGGGACTTTTTATATTTTTTAGGGACTTCAAGGGACTATTTTCGATGGCCTCTGTTTCGATATTGATCTCATGAGTGTCCTCATTGTCTTTTGCTTGAAAGAGATTCTCTTCTCCACTATAGGCTGTTCTGAAGTATTCTTCCCATTCCGTCATCGATATTTTGTTTGTTTCAACAGTGTCCTTTATCTCCAGTTTGTTTCTCCTCAACATTTCTCAAATCTTTCTCTGGCTTTCGTACAAGTCCCTTTCCATTCCCTTCGTGAATCCTTCCCAATAATCTTTCTTGATGTTCCTTATTTTTGCATTCACTCGATTTCGCCCTTGGGTATACAGAGTCCAGTTTTCACGGTTTCTGTCACGGATATAATTTATGTTTGCATTTTTCTTCTGGTTTGCTAACTCTTATTTCCGGTGTGAACCATGGAGTTTTATTCTCTCGATTGATATCTACATTCCGTTCTCCTATGGACTCCCGACCTGCACTAAGGATATTATCCTTCAAAGTTTCCCATTGGTGATCTATATGGTTCATTTCAATAATTGGGTTCTGTTCGATCTTTTCTGTTAGTCGCTTGCAGTATAGTTGTTGTGTGCTTTGACCTCCGAATGATTCTATATTGAATTTATGAACATATTGAGGCATGGATTTTGGCTTACTAGGAAGGGACAGTCGGAGTTTACATAGCACTAGCTTGTGTTCACTCCCTACATTGGCTGTATTCAGTGTTCTGATGTCCAGTATCATCTGCGGTGTGATTGCTCTATTTGTTATGAAGTAGTCAATGACAGATTGTTGACTTCGTGTGTTTTGCCATGTGTACTCGTATTTCATGCCATGTTCAAAGAAAGTGTTGTTGATTCTAAGTGTGTTGGCAGCGCAGAAACTCTTCAGAAGTTCTCCATTGTCATTTACCTCTGCCTCATTGAATCTGTGTGTTTTGCTTGTGAGTGCTTCGTTTCCGACTCTCTCATTGAGATCGCCCATGGTCACTATTTTGTCTGTTGGTCTTATCCCGTCGATTACCTCCTGTAAGTCTTCGTAGAATTGTTCTCTTTCTTCTTTGAATTTATTTATATCTGGGGCATAAACATTTATGAGTTGAACTTTATTTCCATTTGCGTTCAATGTGGTCATTAATATTCTGTCGCTAATGTACTTCTCATCTTCTATGACATGTTTTTACTTTTTGTCTATCAGTATTCCTACCCCTGAGCGTGCTCCTCTGTCTCTATCTACTCCACCATATATGAGAACGTAATTGCCTACTTCCATCTTCCCGTTTCCCTTCTTTTTCACCTCCGACAGGGAGCAAATGTCGATTTTATTATTTTTCAGTTCGTTTATGATTTCTTGATCTTCTGCTTGCCATGACATAATATTCCACGTTCCAACTCTTATTGTTCTTTCCTTCCATTTCATCGTCCTTTTCATTATCCTTTCTCTTGTCCTATTCCTTGCTGTGGTCGTGTATCCAGGGTTCCATCCGTTATCCGAAGCTTGTTTAAGTCTATGAGCATATGAAGTTTCCACAGGCGGAGTTGCTGAATTTGTAGAATCACCTATCTTTGACGGGCGAATGCGGCTGAACGGCTGAATCGATTTGAATGTATAAAGAGTCATTAGACGCTTAATTTAATGTTTCTTCATAATTTTCAAATTATGAGAAAACACTGAAAAAAAGCAAAAATTGCGAGGATTTAAGGCTCTCAAACCGAAAGGACAACATAAAAACATCGCAAACTCAGATACTTGTTATTTGGGACCTCAGGGGTTAAAACGATTTCCACATCTTGAGTAATTTTTGGGGCTAGTGCAATAATTTGCCAGGGCTATCAGGTGATGGCAGGTAAAATCGTGACTCATTCGTGAAAAAAAATTTAGTTCATTGCTCAATACCTCATTTTTAAGTAGACGCGAAAAATAAAGATATGGTGTACGATATTTGGGAAGGAGCTGGCCAATTGAACGTAGAAATTTTTGCCTGTGAACACTTCTTCCGAGGCGTTTGATGCAAAAAAATGTAACTTCAGTAGAAACAGAGATAGCTGTTGCTCTTCACAGGGTGTTACGTATTTCGTGAAATAAATTCATACCATTATTCAGAGCCGTATCTTTGTACAATTGCACCTGTTAGGAAGCGCCCCCCATTTTCGATGATTTTTTTTTCACCCATTATATTTTCCTATAATCTTTTTTTATTCATAATTTGAGTCATATGCTTTCGTTGAAGTTTTAAAATAATAACCAATATTATACAGGGTGTATATGATATAGTCGCGAAAAAATTCGGGGAGAAATTACTTTTCAAAAAATAGGGTGGGTTTTTCATATAAACTTTTTTTTTGCGCCTCCATCTCCTTAGCTGTAGCCCCCTAAAGATGGCTCCCGAAAATTGGTTTTCAATTTGTGAAAAGTTTATAATTGTTGTTTTTTTTTGTTTCATTCATTTTATATTTGTACCATTTCTCGATAAAATCATCGTTTTGACATCCGCCAACTGGATAAATTTGAGGTCGAAAATAATTCCAACCTCCACAACTAAGACGTATTATTTGTTGATGTGTTTTTTTCGAAAACTGTTAATAAAAGTAAAAAATTACAAGAGACCTCATTTGTCAAGAATAGATTATTCTATCCAAAATTAATTTCTCATTGTAAAATATGAATAAAGAAAAAGTTATCGCGAAACAAGTTTGGAGGGTGGCTTTTTCTACCCCTTGGAATCATAGAGAAACACCACCAACAATTTTTTCGAATGCCTTCTCGCTCGCATGAAATGTCAGCTCAACTTTATTTTTGTGAATTTTTTGGTTTTCAAGAGAAAAATGATGTCAAAACGATATTTTTTTGAGAACTGTTACAAATATAAAATGAATGTAATAAAAAAACATTTATCAACTTTTCACAAATTAAAAGGGAGAGAAAAAGAAGCCATCACAAATAGATGGTACCGTTTGTCGAAGAAATACCGACAAGTTTGATAAAGCGCAAAAAACTCATTAAAATAGGGGTAATAACACATGTCGAAGCTCGACCCTAATATTTATGATCTGAATGCGGCACCTTTGAACATACCGACGCTCAACATATATATTTATGACTAGATTACGGCACGCTTGAACATAGCCATATTTATATTATTTCTTCCCTAAAGTTTTGTTGATCCTGAAATCATTTTGGGCAAATTCTATGGAAGGCTAGCAATTTTTTAAATGTTTCCAGATTTCTCGGCATCGCTCGTTGCGAGGCGTATATAGGTATAACATGAAAACCGAATTGTGATCTTTCGAATTATTTCGCCTGGAGCTTCAATATTTTTTTTTTTTGATATTTTTGGGCGCCCCTGTGGGACTTGCGCCCGTGGCAAGTGCCACCTTTGCCACGCCCTAGATACAGTACTGCCATTATTCCACTCCGTATATACTCAAATCCAAATATGCATAAAAATGTCTGACCTATTCATATTATCATCGTAACTGAAAAATAAATTTACAATTAAAAAAAAGACATGGAAATCAAATGAGTGGTTCGCGAAGAAACCAACTTTGAAATTGGGGCCTGTTGTTAAATGCCCGTTTTTTTGGAAGTGAATGTAGAATAGAAGTCAATACGTAGTTGACGAAACAATTGTGTGAAATAAATATTGCGGAAATACAGTGATTTTTGCTTTCAGTTGATATTTAAATGTTCTAGTGGCGGTTTGCAACTGATCAACCACAGTGTCATCAGAATATACTTCAATGATCTCATTGGTACGAGAAATAGGAGGAATGTTTCTCACAGTTGGCAGACTTATTTAGGTTAGTAGAGACATAAAAACTCTTACATCTTTTTTTTCATCGCTCTAATCCCACTAATTAATTTATGGGGTAACAGCTCCTTTTTTATTGCTATACATATAGATGGGTAAGCATTCTAACTTCAATATTAATAAATAACAGCCTATTCTTTTACAGCTTTCTACGGCGGTATTCTGGGTCTTTTCGTCGGTTTCAGTTTCATATCGGTCATAGAATTTGTGTATTTTTTCGTGTTCAAATTGATGACAGACGCAAAGGAAAGGTTTAAAACAAAAAAGAACCAACTGAGAGAAAACGTTAAAGTTGCAGCAGCATTCGAAAACCCTCTAAGACCCACACAGCGTCTGAGAAACAGACACTTTGTACATCTGAATGATGATTCTCCTCAATGGTTCTTAGATTGATAACTTGACGATTCAATTAAATAATCAAATAAAAAATTGAAAACTGTGTATTGTTTTATTAGAGACGTTCATAAATTAACCCTAACTTCGTAAATATTCTAAGACAAATATTATCAATCAATAATTTATTTGCCATAGAAATTACAGTATTTGAGAAAATGAGAAATTAATTATAACATGACAAAGAGGACCACACAACGGTTAAGAAACCGATGCACAGTCCAGAACTCTGTGATGTGTGGTCCTATCAGATATTATACTACACACTTACTTACTTAAACCAATAGAATACAAGACGAAATCGATAACATGATGATCACAAATCAATAGCATGGAAAGGATAAGACAAGTTACTAGATTCTACTGAGGTGACAACACCCAAAAATAGTGCAATTTTTCCACTTTCATTATTTCCGTGCCTCGAAAACAGTGTATATATCGCAAGGCAAAAATTATTCTTAAGCTTAGTCGAAGAGACCAAAGCCCATGTCATCATCAGACTCGGGGCTGCAGCACCACCGGAGGCAGCTGTGGGAGCAGCAACAGCACCACCAGAAGGTACACTAGCATGTTTGCCCTGCCCTTGATCTTTCATAAGAATTCATACATATCGCTTTATTGAAACAATGAATTTTATCTTCAAACAATCTAGAAGTTGCTTGGAGTGACTATCATTAAGAACCCAGTGAACCGTCTCGGCCGCCTCTATTCCTCTACTTCAACGGTAATGAGAGCTTCTTCTTTCACTGTAGCTATTTAATCAATTTGATGTCTCATAACACAGATAACAGAGTAGAAGTCTCATAGTAATACATTTAAATATTTGAACTTTCATCAGTGCCATCTAGGAAGAAATTGCGTTATTATCCAGAAATTCATCCAAACAAGAAATATCTTTCTCTATTTCAGTATCGTAATGAGTTCATAACAGTTCTAAAAACAGTGTTGTAATGAACTCATTACAGCATCGTTTTCAGTTATATTTTTGTTTTGTGGTTGTCTCTACTTCCAATCATATCAAATTTCAACAAACGTCACTAATTGTCAATATAATATGATTTGGATACAGTGAAATAACTTGCAACATTATTCGCAATTTCTCTCAATTCTGGTGGTGTTAAATCGATTTCATCAGACATAATTCACGAATTTAATGCGTAATTGTGAATTATTTCAAAATTCGAAACGTACGATTCATATTCAAATGCCGTAATCTGTCAATTTTCGATACAATACAAAAGTTACCAGAATGTATAATCTGAAATTTTCATTGAATTTTGACAATATTTCACAAAACTTGGACTGAAATAGAGAAAATATCGTCTAATACTCGTTACAGAAGGCAATTCCAACACCTTTCGCATCCGTGTTGGAAAAGGAACCCATTCTGCAACTTAGAATATACTATTACAATAAAAAAAAACATGGACTGGCCCCATAGACTTATAACAACATGGAATGGCCCTCACGTGGCTTCTACTCGCTTCGCTCTGCAGACTATCGAAGAAAGAAAGGTGTTGTGAAGGATGGAAATCATAATAGCACTAAATGTGAATTTACTATGAGAATAAGGCGTTTTTAATTTTTTTGGAGAAATATTGAGTTTTTCGCATGAGTTGATTATTGAAATAGCTAAATGGCTATGGGAATAAAACGTTTTTAATGAGAAATATTGAGTTATTCGGATGGAAAATACAGTAAAATACTGTAGGTTGCTATGGAATGAAAATTAGAGTAGTATGTTAGTCTGCAAACGTCTGGAGAAGATATGACCCCCATTGGCCTTATAGTAAAAATAGCTGTAGATAATTTACCTGACATCTCATCTATATACGGGTTCCAAGAGAGATAGAGAGTTGTCAAAAACTACACCGAGCAACTTTATCCTTTCAGTAACTCCACCACATCCAAAACAGATCTTTTGGGTTGTTTCTTTTTTTGAGTTTTAGTCCATTAGCAGCGAACCAATCCTCCGCCATTTGCAACGACACAGATGAAAGCTGTTTCAGTTCATTTATTGAATTTGCCCTTGTTAGAAAGTTCGTATTTCCGGCATATCGCAGAGATTTACTGGTAAGTACATTCGCTGGTAGATCATTGGTATAAAGATAAAAAGAAGAGGTCCCAGAATGGAGCCCTGTGGTACACCTTGCGATATAAGGAATGCCTCCGAAGTCATTCCTTTCCAATCAATTACCTGGGATCTATCTGTCAAAAAGGACTCAAGTATGAAAAGAGCCTTACCCCGAACACCGTAATACTCCATCTTGTCTACCAGAATTTCTTTCACCACACAATCGAATGCCTTGGATAAGTCGCAGGACAACACTTCGCATTTTTCTTTCCCGTCCAAGGCATCGGTAATTGCTTCCAAAAGACTAATCAACGCAACTATGGTGGACTTTACCTTGGTGAAGCCATGTTGATCATTACTCAAGATATTATTTTTCTCCAGGAAATTCAGCAACCTCCGCCTGAGTAACTCCTCAATAAGTTTAGACAGAATAGGAAGGCCTGTAATTGTTTGGATCATTGACATCTCCTTTCTCGAATATTGGCACGATTCTTGCTGCTTTCAACTTTGACGGAAAAACACCCTGTTCCAGACATTGATTGAACACGTCACATAGTACTCCTGATATGTGCGGAAATATCTTTTTTAAAACGATGGTGTTCATTCCATAAACATCTTGAGTGAATTTGCTTTTCAATTTTTCTACAATGTTCTCAAGTTCTGTCACGTCTGTGGGATGGTTGAACATTGAATGAGGAACCATTCCTGATTTAAATTTTTGAAGCAGTGCCCTCGCTTCTACCCCGGAAGACTTAGACGAGTGCAACACACTCTCTCCTATGTTGGATAGGAAGTGACCTATATCTTTAATAGAAAGTTGGCTATCATTCACACGAACTCCACTTCTTCTACCAGTCTCCTGGTGTCCAGTGTCCAAACTGCCTTCTGTTTATTTTCAGAGTTCCTGGTGAAGTCAGAGTTGATTAACTTTTTACTCGAGGTATAGTATTCTCTCAATTTTTTCTTCGAAGGATCTAGAAGTTGCTTGGAGTGAACGTCTCGGACGCCTCTATTCCTCTACTCCAACGGTTTAAAAAAGTACTGCAAATTTTATACATAGGTTTATTATATTACCTTTCATCATTAAATATGTAAGCACATATGGAAAAAAAAACATATAATAAATATCAATAAAAAAAATATGATTGACATCCGACGAAGAGATTCGAATCAGGGCTTCGAAACTGGAATAACACGGTCAAAAATTCATAACTCCGTATCTATGAAGGGTAGGAATTTGATGTATAGATAGTATTCATTATCATTGTAGGAACACATGTTCTCAATATCATGATTGTATGGCTCCTTCCTTCTAAACTTTGGTTCCATATGGGTTGACATAATATTCCTCTGTTTTGAAGTGATTACATCTATACATATTACGGATGTGGAAGAAGGTTTGTAGTCTTTACTCATCATTGGCATCACCAATTTCATTTAATTTGGCGGAAACCTGTGAAAATAGGCAATAAAATAAATGATACATCACTTCTTGTTTTCTTACCTATAAAATGTCACGTCCAACACTTTTATGGCTCTAACAACAAAATTATATAGTGCACACGAATGAAACATATGACACTTCGGATGACAGTTCTGTTTGACATATGTCATTGAAACAGGGCTATGAAATCCGGACCATGACATGGATAATCCAGTATAGTGCACTGCTCGTTTTTTCGTCAAAGCATACTGTGCGGTTTTTAAAAATACCTTCATAGAATACTATCCCCACGCTCTTCTTTTTCATTTGAACAAAAACCAGATCGACGGCTTTGGCCTGTTCGAACATTACCTAGCTTCGAAACTTTGCTTTATATTGAGGACCAAGATATTTCGAAGCTGAAAAAACGTCTCGAAGCCATAAATTCCGTTTATGTCTTCGTTCCATTTTCAACAAGGACCCTGTTTCCAAATGAACATTTCAAAACTACTTTAAGCTTGAAATAGTTCCCTTCGGCTCATAATTTCTGAGGCAGCAGCTTGTACCACTCGTATTTAATAGGGTTACCCGCGCTGAGAAGTGCCATATATTTGGTAGGGTGAGGTTTTCTGACAAAATCATTAGTTGGGTCGCGTACAGGGAACGAGCGCTCGGTATACGGCAGAGTGCTATATGATGAGATTGCTGGATGAACGCGGAGAAGAGGTTTTGTTTTTTATTTCGCAGAATTAGGGAATTTTTGGCGAAAAATGTTCGGCTCTCCGACTGCACCTATTAGGCACTGAATGGAGCATATTTAGGTACAGGGTTGTGCCATTTAATTCTTGAATTGTTTTTTTATTGAAATTTATTAAAAAGTGGGTTGTCCTGGATAATTAAGACTTGGATTATTTTATATCAGAAATTATTGTAGAATGAAAGTCGGAAATTGAGGCGGGCTTGATGAATTCTTTCCAAATAAGTCTACTTGATGAAAGGGCCATTTAATATGAATATCAATATTATAATATTATTGTGCCGAAACCTCCACTATTCGATATATCTTGATATATCGATATATTGATATACTTTTTGTATTTTTTGTCGAAAAATACAATTTCAATTGAGAAAACATTACAAAAACCATAATAAATATAAATTATATAAAACTGTACTAATTGAGTAAACTGTTAATAAATTGAATAACGAAATGAACAAAAAGGCAGACTTACGTTCAGGAATGTTTGTATTCTTTAATATATGAAAAAGGTTTGAAAGGCACTTCTTTTTCTTGGTACAAAAATAAATGACTACTTACCATCTGTGGTTAAATCACTAAACCACTAAACAGGTTCAAAAAGAAAACAAAAAAATTTCTGAATAACAGGGTACAGCGTGGAAGAATTTTTGGCGCAAAAATATATTTAGTTCTCCAATATATTATGTCCTTTGTAAATCTAATATTGTCTTGTACACAATTTATGTTTATGTTCCGTTCACTTTGAATGTTTTATGACAGACCTTGTAAATTTGGAGGCAAATAAATATATGACATGATATGAGTAGCCGAATGGAATACATTCGATTATAAAACTCATGTTTTGATGAACCAATAGAATCCGTAAATTTCCAATAGTTGCAGCGTATGATAAGTGAATATACTACTTGACGACATGGTATAATCGTTTTGGTTTTTCGCGTCTTGCCATATTGTGATCATTTCCATGGTAATATTCTGGAAATTAGCTAAGATGTCTAAAAACATTTTAGACATCTTAATGTTAGCCAAAATATAAAAGCCAAGCTCAGTGAAACGTCATTGAATTATCAAAATGCAGGGCTTTGGTTATAGTTATTGAAATCATTCGTTATATAATCGTAACGAATACCACTCGAGCATAGACAATTTATTTCGATTATACGAACTTCTTCACTCGACGTAGCGAAACATCACGAGAGCGAAGCTCGAGTGTTGTTTCGCGAACTACAGTCGCCGCCAAATAAGATGGCAAATCTAAGGTGCAGAGAGAGATAATGCTATCTCCTTCGCACGGCATTGGTTCTGAGGTGTTGCCGATTTCGAGACTTCTCAACTCAGTGGCGTGGTAAATAAATTGAATCGGCAATGAATTATTCGAGATAACGAAAAAATATCGGAGGATAATATTTGACATTGCGAGTAGAACCATTCATTATAAGAAAGGATAGAAAAAGTTTACAATTATAACAGGTACTTTTATTTGAGAAAATAAGATATACAGGTAGTACGATAGTATGACATTAAACTGGCTTTATATGTACGCTACTGAATGAAACGCTTCGGTTTATTAGGTACTCATAGTCAGTCATTAGCTCCTCCTTCAGTTTTGTGCGCAACCAAGTTCTTGCCAACTCATTTGGGGGCGACTATACGTCTCGTGAAGCGGTGTAAAATCGATTATTGTCTATGCTCTTGTGATATTATAACTGACAAAATAATAATAATAATAATACTCTGTGCATAGTTTAACTTTCTTGTCCTTTGCTTCTGGAATACAAGCCGCGCCACTGAAATTATGATGATACCTTTTATGATCCTGACCGGAATTCCCATATCAATTATCATCACAATCGAATCAGTATATCGCAAAATATTGATATCCCAGTAATTTCCGGTTTGCGCATGTATTATGTGCAATATCTGAGCGGGCTGAAATTCCCGTGGAGCCAATTTGAATACCTAAACCGTATTTTTCATGGAAGAATTCCTGAGTTATTCACAGGTATCGTTGATGGTCCACTAGCTTTAATGCCTTCCCGAGTTGAGGTTGCTGACTGACAAACTCGTTCACAGGGCCAAACTCCTTCCTGACAACGACGGCTATTCCTATGGACCTACGCAGATCTTGTGCTACATAGGGGGCAAGTGAGTAGACTCCTAGCACTGAGAAAACGTTTCGCTGCTCCTTGATAGTTAGCTATGAAGGTATCAGAACTCATATCTTTGCACTCCTCAATCATTTCTCGTCTGATTCAATTGCCATCTGGAATATCGTAGTCAGCCTCGTACGCCAAGCGCTTCATATGGACTACTCTCTTTTTACCCCTGGGAGATTCTGGATACGATACATAACATCGTTTATCTAATTCTGTTATTCTAATACTGTTCTTTTCAGTAGATCGTCATATGTCACCGAAAAATCTCACTGTGCCGAGTAGCATTTGATTTTAGGGTTAAGAAAGCTCACTCTTCCCCAGCTTAGTCTTTCTTCTTTTCTTTCCATCCTATCAGAAGTTTCAATTTCGGATCAGTTTTTTGACCTTTTTTCAGCATTCTGGTTGCCACTAGCTATCTACAACCGTAGTTCTCAAGCACTGCACTTTTTACTTCTTCCTGCTGCAATGTTTGCAGTCTAATGAGCATGGTCTCCTGGACATTGAGTCAGCATTCGAATGAATTTTTCCTGCACGATGTTGTACAGATAAGTGGTATTCTTGAAGCCTTCCTTTTCATCTTGCGACCTGTGCTTACTTACTTACTCTTGAACTGCAGGAGCCATTTCAAAGCAGCATGGTCTGTCTTCCTATGGTCTATATCCTATGACCGTCTTGAAATTGCAAGAGCACACATATGGCCGTATTACTCACGTATGTATTCAGAATTAACTTACCGACTACCCGAGGATAACTCGAAATGAGAGCTGATGTAAATGCCTGTTTCAAACAAAAGAAAGCCATCGTACATTCCTCATCCCAGACGAAATATTTTCCGTCCCCTGTCAATCTGTTTAATGACTTAGCAATGTTTGAAAACCATAGGACGAATTTGTGATAATAAGTGCACAATCCAAGAAAGCATCTAATGCTTATCTTGTGGTTCTAGCCACTCCTGCACTACCTTTATTTTATCTGGAGCAGCACTGATGTCTCTTATGGATAAGACATGTCCTAAGTACTTTCCTTTCTTGTGACTCATCGCTGGGTTCAATTTGAGATTGGCCATTCTCAATCTTTCAAGTACATCCCACAGGTTCTTAAGTTGTTCATCAAATGACTTCTCAATAACGATTTTATCGTCTTTGATGAACGAGACATCATTCCATGATTATCCTCTCAAAATGGTTTCCATTATTCGCTCAAAATTACAGTCCGAATGACATTACGGTGAACTGTCATAACCCCGTGGCGATAGTAAAGGCCGTCTTCTATTTATCTTTGGGATCCAAATCCACCTGCAGTATCCGTATCAGTAGAAAACCATTTCGAGCCAGAGAGTGTATCCAATTTGTCATCGATTATATCTTTATTATAGGGTATCAGTCTTTCTTAGTAACTTCATTCAGCGGCCTATGTGTATGTATATTTAGACAAAATGAGAAATTATTTCTGATCGATATTAAGTACATAACCGTGTATTATGTATTACCAAACGTTTAGTAGTAACAGCACAAGTGATTAAATTTTCGCCTGCCGATTTATTTCATAATGAAACAGGGCTACTAGAAAACACCACGAATCCACTGGACGAGAACATACAACCAAACTACCCAGCTTGATCAATTAGGTGTATAACAACAAACAACGCAATTTGCATATTATATCCATTATCCATCCAATAGGACGAAATTCCTCTGAGCGCATCTCTGCAAAGTTTCCCGATTCACATCTTAATCAACATGTAACTATTAGGGAGTTGCTTCGGCAAAGGACGGGGAGAGAATTCCGGAACTAAACTTGGCGAAGTCGATTTAAAAGTTCATCAGATACACCTAGTTAAGTTTCAGCATGCCGACATATTGTGAAATGCAGCTCGTCAGGATGTTAAACGGAGATCTGAAGATGGCATCTACCTATACTGTTGATGAACTTTGTTGTCTGGGATATTCGGGTGTTTCATTACCTATCCACTCGAATAGATTTATGACGAACTTGATTCGGGTTTATTGAATGCTTGAAAATAGGATATGAGGAAGGGGCTTGAAAATAGGATATGAGGGAGGGAAAATTGGAGGAGATTTTTCATCTACATAATCAATATTCCGAAATCACTACGTTTTTTATAAACACTAAGACGATTGAGATTAACTAACGATCAGTAGGTATTGCATTTATTGAGAAAACTGTACAGTAATTTATTACTTTCCTTCATAAGGGGGTAAAAATAACAAGTGCCAAATAACAAATTAGAGATTATGGTAAGAAATATTGTAATTCTATTCTTTTACTTGATTTTTTTCGTCATCATTCCCCGAACATAATTTCATTACTATATGCGTAATTTTAAAATTTGGGGGTGTTCTTATAATGGGTTACCCTCCAATAGGATGTTTCATTTTGAATAGCCGGCTATTCATCCAGTTGTCACTTTTGAAGCTGTCATCTTTTCACATTTGACAGTAATTATTATGCTGTGAAGTTCGAACTGACTTTATAAATCTCTAAGCCACATTTCCCTTCTACAATGTAGGTACATATTCACATCTTGACATTTCTTCTCCCAGAGTTCATTTTTTTGCATTGATTTTATTGCTTCACGTCTCACTATCTTGTAGTATTCAAGATCGTTTGGATTTTTGAAGTCAACCATTTCAGACATAATTTCTTCTGTAATAATTCTTGTATCCGATCACTTCACCATAAATTATCACTAACACGTTATTTTCGTGTGCCCACGGCGTCTTTAGCAGCTTTTTGTGTACTAGAGATGATATTCTTATAGGTTCCTCGGAATGTGAGGTCTCGAAAGTTTGGTGCCAAGCAATTATCCAATCGTTGTTGATATAATTCAACTGTTTTTTGTTGAAATATATACTTTATAAAACGGTGAGCTCATTGAACTGATTTGATTGATTCTACCTAGTTTTATTCATCCTAAAGAAACTCATTACAATAGGTTATAGTTTCAGTGCGTGGATTCGTTCAAAAAACTTTCAGGATATCTAAAATCAGTTTTTCGCTCTTACAGTATTGTGCACATGTTTAAGATGGCATCAGTAAGTTTCATGTCGGGAGTTCCAAAATTAACTGCACTGGGCAACTACGACGAATGGAGTTTTGGAGTGCAGAGAATTTTTTAGTTCTCGAAGGTCTCCACAAGTGCCTATAATCGATGGGTTAAGAATAACACAGCGGAACTGTTTTAACTATGTAATATAATCAATGAAACTAATATTGAACACAAGTATAACTGATAATGAATAACAATATATGTACTTACACCAAGAGGTCTGCTTTTAATAATAATGCTCTACATCGAGCTCACAAAAAAGGTTAAAAATATGATCATAGAAATATGACATTACACGGTAGAATTGTTCTTCTTTTTACACCCTACCTCAATTCTACAATTCATGAAACACGATCATTATATGAATACATTCACAATACAATATACAAAAAACATTTACAAAACATTATTCAACACACATGTCTTTTCTGAATTTGGTGAATTTAACAACATTCAAGGCTTTTGTTAAGACATCGCCTGTCTGATGTTCCGTTGGAACATATTTCAATAAAAACTTGCCTTTACTCACTAAATCTTTAACAAAATGAAACTTCACATCTATGTGTTTTGTTCTCTTAGTTTCAAGAGTATTACTAATATGTATACAGGATTGATTATCCTCCATAATTGTAATAGGAAAAATTATTTTGTTCGTAATTTCCTCTAAGAGCTGTCCTAAAAATAAGCACTCACACATACACATAGAAAGTGCGATATACTCGGCTTCGGTGGTGGAAATTGCCACCATTGGTTGTTTCTTTGAACACCAATACAAAATATTCTGGTTCATTTTTATTAAAAAACCTGACACACTTTTCCTGTCATTAATATCTGAAGCAAAATCTGAATCGGCATAAGCTACAATTTTGCTTTCAGCCTCATCATTCTTCCTATATACTAAACCTAACTCTTGAGTACCATTCAGATACCGTAGTACATTTTTCAAATATTTATAATGGATCGAATTAAAACAACTTTGAAATCGGCCAAAATAAGCCACTGAAAAACAAATATCCGGCCTTGTACCCAACATCAGATACATTAAACTGCCTACCAATTCTCTATATTTTATATCCATACTCGAATCACTGACATTATTTTCCTTTTTTAAATACAAATTCGGCTGGATTGGTATCGGAGCAATTTTTGAATTATCCATCTGAAAATTCTTTAATATCTTTTGAAGAAGTGTCTTTTGACTTAGCTTAATTCTATTTCTTCCCGTTTCTATTTCTATACCGAGAAAAACGAATTTATTATTATTCTCAGAAATCTTTAAATCAAAACATTTCATCAGATTTTCCTTCAGATAATTCAAGTCACTTTCATTACGAGAAACAACTAACATGTCATCAACCCAAATTAAAATATATGAATATTCATTGAAATATAAACATGGATCAGTTTCTGATCTTTTGAATTTCAAGTCAGATAATTTTTCATTTAAAAATTCATTAAAACATTTTGGACTTTGCTTCAATCCATACAGTGCCTTCATCAATTTACACACTTTATTATCTGGCACTTTCAAACCACAAGGAGGTTTCATGTATACAGCATCATGTAGAGGACTAGATAAAAATGCTGATTTCACATCAAGTTGCAAAAACTTCATATTGTATTCAATTGCCAATGATAAAATTGTTCTCAAAGTAAACATACGAGCTACTGGTGAATAAAAATTCTCATCTCCTAATGCAGGTTGTTGGAAACCTCTAGCCACTAAACGAGCCTTGGCTGTTGTTTTGCATTTGATTAATTCCAGTACAGAGTGTACAGAGTACACTGTACAATAATGTCACGTGCCTTGGCATCATCCTTATCGAATGCATTAATTTTGCTTTCATCAATTGGACGTTCTTTCTTCAACATTATTAAAACTCCATTCCTCTCAAGTACTCTTTCTACACGGTATCTCCAATTCTCGAAATTGCTACCATCAAATGGACGAATGTTGGATATTGTTGAACACGCCATTTCAATTCTTCAATTTACACCAGATTACTTTCACACGTTCAAGACAATTAAAATTTCACTATTCAGACTACACTACACAACTCTGGGCCCATAACCTATAATCGATGGGTTAAGAATAACACAGCGGAACTGTTTTAACTATGTAATATAATCAATGAAACTAATATTGAACACAAGTATAACTGATAATGAATAACAATATATGTACTTACACCAAGAGGTCTGCTTTTAATAATAATGCTCTACATCGAGCTCACAAAAAAGGTTAAAAATATGATCATAGAAATATGACATTACACGGTAGAATTGTTCTTCTTTTTACAGTGCCTAGATGATTCGGAAGAGGACTCGATTTTGCATAGTAAGGCATGAGCAGAGTTAGTGCTTACCATCCAATTTTGTGGAAATGAATTTGAAGAATACGTCAAGTATGAGAGTATCGTACACCAAAAAACCAATCCTCATACCCCACAAAAAAACGATATGAGTAAAAGAAAGAACAGAACCATTATTGAAAAAGTCAGGTGATTGTTATTTGATGCTGAGCTCCCTAAAACTTTTTTGGCTGAGGCTGTCAATACAGCCATATACCTCAGAAATAGGTGCATAGCTAGAGGTCTAAATTACCGATCCGAACTCTGGTATGGTAAAAAGCCAGATATTAATAGCTTTAGAATATTCGGCAGTGAGTATGGTTCATGTTCCAGAAGCTAATCGATTGAAATGGGATAAGAAATCCAAGAAAATGATACAAGTTGACACGTTGAAGGATATAGATTACATGATCCTACTGTTAGCAGAATCATAAGCAGTCGTGATTTGTTAAATACCCATGTTGGGTAGACCCTACTGAGGACAGTTTTTCATCCTCTTACTTTTGATCTGCTATTGTACACAGAATGTATTTATCTATGATTTGTATCAATGACCATTTTTCAACCTCTCTTGTAAACCTCTCTTTCTTCTTGTAACTCGTAATGTAAGTGTGTACATTTAAACATAGACTTTATAAAACGCTGAGCTTTTTGAACCGATTTGATTGATTCTAACCTGGTTCTATTCATTCTAAATAAACTCATTACAATAACTTCCATGCATAAAGCTATCAAGATCATACTCGGTATGTAATAGTTTTTGTGAGCCGATAATTAGATATTCAAAAGTGAGGGTTTTATGTATTTATTTATTTAAATATATTACATCCAACAGGCCCATGCCCAATTACAGGTGTGTGTAACATAAAAAATTACCAAATAATGATAACTAACGGAATCGCCGTCGGCAGAAAAAAAAATCAATATAAATTTTCTATCAGATAATACAATTTTTTTTAAACTCATTTAAGGACAGAGAAAAACATCGACTGAAGGGACATTGTTCAGGCTTCTACACATCGACAAAACAGGACTGTGAAAATGGTGCTGTGAACTTGGGACACTAATCCTAAACATTAAATTAGATCTCGATGCAAGTCTTGGCACGTTGAATTCCAGAAGAGAAAGTAACGATGCTGAGTCAATATGATTATTGATCAATTTATATGCAAAAGTAGCATCAGCAATTTCTCTTCTTTTCCTCAAACTAGTTGAATTAAACTCCCTTAACAAAGACTGATGGTCGGGATGAACAGGATAAATATTATGCTTCTTAAAATACAAAAACTTTCTCTGAATAGATTCCAACGCTGAAATGTATTTATTGTGATATGGATTCCACACCACACTGCAGTATTCAAGCTTGCCACGCACTGAATGACAGCTTGCGGTCAAACAAGCCGCCCAAGTCTCTAGTTTCCCTTTCCCCTTTCCAAAGTTTTACCCTCAATTGTATAGTCGAACTCAATAGGTGAGAGTTTTCTGGAGTAACTCATTACTTTACATTTCTCTATATTTAAGGGTAATTCGTTAGATGAACACTATTCAGACAAGCGCTGGATATCGTCCTGCAGGATGACACAATCAGCTATACTGAAAACTTCCCTAAGAAATTTAAGATCATCTGCGAACGATCTGCCTTGACGATACTAAAATATTACAAATGTCGTTGATGAATATGAGGAACAGTAGCGTAGTAGTAGGTTAGAATCCTGTGGAACTCCACATAAGCCATAAAATAATAAGATTTCACTCCCTCATATTCAACATACAACCGCCTGCCACCCAAATAAGACTTCAAGAGCAACCGAAGGTCGACAGAAATACCGAACCTCGCCAACTTTCTCAAGAGCTGTTTATGGGACACTTTGTCGAACGCTTTGCTGAAATCTGCGTAAACTACATCAATTTGCCTGTAATTATTCAGTGAGCCCGAAATGTACTGAGTGAAGGTGCAAAGATTCGAGACCGCGCTCCTCGACCGCATAAAGCCATGCTGGGACTCTAATAAACTGCTGTGCACATGTGAATAGATCAGATCGAAGAGCACAATTTCAAATAACTTTGAAAACACGGATATAAGTGTGATGGGCCTGTAGTTTCTGACATCTACAACCTTGCCCGATTTGAATATGGGACATATATGGGAGGTTTTCCACACTGTAGGAAACAGTTTGGTTCTCAATATTGTGTTGAATATAAGTGCCAATGGATGACAGAACAAACATATATGTTTTTTGACTACACTAGCAGGAACATTGTCAGGACCAAAGCTCAGCCTATTTTTAAGTTTTCCGCTGCCTTGAGTATCTGTTCGCTCGCAATCTCCCGAATATGCAGATATTTAGAGGGATCCATCAAATGATCTTCCTGATCATCAACACCGACATCCGATCCCTCATCCCCCGAACACTCATATACACTATTTAAATAATCTGCAAAGGCATCAAGAATTGCTTTTGGGGCATTGAACCTTTTATCCCCATTAAACATAACTCCAGGAATACGGGTTTTATTATTTTTAGAATTAAAATATGACCAAAAATCGTGCGGATTTGTCACCAAACTACCTTCAGATTTTTTCATGAACTCCGAGTATGCAGAACATATTTCTCTCTTAACAACCCGTCTCATATTTCTAAAACGTTCAAGATAAAATAAGGATCTTCTTTGATTATACATTCGACGGTAATTATTTTTTCTTTTTATAGTAATGATAAGATTTTTTGTGTACCAGGATGGATACTTGCGGCTGTTACGAGTTTTGAGCGGACAACATTCAGAGAAAATACTCTGAATATTTGCATTAAACTGTTCACAAGCTAAGTCACTATTAGAAGTTGTTGTCAAAAAGTCCCAATCCGATTTACGAAATAGTTCCTCGAACTTTCGGTCGTCAATTTTGAGGAAATTGAAACGTTCAACACAAGAGAAAAATTTCACCTCGGATCGATAGTCGACTCCCAAATCCACAGCAAGACTCGGGTGATGCGAGTCATCCTTGACCAACGGTTCGAAGTCTACCTCACATTTCAAATTTTCAGGTGCAAGCACCAAATCCAGCAACCTGCCATTACAGTTTTTTATGAAATTCTTTTGGGCGAAATTGCAGAAGCTTACAAATGATTTATATCTGAGTACTAGGTTTGATGACTCATTAGTTTCGTAAAAGTGCTGCAATTCAGGAATATTGAAATCACCCATAACAACAGTGTTGTCGATGTGTTCGAAGCTTTCTAAAAATTCGAATAGTTCATCATATTTCATATAATTATTTTCAGGAGGAATATACAATAATAGTAAATGAATTGACACACTTGGCGAAATAACCAATTTAACACAAATAACATCAACAGATTGCAGAGGACATTCAACGTCGCATATTTCTGATTTATAATAATTACTGTCAATGGCAATTATAACACCACCCCCGCGACAAACGTATGATCTATCTTTACGATATACCACAAAGCTATAGTAATAGTAATAAGGAATAGTTCTGAACTTAATAAGCCGTCTCTTAACCAGGTTTCGGATAATGAAAAAATTTTATAATCACTAGTCAATACATTCTTTAAAAATACATGAGTTTTTTGATATCCTCTGCAGTTCTGATAATATACAGATAGATTATCATTTAGAGTTACATTCCGCTTGCTGGATAAATTGATTGGTTTTTTTTACTAATTACTGGAACACCATTTATATAGCCCACAAAAATATCTTGCTCTCCATTGTTTTGTCGTGCCTTAAGATCATTCAAAACTTGACTTGAGTCTGTTCGAATATTGACATCTTTGTATACATCATAGTTCGCAAGTTTCTTTTTGTTCCTCAACATAAAAGAAACGTTATTAACATACGGAAAATGAACTTCAATTGGACGCGATTTTACTCAATACTGTAATCATTTTATATGTATAGCCTCAACAAGAAATCTTCTTTCAACTTTATATTAAAAAAAAAACCTAATATTTTTCTCCACACAAATCATCAACGAGATGAGATATTCTGTGATATAGACGACAATGAAATACCATAGTGTGAAATTTGATATGTTTAATGGATAAAATTTCAAGCAATTAGTTTCCATGGTTCCTAAGAAAAGCCCTGAAGAACTGAGAAACGGATATTCAGTATTCAAAATAATACCAAAATTTGTATTTCGAATTTTCTGATTTTCAAAGTAGGAAAATCAATCAACGAAACAATTTTCCTGCATTAGTTTTAATCCATTCCAAAAGAAGAACCCTGGAAGTAATGTGGCATGTGATGGAACAATTTTGAAGGTTTTTTCATTAAATCAATATCAAAATCTCTCATCGAATTCGATTCCATTTTAACCCGGTTAGACCGTATCAAAAGTCAAAACCGACAGGTGAATAAAAAAAATGTAAAATCAATTGCATCGAGGCTATGAAAATTACCAGCATCTCCTAACCGTAAAATATTCAAACTTTGCAACATGAATCTGCATGAATGCATGCTAATGGTTGGTAAATATTAATATTTATCGTGCAAGTATAGTACGTGGCCAAAATTCGTACCTATCCCTAATAGGGAAAATATCGTGAGCTACGTGCTTGATGTGGCTTCCCGGCTTTCTTATGCTCACAATACCATGCGGCAAGCCCGCATCAACATTTAGACATGACATTACGAGGCGGGTTATTAGTGCAGAATTGCAACAAATTGAATGTTCTTTGCTAATTGGATTCCGTCACCCGAAAGAGTTCGGCTGAAAGCCTACAAGGTTGATGGCTTGCCTAGGGAAGCTGGAAATGCGATTAAATTTCCTTCGTTCAATTTTTTCGGGCGTTTCGTTTCTTTAATCTGGGACTTGTGTGTATATCCGACTGAATGCTTCTTTTTCTGCGATGTTTGGAATTGGATACGTTGGGCATGTTGTCGAGTTGAATCTAGGTACCTACAATGGGTAGGTACATGAATTGCATTAATTGTATCTCTTTGAAAATTGATGCAAGTTGTTTTTATTATTCGCAATCTTTAAGATCCTTTATTGGTTTTATTTGTAGCATAATAACTATTTTGTTATATACAAGGGTGTTTCTTGTAAGTCATTGTAGTTTTTTTATGATTATACGATTTTATCGAATGCTCATCAATCTCCATTTCAGATTCGGTAAATAGGTATCAAAACTTAATATTCATCCATTCATCACAGCTTTCTATCTGGATGTTCGTAATAATTTGGATTTTTCTTATTATTACTAGAGAATTGTTTGAAATTTTTTCTCGAAATCAGTAGCAGATATGACGAAACTACGAGAAACCAAAAAATGTAGTACCGGACAAGGTTTCTTTTAAAATCTCTGCAGAACCCAATCATAAAGAAACTCCCCAAAATAATTTAACTTATATAGCAATTTTAGGCTCAATTCAGGCTAATTCATTACCCTAGTTTGAAATTTTTTGCTCCTCAGATTACCGAGATCTCATGGGTACTACTACATCCATCCTATACCGGTAATAGGTGAAAAATGCAAATCGAATATGTATATAGAAAATCTGATTACACCATAATTTTAGGCTTTATTCAGCTAATTCATTACCCTATTCCAAAAATTTTTGCTTCTAAGGTTAACGAAATATCCTGGATACCACTGGATTTATCCCATATCGGTAGTAGGTATGTGGGGATTACAGATTCCTGCGTTACCATCATGGTGGCGCCGCCAACCAGGTTAACGCTTCCCCCAACAGAGGGCGCAACAATCTATGTAAGCCTCGAAGTACACAACTTAAGAGGAATACAAGCCGAAGATTTCCAGTCAAATAAACACCTACCTACCTTCTGTAGCACTTTGTGTATTATAATATATCTATTTGTATATTTTATTTTACTGTTTTATTTTTTCCCCGCTAACTAGGAGTAGGCAGATAGAGGCCTAGTTAGCGCATGTCCTGTTACAGTCGTCCCGAGGTTAATCAGATTGAGGCCTGATTAAACCCCAGCATCGACCAAGTCGTCACGCTGTCCCAAAACTGGTGACCCCGACGTGATCAACGTCAACTTAATGAGTGACAGGGACGATTTGGTCGACTAACACCAGACGCCAGGACGCCAGACGCCAAGATGCCGAATCCATCCGCCGCAGCACCCACTCCCGGAATACTCGCACGCCTCCAAATCCCGGCGTTCACCCCAGAGGACCCAGAAGTATGGTTCCAGCAGGTCGAGTGGACACTTGAAGATTTCGGGCTAACGGACAGCTTAGCGAAATTTCGGCAGGTGGTCAAATCCCTAGACAGCAGGTACGCGAAGGAGGTCCGCGAGCTGATCATCAACCCTCCAAGCCAAAAGCCGTACGAGACGCTGAAGGAGCAGCTTCTCCAACGCCTGGGGAAATCACAGGCCCAGAAGACGCGACAACTGCTGGAGAGAGTCGAAATTGGAGACCGGAAGCCTTCACAGTTCCTGCGGTACCTCCAACAGCTCGCTGGGGACAACGCCGCTGACGAGATCGTCCGCGCCCTATGGATGGAGAGGATCAACCCCCTCGCTCGCGCCAGCATCGCCGCGCAGGCTACCCAACCGAATGTAACCCTGGACGACCTGGCCAAGACCGCGGATTGCGTAATGGAAGCGCTAGGTACTGTCGCGCCGCAACAGGTATCTGCGGTGTCACCTCGGGTGTCACAAAGCGAATCCCAGCTTTGTGAAGTGTTGGAGAGGTTGTCGGTGCGCCTCGACGAACAAAGCCGCGAGTTAAACAATCTTCGTGCTGAAGTTCGCGGTCACTCGCGGAACCACGATGGTCCTACATCGCGTACTACAGGGAAACGGCAAAGGCAGTCGCTGAACACGGCAGGCGACAGCTGCCCCAACACACGCCGCTTGTTTTTGAGGGACCGAAGCAGTGGAGTAGACTTTTTAATCGACACCGGCGCAGACTTGTGCGTATTTCCGCGACGTTTAGCGAAAGGCCGACGAGTAAAAACCGGTTACGAGCTAACCGCGGCTAACGGTAGTGCGATCGCTACGTATGGCTCAATTCCACTGACACTTAACCTCGGTCTCCGCCGTGATTTCGCGTGGAATTTCGTCATCGCGGACGTGTCCAAGGCCATCATCGGGGTGGATTTTCTGACTCATTACGACCTCCTCGTGGATCTGCGCAACGGACTCTTACTTGACCGATCCACGAGTCTCAGTGTCACGGGACGGGACTCCAAGTGCGCGACTATCGCCGGAATTCGAACATCCGCAGGCGATACGCGCTATCACGCGCTGCTCCAGCAGTTCCCGGAGCTGACGCGCCCCGATGGCGCTTGCAAAGCAGCGGATGTGAAACACCGTACAGTGCATCACATCCACACCACACCAGGACAACCCGTCTTCCAGAAGCCACGTCGCCTAGCCGCGGACCGTTACCTCGCCGCTAGGAAGGAGTTCGAGTCCATGCTCCAATTGGGGATTTGTCGCCCATCGAAGAGCAGTTGGGCTTCGCCACTCCACATGGTGCCAAAGAAGGGAGACGAATGGCGCCCTTGTGGAGACTACCGGGGACTAAACGCGCGCACTTTACCAGACCGGTATCCAGTGCGCCACATCCAGGACTTCGCCCAGATGCTCCGTGGAAAGTCAATTTTCTCCACCATTGACCTGGTACGAGCGTACCATCATATCCCGGTGGCCCCCGAAGACGTGGAGAAGACGGCCATCACCACTCCGTTCGGATTATTCGAATTCCCGGCAATGAGCTTTGGACTACGAAACGCCGCTCAAACATTCCAGCGGTTCATCGACGAGGTTCTCCGGGGACTCGACTTCGTGTATGCCTATATTGACGACCTACTGGTGGCCTCCTCGTCCGAGGAAGAGCATCATGAACACCTACGCATTCTATTCGAACGTCTCCAGCGGTACGGAATTGTCGTCAATTCAGCGAAATGTTACTTTGGCGCTAAGGAAGTAAAGTTCTTGGGGTACCTAGTATCTGGTGAGGGAACGAAACCACTCCCCGAGAAAGTCGCTGCCATCCGCGAATATCCCAGGCCAACAACAGCAAAAGATCTCCGACAATTCCTTGGCATGTTGAACTTCTACAGGCGTTTCATGCCCGGAACTGCTAAGACCCAGGCACCACTCAATGACCTGCTCCAAGGAAACATTAAAAAGAAGACACCAGTGAATTGGAACAACAACGCTGATGCCGCATTCACCGCATGCAAGGAAGAACTTGCAAAAGCGACACTTCTGGCACACCCCGAAGTTGGCGCCGAGGTCTCCTTGGTTTGTGATGCATCGGACCACACCATTGGAGCTGCACTACATCAACGGGTTGGCAACGAGTGGGAACCACTCGGTTTTTTTTCGAAGAAGCTGGCTGGCGCTGAGTGCAAGTACAGCGCCTACGATCGGGAACTCCTGGCCATCTACAAGTCGGTCAAGTACTTCCGACACATGGTTGAAGGACGCCACTTCTTCATTTTGACTGACCATAAGCCGTTGACTTTCGCCTTCAGTCAAAAGTCCGATCAATGCTCCCCACGCCGATACCGCCACCTGGACTTCATCGGGCAGTTCACTACAGATATCCGGCATATATCCGGAAAAGAAAACGTCGTCGCAGATGCCCTTTCCAGGGTGGACGAAATCGCAGCACCACTCGACTTCGAGGCCCTCGCAGCATCCCAGCAATGTGACCCAGAGCTCCAGGAGTTCCGCCAGAAGCAAGACTCTGGCTTACTTCTACGCCAAGTCACGATACCAGGATCCAACGCTGCCGTCTTCTGCGATATATCCACCACTAAGGCACGACCCTTCCTGACGGCTCCATTCCGGAAACCAGCTTTTGACGCCATCCACGGCCTGTCCCATCCAGGCGCCAAGGCCACCACGAAGCTGATGAGCCAACGATACGTCTGGCCCTCCATTTCCAAAGATTGCCGAGCGTGGTCCCGAGTCTGCATCCAGTGCCAGCGGTCAAAAGTGTCACGACATGTTTCGTCTCCGATAGGTAACTTTACACCGCCGTCGAGCCGTTTCGAACATGTGCACATCGACCTGATCGTGATGCCATTTTCCAAAGGATATCGGTATTGCCTCACCTGCGTCGATCGATTTTCTCGATGGCCAGAAGCGATACCGCTCCAAGACCAGACAGCAGAAACCGTCGCCCGAGCATTTTACACTAACTGGGTTGCCAGGTTTGGCGTCCCGCTCCGGGTAACTACAGACCAAGGACGTCAATTCGAGTCCTACCTATTTAGCTGCTTGAACAAGCTACTAGGGACGGACCACCTCAGAACCACGGCGTACCACCCGGCCGCCAACGGAATGGTCGAGCGACTCCACCGTCAGCTCAAAGCTTCCATTAAATGCTTGGACTCTGACACATGGGTCCACACACTACCCACTGCACTACTGGGAATCCGCGCCGCTTGGAAAGAAGATCTCCAATCCACCGCTGCTGAGATGGTATACGGAGAACCACTCCGTCTTCCTGGTGAGTTCCTGGGTTCGACGTCGACGATGAACCTGGATAACTCCGACGATTTCGTTCGCGACCTGCGCCAGCA
The DNA here is from genome assembly GCF_914767665.1 of Harmonia axyridis. Classification (NCBI taxonomy): domain Eukaryota; kingdom Metazoa; phylum Arthropoda; class Insecta; order Coleoptera; family Coccinellidae; genus Harmonia; species Harmonia axyridis. The sequence goes on along the minus strand of NC_059504.1, from coordinate 27,392,537 downwards.
CTTTCAGGCGCTCCGACCAGTCAGTGGCACCAGGCACGGTGAGCGGAAGATCTTCGTCTTTAAAGATCTCGCCACCGCATCCCACGTCTTCGTAAGGCACGACGCCGTTCGGCGTCCGCTCCAGCACCCCTACGATGGACCGTTTGAGGTGGTTTCTCGAGCCGAAAAGCACTACACCCTCCGAATCCACGGTACCAACGTCCCGGTCTCGATCGACAGGCTGAAACCAGCCTACATCGCGGTCAGCGAAAATTCACCGGAGGACGCTGTAAATTCGAACAAGGACGATGAAGACGAAGGAATTCTTCTCTTTGTACCAGGCGAGAACTCACCCCCGGCCCAACAACCCATCCCACCTGCTCCAGCAGAACCAGAGGCAGCAACGCAAGCGCCAGCAGTACGACGACCTTACACGACCAGATCAGGTCGGCAAGTTCATTTCCCCGAGCGTTTCCAGGCGGGAATGTAATATATCGTTAATCACTAGCAAGGGGGTACTGTGGGGATTACAGATTCCTGCGTTACCATCATGGTGGCGCCGCCAACCAGGTTAACGCTTCCCCCAACAGAGGGCGCAACAATCTATGTAAGCCTCGAAGTACACAACTTAAGAGGAATACAAGCCGAAGATTTCCAGTCAAATAAACACCTACCTACCTTCTGTAGCACTTTGTGTATTATAATATATCTATTTGTATATTTTATTTTACTGTTTTATTTTTTCCCCGCTAACTAGGAGTAGGCAGATAGAGGCCTAGTTAGCGCATGTCCTGTTACAGTCGTCCCGAGGTTAATCAGATTGAGGCCTGATTAAACCCCAGCATCGACCAAGTCGTCACGCTGTCCCAAAAGGTATAATCCGAAACGAACTCATTTAATGTCAATCAAATAATGTTTGTATTTGTATCATTTTACATCCAAATAGAAATAAGAGTACTATCTTAACATCTTTCAGAGATTATTTTTACTACCTGGGTGATCGGAGAAGTGCGGATTTAGACATTCAATCTGAATTTGCCAAAAATCCAATAATCATGTTTATTAAATCAAGTGTTATGTGAATTACCCAATATCTGTTTAATTCTAGATTTAATCGGGTTCAAATTTTCGTATTTCCACTCATCAAAACGAAATTTTGACGTATAAATCAACGACTGCTCAACAGTTCTTGAATTCACGTCATTATTGTCCTCTTGATTTTATGGATTGATAATGAATGGTTAAAATTCAATGACGTTTACTTCTGAGAATACATTAAGTACATTTTTGGCACAAATTTATCTTTTAGAAGATTATGTAATTGTGTACCTACTTATGAATAGACCCGTCTTTGTTGTTCAATGTTCATTGACTCTAGAATATTGGTTTTTACACAGATTATATGCCGTTTTAGCTTTCTTGTAATTTATCAAAGCATCTCGGGATTTCAAGATCTTAAAAATCCAGTAGAGATCAAAAATAGAGCAGCAACATGCCTGCCAGAATCAAGAGAATCAAAAACTCTCTGGAGTAGGTCACAAGTTGCTGTCTGGGGGGATCGATTCTTGCGGAATCTATGGTGGTAACTGCTTACGATATGGAATTTATCGATGAATTCTATCAAATTATTGCATACAATTTTTTCGAATAATTTGGAAAATTTAATCATGACCGATATTTGTCGATAATTGGCAATGTCTTCGGCATCATCCTTCTTATTAGATTGGCAACACGGTGGCCATTTTAAGAGTTGACAGAAACTTGCCGGAGATATAGACAGTTTTAATCCGTCTGTGATCTAAATTAATAGAAACCTGATGGTCGATTATTGGCATTATTGCCCTCAAAACCCTAACCGTTATACTATCCACGCCTGTACTCTTGGTGTTTTCGAGTTGTCACACAGTGTCAGTAAGTACAATTTCTTTAGGAGTTATCGGATAAAAGAAAAAAGTTTTGTCAGCATTTACTATTAGTGGTTAGTTTTTGGATATAGAACTGGCATAATAATCATTAAGTTTCGTAACAGTATTACAGTATGATCACCGAAGGCACGAGCCAATTCCCGAAGTGTTGATATAATTTCTCCATTACATCGTGTGATTTTCTATTTTGACGTTTCCTGCTTTCTTTTTATTCAGCGTTTACATAGTAGATTGCTATGTTTTCGTCATATTCACTTGGTATTTACATTTCTTGAAGTATACCATGAGTTTATCTAACACTATCTGTAAATGACTAGTTATTTCTTTCCGTGTTCTACTGTGATAGAAAATAGCGGTGTCATCTGCAAACTGGGCCAACTGCATCTATCCATTTTTGGTCAAGTTGAACAACAACGGTCCTAGGACCGATCCTTGGGGAACTTCAGCTTCAATTTCTCTAATCGTCGACCTAATACTATCTATATCCACTCTGAATTTTCTATTTTCCAGGTACGATTCTATCAACCTCGTAAGTTTGGTTCATTTGTATATCAGATCTTGGTGTCACATTTTATCGAATGCCTTTTCTATGTCCAAAAATATTGCACCAATATTTGTAGAAGGGTTCATTTGCCCCTTAATATTTTCAGTGAGTCGTACCAGTTAGTGGATCGTTGAATGCTCTTTGTGAAATCAAAACTGCTGATCTGAAATTTTTTTTTTCTTCTACGAGATTTGTTAATCTTCTATGAATTAATTTCTCTATCACTTCACTACTTGCCGATAATGGAAAATAATAATCGATTAGGTCTTTAGTCGATTGAGTTTTCTTGTCTTTTCTTTTCCTCCAAATGAAGATTGTATCCGCCGTTTTCCGTTTATTTGGATAATATCCAGTTTCAAGTATGAATCTAGGTACTTTAACAGTTTCATCTCGAGTAAGTAAGTGTTTAAGTGCTTGACTTTTTATTCGATCTATTAAGGGTGCGTTTCTTTTTTTTGTATGTTCTGATAATTTCTTCAATTTCTTCTTTTGTCACTTCTTTAGGATCTTCTTATATTCCAATATAATCATTGTCTGTTAAATTTCCATGTATTTCAACTATTTGGTTAAATTGGTCGTCGTTGATGTTCGTATTCGTCTTAGGTTTATCCGTAAATCGGTGATATCCAGTGATTCTGCAAATATTTTCTTCGTTTGTAATAGCTACTCGAATTCCTTCTTTCAGGTTTGGCATCTTCGCTCCCGTCTTCCTTCCAGTTAATGCTGAATTCATTTTCCACAGTGATTGGTCCGTATTTAGTTCTTCTAGCTTCCTTTCACAGTCTTCGTTGAACCCTTGTCTGCATATCATTTAAAAATGAAACATCCTACTGGAAATTATTCCCAAAAAAGGGCTCTTGGTAGATATCATTCAAACGTTCACCTTTTGAAAGGTAAAGGAGTCTGAATGTTGATTTTCCACCATTTGATGAAAATATTTGGGAAATTGGCGGTAGCTTTTGCGTGATCTCCTTTAGATTCGATTCTGCTATGAGAGAATTGAAAATTCTCTAGGTCAAAGTATCATTTTGTCTTTCTATGTTTGAGGAAAAGTGATTCAAGGTCCAAGAGTAGCCGAATTACAATAATTCATCATTTTCCAAGTGGTGGATCTTTTTTTCATTCGACTGAAGCAATTTTTTTATCGGCTGTTTCAAAATCGGGTCAACATAATTTAGTTTCCTATTTAGAAATGAATCAATTGTTGCATTTCAGCGAATAAGTATACCGAATCGAACAAATAAAAGAGAGGTCCTGTTTTCTCAAAACAATAAAATTGTATATTCTTGCTATCTCGAGTTTTTTTTATCTGTGAAGTTACTCATAGCTCTACTGTTAACTGCATTATTAACAGTGGTAAAACACAATACCCTGACACCGAGTCCTTCCAATTTGAATATAATACACTTCATTAATAATATTTAAAGAGACGTGTAGATACATTATAACTTAACGATTTTCATCTCTGATCAGCTCTTTAAGAAAAAACAAGACTGGGAATTTTTTCTCGCAAGGTTCAATTGTTTTGGTGCCTGTGTAAAACGTAGCGCCCTCGTGTTGAAAATAATCGAGGTCTACCCCAAAATCTTTCAATTATGGCCGTAAAAAATCATTACTGATAGCTCGGTAGCTCAATCCATTCACCGCAACGTAACAATTGTACCAGCTTCATTTTCGGATTGTCTAATCGGACCACCAGCCCAAAAATTTCTTGAGAAATAATAAACAATATTGTGAAAAATGCAGCATTTATTTTCGAGGTGGCGGTGCAGTATTTATTCATGTCATCAACAAGGAAAACGATATCCTTCCCTCTCATTTGCTCGGCCTGAATGACATATCAAACGTCACGAAGTAAATTCCGAATCCATTTTTTATAAAGTTTCACTGGAAAAACTCCGTTTCACTCAGACACCGAAACAGGAAAGCCCGAATAGGCGTTATCGGTAATTTCCTCGCACATCACACGAGGACCAACTACTATCTCTTCTCCCAATAACTCTTGATGCCGGACTGTAGCGTATTCATCTTCTTTTACCGGCTTATTCTCTCGAAAAGGTGACATCGCGTCGTTTATTTTCGTCAATACTACTTCTATTCGTTCCTCGAATTCTGAACTGAACCTGTACGTTTCGGTCGATTTGTTATAGATTAATCTATTTATTGTTTGGGGTAGGAAGCTGACGGAATATACTAGACATTTAGGGTGTCCCGCTAGTAACTGTACATACTTTAACCAGAGATAGAGTAGGACTAAAGGTAGGTGAGTAATAATAATAATAAACCTTTATTTGATCTGAAAATATCACAAAAAATGATGTAGATCACGTCACAAAAATCATAACTTAAATATTAAAGTTCATTGAAATCTTTCTCAGCCATAAACTCTTTTACACTGTAATAACCTTTTTTATATAAAAATTTTTTTAAAGTTTTCTTTTGAATAATTTTTGGTCTTGTTTTGAATGTTTGTGGCATTTTGTTCCAAATTTTTACTAAAGAATGAACAACATTTTTCTGTATGTAGGCATAATTTGGTTTTTCTGAACTAAAATGAGTTTTTCCTCTGGTATTATAACAATGATCAAGCATTAACATTTCAAAGTTAGTGAAGTTATTGATTACATACATTATGCACTCATATATATACAGACAGTATAGAGTTAATACATTATAATTTTTAAAGATATCCCTACATGATTCACTATATTTTAGTTTAAAAACAGTTCTCAAACATTTTTTCTATATTATAAAGATTCTTTCAACATCAACAGAATTCGCCCAGAAGATGATTCCATATCTGAGTCTGGAATGGACATATGCATGATATGCGGTCAGGGAAGCATCTGATCCAATTGTTCTTGTCAAGATCCTTAAAGCATAGCAGTACTTTGCAAGGCTTGTTGCCATATATTCAATGTGTGGCCGCCAATTCAAATCCCGATCTAAATGGATTCCCATTTCCCAGGAATGGTAGAGTATCTTGAGCTCTTATATTCTCACCATGATAAATTAAGTTGATGGCATGTTGATTCTTTTCTCTGAATATTATAAATTTGGTCTTGGTGATGTTCAGTGTGAGATTATTCCTCCCGAACCATTTTTCGAGGTTTTCCAAATCTTTTTCAACTCCGGATTTGCATTCATCAGGAGTGGAACCAACGCAGATTACTGAAACGTCATCGGCATACATTACAGTATCATTCGATATTACATTAATCAAGTCATTTACGTATATTATATAAAGTAGGGGACCTAAGATAGATCCTTGGGAGAGTACATGTTGAGTTTGTATATTCATGGAAATAATGAAACCATCATCAGAACCAAACTTATCGGCGGAATTTATGGAAACTTGGGATGCAATTGACACATGCCGAGGTAGAGTCAGAGACATATTAATTTCTTCAATATTACAGGACCGGACTTATTATTTCTTATTCTCATTTAAAGTGCTTAGGTTGAAAATATCAATTTGTATTTTGAATTCAAATATATTGTTCATATTTTCAAAAAGTACATAAATTCAGCTTCAATACGCGGTATGACTCACAGTTGTCACATCTAACATTATTTTTTATGAATTTTTGAAATTGGACAAGGTCCAAAAAATGTGATTTATTCAGGTAGAGATGCATTCAAGTCAAACTACAGTAGTTCGATTCTACTCACAAACTTGACTTTTATGTAAAAAAAGTTTGACTTGACTTGATTTCTGTATTTAAAGTTTGGCTTGAAATCAAACTTCTTCAAACAGTTTGAAGTTTTCGAACTTTGTCCAATTGCAAAAATTTATAAAGAAAGAATGTTAGAGTGACAACTTTGAGTGATACCGCGTTTTGAAGCTGAATTTATGTACTTTTTAAAAATATGAACAATGATTTTAAATTCATAATACAAAGTGATATTTTCAATCTGAACACTTCAATTGAGAAATAATGAGTCCAGTCATGGAATATTGATAATTGAAATTGATCCTATTAATTTCTATAATCAGATCTGTTGGGTATTTGATTGTTAGGGATGGTCTTTCACTAAAATTTCATTATGATTTTTATCACAGTCAAAAATATAAATACATACATTTCAGGCAGAAATTTTCTTCAATGTCTAAAAATAATAAAATATATAAAAAAAACCTAAACAGATAGAGATTCATTACCTCTTCGAGTACTGTAATAATAACTCAATATTTAGTTTGGAAACCAAATCGTCAGCGTTAACGTGTCTTCATATATTTTCAAATACTAAATGTCATGAGTACCTAACAAATATTCGACTGTGTTTTCTTATTTTTTTTGTAATTTTGTTGAGGGCTTCGACTGCAACAGTCATTTGCCTCCAACCTAACCATTATCAGACATGTACTACAACATCCATCCTAGCCAGGATTCGATCCCGGTACCTTCGGCACCACAGTCGACTTTTAACTGTACTACCGAGGTAGTGTGTGTTTTGTTCTTTTTCTCTGATTTGTTACGTTTGGTTTTTTGTATTAGTGTTGAATAAATTTTGGTAAGTCCCTTTATGTCAGTTCTATCATTGATTGCATTCCTATTTTGTTTGATGTAAATCATTTCAAGGAATTCTCTGGTTTTCTCACTCTTTTCTTTTTCTAATATTTTTTTTTCTTCGAAATTGAATGTGTGCTTATTATCCACTATGCGTTTGTAGAGGGCTGTCTGGGTTTTTGAATATTTGTGACCTTTTTTTCTGTCACATAAAATTTATGGAGCCCTCTACAACAAATGTTGGTGAAATTTGTTGTTATATTGAAAATGGCATGTTCCTAATGTGAGTTGCTTCTTGAATTATTTTTTGGGTATGTCTGTGTACTCTTCTATAATATGGGTAACCCAATATCGAGTAGGTGATAGCTCAATTGATAATGGAACATTTCGAAGAAAATGTCAGACAGACAATCTGAGACACTTCACTCTAAACTCATATTCATGCAGAAATTTCATTACTTTATTATTTATTATAAATGTAAATTTCAATGACGTAATACACCAACAAAAAAGATTCTGTTTGATTGAATCGGCTTTTCCATCTAGTCGGCATTCCGAAACAACTTCAGAGATAGACTTGGCATGCAAATCCGCAGGACCTACAAAATGTGACAATAGAGCCTGTTCCTCCTCTTATTTATACGTCCAAAAATATGGGGCCATCATCAAGAGTTCGTTGAATATGTAAATCCGCCGAAAAAACAAACAGAAAACACCAGAAAATGGGGAAAGAAGATTCTCCCGAATTGAATTATTTCCACTTCTTTCTGAGCTAAACTCAATATATGCCTAATTTTTTTTATTTTAATGAATTTATTCATTTCCACCGCGTGTTTTATCGAGCTACGGTTACGAGGGAAAGTGGCTGAATGAATATTTGCATTCTGGGTGGTGGAACAAATAATAAATTTCAATTATACTGTTATTCGAAAATTCCCAGTTGACAACTAAATATGCAAATTTCAATCCCCCTTTCATTATTTTAATGCCCGAATAATGTTTGGGAGGCGCTCTGGAGCAATTTCGTGTATCACATTCAGGTTTAGGAAACTTGGTCACGGTAATTATGTAACCTGAGTTTAACCACTATTATTTTTCCTATTATTTACGACTTCCTCTTTTTCCAATTGGGATGTTTAGAGACTGGAATAAAAAATATTCATTTGAGTTTTTCTGTATTACTAACGAACTTGATATAAAACAGAATCATACACAATGTTATGATTTAGACTTCAATATTTTTATTCTCCTCTAGTTACGTTTCCAAATTAAATTGTCTGCAGAGCTTAAAGTAATTTATTTCCTTTATACACAATAACAACTATGTAAATGAACTATGCAAGTAAGCACTATTTATATTCATATATAGTCCACCTTGTTTTTCTTGTCCACAAGTATTTCTCAGATATGCTTTCAATTTTCTGAGTGTGGAGAATGTCTTCTCAGCAGCAGTGGCGTACCCAGACATAAAATCTTGGGGGTGATAAAGAGTTATAAACAAAAAAAACTGGTTATTCGTTTCCAATGTCCTTCGAATTTACAGACACTTCTTGAGATTGATTATCACCTGTCGAAGTGTCAGCTGTTGTATTCAAACGCGAAAAGCGTGAACATTCCCCTGCATCAATTTTCTTTCTTTTGAAGAAGTTTTCCAAAGAAGATTGCTCATTCAAAATAAGATTTTGATTAGTTTTGAGATCAATACAAATTAAATGTTAAACACAAAATATAATAGAAAAATTTCAAGTCATTCACCTCAAACTAATAACACCTATCTTTTTGAGTAAAAATGATAACGCAGTATGTAAGGGACACCAAAGTGCCGAAAAAGAGATTCTTTGCGACAAAGGGATGATTAGATATTATATGATATTATTTATTCACTTAAGGGTCCTATAATTTTGGAGAAATTGCTATCAAGAGTGCCGCCGATTCATTTCGAGTAGTTCGGAGCATTTAGATCAGGATTTCACAAATTTTTACGCAATTGTTTAGCAATAATTTGAAATTTATGGCTCGTATGTAAATAAGTATTGTGCCGACGGCACTTTTGTTATTACCACTGGTTGATAATTTCGTTGATTCAATTTTTGCAGGATTTAATTATTGGGCATTGTGGATAATGGATATTTCTCTTGGGGCGATATATCCCCCTAATCCCTTTTGGGTACGCCACTGTTCAGCAGTGATCATTGGATAATATCAAAATAGTTTTAGTAATGTGAGTATGTTGGGGAAAAGTTCTACAGTACATTCGCTTAAGGGCTTCATGACACAAGAAGGTGTTTTAGATTGCTCAAAAAAATGTTTTCCCCAAAGAAACAACGAACAATTTCTTTTAACCTTATGAAATGGATTCTAGTAATCTAGTGTATTCAGTGCGTGCCTCAACACCATAACTTTAAGAATCTAGTTTGAATGAGATAGAGTGCTTCCATAAAGTATAGTGAGACAAATAGTGCCACTTCTTTTTTGTTATTGGCAAACGCATCATCGAGTTTTTACGAATGTGCACCATCTAGTGTTCCCAGTGAATGGTGAAGGAAGAATTTCTATACCTTGCAAGGACAAGTACTTCATAGCAGCTGAAGAAGATCCACGTGCAGCTCTGTTACTTCAGAGAGTTAGGAACGGGTTGCGTTTTGCCAAACCAAACCATGCTACAAAAAACAGGGAAAACCCACAATTCATAGAAAAATTGTTATGGTCAGATGAAATGACATTAAAAAAAAGGTTACATGAACCTACACAATTTATAGGAGTGGCACGTAGAAAATGAATTTAATGAGACAAGATAGATCTCAATATCTTTTCAAAGTGAGAATATGGACTGGACTTCTGAATAGAAGATTCATATGATCTTTTAAGTTGCCAGAGGTCTGAAATGCCGAAATTTGTTTAGATTTTTTACAAAACCATTTGAGTGTAAGAGTAATAGAGAGTTTCTTGTAAAATTGTTAACCATTTGCCAAATTTACTTGAGGACATGCCACTAGGTATTTTAAGAGAACAACATCAACAAGACGGCTGCCGAGTGCCCTATCCGCTTTCAGTTATAGAATATCTGAATGAAGAATATCCAGATAAAATGGATAAGGTGGTCTGGTACAATCTTGTTGCCAGCTTGCTCACCTGATTCAATCCTTTAGACTTTTTCATTGGGGAGCAGTAAAAGAAAAAGTTCATTTGAAGCTAATTAAAATAATAGCTGAGCATCGGGAGATATTTACGGAAGCAATTAAATTCGTGAATAACGAAAGATTCGCCCATCTGATATCCCTATCTATTTGAGAAGACCGTGGTTGAAAGAGGGCAGTTGAACATATTTTGTAAATTTTTCAAAACTTACCCTAGAATGAAAACCTTTTTTTGATCAATCTAAGAAATTTGGTAGTGAGTATTATACAGTTCTAGAATCCTTATTAAATGTTGTACAATTATTTCTTCGATAGAGTTAAAGTTGGATGTAATATCAATTTCGAATAATTGGTTTGGCTATTAAAGTGACATTATATTCCAAGCTAGAGCTAGGTTACAGAAGCAGGATATCAGGATGATATAGGAAAAATATCGTGCTTTTGTTAAAATTTATACATAGTTTGAAAGGCTGAAAGACCCATTCGTTTAGAGGCAATAAATAACAGTTACTACAGTTATAAATTCGTTCCTTGAATATTCTTTCGTTTCGTCAATATCTTTGCCATGATATAGTTTTCATCCACTGAAGATTCGAATTCAAAATATATCCCGACTACGTCTAACTAATAAGATTGGTGAATTTGTATTCATAGATTTAGTGTGGAACTCCACACTATGCAAATATTTCAGGATGTCGAAATGTATTTTAAGTGTTATAATTTTTTATGGATACAAATTTAAATTGAATATATTATTTAGGAAACGTAGAATGTAATAAACTATAAACGTACTTAACTGAATTCCTATGAAAAAATTATGAAATAAATTATAAATTGAATTCAGGTTTCAGATTATTTTGCTGTGTTCCGACTTCATAAAACGCTCGAACATTTCGTTTTTTTTCCTTGATATGATTAAATAAAACAACCGGGTAATGCGGATAAACCGTTATTTTTAAATTGGAATAGATGTTGCAGACATTCTCGATGCAAAGATGTTCAAGACTATTGAATTTGATAAAAAAAAATAAATTCTGAAATTCGTTGAAATTGAAAAGAAATTATTTAATTCATTCTTACAGGAATCCAGATTTCTCGAAAAAAGTAGATAATGTCGCCCTCCATTATTTGCCATTATTGGGCGCGTTCAGCAGACACAACAGTTGTGGAACAGTTGTCAATATTCTATGATTTTTCTGCTGAACGCAATTCATCAGTTTCCGCTAGGGAGCGTATGCTACGGAGCAGTCGCCATTTTAGGTAGCGAATTTATTTTAGGCTACTTTTTGGGAACATGTTGAGTAACTGACAAGTGACAGTGGTTTTGGGACGAAATTTGAATTTGAACTTGAAACCGTAACATACCTATAGGTTAGGCGATTAAATCAACTCGCCGAACTTACAAAAGAATTAAAAGAGCACAACAGATTATTGGCAGAAAGGAATGAGATTTTGAGGCAATTCATATCTAAATCTAATCACTCTTGATTAGATTTAGATATGAATTGCCTCAAAATCCTCTCATGACTAGTAAAAATGAAATTGCTTGTGTTAATTTTGTTTTTTCAATGAACATTTCAAGAACAGATAATTGACTTAATGTTAAGAATAATTTATTGAGTTATTTTTTGTTGTTGATATTTTAACATGTATTAGCTAAAAGCCTTGGTGCCAGTTTTATAGTCTGGAATAAATGTTTTGAAAACAAATTTATATTTTTTCCTTGATGAATTTTATTTTCGGTTTTATACAAGAAGTATATTCGCACATTTAAATTCGAAACAGGGATTCTGCCAATGAGTTTCACATAAATAATTTATAAGTTGAAATTGCACACTTCCACTGGTGAAGCAGAAAACACTATCTATATGTTTTAATTATGTTGTCAACATTTCCCTCTAGTTATCCGGGACAAACAATATTTGCACAGACTATAGATCTATCTTACTTCAAGTATAATAATCTAAAGAGTTATTCAAAATTCATCATAACTAATAAAATACTATTCTGAAAACTTCACCAAACAATAAAATGAAAGGTGGGCTTTTGGAATAACGGCTTCACTTCCCAAATTAGGCAAGGGTTCAGCCAATTCTAGAACAGATCCAATGATTGTGTGATTATATCTTCGTCGTCATCAAAAACGAATGGAATAACTCTCATATCCATGATCAGTGTTTCGAAGGTGTCGAAATGAAAAAGTAATAATACCGAAAGGCGAAGTTAAACTTAGAAATTAAAATCAATTATAACCCAAAATTCTGTAATCATAACATAACCTTCAAGAAGAACCCACAGAACAGAACTGTCAAGAAAAGGAGCAACCCGTCCAGCAGAGAAAATCAACGTTACCAAACTGATACCTATCAGTAGCGGAGCTACTTACGCTACCGATCTTTCTGCTGAAAGCGCCCATTTTCAGATTCTTCTGCTCAGTTATGACTTTATATTTCTATAAATCATAACTTGAACATTTTTTTTCTTTAAGATTATTGAGTGAAAAATCGGATTATGCTGATGAACCATCATTTTAAATTCGAATGCGCCCACGCCCAACATCCGTTAATTTGATATAAAAAAGAAGAATAATATTATGATAGAATGTGGTATGAAATTTTGGCGAGTCCTTCTCAAACTAAGTTTGTGTAGGTGACTCTCTACCACGGGATTACCGTGTTTTGTCCAGAAATCGCTGGTGGACTCATCATTTAGGCAATCTAGCTAGCCGTGACGTGAGCGGGGCAGTGAGTTCCCTCAACGTCCCAACGCTGCAGCTTTCCCCCATCATGTCGAGGTCACCAATTTGGAGAGTATTTCGCGAGGCAAGTTTGTGTAGGTGCGCCCTCTTCCAGGGGATTACCTTCTTTCGTCCCGAGATCGCTGGTGGACTCATCAGTTACTCCAGTGGTCTCTGCCTTAGACACACCATCGTGTAGAGGTGACTCTCAGAATCTGCTGCAACGCGTCTACCCCTAAAAATCTGCCAAAGTGTGGCGCGAAACCCATAATGCCATCTCTGGAGCAGACAGAGTCACTACAAAAAAATGAAACTCCTTATATTCTTCAAGAATGATAAGTTGAAATTGGTGAAATGGAATCGTTCCTCGTATATTTTGCATTCCATTCTGAGAAATCAACATTTTGATCGGAGAATTGAAAAGGAAAAGTCACCCCAAGTGGCAATAAAATTCGTCAACGTTTAGCAAAGTGAACGCTGACAAGCCTGATAAGTTCATGTGCTTCTTTTAGAGTCAATAACTCGTAAACAGCACCATGAGGGGATGCGACACCTTTGATGGTTTTTGGTTTGTAGGTATTTCTTCCAGTTGTTGCTGACCGAATTAAATCTAATGCGGTACTTTGAATTTCTACAAATTTGATTTGTGTTGATCGAGTTTGAATTGCCGCCCTAGGCGACCTCCTACCCTGCCTATCCTAGCGACGGGCCTGCCAGTTTATGATAATAGTTGTGCATGATTTGCTATGGCAAAACGATTATTGAAATAATCTATGCAACGTTCGTCAAAAAATTTCTTGCAAATAAGTGCACGAATTTCATCGAACAATTTCCTTGATATGACCATTGCCAACTTCTTCCTCTCGAAATTCAAATTACAAGTTCAATCTATACGAAACAAAAAAGGACAACCATAGTAGGTATGTACCGGGTTTTTCACTATAATTTGACTTCCCGTTTAACTTTGTTACTAGAAGAGGTACAAAAAAATATTTTCTACGAAAGTTTCACGAAATCGACTAGTGTCTTTTAAAATGATTTCACAAAACGAAATATATGCAGAGTGGGCAACATATTGATAGCAACTTCATTTTTTCAAATAGAACACCCTGTATATTTTTCTATATTTGACTAGCTCTTTTTCCCCTGATTTCGAATATATAACATATGTTTGGCCTATCTCTCTTATTCTGAGTACCACAGAGTTTCTAAGAACCACCTGACAAGTATTGTATTGTTTTCAATTGGAAGGCTGCGATATTCAGAATGACCTCTTTTGAGTTATCTCGTTGGCTACGATATATAACATACGTTTGTCATTGAATAAAACTATTCATCGAATATGCACTACACAGAAGCGGAAAAATTTGAAATAGTTCCGCTTTATGTGGAGAACAATAAAAATAAGAAAGCTACAAGGAAAGAATACATGGAATTGCATCCAAATGATCCAATTCCAATTCATAGTGAAAAACGTATGTCATATCGTTGCCAACGAGATAACCCAAAAAAAGGCATTTTGAGTTGTCGCAGCCTTCCACTTGAAAATTGATTACTTCTGACAGGTTGTTCTAAGAATTTGAAACTCTGTGGTACTCAGAATAGGAGAGATAGGCCAAACATATACAGGGTCTTTCACGAGGAACCTCACCCATATTTATACGGGAAAATACTGAACGTATTTTCATGAAATTCAGCATTTATAAGTATTTCACGATGCTGATGAAATCTAAAATATTTTCAAGGCATGAGCACCTCCGGTTTTTCCGGAAATGACGTCAACTTCCGTTTTTCAAATTAGAACACCATTTTTTTATTGCAGAAATAGATTCCTTAGAAAATTTCAAGTTATTTTGATGTAACATTTTTCAGTTTTGGTTGGAAAATTCTCTCTGAGCGGGAAAATTCGAAAAAAAAATCGAAAATAGAGCTCCGCTGAAACAAGAATAACTTCGAGGTTTTTGGATGGAAAATTTTCATTTTTGGGATTTTTCAAGATGTAAGATTGATGTATCCACTTTAAAAATCGAAATCGCGATTCATGATACAGGGGGTGAAAAAATCGCTTTCAAAGTTAGGGATGACAAAATCGTGAAAAATCAATTTTTTCAAATTAGAACCCCATTTTTTTATGGCAGATATTGAATCTACGTTAGAAAATAATGTGAGTGTATGCATCACACCCTTGCCCTAAAGTGGATATTTTCTGAGTTATTCACAAAAAACTGTTTTTCGTCTTATTTCAGCTATTTCTTTTCCCTTCACGCCAAAAAGATGAAATTTTCAGGAACTGTTACTTAAACAAAATGTTTAGATTTTACTACCCTAATATGCAAGAGAAAAAAGTTACAGGTTGTTCCTAAATAGATGGCGAATTTTGATTCGAATTTGTATCGGAAACCTCTTTATTTCAACTAATCTGCCATCGGTTTTCTCTCCAGTGATAAATAAATAATTCCTTATGAACCATATGCAAAAACTTACCATGTTTTACATTCTTTTTTTTTAATAATAGATATCATTAATTACATCTGCCAAATTCCTCTTTATTCAGTAGCATTTTGTGTTTACTATTAATTTGGTGATAATTCGTATTAAGTTATAAAATCAATCACTATGCCTAATTTTACCAATGAAGATTATTTAAATCTCATTGTACTTCATGGAGAATGTAATAAAGTTGTAGATAGAACGATTCGACTGTTCATTGAGAGGTTTCCTGACCGACCCAGACCAACGAGAGATACCATTAACAGGTGAAAAACCCGGTAGATATGCAATTCCGGTTCCATTTTTGAATGATTCTTTCTACTCCTACAACACATCGAAAATATTAATTAATGGGTTATCATTACAAAGTGAATAATCTTGCGATTGCAGTTATAAGAAAATTGTGATTCCAGGAAGAAACGGAGGAGAACCGTTGGAGCGCGGCTTTTGTAGGAACTTTTCTACTTCAAGTGCGCATTAGAGCGTGCAGCGTAGCGTGGAATATTATATTCCGACGTTTCCATATTGCTCGGTGTTCCGATTGAGGAATTTTCCCAAGTTTTTCGAGTAACAACGCTCGCACCAAACATAATTCCTCAAACCGCAGTCATTCGGCGTTATATCCAACAGACGATTTGGTTTCGCCAAGTTTTCCACGAAAAGCGAAAAAGTTTCTTCGCTTGAGGCGCACGCGTCAATTTCCAGCAATTCAAACGAGCCGTTTGCCGCCGTTAACGCCGTTAGTTCTTCGCTGCCGTCGTCAGGGTGAAGAAGTTTTCATTTCGAACCTCTGGAGCACGTGACCAGCGACGATAATTAATACTTTTTCGTGAGACCGAGTAATATCTTTTTGTGTGGTGGGAACTCAGTTATGTGAAGAAAATGTTCGGAAGAAGTCTAAGCAGTGACCTATTTGTGATTTTGACGATCGGTGAGTGTTTCGAATGGACTTTTTTGGCGCGTTTTCTAGAGCTCCTTCATTAGCTGTTATGTCTGTAATTTTGGAATTTTTAGCCGGAAATAGTTTAAAATTCAATTCATTTCTACTGAAGCATAATAACTTTCAAATAAATAGAAAGATCTAGGCAACATTTTCAGGGCGGTTGAGTTTGTTGATTCAATTCAATGTATTCATTCGAATAAAGGTTAAAGGCACAAAGACTTGTCTTTGCGAT
This sequence comes from Harmonia axyridis, assembly GCF_914767665.1. Classification (NCBI taxonomy): domain Eukaryota; kingdom Metazoa; phylum Arthropoda; class Insecta; order Coleoptera; family Coccinellidae; genus Harmonia; species Harmonia axyridis. The sequence goes on along the minus strand of NC_059504.1, from coordinate 27,376,039 downwards.
ATGCTCGCCTGATGCACTTTGTTAACTTATGTACAACTTTTTATGTAGAAAAGAGTTCTAATAATAATAAAAATATTGAGTTTTGCTTGAAATTTACAAACAAAATGAAACCTTGAATTCGAAACCAGGCATCACTTAAACTTCGTTCGTTAGTGTGTGATCGAATTTCCCTAAAATTTTTGTGTGAAAATACAGATTCACGCCAGTAACCAAATTTGACCATAATGAAAACCAAATATAATGACAAACAAAGAAAAAAAATAATATAATAATCATATATGTAATAGATATTGATGGCAGACAAGACCAGGAATATTTTTATACCTATACAAAGACCCGTAGTAAGATTTTCCAATGTAATCTTACATGATGTTTGAGTTTATATTTGAATAACATTAAACTAATAGATCTATATCGAATGATTTGGTAGATTTTTGAAATGATTTTCACAATAGTTCTAAAAATAAAAATCAGAAAGCCTATCAAATGACAGTTCTATCGTAAACAATAAATATATTCAGTAACAACCCTGAAATCAAATTTCACCTTACAATAAAAAGTGAACAGGGTAAATAATTAAATTAGAAAATATCTTCATATACTCCCTCAAAATGAGGTCCGGGTGGCCCACCCGGTATATATATTTTTAAAACTTCATTCCCTAGATATATCGTATTTCGATCATCCTACTTAAAGTATCATGGGATGGTTACATAAAGTTGTAGGTAAATAGGAATAAGAGCAAGAGAGCAAAAATTCATTGGAATGAAAAATAAAAAATATTGATTTATTAACAGGTGACTAGTTCTTAAGTTAAGACTTAGTTATAACGAAAATTGGACGTTATAGCTAATGAACAAATGAGGTGCAAATATGAAAAAACTGATCCATACATTTTATTAACGAGAAATCAAATTAAAAAAAAATCGTATTTCGAATACACATTAGTTTGGTAGTTATGAATTTTGAAGAATCTCTGCGTAATTTCCACAAAATGTAATAAATATTTGTATACATTGTTTATTGAAATTAAGTGCATTAAATGTACCTACGTATCGTATAATTGTATTCATCTGTGAAATATATACGAATATTGCTATTTTCATATTATTATATTCTATTATTTTCGAAAATGTAAGTAAAAAATGTATTAACATGTGGTATTCATGATTTATCCATTTCATGAAAATTCATTATGAATGAAGAATATCAAGACACTCTTATCTTATTATCAATAATACCTACTCTAGTGCATCAAGTTAAGCTGATCCTACTTAGCGAAAACAAAGTATTATTGAATATTATGCAAGGAAGTATAAATATTTTTAATCCCCGACAAATTTCCGATAAAATAGATGAATCATCACTATGATTGCCTGTCAAGCAACAATAACGACTAGAAGATGACTTTACCGTTTGTACTTATTGAAATTAATTCATTAATGAAGATTAGACGAGGTTTTTTCAATATTTTCCATTAAAAATGATTAACTAAAACCTAGACTAAAACACAATGGAAAGTTCTGGAAGGAATGGTACATGGTACCTACAGTAAATTTGAAGTGTGCAACTTCGTGCACAAGTAACTATTTAGTATTTTTATAGGAGAAAATTTATTCTCTAGTAGGCATTTAATAATTATGATAAAATATGTCTGGTCAATGAAACGCCAAGAAGACGTTAGTTGCACCTTCACTTCCTTCAATACTTCAACTTCCTTGCCCCTTCTGTTCTAGCGGAACCACTAGTCTGGCATGTGCCAAGAAATGCCAGCTGGTCGAATTATAAACTTACACTCTTCCTGTCTTCGATCAGATAGGAAATCAGATGGTCATCATTTACTTGGAATATACCTTATGTTGTATTTAAGCTGACTAGGTCTCTTTTGGTATAATTTTGAAATGTCGCTCAAACAGATCTCATGAATGAGCATATGTATTTTAAAAATCAATCTCATTCAAGAAATATCCCTTAGTTGAATTTTTAATAGGTAATATTTCAAGCATCATAAAGAAAGTCAAACTTCATTTGGTATTAGAGTTTATTGTTTTCTCTTGTACTACTGAATACAGGAGCTAATATACCTAGATGAAAAACATGAATATCAGCTAGAAGATTTGAATCCAGTGTTATCCGATAAAAAAATCAATTTATAGGTAATTTTAAAAATCTGTAACTCGGAAAATGCTGTAGGACGTAATAATTTTGTAAAAAATACACAAACCAATCACTACACCTATTCAGGGAGATAGAGTTTTTGCTAAAGTTTTCATCTGTTCCCTTGTATTATACGTTGAAATGTGTGATGCCCCATTAACATTTCCTTTGATAATACTGAGATTCATCGTCACATGCTTCAATGTTTGAAATTAACAATTTGTATTGCTCTTTCTCAAATGAATATGAATGAATTGTGGGGATTCTATATTGTTTATCATTAGCTAAAAGACTATTGTGTATTTAAAATTGAAATGGTAAAAAAATATTATTTGTGATTTATCTCATAAGAAAACTCAGGCTCATGAAAGGATAAGGTGCAGTAAAAAGAAAATCAATTATTTTTGCATGAAGAACCAGACTTCAATTACCATAGTTAGAATGAACCAATTTAGGTCAAATATGCGACCGTTTTTGCTTGACGTTGTCGTAAATGATCCACTTTTCATCATCAGTTACCAAGCGTTTGAAAAATTGGGCGATTTTGTTGCGATTCGCAGTGGAAATTGGGTCCATGCGGTTTTTTGCGTTATCTCATGTGGTACCCATACACATAGTACCTTCTTGAGATCAGCCTCATGCAAATAGTGTTCCAAGCGGTTTATTGTGAACTCTTGAGCAATCGAAATGGGACTCGACAATGTCCATGATTGGAATCGACGAAACCAAAATTGCACGTGATCGGCTATTACAGTATCAGGTCCATAAACGCTATTTACATTTCCAGCCGCCTGGCTTGTCTCTATCTGAGAAAAACTATAACATATAGCGTATATTTTCCTGCTAGTGTCCATCTTTGTGGCACGCTCAAACTTAACTGAGTCAACTCATCATATAACTGTCAGAACGTTTCTGTAGTGCGAAATCTCATCTTTCTATCCCTAACGCCATATAGTGGAACCCGATCGGACTTTACAACGCGAGATACAGATAATTGAAGCCATCTATTGGAAAAATAATTAATTCCTTTTTACTACACCTATTAAATATAACATATGATCAAATATCAAAAACTTAATAACAAATTCTAGTCTTTTTTTTTGACTAACGTATCTTTGGATGATATTTCCAACATTCAAATGCCTGTGTATAAACATTAATGCCAATACATTCAACCATTCAATATCCATTCAACCATTCTAGTTCATATCCAATTTTTCACTCTTTTGAGTGCCCACGCTTATTTTTCGATAATTCAGGATACATTTTTATATTTATGAGGTCCGCTAGGGAGGGGGCCATGGTGCCTATGCCACCCCCCTCCTTGGATCCGGCCCTGGTTAAAAGGATACAGGCTATTGAAAATCCATAAGAAAATTAATTTTCAGTTATATTTCACAAATGGTTCTATCGAAGGATATGATTTTCGGAATATTGTTTTCCTTGGGGTGATGAATCTTCTGCGAACTCAGAATTCCATCCACATCTTCCAGTTTCTTTATTATTATCATTGTATTCCATAAAAATACCAGGATTTCGAAGAACGCAATTCTTAAGGAAAATTTGAACCGCAGCGATGAAAATATTTTAGATCGAGAGAGCAGTGGTTCCTACCTAAGAAACCAAATTTTCAATAAAATTTTACTTTCTGTTCTCCGTAAAAGTCCAGTGAACCATCGATCGTGGCCCACCCTCTAATGAACTTTGCTTTCTGGTATCTTATTATTTCGAAAAAAGAGGTTTTCTAAGTAGTATAGTTGTTATAGTGAGCATCGAATTTGAGACATTCTGTACACCCCATTTTTTTTTTTTTGGACCGTTGTCTGTAGTTAGTTCCGTCGCTAATTATTGCTGCTAAATGTATGTCTTGATGGTGCAACATCACCAGGTGATATCGCGGGGGTGGCGACCTCTCACTAAAGAAAAAATAGATCGTTTGTCATGTTTTACAGCCATTATTTCCGGTCACGTATCGCGTACATTAGATCATTTGTGCTATAAACTAAAGGGGACGCTATGTCCGTCTATTCTCCCGTTCAAAGTCTCGCGAATTGCGTTTCCTGTGTAATCCTATTGTCACGGAGGTAAAAAACGACTCGTAAACTGGCAAATTCAAATAATCCGCGAGGCTGAAAAAGACGGACGGTACTGCACCCGTAACTCTAGTAGACCGTCGCAGCCCGCTGGTGTACATGCCACGCGTCCTCCTGCTATGTGCTCCAGTGGGGTGCATCGGACCGGACGATGATAACTTCCATTCTGTTCTCGAAATATGAACCTCGCAACCGTTGTGTTTCCTCAACAGGCTGATTGTATTTCCGTTTAAATTTATTAGGTAACAGATGAACTTGTGTTTTAAACTTGTTGATCATGTCATTATGAAGCTGTCATTTGACTAGGAAAAATTACGCCATTAGAGGAAGGTCGCCCAATTTTGGATAGCTTCTCTTATTCAACTATTTTGTGTGGAAAAAAGATATTTTATTGTTTTTTTTTGTGCCTAAAATATGTTATCAACTCCATAAAAACAGTATACGCTCACAAAAATATTTATATTAACTCAAGAGAAAAAAGAACATAATAAATAGACCAAAGTAAAATATAACACTTTTTCAAATAAAAAAAAGGGTTTCCAAAATTGGATACCCTATCCAAAATTGGGAACCTATTTTTCCGAGCAAAAATCAAACACATAAGCGTTCGTTTTCTCACTACCAGCCCACTCTTTTCCATAGCGAGTTCTAGAAGATGATATTTAAAAAAAGATTAATATTTTCTGGCGTGAAACCTTTTATTCTATTCTTTGAAATTCCTTGGGGTTTTCTCGAAGATAGATTGGGATGACGTTTGAAAAAATTTCTAAGCCATTTTTTCGCAGCATTTGCGTCTCTCTTTGAAAAATGATGAGGTAGGTTATTCCTTATTGCAAGCTGATACGCCAATCTACGAATATCTGCGAGTCCTAAACCGTAATTTCTTCTGTCCATTTCCAAATAGTGTTGTACCAAGTCTTCTTCCATTTCAGACGTTAAAACTGGTTTTCGATCTATTTGTAGTGTGCATTGTTCTTCTGAGGGTTGGCCACGTTTGAAATATAGTTCAAGAGTTGATTTTGGAACGCTGAAGGTCTTCGACGCCTGTAAATAACCCACTAGACTCTAGGTTAAGTGATACATACGCTTATTCTACCACTATTCTATTACATCCTCGTAAACTTACACTATCCTACGCTAAGTAGTTACCTTTTTATAACTGTTTACACGAGGTGAAACAAAAAACTCGTTTTTACAAATAAACACATATTATTGTGCCACCTAGTATTGAACAGTCGAACTATGTGCTTCACACGGGATCATTTTATGTTGGGGTGCTTTGTTCTGTGGATTCAATCAAAGGAAACTGTGAACGGATATTGAGATAATGCAGTATCCAAAATTAGGCAACTATCCAAAATAACGGAAATTACGTACGACATCATTGGATTACATCGGAAATAAGGCAAGCAGCCAGTGATCTAAAGAATCTCCACTGGCTGCTTCGCAATTCGAATTCTCCGAATGTCAAAGCTCTGTATTCGTCAGCGAAAAAAGAATACACGTTTTCGTTGAAAGCAACTAAGAATACCTACTATAAAAATCTGCTGCTGTCTTCTTCTAATAAGAATAAGACTGTATGGAAAATAGTTAAAGACGAAATGTGTCTAAATTCTCAAAATGAAAAAATTGCCCTCAAAATAGATGGTAACGTTGTTTCTGACTGCGGTGAAGTAGCTGAAGCGTTTGCCAGATATTTTTCTACCATTGGCAAAAGAAGTGTATATGAGCACTATGGTGCATACAATTCTACCTCCTGTACAACCGAGAGGTTGGCCGACATTAATTTTTTCTTCTTCCCGGTCATGCCTGAAGAGGTCTTGAGAGTAATAAAGAGCCTAAAAAACAAGAAAAGCAGTGGATATGACATGGTTTCGCTAAGGATTTTAGAAGTCGTGGCTGAACAGATTTCTAACCATATGGCTTACTTGGTCAATCTCTCGGTCACCTCCGGCGAATTTCCATCGGTGCTCAAAACTGCAAAGATTATCCCTGTGCATAAGAAAAAATCTAGAGAGGACATTTCTAATTACCGTCCGATATCATTGTTGAGGCCTACTGTATTTTCAGACTCGGAACTACAGTAACGAACTCACTTTGAGAATGTCAAAGATTATCGAGAGATTAGTTTTTGACAGAATTATGAATTTCCTTGACAAATTTTCTATCATAACGAACTGCCAACACGGGTTTAGAGTTGGCAGGTCTACTGGAACAGCGGCATGCGATTTTGTGAAGTTCGTATACGACTCTCTGGATAATGGCGTTTCGGTGGCGGGAATGTTTTTTGATGAATCTCGTGCATTCGATACCTTAAATATTGAATCCATCTTGGACAAGCTGTATAGTCTCGGATTCAGAGGGATTTTCCTTGAATGGGTTCGAAGTTATTTAACAGATCGTAAGATGTTTGTTCGTATAGGAGAAATAAATTCCGATAAATACCCTGTTGAAATGGGTGTACCTCAGGGATCTATTCTGGGTTCTTTGGTATTTATATTATTCGTGAATGATATCCAAAGTTACTTGAAAGAAAAATTCCAAAACTTAATCTCGGGTATTCGGATCCTGCAGTTTGCAGATGATACATCGTTTCTTATTGCCGCCCCTGGCCTTGCGGAATTGCGTGTGAGATGCGGGATGCTCGTCCAATATTTCTCGGAATGGTGCAAAAAAAATTTACTCATTCTCAACATTGAAAAAACGGGCCTACTGTATTTTCAGACTCGGAACTACAGTAACGAACTCACTTTGAGACTCCATTATGGAGACTTGAAGTCCTCTCACTGTGTACAATTTTTGGGATTGCGAATTGATAACACGCTCAACTGGCGAACTCACTGCGCTTATGTCTGCACTAGATTGAGTAGTGCATTTTTTGCATTGAAGCGACTAAAAAATATTTTGCCTTTGGAATCACTGATAGGAGTATATTATTCACTAGCCTACTCCCATATGAATTATAACACCATTCTATGGGGAGAATCTCCTAGTAAGAGTGAGGTTTTTGTTTCTCAGAAGAGAATCATTAGGTTGATGTTCGGCTTAAAACCCCGGGAGTCTTGTAGACCATCATTTATCAAGAATCGAATACTTTGTTTTCCTTGTATTTATATATTTAATTCCTTGCTGTTCATACGTAAGAATATACATAGCCTAAAAAAGTGCTCTGAATATCACAAGTATGATACCAGACATAAGGAAATAATCTGCTTACCAACTCACAGAACCACGAAATTTCAACAATCACCCATGTATGCTGGAATCAAACTTTTCAATCACTTACCAGAGCGAATTAAGCATCTTGAATATTTAAGTTTCAAAAAAATTATCAAGGATTTATTACTAGAGCAGTGTTTCTATAGCAAAGAAGAATATTTTTGTTTCAGGTTGATTTGAATATTTAGTTTGATTTTCTTTTTCCTGTTTACTTAATTTCTGACCTGTCCTATATAAATGTAAATTTGTCTTATGGGATGCAATAAATGATTATGATTATGATTATGATTAAGGCGACTTTCCTCTACTAAAAATGAATCAATTTACGTTCCATCAACGCATTGAAATTGTCGAAATTTACTACGAAAGTGATGAAATTTTAGCAGTCACAGTCCGCAAAACTAAAGTAATTTTGGTTCATCTTGAACCTCTTTCTTGTCCGGCAATAGTGAAACTGATGAAAAAATTTGAGTTGTTCAGACAAGTTCATATTCTGATTCTGAAGTCCTTAGTAATTTTTCTCGTTGAATCGATTGAGCCCATCAGATTTTGGGTGCAAAAGAGCCTTATACGAGATAAGAGGCCCAACTTTGAAATCTAGTATAAAAAAGATGGGTTTGCATTTGAAATTACGAAGTTGGGCCTCTTATCTCGTATAAGGCCCTTTTGCATTCAAAATCTGATGGGCTCAATCGATACCACGAGAAAAATCACTTATAATTAATAATATATATCATTACTCAAAAACTCAACCATTTTTTTTTAAATATTTTACTTGAATTTATATGGTTTTGGTTATTAACGAAATGAAATTTTTCATGAAGCTTTAAATGGACATTCTTCATCCAAACACAAACTTATGCATATTTATACGGAACTCTACATTCATTATTGCCCATCACAGATCACAGCTTTCGAGATCCAAACCTATCCTGAAAATTTTGTTTGCGGTCGAGCGGACAGACATCTTCGAATTTAACCACTAATTAGTCATCAATGAACAGGATTTTCAGTATCATCAGTACACAATATTGTAGCTGGTACATTTTTTCACTGAAAAAGCTATAAATGTTTGATGACCTTAGGTACGTATGTTCGTAACATTTTTTCTCTTGAACAGATGAAAATATAATCATTGTAAATATGGATCGAATAAATTCTCGCCTTCTCAATTCATTCTTCACATCGCAATCTTATTGAATGTGATAGTCCCGAAATATTTCAAATTTCATTTCATTTATTTAATTATTTCCTGAAGTTCCTCCTCATTAATCATTTCGACGGCATACTCTAGAGCTTTTTCATATTTCCCCAGACGCAATAAATCCTAGGTTTCAAATCTGCTGCGATTGGCTGCGATTTTTATAACTAGCTGATATTATTGAATGTGATTTATAATTCTTAAAATGATCGAAGTGACTATGTATATAAGGTCTTTATAACCTGAAAATGAAGTGAAAGAATGAAATACGGGTGTAGTTATCTACATAACTTGATCAATTAAATAATGTACTACTTAAAAATCAATCAACGACATCCGTTTCTTCGATGGCGACAATTGAAATTTGTTGTGATAGGCGTATGAATTCAGATATGATCGTTGAACTTTCCTGTCCAGTAAAAAGGCATTCAAACGGAGTAAATTTCATGACGTACTTGATATATTTTTCTTTCAGATGAACTTTATCTATTGTCTTACAAGTTGCAATGTATAAAATACTTATTTCAACTGGATGACTTTTATTCTATTATTTGCCGAAAACAAGAAACTGCTATTTTTACCAAAAAAATTCAATAAATATCTAGTGATGAGATTCGAATAGGGGTAATTTGATCCGAAATACTTGTACAAGTTACTTTCTAGTGGAAATATTGTATTCGGCATAATTCTTGCTTTCAATTTGAATATGAAATTGTATCAAGTTTCCCAGAAATGAAATTTGGTAATTTGTTTTTTGTTTCTCCCCTGAAAATTCATGAATCTATTGTCGAACCAGGAGGATCAATGCGGTAAAACAACCGATTTTGTTTCAAATTTCATGCAAATAGTTCTTTACATTTTGAAAAGAGCGCTGGAAGGCGTACAGAAATTCGAGTTGTAGAAAAACATTGTGACTGTTCAATGACTTTTTTTTCAATTAATATATTACGTACATATTAATCTAATGATTTCTGTAATTGAATGTCAGATAATAGTTTATTTGAGATTTTAAAGGGTTTTCCAATAATAAGTTTTATTTTGATATCGAAAAAGAGCACATTTTGAAAGGATTCAATGGATGATCAATTGTCATTGTTTAGTTGCTTGTGTGGCACATAGCTCCATCTTGTTGAAAATCAGAAAAATTAATAAAGATCCTAGAAGTTGAAGTGCAGACAAAATAAAATTAATAATAAGGATGCAGGTTAGTATCGCGCGAGTTTACTAATGAAAACCCCGAAATTTGAATGGACTGTAGCACTTGAAAGGTGGATTATTAAAAGCCAAATCATAAAGCATTATATATTAATTTTCGATATAGCTCCCATAATATGTCCTAGATATTTTCTAAATTTTTAATTCGTATTATCGAATACAGAAATGTTTCTACTAGTCCAAACAATCACCTTTGAAGGAGAAATATGGTAATTATATAGAAAAAAAATATGGTTGAATAAAATGAAGATCTTGTCGTATTAAAGTATCCAAGTTTTGAATACGTAGGTTCAATATTTTATGCTTCAGGCAGAAAAGTTACATATATTTTCTGCTATCTGAAAGTACCGTTCGAAATTTCAGTTTGAAAACTTGGGTTGGTTGTGATGAAGAACTCTTAAGTGTCACTAGAAACAGAGATTAGAAAGAAAACTTCGAGGTAAATCATATATCTACCTACTCTATGTCTTAGGTTTTATCTACCCCACTCTCATAAAAATAGACACTTCTCAAAACTGGATAACTTTTATCGTTTTAATTCGAACGAATCTGGAATATATTCGGAAAACTTCAGTTCTTTCTTGTGTAATAAACATAATTGAAGTGAAGTAAAAGCCCTTTGGGTATGAGACATGTAGTATTTATTTACGCTTCGTTATGTTGGTATACGTTGTGGAACATCGGGTTCTCTGGATTCTAAACACGTATTATTGTTGTATTAATGGATGATTCTGAATTTTTCCATCCACTATTTAATGTATGTATCCACAATAAGGCAAAGATATTGCAGAATTCAGAAAATTTCATCTATAAATTTTCATTTATTTTCATGAATTTTCAATGATTTTTTTGGAAACTTGAATGTAAATGTAAATGAAATTAGCTTTATTGAAATTGAATCAAAAGCTTTAATAAAATGCGAATATCTGTCATCAATGATTCCAATTTTATAGATTGGGTTTAGAAAAGTTTTGATTAGTTTTTTTGAATGCTTCCTATCCGATCAGATCCATATGTTTTTATACGATTGTTATTCGTTTTCGAGAAACAGTGTGTTAAAGTTAGAATTTTTTTCAAGTTTTTCTCTTATCTTATATTATCTACACTTCACAAGATATTCAACTGAAATTAGGCATGTTGATAGTTCACACCATGTGACATGCCAATTTCGATAGGAAATCCACAGGGTGATATTTTCTCTGGAACACTATAACTTGTTTTCCTCCAGATTTTGAAAACAGTGTTCGAGAGAAAATATCATCCTGTGGACTTACTATCGAAATTGCCATGTCACATGGTGTGAACTATCAATAATGATATTTATGCCAAATTTCAGTTGAATATCTTGTGAGTGCGGATACTACAGAGTGTTTCATTTTATACCGGCCAAACCTATTAAGTCATGCAGATGACACCAGGAGAATCATTTTTGCCTTATGACATATACCTCGTTTTCGAAGCATAAGCGAGATACAGGGTGTGCAATGTCATTTCTGACCAATATTCTGTTGAGTGTGGTCAGTTATGTATAACTTTTGAAGTTACGTTCTTTGGTCAAATCAAAGTATTTTTGAGTGCTCAATAAAGAAAAGGTAAAGAACCTTGAAAAAGTTTTATACAGATAACAACAACACAAACTGAACTCAATTCAATCTTCTGTCAATGACATTTCCAATACCAACCCGAATTCTGGAATTCAAAATATTACCGAATATGCCCTTACGAATTTAATTTCGATTTGCCACAGCCGCCTGGGATGTCAATAATTCCTGAACGGACTATACACGATTTGGTTCATATATTCGGAACTGTTTCTTCACAATGGCCATTTAAAATTTTAGAAAAGGTATATATAATCTAAACGGTTGAATTTAATGTGGTGATGTGGTGATGCAACGAAGACATTTGATCAGCTTCACGAGTTTTACAACATATAAAAAATGTGAGCAAATTCACCGAATATCAATTTTCCTTTGATGAGGTGCGTGGTCTCTTTGCTCGTACATATTGAACAACAATACCATCCAATGTTCGTAAAAAATATCGTGTTGATAGCGTCGTCAGAACCATAGTAAAGGTCGATTCATATTATCCGACACGTATCGCTTCATACACCAAGCGAATCGTTTACGACAAATATCATTTGATGCGTTTCATATGAAGTAATTCACATTGTCCGTTACCGATCGTGTCATTCGCCATCCGTTCCGTTCAGTATTCTCCGAGAAAATATTTTGTCTGATGTCTTATGAGCGGAGTCTGTATGAACGTGTCAGAACGTGCCTGAACGGATAATGTGAATTAGAAGACAGTTGCAGAAGACAGGTAATTTTCGTTGTTAATGGATTCCGAAAAATTAATGTATTCAGTGCGTGAGCAGGAAATTCTATATAATCTAAATTCTTAATCAAAGATTGTATCATGATACTAATGAAGAGAAAAAAGTTGGAGGGCAATTGCCGACAAATTGAAACAAGATGGTTCTGTTTTTGAATATTGGGTGCACACTAAATCTTCTTACTGAGTTTTCTCTTGTTTCATCTTCATCCAGTAATAATGCAATAGCACATTCTTTACGTGAAAGTTTTAACATTTTTTCACACCTCGATTTATCCAATGCCTGAATCAAACTGAAACGCTCTTTGAATGTGTATATGAACGCGCTCTCCGTTCCGAAAATCGATTCGCTTGGTGTCTGAAACGATACGTGTCGGATAATATGAATCGACCTTAAGAATAAAATAGAAAATTGAAGCGGAATATCGAAAATATGAGGAAAATTCAGGTGCTTTCGAGCGCTTTTCTCTTCAAGCGCTAATTAAGCCCTTGAGGACCGCGTACTCTCATATACAGTACCTGTATGTTCTCTAAGGGCGCAATTGGTGTATGAATAAAGAAGCGCTGACTATACTTCAACGCTTTCCTCATTTTTAAACTTGAAACCTAATAAAAATCTAAGAAATTTGGCCTTAAAAAGATGCATAAACTTGAGCGAAGTTCATCTGAACTGAAAGAGCAGCGTGAAACTTTGCTCTTCGTACTCTGAAGACATTAGTTTTTCGCCAGGGGTTGAAAGCAGATTTTCCATCCGAATTCAACCCGTCGCGTGTCTAGAATCGTTTCTTTTCTTCCCCATTCAGCGCGGATTCCTTTGAATATTTTCATAGGTATTCATCCTCGCCCGTTGTTCGCTTGTTTGTGTCATGTCATTCTGCCCCCAACCTCCCGTTTTATTTGCATCTGACATGTTTTTCCTTTTACGGTTATTTTCGTTCTGATGCTGTACCTGCGACTGAAATTATTTAGTCCACCTCGCATGACCGTAATCGGCCGTGCTATGCATTTTTTCAGCAGTTGCGATCTCCCTTTTTTGCGGTCGGAACAGATTTTTTTACTGGCCTTTTTTCGATGGGAAAAAAGTACTTTTTTGCATGTCCGTTTGCTGGTGTTGTGGTCGGCAGATCCAACCTCTACTGTCGGGGTGGAAGGTTGAAATAATTGGTCCCCGGTGGTTGGAATTAACCAGTCAAGTGACCCCATCCGTCGTATGTTAAATGTGTGCGTAGAGGAATATATAAAAAGGGTTTTTGTTATGGACCCTTTCGTATCGCGATTTCGCAAATGTATCTGGCATATTAACCAATTCAGTTTTTAGTCATTTGATTTAATAACTCGGTAGGGTTGAGGCTAAAACGAATCAAAAATAAAATAAAAAAAGAAAAAGAATTATTGATTCATCGTCAATGACGAACGGAAATGGGTGATTTTCAGAGTTTCTATACAGGGTGTTAGTCAATAAGTGTAACAAACATCAGGAGGTGGTTCTACATAAAAAAATAATGACATTATGCTAAATAACTTTTGTCCGCAAATGTAACGTTTTCCGAGGTGCGGGGTGTTTTACTTGAAAACTGACTGTTTATTCATTGATGAATATCTTATGCGTAAATGCTAGTGAATATATTATTTGTGTATTATTGACATATCCTATACCAAATGTATTTGCTTTGTGAATATGTGGTTTTGTGGATAAATATATTATTATTATTATTATTATTGCTCTGAAACCGGTCGAAACATGCAAATGAAATTATTATGCAGTGAAAAATCTTCATTGGTTGAGAACAGTTGATCACTACAATTTATGGATGCATTTGCATAGACCTCGTCATTTAAGTGGTCTCAAAAAAAAGATTCTAAAGGTGTTAAATCACAAGATCTGTGTGGCCAATTGTGATTCACTCTTCGGGAAATAACAGGACCAGGAATCTTTTCTCGCAAAATTGCTATTGTTTCGTGTTTTATGTGACATGAAGCGCCATCCTATTGAAAATGAACGTTGGCCCCATCAATATCTTCAAGTTCCGTCCACAAAATTATTAATCATTGTCTTATTCCCAATATCGACGAGAAACCGACAAACCTGGTTTGCCGTCAGTATATTCAGCAATATTCTCATTTGTTCTTGAGCGACGCACACCGTTTCTATTCACTAACTTGTTCCAACAGCTCAAATTTCTCTACCAGTTGCAATATTGCCGGTCGAGAAGGTACTTCACGACGACCCAAAAGTTTTGCGTCAGTGACTGCAAAATTTTCACCATTTTTGTAGCGAGTTTCAACAACTTGATCGCTTTATAGAATTATATATCATTCCATTTTTAGTAATGGCGTATTTTCTACTTTGTCAAATGTCAAAAGTTGACAGCTTCGAAAGTGACAGCTGCCCAGATAGAGGGCTAGTAAAGATGAAACCTCTCATTAGAAAACCCTTTATAATTATAAACATTGCCGTACGAATATAATTTGACGTCATAATTAACGACAATCAGTCGAAGCTTGGTCGCAAAATTCATTATTTGTGAAATTATTCATTATTTTCTACAACAAATGGTATTCCTGCAATTTAAGTAGGTTGAAGGTAGTAGGTCGAATCATATTGTTTCAGCTAGGTCATTTGTCATGGAAAATTCAGATTCGTTCGTAAATTATATTTATTACTATTCGAAATATGCGACGACGATATTAAAACCTCCCAGACTGGGTTTAGTCAACTTCAATGTCCCAATATAAACCCGGCTTTGTGGTTTTAGCATTGGAATTGAGTTTTAAATAATGAATTGGGCTTTGTCACATTGTTACATGAGTCCACCTGCTCTGCAATGGTGACGGAACCCAACATTGTACGGGTAATTATCAGATTTCCACATCTGTTAAAGTACTTCCTTTAATCCTTCATTACTTCATCCTGTAGAGCTACCCTACGGGCATAAATTTTAATTTGTTCCGTATTTATGACGATAATTTGCAGACATGGATGTTCGAAAAATGTGACAAAAAATGGTTGTTCAAACGTTGACCGGTTCAAACATAGTCTCATGCAGATAATATAATACAATACTCTGCTTTAATTGAAGCGTAGATATATCCGGATTTCATTTATTTTTCTAACGAGAAATAAGTTTTGTTGTAGAATTCGTATTAGATTTTTCATCATTATGATAATATTGTAATGATGTAGATAAGCATATTTGATCTAATATGAAAAGAATAACACACTGGTTTCAAATATTATCTTTATTCAGCTATCAATTTCGGCAAAATACTCATACCATCATCAGGCTGTCCTGAAATGACACTAAATTATATACAATTATGTACAGTGCATCCCATTTTGGGTGAGACTGCCAGGTTTCTCGCTTGTTATTTAAGATAGAGCCTTGCGGTTTTCACGTTCCTGTCCTACTTTTTCGTGAAACTTAAGTTGGTCTAATCAGATTTTGCATAACTGTTTCCGTTCAAAAGATACAGGGCGATTTTGGAAATTGATACTTTTCGGACCCCTCCTTTATCTCCGAAGTTATTAGGAATAATGCTGAGGTAAAAACTACGTCTGATTCAGAATTCTGCGTAGAATCCAGTGGCGTACCCAATTTTTTTTTTCGGGGTATGGTTTTGAAGATTCAATACAAACCTATATTTTTTTTAATGAAACATCCTATATATCATTTCTCCGTTGAATTCGTTATTTTTTTCCCTTCAAAATTATATATGATACTATATAGGTAGGATGGTCAGAAATGTTAAAAAACCACTAAAACATCAAATAATGATGATTTTTTGTTAATAAGCAATGGATTTTCCATATGAAAAAAAGGATCAATTGGATAATTTTCATTTGTGATTTTTATTTATGGTAGAGTAAGCAAACAAAGATAATTCACTCATCACTAACATGAGAAACAAAACGTAGGTACCTACCTAATAGCAACAAATGAATAATAGAAAAATTCATAAACATTGCATAATATCTTTCAGATTAAACTGTTCAAATTGCTGTCCATTTTCCTTAATACATATAATATACTACAGTAAAAGACATAACAGTCCCGAATAACTTCGTGCATCAACAGAGGCAGTTTTCCAGGATTTACAAAACCGCCCTTTTATAATATTAAATGCACTCAGGCGTATTGAAAAATTTTGTCAATTATGTATTAGAGAAAAATGGACAGTAATTTGAACAGTTTAATCTGTAAGATTTTCAATTATGCAATGTTTATGAATTTCTGTATTATTTATTTGTTGCTATTTGGTAGGTACCTACGTTTTGTTTTTCATATTAGTGATGGGTTTATTATTTTTGTTTGCCTAATCTACTATAAATGAAAATCACAAATGAAAATTATCCAATTGATCCATTTTTTATATGGAAAATCCATTGCTCATTAACAAAAAATCATCATTATTTGATGTTTTAGTATTTTTTTAACATTTCTGACCATCCTACCTATATAGTATCATATATCATTTTGAAGGGAAAAAAATATCGAATTCAACGAAGTAATGATATATAGGGTGTTCCATTAAAAAAATATAGGTTTGTATTGAATCTTCAAAACCATACCCCGAGAAAAAAAATTGAGTACGCCACTGGATTCTACGCAGAATTCTGAATCAGATGTAGTTTTTACCTCAGCATTATTCCTAATAACTTCGGAGATAAAGGAGGGGTCCGAAAAGTATCAATTTCCAAAATCGCCCTGTATCTTTCGAACGGAAACAGTTATGCAAAATCTGATTAGACCATCTTGAGTTTCACGAAAAAGTAGGACAGGAACGTGAAAACCGCAAGGCTCTATCTTAAATAACAAGCGAGAAACCTGGCAGTCTCACCCAAAATGGGATGCACTGTACATACAAAACGAAATAATACTGTCATGAAACACATCAACAAGCTACAAATCATAAAATGCAGTACAAAAATACAAGGATTCTCAATCAATAAATCGAAATTTTCACCAGTCAAACATATAAAATGAGGTTTATTGTCTGGATGACAGACGTTGATACAACACAGGCATGCGTCAAGTCTGAACCGTATAGAAATATATACAAACATAGAGATAAAATTGTTCTTTTTCTGGCTGTAGTCTCTAAATGAACGTCTTGAAAATATTATATTTCTAATTGTTCTAAAAGGGTTAATCGATAACAATTCCTTTCGTGGTGAAGAATACTGAGATTTTGAATTGAAGTTTTATGGTTGTTATTAATGAGGTGGTTTCCTAATGCTGATGGAGGTTTATGCTTCATGTGTTCGGAGAATCTTATATTAGCAGCGCGTGTAGTCATACCAACATAATAAGCCTGACAATCTTCACATTCAATCCTATAGACTCCACTTTTTTGTTCTGTTTTTATTTTTGGTTTGTTGTTAATTAGGATATTAAGAGTATTACCTCCTTTATTAGTAACGTAGTAGTTATATTGTAGGATTGAGTTGATATTGTAATTGAGGCTTTGACAAAAGGGGATGGAGATATAATTGAGAGTTATGCTATCTATGATTAGGGGAGAACTTTTTATCAATCAATTCGTTTTTCTTTTTTTGTTTTAATATTTTATCTATATAAGTTTTTGGATATTTATTATTCAGGCCAATTTCGTAAATAGTTTCAAGTTCTTTTTTATAATTTTCAACTGATGAAGTTGTAGCATTCAGTCTTTGTATCAGGAAGTTGAATGCTGCTTTTTTATATGTGAAGGATGATGAGAGTCATAAGGAATAATAAAGTCAGTGCTTGTAGGTTTTCTGTAAATATTGAACTCGAAGTTGAGGGTGTTGTCAATGGCTTTTTCCAAAGTGAGTTTTATATTGAACTGACTATTCAAAATTTTTAAGAATAAATCTAGGTCTCTTTCGTTGCCGGACCAAATACAAAAAACATCGTCCACTTACCTTCTCCAGAATACTATAAATTCACTCAGGGGTAGATAATTTGTTTTTCTACAAAGTTCATGTAGGCATCTGCGAGAACCCCGCTAAGTGAATAACCCATTGATAGTCCGTTAGCCATGAGAACATTTTGAAGAATTAGGAATTCTATCTGATCATTTATTAATTATAAATATTGAAAGTAAATGATGGTAATTTTATTCTTTCTCACGAATTTCCCCTTAATTATTTATTTTGTGATGTGTTGGAGATACCTACCATATGATGCATATAATATATGGAAAATAATAAATCTATTTTTTTTCAGGTACAATTTCAATTTCATCGTGTGTGAGAATAAACGATCTACATGTGCCTGAAGTTATCAAACATCGGACTTCTGTTGTGTTGGACTGTGATTTTAGCGTAGAAGATTCCGAGCAGGATTTGGTCGTGAAATGGTACTTGAATAGAAATAATAGGACATTGGTTTATCAGTGGATTCCAGGTGAAGAAAAGATTAACTATTACTCAATAATTGGAGTGCATATTTTTAAGACTATCAAAATACAATCCCAAAAAAAACCTACATGAAATGAAATGAAAATCACAACAGTGAAGTCAGAAACTCTTACGCGAATATGCAAATTCGTAAAGATGTAATGTTTTCAAGATTTCATCATGATCGTTTGAATTGTTATGATATAATACTCAATTAAACTGTAGAGTAACATAATGTCATGAAGAAAACATAATCACAAAAACTTCATCCAACACGATGGCATTTATCCCTTTGTTGTAACAATTTTCAAGGAGAAACAAATAAAAATTGTTCAATTGCTTTTCTTCGCAAAAGTTCGTAGTCTCACAGATGGTACGTTACCTGATGTGATCTGAAATTTCACGTTTCCACTTAAGGGTTAAGAAGTATTTATCGTTTTCATGTTAATTATGAGTTCTCAGCTCTGAAGCGGGTTTGAGCCAGCTACAAAGTTAATATACATTTGGGGGTAACTTTGTTCATTTTTGAATATTTATTATCGATATCAAGTTAAATGTCTTGCAATGTGTTTTTTGAGGCGGCATATTGAACATTCGTATATGTTGTTGTGGCCTAGTCATGTAACACATAAGGAAGTTATGATAATATTACATCTACAAAGAATATTGCCCTGTATAAGAATCTTCGTGTCTTTGTTTTCTTCAACTGAGTACTGGGTATCTAAATAAGATTTGATGTTTTCTATAATTTAATAATAAACAAACACTTTAGGTTGATGAAGATACACTTACACAGAGATTCATTTCGAAATTCAAAATGAGAAAAAATAAATATTGATATTCTATGAATATTTTCAGCCTCCAACAACCGACCTCAAGTACTCGGAGTGTTGAAAGATCGTTTGAATATTAAGAATGTGGCAGCTCCTGATGCTAACAGGTTATATAGAGCGCTTCATATTTTGGAGGCTCAGCCTGACCTTTCAGGAAACTACACGTGCTCTGTGTCTTCCCTCCAAAGTGAGGATATAAGGACGAAGAGCATGCTCGTTTTTGGTGAGTAAAGTTATTCTACAATTATTGTCTTTGACTGGTTTATATTAATTTTTCATATTCATTGAATAGTCTTCGCTTTAATGAAAAGTCAGATATAGTTGTGTTGTGAGACCACTTTTTGTGCACTCATTTCTAAACAAATTTCCCGTCATTGGTCACGATGGCTGTAAATTTTTATTTTCGATCGGGAATGATCTCGAACATTAAGGTTGGTGAAATATAGTAAGTTCGGATTTTAGATGCCACGGACAAAATCTAACTAGGGAAGCCTTATGATCGTTCCAAATGTTGATTTCTTTATAGTTCCAAAACTGGAGGTTCGATGGAACGAAAAGGTTGCATTTCTATTTGAAGCGACAATTTTAAATTTCATGCAAAATTTTATACTGTATACAGAGTGTTTCAAGTTGGACTGCCTATTAGACGTTTCTGGAGAACGGGACCTATTTGAAATCTGAAAATTCGGAATACGACATTGTTCTTGTCTTGAATTATTGAATTTGGGAGCATAATCATGTTCCGACATTAGCCTTATTTTTCTCCGTTGATCCAACGCAATCATAAAAAATAGGGTTCTAATTTGAAAATCGAAAGTTATGATCGAATTTTGTTCACAATTTTTGGCACAATATTTGAAACACCCTGTGATGATATTTCTCAAGTTAAATAATTTGAAAACTATAAGGACTGACGCAGGAGTAGTTGAGAATGGAAATCTTAATAATATCTAAAACATAAAATGAAAAAAAAAGATTTTTTCGGCAACCGTCCGGAAAGTGCTCACTTTCCGGACGCTTTTTCTCTGGGAAAGTAGCATTTCCCGGCCTAGTCCGGAAAGTACGTACTTCCCGGACTAGGCCGGAAAAGAATCACGTCGTTCGTGTCATTGTAAATATGAAAATCTTGGTAGGTATATTTTTAATAAATGCAGTTGAACATTACCAAAGCAACCGAGTTAACGGCTGACAGTTCATATGAAATTATTATAGTTGTCAAAAATTTGCATGTTTTTTGATCGCAATCGCAATAAAATATGGAAAGCAGCAGCTATAGTGTTATTCTACACGGTTGCCCAAAAAATATTGTACGCAACACGCCCGAAAATAATTTTTTTGGACTCCCAGATTTCCAGGACTCGCTTACGCTCGTCCTGGAATTTTGTCTATTCGTCCAAAAAAACCCTATTTTTCGGACTTGTTACGTAAATTACTATTTTATTTCTGGTATAACCGGAAGTTCCGGAGCTTCGAAAATATTCCAGCTGAATAAGGCATCAAGTCATATTCCGTATTTTCAGATTCCAATCGGGCCTCGTTCTCCAGAAACGTCTAATAGGCGTTCGAACTTGAAACACCCTATATAAAAGTATAGCTAGTATATTATTTAAGTATTCGATGAATCTTTGTGTGAGAGTGAATTGCATTCCGCTTCAGCGCCTGCACTTGACGGGGTCAAGTACATGCGCTGAATTGTTTGAAGGAAATAAATAAAATGAATACTTCACTGGAGTTGAATTACATTGAAATAGAGCAGTAAAAGGCTAATAGTCTCACTGCAAAAGAAAAGATTCTCAAAGCTCAAAGAACAACCTGTTCTGATATATCCAGCTTCCAGTTACAACCGAGAAAACACTACCTCCACAGTTGTGGGCCGAACTTAAAGTACAGAACTGACTTGACCATGGCTAGAAAGACAGTATATCTAACCCTCCAGTATTTTATTGAATACTTCATTGCTTTTCTTGAACGGTTCCGAATAAATTTTCGTTGATTTGCAAAAGAAAAATATGTTGAAATTGCATTCCTATTCCGAAATCATTGTATGTAAAAAATTATGAATTTGACATGGAAAGCTTTGTTTTCAAAAAACACTTTGTCTATAAAGAATACAGAAGCTTAATTAACTATTTGAATCTAATTGACTCGCTACCAAAACAAAATTTTAGTATTTATAAACTCTTATTCTTATTTCTAATAAAAGTGGTATGATTCTAAGACAAATTTTAAACAAAAGACTGAATAGCTAAATCGACAATACGTCTTCGTGAAACATATCATATGATCAGAATGGGGCTATATTACGTAATTATATGTATATCGAAATTCAGTCCTTCCGAACTTGTTTTGAACCAATCTAACTTGAATATTTATCGATGAAAGTATTCCAGAAGGGTTTCGACAACGTGAATATATCTGCAAAAAAACCCTATGTTTCCCTGGACCATATCACATCATCCGTACGTTCGTTGGATAAGGCGCCAAATTCTTCTTCATCTGAAGGAATAGAAGAATAAGGAAACAATAACGTCAATAACCCCCTTTTCGAAGGGTTAGGAAGGGTCCCGGAATCCCGCATTCCTGATTTATCGTAGTGCCTCAGTCCGGAATCGGCGTCTGCATAAATTCTGATTTCCGTCAGAATGTGGCGTGGAAGTTCACACGATTCAGTGCGCCGCCCTCTTTCATACCGTTTCTGCCTGGTTCAAAGTCTGTGGCAACAAGTAAAAGACGCTTCTAATCTGTTAACACAATTTTGTTCGGTTGGTATTCAGAACGAAGGCCTTAATCATAAATACTGCTCATTTTACGCTATGGTTTATCATTTTTTTTCTTATACAGGGTTTTTTAAAAAGAACTTTGTTTTGTGAATCAGGATTAAGTATATAATGTACCAAGAATTGAAGCGAGGACCACAACTTTTCGACTCCCTAAACCTCGGACTAACATACTTGAGCAAGCTCCGGTCTATCGATTGTGCAGGGCTGCTGATGAACTTAAGTTTAATTTGTTTTTTTAGTTCGGGGCGGTTATTGTTTATTGTTGTATCATTGAATATGTAATTTTGTTTGAATAATTGTTCATATTATTCATTGTCAATATGTTACCCTGTTATTGGGAAATTTCCTATTGGGTAAAATAAACTATTATTATTATTATTATATAATCACTTTTTGATAGAATGGTGGGTCTACTTTATTAATCACTTCACGAATTTTGAATTTTGCGGCTGCAATCGATTGGCTCCCTATAGACTTTGTCTTCAACATAACCCCATAATCAATAATCCAGCGGTTTTAAATTACATGATCGAACTATAGTCACTTAACGGCTGAATTTCGTGAAATTATGCTATCGGGAAATTGGGTTTGCAATAAATTCTTTGTTTCAGCGGCTGTGTTACTTGCGGCATCGTTTTGTTGTAACTACATGTTAGTCATATCCATATTAATAATTTTTTTTTTCCAGAATTGTACGTAACAAACTCATTATAAACTTGATGCAATATGTAATTTTTATTTATTACTAGAACATAACACAATGCATATTAAAATTTCTTCATAATAACCTCAACTTATAATCCACAGAAGTAGTTTCTAAATTCCAAAAGTGTGTAAGGTTCACGTTCAACTATCAATAATAATATAGCTTTTTTGAACGTTTTTAATTCATTAAAATTCCCAAATATTTTCAGTAGGAAATTGAATCATCATAAGCACATATTATCAATATTAGGCCAAAATTGATTTGTTGACATATCTGATGGGTAAGCAGCATTTCCGTAGATTTCAGCAAAATTTTTGAAAAAAAGTGACACGTTCAGCATCTAAATGCTTCTCAACAAAATATCTTTTATTTTAAAAGTCGAAATGCCACAATTTTGCTCGATGACGTAATCTGACAAAGAAAATGTACTTCGTCTGAAAAAAGATTTTTCCAGAAAAAACAAGGAGTTTTTTGAATGAATTGAGCAATATGAACGATCTATCGGCACCTTGTAAGACTTTGAAGCCAAAATCTTATGCACAATTCGCCATGTGGTTGTTGTAGATAACTTCAATTGTTGAGAACTTCGAGGAATAGACAAATTCGGCTCTTCTGCAAACTGTGGCTCAAGGCAGCAATGTTTTCCCTTGAAATACCTGATGGAATACATGTTGGGGATGACGCATTAGGTACTGAGGTACCATATCGACTCAAATTCATTGGCCAAATTCTTGATAACAGTCTCAGAAGGACGATCATGTTAAATTTTAGGAAATGTAAATTTTACAGATCCGCATTTTTCATGAAGCATTTTTGTTAATTCAATTCGCTTTTCGAGTGAAATAGAATTCATTGTAACAATTATTGACCAAGCTTCTACTATTATATAAGGAAGAATGCGACAAATGGATACCATGAATGAAGGTTATCATGGAGGCCTCGTATCAAGAGGTTTCAATCGCCTGAGTGCCTTCATTTGGGATATAACGGGTGTTTTTTTTCTTCTTCTTCTTCTTCATATTTTAAGCCGTGGCTTGTATTCTCCAATTATTATGCCTCCTGTGAGATCGAAGTCCATGAGTCTCTCCATCGTTTTGGTGGTCTCCCCAACGGTCTGCGCGTTCCCGGTGTTCCGTCTCTCACAATCTTCGCAATTCTTCCATCGCCCATTCTTTCCGCGTGGGCATTCCATAATCTTCGCCTATTGCGACCCCATCGGACTACATCCGGAACTTCACATTCGCTGGGAATATCTTCATTTCTTCTTTTGTCTCGTAATGTGAGGCCTAGGACGTTTCTGAGCACCTTCATCTCGGCAGTTCGCAGTGCGTTCTTCATTACTTTAGTATCGGCTCTTGTTTCGATACCGTATGTCATAATTGGTCTCATAATAGTTTTATATATTCTGACCTTGGTTTGATTGCGCATGTGTTTGTTGTTCCACACAATGTCTTTAAGAGCACCCGAAATTCTTGCCGCCTTATTTGCTTGGTCTTTAATTTTCCCAGTTCTGTCCTGATTAGACGAGATCTGCACGCTCAAATATGCAACCCTCATAACCTGTTCTATTGGTCGGTCCTCAACTACAAGTTTACATCTAATTAGTTCCTTTGAAACAACGAGTGATTTAGTTTTTGTAGTAGATATTTCCATGTTCAATTTTGTTGCCTTTGTGTAAAATTTAAACAAGAGCCTCTGTAGATCGTCTTCGCTCTCAGCCACAATTACTGCATCGTCGGCGTAGCAGATTATCTTTATTTCACCGGTTGTTAGCTTGTATCCTCTTGCTGTATTCTTCAAATCTTCTATTATATCGTCCATTATTATGTTGAATAATGTTTTTTTTCGAGGTATATAACTTTAAGTTGGCATTACTGTTCAAGATGGCGACCGATTCAACAGCTGTCAAGTTATTCATTCTCAGTTTGGTTTGGCAATTCATCATGAATAGACTCAGGCCTGAACAACGCTTGCAAATAGTGCAATTTTATTTCAGAAATAATGGTTCTGTGTGGAATACGTATCGCGCACTACGTTCATTTTATTTTGTTTAGCGATGAAGCGCACTTCTGGTTGAATGGCTACGTCAACAAACAAAACTGCCGCATTTGGAGTGAAGCTAATCCTCAAGTGTGTGTCGAAACACCGTTACATCCAGAAAAACTGACTGTTTGGTGCGCTTTATGGGCACATTGGTCCGTACTTCTTCAAAAACGATGATGGCCAGAACGTTACAGTCAATGGTGATCGGTATAGAGCCATGATTACTAACTTTTTCATTCCTGAATTGAACAACCATGATGTCCAGGAGCTGTGGTTCCAACAAGACGGTGCAACATGTCACACAGCTCGTGCCACAATCGATTTATTGAAAGATACGTTTGGTGACCGCCTAATTTCACGTTTTGGACCAGTGAATTGACCTCCAAGATCTTGTGATTCAACACCGCTAGACTACTTTCTGTGGGGCTATGTGAAGTCATTGGTTCTATGCCGATAAGCCATAAACCTTCGACAAGACAACATTCGCCGTGTTATTGCCGATATACGGCCACAAATGTTGGAAAAAAACATCGAAAATTGTACGTCCAGATTGAACTACATCCGAGCCAGCCGTGGCGGTCATATGCCAGAAATCATATTTAAAGTAATGCCACAAGATTTTCTTGCGGATAAATAAAATTCATGTCAATCGAATAATCCATCGTTGTTTTATTTCTTTTTAAAGTTCTATAGTTCTGAAAAAAACACCCTTCACAAGGTGATATTCATCTCATGAGTGAAATTTCACAGTTCAATAACTCTTTGACTAATTGACCGAATAATTTCAAAATTTGAAGTTTTGTCAATCTTTTATAGCGCATTCCTTCAATATTTCCGAAATCGAATAAATCAGATCCGGACTAGGAAAATTTCAGACTTTTTTTTATTTTCCTGAATATTGGATCGCATTGAACGATTTTCTTCGTTTTGGTAACCACAAAGAATTAATTCATAATAAAAATTCTACATCTCTGTTTGCCACGGTTATACTTGGAATTTTCCTAGTCCGGATCTGATTTACTCGACTTCAGCAAACTTGAAGGAAGGCGATAGTAAAGGGTGACAAAACTTCAAAATTTGAAATTATTCGGTCGATTAGTGAAAGAGTTATTGAAATGTGAAATTTTACTCATAAGATGAACATCACACTGTATATCCCAAACAAAGGCACTCAGGCGATTGAATTTCCTTGATACGAGTCCTCTATGATGACCCCGTTCATGGTAACCGTTTGTCGCATATTTACGGGGGGCATCTGTAGATATTTCAAAAAAACCAAATGTTAAAACTGTCACGTATAGTTCTGGTGTGACCATTTTTAAAAACAAAGTTCTTGTTGAAAAACCCTTTACATCAAGGTGATCGTACACCAACGATCAGAGGATGGCCGGCTTCAAATCAAAATTGATTTGATTTGATCGTTCCCAGAAAGACTTTTTCTTATGGAAACATCCGGCTGGACTTTAAACTGTATAACAATGAATCATGCTGTTTGAAAAATGCTTTTTATATTTCAAATTGATGACAGATCAAAGCATTCGTCTTATTCACGTGGTCCCTCTAATATGGTCTCGGCTATACAGTTATAATAATGGAAAAAAAATGCGAAAATATGTCTAATTAATCTTTTGTTGTATTATTTATAGTTATTGAGGTTACCATGAAATTTATAGATCACATTTGATAATCGATTTGGATGTAATAATAATAATAATAATGTAGTTTATTTTATCATACACTGAGAGAAACGTTTATTTGTATTCAATAAAATATATTAGTACCAAAGAAATATCTGCTTTGAATAGGGCCGAACTTACGTAAGTTCATGTACAATATTGTTTATCTTAACAATTGGCAAACAATATATTTCTTTCTCTTCAACAAAATATTTATTGCTAGCTGTTGACTCAATGTTGATTGTAATAGTATATATTCTAGGGAGGAATAAACGAAGCATTATATTCATTCTTTCAGATTTTCATACCAAACTTGCCTTGTTACATAAAAATTTTCATAAGTTTCTCACAAATAAATTAATATTTTCTTTACAATTATGTAATTCACGAATAAATGAATGGAATATTATATTTAATCGCTCAAATATTTACACAAAACTTGCATTGTTGTTTAAAAAATTTGCATATTGTAGATCCAAATATTAATTCATTTATGAGAAACTTCTGAGCATTTTTCAAACAAGATTGCAAGTTTGGTGTAAATATCTGAGAGATTGAATAAAATGTTCCATTCATTACTGCCTAAAATATAAAATTGCACACAAATATTAATTTATTAGTGGGAAACTTATGAAAATTTTCAATATAAGAAGGAAAGTTTGGTATGAATATCTGAAAGAATAAATATAATGATTTCTGAATAGAAGAAAAAAGTCTACAAAGCACTTCAGTGGTAAAACCTTAATTAATTTCATAAACATTAATCTCAGAGGCTTTAGAGCCTGTACGCGATTCTCTCATTCTCTATTTATTTTCATAACACCCCTTAGAAATACACATTAACTTGTTGGTTTAGCTAGTTCCTTCTAAAAATTTTATTCTAGTAACAGTTCAAATCATAAAAATATTATACCCGAGTAAAAGTATTGTTTATTGGAATTAATGAGAATCTGCTCGCCATTTTGCAGTACATGATATTTCGATTAGGTTCTTAACACATGAATAATGTAACCAGCTCAAGCATGAGTTCATTACATATTGACATCCTGAAATTTCTATTAAATCAGGCTATATCTATTCAACCAGCATTCCATACTCTATGAACGACGTAGTTAATTGATTCAATATTGAAACATGGAATCTACAATATTCCTCAGATTAATCATAACACCTTAATAAAATCAGCTCAGTAGCATCAAATTCACTTAGCTATTGTAATACATAAATTTCAGCTGAAGGTTGCCTTGTTCCTTATAACACTGTTTTAGGGGATTAGTTTAAATGAAAAATAAATCATAATTTGCAGCTATCTGCTTGATATTAAAACAATTTTTCGATTATTACTCTTGCTATGGCTTTGACCATTTATAAACAGAATAAGCTGATGGTTTTTCTTTATTTACAACACTGAGGCGTTGGATGGAGTTGATAAATATGTTAAATTTTTCAATGAATTCAGGAAAATAACTTTGTTTTCGTAACTTTCAAATTGTGATCGATAGTTTCAAATATTTCTGAACTTGGATCAGATTGGATTGTGCGAGTGCAAGCCTTTTCAGAAGCTGAGAGATTTGATGGTTTTAAGCCAGAGAATTGCTGATTTTTCACCTTAAATCTAACGGTTAGGCGCTGGTCTACCAAAATTAGATTTTTTTTCTGTCATTGGCCTGGACTACTGACCTTCACAGTCGTAAGGATTCAGAGTTTGGAACATTCCCTCTTGGGCCACCTAATTGTATCTCAGAAACTGGTCATAGCAAAACCAATACTGTTTGACATTATAATAATGTACTTGAATCAAGATTAATTACAAAAAATTGGAAGATTCCACGGACTTCTTTTTCAATTACTTACAGGATGAATTGAACTGAACGAATGTACAGGATGAATGAACTGTACGAATCTCATTTTGAATAATGTTTGACTCACCCCGTATCTAACGATAATTTTCATAAAAAACTAGTCTCAAATTATTATCTTAGGGGCAAGCAATATTTGTCGCCCAAAAGTGTTTCATTCAAGATGTTGTCCTACGAGATATGTCACTTCAAAGAAATGAGAGTTTCCAACTTCATCACTCTGTATACTCGAAAACATATGATTGAGTTGGACCCATTGTCTTTCTTGTTCAGAAGGTCATATTCTACAAAAAACGTAAAATTCTGAAAAATTAACAGGTGAAAAATTTTCCATTTGGCTGCCACCTAGTCCTTTTTGATACAGAAAACTATTCTGCCAACCAACCTTTCTCGATGTGGATGGAAATATTTCATTAATCTTAATGAAAATTAGTGAAAATAATGTAGGTGTAGAGAAGGTTCATTCTAACACTCGTTCATTCAAAAACTGTTGAACTCGTGGAAGAATATCGGTACCTTCTGGACTTGTTTTATGAAATTATAAATGACCATGCTGAGTACTTGATCCATTTGATTCAATCGGAGTGAGAAGATTAATAATTCCATTCTGAAACGTTACACTCCGTTTGGCGCATTCGCCATTCTGTAACCATACTGACTACTCTTTTTTTCCTACAATTTTTATTATAATTGTAACAATTGTTTCCACGCATAATAAATTTGAATTGATTATTTGAGGTAGAATTTCAACCTTGCGATCTCGCGATTTTGAAACACACCCTACTGTTTTTCCTCCAGATATTCAACTTCCAAGAATTATCTTTCTTATTATTCTCGTACATATTTCTGATCCCTTACAGGATCAATCTAAATTGAAGTAAGCTGATCTGCCACTCGCTCCTGAAATTACGCTGGATCAACTCTAAGGGATGTTTGCGGAAAGATAATACCTAAATACTGCACGGTGAGCGAAGAGCAAGTTTGCCTTGATAAGGAAACACATTTCCATTCTAGAAATTCCAGCGATTCCAAAAGGCGTACAACATTCGATGGTTCTCCAGATCGCGAAATAGGTTTCCTCTCTGTTTATACCAACGAGTTATATTATAGTTTACATAGTTGTACTCTGGAAATTAATGGAATTCGCTAAATTTAATGTAACAAGCTCCAGTGGGCACAAGCAATAGGCCCGAGATTACTTCAGAGCGAACTTTTAATGAGTGGGAGTCATTGGCGGAGCATCAGGGTGTTTACTGAGAAATCTTTAATTGAATGCCTATTAGGATGTTGTTGCAACTTGATGCGTTGTTGTTTCGATCAAGACCAGACGCTGGAAGGTATGAATGAGCATATAATCTGAACTAAACCCCTGTATCGACAATAACTAGTATCAATAGTTTTGGTAGCTTATTTGAAATATGATGACTGGTACTGTTATATTATTTTAATTGTAAGCTATTCAATGTGAATCTTTCGTATTTATATGATATGGCCTTCATATACTTCGATATACTTCAGAACTCTCTCATATAAAATCAATAACCAAATGTAGGCTCCTCAAGCGGTTATACCCTATCGCAATGACAGTTTGTATTCGGTGGTGTCAAGAGACCGTACAGGGTGTTTCACGTGAGCGGGTCACTAGATTTTGTCGCTTATCCTTTGAGCAATATTGAAAAGTGATCCATCACAATGATAGTATTTTTCACGGACCATCCAAATATGTTATCGGAAAAACTATCGAACCAACGCATGGAAAGTTATTAAGGAAAAACCGTTTTTCCAAAAAAAATGTTGGTTAATTTGGCTGGTTTTCGAAATGAGAAGAACTATTTCTCAACAAATTTTTCTTCATTTGAACTTCCGGTTTTCAATAAAACAGAAGATTTTTTCTTGCAAAATTTATTTCATAATATTTTCCCATATTTTCTGAATGCTCAATCCTTCTGACTCCGAATATGTAAATATAGTGGTAGTTTATATTTATTTCATGCAATTCCATTCAAAATCAACATCAGAAAATTCGGATTTCATATTCGGAAAATATATCCATATCCATATCCGTACAAGGTGTTTCACGTGAGCGGGTCACTAGATTTTGTGGCTTATCCTTTGAGTAATATTGAAAAGTGATCCATCACAATGATAGTATTTTTCACGGACTATCCAAATATGTTATCGAAAAAACTATCGAACCAACGCATGGCAAGTTATTAAGGAAAAACTGTTTTTCCAAAAAAAAAATTTTTGGTGAATTTGGCTGGTTTTTGAAATGAGAATCTAGAGACTATTTCTCACCAATTTTTTCTTCATTTGAACTTCAGATTTCAATAAAACAGAAGATTTTTTCTTGCAAAATTTATTTCATAATATTTTCCCATATTTTCTGAATGCTCAATCCTTCTGAATCCGAATATGTAAATATAGTGGTAGTTTTATATTTATTTCATGCATCAAATAAAATAAACATCAGAAAATATATCCATGTGTCTGTGGTTCAATAAATATTTGATTGTCAAATTTTGAAGTTTTCATTCTCGATTACAAAAGCCGAAATCTGAAGCTTCTACTATTCTATAATTTCTCCCTCTTTTTCTCCTTTTTTGACCACGATAGTGGCTTCTATTATAATCGAGAATGAAAACTTAAGAATTGTACAATCAAATATTTATAGAACCATAGACAACATAGATATATTTTCCGAATATGGAATCTGAATTTCCTCAGGTTGATTTTGAATGGAATAGCTTGAAACAAATATAAAACTATGACTTTATTCTCAAATTCGGATTCAGAATCGATTAAGCATTTAGAAAATATTAATGAATATCATGGGCTTATTTCGAAGAAAAAAAAATTCCGTTTTCTTGAAAACCTAAATATCGAATGAAGAAACAATTGGTGAAAAATTGTCTATAGACCTTATTATTTTGAAAACCAGTCAAATCAGCAAAAAAAATTTTTTTTTGAAATGCGGTTTTTCCTCAATGACTTTCTATGTCTTGGTTTGATTGTTTTTCCAATGACATATTTGGAAGCCCGTGAGAAATCTTATTGATGGGTCACTTTTCAATTTTGCTTCAAGGATAGACCGCAAAATCCAGTGAACCGCTTACGTGAAACACCCTGTACGTCCGTGATCACGATGACTCTCGAATGGAACAATCTTGAATATTTCAGGGTAGGCTAAGTTCTCGAAGCGTTTAAGTTCCGTACATATGGCCGTTCGAAATTTCACTTTCCTGATAATTTCAAAACCAAAAACTTGAACGAGATTATTTGCATTTAGATGGGAAATAACAGATCCCACCTCTGACATAATATTTCAAAGACAACACATCCGACCCAATTAAAATTTCTCATGTGGATATATAGTATATCCAAAGTCACTTGAACTAATTCATAAAAACGCTTGGCCAGATGTCCCTCTGAAGTGGATATCGTGATCCGCTAAATACCGGGGTTTATTTGAAAGTATTGTCTGGCAATAAATTCACTGGTCCCAAAGGAATTTCAGGAAACTTGGACAACCCTTGTAAAATCGAAATATTCTGACTTCCTCCAAGTGACTTTGGATATACCATACAATCATCATAGTGAGCTTTTTACAGAATTTTATGTTGATCGAGTAATAAGAACTGTTTGTTTTCAGTACATGACTCTCTTTGATCATGTGGAAATGTCGAAATTATTTGTTTTTGGTTCAAAATACCCATTAATTAAAAAGGATTAATTTAAAAGAAGGTTGCAATGGATCTCTTTTATATTTGCAGCAGAATTCTCCGCTAAACCGCCTATCTTTATGCGAAGAACTTTTGCCATAGTTCCAATGAATAGTTGGACAGTTTACGACTTAATTTCATGTGAATAATTAAACGAACGGATATACAGGGTGGCCAAGAGATTGACGTCAAAAAGAAAAAACAGGTCCCTCGTGTCATGGGCTATTCGAATCAACAACATGTATGTTATGCGATTTTTCACGGTTTTCGAGTTATAAATTTTTTTATGAACATTGAGAATTTTTGACTTGACCATCTTAAAAAATATATAAAAAAAAGTACGAAACTTTTCTGTGAAATTTTTGTTGTTACTTAATCTCCATGAACTGTACTTTTATACATAAAATAACCAGCATCGTAACTTTGATAAAAATTATGAAAATGTTAAGTGAAAAAGTTACGTGAATTAGATTATGATCTAAATTTTCGAATCAAAATTAAAAATGTGAAAAGGATTATTCACGTTTTCTTAGTAAGCTTAAAAACTGCGCTCAACAGTTAGTTTTTAGAATCATCAATAAAAAATGGTACTTAACAGTCTACTTTTGATAGAATCAGCCTTCAAAGTCAGCGAGGTGGAAAAAATCAAAGAACTAGAAATTTACTCAAAAATTATTTTCTGCCATTTTAAGATTTTTCTGATCAAGTTATGATGAAAAATGCTGAAAATTATTGAAAATTAGCTTTGGATGTTGGCCAAGAAAAGTTTTCGAAAAAAAAAATGCTATGGCAATAAATCACACATTCTAAATGCTGACTGTTGAGCGCAGTTCTCAAGCATACTAAGAAACCGTGAATTAACCTTTTCACATTTTCAATTTCGATTCGAAAATTTAGATCATAATCCAATTCACGAAATTATTTCACTTGAGACTAACATTTCCATAATTTTTATCAAAGTTGCGAAGCTGATTATTTTATGTAAAAAAGTACAGTTCATGGAGATTAAGATACAAAAAAAATTTCACAGAAAAGTCTTGTACTTTTTTTATATCTTCTTTTAGATGCTCAAGTCGAAAATTCTCAAAGTTCATAAAAAATTCATAACTCGAAAACCGTGAAAAGTCGCATAACATACATAATAAGGATAATTCAAATTAGATTACACAGCCATCTATGACGAATCGTGCAATATTATTCGTACATAGCTTTTCTTTTTTTTGCCGTAAAATACGAATCGGCTATAAAGTAAACCCAAAGGGTGAAAAAATGGAAAAGGTTGTAGCATAAATCGACACAATCAAAAGAGAAAAATTTGTCAATAAAATGTCTTCTTTTTGAAATTTAAACTGATTAACATTATCTCCTTTTCAGCTAAACATCAGCAATTAGCAAACGGTGCCATCGGTAGAAATTATAACCATCGGTTAATAGGTACTAAACATTGATTATGGAAATGTTTATTTTTATTTATTTTTTGAACGGTGCAACTGATCCTTACTGTTGAGCGTTATTGGGGTATTTTAGCAGCGGAAGTGCGCCACATATTATTGTGTAACTTCTTGATATATTGAAGAATAAATTGAACGGATAACTTTTTGCTTTCGGAACACGGAATACTCACATTAAGTCCCAGTTAATCATTTTTGTGATTCTGCTTTCAGAGTCAAAAAGTTATTGTCAGGAAGCTAAATTTGATTGATGATTGATTGTGCCAACATTTCCTTGACTGAATGTTAAAATACGCTAGCAGATATTACATTTTTATCTTCTTCTTAAAAAAACCCTAATAATTACTTGATGAAATATTCAAGAAACGAATAATAATAATAATAAAGTTTATTTGCTTTCAACACATGAAATCATAAATCTCTTTTTTTCAGTTCCAGAAAGACTTCTAGTTATAAGAAGACTCAGTTCCAATGAAGGAATTATTAGAATAATATGTACAGCAGAAGGAGTCTTTCCTAGTCCAGTAATCACATTACAATCGAAGAAGAGGTAAATTTTTCAACTAAAATCTAAAAAATAAATGAACTTTTGAATTGGATATATTTATAGTTTTGTAGATAAAGCGACTATTTTACACAATAATCTCAACGAATTATTGCGGATTTATTACTATCAAATAATTAATAGAAAATAGCAATTATCAGATGAAACTTAAGGAATTAAAATATGAATGATACTATTAAGCAGTCGAATGACAATTGATTATCATCAACTTATAAATAGAACTTTGTTGATAAATGTTTCCATAGTATGTTTAGTCATAATTTCAAGAACGATAAAAACACACCGTTGAAATGAATTATTTAATCTTTGGCAATCGATTTCGGTATATTAACCATCATCAGGCCAGCTGAAAATTACATTTATGAAACTTTATGTTATTAATTTGACAAAATTTGAGGTTATCTCAGTGAGAGCGTGCAATCAATTACCTACCGTACATTGAGGTGGATTATACGTATGATAGATAGTATATATTCATCGATTTGATCTTCAATATGCAATTTAAAGTTTTTATTTTGACAATAAATATCAATTATATTCTTCGAAGAATTTTTCTTGCGTGGTTGTGTTGATTTTAGATTAGACGAAAGTGAGGAAGTCTGTTTACGTAGTATGGCATATGTCTATCTTTGGAACAATTATTGGCGGGAATTTATTAATTTGAAAATACTATTGTCGCGTATGGTGAAATCAGACATTTCGTTTAGTAAATGTTGACTATCTTTGTTTTTTAAAATTTCGTGCTGTTCTAATAGTGTTAATTTATAGTAATTACTTTCTTTATGTAGGATCTTTAAATTTTCAAATTTTGTGTTATGATTTGACTCATTCAGGTGGTTTCCTAGTGCAGATCTAGGTTGATTTTTTTGGTGTTCATTGAATCGCTTTTTCATGTTACGTGTCGTCATACCGATATAGAATGCAGGACAGTCTGAGCAGTTAATATTGTATACTCCACTCTGTTCTTCTGGTTTTTTCTTATTTTTGTTATTCAGTAATAAATTTTCTAGGGTTCTATGTCGGCTATTCATTATGGTGTAATCGTATTTATTCATAATCTGTTGGGTATGCTGGTGTAAGTCTTCGTAATATGGTATACTTATGAAGTGTTTCCTAATTGCAATGTGGGGGTAAATTTTCTTCAAAAGTTGTTTTCTCTTTATAGAAGTGAGAATTTGGTCAATGTATTCTCTTGTATACTGGTTGTCGTTGCCTATTTGATATATCATATTTATTTCTTTCTGGTAGTCCTCGGCTGACAGAGGTATGTTGAGGAGTCTGTGAATTAAAAAGTTGAAGGCGGCTCTTTTTATCGAGGGGGAATGATATGAATGATAAGGTATAATGGTATTGGTTTGTGTCGGTTTTCTGTAAATATCGAAAGAAAAATCATTATTATTATTTAATGTTACTTTAAGATCTAAGAAATTTATTGTGTTAGATGTAGGGTGTTCTAGAGTGAATTTTATTTTAAATTTTGAGTTTATCATCTTAAAGAATTCGTCGAGATCTTTGTCTGTCCCCGTCCAAACGCAAAATATATCATCGACATATCTCTTCCACATGATTATATTGTCTTTATATGGTAGTTTCATTATTTGTTCTTCTACATGGTCTACATAAATATCTGCAATGAGACCACTAGATGGTGAACCCATGGGTAAGCCATCTTTCATCGTGTATATGACGTCATCAAAAATGAAGAAGTTCTGTTCTGTTATCAGACAACTTCCTGAATCTGGATACAGCCGATGTTATGAACCTATTGAAGTTATGTTATCTGATAACATAAAATTCACTCTAGAACACCCTACATCTAACACAATAAATTTCTTAGATCTTAAAGTAACATTAAATAATAATAATGATTTTTCTTTCGATATTTACAGAAAACCGACACAAACCAATACCATTATACCTTATCATTCATATCATTCCCCCTCGATAAAAAGAGCCGCCTTCAACTTTTTAATTCACAGACTCCTCAACATACCTCTGTCAGCCGAGGACTACCAGAAAGAAATAAATATGATATATCAAATAGGCAACGACAACCAGTATACAAGAGAATACATTGACCAAATTCTCACTTCTATAAAGAGAAAACAACTTTTGAAGAAAATTTACCCCCACATTGCAATTAGGAAACACTTCATAAGTATACCATATTACGAAGACTTACACCAGCATACCCAACAGATTATGAATAAATACGATTACACCATAATGAATAGCCGACATAGAACCCTAGAAAATTTATTACTGAATAACAAAAATAAGAAAAAACCAGAAGAACAGAGTGGAGTATACAATATTAACTGCTCAGACTGTCCTGCATTCTATATCGGTATGACGACACGTAACATGAAAAAGCGATTCAATGAACACCAAAAAAATCAACCTAGATCTGCACTAGGAAACCACCTGAATGAGTCAAATCATAACACAAAATTTGAAAATTTAAAGATCCTACATAAAGAAAGTAATTACTATAAATTAACACTATTAGAACAGCACGAAATTTTAAAAAACAAAGATAGTCAACATTTACTAAACGAAATGTCTGATTTCACCATACGCGACAATAGTATTTTCAAATTAATAAATTCCCGCCAATAATTGTTCCAAAGATAGACATATGCCATACTACGTAAACAGACTTCATCACTTTCGTCTAATCTAAAATCAACACAACCACGCAAGAAAAATTCTTCGAAGAATATAATTGATATTTATTGTCAAAATAAAAACTTTAAATTGCATATTGAAGATCAAATCGATGAATATATACTATCTATCATACGTATAATCCACCTCAATGTACAGTGCATCCCATTTTGGGTGAGACTGCCAGGTTTCTCGCTTGTTATTTAAGATAGAGCCTTGCGGTTTTCACGTTCCTGTCCTACTTTTTCGTGAAACTCAAGTTGGTCTAATCAGATTTTGCATAACTGTTTCCGTTCAAGAGATACAGGGTGATTTTGGAAATTGATACTTTTCGGACCCCTCCTTTATCTCCGAAGTTATTCGAAATAATGCTGAGGTAAAAACTACGTCTGAATCAGAATTCTGCGTAGAATCCAGTGGCGTACTCAATTTTTTTTTTCGGGGTATGGTTTTGAAGATTCAACACAAACCTATACTTTTTCAATGGAACACCCTATATATCATTACTTCGTTGAATTCGTAATTTTTTTCCCTTCAAAATGATGTATGATACTATATAGGTAGAATGGTCAGAAATGTTAAAATAACACTAAAACATCAAATAATGATGATTTTTTGTTAATGAGCAATGGATTTTCCATATGAAAAATAGGATTAATTGGATAATTTTCATTTGTGATTTTTATTTATAGTAGAGTAAGCAAACAAAGATAATACACTCATCGCTAACATGGAAAACAAAACGTAGGTACCTACCTAATAGCAACAAATGAATAATAAAAAAATTCATAAACATTGCATAATATCTTACAGCTCAAACTGTTCAAATTGCTGTCCATTTTCCCTTATACATATAATATACTACAGTAAAAGACAAAACAGTCTCGAAGAACTTCGTGCATCAACAGAGGCAGTTTTCCAGGATTTACAAAACCGCCCTTTTATAATATTAAATGCACTCAGGCGTATTGAAAAGTTTCGTCAATTATGTATTAGAGGAAAATGGACAGTAATTTGAACAGTTTGAGCTGTAAGATATCATGCAATGTTTATGAATTTTTGTATTATTTATTTGTTGCTATTAGGTAGGTACCTACGTTTTGTTTTTCATGTTAGTGATGAGTGTATTATCTTTGTTTGCTTACTCTACTATTTATAAAAATCACAAATTAAAATTATCCAATTGAACCTTTTTTTCATATGTTAAAATCCATTGCTCATTAACAAAAAATCATAATTATTTGATGTTTTAGTGTTTTTTTAACATTTCTGACCATTCTACCTATATTGTATCATACATCATTTTGAAGGGAAAAAAATAACGAATTCAACGAAGTAATGATATATAGGGTGTTCCATTGAAAAAAATATAGGTTTGTGTTGAATCTTCAAAACCATACCCCGAAAAAAAAAATTGAGTACGCCACTGGATTCTACGCAGAATTCTGATTCAGACGTAGTTTTCACCTCAGCATTATTTCTAATAACTTCGGAGATAAAGGAGGGGTCCGAAAAGTATCAATTTCCAAAATCACCCTGTATCTCTTGAACGGAAACAGTTATGCAAAATCTGATTAGACCAACTTGAGTTTCACGAAAAAGTAGGACAGGAACGTGAAAACCGCAAGGCTCTATCTTAAATAACAAGCGAGAAACCTGGCAGTCTCACCCAAAATGGGATGCACTGTACGGTAGGTAATTGATTGCACGCTCTCACTGAGATAACCTCAAATTTTGTCAAATTAATAACATAAAGTTTCATAAATGTATATTTTCAGCTGGCCTGATGATGGTTAATATACCGAAATCGATTGCCAAAGATTAAATAATTCATTTCAACAGTGTGTTTTTATCGTTCTTGAAATTATAAATAGAAGTTGGACAATCACCAACTTTTTTACGTTAATTAAACGCGATTTTTTATTGTGATAGTATACTATGGCCCATTCGGTGATGATACTAAATATAATTTTTACGTTTTGCTTTCGTGCTTCTTATGAAGTGCTCGGTACTAAAAATGTTTTCCAGTAGCAGTAAAAATGTTGAGACACTGCAAATTTTGCACCATAGTTGAATATTTCCTCTTATCTCATAGAGTCTCCAAAATATTCAGAAAAAACGTTAAGTTAAGTGACGCTACATTTGTTGCTGTTTTCTCAGAAAAATGCATTAAAACGAATTTCGTTCATTGATAAAAAAGTGTTTTTTGATATGAAAAAATACTGAACAAGCGAAGCAATGGCTAGTGTTATTCAGGCACTGTTAAAAGTTGTTCCGGGAAAGAAATTTGGCTGTAATGAGGAAGCGATTGCCGACGAATCTTTCCACATAAAAAAGGGGTTGGAGTACCTGTAGAACTTTAAAGGTTGCTACGTTGACGAATAAATTATGATTTTCAAGAAAAAAAAGGGGTTTTCACTTGTAAAGCCCGGGAATTATTCAATGAAGTGTTATTCTATAGCGTTTAAATTTTATTTTGTGGAAATTTTTCTGATTCGTATATACTTACAAATGGAAATTTACATTTCTTTTGACAATTGTCGAAACATATAAATCTGAGGAAATTAGGTTATGTTTTATTGTATTTGATAATATATTGGTACTAACTGACAAAGAAACTGCAACCACAGAAGGAGCTGTCCAAATTTCAATTTTTTTTTTGTAAAACATAGTATTGAATTTGGAGGAAAGAATTGTGAAGATTTTTTCATGTGAACAATTTTTGTTACTTGAATATTGTAGTCGTTTTTCGTAAGTTTTTTGAATTCTACAACAAACCAGCTGTTCGAGGAGATCCAAAGTCGATGTTTAGTTGTTAAAATACCTAGAGCCCTTGTATGCGGAATTTATCGCCAGCTAAGTGAATTTGAAAGAGGTCGAATTATTGGTCTACGCCCTACGGGAGGCGGAGTTGTCATTTCGAGAGATCGCTAACCATACGAACAGAAATCCAACTACTGTTATGAGATGTTGTCGAGCGTGGTTTGATAATTCCCAAAATTGAAGAAGAGTACCTACACCGGACGTCGAAGGGGTACAAATGAAGTTTATTACGTCTATTACGGCCATTAGAGAGCGATTTGCGACAACTCGATCTTTGGCTGATGAGTGGTTAGGCGAATAAGGCCATCCTGTGACTGTCTGAACGGTTTACTGCCGGATAAGGTCTTTTTGAGAGCAGCATTATGGAATCCATCTTGTGTTACCTCTGACGGTTGAGCATCGCCGGCAACGATTACAGTGGTGCAGAGAACGTCAACATCGGAATGTGGAATGGCATCAGGTCGTCTCTTCTGATGAAACTCGATTCTACTTGGGTGCATATGATAGCCGAAGAAGGGTTAGACGACGTCGGGGAGAAAGACGTAAATATCAGTAGTCAATTTGATGTTGAGCGTCATGTACACCGGACAGAAGGCATAATGGTATAAGGTGCTATTTGCCTTTTGTCTTTATTCGAGGTAACATGACAGCGCTGCGTTACCTTCAAGAAAAAATGGACCCAAATGTTCACCGTTACCTCAACCGGCTCGAGAAGCCAATATTTCAGCAAGATAATGCCCGAATTCATGTTGCCAGAGTTAGTTTAAACTTTTTCGAAGCGACCCATGTGAATCTTTTGCCATGAACGCCCAGATCCCCCGATCTTTCGCAAATATAGCATGTTTGGGAGATCATGGATAGAAGTTTTGGAAATTTTTCCCAGCCCCCACGGACTTTGGTGGCTCTGAAACATGAAGTACAGGTAGCTTAGGACAGTATCCCTCAAGAATAAATAGACCATCTTAATTCATCATGGCCGGGACGTTTTGGGGAGTGTATAGATAATCGGAGTGGACAAACACATTACTAACCCATTTATAAAAAAATTGTAAACCCTTCACTTTTTCTCCAAATTTCAATTATTTACTCTTTGCTATGCTATCTATGTTTTACTAAAAAAAAAATAATTAAAATTTAGACAGCTCCTTCTGTTGCAGTTTCTTTGTCGGTTGATATATTTCCATCAAATGACCGAAACCATTAAATATTTATTAGAAGCTGATACTAGATTTTTGGTAAAATGGTATTCATCAATGTGAAATCACTTGACGAAGTCACATCGAAATAATTGTCGAAGCAATTAAATTTGTGGATGTTAAATTTTAGTTTATTTCATTCGATAATTTATTTCCATCACAAGGACCTAATTCATTGAATATTAATTTATATTGGGTATTGTTAATTGAAACAATTTAATCGACTGAATATTTCTCCTTGAGCTTTCTATCAATTACGTGATTATTATTTGATGAAATCCACACTTACATTAGCGCTTCTATATGTCTCGATCGCAAAAATGCATAGGTCACATAGAATTCATTTGTCTTCTAGAGAATTGAACTTTTCTATCTGAAAAATTCATTCATTTTAAAATTTCCAAGACCAGTAGTAAGTAATTACCTCCATTATAATCATGAGGGCACTTAATTCTGTTGAAGTACAAGTCGTCAGATGGATTAAATGCTAAATTATAAAGGATTTTCCAATAAAAGGTTTCATTTTAATAGTAAAAAAACGAGAATATTTTGGGAGAAATCAAAGGATGTTTATTTTATTGTATGATCCAATAATATAACACTCTTCTTATTCACGAAACTCTGGAAAGTGATCATTTTTCTTCAGAACATTTGTTATTAAATTAAATAGAAAAATGAAATTTATGACCTATGTCATTCTGACAGAAAGGGATATATTATTTGATATCGATTTCATTCCATTTATCTTAATTTAATGAATTTGAATAATTTTTTTCACCCATTATAATTCTCAATTATAGTCCTGTGGTTTATGGTAATTCAATTTCAAATATAAACATACACCTAACTTTAACTAACTTCTTCTCTTTGACCATGGTTATGTTGATGGCATTTTTGCTGATACATCAACCAGATAGATAATTAATATCGTATGATATTATTACACTCTTGGAAATTGTATTTCTTTTTGTTTTTGTATTTTCTTCATTCATTACAAAGTATCAGCCATGGCTCTATACCGATCACCATTGACTGTAACGTTCTGGCCATCATCGTTTTTGAGGAAGTACGGACCAATGATTCCACCAGCCCATAAATCGCACCAAACAGTCAGTTTTTCTGGATGTAACCTCAGAGGATCCTCTGAGGATGTAACGATGTTTCGACATACACTTGAGCTTCACTCCAAATGCGGCAGTTTTGTTTCTTGACGTAGCCATTCAACCAGAAGTGCGCTTTATTGCTAAACGCGATACGTAATCCGCACAGAATCATTATTTTCGAAATAAAATTGCACTATTTGCAAGTGTTGTTCAGACGTGAATCTATTCATGATGAATTGCCAAACCAAACTGAGAATAAATCACTTGACAGCTGTTAAATCGGTCGCCATCTTGAACAGTAATGCCAACTTGAAGTTACATACCTCGAAAAAAAAAAACACCCTATATATACCTGGTAATTTTTTATGTTAACTCAGTCTAGTATCTCGAAAACATCTTACGGGAAAATGTTTCAAATGAAAGGTGTATATGAGGGGGAACTTCTTCTATGCCAAAACCTCCTCCATTTAATTCCCCCTTGTGGGGGGTACGGGGTCAACTTTGGAATTACAAATAGGAATCACTGATTTTTATTGAAGATTCGTATTTTACGGCAAAAAATACAAACAACTATTGTACGAACAATTTTTCACGAATCGTCACTGATGGCTTTGTGATCGAGTTTGAATTTTCTGTCTGAAAAAACATGAATGTCTATGTTCCATTAATCATTCATATGAGATTTTAGTCGTAAATTGTCCAACTATTCGTTGAAATAATGGAAAATGCTCTGCGCATAAATATAGACGGATATTTCTACTTGATTGCAAATAAATTTCTTTCAATTGATACATCCTTTTCAATTGAATATTTCGAAACAAAAACAAATAATTTCGCTGTTTTCAAATGAACAATGACGGTACATGCACTGAAAACAAACAGTTCAGCAGAAAACGTCCGAATTCCATTGATTAATGGAACGAGTACGTTAAGGTTGTTCAAACGGAAAAATCAAATGTTTCATTTTCGAGATTTTTGACTGATTGAACAAAAACTGTTATTAAATTATTGGTCGCAAACTCCACATTATTTTTCCAGAGCTCAAGTCAACGGACCTCCCCCTAAATTTTTTTCTAGCTACGGCCTTGATTCGTACATCAACTACTTCGGACAATTTCAATAAATTGTAATACTTCATTGATACAAAATACAACCGATCGAATAATGAACCGGAGATTGTAATAATAAATATTTTATGGGTTTAATAGAAGTTCCTTTTTAGTGAAAACAAATCGGCAATTTGATGAATGACTTTTCATTAAATTGATATTTCTGTTTATGGGTGAAAATGATGACTGAATTCATAAATACAATTTTTGATTGAATTCATGTACCAACACTTTTGGCTCTGTAATTTCTTCCAATATTAAGACATCGCAATTAATAAAAATAAGAATTGTTTGAAGGTGTAATAATAAAAATAATATTTCTTAATTTAGTAAAAATTACTAGTTCTAACTTCATAATGAAATTAACAAACATTTCTCAAAAATATAGATTAGATATCTGAGTGTTCGTAAATATTCTCGTCTGCCAACGAATCACTGCACAAGTGTTTTGGATATAACTTCACGTTTCGTTTTTTTTTGTGCACCCCGGTATATAACAAGAAAATAATGAGGACTTCGTCTGAACTGTAATGTTCCCGGAGAATCAAGCTTCAATTCTAAAACATAATTGCAAAAATCGGCCCTAATTTTGCCGGTGTGTAATAGTATATTCTAAAACAAGTTGCAGAATGGGCTCCCATCCTTCTGCAACGAGTATTAGACAATATTTTCTCTATTTCAGTCAAGTTTCATGAAATATTGTCGAAATTCAATGAAAAACTCAGATTAAAGATCCTAGTGACATTTGTATTGTATCTTAGCAGTAGGTGTGACTGTTACGAAAATTGACAGATTACGGAATTTAATTTTGAATCGTACTTTTCGAATTTTGAAATAATTAAT
Source organism: Harmonia axyridis (assembly GCF_914767665.1). Lineage (NCBI taxonomy): Eukaryota > Metazoa > Arthropoda > Insecta > Coleoptera > Coccinellidae > Harmonia > Harmonia axyridis. The sequence continues at coordinate 27,332,059 of NC_059504.1, read as the reverse complement.
AAATACGCATTAAATTCGTTAATTATGTCTGACGAAATAGATTTAACATCAACATAATTCAGAGAAATTACGAATAATGTCGCAAATCATTTCACTAAATGCAAATTATATTACATTGACAATTGACGTGTGTTGAATTTTGATAGGATTGGAAATCTGGGTAGACAAGCACAAAACGAAAAATTTAACAGAAAACAGTGCTGTAATGAGTTCATTACAGCACTGTTTTTAGAACTGTAATGAACTCATTACGATACTGAAATAGAGAAAATATAAATACTTGGTCAGTCGACGTTATCATATTAGTTTTAACGAGTCATTTTTCTATGGAAAATTCTGTATTATCTCTTTTCCTCAGGGAGCTGGTCGAAACTGAAATAACCTCGAAACAACGGGGAAATCTGTACGACATCTCAGTGTCAGCGACGTTAAAAGCTTTGGAAGTGCCGGAGGAGTTCTCCTGCGAACTGAGGATTCCCCAAGCTAACTATACAGTCAGGAAAGAAACTGTCATCTATCCCGGTGAGTCCTACTTATGTCAATTCGTTACGAGGAGCTGCGAACGTTTTACATGATTGAAAACGGTTTGGCGCGTTTTCACATCGTGAAGATGTTTTCGGGGATTTGAATAATTCCCGGTCGTTTGATATGGGTATGAAGCTGTTGGGTAAAGGTTTTTCAATTTTAAATATACCAGACTATTCAAATTCGAATATTCAAATGGAAATTCTAATTCCCCGAAGGCAAGGATAAAACTTAATCGAAAAGTCTAATAGACAAAAAACCAATACATTTCGTTTTGAAATTACGAATAGAAATATTTTACTTCCTTTTTTCATTTCTTCGACCATTGTTTTGCCATACAAGGGGGGTACTCGGGGTAATTACCCCCCAAGATTTCCAAAATTTAAATTGCTTCTCCTCGCAAAGACGAAGAACGAAAATTTTTCCATAAAATGAACCAATAATCATTTTACTTTCCTTCGAAATCCATACGGCATGAGTTTATTATCGCTTTCAAGATCAGTACTTTCTTTGCACTACGAGCACGTCTATGTCCGAGGTTTATTATTTTCTTTTATCTATCCGCTTTGTCGTCTTCTTATTTGCCATTTGTGATTTTTGCATTTGTCATCGGTATAAGTACTGCACTTACCCGTTGTTTTCGTTTTTTTGTATCATTCTCGTCACAAAATTTCAATACTGTAGTTATTAGATTCTGAAATATTGTCTAGGATGTGTTGTATGGTTTATTGTATTTTATTCAAATTGCAATTTTTTTGTGAAGACATCAGTTTTGAATTGGCTATATCTGCACGGTGTTCCTAAATTGGAGATACAAAAATGAAAAAGTCCTAAAACATGAGTCCCCAAACTCTTTGTTCTTGAGATGTGTTAAAGTTTAATTTTTTTTTCTCATAGAACCTTCCCTTCACAATATAAGTAATTTGAATTGGTCATTTATATTCCATTTTGAAGTTTTCATTATGTAATATGCTAATTTTGAATGCAAATACACAGGATGATATTTTTTCTAGAAGGGTGTCTGATTCTTCCCTCCAGAATTATTTTTTGGCGAACCGCTGGTAGTTTAGGAAAATGTAAAAAGCAACTCTGGTCCAGTACTACACTTTTTGATTTGTTATAGTTTTATCGTATCTGCTATTGATTTCGAAAAAAAAAAATTTCAAACAGCTCTCTAGTAATCCTCAGGAAAATTCAAATTATTATAAAGATCCAACTGGTAAGCTGTAATGAATGAATTATCCAGATACGGTTCTTCATGGTATCTTCATTTCTGTTGATCTAAGGATGACTTAGTTCTTTTGTTGGCTGCTACATTCGAAGGCCAGGTTTTACAAAACTTGCGTTCGGCTTATTATGACATACGCCATAGAAACCCGAGCAGCCAACAAAAGAACTAAGTCATCCTTTTTTTATTTTTCTTTTACAATATTCACGAATTTCGATTTATCCAAGATTTTTGTAGTAATAGATTTCGTATGGTTGGAGGATTTCTTTTTCGTTTGCAGATTTACAACAATTTTTTTCGTGATAAGATATTGGAGTGTCATACTCATACAGTTTACATGATGCAGTTAATTTTTGGGGTATTATTATATGATCAATATTTGTCTTCGAATCGTTTTACTCCTGTATATTGTTTGGTATTCAAAAATTCATAAGTATTAGATAAAACAATTTCTTTATAATTGGTTGTCATGTTATTATGGTTCTTGCTTTCCAAGTTGATATCTCCTTTTATGCTGTTGTTTTTTATACTCGAGAGATTTTCAAGTATGGGAAAAAAATATTCCGTCTGATTTTTTGGGATCTGTATACTGAGTATAGATTCAATTTATATCGATGTATTTCTATACCAATAATGTTTACAAAATTTTCTTGATAACTATACAGGGTGAGTCTTTGACTTGTACATATATTTTAACCCAAGATTCCTGAGGTCAAAAGAAACACTTTTTTCCTTTACCATTTTTTCCGATTCGGCCCGGTTAAAAAGATACAGGCTGTTGAAAATCGTTAAAAAAATGTGATTTTCGGCTATATCTCGGAAATGGTTGTATCGAAGGAAATGATTTTTGAAATATAGCTTTTTTTTGATGTGATACATCTTCTCCGAACACCAGATTCCATACACATTCTTCTGTTTCTTTGTTATGAACATAACATACCATAAAAATACCAGAAATTCGAAGAAACCAACTCTTAATAGTAATTTGAACGTTCATTGAAGAATATTTGGCTAATTTGAAAAATAAAAGTATTCTTCATATTTTCTCGTACAAAGCGCCGTTTTCGAATAACTTGATCTTAAAAAAAAAAAATTATCTGTGAAATTCAAAAAATTGGGTACTTTGGCTGAATGCAACTCTGTTCTATTGTGGAAAAAAAAACCACAGAAATGAATATTTACTATGAAGTCATGTCTCAGATTTAAGAATTGAAGTACTAGCCAACTTAGTTTGAAAATGAAGTTATTTGAATAAGCTCACCTCAACTCCTCGATTTGATTAAAAATCACTGAGCTTTGGCACAGCTCTGATAATAAGAAGATACTTCACTAAAATCAACATTCTTTTTGAAAAGTCCAGATTATTCATAAAACCCATGTTTAAAAAAGTTTTCACAAAATAGTCCCATTATAATGACAACAATCAATATCCCACTAAAGACTGCTGCTATCGAACAATACTGTATTCTTCTTCGGCTCATTCAAACTCACATCGAAACATACCATCACTAGGACTAGGTACATACTAGACAAATTTTCATGTGATTGAGATTGAATACTTTTATTCTTTTGCTATTCCATAAATTCATCCTAAGAGCTTATGATTGACATACTTCCAAGAGGGCCATAATTGTTTTAATGTGAAAACAAATTAGGTGAGTTGAAAGAAACCAAATATTCTATTGTGGATATTTACATTGAATACATACTTCTCATTTATTTTCAATGCCAAAATCAAGATGAATTAAGTAGTAAAGTTGGCTATAATGTAGGTAAAAATTAACAACAAATTTGATTACAAGTGGAGTCTAACATTTTCCATTGATTACAGAGCCAGAATATTTTCCATATTTTCATACTGATGGTTTCAAAAATATTGATGCATTTCAATATTTTTATGAGATAGATGGAACAAATCAAATGCTTCATTTCATAACAAATATCTTATAACAATAACAGTGTAAACTGTATTCTGTAAATGAAAATTTTAGGTTAGAACTTAGAACATAGATTATTCGAACCGAACTGCTGTGTTTATATTTGGCATCACTCGAAATTTGAAATTCAAACTTAAAACCACAGATTACTATAGTCTGTGTTAGATCTTTCATAGATGAATATTATTTATTTGAGATTTTAAGGTTAATTCTTGCACGAAAAATAAACAACGAATAACGATATCATATAAATGAAATATAATGAATGAATGGATATGAGTATCAGAGCTAATATGGGTGGTAGCGAGCTCAATTCGTTATAATTATCGAAAATGAAATAGAAATCAAGAGAAGAATATTTAATCTTTAGCGTCAACGAAATTGGAATAACTCATTTATTTGATTATAAACACTACTTTGTTCAACAAATGGAATGTTAAACGTGAGTTTATGATGGTTTTTCTAATTTAGTAGCTTATTTCCAAGGTTCAAGAGGTATATCTTATGCTTGAGAAAACTTCAGTGTTCCGGTTTTCAGGGGTGAATTAGCTCATTTTGAAAATTTAAAATGGCTATATCTTTTTAACAGGGCCGAATCGGAAAAATTGGTAAAGGAAAAAAGTGTTTCTTTTGACCTCAAGAACCTTCGGTTAAAATATATGTACAAGTCAAAGACTCACCCTGTATATATCGTCATGTTTATTATCATTTTGTATGAATATGGCTATACCTCCACCACTAGTTTTCTTACAGCTGAAGTATCCTGTATAACCCTCAAATTTGATAAATTTACAATCATCCTCATATAGCCATGTTTCTGTTAGAATTAGAGTTTCTGGATAGCCGTGCTTACATAGGTAATGATTAATGTTTTCGTGTTTATATTTAGTTTTTAGAGATCTTATATTTAGATAGAACAATGTTATTAGTTTTTTTTAGACTTAGCCTAAACGAATTTATAATCGAATTGTTTCCGGAACTCTCTAGCTTCTTTAAAGAGGTATTGGTTTTCCCTGGTAACTTCGTTATTGATGTAGAGAACGTTGTCCTCTTGCAATCCTAGATTTTTTCCCTTTTTTTTACACTGGCCTTATCGGATAAGATTCTTCCTTCATTCTCATAGTCCGATTTTTCATTATCCTCAGAGGTTGAGTCCGCTCCTGTCGATGATTCCTCTACTGTTTCACAGTCTTGACATCGGGTACAGTACCAATCCAAGTTACCATGCTTTAATTGTCTCAGATCATCCTTTTCCAATTTAGTGCACAGTTTATGGAAATATTTTCCGCAGTTTCCAGCACATGGAATCTTGTATTTTGATTTGGGAATTCCCTTGTTGCATTCGCCACATTGTGATTCCTTTTTGATCACTTTCTTCTTATGTTTGGCTTTTTGATTGGTGTTATTATCCCCAATGTTTACTTGTTTTCCAGCGAATGTAATTAAGATAGGAAATTCACGTAAACTTCTCTCCTGGTGTAAATTTGTGATTGATTTTCGAAGTATAGGATATTTAGGTATATTATTTCTTATTCAATGTCACATTTCAATTTACTGATTTTACCCTGAACGGACGTCTGCTTCAAGGAAAAGCTAATTTTTTCGCACGAGAGTTGAAACATCCTAATTTCAATTGCTTAATGATTTGGATCGACAGATTCAAGCAAAGTCACAATATACCTAGTAGCTGGCAAAATTACTGGTGAGTGCTAGGAGTGGTGAGTGAAGGATTGGTTGGAAAAAATTTTGCCCAATTTGTGTTTACAATTTTCAAATGAAGAAATATTCAATGCAGATGAAATCGGGCTCTTCTATAAATGGGAGGAGAATTAACGGGATATAGAATTATTATTATGGTGGCAGTCAATATGCAAAAATTTTTCAAAACCTTTGACACTAGTGAAATGGGCAAATGAAGATGATATGTTGAAAAGAATGATGTCTCATATCAATAATTTCCTAAGAGAATTTTACCATAAGTGAAAAATAACAGAATATTTAATCGTTAAGGAATAATCATTCGAAGGACTACAGTATAATACAATATACTAATAATAATAATAATATTATTTTTATTAGTTCCAACACCTTTTTGTTGAGTTTCGATAAAATGAATGTATAAATACCGAAAATATGTATTTAATTTTCATGACATTCTAATTTGTTTCAAGTTATAATAAAATATTCACTAGAATTATGTATGTTTATATATATATTTCTTGAGATGATAAAAAAATAATTATATTCGTTTAGTACGTCGTTCGGCTATTACGACCGATATCGTAGGTCCTTGAAGGTCGTTATATCCGGATTTTATTGTATAACAATCAATTTCGAAGAAGATATATCTTACAGATATTTTCAACATAATATATATTTTGATGTGAATCATCATGAATTTCATAAAGTTCGTGCTTTTGCTTTTGAATATAAATGATAATTGATTTAATTTATAAATATTATTCTTTGACTGTTTCAGGTAGTGCAGGCGAAACGGTGAGATATGAAGTTTGGCTGAGTCTTGCTACTTGTGTTTTAGTCTTCAAACATATATTCAGGCAATGTGAGTATAATATATTCTTCTTCACATTATAACAGGGGATTTTCTAATTTAAATAAGTAGTTTTTCAATTTTTTGAAGACTTATATATAAATTAATTATTTCTGGTCGAATGAATACTTCTGATGTAATAAGATCCGGAATTTATTTCTAACCGAACTGGAAAACTTTTGAAACGCTTTCATTTGATGTTTTTCGCTCGGAATATTCTCCATCATTTCAAAACAATAATAAATAGCCCTACAATTCGGGACACCAACTAAAATAAATAGATATTTCCCTCTCCCCGAGAGAAAAAACTTCTCGAAAGTTCACGATGAATTTCTTTCAATTGACAAAAGATGTGAAAAGAGAATTAATATTACAAATTCTATTCGAGAAAATGTTGAATCATTCTTTGTTTCGATCTCTTGCAGAATAAACCCGAAAACAGCAGAGGGACTTTCAGAAGCCGATTTCATAAAATGTCTGATATGGTGAGATTGAAACTCTCTTCATTTGAAACCGGGTAAATTGAAAGTGCATCAACCCCGAAAAAGTGATGGTTCCAATCCGTTCGGAGGCTTTCTCAGCATGTGAATGAATCCTGGACTCTGAAGGAGTGGTTTCTGTACATGTATAAAAGGCAACGATGATAAAACCTACATTTTCGGCAGACCCATCTTCAGCAATCAATATTTCCGAAACATTGCGTATGTGAAAATTTTATTCTGGTTGTGATAAAAACGAACTTTCTGATCGAGGTTACTGGTGATATGGTATCTTCATTTGATCTAGCGAAGAGAGTGATTGAACTGAGAAGTGAATCGAATCTGGTACTTATTAATGTTGAATGTGACTAACTTTTGAGATGTTGCATGTTGATTTATTGAGTTGAAATAAAATTTGTTTAACATATTTGCGTGTTATTTCTTTTCATATGTATCCAATATGTTATTTCGGGAACAAATAATTTCTTCGTTTGTTAATCACCTAATCTTATATATTTCAATTTTTGCTATATCAATTCCTCAAAAGAATAGAAGTAGGATATCAAAATTTTCTTTGTGTTATTTCAACATTTCGAAAATAAGTTTTATTGTGGAATATTTATGGATCTTGGGATATGAATAGAGCTGCAGAATATTTTTTGAACATCTGACCAAATTTAGGAACAGTGAGGAAAAATGAATGAGGAATTAGTGAAGTCAAGAACTTTTGCGATATATTTCATTCTCATCTGACATCATATCTGAAAGTTTCGGAGTTATTTCTTATGCCCGCCACTCACGAAGCGTTTCTTCGAGCGTTTGGTAGCAAGCGTCGAAGAGATTCCAGTCGTGCAGTCAAGTTCATACTCTGATTTACAGTCGTACGGCCGTGTCCCGAACTGTCTGACTGGAATCTCTTTGACGCTTGCTACCAAACGCTCGAAGAAACGCTTCGTGAGTGGCGGGCATTAAGAAAATTACACATGTAGGTACGTCTCCCTTCAACATTGATGCATCTCCGTTATATAGCTGAAGCATGGTAAGTTCATGAGTTTTAGTGTCAATAAATTGAAAAAAAGTTCTACGAAAGTGATTACGCCTCGCATTACGCCCTTTAGCAACTTTGATGGTTTTTGACTTTGGATTTGTCTGTATTCCTTCGTGTTGTTTCTGAATGGAATACATTTCCATTTGGTACTTTGATGGTCCATGGATTTGGTGTTAATAATTCAACAGCCACACACTTTTGCTACTTAAGAGTTTTGGATTTGTGGTTATTTGAACTAAGAAGTCAATGTCAAACAAGCAATTGATCAGCAAAATAGACCAAAGTAGGTTTAGTGTTTTTATGGGTTTTAGGTCTGTAGATGAAAAAACCAATTGTTAAGTTGCCGACAGTTTCGATAGCTTTTATTAACATCATAAAATAATGTGTACATCTCATTTCAGAGCCCTGATGATGATAATAAAGTTATCGAAACTGTCGGCAACTAAACAATTGGTGTTCCTAAACTGGAGGTACAAAGGCAAATGTTTTCGAGATACAAGATGTTTCTCATAGTAGTTTTTGCAATGATTATACCATTCAATCAAATCTTTATAATCTTCGCCACAGAATAAGTAAGTATCAAAATTTATAATTTCTTTGGCTGGTTTTAGAGTCACGCTGACCGTCGGCGTTGACAGGCCAATATGTATGATTACTTATGAAGCGTTTTAGAATAACGCTGACGGCTCAGCGCTGAGGAATCGAGCGCGTACGCGCCACGCGTCAGCGCCGCTGACCGGGCCACGCTGACGCGCTACCAAGCTCAGGGAGCGTTACTGTGTTACGTAAAACGTACGCGCTGATGGGGACAGTCAACGCAACAATGAATCGCGATATTGATACTGGTTTTTTTATTGAAGTTGTGGTTGGGCATGACTGTACCTCACGACGTTCAGCGTGACTCTGAAACGAGTTTCTAGTTGCTACGCGCTGAGCGCTACGCACGTAGGCTTCAGCGCTGACGGTCAGCGTGACTCTAAAACCAGCCTTTATTCCTTACAGCCTACTAGCTGGAGATTTATCATAATTCGGATTTTCTTGAGGATAACTAGGGAATTGCCGAAAATTTTTCTCTCGAAACCGATAGCTTATATACGGCAAAACTATAGGAAACCATAAAGTGTAGTAGTGGACCAAAGTTTCTTTTCACATTTTTCTGAGTTACCAGTGGTCCACCCAAAAAATGTTCTGTAGAAAAGAAGCGGACACCGAGGGGCGAACAGGTACCCGAAATTTGTAAAATGACTTCCCAATGACTTCCTATTACTTCCCACGATTCCTATTGATTTTTTATGGTTATAATTAACCTTAATTTCGTTTAATATCAGATTATCTTTTTTGTGGACAGTCAAGTATTTTAGAAGAAAAAAATGAAAAATAAAAAGTAAAAATTATTTTACCTTGTAATGCGTGGTTTTTCCTGCAACTTGGAAAAAATACTGATACCTAGTTTCGTGAACGCTTTTTTGAACAGAGACCATTGACGTAACTAGAGTTGACTCATGAGGGGGGTTTACACCCACTTTGATATACCAAAATCTCTTTTATAATTTTATTTAAAATTTTATTTTATTTTATGTAGAGATGAGAGAATGTCTAAAGAAGAGTTAGGAATTGACTAGAGTCATTTTAAAAGTATGATGAAATAATCGCATGTTTATGTATAGGATGTCCTAAATTCGATGTCCTCTGAAAGCATCTCGACTACTATAAGACTCAAAGAAAAAAATTTTCAAGGATCCCCTAGCTCTTTTTTCGAAATATTCAGAAAGCAGATCATAGATATCTTAATTAACTCTCAAGTTACAGGGCATTTCTGAAAAATGATAGTAATTTTTATGGTTATAAGAGGGTTTATTTGATAGTCGTGACAGATCAAAGAAAATAATTACTGTTTTATAGATATAGATCGAAGTTGGTGTTTCGTAAATCGGACACTATATATTTTTGAACACAGGATTTGTCGAAGCATTCCTTTAAGTATTGCTTCTTCAAAAATGTTATCCGGTTCAAAGAGATTGAGTTTTTCAACTTTATTATTTTGATGGTAGAACTGTTTTATTGTTGTTTTTTCAGTGATTATCATGGTTTATAACCGTTCAGAAGAACCGTTCAATTATTAATTAATTAATATATAGGAGAGTTCGTGTTTTTTGAATAGGACACCCTACGTCACCCTATATAAGTCTTGATTATAATTATACAATAGACACAAAATCAATTAGATCTCGAAATGAATATATTCATTTACAGGGTGAGTCTTTGACTTGTACATATATTCTAACCGAAGATTCCTGAAGTCAAAAGAAACACTTTTTTCCTTTATAATTTTTTCCGATTCGGCCCGGTTACAAAGGTACAGGCTGTTGAAAATCGATTAAAAAATTTGATTTTCGGCTATATCTCGTAAATGGTTCTATCGAAGGAAATGATTTTTGGAATATAGCTATTCCTTGATGTGATACATCTTTTCCGAATACAAGATTCCCTACACATCTTTCAGTTTCTTCATTATGAACATTACATCCCATAAAAATACCAGAAATTTAAAGAACCCAACTCTCAAAAGTTATTTGAACGTTCATTGAAGAATATTTGGCTAATTTGAAAAATAAAAGTATTCTTCATATTTTCTTGTACAAAGCGCCGTTTTCGAGTAACTTGATCTTAAAAAAAAAATTATCTGTGAAATTCGAAAAATTGGGTACTTTGGCTAAATGCAACTCTGTTCTGTTGTGGAAAAAAATCCACAGAAATGAATATTTACTATGATGTCATGTCCCAGGTTTTAGAATTGAAGTACTAGCCAACTTAGTTTGAGAATGAAGTTATTTGAATGAGCTCACCTCAACTCCTCAATTTGATTACAAATTACTGAGCTTTGGCACAGCTCCGATAATAAGAAGATACTTCATTAAAATCAACATTCTTTTTGAAAAGTCCAGATTACCCATAAAGCCCATGTTTAAGAAAGTTTTCACAAAATAGTCCCATTATAATGAAAACCATCAATATCCCACTAAAGACTGCTGCTATCGAACAACACTATATTCTTCTTCGGGCCATTCAAACTCACATCGAAACATACCACTAGGTACATACTAGACAAATTTTCAATTGATTGAGATTGAATACTTTTATTCTTTTGCTATTCCATAAATTCATCCTAGAGCATATGATTGACATACTTCCAAGAGTGCCATAATTGTTTTAATGTGAAAACAAATAGTTGAGTTGAAAGAAACAGACAACAGAAATTGTGGATACTTATATTGAATATTTCTCATTTATTTTCAATGGCAAAATCAAGATGAATCATGTAGTAGGGTTGGCTATAATGTAGGTACATATTATAGTACAAATTTGATTACAAGTGGAGTTCAACATTCTGCATTGATTACAGAGCCATAAAACTTTATTTCCATATTTTCACACTGATGGCTTCAAAAATATTGATGCAGATCAATATTTTTATGAGATAGTTGGAACAAATCAAATGCTCCATTTCATAAAGGAATTGCTTTCTATCAGAATGCACACTTATTTATTTTGTATCCACAGAATTATTTTGGAAATTGTTATTAAATTTCTTGAAAATATGTATGGAACTTCAATATTCTGTTAGGTTTCTTCAAATCTTCGATGATTTTCATTTTATGCAAACATAATATCAAATATCATATCACAATAACAGTGTAAACAGGAAATGAAAATGAATATTTCAGGTTAGAACATAGATTATTCGAACTACTTTGTTTAAATTTGCAACACTCGAAATTTGAGGTTCAAACTTAAAATCACAGACTACTAGTCTGTGTCAGAACTTTCACAGATGTATATTATTTATTTTAGAATGTTAGGTTAAATGGCATTCTTGTACGAAATGAAATAAACAACGATATAAGTAATATAACTGCTATATAATAAATGAATGGATATGAATTATGAATATCAGAGCTGAGCCAATATGGGTGGTAGCGAGCTCAATTCGTTATGATTATCGAAAATCAAGAGAAAAATATTTAATCTTGATCATCAATGAAATTGGGATAACTCATTTATCTTATATTTATATATGAATATTTTGGATGATACCTCAACATATTGCGAATTAGCTGAAGATCCTACCAAAAAAGTTCAAGCAAAACTTAATAAGATAATATACTCTTTATACAAAGCAGGAAAAATAGATGAAACCACTTATAAGTTCTTAAAATGTAATAATGGTTTATGTCCTAAAGCATACTTTTCACCAAAGATACATAAAGAAGGTCATCCTCTAAGACCTATTGTTGCTTTTATTGGGAGTCCCCTCTACAATCTTACCAAATTCTTATCAGATCTTTTGTCCTATGCCTTCGACAAAGATGAAAGATACGTGAGGAACTCGTTCGAGTTCATAGATAATATAAAAAATGTAATCCTCCCAGATAGTTATATTCTGGTTTCTCTCGATGTAACATCTTTATATACAAATATACCTATTGATCTTGCCATTACATTAATAGAGAAAAAGTGGAATCAAATCGAGCCACATACAACCCTATCAATGCAAGAATTCTTACAACTTTTCAATTTTTGTGTTGAAAATAGTTTCTTTATCTTTATCAACAAATACTATAAACAGATTTTTGGACTTGGAATGGGGAACTGTCTTGCTCCTGTGGTGGCTGACATTGTTATGGTAGAAATTCAAAAGATCGCTCTAGGCCGACTTTCCTTCTGCACACCTATTTTTAAGAGATACGTGGATGATATCTGCACGTCGATACCAGCCGATAAGGCAGATGAAACCATCACTGTGTTTAACAGCGTACATTCACGATTAAATTCACGTAATTCACCATTGAAATCGAATCACAGGAGGGCACCTTACCTTTTCTGGACGTTTTGCTGATAAGACGCAGTAATGAAATAAAATATAATTGGTATCGAAAACCTACTTTTTCAGGCAGAGTTTTAAATTTTAATTCAAAACACACTATCACACAGAAAATTAATATTGTCAACAATTTGAAAAATAGAGCTCTGAAACTGTCATCTCCAGAATTTCACCAAGATAACTTGAACAAAATAAAATCTATTTTACAGAAAAATGACTATCCCACCAAGATTATTGAAGAAATTATTTACAGGAGAAATCGAGAACGGATTCAAGACGAAATAATCGAAAACAAAAAATTTTACGCCTTGACTTACGTTGAGGGTTTATCTGAGCAGATCAAAAGAATTATTTCATCGCTTGGTGTCGACATAGCTTTTCGATCTGATAACACAAACAGAAAGCTTTTCTCAAGGTTAAAGAGTACAACTCAAAAAGAATTGTTGAGTAATGTTATCTACAAGATTTGTTGCAAGGATTGTCAATCTACATATATGTATAGGACAAACAGGTCGATATCTTAAAGACAGAATCTCTGAACATAAGAGAGATTCCCTCAACATACTCAACCCTCTAAAAAAGAAAAAGGAGAACAACACCGCTCTAGCTGAACATGTGTCAAATACACTCCATTCTTTTGATTTTAACATCGATTCAATAAAAATATTAGGACACCAAAAAATTTTAAAGAAACGCTTGCTACATGAAATGATCTCAATTAAACAAGATGAAAAATCCATTAACAGGAGAACAGACATTGAAAGTTTGAATACGGCCTATTACTATCTCATCAACAAAATAAAAAGAAAAATAACTTGAACTAATTATTCAAATTGAATGTCAATGTCATGTATGTAGATATAAACATTATTCATTATTTACTTATAGCATATGTATTATCAGAGTGGTCTGTTCCCGTTTTATCATTTCGTTCGTTTTAGATTATAATTTGATGGTGTCAAAAAGTGATATTTATTTCATATATTTCATGATTCTGACAAAAAAACCGCAAATAGACTGTAAGTAATTGGTTTCCCCTTTTTAATGTAAAATCATCAAGTACCTGTATGCTGAGCTGGATTGTTTTTAGTGTTTCTCTCACTATTCGTTTTTTTAAAAAAATTCCTTTTTTGCATTGTACTGTTCAGATATTCATGTAATTATTTATTCAATTGTAATGTCCCATTGTATATTCCAACATGATTTATTTATTAGTGTTTTAAAAAAAAAAAAATCTTGTAATTTATTATAGAGCCCTGAAGAAGATTTTTGAATAAAATCGAAACATGTCGGCAATGGTCTGAGAAGTGGTTTTTGTTCCAACAACCTGACCTTCAACCCTGTCAAGAAAATATTTCAACAAAAAGAAACCTTTTGTACTATCCGCCATCGTGTATTTTGTATGACATCACTTAGGTTCTCATGCATTGTCTTCCAAATCTACTGTATTTGCAAAATTTAATCGAGATCGTTGGAGAATAAGTGTGTCAAAATTCAGTCGCAAGATTTGAACCCGAAATTCTTATAAGAAAAGAAATAAATCAACAGAAAAGTTACATAAATCATACACAAATTGCCAGGATTGCCATGACTCAGGGCCCCCGCAAGGGTCATCAACGCCCGCGTGCCGAAAATATTTTGGCGCCCCTTAAGGGGGGAAAGTGGAGAAAAACGTCGCAGGATGATCGGCAAAAAATGTTTCTGTTTTTGTTAGGAATTTATTTGTAGAAGGGTTAAAAAAAACTATCAGCAACCTTTATTGAATGCCTTAAGAACTTTATGCTGTCAGTTGTTGCATAATACATTTTTTAAATGTTTCATTATTTTATTCAAGCATTCGATCAAAACCGCATTTTATTTTAATTTTGTAATGAAACTGCAGAGTTTTCAAAACCTGAGCTTTATTCTTCTTTAAATTATTCATAATATTATATTAAAATATTAATATTATTATTAATAATTATTAAATATTATTCCATACTCCCAGCCATCTTCTCCCTTTGTTGAAGTCTAGCTTTTTTTTGCTCTCGAAATTTTGCATCAGAAGGTCGTTTTCTCTTGTATGGCTCCTAGAATTTAAGAAAAACTTGATCCAAAATTGGTAAGGACATTCACCCATGATTTACTTTGCGCCATCCCTTTGAGAATAACCCGTATGTTTTCATTTTTATGAATTTAAACCTTAAATCCGAGCCTTTAAACCTAAACGGAGTTAATATTAATAATAATAATAAGTTAAGACCGATCTGAAGCACATACCCTGTTCCTGTTATAATAATTAATTTTTGGCAAAGGTGAAATATAATTTTTTCAGAATGTCAAACGGCTACGAACATCAAATAAATAATACAGATCCAGGGTGCATATTAAAAAAAAAATTAAGTATAATATGATGGTGGCCCCAGGTAACAAATTCAAAATATCAAAGTCGATTCAATTTTATCCCTATTACAAACAATACTTCCCTATTTGAAGCAAATAAAAATAATATTATAGTATATAGGTATGGGCTAATTTAGGATGTGCACCATTTTAAACAGAAACAAAAATATCGAATTTTATAGACTAATAGAAATGCTAATACTGTATGTGGATAGGTACTTACCATTTCATAAAATTTAATTTAATCACAAGAAACAGTAAAACAAATCATAATTACACAAAATACAAATCTTTCCAATTATCTGAGTATTTTAATTTTTTGCGTCTTGACCTCAACCCCTAAACGTTTCGAAACAAAATAACTATTCTTTGGATAGGTTTCTGCTGCTATAGCATAGCAAGCAGATTTTGGTAGTTTCAGAAATTCTCTGTATAACATGTAGTATTTTTCCTACAGATGGTGGCGAAAGTTTCAGTAATTCCCCTGGCTAAAAGCTATCGCTTTGGTATTTATGATTGTTTATGTGTACCATTTGCATTTTAGTGATGATCGAAGAAATTCGATGGTGAGGAATATCAGTCACAAGGAACAGTTGTATACAATTTATTCAATGGCAACGTTTCTGAGCATTTAGCTCCTTCATCAGGCTAAAAACAAAAACCAATTTATAAACAACGGCATGGATCATACAATTGGTGTAGCAATAAAGATAAAAAATACATAAAATGATGTCGCTATACAATAATAAATATGAAATATAAACTAGATGACAAGTAACAATGAATATAAATATAAAGCAAAACAACATGAAACAATTAACGCCAGGTCGGCCAAGGAAACAATAAGTTTACAATAAAAAGCGATCTCACCCTATGAATAATGGTTATAAATCATTCGAATACATCGAAATCATCAAATAAATGTCCATGATGATTTCGATGTATTCGAATGATTTATAACCATTATTCATAGGGTGAGATCGCTTTTTATTGTAAACTTATTGTTTCCTTGGCCGACCTGGCGTTAATTGTTTCATGTTGTTTTGCTTTATATTTATATTCATTGTTACTTGTCATCTAGTTTATATTTCATATTTATTATTGTATAGCGACATCATTTTATGTATTTTTTATCTTTATTGCTACACCAATTGTATGATCCATGCCGTTGTTTATAAATTGGTTTTTGTTTTTAGCCTGATGAAGGAGCTAAATGCTCAGAAACGTTGCCATTGAATAAATTGTATACAACTGTTCCTTGTGACTGATATTCCTCACCATCGAATTAAATCTTCGGAACGATAATTTTATCTGAGATCGAAGAAATGGTGCCCGCCGTCCGGTGCAAGGTGGTCCATAAAGAAATCCCTTACCGACAAAGGGATGATTATTTATGATTTGTTTACTCGAAAAGAATCGTATAATTGCAATCTGTGGCCGAGGTTATTTTATAGGGATTGTGACGTTCGGGAACTTGTTTGGATGTGTAAATGATGTCTTTGCACGTTTAAAATTGTTGAAAAAATAAAAAAAATCTTTTTCAAAAACCTTTGGTCTTTCGGATTTTCATGCGGTCTATAAGAGATTTTGGCGCCCCTTAAGAGTGGCGCCCGCGTGCGGTGCACGCGTTGAACGCGCGGTTGCGGGGGCCCTGCCATGACTTCCCACGACTACCCGTGCCTCCCATGACTTCCCATGAAAAGTTTAATGATTTCCCAAAGCTGTTAGCCACTCGGCGGACACTGTTCTAGAAAAAATATCACCCAGTGAATTTGCATTCAAAATTAGCATATCACATGATGTGAACTTGAAATTGGAATAAATTTGAGTTAAATCTTGTAAAAGTAAGGTGCTATAAGAAAAATACTCGAAAAAATCAAACCTCAATATCGAATCTCGAAAACAAAGCGTTTGTTATGACTTTTTTTAATTCTCGGAGAAATCTATCATTTCCGTTTGTACCTACCTGCACTTCAGGAACACCCTGTATATGTCTATTAATTCCTAATAACCAATTGAATTTTACAATGCTTTGCTGCAGAAAACAATTTTTTAATTAATTGAATTGAATTAATAATTTGATGAGTCATTTGAAGATTATTTTTAATATACCATGACACTTTATTTTCTATCCATAAACACAACATTTACTCTGAGGCGGAAGTTTGGACAGGTATTAAGCGAGAAATAAAATGCCGTTATATTCAATTTTGACGTTCCCAAAATCGACGGTGAATTATAAAGCCGAAGAAGCAATATACTTAAAGGAATTAGCAATTTATATGCGAAGCCACGGTGTCATTCACGACCTCGAGGAAAAATCTGTTTCATCAGTTTGCCGTGAATGCCACGTCCTGATTTGTCAATTTGTAATGAGATGAACCCACTAACATCATGAATTACAATGAATTTTCACCCCATAAAATTCGAACCATATCGATGAAAAACGAGCCGTGTCGTAAAGCCGAGACTTTCCATAATGTTGCATTCTCGTTTATACATTTACTTTAATTATGAATTTGTCATTATTTCCACGTCTAGACTTTTATGATTTATCTTTTCAGAGAAACATTTCATGGCGAAGGAATACCTTCATGGTCATTGACGACAAAATTCTAATTGTATCTGCTGATTCTCACAAATCAACATCTAACTCAAGGGCTGGATCATCCTATTTGGAGAATAATTTCTTTCTATTCAAGAGGGCATTAGAAATCAGTTGTGAACGTGTACAATGTTTTGTACAATATGAATAACTATTATCTGTTATCTGATTTGTGAGAGGGTTATATTGGAAGAAGTTCTACAATTTTCTCTTGGACACGGCATAATTCCTGATTGTCAACACGGCTTCCTCCCGGGGCGCTCGGTCATCACAAACCTCCTCCAAAGTCCCTTGATAAGGGCGACCCGGTTGATGACATTTACCTTGACTTCTCTCGAGCCTTCGACCGTGTGCCTCATAGACGTCTCTTGTCCAAACTCGATCATATCGGAATTCGTGGCCGCCTCCTCTCGTGGGTCGAGGCTTTTATTTCGAATTGCGTCTTCCAGGTTCGTGTAGGCGATTCTGTCTCTTCACCGACAGCTGTCATGAGTGGAGTACCGCAGGGCTCAGTGTTGGGTCCAGTTCTTTTTCTACTCTACGTTTCTGACTTGCCACATCATGTCATCTCCCACTTCTCACAGTTCGCCGATGACATCAAGATATTTGGTCCCTCCAGTAGCGCCTCCACTATTCAAGATGACCTCGACTCCATTTCGCGGTGGTGTGAGGAATGGCAACTGCCACTCAACAGTGGGAAGTGCGTCGTCCTCCACATGGGTCCCCATAATCCACGCCAGAGGTACTATCTCAATGGAGTTGTCATCCCTGTTTCCAGCAGCCATTGTGATTTGGGTGTTATAGTGACAGATAACCTGAATTGGTCCGATCATATCCTCCATGCTGTCAACAAAGCCAAAAGATCCTTATTCCTGATTCAAAAAGAATTTGGCAGGTGTGATCCCCTTAGTGCGCTGCTTATAACGAACTTACGTACGGCCTATCTTAGATTTCGCCGGGCCTGTTTGGAGTCCGACGTTGTGCCGCGATTTGTCATTGCTGCATTGGGTCTCCAGCGTCGTGCAACGCGCCTCCTTTACGGAATCTCGCGCCCGTCATACAGTGAAAGACTCTCCATAATGAACCTACCAACTTTCATGGATCGGAGAACTCGTGGTGACCTCATCACTACTTTTTGAGCTCTGAATGATCTGTTTGGTGTCAGTTTGAGCAACCTATTCACGTTGAACAGGATAGCCGTCTGAGAGGCCATGCTTTCAAGCTACGAAAAGAAAACTTTAAGACTGTGCAAAGGCGAAACTTTTTGACAAACCGGATATTCGGTGTTTGGAACGCGTTAGCTCCTGCTGTGGTGGAGTCAGTGTCGTTGAACTCGTTCAAAAACAATTATGACAGTTGGCATTCAAGTGAAAGGAACCTTTTTGTGTAATTTTTAATATTTCGCTCTTCAAGCACTTTTACCTTGTTCTCTTCTTTAAAAAAAAATAATATTTTTCTGTGAGTTTATAGGCATTGCCTAAACTTTAATCTATGTTTAATAATAATAATAATAATCTTATAACTAGTAGTGGCCGTTTTTTATTTTTGCCATGTATCAAGACCAATTATTTAATTTATAAAGTTTTGTCCTTATATTTTTGTTTATTATACATAATTCTTATTTATATAACTTATTTATAGCTTCAATAAAACGTATTATACATAATTTCATTGATATTGATATCCCACAAAATATCTGAAAATGAATGAAATTCTAGCGCTCAAAAATTTTACTGTATATCTTCTGTGCTTGTAGGTATAATTTTTTTATAGTGGATTTCAATCGGCAGTATGAACAATCAATGCATAGATACTCGATTTAGTTTATATATTCGAAAAAAGTTTCTTCAGAATGGTCATTTGAAATTTTCGAAAAGTTATTTTTAGAACCCTATATAATCTAAACTGTTTAACTTAGAGTGGTTATGTAGTTAAGACATTAGTGAATATTACAACATTTTCATTTCCATTTTATGCAATAATATTCTTGATAGAACAATAAAACCGAATTTGAGATACTGAATATAAGTCTGACTCATTTTAATAATCACTTCAAATCTTGAAAACAATTTTTATTACTTAATCTATTTATATTCTTAGTATTTCAAAATACAGTTTGTTGTATTTATATGTGGGGTGATAAAACGGATAGATACTCAAACACAGAAAAGGGAACAATCGCACATATGATTCATCAAAAAAAAAACAATTCAGCAAATGTTCAAAGTGAGAGACATTCACCTTAATACATCTATCAGCTCTCTTGAACAAATAAAGAACAGCTTTTTTCAATAACAGGAACATTTATTTCAACTTCTTCGCATATTTCAGTTATTTTAGCCCTATGGTTACGAATACCTACTCATTGTTTCCTTATAGCCTACGTTCTAGAGATAACCCCATAAGGAATAAACCAAAGGAGTTAGTATATTAGGTACATGGGTGCCAATTGCTTGAATGCTTTCTTGAATCTACTCGACCAATTTACTACTCAGGAATCTCCCTATTCAAAAAATTCATCACTTCACTCGCAAAATGGGCAGTTACCTGCTGAAAAATCATACTTCTATGTATGATGAATATTTTCCAAAAAAACCAGGTGGAATAGTCTGCAAGAAATTCAAATTAACAGCAACTTAGACTCAACATAAATAAAACGTCAAAGGTGAATGCAAAACTTTGGACATCCTTCGAACCATATCTCATCATCACTGGGGATGCATTGAAAAAATCTCATTGAGAATCTACAGATCAGTATTTCGATCAAATCTTGAATATGGCAACATTCTTTATTACACGTCATGCAAAACTAATCTGAATTTACTGAATACCGTACCCAAGCATTAAGCGTATCTTTGGAGCATTCCGATCAAGCCCATCTGAGAGCCTTCATGTAAAAGCATCAGAAATACCACTCAACTTTCGCCGACAACAAACTCTCCTCTCGTATGCTTTGAAGGTGTCTGCTATGCCAAACCATCCATTATATGATCTGATGAAAACAAAATTCCCCACCACTACAAAACTAATTCCTTTGCTAGTCTAACAGTATTCAAAAATTATAAATCTTAATTCAATAGTTCTCAAGATCTATTCAAAGCATGCCTCCTTGTCCAGAAACTAATCAATGCCTAATCAGTCCTCCATAGATACAACAAACAGGATATTCATGTTGCAATTCTAAAACATTTCCTTGAATTGAAAGCTATTGAGAAATTCGATGAGGAATTTTACACAGAGGCTTCTAAAGATGAACACGGAGTTGCATGCTCAATTATAGATAAATATCGATAATAAACAGTGTCCTTCAAACTTATCTGCAGTATTCATACTGGTGAACTATTCCCTAACCACACTTCTTCATTCAGTACCAAGACGATAGACCAATATATAGAAATATTTACAGATTCACTATCATCAATTCAGCCGATATCCAACTACTTATAATCCACTTATAAAAAAATTCAGGAACGATGTCATATAGGTACTCAAAACCAACAAAGACATCTCTACGATCATAATTTGGATACTATCTTATGTAGGCACTGAAGGAAATGAAGCTCCAGGCTAATCCGCGAAAATGGCACGATTCTCTGATCTTCTCACCAGAAACTTTCAGATGCACTCAGACCTAAAGGCGACAATAAAGTTGGAATCCCTTCAAGACTGGCAAACCAAATGGTGTAGCAATAACAAGCTACATGCAATCCATTCTGATGTCGATCCCTCGATAAAAATTAGTCTCAATAGAAAAGACAAAATAGTAATGAGAAGATTAAGAATAGACACACCAGATTGACACATAGCTACTTGATGCCATCAGAAGAACATCCTTTATGCGATTACTGTCGAGAAACTCGATTAACTGTAGAACAGCTATCTCGCTATCCACATTATGATGCACTCCGTCGTCGAGTGGGACTCAAAGAAAATATAAAGGACAACCCCAGCTCAGCAACAGAAATTGAAGCAACACTAAAATTTCTGAAACGTTTCCTTTTCTGTAAAAACTTTCAAAATTTTTGTAAACATTATAACCTGTAATCCTTAGAGGAATAATACACTGTACCATGTGTTAATGGCCATGTTGTCGAGACACGTCAATTTGAATAAAAAAAATATATATTTTCTAAAAAGCAGGCAAAATAGTCTGTGAGAAATTCAAATGAACAGTAACAGTTATTCTATCTTCGAGAAAATGTGGTCCGATCAAATGTCAGTTGTGAATTCCAATCCAACAAACGTGGAGACTGAAGCGTTTTTGATGATTTCTTTCTCTTTTGAGATCAGGATTATTTAGTTTCATCTCGAATTCGTAACCACAAATAATAAATTCATAGAGAAAATTCAAAAATTGTTATTGTCATACAGGGTGATCAATAAACATTGCCTTATGAATGGAATTTCATTGTGCAATAAACTTATCACTAGAATTAAATTCGAAATTTGCAGATCGCAATTCCTGACGTCAAAGGAGATACTTTTTTCCTTTACCATTTTTTCCGAATCGGCTCGGTTGAAAAGAAATGGGCTGTTGAAAATCCATAAAAAAAAATGTAATTTTTAGTTATATCTCGCAAATGGAATGGAATGGGACATGTACAAGCAAAGACTCACCCTGTATAGTTGGGCTATATATTTCAGCTGACTAATGTCTGTCAAATTTTCAAACAAATTACTGATTTCCATCCTTTGAAGAAGAAGTAGACAGTTATTTCTGCAAATCTGACCAGAACAAGGCAACTGCACAAATGTAGCAAAAGTATCTGAAGCAATTTTGGCCGAGGAAGACGAAAGTGCACGACTTACTTTCTTTAATTTTTTTTTACGGAAATGTGCTGGGATGAGTTTTTTTTTAATTTTTGAGTATTCCTGTGAAACCCAAAAAATTCATGACATATGTGCTGGCCTGGCTTTTATTTGAATTTTGTAATATTTAGTACAAGTACTAAAAATTTATTTCATCCGTTGAACCCAATAAACATATTTTGGGAAATATTTTTAAAGTCGTATGTAACAAAAAAAAATAATACAAAGTATCACAAACCTAGTACCGCACAATTCTGTTAAAAAAAAAGAAAATAACCCTTGTCTTCTTCCACTATGGTCTCTCGAAGACCACGAAAAACGTTAAATATCCAACATGTTTGATATCCCATTTTACGTTCGTGCCGTGCCGCCTTCGAAACCGTTCGTTTCGAGAAAAGTTTCCCAACTCCTCCGTTGACACGAGTCGATCTCCACACAACTAACCTCGCTTGTGCTTCACTACCCGTGTCAACTAGGTTAAATCGTTCATTTCGGGTCGTTTTCCATGTATTCTTGAACCACAGCTGTGATCCACTAGCCATGTCAACCTAGCTTTAGGCTCATTCTCACGGAGATAGTAACTATCGTGATAGTATTATCACCGTCCAAATCAGCCTTTATCTTCAATACCTCAAATTCAGTAATAATTTGGTAATATACCGCTTGCAACATACATATACTACTGACAAAGAAACTGAAACACTCAGAAGGACCTGTTTGAATTTAAAATTTTTTTTTGTTAAACATAGGTATTATAGCAATGGGTAAATGACTAAATTTGAAGAAAAAGGTTTTTTTTATAAAGAATTGAATATTGCAGTCATTTTTTGCAATTTTTTTCAAATTTTACAACGAACCAGCTGTTCGAGGAGATCCAAAGTCGATGTTTAGTTGTTATTAAAATGCCTAGAGCACGTGTTAGTACAAGGAATTTATCGCCAGCTAAGTGAATTAGAAAGAGGTCGAATTATTGGTCTGCGGGAGGCGGGGTTGTCATTTGGAGAAATCGCTCACCGTACGAACAGAAATCCAACTACTGTTATGAGAATATGATATGTTGTCAAGCGTGGTTTGATAATGCCCAAAATCGAAGAAGAGTAGGCACCAGACGTCGAAGGTGCACAAATGAAGTTCAAGATCGACGTGCGACAACTCGATTTTTGACTGTAACTTGAATGTGTGTGGCTGCTTCCCGCCCCTCGACAATAAACGTTTATGGAAAACTAATCATAATTTTGAACTGAAAATTTACGTATTAGAGTTTGAGACAATGATTTTTCTCCCTAAAATATTTTCAAATCTCTACAACTTCCGCAGACTACAGACTACTACTTCCTCATTTCAAATGGCACAAGCAGCATATTTTTGCATCATCAATTGAAAAAATTCAACGGTTCATGAGTTAATGGAATTCTTATGAAAAAAATGGTGTCGATGAGGACACTGTCTGAAAGGTTTACCGCCGGATAAGATCTTTTGAACTTCAGCATTATCTATCGACCCCATCTTATGTCACCTCTGACGGTTGAGGATCGGCTGCAACGATGCCGGCCGACCATACTGTGACCATTTTCGAAGCGACCTATGTGAATCTTTTGTCATGACCGCCCAGATCCCCCGATCTCTCGCCCATAGAGCTTGTTTGGGACATCATGGGTTTCTGTCCATAAGGACATGAAGAGAAGAAATAGACCATCTTATTGCATCAATGCCGAGACTTTTTGGGGAGTGTATAGAAAATTGCGGTGGGCAAACACATTATTAACAAAAATTGTAAACCATTCGTTTTTTCCGAATTTCAATCATTTATTCCTTGCTATACTATTTATGTTTTATCAAAAAAAAATAAATAAATAAAATTTAAACAGCTCCTTCTGGGTGTTGCAGTCCCTTTGCCAATTAGTATATCATCAAAACCGTACAAAATTTGTGTCATTTGAACTAAAACAGCTCTTTACTAATTTTTTTTCCGACGTATTCAATTTTTTTCCTTCCATATACCGAGTGATATTTTTCACACGTAAATTGAAATTTTTGAATACAGATGTGCAATTTTTTGAATTTTTTTTGTGTGATCAGATAAGGAATGCGCATAGTACTGAGCCTGTGAAATATCAGTGATAAATTCACTATAACAATGGAAGTTCATACAGTTTTAGTATTTCTTCACAAATCATCATTCACTTTATATATCTCTGAAATATTTATCCCTATGGCACATTTAAACTCACAATCCCCATTCAGTTTGAGGTCCTCTATCTCCACTGAGCTTGAGCATTGTCCCTTACGTCAGAAGTATAATAACAATTTCAAGATTCGTGCTGAATTCCGTGTTCATAGCGACATCAAAACCATTGAAAATCCATGCAGAATATAAAGAAAATGAGGAAATAACTAACGTTTACTTAAGCGCTTTTTGAGGATCGTTTAGCCATGCAGCAATTGCGCTCTGGTAGACCACATAACTGTATATAAGCGAATATAGCCTGTAAGTGCGCAATTGACACATGAATGAACAAGCGCTCAAAAGTTCATAATTCTCCGTCATTGATTTCCTCGTTCATTTAAAATCCCGCAAACCCTTCGCCATAAGCATTTTCCAATTGCTACCAATGGCTTTCATATTGATAAGTGTTGTTTGAGGATAACATAACGCGCGTAATTTCCTTTTGTTCAAATGTTCACTCATTTGGAGATATACAGGAGTTTTGATTGAGACTTGTATTTATCTTGATTACTGTTTTCAGTATCAATATCACACCGACGATTAAAGTCAACTAATTCTGTTTTGTTTGAAGATAAAAATCCTTGGAATTAACATTAACTTGTTATTTCGTGAGTTCACTATGAGGTAAATATAATTAACCTGAACAAATAGAGCTCAAAGTTATATTTATCGTCACATTGAAACAACAAGAGATTCAACCAATTAATAGCCAGAGCTTCCCACATATTATTATTATTCATTAATGATCCGAGCTGGTTTGTAATTTCAATCGATCACTATCAGAATCTCGTGAATATTTATTCAAGTGTTGAGTGAAATTGCATGTATAGTTCTGGATGGACTGTATCTGTTCGACTGGCTTTCATTTGTTCGTTCATTTTTATTGTAAAGAATTTTCCATTTTTTGGTTCCGAAAATAAACGTAAATAAAACACTTTCATTTAGAATATCGATAAAATTTTTATTTGATATAATGTTTGGACCTTGCTGTTTTGTGTGGAATACAACACCTTTTAAATTTCCTCTGCGTGATCTCTTACAGGCAAAGGTATAATCCTTCTTTTTAGGATAATCGAAAAAAAGTTCTGTCAGGTGCAAATCAATAACCTATTTTAATGTGAGTTTATACCGATGACGAATGCAAAAGTCACACTTGGCAAAACAAGGAAGATAAATCGCTAAGCGGACAGATAAAGGAAAATACTAGACCTCAGACAGGTGTTCGTAGTGCAATAAAAGTAATAATCTTGAAAGCGATAATAAACTCATGTGTCGTAAAAGTGTCCGTTTCTTACTGTCGTGCCGATTTCGAAGAATATTTTCCTCCTGTCAAAAATTCTATGTAAATGGAGAACAATTATCGAAAATTACAGCGAATTTTTTCCTCCTGTCAAAAATTCTATGTATATGGAGAACAATTATCGAAAATTACAGCGAATATTTCCCTCCTGTCAAAAATTCTATGTATCTGGAGAACAATTATCGAAAATTACAGCGATAATTGCATTGTAGGAAGCGAAACTGCACTGCGATAATTGTTCTGTTCATAGATGCATAGTTTCTATGCATCTTACACAGTTCGAATCTATGGCAATTCCATTCTACACCCGTTTGACAAGTGATGTAACAGTTCATTCGGGAAATATTCCCCCGAATTACACTCGTGCCTCAAAATGAATGGATAATTTCGCATTCCAGCGTGTTTTATTTGAAAAACTGCATTCGGTCATTTTCATTTTTTTTCATTTTCAAATGGAAATGAACTCATGCAGTTTTCATTACAACACGCTGTCATGCAAAATTATCGGTGATTTTGATGCACTTGTGCAATTACTTACGAAAAGTAACGACTAACATGATTCTTGGTTCTATTTAATGAAGAAATTTTCGTTCTTCGTTTTGGCGAGAATTCTGAAATGTTATATTTTGGAAGTCTTTGGGGGGCGTAAGTATTCCCAGTATCCCAATATATCTTCATCCTTGCTTACAGGCCTTGATCCTTCCTTGTGAGATAATTTTCGATGACTAGCAGGCACATTTCAGGCAATAAAGTTATTGTTGAGATTAATTCAGATAAAAGAATCCAAACGCGAAAGATTCCAAGATCTTGGTGGCAAATTCACATTGGCGATTACGCATTCTGGCCTCTGGGATTTTTTTATGCAATAAAGCCAAAACGGGTCGTGTTGTGTGGCTTGTTGCATCATCTAGATTCTAGATGGAACCACATGATTTCCAATTCCATATCACGGATTTCAAGCCAAAAAAATCGGTAATAATTAAGCTATAGCGATGAGAATAGCTGGTTTGAGTGAAAGCTTCTTCATTTTTATAGAATTTCAATCAATTAATCCTGCAGACCAAATTACATAACATACTGTGACTTTTTGAGGATGTTATGGTCTCTGAGCAGTTACATGAGGATTTTCACTGCTTCCCCATATGCGACAATTTTGGTTGTTTACATAGAAAGTGCCGCTTACTATGTATATGGAATAACCCAAATTTCAATCTATTACATTTAAAAAAAACGGAGATACAGGGGGTGTACTATGATCCTGTTAAACCAGGTATATTGTTGAATTGCTAACCTTCAACTAAACATATGACACTTCGGATTACAGTTTGAAATCAGGATAACACAGTATAATAGTTTTTCCATTCAATTACGACATTCTTTCTTCAAAATCGGCCATATTTTTCGATTTATCACATGAGGGAACGTAATGAAACCAATTTTCTTGAGGAAGAATTCCCGGGTATCAGCTAGTATAGATGATAAAACTTTTCATCATCTCAAAAACGTTCATATATTGCCGAACCAACATCCCAATCCTAATCCGTTGATAGAAAAAATGAAAAAGTGGAGAATTTTCCGGTTTGCTGAAACCGTACATCCACACGGTAAATATTTGCTGTTTTGCGAGGAGCGTATCACCGGGAACTCCGACGTCAGGAATGTATTTTTCTCTGCCCCCCAAAACGCCAACCCCCGCCTTAATGAGATTCTGTCACCCATTATCTGTTGACGTGAGGTTTTCGTTCAATTTTTCCAACGTCCCGTAAGTCAGTTAGTGTTCAGATAGCAATTTCCACGGGGAAGGAATTCCTTCGAATCGTTTTAATGGGAAATTTCGTGCGATTCGACAGCATCCGGTACAGGAGGTCGATAATCGGACGCTGGTGTTGTTTTAACGCCCGGAGGATTTCGAGTGATTCATGTCCAGGATGCAATATCTGGAGTCATGTGGGAACCCT
Source organism: Harmonia axyridis (assembly GCF_914767665.1). NCBI lineage: Eukaryota > Metazoa > Arthropoda > Insecta > Coleoptera > Coccinellidae > Harmonia > Harmonia axyridis. Next base: position 27,304,128 of record NC_059504.1, on the reverse strand, counting down.
ATGTTGGGATATTAGTGTGTAAGGGTTTAATATAGAAGGATGTGTCATTGTCGATGAGAATTGATAGCGTTGAAGTGTGTGGGAGGAGGACGATGGCTTAACTATATCACATATAAAAAGCCTGTATGCCTGTAATTTTTGAGTGCACAATGAAAAATTCCCGTCAAATGTTATTTATTGTATTACACTCGACCCATAAAACTCTAGTGATATTTTACAGAGTGAAGGTACTCAAATATCGAACTAAATCCCTCAACAATTCCTGGCCTAGTGGAATAAAAGGATATTCGTTATGCCAAAGTTTAAGGTTTTTTTGAGCCCTGATCGCAGAGGATCGACGGCCTCCTTGGCAGCCTCGACACTGATGGATATCTCAGAATCACTAACAAATCATTAAAATTGAAACAAAACTTAAATATTCAATTTTTATTGGGAAATAAATATCAAAGTGAATATTTCTGATATCCTCTCCGAAAAAACTCCAATTCATCAAAGTGTACTCTCATTTCTGTAATAAGAGTCAGAAGAGACGTAACGAGTTCTACACCCAATAAAAGTCCATAGATTGTAATTTGCTGGTTGCATTCCATTGTTCCAAAATCTTCATCCAAATCGATGTTGAAGGAGCTATTTCGAGAGAGTCCATTTCATTCATAAATAGAAACAGTATTTGATCTGAGATGTCAGTATATACTGATTCAGTTTGAATACTGCCTACCCTGGACACTTGCATACCATGTGTTCAAATTTCATCTGCTGACTTTCCCATACGGTATAAATGATATTTGTACTAACAGTGCCCCGTCGGCAGTCCCACCATCACCCGAAGCTCGGCTCATGACAGCTTCAAGAGCTTTTTGGCGTAGATAGGTGAAATCATCACGAATTTTTTGGCCTGAGTCCAGAAGTGTTTGTCCAGTGGGTTATCCCTATATTCAACTCCCATTGCTGGACTGCTGCCTTATATTGGTCTTTTCCTAGCCCACAGAACGGCTCAGGTACAGCAGGTGTTAACGTTGATGCACTCTTTGCAAGTTCATCGGCTTTTTCCTTTCCTTCAACCCTGGTACCCATAGTCGAGTCACTTTATTGCCTCTGGTCAGTTAGTTAATGGTTTTACGGCACTCCCAGGTCAACAGAGACCTCTGGCAGCACTGGTGAAGTTGAAATAGTAGTGTCCATGTCTAATGGATTTTATGATCTATCAATTCTATCCTTGTTCCTTCGATACTGTTTTCTTGATGTTATAATTGTTGACGATTTGTGTACTGTTAAATTTTTTCGAAGGCGCTATTTCAGACTGGAAAGTTCAATAATCATCCAAGAAAAATATTTAATCCTACCTGGATTCTCATACTTGAAGTTGTGAATTCTTACCATCCTCCTGATTTCAACTGCCAGAGAAAGGAAGTGTTTCAAGGATTTCTTCTAATTTGGTGGCCTGGTTCTTATAATCGAAATTCTCGTATCAGAATTTCACAAAGAGAAAACAAGTTTTATTGGAAACGTATTTCAATCTCAGAAACTGAAAAAAAAACTAAATTCAGCGAAAGCTTATAACGGGAGCGAAAATTCTACTTGTACTCATCCAGTATTCAAACCCATGGTTCTTTCGATGAGATAAAACCGAAAAAAAACGGAAGATTTACTAGACAAATTTTAAAAATATGAAATTACAATAGAGAATTCTATTAATTCTAAGAGGATTCTCCAAATGGCTTTTACATACTGCCCACTAAATTTATACCAATAAATTTATTTTGCAATTGAAAAGAGTGAAAATTGAAAGAAAAAGAAAACGAATTTTGGAAATTTTCTTCGCCTGTTAACGATAGAAGACAGTTAGCAAGCCGGCAAGTACTGGAAGTTGCAGTTCTGACCACAGCAACTCGAGGTATACCATCAGGGGAAACATTCAATTCGGAAATGGGTCCTAAGGGCCAAATTAGCGGATGCGTTTGGATATCGCGAATGTAAACTACATACCAAACTTAAATTTTGGACTTAGTCCACTTGTTCCTTTGCATCGAAGTATTTCGATACTGCTTTGACCAGCGTTTCCAGAAAGCTTGTACCATCTCTCTCAGGCGAGTCCATTTTGTTAGTAGACGGGCCACATCCCGATTTTGAAACATCTCATCGGTATCTTCTTCACGAGCTTCAACAAGCAGTTACTTGTTGTAATGTTTCAAAATGGTGAAGGGAATAGCAGTGACGTCATAAACATGGCCGCCGATGGTTGTGTTTTTTGTTAAAAGCCATGTTTATGACGTTACTGCTATCAGCTCCACCATTTTAAGACATTACAACAAGCAGTTTCGTAATCTACACAATGCTCTAAACACCTCCATACCTGTTGTAAGTATACAGAAAAGATACCTACGAGATTCGGTTCAAAGAAGGAATTTTCTTAGGTGGCCGGTCTACTATGTCGCGAACGGAAAAATTGTCAGGTATTGGAAATTCAGGGGCAGCTAAGACTGAGTATCGACAACAAAATGATCGGAGATAGGTAATCGTATACCGATGGGTCATCCGCTCTTTAAAACCGCTCCGATTTGGCAAAAGATGGTACTACATTCTTCGAAAGTATAAATCTCTCTGCCAACCATTCGAATTGAAAAGGATTTGGCAGACTTAACTCCAGCCCCCCAAAGTCCACCGAAGTTAGGGGCGTAACGAGGATTCAAGCGCCACTTGACTTTACGTGTAGCAAGAAAGTCCGAAATATCATCACAATGCTTCGATGACAAGCTATGTGCTTCTTTTAGTTGTTTAGCAGCAGAAATCAAGTTACGTCCCTGATCCGAAAGCATTTCAGAAGTTAGACCACGGCGAGCAATAAATCGTGAAAGGTAAGCTAGGAAGGCGGATGAAGTCAGTTCTGAGACATACTCCAAATGAATTGCCTTAGTTGATGTGCACATGAATAAGGTTAAATATCCTTTAGTGGTACGAAACATTCTAAGCCTCATATCACGAACCATAAAGAGACCAGCAAAGTCAACTCCAGTGATATGAAATGGACGTGTGGAATTGACACACTAAGATGAAGTTCGGCCATTCTTGGTTGGAGAGAAGACGCACAGAGCCGGAAGGAAGTCTTGCATTTTCTGATACATTTTTCGTATAAGGGAGCGTGATGAAAGAATCCAAAATGTTCTCCACGCCAGAGCCAGAACATTGTTGGATCCAAAATTGAGTGAAATTGACACTACGTATAACATGAATTCATAAAATCTCGAATAACTCTTGAATTCTTGAATTTGAGAGCATCATCATGTTTGGACACTACCCTTATTTTTCACCGTAGAATCCAACGAAATCACAAAAAAGTAGGGTTCTAATTTGAAAATCTAAAGTTATGACAAATTTTGTTCACAATTTTTGGCACAATATCTGAAACACCCTGTGATGATATTTTTCAAATTCAAGATATGCACGATATTCCAACATCATTCTAGTTTGAGAAAGTGAATTGAGTATACGCATAGGGTATTCACACTAAAAATAATTCACGTAATAGTGACTATGGAAATTCTCTCTTTTTTTCGGTTTTTCCTTATTAGTTTGAAAACTATGAGGACTAACGCAATAATTTTAGAAAATAGTAATTGAAAATGGAAATCTTGATAATATCTGAGACATAAAATGAAAAAAAGTTTTTCTTGAAAAATTTCTTTTAGTGATCAATTTTGCTACTTGGGGAACGAGTGATGTCGTAGACTCATGCAACTCATCCACTGTTAAACATGCCTTGTTTAATGCTGAGGAAAACTTTCTAGAGGGACAATTATGAATGAAACGAAGTATCCATCCCCTAAGGTGACTGAGTCGGAGGTAACTGGAGAAGTTGGATTCCAAGAATTTGTCAATTGCGGTGGGCTCTTGTTTTTGACGAGACAAAGAGACCGAAATATTTTTTATTTCAGGCAAGTTTTCGAGCTTTTCAGAAAACCGATAGGGTTCAGGCCAGCTAACATTGTAATCAATTAACAAGTTGGGACCAGTTACCCACTTTTTCAAACTAATCTTCTTCAAAAAATCCTTAGGAGACCAACCGCGGGAAGCAAAAACTGGATTTTAGAACCGGAAATATGAGACCAACAGCGGTTTTTTTTATCATCAGGGATTTGAGATACCCGATTGGCAACGAAAGTCTTAAGCAAGTGAGGGGAAATATTAATCCACGATAAGACAATCTGAGAGTTAGAGAATAAACTCATAGATGAAACTGGCATTGTTAAGTGTGAAGAAATACGCTTGATCAGCTTGGCTAATAAACCTGCTCCGCATAGTTCAAGATGTGGTATACTCAATACTCTCAGAACAAACTTTACTTTTATCACTGGATCTATACGAATCTAAGTTATCTAAGATCTGCAATGTAAAAATTGAGAGATTTCAATAAAAAGGATTCTAAAACAAGTCATTTGTAGTTATTTTTTTCATTCCAGTGATTTGAACATCAACAATATTCAGATAGAAGATGGATATTTCCCAATGCAACCGAATATTGGGCGTTCTTATCTGTCAATAATGCAAAAAAATCCGTAATATGTATACAGAAAAGCGCAGAGCACAAATCGAAAGATAATAAATTACCAGTATAAATATGGGATGAGTGAATCTGCCTTCGATTAAGATTGATGGCCTGCCTTGATGGGTTAAAGTTTCTGGCATCGAGCCAGATATAGATAAATTTATTATTAGGCCTTATCAGAAACGATGTATATATATTAGTAGAAGGAATAAATATGAGACTGTACTTTTCATTTGTGGAGATGGGGCTCAGCGGGAAAGGAGTTTAGAGGTTCGAATTTATTTAATGTAGTAGGTTCATGCTTTTTGATTTTTATAACCAAACGATGGCAATATTTTTAATGTATATAATGAGCTTGAATAAAAGTGTCGACATTTATTCGAGAAAATATTGACTGAAATATGCGTAGACTGTTGTTTATTTGCTGTTCCAGAATTAAGGTTTAATAAATACGTTTAAATCAGCCGTAGGCATACACAATGGTCAAGATTTCTTAGTTCACTAAGAATAAAATCTCCTGAACAATTGAAGATCAGATAGATGGGCACTTTTATAGTTTTGTTCTAAGGTATTGAAGAAACTGAAAATTAAATATTTATCTTCATTTTCGAATCGTGCTCAGAAATTTCAAATTTTCATGAAATCATTGAGCTTTGTAATATATAGTCAAAAATTACTATTAAGGAATTGTTGTAGACACAGTATATACAGGGTGTCCCATAAGTGGCACGTCACAGTGACACCGGAGGTAGGTCAGCTAAATAGGGACCTAACCAGCCTAACATGACCCCAGTAAAAGTTGCATGGTTTTCGAGTTAATACCAAATTATGTTTTTTAGTGAATTTTCACCTTTTTTTAACATTGTCAGGGTCAGAATTCTGCTGGAAAGCTCTCGAAGCTTATTTTTGTTGTTGTAATGGAATCTTAAATAGTTATTTAAGATGACATGAGTATGATTCTGTCAAAAAGTTATGTGGATTTCCGTAAATTAATGGATAAATCTTGATTTCAATTGCTAGCAAAACGAGAACTTCGACTTTGGACACCTGCTGTGAAAAAAAAATCCTTGAAACAAAACGAGCAAGTAACATCAAAAAATTGGGCATTTCAGACAGATTTAGAAATGGTACAATACACGAATCTTATGCCCTTAAAACTGGGTATTTTCATCATTTTACCGATGCCCTACTTAACTAAGTTGAAACTAGGAACCCCGCTATCAGGTAATTTTGCCGCTTGCTATGACATTATATTTGATACCAGGCTTTGTTATTATTTGTTAAAGTCGTGAATATAAAAAACATATTAAAAGTCAGACGATAAGACGTCACAAATCCATGCCATGATGAACGCATGAAGAGAAAATACAGATTTGAATATGAAACAAAAATACCAGCATATGTATGATATTTTGCAGGTTTTTTGAATTTATTTAATGATGTAGGTATATGCTTTCATATTTTTGTAACCCGATGTTGACAATATTTGTTGAACAAAATACTTGTCTTCTTGTTCCTATTTGATCTATCATCCTAGTTACTGTGATGTGAACGTCGAGCTGTCGTGCCATCTTTTCGGTGGTCTTCCTGTTGGTTTTTTTATATTGGGTTTCTTAGTTTTTGCCCATTCCGCTATACTTCCTGTGTCCATTCCATTGACATGGTTTCCTCATCCCCGCCCTCGTGCTCGTGTTTATCTTACCACATTCTGAACTCCCGAATCTTGCAGTGTGACCTCACCTTTTATTCTATATGTGAGTGAGATGACCCTTAGGCTTTCTCAGCATCTTCATTTCTGCAGTTTTCATTAGTCTCTTTGTACACTGTGTCCGTAAAGTATGGAACAAATTCACTTTTGGCTAAACAGACCATTTTAAGAAATAATCCTGAAACACGTCGATTTGTTATTTTAATTTACCGTATTTAAAAATAATAATCTCATAAACAAGCTTGATGATTTAAAGCAGTATGCGGGAAATAGATGGTTTCAGATAGCGCAGGATAGGACAGCATGGAGGAACATGAAAGAGGCCTACATCCAGGAGTGGATGAGGGAAGGCTGAAGAAGAAGAACAGGGTGAATTACTTTCGAGTAATGACGTCACCGTCATTTTTTTAAATGTAATACCCCCATTTTGTCTAAATTTTTCGATTACTCTAGCTGAGCTGATTCCAAAATTGTATCAAATTGTTGTTGATTCCAATTGGTACAGGGTGGACAAAAATACAATTTGTTTTGTGAAGTTTTGTGCTCATAAAGTAACGCGTAACATTCTTCATTAATTGAATTAACAATATTATTAAAAATAATTATTGTCTAGCGGCAATTGGTTTGAATGTAATACCCTGTACTTTGTTACATTTTCAGATTAATAAAAATGTATGAAAATAAGGAATAATTTCTTTCATATTCTGTCTACTAGACCACAAGTATCAAACATGTTTGGAAACAGCACATGTTTATTAATCTAAAAATGTAACAAACTGCAGGGTGTTACATTCAAACCAATTGTCGCTAGACAATAAGTATTTTTGATAATATTGTTATTTTAATCGATGATCAAGATTCGGAAATGGATAATATAAATGGATAGGGAATTTTCTAGTTTTGTTCTAAAGAATTGAAGACACTTACAATCGAATATTCATCTTCATTTTTGAGTTATACATAGAAATTGCAGATGTTCATCAAATCATTATAACTTTGTAATACAAACTCACTTTTAGTTCATTGTTGTAGATACAATATAAATATAAAAGTACTACGAATATTTTCAACTGAGGAAGCAGATTTCATTACGACACGGACAGGAGAAAAGTTCTACAGAGATCAAATCAAATCTAATAAAAGAACCTGCATTACAGATATTCAATCCAAAAGCTAGAAGAATTGAACTACACACAGGTGAAATGTAAGTATGGATAAGCTTGAATTTAACTCAAATCTGATGTAATAGGTAAATGGAAATGGTATATGCAGTTAGTCGAAAGACAACATTTGTCAAAATCAGAGCTGGTAGCAATCATATAGTCAATTGGAAGACTTCGATTTCTATTGTTACCAATAAAATTTACAATTGTTTCAGGTTCTCAAGCACTTTGTTACTTGAATAAGAATAAGGCCAACAATAGTCAACTAAATAGTGCAATAAAGTAAGTGAGTATAATTATGAAATTAGATAAAGACCAGGAGAAAAGATGCAGCATGGGAATGATCTATCCTGAGCAACAATAGAAGAACAGGACAGGGATGTACTTCATTTGAATAAATAAATAAAAGACATACACCCAGTTGAATGTTCATTAAAATTTGAAGCCGTTCTTAAAATTTTAACCCTCCAATACGAGGAAGATATTGGCTACCTGGGCCGTTTAACGGAGGATCAAAATTTAAAGCTGCAAAGTATTTAATTCATAGAACATATACCGATTAGATGCTTGAACAACAACGTTCGTATGATGTTTTTCGCATAGAATTTTCTTCGGAGACTAAGCACATTTTGCAATCGGCGAACAAGCAAAATTGTAGTATATGAGGCTGTGAAAATTCTCATGTAACTGCTGAAAGACCATTATATCCACAAAAGTCACTGATGTATGGTATAAAATTTGGTCTAGTGTACGAAAATTAAGTTATAGACCAGAGTTACAATGTTTTTCAATGTAACATGTGTAACGAAGTCTGATTATTCCCATAGGAATGATCAGGCTCCGTCTAAAGAATATTTCATTGTTTTTCGTTAATTAATCATTCTGATATATTCCGTAAATATTGGAAATAATTTATTAATTGTTCACCGCGATAATGAAAAAGTCCATGCCTCATGTTTTTCAACCGACCAGGGCCTCGAATAATCCGATTGAAATAATATAAGAAATTATTTATTTCGGCGTTTTCACCGCCGATATATTTTTCCATATGTTAGATTACGTTCCGCCAAGAGAATTTTCTCGAAAAACGAGGTTTTTGTCGACATAAGGAGTCACGTGGGCTGAATTCTTTCACCGCCCCGCACCGAAGTTATAAAAGAGTGTAACCGACCCAAAATCGGTAATTCATGTTTAGGCATTCAGTAGTTAGGATAGTAAAGATTCAGATTTAGGCGGTTTTGCAGATTTAGGCAGTAGTATAGTAAAGATTCAGATTTAGGCGGTAGATAGTTTAGTTTAGTTTGGAAAAAGACATTTTTGGTTAAGGAGTTACCAAGTGATTGGACAATAGTAAAATTGGGAATTGAATGACAATAGTTACAAATCCGTTTCTGAGGTCGAAAATCGCCATTTTCATCAGTTAAATTACTTGTTGGTCATTTTCTGGGGTGTTTGCTAATTTTTACTTGTGACGTTCTTACGAGTGAATATTCAAGGGTTTCATTTGATAGAGACAACGAGAGGGTGGTGTACCGGTGGAGTTTTTCAACGCGTTAGGATTAGTTTTCATTCCTTCCCGACTCTACAAAATCCACGATTCTCATTTCCAAATATCATAATTTCCCGGCTCCCGGATCCGACTAACTTGTTCAACGGTTCTGACTGACATTAAATTGGTGAGGTAAGGACACAGTAGTTGTAGACAGTACAAATTATCTCAGTAACCGAATTTAAGTATACATATTGATACAGTTTATACTTTTTCTGATTTCCCGTTTTGCTGAGATTGTCTGTATTGTAGAATTGAATCAGTAAACCTATTAATTCTGTTGCGTTGTTTGTTACTTGGTCACCGCTACCATCCTAGGTGACACCGAATCCTGTCTTCACTAAGCTACCCTGGTAAGGTTTGTCAATTTCTCCCTAAAATTGGCTGGCGCTCGAGATACTACTGCAAAGTGCTGAAGGGCAATTGGCAGAGGCGCACAGTGACGCAAAAAGGAGAGTTACACATGCTATATTCCAAAATGGAATTACTATCTTAAATAACGATGAGTTTCCTCAGATCGCTTTATACCTATAAGAAGCCAAATTTACGAGAAGATGGCGAAAAATTAAAAATATGAAGTTTTTAAGTGAAAATGTTTTTTCGGGTAGACCAATTGGCTACTTCTATAAAAAAAACTATTTTTATAAGGTGAATAGTATTGGCGTGCAGACATATTTTCGAAAATTTGTCTGCACGCCAATAATCTTGTAATTAATTCACAGGCGCTAAAATCCATCATTTTCGAATTATTTTTATAAGGTTTTGCTACACCTAAACTTGATCGAAATACCCGTTCAATATGTAGTGATTTGAAAATCGGAGAAACTATCAGGTGTAGCAAAATATAATAAAGATAGTTTCGAAATTAATTTTCATATTCAACAAGATTTAAATATACCAGTTGTACTATTTGAAATGAGAAATGGCCTTTATATGTACTTTATGTTTGAATCTAAATAATCACATAATTCAGAGATAATTTTTTTATCTATGGAAATAGCTAATATTTCTACTTGAAAAAACATTGTTTGTATCGATGGTGTAACCGAATTCGTTATTAATTACCAATTAAAAAATTTCATATATTTTTGAATTTTTATACAGTGTTTACACTGAAAAAGGTGTAACTTTGGTCTATATCTTCATTTTCAAACCCTGGATATATGGAAATAATTTTGAATTGTGCTTCTTACTCTATTCATCAGGAAAAAATATTTCCAAAGAATATTCATTTACTCCCTCAAAATAGTATCCGCGTCTGGGGTGGGCCACACGGAATGAAATGAAATCATCTTTTTGTTTTTCCTTGCGTCAAATATTGGGAATTTTTCCATTCCAAATTTTGGAATCAAAATTAATCTTTCATTTCATCCACAAAACGAGGGGCTCAACCCAGAAGACCAACATATCTGATAAAATACTCCCCATATTATAGCGAATTGTGAGGAAAACGAGCCCACCGGATATATCCGAGAATCAAGAGGAAATACCACCGTTTCCGCAGGCCCTACCTGTCATTCGGATTATCACATCGGCTTATCCCATTTTCTCGAAAACTACCCTCCTCTCGTGCTCGAGCTGCATAAGTGATGAGTTTGAATAATTCCATCATAACTCTTTTCCTTTCGCGGGATAGTCTCAATCATTTATGAATGAGGTCGAGGAACAGCTCTGCTAGATATTTGGATAGGGGTAATTGAATTTCCCCCACACGAGGTGTGAATAATGCTCCCAATGAAAAAGTTATTGCCCCCAGATAAAATGAAGATAAAGCGATAGATCCGCAGATTCAGTTCACCAATTATACGGTGGGTTCCGGCTCAAGAAGAGCGATTGAAATTTATTTTTTACTACGAGCGGAAGATGGAAGAGGTTTGCGGCTTAATCGATGCGGGGATGGTTTATTATTGAGTTTCAGAGGGAGTAATCGAGTTTGTTTGTCAGTAGAATGTACCGCTTAGGATTGAAGAGTTGTTTACAACTCCCACCCCTTTAATGGCCAATTTAAGTTTTAATAATAGATAATAATAATAATAAAAGTTCTTTATTTTCTACAGGTATATACCCAGTTACAAAAAATCTTACAACTATCATAACATTAATTACATAATTAATACCAAGAAAAAAAATATATATACATATACACATACATAATACATGCATATGAGAAATTAAATTTGACAAAAATTGAGAAGTGAAAATAAAATAATCGGAACATACAATGGTGGAATCAATAAAGGTAACAAAATCCATACACTGAAATGTTTTCAATATCAAACCCAAAATTTTCCAAACCAACCATTACACTTCGTTTCTACCAAATAAATAATCCAAAAACCTCCCTTTATGAAAAGCAAAACTATCACAATTTATATCACAACAACCAGAAATATCATTGAACAACGAACACATATGCCTTATAGGCGACTGAACAAGAGAACTCGTTCTAGGAGTACTCAAGTAAAGTAAAATACATGATTGGATCTAGAATGCAACCACGGAAACAAAAAACTCACAGATGCAAGAAGATCAAAACACTCTATGTTACCATGCAAAAGGCTGTGAAGAAACTTCACGGATAACAGCTTAATAGTATTTTCAAGTATTTCAAGGTATGATATTTTATATTTATATTTTAAGGTGTGATATACCACTCGAAATATTCAAATACTGAATGATCCATAAATTTGTAGTGAATAGTATGAAAGTATGTATGTAGGCTTGGTTAATCGATCGTCTAGAGGTATGATTCGATTACCTGGCCTTTCGTCTTTTTCTCCGTGATTTTGTTGGATTTGTAATAATTAAACTCTTTTGAATTATTTACATCTATTTACAAAGCCACAATTATACAGTACAAACTCAGTATTGAGAAGATCCTAATTACGTCTTAATTAACAAGTTTCTCACTACGGTACTGAATTTCGACTTTAACTCGTTTGTTGATTACTCGAAACGTCTTCGTTTATCACGTCTTCGTCGTTCTTCAAGTTTTCGGTCGTCTCGTCTCTAACTCGTCTTAATTTAGTCCGCGAACCGTCTTTTCGTCTTACGTCTTAAGTTGACCGTCCGAACTTGACTCGTCTTCGGCTTAAGTTGAACTGTACCCGTCTTCGGCTTAATTTTAACTGTGCCCGTCTTCGGCTTAATTTGAACTCTACCCGTCTTCGGCTTAATTTGAACTGTACTCTCTGTCGATTGGAACTACCCTGTCTCGAATATCGACCTCCCTTCATTCGGCTTGACCACACCCTTAGGGGAAAGTACCATCTCCTAGTCCAATAAGAGCTTTGCCGTACCGCCCACAAAGATCTTCGCGGATTCCTGGAAATCGAATATTCCCGAAGGACTATAACCTGATACACAGATGTAACACATCTGGTACGACCGTATTGTCTTCGAACTTTCTCAACCCCCCAATAAATCTCTTCAATATTTACAACTCTTGACATATCTTCGATACCTCGAAGAATAACACATCCTTTTTACATTATGTACAATAACAATTCGTTCCCTGTAAATTCATTGAAAGTGTAATGCCCTCGACACTTGAAGAAATTAATAGGTCTCCAAGCATCCGGTTGACCATCTCAATTAGTCACAGGGAACAATAACTGGATCCTACATGTATGTTATTATAGTCATCTGTATAGGGTTTTATCCGGGCAGCGGTGAACAAAGTCACAATAGCCATAATGATCTCCAATATCCGATAACTAATTTGCACTAACATGAAGAAAAAGTACAGTGTCCCAAAATCGATGCTAACTGAGAGCTATAAGACTTAAATAATAAATATTCAAGGATCCCGAATTTCTTTTTCGAAATAATAAGATAACAAAAAACAGATCATAGATATCTTGATTGGTACTCGAGTTTTCTGAAAAATTACTGTTTCAAATATTTCGCTATATCTTGGTTTTTAATCGAGAGATCACTTACATAATTACATATATGACACTCATATCAGATCATTAAAATTAATTACTGTTTTGGAAATATACGGTTGATATGGTTTTTCTTCAATGTAATACCTTCCTTATATTTTTCAACGCTGTTTTTGTAGCCGCAGATTTTTCGAAAAGCATCCCGCTAACGGTTTTTCAAAAATGTCATCCGTTTCAAAGAGATAGAGTTTTTCGTCTTTATTTTTGATGGGGCACCTTATAATTATGAATATTCTTCATTTATTTCGAGATTTAATTCATTTTGTGTTCATTGTATAATTGTAATCCAGTCATTGAGTCCTTGAAATGCTGCAAAATGATTTTCATCGAAAAATTATCATCAATAATGAGGCCCATTTAAATCCCGGAAGTTACGTCAACAAGCGCAATTGTCAAATTTGGGGATCGGAAAATCCAAGAACGATTATTGAAAAGCCTCAACATCCTCAACATGTCAATTTCGGTGCGATTTTTGGTCTGGTGGTGTGATTGGAATTAATTCATTGAGGATAGTCCAACTGTTACGGTAAATGAATCTCGCAACCGAGCCATGACTAATGATTTTTTATGTCCAAAATTGGAAGATAATGATGAGGACGACGTTTATTCTCAACAATACGGCACCACGTGTTACGCAAGCAATGAAAAAATCGCAATTTTGCAAGAAAACTTTTCTGGTCGTGTTATTTTTACGAAGAGTTTATCACATTTAACCACCAAGATCTTGTAATTTAACACCTTTAGATTTTTTCTTTGGGGCCACATGAAAGATAAGGTCTTTGGCTATACGGCACCATTAATTTAAGACCTTAAAGATGGAAGTCTTGAAATTATCAAGGATATATAGCAACAAACTTGCGAATCGGTCAAGGAAAATTACATGAAAAGGATATGGTGTTAAAACCATTGCTATGGAGGCCCTTCGGCTGATATCGTTTATGGCATACCTTGCTCGTTATAATTGAATAAGAATATATTGATTTCTCTTGAAATATACTCGTTTTTTCAATATCAAAATGCAAACTCTTATTAGAAAACCCTCCACTTTATCAAATATTCTAAATTTTCTCATCAGTAAGTTGTTCATATAAAACTTGAAGCATTTTATCGTTCATCTGGTAAAGATCAATACATCATATTTTGAATTCATATTCACTTATTCATTGTACTTACATAACTACTAATATCATTTCTCTCGACTAATTCGTGAGTAGAAGTCCATAACTACTCTATATATGTTAATAATTCAGTCTACTCCATAATTTCCATTCAGACCATAACAGAGCATTGCATGTTATTCAATCTCATCATGATGTCCATATTACCCCAACATGAAACCCAGTTCTATGTTGTAAATTCAACCGATTAATTGGATCATCTCACGCGAACCAATCAAGGAATTACGGAAAGATAATATACAGCGTATGATCCGACAACTTGAAGGCTGCCGATAGGGCAATTATTGATGTTGCTAATGAGATTTGTACATGGTTTCCTCGTATTCCAGAATCATCTAACCTATAACCAAAACAGTCCTCGAAAACTTGGTATTTATCATAATGAAAATTTTATAAGTGAAACACGTTGCAGAAATTCAAGTGACTATACTCAACGGCATAGAGAAATGAAAGAAAGAGTTACAACACAGTGGTAAAATAAATAAGCGTGATTGTGGCGACCTTATGGGCAGGATTTTGAACTAACGATGCTGATTCTGCGCATTAGGCGCCTTAAATCATAATTCCAAACAATTTCACAATTTGAATGAAAACCTGCACTGAAAATTGTAAAAAAACTTTAATATCAATTACAGTTTTTTCAATATTTCAGTGATGTTTTGCATGCAACTTAATTTTTACTCAAGAATTAATATTCAACGAACTTTGAAATACTTTTTATTGCACATAATTATACGAATTGATATTTGTGAACAGAAATTAATGAAATAATTGTATAAATCATATATATCGTATTGTACCAATTAACTATTAAAGAAGGAAACATTTCATTTGCAGATTGACAATAAAATAATTATTTTTGTGATTACTGACAAAAATCCGGAAATCGAAGGATTGATTTAGAATTGGAATCTTCAATTCTTTGGCAGAACTCCAACGTAAGCCATTTGAAACCTGGAACAAAGTGAAAAATTAATGGTAATCCTGAAGAGATTTTTATTGAAAATTTTATTGCAATAGAAAAATATGAAGTGAAAATATAGCTCCGTTTTCTTAAATCTACACAACTGCTGTCTTCGACATTAACTAATAAAAAAAAATTTCTCTCTTTGTTAGACAACTCTTTTCCTTGATTTTAAGTCGATTTAAAAAGCCTGATCTTTTCTTCACAAAAAGGGAAAATAGTACTCGGCTCACAATTAATTAAATTATTTTGATCTGAAAGTAGTGCATAATTCGGAAAATCTGGCAGGGTTGAAGGTAAAAGTCTTGTTTTAGGTTTATTGAAAAAATTGTCCTACTGACAAGGTCCCCACATATTTTACTGTTCATATTAATATTTGCTGGAATGAACAGCTTTAATTGCTTTATCCCATTCAAAAACTGTAGTTGGAGATCGAAAACAGTGCTTGTTCGTGGTTGAACCCCTGTAATATATATTCGCACAATTTTGGATGAAACATGAATAATGATATGATGAAATGTGGATCAGTTATGACAAAAGGTGCTCAATATTTAAAATTATCATACTTACACGAAAACACTAGAAGATATACAGGGTCTTTCACGAGGAACCTCACCCATATTTATACGGGAAACTACTGAACGAATTTCATGAAATTCAGCACTTATAAGTATTTCACGATGCTGATGAAATCTAAAATATTTTCAAAGCATGAGCACCTCCGGTTTTTCCGGAAATGACGTCAACTTCCGTTTTTCAAATTAGAACACCATTTTTTTATTGCAGAAATAGATTCCTTAGCAAATTTCAAGTTATTTTGAGCTCCGCTGAAACAAGAATAACTTCGAGGTTTTTGGATGGAAAATTTTCATTTTTGGGATTTTTCAAGATGTAAGATTGATGTATCCACTTTGAGAATCGAAATCGCGATTCATGATACAGGGGGTGAAAAAATCGCTTTCAAAGTTAGGGATGACAAAATCGTGAAAAATCAATTTTTTCAAATTAGAACCCCATTTTTTTATGGCAGATATTGAATCTACGTTAAAAAATAATGTGAGTGTATGCATCACACCCTTGCCCTAAAGTGGATATTTTCTGAGTTATTCACAAAAAACTGTTTTTCGTCTTGAATTTTCAGCTATTTCTTTTCCCTTCACGCCAAAAAGATGAAATTTTCAGGAACTGTTACTTAAACCATGTTTTAGATTTTACTACCCTAATATGCAAGAGAAAAAAGTTACAGGTTGTGCCTAAATAGATGGCGAATTTTGATTCGAATTTGTATCGGAAACCTCTTTATTTCAACTAATCGGCCATCGGTTTTCTCTCCAGTGATAAATGAATAATTCATTATGATCCATATGCAAAAACTTACCATGTTTTACATTCTTTTTTTTTAATGATAGATATCATTAATTACATCTGACCAATTCCTCTTTATTCAGTAGCATTTTGTGTTTACTATTAATTTGGTGATAATTCGTATTAAGTTATAAAATCGATCACTATGCCTAATTTTACCAATGAAGATTATTTAACAGAACCATGACAAACTTGAGAAATGTCGGATCTTTCGTTAAGAAAACTATACACAGAGAAAAAAGTGTAGTAGAAGATGAGAACAACGAAATTACAGTTCTTGCATATTTTCGTGTGAATCCTCAAAATTCTCTCAAAGATGCCGAGATTGATCTGGGATTAGGTCAATCGAGTGTTTGGAGAATATTAAAAAAAAAATGCACCCATATAAATTCAATAGGGTACAGCATTTGAAGGAAACTGATTTCGTCAGGAGAACAGAGTTTTGCGAAGCTATGATGATTCGATTTCAAGAGAATGAAAACTTTTTGGACTGTATAATTTGGACAGATGAATCTAAATTCACAATGAATGGTTCTTTCAATAGGCATAACAGTCATTATTGGGATGAAGAGAACAACCACCACTTCAGACAATGGAACTTTCAAGAGACCTGGAGTTTCAATGTTTTTTGCGCCATCAAAAATAATGCAATTCTCGATGTTCACATTTATGATGGGACTTTAACTGGTAAGATAGAACACTACACATGTTTGCATTATTTAAAGAATGTTCTCCCTTAGGAGATAGATATTCTGACATATTGACTCAAATAATTGAGCCGCTAGTACAGAACCATAATGACTTATGGTATCAACAAGATGGTGCGCCTCCACACAATTCACTCAATGTGTCAAATATCCTCTACAGGCTATTTGAAGATCGATGGTTGGCGAACAATGGTCCACATCTTTGGCCACCACGTTCTCCCGATTTAACTCCTTTAGACTATTATGTTTGGGGTAGGATAAAAAATATTGTCTACTCAACTCCCCTGACTGATGAAGAGGACTGCATAGAACGAGTCAGAAATGCATTCAGGTTTGTTTAGATTTTTAGATTCATAGTTTTGAAACTCAATTTGGTTTTTAAACACTTTTGCAGATCTCTTCCTCCCGATGAAGAGAGCAACGCACGAAGCATTCCTGAGACGTATAAATAAATGTCTAGAAATTAACGGTCAAAACTTTGAGCATCTTCTCTAGTTATAACTGCGAGAGTTTGCCATGGTTCTCCTAATAGTAACTTGAAGTCGGTTTCAAGAAGGGGTGAAAAATCTACAGCATGGTTCAAATAACAGTTCCTGAAAATTTCATCTTTTTGGCGTGAAGGGAAAAGAAATAGCTGAAAATTCAAGACGAAAAACAGTTTTTTGTGAATAACTCAGAAAATATCCATTTAAGGGCAAGGGTGTGATGCATACACTCACATTATTTTTTAACGTAGATTCAATATCTGCCATAAAAAAATGGGGTTCTAATTTGAAAAAATTGATTTTTCACGATTTTGTCATCCCTAACTTTGAAAGCGATTTTTTCACCCCCTGTATCATGAATCGCGATTTCGATTTTTAAAGTGGATACATCAATTTTACATCTTGAAAAATCCCAAAAATGAAAATTTTCCATCCAAAAACCTCGAAGTTATTCTTGTTTCAGCGGAGCTCTATTTTCGATTTTTTTTTCGAATTTTCCCGCTCAGAGAGAATTTTCCAACCAAAACTGAAAAATGTTACATCAAAATATCTTGAAATTTTCTAAGGAATCTATTTCTGCAATAAAAAAAATGGTGTTCTAATTTGAAAAACGGAAGTTGACGTCATTTACGGAAAAACCGGAAGTGCTCATGCCTTGAAAATATTTTAGATTTCATCAGCATCGTGAAATACTTATAAGTGCTGAATTTCATGAAAATACGTTCAGTAGTTTCCCGTATAAATATGGGTGAGGTTCCTCGTGAAAGACCCTGTATGCCTAAGATTTTTCAATGCGTTGCCAGCAAATATTAAAACGGAGGAAAATTTCAGAAATAACATGATCATTTAATTCAACTGGAACCCCATAAACTTGAGGATTTTTTTATGTTAAGTGTTTTTGACACTGTTTCATTTGTTCTTTTTTTGTAAATGAGAACCTTCTGAAATAAAGATAGATATTATTATTATTATTAACAAACTTGAACCTGCAAGAAACTAAGAATCAGGACAGAACTGAAACACTAAAGAGAGGTTGGAATTTATGCCGAAAAAATTTCATCATTTTCAGTAGATAAGGATTGGTTGGGTTGCCATGTATTATTTATTGGGAAGGCGGCTTAGTAAATACGGTTTGGAGATTTTTATTGCAGTGAATGTTGATAAACGTATCAAAGCGGACCACCCTATTGTGTTTTTAAGAAACAAGACTATATTTTTTCAAAAATATGAAAGGGCAGTCACAAACTGTTTCACCCCGGAATCGGAATGGCGCCGGTTGCTAGTCGGATCGTATAGCTTCTCACAATCAGTTTCACTCTCAGTCATATCGTTCTCTGGAAATATAATTAGGTGGTTTTCCGTTTGCCTGCCTAACTCAAATATAGCCTGTCCTAAAGTAGAAATACGAACAAACCCAAAACAGAAGAAAGTCAGCAGAGATCCAGATATTGTATTCCTCGAAAATGATCTAGATGTGTTACCTCTGCTTAGTGTGAAGGATGAGAAAAACAAAGGATAATATAAAGAAGCCACAAAAAAGTCATTGTATCTATAGGTGATACCTCTATCGACGAATCATTTTTGCCCATTTGAAGAATCAAGATGTTTTACTATCAGCAGCATCAATTTTGCGCAAGGAAATAAGGAGTATTAAGAAAGCAAAACTACCCGACAATTAAAATAGTCAAATATTAATAGAGGGGGAATATTCTGTACCACCGTCCACCATTTTTATCTGATTTTGTTGCTTCAGTAGTTGGAGAGTCTACTCGTAAACGACGTAATAATGACAATTTAAAACGTTATACCAATTCTTTGTCTCAATATTTAATATACGTAACCCATAACGGTAACATAAAAACTTTCAAACACATTAAGTTGGGTTTAACTATAAAAAGTCTCACTAGTATCAGAAAAGTATTGGATATTTCGAACCGTTTCAGACAATGCAATCGAAGAATTAAAAACCGAAGCGACGTACATTTCAACATCGAGAGCCGGATTATGTCCTGAAATAATATATATAAAACACAAAATCCATCTATTGGAATAGCTCAAGACAACTTTGATAGATTCGTCGTCACAAAAACAGGGAAAGATACATTAGGTACATGACACAGTAGGAATAATTGAAGGACTGAAAATTACTCAATACTGCTAGTTTCCACAAAAAAAATTTGAAGTTGGTTTATGAAGGTATGGTTATCCATAATAAAAGCTTGATCATTATTCATCTTCAGCTACAATTCCCCAAGCTCATCATCAATCTCTCTGCAAGTTCACTGATTCGCATTTTCTACACAATGATACAAAATCTTTGTTAGCTTCATTTAATAATATTTTTTAAGAGAAAATATTCAAGACAATTTATGAAATAGAACTTCAGAATAAAGAAGTACATAGAGAAGTTATGCTGAATATCATTTATTCTCAGAAATATTTGAAGATACATTGGAAGAGGAGAGAGTATCCGATGAATTGTTCGAAGACATAGTAGAAACATATGAAAAAATCAAAGACATTTTCACAATTATATATTCAGAAGAAATATTTTCAACAGGATTGTGTTATCGGCATTCCCTTTCAAAAAAGACTTTTTCTGGTATTATATTTGATAATATAATTTACGAAAATACGAATTTTCGTTGATTTTATTTCTTATGTTTATCGGAACAATAGAAACTTTTGAATTCTCAAATATAAATTCTGCATAAAACCTATAAATATACCATTCAAACCATAATAGTTTTCCCTCATCAACTTTCAAATACATAAAGCAGTTACGTTAGATTAAATTTTGGATATTGGGGCTCGTCCAAATTATAGGGCAATTAGAAATAATACATATTTTCTACCAAAAATGATGAAAAAACATCAAATCATGAACCATCTGCCTCCACAAGATACCCAATTAGATTATAGTTGTAAATTACCACACATTTCTGGAGCTAATGAATGAACATTGAAATTGAGAATACCTCATCGAATGTGATAATATTTATGAACCACCACAAGCGGTTACATTTTCACAAGTTCATATATTATGATCTTATGGTTTCCCATCGGAAAATTATATATTCTCATATGAATCGCAAAAATTAGATAAGGAATCCCACTTCTAAACCATTGAATCCTGAATACTCACAAGAAGTTATTCCGAGTCATATGAAAGCTTATAGGAACCGCATATAATTTCACAGCGATTGATAGTGGAATACCTCATCAAATATTATAGTCTTCTTTGAAAACCACTCTAATATAAAAAACTAGTATACCATGTATTCGAAAACCTCATGAAAAGTTTATGTATCGGATAACGTGCGTATAAGCTACAGACTTTCCTCATAGATCCTTATAAATTCCCATGATTTGTCTATTATATTTTATGAGATATTTTTGGGTTCTATATACTTTTCGGCATTGCCGTTGATAGTGGTAACGTACAGAATATTTTGCGTAAGATGAATATATTAAGAAATCATCATATTTAGGAAGTATTGATATTGAACACTTTATCTTCTTTCTCTTTCAAGGCATATAAGCAGAGGGCAGCATTGTCCCACGGTCGATTATTTTTTGCAAAAAATTATAGTTTTACCTCTTTTGTAATGACTTTTTCTAGTTTTTTTTTAATATATCAGTACTTAGTACATATCATATTTTTGCGAGATACGAAGAAATCATGTAAAAACTCCTAAAAATCTATGGTTGTAAGAGGAAAAATCTATAATTTCGTTTCCAATCAGCTGTCACGTGGTGGTGCGGTAATCAGATGAGTATGGTAACTAACTACTCTTACAATTTCGGTATCCCTTAATACAAATTGAAGAACAGAAAAGAAAAAAGGGACTTGACCAGATTAAGGTTTATTCCGGAAATTCCATAAGTTTACTAAAAAAGGTTAATCCATAAATTTACTAAAGGAGGTGATCTGTTTAAGTCTGTCTGGTCGTGGTCATTAAACAAAATGTGTTTTTCATTATGTCTCTTCATTTTTAGTGGTTCTAGAAGGTTCTGCCTATTGCCTTTATTCATATAGAAAATAAAGGCAATAGTCTTGTTCCTTTTTTTTTGTTCAATTTGTATTGGGGGAGACTAATAAGTTAATAATAATTAATAATTAATAATAAGTAGTTAGTTACCAAATTCACCTTTGTAGATTTCACGAAATAATTTTTGTGTAATCCTTAAATATAAGCGGAAATAAATTGTTTTAATTTCCAATCCTATGGAATTATGCATTGAACTTAATATTTTTGTTTTACTTCCAAATACAAATTTTACCTAGAACGAATATTTTGGGTCATATTTTCGGAACCCCAGTTTTCAAGTTGGAAATAGATATGCATAGAAAAATTTGAAATTGGCCTATGTTCAGGAGTGGATCTACAATACTTGAAGAAAAACTTGACCGCAGCATTCGTGATCCGAACCCTGAAAAGTCCTTCCGTTCGAAAGTTATCATGTATGTACACATGTATACTAAAATTCAATTAGTCATCGATGAGTCGAACATTATCTCCAAACCATTTCCAGCATAGCATTCTAAAAGTAGAGACATTGCGACGAAAAGCGTTCTGTTCGGGGAACAGAACTCAAAAATTACTCCCATAGATATTCCATTGTGAGATTATACTCCAGTTTCGAATTTAGAGATCGCACATATTTACATGACCTCTGAATGTTGTCTGATTTTCGCTTATATCAAACAATTTCATTTTAGCTCGCTCATCCAACTCATGTTCTGCGTTATAAGCTTTCATAATTCCGATTCAATACCACTGCTGTGGCTAATTTGGAATTTTATGCCTCAATTCAGCTGGAAAACCAGATAGGTTACTACGATTTTATGATATTGCTCAATTCTTGAATTGGCATGCTTTATTGTGGTTTTTTGTTTCAAAAATATCCATCGAATATAGTATATTTCAAAATAAGTTGCAGAAAAGGTCCTTTTCCAACACGATTGCGAAATTCGAAAATGAGCGAGTTTTCGATCCCATGAGTGTTGGAATTGCATTCTGCAACGAGTATTAGACGATATTTTCTTTATATGAGTCAAGTTTTGTGAAATATTGTCGAAATTCAATGCAAAATTCAGATTATACATCCTAGTGACCTGTATCTTGGAATTAGGTGTGACTTTCACGAAAATTGACAGATTAAGTAATTTGAATCGTACGTTTCGAATTTTGAAATAATTTACAATTACGCATTAAATACGTGAAATATGTCTGAAGAAATCGATTTAATACCACCAGAATTAAGAGAAATTGCGAATTACGTTGCAAATCATTTCACTATATCCAAAATTATATCATATTGACAATTGAAATGTCTTGAAATTTGATAGAAGTCAGTGTGAACAACCACAAAAGGGAAAATATAACTGAAATTAATGCTATAGTGAACTCATTACAGCATTGTTTTTAGTACTGTAATGAACTCATTACGATACTGAAATAGAGAAAAACTTAAATTGATTTGTTGTTTTCTAATTTAGATTCTGTATTGATTCAGCTTTCAAAAACCGGCCAACAATATAAAAACTATGTAATTCAATTATGTGAACGATATGCATTTCGATGTATCACATCAATATCTGACAAGAATTTCAGGTTGAAATAAGACTTTTTTCATAAACTTGTGTCCGCAAACGCTTCATTACCAAACTACAGAGCGTTAAAGATTCAAGATTTTTTTAGTATTTCCTTTTAGTTTGTAGATATTCAGATCAAATATAAAATAAAGGTCACCTTCTAGGCTTCACTTTACATCATCCACTAGACCGAGTGATTGTAACAAGCTACATGAGTACATTGAGATATTTTTAAGGGGTTCCTTTGTCGCCGCATACCCTTTTTTGTAGAACGCAACTGGTAGACTCTAACATATGAAATGAATTATATATTTTCTTCAAAATTTTATTGTCTCTTGTGATTTTTGAGCATGTGCGTTCGTTATCGAGAAACGCGATTTTTTTTAATTCGCTTATTAATTAAAACTTTTGTCCAAAGGTAGGAACCTATTATTACCATGAAAACAAAAAACTTAATATATTTATTTGGTTCAAGATTTTCATCCATGTTAACAATAAATGACAAAGTTATCGGGAGTGTGGACTTCATTTTGCTGCCAATTACAAAAAAATCGCCAACGTTTCGAGGGCTTTTCTTCTCTTTTTCAAGGCTGTGAACAGGAAACTAAGTTCAAGGTAAAACAGTATACAAGGAAATGTTACCCTAATTACCAATATTTTGTAGTTCTAAATACACCTTAAAAATGAAAAATTTGAGAACATCTATCCAAAAAATCTCTAAAACGCTTATGCCCAAAGCTTAACTTTTTTTGAGAAGATACACCTACAGAAATATCAGTAAATATCTTTTTTCACATCAAACGAAACTTTTAATAGAAAAAATTATGAATATGCCTCAATTTTTGTTATATCTAATGAAATAATAATCGTTGGTATCAAAACCAATACAATGAGACTGGAATCATGAGTATATTATAAGAATTTCTATTCTATCGAAAAACGACTAAAAATCATTTCCTGAAGAATAACACAAACTCAAGAGAGTCTATTTCAGGAAATTATCAATCATAATTACACATAATATTATAGGTTAAAAATCCTACTAATATCACGCAACGTAATTACTACTTGTTATTCATCCAATTTATTTGCACAGTAGAAGGAAATTTAACCCGCTATTCATATCGAATATTAGTTCCTATTGGTTTAGTGGGGTAAAATAGAGGGCTCAGATGGAATAAAGTACACAATCAATAGGAGCTCTAATTAATCATTTCCCTTTAACGTTGTTTGTCAAGTTTAATGCTATTCTACGGCATATTGTTCCAAGGAGGTCATAGTCGACTTGCTTTATGTGGAAAGTCGTCACGATATTGCATAAGAAAGTTGGATAAGATTTTCAATTAACTTCAATCAGCTGAATAAATTTCACCTAAGGGTTCTTGCATGAGCCTTCCGATGACAGTTCGAAAGCCTTTCCGTGAACCTGTAAGCCCATCTCATTAATTCCATTGCTGTTTAATATTGAATATTCTCCAGATTGATTTTCACTTCAACGAATTCCGATTTCTGTGGATTAGAGCAAGGTGACATTCATACAAGTAGAAATCAGGGTGTTCATAACACTCAATAGGTAGATGTTATAAAAATATTTTCTTAGAAATTCGATTTTATTCGTCAACATAGTCAACTTCAAGAGTGATACATGTACAGGGTGTCTCAAATTCTATGAACACTGGAATGCATCTCCAGAACTATAAAACTTATAGAAAAAATCTTCATGGACCCCCGATTTCTTTTATCGAAATAATAAGATATAAGAAAGCATGTCACACATACAGGGTGTCCCGTAAAGACCACGTCAAACCGAGGGAGAATGTAGATCAAAGGATAACCCACCTGCTATGACAAAATTCCCATTATAAAAGTCTTACCGTTTTCGAGATATTTTTTTTTTTGAAAATAATGAATTTTTGCCCCTTTCAATAGTTTTGCCCTTACGGTTGGTACAATTTTACATCCTTCTGGTTAATTTTTTCAGTAAAATATTGCTGAAGAATGATTTTAACGTTTACATTAAAAACATCCTCCGAAAATTTTAGAGGGGGGCTATGAGAAATATTTTTATTGGAAATTTTGTTATAGCAGGTGGGTTATCCTTTGATCTACATTCTCACTCGGTTTGACGTGGTCTTTACGGGACACCCTGTATATTGGTTCGTTGTGGAGTTAAATGGCGATTCTGAAAAATTACTATTTTAAATATTTCGTTATATCTTGGTTTCTATCCGAGATATTAAAAAAATATTAAAACGTTTTTTTCAGCATTTTTTATGGTATATATGATACGCTCAACAGATCATAGAAATTAATTATAGTTTTAGAAATATAGTGAAGAGTTTGCGTTTCTTGAATGGGACACCCTATAGTTTTCAACGCAGATTTTATCAGCAGATTTCTCGAAAAGCATACCTTCATCAGTTTTTTAAAAGTGTCATGCATTCCAAAGATATTCAGTTTTCGACTAAGTATTTTTGATAGGACAGCCTATAAAGAAATATCTTACATTTATTTCATTTGGCGTTCTTTGTATAATTGAAATCTAGTCAGCAATTTTGCAAGAAGAGGTAATTATAATTGGCCACCGAGATCTTGTAATTTAACACCTTTAGAGTTTTTCCTTTGAGGCCACTTGAAAGATAAGGCTTAAGCCAATGCTCCACATTCGATTCAAGACCTTGAAGGAGGAATTTATCGAAAATATACAGACGCCAATGTGCGAATTGGTTATATAAAATTTCATGAAAAGGATAAGGTCCTGCAACCGTTGCAGTGTCGGCCATTTGGGTAATATAGTTTTCGATCGTTAATGGAATACTTTCCTGTTTACAATTGAATAAACATCCATTGATTATTCTGAAAATATACTCTTTTTCCAACATCAAAATAAAACTTCTAATTGGAAAATCCTCTAATATGGGTTAAGGACGGATGAATATAACCGAATCCAAAATATTTTCTCTGGGTCTATAAAAGGCGTTTTTGAGGAACATATAATATTAAAGTTGTCATAATTTTATTTCCATTCAGGCTTGCAAAATAAATCCTGCTCAAATACACTTCTGATGTGTATTTGAGCAGGATTTATTTTGAAATTGAACGTTTGAGATTCTTCTCGAACGTTCAATTTCAAAATAAACAACAATTAAGGCCATTCAAGATCCGAAAATTTTCCCCAACTTCATTCCCGCTAAGATTCCATTGAATGAACTCGATCGACACTAAAAACTTCGTGATTGTTTGACAAAATTCGACCGATCGATTATGCAAATCGCCCGAAAGTTTATCCGAACATTGTAGAACGAGAGACGATGTTTATAAGCGAAAAGTTCGCAAGAATATCAGTTGATTTGGCCTCGGAAAGCTTCCGAAAATTGAAGTTTCCAGAATCTTATTCCCTCGATTTTCCAGGAGTGAATTATAATGTCGTCGTTTGCCATCGCAAGAAAGTCATCCTAACTGAATTTGCGGAATTTGTAGGTGAAATCGTCTAATAGATAAAAGACTTCCACTTTTAGAGGAGCAGGATAGAGTTTACTTATCTGAGCTGATTTCACCTTCGTCATAATTATATAATTTTTACCTTCAAATCTACAACGTCCTTCTAAATAATTAAATAACCTACTGTACTGCACATTCTCGTTCTCTTTTTCTGAGAAACTAGCAACAGTAAGTATTCATTTTCGACCACCTTCTAATTACGAAGCTGAGGTGAACCAAAGTTATGTATTTTTGAATGGGAACACTAAATTTCCGTGTCATTTTTTCAAAGCTTAATTTTTCCTGATTTCAGAATTATATAACATTGTCTGGTTTGTATCAATATAAATAATGGAAAATGGTCAAAAACTTTTTTCTTTGCAATATTTCTATGGTTTCAACTGTTGATAAGCACAGAAAAATAGAGGTTCCTATAACAAGAACAGTGTCCTTCCGTCAATCTGATTATTTCTATGCTTTTTACTAATTTATACAAAATTCGAATATTTTATACATAAATCTTTTATTTCAAAATGGATTCGGAAATAACGAAAAGAACCATATGAACAACTGTTTCAATCGAGAGAGTTGTAATGAGATATATGCATCACAACATTATTTTCATAGATATCCAAAATTTTTCTTCATTTTTCTGTGCTCATCAACAGTTGATCCATAGAAATATTGAGACTCAGATGAAAAAAGGGTTTTTGACCATTTTCTATTATTTATATTGATATAAACCATACGATGTTATATCTTTTTGAAATCATAAAAAAAATCAAGCTTTCAAAAAATTACACAGAAATCTAGTGTTCCCATTCGAATAAACATAACTTTGGTTCATAACTTCGTGATTAAAAACGCTGTCGGAGCACGCCACTGGATTCTACGTGAAAAAGTGCCTGCATAATGTTTTAATTTCATAGTTCTATCATCACTATTAACGGAGATATATAAATTTTTATCGATATCGCCATTTTTTCAATTTTCACTCGAAAACAAAAGAAGGTGGCCAAAAATAAATACTCCTCTTGTTAGTTTTTCAGAAAAAGAGAACGAGAATGGGGTATCAGATTTTGTCTATCTCCTTTGGTTTGAGAGTTGTAGTGCCCACCCTGTACAGGGTTTTCCCTGTATATATCATATCATTGATTTGATATTCCAACCGAAGAATTCTGACGTCGAAGGAAATACTTTTTTCCTTTACCATTTTTTTCCGATTCGGCTCAGTTGAAAAGATATGGGCTGTAGAAAATGCATTAAATAATGTAATTTTCAGTTATGGAATGGAATCGAAGGAAATTATTTTTGGAATATGGTTTTTACTGAAATAATGAATCTTTTCCGCACATAAAATTCCATAAAAAAAGTGTTTCTTTTGACCTCAGGAATATTTGGTTGAAATATATGTACAAGCAAAGACTCATCCTGTATAGTTGGGCTATATATTTCTGCTGACTGATGTCTGTCATATTTTCAAACAATTTACTGATTTACTGATTTCCATCCTTTGAAGAAAAAGTAGAGTTTCTTCTGAAAATCTGACCAGAACAAGACAACTGCACAAATGTAGCAAAAGTATCTGAAGCAATTTTCGCCGAAGAAAAACGAAAGTGCAGGACTAACTTTCTTCAATTTTTTTAAGGAAATGTTAGGGCCACAACTTCCTATTAGTGCAGCACAATTTTTATGAATATTTTCATAAGAAAAATCGAAATACAGATGTGCTGGGATGAGTTTTTTTTTTTGATTTTCGAGACTTCCTGTAAAACCCAAAAAATTTAGTACATGTACTAAAAATTTATTTCATCCGTTGAAACCCAATAAACATGTTTTGGGAAATATTCTCAAAGCCGTATGTAACAAAAAAAAATCAATCGTACAAAGTATCACAAACCTAGTACAGTACAACAAAAAATAGAAAATAACCCTTGTCTTCTTCCACTATGGAGGCTCCACGAATAGAATAGAATTCGTTAAATATCTAACATGTTTGAAATCCGATTTTACGTTCGTGCCGCCTTTCCTAACCATCCGCTTCGAGAATAGTTTCACAACTCTTCCTTTGACACGAGTCTTCATACATAACTAACATCGCTTGTGCTTCACAACTAGGATAAACCGTCCATTTCGTGAATATTTGCATTGACACGAGTAGATTTCCAAGTATTCTTGAACCACAGCTGTTATCCACTGGCCATGTCAACCTAGCTAAAGTCTAAAACAGCCATACTCAACGTGCGGCCGTTGGCCCTTTTTATGCGGCCCGAGCCACGGTATAGCCGAGTCATTCAATTTCCAAATTATTATTACAAATATTCATTCAAAATTACGCAAAAAAATCTGTATTAATTAATTCACTCATTTAATAATAATAATAATAATAATAATAAAGGTCTTTATTATTTAGACATTAGTTACAGAAAATATATCATACAAATAAATAGGGCGAGGTTCAGTGTGGGTAATTGCACATTTCTGTACAACCCCCACCTGTTCTTACACCTAACCCAAAATTCGAGAGTGGCACTGAGAAAATAAGAAAAAAAAAAGAAACTTAAATTAAATTCAATGGAAGAATTCACCTTTAATGATAGCAAATATATATATATATATATATATATATATATATATATATATATATATATATATATATATATTGCAACGATTTTGCACGCTTCATTCCATGTTACGCTACTGGAATTTTTGAAGACGCGGTAATTTGTCAATTAATCGTTTCATATCGTGTACTTTCGGTCGGATCGCAGATGCGCGTTCCTGGAGGGAATTTTCTGAAAGATTTTCAATGATGGTTGAGACTCCAGCAAGAATAAGTAGATTTAGTAGTAGATTTAGATTTCAGTCATTATTAATTCAATTTGAGACTCGGAATCTTATTTATCGGCGAGAATTGTGTCGGGATTCTCGGTAAGTGTTAACATGAATATTAGTATTCAACAAGTAATAATCCCACCAGAATGAATCAATTTAATTTGAAACAGTAGTTTTTTTTTAGAGTCATCCATCTTGTCGAAACGTATTTCAGGTTTGGTAGAGTTCTTTTTGTGTCAAATAATGTCAGCAAAACTCCTTCTCAGGTTTATTTGATAATAAATGTAATGATTTCTTTGTAATTTCTTGGTTAGAAATCCGAGAAGGAGTTGTAAATTCAGTTAACATATTCTGATATCATTTTTGTTCATTTTCTCAAAGCACCTCCCGTGGGATTAGAACGAAGAAAACCTCCCGTGGGATTAGAACGAAGAAACCTCCCGTGGGATTAGAACGAAGAAAACCTCCCGTGGGATTAGAACGAAGAAAACCTCCCGTGGGATTAGAACAGGAACCTTTCTTGGGATTGAAAATTATCAAGAACTACTTCCTTGAGATACAGAATTTGGGATAGTACGTATGTTAGACCACTTTACTCTCTGAATCTGAAAGAATTCCTGCGAAATACCTGGCATTATCACACCAACTTCGTTGAATGAGGACTGGAGTACTATAGCTTCCTGATAAGAATTGGTGTTCAGAAGGCTGAAGATAATATACAGAAGAGGTTCCATCCTAGTGGCAGAGTGGCTCATTTAAAATCGTTTTAAGTTAAGTTTCTATTTTATTATTTGTTTGGAGTGAAAAGGATCGATCATTGTATATTTTGATTTTGATTAAATTTGTAAAAACCTGGGTAGGAGTTTTGTTGCCAAATAAGCCAAACCACCCCTAGAAATTAGTCCTTAGAGTCTCATGGGCAATTGTAACGTTACACATTTTGGCGCAACAACGTGAGGCCCGAAAATTTTGGCAACTACTCCTATCATTTCGACCTTTTCAGTTCTAAAGTAATAATTTATCTTTGTTTAACTTTTTCTCTTTCTTTTGTCTCGTCTTTGATATTTTTCGTTGGTATCGGATTGACCACACGTGTCGTGATATATTTTTTCGTAGCTGTATATTTACATATAATTGTTTTTCTTGTTTATTTTGTCTGATAAAATGAATAATCCAGATTTCTTGAACGGGACTGACCTTGGCAATTCCCATGTCAAATACATAAAACTAGATCTGACCCGTGATGATGTTTCTACCGACTTTGACAAAACTGATGACAATGATGAATAATTCCTTTTTGCCTTTAACCTTTACTTCTTAAATTTGCTCCAGATACACAGATTATATGTTTTTCTTTATTTTTGACAATTATTATCGTTTATCTTTGTAGCATAGCTACTATTATCGTATCTTTGTAGCGTGGCTACTATTATCGTATCTTTGTAGCGTGGCTACTATTATCGTATCTTTGTAGCGAGGCTACTATTATCGCTTATCGTTGTACCACTATTAGTTTATGGTGGCTACAATTTATCTTATCGGTGTAGTATGGATACTACTTATATTTACCTTTAAATTTTTTGTTAATCTGACTGAAGTGTCTTTTAGATATGCAGAGCAAATTGATTTTGGCGTAACTGAGAGTATACTTTGGAAAAATTTATTATTTTGGGTCTGAACAGATTCAGTTTTTTTTTCCTTATTTTCTGTGTACTGTTGCAATATCCCGTTTCCCTATTTTTCCTTCAATTTTCATTTATCTTATCGTTATCGTTGCAAGTTATATACTTGCTGGCGCCCAACTTAACGTTGCTGTGAACTTTCAGTTATATCACTTCAATGGAGAGGGAGGTAGGGAAGTGAATCCTTGAGCTCAGTTGATTCATATACACGTCAGTTCAGAACATCTTTGTACACATTATTTGACTATTTTGAGCCATTTATGGCTGATTTTTCACAGACGGCGTTAATTATCTTTTACCTACTTTGTAGAATGTTATCGCATTTTTTCGTGGTCGATAAATATCGATTTTACCTTACCTTTTCATTACCGGATTTGACGTTATATTTACTAATTTTGGATTTACCTCAATTTAGTTTCATTATCGGATTTGACATCGTTCTATGCAAGAAACATAGAATGATGGAGTCATTTTTGAAAATTTTGGACTCAAACTAAAAATCTTCCATGCCCCCCCTTTCTGGTCCACCTTCGTCTCGGGTGCCAGGAAGATTTTTCTTGTTGTGCGACGGCACCTTTTAAATTCATTCACTTTTGTTTAGTTGAGACGGTTTTTTTAGTTTTCATTTTTATAACCACAGCACTGTTTACTTTTTAGTAGCAGTGGCTGAAATTTATATTGAGATTTTTGACGATAGGTCGTTTGGGCATGACTTTCCAGAATCGGTAGGATGATGGTATTTCACATCAGTGTGAAGTATCCTCATCCCTCTTTCGTTTTTTAGAGAGAGGCCTTCAGCAACCGACTTCTGTTTCACCTTTTCACTCAACTCTGAGTAATTTAAATATTTAGGGTGTAAAGAAGTTCTCATTGAGCTCCTTTACACTCATCTCTCTTTCGTTTTTTAGAGAGAAGCCTTAGGCAACTGAAGTCTGTTTCACTTTTTCCCTCATTTCCTTTTTCCTTAGTGCTCAGGTCGTTTCTAAATTTGGTTGACTATTTGTTCGATATATATTTTTTCAACTTGCCTTCAGCAATTGGTCATAATATTTGGCATTTCATATTTCAAATTAGTTACATTCGATAGGTTTTGGGTAAGACATGGTACGTTTGCGGAAATCTCCCTTGTAATATATTACACTGATTATAACTTTTATCATTTGCTCCAGTTGACAAGTCGGAGTATGTTTTCTTTTGACGTGCTGTGCTTGATCTGATGCCATCGAGTATTTTTGTTTTTGAGATATTCATACATAAAGAAAAAAAAAATTTTTTTTTTCTTTTTCCTGGTGAGAGGTGTGTGCAACGATTTTGCACGCTTCATTCCATGTTACGCTACTGGAATTTTTGAAGACGCGGTAATTTGTCAATTAATCGTTTCATATCGTGTACTTTCGGTCGGATCGCAGATGCGCGTTCCTGGAGGGAATTTTCTGAAAGATTTTCAATGATGGTTGAGACTCCAGCAAGAATAAGTAGATTTAGTAGTAGATTTAGATTTCAGTCATTATTAATTCAATTTGAGACTCGGAATCTTATTTATCGGCGAGAATTGTGTCGGAATTCTCGGTAAGTGTTAACATGAATATTAGTATTCAACAAGTAATAATCCCACCAGAATGAATCAATTTAATTTGAAACAGTAGTTTTTTTTTAGAGTCATCCATCTTGTCGAAACGTATTTCAGGTTTGGTAGAGTTCTTTTTGTGTCAAATAATGTCAGCAAAACTCCTTCTCAGGTTTATTTGATAATAAATGTAATGATTTCTTTGTAATTTCTTGGTTAGAAATCCGAGAAGGAGTTGTAAATTCAGTTAACATATTCTGATATCATTTTTGTTCATTTTCTCAAAGCACCTCCCGTGGGATTAGAACGAAGAAAACCTCCCGTGGGATTAGAACGAAGAAACCTCCCGTGGGATTAGAACGAAGAAAACCTCCCGTGGGATTAGAACGAAGAAAACCTCCCGTGGGATTAGAACAGGAACCTTTCTTGGGATTGAAAATTATCAAGAACTACTTCCTTGAGATACAGAATTTGGGATAGTACGTATGTTAGACCACTTTACTCTCTGAATCTGAAAGAATTCCTGCGAAATACCTGGCATTATCACACCAACTTCGTTGAATGAGGACTGGAGTACTATAGCTTCCTGATAAGAATTGGTGTTCAGAAGGCTGAAGATAATATACAGAAGAGGTTCCATCCTAGTGGCAGAGTGGCTCATTTAAAATCGTTTTAAGTTAAGTTTCTATTTTATTATTTGTTTGGAGTGAAAAGGATCGATCATTGTATATTTTGATTTTGATTAAATTTGTAAAAACCTGGGTAGGAGTTTTGTTGCCAAATGAGCCAAACCACCCCTAGAAATTAGTCCTTAGAGTCTCATGGGCAATTGTAACGTTACAATATATATATATATGCCTACTGATCATTCATGAGCTTTTTAAACAAATAAGATTTGAGCCTGGCTGAGGAAGAATGCACGACATTACTAGGCAGGGTGTTCATAACTCGAGTAATCTGATACGTGAAAGAAGACTTGAACATTTCAGTCGAGTGCATAGGAGGAGTGAGGGCGCTTTTAAATCTTACGTTGATGTTATGAACGTCTGTACGAAAAGTTATTTTGTTATATAGGTAAGGAGGCTTCCGAGTTTTCAAAATTTTATGGTATAGACAAGCACGATGCACATACCTTCGGTTTTTCATATTAATCCATTCATTTAATCTCAGGGTATGAGAAATTGGTTGACGCCTTCTTATCCCGAATATTAACCTCAAGCAACAATTTTGAAGCTTTTGGATCCGCTTCGCATCCACAAAACTTATACGAGGGTCATATACCACATCGCAGTAGTTTACATGGGAAAGTACCAAAGTATCACAGAGCATTGACTTTGTTCTCCGACACAGCACCGATCTATGCTGGAAAACCATCCTCAAGGTAGCATATGCTTTCTGTAATGATACGCTAAGATGATGCGAATATTTTAGATTTTGATCCATCCAGAGTCTCAAGTTCTTCACTTTGTCAGTAAAAGGTACCACATCAGATTCAAGTTTGATTGCATTGCCGAGTTTATTGAGAAATGCATCTCTGTTAATCCGAGAAGCAAATAATATGGCCTTTGTTTTGTTTGCGTTTAGTTGTAGGCAATGTGATTTTGAAAAAACTGACATATTATAAAGGTCGTAGTTAAGAGCTGCGATGGCTTGCTCCGCCTCATCTAAGCTAAAAGATAAATATACCTGCGTATCATCTGCATAGTAATGTTGAAGGCAAGAGAGGAACCTGAATGGGAATTGAGAAATATAAATACTAAACAAAAGTTGTCCAAGAATGGAACCCTGGGGAATTCCCTGAAAAATATCTATGAAATCCGAGACCTTACCAGAGCACTTTACAGCCTGACACCTTTCACTCAAATAGTTTGCAATAAGTTTAATTGCTCCTTTAGTGAACCCACTGAAATGAAGAATTGAGAGCAAAACCTCATGATTCAAAGTGTCAAATGCTCTGGAGTAATCAAGCATTACGAGAACTGTCAACTTGTTGTTATCCAACACTCTATATATATCATCTGTGATATGTAATAGTGCAGTGGAGCAGCTATGTCCTGGTCTGAATCCTGACTGTGTAGGTTGTATGATGTTGTTTTTATCCAAGTGCTTAAGAATCTGAATATGAATGGCCTTCTCTAAAATTTTCGAAAGAGTAGGCAGTATGCTAATCGGTCTCAAATCGTTGACTTGTTGAGGATTGGGTGTTTTTGGTACGGGAATAACATGAGCCTTTTTCCATATAGTAGGAAAAGTTGCATTTTTCAGACATTTATTAACTATATGTGTAATATGTGGTAGCAAGAAGGGTAAGCAAAGCTGTAATGTAGTTGAATTAATTCCATCATGACCCACTGATTTGTTTTTTATGTTTGTAATGATCTTAAGTACCTCAATCTCGTCAACCGTTTCAAACTCTAATTGTGATTGCTATTTATCTTTAACATTAGTTTTATAATAATTAATAATTTTCTCATCGGGAGTTGAACCTGGAATAGAATTAACGAAATGGTCATTCATTAGATTCACATTGTCAAAGTTACTAGGCAGCTGAATATCCCTCTTATCATGGTCATGAAAAATTTTTCTTATGTTACCCCACATATTTTTCGTGGATTTATTTTTTTCAATATTTATCTTACAAAAAATTTTTTTTTCATGCTTCACTATTCTAGTGACAAGGTTACGAAGTTGCTTATAATCCTTCCAATGTTGTAGATTTTTTGTTTTCTTAAACTTACTCAGAGCCTCATCCCTATCTTTCATCATTGCTTTAATGGAATTGGTTAACCAAGGAGCATACGTTTTAGTTATTCTAAATGTCTGGAACGGAGCATGAATATCCAAAAGTGCATTTATACTGTCAGAGAGAAAACCTATTTTACTGTCTACATCGTCCAGTTCATATATGGTATTCCAAGGTATACTCCTAAGATCAGAGTCAAATTGAGCATAATTAAAATTTTTGAAATTCCGAGTTGTTTTGTAACTAATTTTTTTCTGTTCATGCCCAATTTTCAGACTAAGGAATACTAATTCATGGTCACTCACCTCAGGGACATGTTTCGTACCAACCTCCTTTACCAAGTTCAC
The DNA here is from genome assembly GCF_914767665.1 of Harmonia axyridis. NCBI lineage: Eukaryota > Metazoa > Arthropoda > Insecta > Coleoptera > Coccinellidae > Harmonia > Harmonia axyridis. The sequence continues at coordinate 27,268,266 of NC_059504.1, read as the reverse complement.
ATTTGATACTAGTGCATAATCGATCAATGTTGCTGTCTTATCAGTAATTCTTGTGGGTTGTTTAATCATTTGGACAAGTCCCAAACTTTCCAAAACTTCTGTAACAAACTCGGACTTTTTACTGCCGCAATCCAGCAAATCGACATTAAAGTCACCCAAACACAAAATGTTATCCACAGTTGGTATAATATCTGTAATAGTGGTTTCTAATTTATCGAAAAAATTCCCTATGTCTTAATTAGGAGGTCGGTAAACCACGCCAATAGCAAGAGTTTGAGATTTTAAAATTAATTTCAACCATAATTGTTCAATATCTCTACTAGACACTTTCGATTCAAACCTAATACTATCACGTAAATAGACACCCACTCCTCCCCCACGACGCAATCTATCAATCCTGTGAAAAAAATAACCTTTGATGTTAACTAAATTATTTGAAACTTTCGCATCCAGCCAGGTCTCACTAATACACAAAATATCTAAATTGTGAGATAAAATGATATTTTTCACTTCATTGATGTGTGGAATCAAAGAACGAACATTCAAATGTGCACACCTCAAGTTTAAATTTAATTTCATGAATATTATTTACTATGGCAAATAGGTGAACTCTGAAGAAAAACAAGCTAGGTTTGTATACAAACAAACGAACCTCTCCCATACCACTTTAATGAGAAAACAAATAATATTACAGCCCAATGAAATAATCAGAAGAAAAAACATTTTAAATGAGACAACAATAAATCAGCCCCTTGGACTATTCTTTAATATTATATCTAGTATATTTCAAATAAATCAACGTATTTCTATTACAAAGCAGCTCATATGAAAATAAACAACTCTTTATTTGAGGTTATGTTGAAGTCAGATTTGACAGATCTGTTTCAGACTTAATCATTTTTTTATTTTCATTTATAAGTGCATAAATAGGTATTACCTTTCAAAGTCCAACAATTTTTCGACCCTACAACCGATCGCACTTTCATAAACAAATCACGATTTTTGGTCGACAACATTTCACTGAGCACAAATGGGGTTCCTTTTAAGCATTTCTTAGCACGATAAACTTCTTCTTTAAACCATCTATTGACGAAAACAATGGATATAGGCCTTGGTTTCTTCTGATCAATACGCTTATTTCCAATACGATAACAATATTTGAAATCACCAGGAGCAGCTGTTATCTTCAATTTATTTCTAAATATGTTTACCACATCAGGTATTAGATTCTCCTTGTCTTTCTCGTTTAACCCATATAGTACCAGCATATTCCGCATTCTGTCTTCCTTTACTTGATTAATGTCGATTTCACATAATTTTATTCTGTTTTCAATGGCATTTAATTCTTTCCGAAATGCATTTATTGATTCCATTACCTTACTTTCAAATAATTCAATCGACTGAATATCCTCATTATGTCCCTCATGACTTGTTCCCGGATTTATTTTATTCTTCAGTTCGGTTATACCGCCCTGGACGAATTGCTCCAATTTATCCAATCTTTGCGATAATTCCGTATTAATGTCGGATTTATTCTTGCTCTTCATCTTCTACACACAATTATACAGGGTGTTTCCTAAACATGCGGCAAAAATTCAGGGGGTTGTACCTTGGACTATTCTAAGAATATTTTGTCCTTTGATGATTTTTGAAAAACCTATTTGTTTCGAAGATATAGGGGAAACAAAATTTCAGATAATAACATTTTATTATGAAAAATTACATGAAAATTCAACTCAACCTACAAAAACTGTTGAAAATGACCACCTCTTATAGCGATTCATAATAGTCAAAGATAAAATGTTAATTGCTAATACATCACAAAACGAATTCAAATGAAAACCGTGTTTAATCTGTATTCCTTTACCATCTGCACTTATCAATTTTTAGTCAAAAAACTGGCCGTTTTTAGTAATTGGAATGTTGTTAAACAAATTTAAAAATAAATTGTACCTACTTAGTGAACACAGTGCGGTACGCATTTTTATTTAAACTATTATTAATTTTAAAAATATGAAAAATGTTGTTCGCCCTGTATCTTCGAAACAAAGAGGTTTTTCAAAAATCATCCAAGGACAAAACATGCTTAAAATAGTCCAAGGAACAATTCCCTGAATTTTTGCCGCATGTTTAGGAAACACCCTGTATAATTAAACAACAAAAGCAAACTGTAGTATAATATAACAAATTAGCAGGGAGAAGGTCACGTCTTACTCAGTACGTACCATCTGCTCGAATCTTGTTATCTCTCTTATTGCGTACCAAAGAACACTATTAGGTACTACTCATACCTACTATGTAGCTGGGGCTCACACAAGGGTCGCCTAGCAAATACGCGCGGGTACAGTGATTTAATAAAACCGTCCCTGCACGCGCATGCGGGAAACGGCGACAGCTAGAGCATGCGCGTCTGTGACTTGTCAGTCAGTTAAAAGTTATAAAGCGCTTGCAACGATTGTTTTGGATTACTGTGGAAGTTTTTACGATATTTTTGAGAGAATCAAAATGGCTGGTATGTCTTCAAAGACCAAACGCCCATGAAAGGTCAAACCAGAGGAATTGATTATATGGATATTATTTGCACTTATGGATGAAAATAATATTGATATTAAAAAAATGGTTTTGCATAGATGGATGCCCATCTATGATTGGATCTGATGTTGGATTTATTTCACTCTTAAAAAAGAAATATGATTTAAAAAATCTGCTTTCATTTCACTGCATCATACATCAAGAAACCTCGCAGCACGTACCACTGTGTCAGAAATTGACGCCGTAATGAAAATCGTTGTAAACATCGTCAATTTCATTAGAGCACGAGAACTGAACCATAGAAAATTCAAAAGTTTGTTACAAGTATTAAATAATGAGTATGGCAATGTACTCCTACATACCGGAGTACGATGGCTGAGTAGGACTAAAGTTGTGGAGTGATTTTACGCTTTAAGGTACGAAATAATATTATTCCTACAGCAAAATGATAAAAATTTACGAAGAACTTGAGCAAGCCAGTTGGTGGTGTCTTTCAGCGTTTCTTTGTGATATTACAGAAAAACTTGGTGAACTAAATCGTCGGTTACAAGGAGAGCATAAACTCATTTCTCAAATGGCATGTAAAGTGTTTGCTTTCGAAGACAAACTCCATATGTACATGGAAGAAATATCATAAATAATAAAAAACTTCATAATTTCCCAACATTAATTGAAGCTGAACAAAATGGAATTAATGTGTCCTCAGAAAATCTGTTACACATTTCTAAGTATTTACTTTCTTTGAGCGAAGAATTCCAGAAAAGATTTCAAGATTTACGTAAAATGAAGAAATGTCTTATGTTGATTGAAAATCCTTGGCACTTAGAAGTTGCCACTACTACAGATCTTGCATCATTGGGTTTTTATTATATAAAAATATCTGATGAGCTGATCGATTTTAAAAATGATACCAATCTGGAGGCAATTTTCAAAGAGAAAAGATCACTGAACAATATGAAGAATTCTGGAAATTAGTACCGGATAGCTATGAGACCTCAAAAAATTGTGCACACTTAGTCATGATATTATTTGCATCAACATACCTATGTGAATCTTCATATTCAAAAATGAAATATGCGGAAAATGTCTACAGGTCTCGCTTACTGATTCGCACCTAGACGACCTAGTAATTATGTGCCTGATTTATCAAAAATAGTCAAAATGTGTCACAGTGTCAAAAATCACATTAATTTTTTAATAAATGTCTATTTTTCAATGTAAAGGTATAAGGAGAACTCTCCTGAAATCGAAAATAGGGAATACTACTTGCGATTTCAATAAAATTTGACTAATTTTTTTTATCGCATTTATTTTGGTTTGTACCATGATTTTTGAAATGTTTTATCAGCATTATTGCATGAATTATGCTAATGAAAGGCTTCAAAAATCATGGTACCTGCCAAAAAATTTGTTCAATATTAAAATCGTTTTCGTATTCAGGAGCGTTTTCCTAACACCCTGTATAGTTTTATCTTCGCATAATCCCCACTTCCCTAACAATATTATATGTAAAAATGCAGAAAAAACTTTGTCGATTTCGATGAAAGTTGGCACACAGATAGACCAGTAGAGCTTGAGAAAGCACTTAGGCTACTTTGTAATCGATTAAAAAAAAAAAAAAAATGTTGTGATAATGCGCGATTATTAACAACCGTGTTTACATGTTAGGTATGGTAGGTAAATTGCTGCGGCCCGCAAGATTAAACAGTAAAATTATGTGGCCCAAGGTAAAAAAAGGTTGAGTATGGCTGGTCTAAAACAATAACGAATATTCAGTGAAAATCAGTAACAAGGGTGCAGGTCTGGTGTGAGAAAAATAAATTTTAGATATGTATTACATTTAATAAAACTCCCTAGACATAATTTTTTCGAAAACAAATTAACTGTTATAAACTACATAAGATACTCTACTTGCTGCTGAAGCTGAAGTAGAAGGGATAAGAGAAATACCTTGTCATCGTTAATGACGCGATGAATGTAATGAATAACAGCTTGAGAAATATATATAATAATACAGGACAGAAATATTGTTGGAATTAATTTTTAATCCTTTAATCTGATAGATAAAATCATGATATTTATTTTTTTGATATGATTTCTGGCATATGGCCATTGCGGTTTCGAGTCAAACAGTTCATTCGATCAGTATGATTTTTCACTACTTTTCCAATAAATCTGTCCGTATTGCGTCAATGGTGGCTTGAATTGCTTCAAGAATTGCTGGTTTGATGACTTAACATTCTCCGTAATCGCAGCTCCTTCCTCATTTGGAAAAAATAAGCAGCCAGCATGTAAACTGCACCAAACAGTCAATTTCAATGGATGTAATGGTGATTTGTTAATGGCTTGAGGATTGTCTTCCATATAAGGCAATTTGGCTCATTGACTTTCAACCAGAAATGAGCTTCATCACTAAACACATCGGTAAAATGCCCATCTTCGGCCACTTTCAAATTAGCCTAAAATCAAAAATGCGACATAAACTATGATCTCTTAGCTTTAATTCTTGAACGAGCAGTATTTTATAGGAACGTAAGCCAAGATCCTCACGTAAAATTCCCTACGTAGTCGAAGGACACAGGCAAACAAGTTGAGTACATAAACGTATCGACATTTCGACGACTTCTTCAACACTTCGCGTTACTGCAGCAATAATAATAATAATAAAGAATCTTTATTTCAAAAGATCAATTAGAAAATCAAACAAACGAAATAGTGTCAAATAAAGAACAAATGAAGAAAATATTCTACTGAATGAAATCCTTCAGCTTGTAAGGTTCCAGTTCTATCAAAATTTTATGTATTTCCTTTTTAAACTCCTTGAAATTTTCCTCCCTTTGAATGTTCAAAGGCAAGGAATTGAATAATTTCAAACATCTATACTCTACTTGTTTCTGAGTGCTTGCCAAGGTATGCTTTGGATATGTGTGATTGAAATTTCTGATGCTGTAGTTATATATATACATCATAAATAGTAAAAATACCATTACTATTAAATACACCTCGACATGATTGTATTCTGTTCAAACCAAAAATAAGTCTGGTGGCCCTTCTCTGCAATACAAATATTGATTGTAAATTTCCTGATCCAAAGAAAATCGCCTCAAATCTCAATCTGGCTTCTATTATGGCATAGTAGACTGTCATGTAGTTATTGCCAATTTCAAGAGATTGCTGCTTTTCTTTGTCGCGCGGCAACTACCTCTAGAGATGCATTCAAGTCAAACTAGTGATTTTACTCACAAACTTGACTTGACTTGAAAATCAAACTTTTATGTTAAAAAAGTTTGACTTGACTTGATTTCTCTATCTTTAGGTTTGGCTTGAAATCAAACTTCTTCAAACAGGTTAAATATCACATTGCGCAACATGTCTGAACCTGTACTCTGCCATTCCGCAAATTAGTTATAGTTCATATATCATGTGTTGTGCGTTGTGTCTGAACTCGAAATGTCTCAACCTGAACTTTTTTCATGTAGCTTATGCAGCTCTCCGCTCGGAATACGTACCAGAACAAAGGGGAGTCTGATTTTGAAGATCCCTCCCTGCAAAAACTATGAGAAAAAATCTGTAGACGAGGCAAAAGAAAAATAAATATACAGATTTTTTTATGTTGCGGCAGGCGATTCCAAAACAATGAGAATTGCAAAGTGCAAATTATGTAAAAATAAAGAACAACGGTATATAATGCCAATGGTAGAACTATGTATTTAACGACATTTGATGAAGAGCCACAAAAATTGTATGAAGAAGAACTTCCGCAGGAAGTTACACTTTCTGGATCAAGTAATATTTATGGTAGTAACAATATAAAACGTTGGATCCAAAATTGTCAAAATAGTTTTTGGACGGCAGCTCCTTTTATCATTATAAGTAGCTAAAAATATGCGGTTGCTTTCATTGTAATTGTAATTTTTATTAGCAGGGGGTTCTATTGTCAGATTTCTTGTTCACAGCAAGTGAAGAGTACTTCACTTGCCGTAAAAAGTGAAGTTCTTCAGTAGAAGAACTTCACTTTTTACGAAGAATTTTGAAGTGACAAGTTAAAAAAAAATTAAAATAATGTATTTTTTGTTGATTTTGAAATAATGTAGGTTTTTTTTGTACCTATTTACTATATTTAACATAAATATTTTACCCATTCATATCCATTAAATAAATTATTTTTCAAACTCTTTCAAACTAGTTCATGACGAACAGTTTGAATTTTCAAACCTGTTACCATATTTTTCAGAAAGATTGACTTGAGTTTGGCTTAATTTCAAGTCAATCTCAAACATTCAAGTCAAACTTGTGCAACTCTAACTGCATCTTTCAATCGACAATATATCATTTTGCGCTCTTAATACACAAATAACTATTTCTTTGCGAGTCTGTTCAATTGTTCAGTGATAGGCCATTTCTTGAAAATCTTCCCTAATCAAAAGAGCAATCAGGCAGAATATAATGTAGATCAACATTGTCGTGCCGTTATCGTTATATCAAGACACGAAACCAACTTTTTCAATATTCCACCCTTGAGGAGTTCTCACGCGAACCAATCAAGAAATTACGAAAACCAATATAGACGACAGTTCGTGAGATGGAAATATAATTAAAGTGGGAAAGAGGAAATATTGATACATTACTTTCAATGAAGTTTGGAACGCTGCGATGATGATCGAGTTTATCAACTTTTCACGTTTTAGCAACTTATCACTCATAAAAAATTCAACTGAAAATTCAAATTTGGTATCGGCAGAGTTCATCGACTTTGAGGGGTATTTCTAGAAATGTATCAATTGTAGTTGGAGCAATATAGATAACAATAATAATGAGTGTTTATTTTTCAATAATATTGAATTATTTGATTCAAAGACAACAACACTTATCGATGTAGCAATTCCGAATAACAACAACATGCGCCAAAATGAGGTCGAAAAAATTTCAAAAGAGGTTCTGTTTACGTTAAATCGTGTGGTATATCCATACATCGAGCTCTTTTTTGTGATCAGCCTTATACAAATGGTTTCAAACGGTGTTATGTGCAATCTTTAGCTCTTGGGCTATACAAAATTACATAACAATGTCCATGCAAGGACACCGCCAGGAGCGGCATATTGGACATTTTACCGAGGCGCCAAATTGATTGCACGTGTCTTTCAGCGTCAATCTGGATATTTATGACTATGAAGCGGCACCTGTTTGATGGGAATTAAGTTTGTCGGTATTCCTGCCTGTTTTTTTATGAACGAATTATTTCTCATTCAAAATTTCTAAACATGTGATTTTGTTGATCTATGTATCCAAGGAATCTCCCATTTTCGTTTTCTCGTGCCGTTAATATTCACACACAAATTTTTGACTTGAATTATTTTATATAGTTAGCTATATACAGGATATCCCGGGAAGAATGCGACAAATGGATACATAAATGAAAGCCCTATATACAGGACGATGTTAATCTTAATAAGTGAAATTTCACAGTTCAATAACTCTTTAACAAATCGACCGGATAATTTCAAATGTTGTCAGTGTAGTCATTCTACTATCGCCTCTCAATATTTCTGAAATCGCGAAAAAATCAGATCCGGACTTTTTCTATTTGCGGAAATATTGGATCAGCCTGTACAGGGTGATTAATGATTTTTTCACGAATTCGTTACCTCAAATAACTAATTCATAGAGAAAATTAAAAACCATTATAGGCGCCGTCATACAGGGTGATCAATAAACATTGCCTTATGAGTGGAATTTCATTGTTCGATAAGTAGAATTGAATTCGAATTTAGCAGTTCGCAATTCCTGACGTCAAAGGAAATACTTTTTGCCTTTACCATTTTCTCCGAATCGGCTCGGTTGAAAATATATGGGCTGTTGAAAATCATAAAAAAAAATTTAACTTTCAGTTATATCTAACAAATAGAATGGAATAGGAGGAAATAATTAATTTCACGGCATTCGGTCAATTTTTCAATTCTGGAATAAGTACCTCCCCGAGCGGAACTCGAACCCGCAACCTCGGACTAGTAATTTGGAGGTTGCGGGTTCGAGTACCGCTCGGGAAGGTAATTTTTCCAGAATTGTAAAATTGTCTGAATGCCATGAAATTAATTTAATATGTAATAAACTTGTTCGATGTAGGTGAAAATGAGGTGATATCTACAGTTAAGAGAATGCAGAATTCATTTTCCTTCAGATATGATGAAATTCCTCTTAATGTAAAAAAATGCTGAAACTTCAAGATAGATGAATCAGGGGTATTCTCATCAAGCTGATTGAGAGTCGCCTGTAAACAGGAAACAAATGGTGATGCTGAAGATGGACGAAGAAAAAATGTCATCATCTGAAATAACTGTAGACACTGGCATACCTCAGAGCACTATAATGGAACCCATTCTATTTATAGTCTATGATGATAACCTTCCAGAAAATCTGAAGGATATGAACTGTCAAGAACTGGTAGAGAAAGATTTGGAAATAGATGCCTGCTTATATGCTGACACTTATGTTGTATTGTCATCTCACAGTCTTGAATCGGTAACAAATGGCTTGAAAACTACCATCGCATTGGTAACTGGTGTCTTCGAAAATCATTGTCTTTCAATTACGAAAAAAAAATGTAATATTGGTTATCCCGAATCCACTAGATCAAATAATATTTATATACCAATCAGCTTAAGCACACGACTTCTGGGAGGACTTTAGATGAAAAACTGATATGGGGTCAACTCTGTGATAGGTACTTAGGTACCAAAGCTGAACTCAGTGATTTACTTAATTCACTCAAGGCCCCTCAAAAATCAAGTGAATTTAAATATAATCAAAACAACTTATTTTTTAAACTTTCAAGCTCCTTTATATTATCGTATCGTTTTTTAGGGTTCTAGTTCATAGTCTGAACAAATATTTATAATTCAGAAACATGTTATCAAACAATGTTCAACGTTAAATTCATCCCATCCTGTAAAAGATTATTCAAATCAAATTACATCATAACATTGTCAACTCTGTACATCTATGGAATGTTACTTTTTTATGTTAACATCCTCATTATTTTGGAATAGGTATATAAAATACAAATTTAACAAGGAAAGTCCATGAATACCTACATATTTCTATCCCATTCATAAATACTCAAATACCGAACGGAGCACTCTATATACATATGTGTATTAGATGGAACAACCTTCTTCCTGAGGCTATCAGAAATAATAATAATAATGAAGGTCTTTACTCAATTAATTTCATGAAAAATAATAACAGAACTCTTACAACTATTGAAATAATTGAAAAGGCGAGATCCCGCGGACTGTATTCAATCTAACCCCCTGATTCTTTGACAAAAAAAAATAGAAAAATTCATCATAACAATCAAGCTTATACCAAACACTCAAATATATTTCAACCACCCAAAACATGACATAACTTGAAAAAATCATATAACAATTGTAAATATTCCAGAGTATAATGTATTACGTAGGTCAACATTTTCAATGCTGTTAAATTGTGAACCATATTAATATACAGGGTGTCCCGTAAAGACCACGTCAAACGGAGGGAGAATGTAGATCAAAGGATAACCCACCTGCTATGACAAAATTTCCATTATAAAAGTCTTACCGTTTTCGAGATATTTTTTTTTTTGAAAATAATGAATTTTTGCCCCTTTCAATAGTTTTGCATTTACGGTTGGTACAATTTTACATCTTTCTGGTTAATTTTTTCAGTAAAATATTGCTGAAGAATGATTTTAACGTTTTCATTAAAAACATCCTCCGAAAATTTTAAAGGGGGGCTATGAGAAATATTTTTATTGGAAATTTTGGTAATGGATTTTTTTGTTCATGAAGTTTAGCCCATCGTAGTGGGAAAAAAATGTACCGAGCTACTGCTGCACATTACACCAATAAATTGTCTATTTTATAGTGATTTCAAAGAGGTATCACACAAGTCATTTGTTAGATATGGCTATTTTCATCCAAATGGGTACGTTTCTGACAAATTCAGGTTTGTCAATTTTGTTAAGAAATCTTCGATGTTGCATTACTTAGTGAACAATGGCAATTGTTAACGTGCGAAAATATTACTCGCATAATTATTCACCTCAACGAAATTCAATTTTGTCGGCAAATTTTGGAAAACATCATGCAGATCCAGATTTTTTTAATAAGATCATTTGGAGCGACGAGTCTTCCTGTACCAAGGATGGGTACATGAACCTCCACAATTTGCATAGCTGGAATATCATAAATCCACACGAGGTGAGAGAAGGTAGATCACAATATCGATTCAAGATCAATTTATGGACTGGAATATTTAATGGTGCAATTTTGGGCCCGATCGAACTGCCGCCATCACTGAACGCAAACAATTATTTGGAATTTTTAACCAACCAGCTGCCCATTTTATTAGAAGATGTGCCACTGGCGCTGCGACGTAGTCTGTGTTTTCAACATGATGAATGCGCAGCACAATGCACATTACGTACTCGAAGTTACCGCTCATTTGAATAGAACTTATCCCCACCGGTGGATTGGAAGAGGAGGTGAAATTTTGTGGCCTCCTCGTTCACCTGACCTAAATCCTATAGACTTTTATTATTGGGGCTGCCTAAAAGACAAAGTATACGCAACACCCATACATGATGAAGCCGAATTGAGAGAACGCATCCGCAATTCGGCTTCATCATGTATGGGTGTTGCGTATACTTTGTCTTTTAGGCAGCCCCAATATTGAAAGTCCATAAGAATTTAGGTCTTCATGTACCCATCCTTGGTACAGGAAGACTCTTCGCTCCAAATGATCTTATTAAAAAAATCTGGATCTGCATGATGTTTTCCAAATTTGCCGGCAAAATTGAATTTCGTTGAGGTGAATCATTATGCGAGTAATATTTTCGCACGTTAACAATTGCCATTGTTCACTAAGTAATGCAACATCGAAGATTTCTTAACAAAATTGACAAACCTGAATTTGTCAGAAACGTACCCATTTGGATGAAAATAGCCATATCTTTTTTTTTTTTAATAACAAATGACTTGTGTGATACCTCTTTGAAATCACTATAAAATAGACAATTTATTGGTGTAATGTGCAGCAGTAGCTCGGTACATTTTTTTCCACTACGATGGGCTAAACTTCATGAACAAAAAAATCCATTACCAAAATTTCCAATAAAAATATTTCTCATAGCCCCCCTTTAAAATTTTCGGAGGATGTTTTTAATGTAAACGTTGAAATCATTCTTCAGCAATATTTTACTGAAAAAATTAACCAGAAAGATGTAAAATTGTACCAACCGTAAGGGCAAAACTATTGAAAGGGGCAAAAATTCATTATTTTCAAAAAAAAATATATCTCGAAAACGGTAAGACTTTTATAATGGAAATTTTGTCATAGCAGGTGGGTTATCCTTTGATCTACATTCTCCCTCCGTTTGACGTGGTCTTTACGGGACACCCTGTATTTAAATTAAAGATTTCTATCAAGCTTATAATTGTAATCCACCTTGTTATAGATGAATGTTGAGTTTTTTGACTTGTTTTCATTTTGTTGTTTTGAAATTAATCTGAAAATAAATCCTATGATTATTGTTTGTTTCTGTGCAATCAACTTTTTCAAAGATTTTAGTTGAAAATTTAATATACGATATTTTTTAGGTTTCTTCCAGGACTTATGGCTAGCATGCAAGAACTAGATCATATGATCTATAGGTAATAGATATAAAATAATTGCGTAGTGTTTTCTATTAACACGCATCTTCTAGCATATTTCCATGTGTGTTCAATTCAAATTGCTCTATATTTTCGCTGAACCATGGCCCAAAGGTTTAGGATAGGAGTACCAACTCCATGACCGAAATTAATAACGGAATGATAAAACTGCCATCTTACCGGGTTGATTTATACTTCGGACCATTTTAACGCCCCCAGATAACAAAATACGAAATATAATTCATTCTTACTCCTCCTCCCATTTTCCCCCATTTCTCCAAGTTACTCGTTTTTCTCCGAAAGGCACATCTCTGGGCTCTTTGCCGCTGATGGCTTATTCCTTAATACTTTGATTCCCGTTCTAATTAATTTAGGAGAGAATTCAACCGATTGTATCATTAGGGAATTTATTTCGACAAGATTGTTATTTATTCCTTTCGAAATATCTAAAGTTGTCAGGAATAAGGGCTGCTGCTTTTTGCTGCCGGGGAAAAATTGATGAGATAGATCGTTTCGAACGCCAAGAATTGCTGCAGAAATTATAATTAATCAGAACAGAATAGTTTGGTACATCTTATTCTAGAGGAGTCGCAAAATATTCTGCAGATCTAAAACAAAGTGCTAATTATAACCAATTATTCATCTCACAGTTGAGATATTTATCTCAACTCTCCAGGGGCGCACCCTGGAGTGTTTAGTAGGGTTATTTCTTTTTGAGTGAAACAATTCAATAAACTTAATCTTTATACATAAAATTTAAATGAAACATCCTAATTTAACCAATCGTTTCTGAAAGACACCATCCAATACAAAGTTCCTAAATAGTACGGATGCCATTCTCAGCCTCAATCTCATGGCCTCTATAACTCACGATAAATGATGAATACTAAAGTATCAAAATAAAATTCGAAATTTTAAGCGGTTTTTCAAATGGCTGTATTTTCGATAACAATGGTCGTATCTCAATCCGAAAAAAACCTTTTTGAAGCTTGAAGTTTATAGTTTAGAGATCTCATGATGAAAACATTTTTCAAGCAACGTGTACCGCTCAATCCTAATAAATACACTGTCTAAAATTTCTGCGAGATTTTTTCAGTTTTTATTTTTGGCCTATAGATTTGGAAATTTTTTTTCCAACTTGACCACTATATCAATCAATCAATCAATGTTATTATGGATGACATAACTTGTTTATTCAACTTCAATATCCTTTTTTCGAAATTTCGATACGGGCATTTCTCTCTGAAATATCGAACTTTGAATTGAAAAGGACCTTTTTGTCTTCAACCATCAATATCACACCAATCAATGTTTGCACAGAAAAATAGGGGATGTTTTGAAATCTTGAATGAATTCTCTACAAGAATTAGCTTTGGTATTCCCGGAAAAAAATTCTTTTCGTTCTCTACATTAATTTTAAAAGTTTCAATTTTCAAAAAATTTATTCAATAAATTATGTTATTGTTCTGTTCTGTTATTGTTTAAAATGCAGAAAAAACTTTAAAATTTAATTTCTTTGTTTTGTTGGAGATTATGAACATTTGAATCGAAAATCGCGATCTTTTCATTTTTTGAAAATTCGATCGGATGCAACAAGAAAACCGCTCCATGGATTGAATTGAAATTTTCTGGAATTTTTGTGGTGATATTGAACTGTAAAGAGCACATTCACATGGTTTTTTCTATAGTTTCAATTTAGTGCTTGATTATCCAAAAAGCCTCCAAAAGCCCTTTTTTTATCAACTTTTCAAATTGATGTAGAGAACGAAAAGAATTTTTTCCGGGAATACCAAAACTGATTCTTGTAGAGAATTCATTCAAGATCTCAAAACATCCCTTAAATTTTCTGTGCAATCATTGATTGGTGAGATATTGATGGTTAAAGACAAAAAGGTCCTTTTCAATTCAAAACTGGATATTTCAGAGAGAAAAACTCGTATCGAAATTTCGGAAAGAGGATATTGAAGCTGAATAAACAAGTTATGCCATCCATATAGTGGTCAAGTTGGAAAAAAAATTTCCAAGTCTGTAGGTCAAAAATAAAAACTGTATTCATTAGGATTGAGCGGTACACGTTGCTTGAAAAATTTTTTCATCATGAGATCTCTAAACCATAAACTTCAAGCTTTAAAAAGATTTTTTTTAAATTGAGATACGACCATTGTAATCGAAAATACAGCTATTTGAAAAACCGCTAAAAATTTCGAATTTTATTTCGATTCTTTAATTTATTCCACTAGTACATATCGCAAAAGTTAAAACCAAGTGTTATTTACTAAGAATTCACAATAAATAAGTCGGAATACGAATACAATATGAATTTACTAATTCCAAAAATACAACAATTATTTCCCCTCTATATGTATATATTTTTCCGCCTCTTACACCATCAACATCTGGACTCGCAAAGCATTCCAGCTGTAATATACCTGCAATGAGAGTATTCCATTCTCAGACTGAAAATGCAATACAGAATAAAAAACCCACTAAGCTCAAATCGGTATGTGATTCACGTCCACTGGCACGTTAAATCCATTATTTTCCCGTCAATCTATTATTCATAAAGACTTCCAATTTCCTATAGTTGACAGCGACACTTTTATTTTCCAGGTAAACAACGCTAAGTTCAATTTGGAAAAAGCAATAAATTTCAATTAGATTGGACGACCCGATACAGGGCCGTAGCCAGGGGGGGGCATTATGGGGCAATGCCCTACCTTTAATTTTCAATGCCCTACCTTAAAAAATAGTAACAATTTAAATAATATTCAAAGGAAATTTCATTATGTGACGTGAGGAAAAAATTATCACTCGCAAATCAATTCTGAATTAATCACGAGTTGTTAGAGATTGCGAACTACATCAATAGAGTGCACCGTGGTCATTGTATATATACAGCACGCTGTATTTTCAGAAGCACCTCATGTGCTTATTTTCTTGATTCCGCACATAGATGGCATTTGAAGTATGTATGGGACCTGTACTGGAATATACGCCCCTTGGTAGGGGGATCCCCATATAACCCAAAATAGAGTTTAGCGAAATAATTGTTTGTTTATTGAAGTGAAGTGAAGTGTTGATTGACTCATTTAGCGATGGATATAAGGACTTTCTTTACCAAAAAACGAAGAGTTGAAGAGGGAATTCATCACGATGAACCCCATTGCTCAAAACCCACTCCTAGTTCTATGGAAACTAGTTTGGCAAAACAGGTTGGTAGAAATAGAATTAACTATGGTATTCCTTCGGATATTGCACGAATCGGAGAACCGATAAAACAAATTATTTTAAATATATATCCCAAAGAAAATAATAGGGCCTTTGTTGCGGATTGGTTTAAGCGATATAAATGGTTGCAGTATTCGGTCGAGAGAGATGCTGCTTTTTGCTATCCTTGTCAACAATTTTTACCCCATGGAAGCAAACAAAGTTCTTATACTTCCACAGGATTCAGAAACTGGAAAAATGCCAGTGATACAAGAACTGGGTTTCCAAAACATGAGAAATCAATTCCTCATACACAAGCCATGGCGATGTGGCAAGACAAACTACGCAGAATATCTACAGGTAGCAGTGTCGAAACTTTGATAAATCATGAAGTTTTAGAAAAAAACCGGTATTACATGAAATCAATTGTTGAAGTTATACAATTTTTAGTTGTCAACGAGTTAGCTTTGCGAGGAAATTATGTTTTGGAGGAAAAAAAAGAACAAGGATTATTTCAGAATTTATTTGAATACACGTGCATGAAAGATCCGAATTTGAAGGAGGCTTTCAGCCATATACCACAAAATGCGACATATCATTCACCGGAAATTCAAAACCAAATAATTCAAGCAATGGTTCAAGTAGTACAGAACTCCATTGTCAAAGATATCAAGGAATCTGACGTGAATTGGTTCACTCTAATGGAAGATGGAACGAGGGATAAGAATAATCGTGAAAATATTGCTATAGCAATACGTTACGTTAAGGATGGAATCGTCAATGAGTCGTTGCTGACAGTTACAACAACTGAACATCTTGATGCAGCAACATTTACCGAATTAACTTTAAACACTCTTACGAAAAATGGCATTGATCTCTCCCGTATGCTAAGCCAATGCTATGATGGAGCAAGTGTTATGAGCGGAAAAGTTTCAGGAGTTGCGACTAGAATAGAGAATCAATTGGGCCGAAAAATTCCTTATGTCCACTGTTATAACCACCGCTTACATTTAATAGTTATCAGGACTATCTCTGAAATGACTTTCATCCGTTTATTTTTTGATCAATGCATCATGTTACATGAGTTCTTTCATCATGGAAAAATAGCTGCAATGTATGGTGGAAAAATAATTGGCAGATTACTCGAACAACGTTGGTCAGGACACTTGGCGGTTACAAAAGTTGTAAACGATAATTATTCAGAGATTTTGCTAACTTTAGATAAAATGAAAAATGACAGATTCAATGGTGACGACGTTGCCAAGAGTGTCGGCATCAAAAAAATTATGCTTAATTTGGAATTCCGAATGGCTATGGTTGTGGCCAAAAAAATACTATCCATGCTTCAGCCTGCAGATGCAAGTTTACAAGCCCGAAGCGCAGGATTGAAAGACGCCCTAATAATCATAAATTGCGTCCAAAATGAAATCACAAAATTGAGAACAGATGAAATGTATCATCAAATTTTGGAAGAAGCTAAATCTATGACAAGCATTGATTCTGAAAATAGGACTCACACCCAAAAAAGGCAAGTCAGAAGATCTAATCGCATGGATGACTACTTGATGTTTGACTCTTCCTGTTCCTCAACGAAACAAAATGAAGAAGATCAACCATTTAAATCTGAGTATTTCGAAACATTGGACATACTAGTTGCTGAATTACAGAGAAGGTTTTCAGACAACGATGATCTGTTAAATTCTGTAGCGAGTCTCGATGAGTTGGATGTGAACAAAATGGAACCTTTGAAAAATTTAGGTGAGTGTAAGGCAATTAACAAAATGATGTTGCTGCTTCTAAAATATTACGCTTGTTTATTCATATTCAATTCACAATTTAAATTAACTTTTCAGGTATAACAATTCCATCAAATGAAGAGGCTACAGTGGTTAAAGCTTATTTGAGTCGTCGTGAGGATAAAACAGAAGACATAGTGCAAGTTTTGTACAGACAGCGAGAGGCTTTCAAAGATACATATGAACTCTTTGCATCTGTGGCGACCATAGGATGTAGCACTGCTGTTTGTGAATCTACTTTTTCAACCTTAACTGCAATCAATAGACCTCAGAGGCTGTCAATGAGTCACGAAAGAATGGCAGGCATGGTATTTCTGGCCTTTGAAAAGAGAAGGACTCAGTCTGTTGATCTGAATGAAGTCCTTCGCATATTTAATAATATGACAAATCGAAGGATTCAGCTGTTTTGAGGAAGTTTTTTATCATCATTATATTAATCACAACATGTTGAAAGAAATAATATAAACTGAAGAAATAAATATTTTTATATATACATACTACCATACACTCAAAAGTAGGTACGATGAAAATTGATTCATCAGATCACATCGAGTACAATTTTTTACTTCTGCCCTACCTGTAACCTTCATTGCCCTACCTTAAATTCATTTCTAGCTACGGCCCTGACCCGATAGCAACAACTTTCAACATGTCCCGTATTTGGCCAATCTAGAATTCCGTAGGAAGGAAAGCTTAGGAAATGCCATGAAAAAATTTCAGGATTGCTCTGTTTGCCATTCGCTGTTTACAGGGTTTGTTGATTGTTTCACTGGTATGTTTGAAATACGCCGATTTGTTGACGTTGAAAGTAACAAGCAAGAGTGGGGAAAGGCCAAATGAATACTTGTATTATGACTAGTCTTCAATTCACAACAGAGAGAAATCTTTTAATATTTATATTCTTTTGTAAACTTTTGCAATTTTCACAGAAGAGTTTATTATTTCCGAATTATTTCGTTTCCTTCGTCTAACAGAACATTTGGATAAAGTTTTCAGGGCTGATAATTTTTCTGAGATTCGTTTTGGTGCATCGTAAGCATTCTTTAGTTCTTCACCTTTTCTTAATTAAGCCCTAAAAAATACTCTGATCTGACCAGAAATCGTAACTTCAAAAGTTATACATAACTAACCACACTCAATAGAATATTGCACATAAATGGCGTTGCACACCCTGTATCTCATAAGGCGAAAATTATTCTTCCGGTGTCATATACACGATTATTGTATATGTATATTTGTCCAGTTTATCATGAAACACCTGGAAATATAATAGGCGTGAAGATGAGAATCAGTTTTGCTTTATGACGTATATCCCTTTTTTGAAGGATGAGTGAAGTAATGGATTCATTCTTGAGCAATATTTTATTGAGTATGATGAGTTATGATACCTTTGAAACAACAGTTTATGTGGTGGGATCGTACTAATTTATTATCCGTAGATACGTTAATAATAAGATTATTAACGGATATCAATCAATAATAAATTGGATCCCACCTCTGGTCACATGTTGTGGTTTAGAACTTGCATCTAATAGCTGAATATAGGAAAATTCAAACCAGCCACACTCAACAATATAATAGTAATACAGGGTGGCCATTTGAAAACGAAACAGACGAGATTACAGACGAAATAAAGTTTTTCGATAGAAATGCTCGGACAGGTCGATTTCTGTTTCGAGGGGGACAACTTAAGATGTAGGTTACGGACGCACCCCCAAATTTTGAATAGGGAAGATGGGGTGAGTGATACCTCATTTGAAAGGTATTTTTATACTGATTTCAGCACAGTAATTGTTTTTTCATTTTATGCATTAGTTCTCGAAATATTCTTAACTAAGTATTTGAAAATGAAGTGGTGTTTTCATGGCACTTGTAGTGTTTTGTGAAAAATCGACATTTTGAGCTTCAAAACAACCATGACTGTGGCTTCCTTCCTAACTAACTAACGCATGAATATTTCGAGAACTAATGCATAAAATGAAAAAACAATTACTGTGCTGAAATCAGTATAAAAATACCTTTAAATTGAGGTATCACTCACCCCATCTTCCCTATTCAAAAATTGGGGGTGGGGGTTGTAGCAGCAAGGGTTGAAGCCCTATGCGTCCGTAACCTACATCTTAAGTTGTCCCCCTCAAAACAGAAATCGACCTGTCCGAGCATTTCTATCGAAAAACTTTATTTCGTCTGTAATCTCGTCTGTTTCGTTTTCAAATGGCCACCCTGTATATGCGTATTCTCAGCAAATTTAGGGTGCGCCCCCTCTAAGATCGTTGCGCTATTTCATTCCGGTACTACTGATGGAATCATCGGTATGGCAACTCGGTGATCTTTGCCATAGGGCCATAGGTTAGGCACTCCCATATTAGCTATATTAGCAAATGTTTTCATTTCTACTTGATATCTTTTCAATTAAAGAGAGGTAGGTAACAAGCCATTGATCCCCATAATAATAATAAAATGGTTTATTCTATAAGCTACAGGGTATAAACATATAATCACAGAGGCGTGAGCCTGTACGTGACTTCTAAATAAACAAAATATAATGCAGTAGCCAGTATTCAAATAAATACATGGCAGAGAATTATATTGATTTGAATCTAAAATTGGTATCCTGTAAAACATTATCTAACAATGTGATGAAAATGCTGATTCTATAATATTCCTCATGATCATTGGTAATAACATTTGCCGTATTCGTCTGTCTTAAGTTTACTATAAGATTAAGTTGTATCGAGATATCCAATTTTTGGAGAACATCTTTTATTTCTGAATGGAGGCAAGTATCGATATCATCTCTTTTATTTTTCAATACTGAAATTATACCCTCAACTAATTTTTGTGCAATACTTTTATCCAGTTAATTACCCACATTACAACAAGACCCCTCCCGCGTAGCGACGCCCATGTAGACAGCGAAGATGATGTATCCCTCGATGAACTACACATAAAAATTTAAGAAAAATATAAAAAGATATACTTACTTGGAATGCTGAAAACCTTAGTACACCTGAAGAAGACCTAAAATTTCCTGGCTCTGCAGAGTTTCCTTCTGAGTTGAATCAGATGCCGCCAGGGCCCCCGCAACCGCGCGTGCACCGCACGCGGGCGCCACTCTGAAAGGGCGCCAAAACCTCTTATAGACCGCATGAAGGACCGATGGATCAAAGGTTTTCGAAAAAGATTCTTTCAAATTTTTTTAACAATTTTTTTTCCAAACTTCTTTCTTGCAAGAATGACCCATTATTTAGACTATCAGATACAAAATGAAATGAAATTTAGATATTGAAATCATGAGAGGTCAAGGGTCTGATAATAGGGCAAATATGCATGGAAAACATATTGGTTCACAAAAACGCATACTCGATGCTAATCGTAGGGCATTTTTGGCGCCATGTGCTGCACACAGCTTAAATTTAACTGAAAATGATACTGCTAAGGTTGGAAATGAAACACTGGACTCTTTTGATATTGTACAAGAACTTTATATATATTTATCTTCATCCACAAAAAGATTGGAATGTTATAAAAAAGCATGATCCTCAGTTACTTCTCAAATCCCTAAGTGATACTAGATGGTCAGGTAGAATTGATGCTCTAGTGTTTCATTTTATTCAAATATGTGATAGCCTATTAGAAACAGCAGAAAATGATACTTTTAACATAGAAACTAGACATGAAGCAAGTTCTCTTTTATTAAATATTCATTCTTTTAAATTCATTCGAAGTATAATTATTTGGTTTGATGTTTCATTCCAGATTAATATTGTAAGCAAAATGATGCAAAGTGTAGCGATTGACATTAAAGTGTGCCAAAACTATTTGAAGGATTTTGTTGATCATTTCAAAAATCATAGAGATTATTATGTTTTCGAGGAAAAACTTGCGGAAGCTGGAAAAATTAGCGGCTGCTCTTGAGATAGATCAAGGCTTTTCGCCATTATACAGGGTGTTTCCTAAACATGCAGCAAAAATTCAGGGGGTTGTTCCTTGGACTATTCTAAGAATATTTTGTCCTTTGATGATTTTTAAAAACCTATTTGTTTCGAAGATATAGGGGAAACAAAATTTCAGATAATAACATTTTATTATGAAAAATTACATGAAAATTCAACTCAACCTACAAAAACTGTTGAAAATTACCACCTCTAGCCAGCATACAAGCATCCAATCTTCTCCTCATTGACTGCCGAACCCTTTCAAAAACACCAGGATCATTTCTTATTAAGTTACACCCAGCAAACGAATTCAAATGAAAACCGTGTTTAATCTGTATTCCTTTACCATCTGCACTTATCAATTTTTAGTCAAAAAACTGGCCGTTTTTAGTAATTGGAATGTTGTTAAACAAATTTAAAAATAAATTGTACCTACTTAGTAAACACAGTGCGGTACGCATTTTTATTTAAACTATTATTAATTTTAAAAATATGAAAAATGTTGTTCGCCCTGTATCTTCGAAACAAAGAGGTTTTTCAAAAATCATCCAAGGACAAAACATGCTTAAAATAGTCCAAGGAACAACCCCCTGAATTTTTGCCGCATGTTTAGGAAACACCCTGTATACTGTAAGACCAAAGTATAAACCAAAATTGTTCGATTATGAACACACGGATGAGGCACCTCAAGATCCAAAAATCGCTATTAAAATAAATTTCTTTTTGAAAATTGATCGAACACTAAGTTCCTTAAATACATAGTAGGTTTGATGTGATATCTGATTAAGATAACGTTTTTTGTTTTATTTGTGATATTATTATTGAAAATAATCTAACTTCTTCTCTACCGAATCTTAGTATTGCCTTAAGAATCCTTCTCACTTTATCTGTGTCTGTTGCTTCTGGTGAGAGATCATTCACTAAATCAAAAACAATTAAAAACGATTTGAAGTCTACCATGTCATAAGAAAGATTTTCTGGTTTGGCAATCTTAGATATAAAACAAGAGATACTCGATAAAATTGATTGAATAATAATAATTAATATAATATAATATAATAATAATTTATTCACTGACTACATTACAACATATATACACAGTAAGAAAATACAAAACATGAGTGGAGAACATAAATGCTCACATAATAATAAAATCATGTATTATAACAAATAAAGGAGTGAATAAAGTGTTAATCACAGAAGCTTTAGCTACGAAAGCTATTGCTTGTACGTGATATAATCAACCTAGATTTAACTATCCTTTATTGACAAGTGAACGAACAAACTCAAAATACACAACAAAACGAGAAATATTTCTGCTTCCTGTAGTTCCACCTAGAACAGCCTTTGGCTGATCAGAGCAATCAATCCTGATCTTCCGATAGATACTATCCACTTCCTTGACATCTTTCTGAACAAACTTAAACTGTTGAGTTTCTTTATGTACGAGGGTAGCTGATTGAAAACTTTCGGAGCAAGGTAGTTACAGCAGCGCTGTCCTATATTCTTTTCACAACGGGGTATGTTTAAGGAGCTTGATCTATTTCTGGTGTTATAACAGTGGTCAACTGGATCGGAAGTAATTTTCGACTTTTTCATATTTATTAGCATACTGAGACAGAAGAGTTGTCTTATATCAAGCATCCCGGACTCCCTGTACAAACTATCGTTGGAGAACATGAGTGGTTTACCGTAAATAATTCTAAGTATCCATCTTTGCATTACATTTAAGTTCTCCAAATGATTATCATTCACGCCGCCCCAACCAATAATTCCATACGACAATTGTGGCTGCACTAATGCAAAGTACAGCAATTTCAGGTGTTTCAAGTCGAGGTAGTCTTTTAAATATTTAATTTTATATAAAATGCCTCTTAGCTTGTTGACGATACTTTTGATATGCATGTCCCATTTAAGGTGTCTATCGATCGTTATACCCAAATATTTGATGGAGTCCGCTTCCGGGATATGTAAGTTCGGTGTGACCATCAGGGGTCCAATATGTGGTAATCCACTCGAGTACGATGCGAATGGTAAATATCTCGTTTTCTCCAAATTTATCGTCAATTTATTGTACCTGAACCACATATCCAGATTACTGAAGTCCTTCTCGGCCTCAGCTTTCAGGGTGTTCCAAGAATCTGACTCACAAAACAACGCCACGTCGTCTGCAAAACAGAGAACTCTGCCTCTTACTCTGACACTCAACAAACTGTTTATATACAGTGTGAATAAAAGGGGTCCAAGAACCGTGCCCTGAGGCACCCCGTAATTTACATACATTGCTTCACTTAACTCTCCATTTACACTTACTTTTTGTTCCCGATCCATCAAATAACTTCTCATCATGTTGTAAATTTTACCTCTGAAACCGTATTTTTCCAATTTATTGAGTAGTTTTTCATGGGAGACTGTATCAAAGGCCTTAGAGAGATCGATAAATATACATAAGGATTGTTTTTTCTTATCTAGTGAGTTGTAAATACAGGATGTCAGGTGTCTGATTGCATCTTCGGTTGATTTTTCTTCTACAAAGCCATATTGAAATTGTGAGATAATTTTATGTTTCGTGCAATATTTTATAATCCTCCTTTTCAATATTTTTTCCATAACTTTTGCTATATTGCTGATCAACGATATTGGCCTGTAGTTCTTCATTTCCAATCTACTACCTTTTTTGAATAGAGGTTTTATAATACCTGTTTTTAAACTTTTCGGGAAATATCCTTCATCAAAGCAACAGTTTATTAGGTGAGTCAGAGGTGCCTTTATCTCGTCAGATATATTCTTTAGAGTCTCCGCTCTTATGCCATCATATCCCGGTGCTGTTCCCTGCCGCAGTTTCACAATCGTCTCGTGGACCTCCTCGATGTTCGCAGGGGTGAGAAACAAGGTGCTTCTTACTGTTTTTTCATGTTCTCTATAGTTTTCCGGAACACTTATTTTTTCTGCATACGTCTGACCTAAGTTAGAGTAGTATGCATTAAAACTGTCACAGATCCGTTTCCCAGACTCCACCATTGTTCCATCTGCCGATACAATCTTTTCAATCTTTGTCTCAGGCTTCGAACGATTGCATATGTTATTTACACTGTCCCAGAGTGCCTTGGACTGGTTAACATTGTCCTTTATTAGCTTTCGTGCATAATTCTTCTTCGCAACTTTGATTAACTTTGCCAACTTACCTTTATAAACGTGGTATTCTGTCTTCAGAAGTGAATTATTCGGATCCTTTTGTAAATTTTTATACAGGTGCTGTTTTCTATTTATCGATGTGAGGAGCGCGGAAGTAATCCACTTCTTTTTAATATTTTTTTGTTTTTTTAACCTTATATTTTTAGTTGTTTTTTCGATATATGCACTTATTCTGTCAACAAATTCATCAGCCATTTCATCTATATTATGGACAGAATAAAATTTTTCCCACCTCTCCTCTCTCAAGTTTGTCTTTAGTGCTGCGTAATCTATATATTTTTTATTTCTAGAATCGGAATTGGGCTGTCTCGTTGATGTTGCATCCAAGTCCACAGTTAATGCAATAGGATAGTGATCGGTAATAATATGTTGAAAGACGTACGATTGAATTGGAATAGAAACATTTTCTTTCACATAGAAATGATCTATGCAAGTTTTACTTTCTGGTCGAGTGTAGTCATTTATGTGCGATTCATATCCGTATGTGTTCAAGATATTCTTGTATTCCTCAGAAAAATCTGAATTCGACATAAGATCTATATTTATATCTCCTGTTATAACATGCATATCGCTCCTTTCAACCGTTTGAATATATTGCTGTAAATCAATGTTGAATTTTTTTGGACATGTACTTGGGGGTCTATAGACGGCTGTTAAAATAGCTTTCTTAGATCCAAACTGTGTTGAAACTTCCAGAATGTTTATATTTCCTAGTTTCTTTATTTCGTGTGAAAAACTGATTTCATTCCTAATATAAACCAACACTCCATCGTTCTTATTGAGTGAACCCTCATTGTACAAAATGGTATACCCTTCAATCTGCAGCAAATTCAGGTCATAGACGAAATACGTTTCGGTGAGTACAATAATTTGAATATCGAGCGCAAGTTTATTCAGAAACAAAACAAATTCGTCCATATTTTTCATCGCACTTCTAATATTAAGATGTAAGATATTAAGTGGTGTTTGTATAGGTGGCAAAAAATGATCTATGTCAGGTATAATCTTAGCAATGATTGGTTCGTTCTTATATTCTCTAATGTATGGATCCATTTTGTAGCAGAAAACCCACAGAAAAAGCCAAACAACTTAATAGCCCAACGCAACAAAATAAACAACAGGACAAAATACAACAAAATCAACTATTTCAAATCCTTTCTTTGTACGTTCAAGCGCAATCTGGTTACTCTTTCTGGCTTTACAATTTTTCTAGCAGTGTTTTCAGCCACTGGTGTGCTTTGCAATCGGTCGAGAACCGAGATCTCCTCGATATTTTCAGGAGGTTGAGCCCGAGTTCGTACTTCTTCCGGTTTATGTATTAGGGACTGAGTCGGGGTCGCCGGGTTGCTGTTAGTCCGGCGGACAGTGGGATGTTTTCGAGCTTCTTCTAAATCGTGGAGTGTATACTCTTTATTGTTGACTACAAGTTTATTTCCTCTAATATGACAAGTTTCTCCTTTTTCTCTTTGCTCGATCAAATATCCCCTAAGCACTCGATACTCGTTCCGCTGCTGTTCCGTCAGATCGTCTCTGATGGCAATACCACTGCCCCTCAATTTTTTGCAATGTCTGATAACCCCAATTTTCTTGAGATAGGAAACAAACTCAATTTTTACTGGGCGATTCGACTTTTTTCCTAGGCAATAAAAATTATTTATATCGCTTCTACCAATTTCTACCCCTAGCAGGTTATTCAGCTCATTGCAAATGAAATCCGAAGTAATATCATCATTGGGCTCTGTCCATCCAAAAACCACGATGTTATTTTCGTTAGATTTTCTTTCCAGTCGGTCTACTTTATCCCTCAGAGACACATTCTCCCGCTCAAGTGTACGAATCTTGAATTTCAAGTTTTCAAGTTCAAGTAATATATTAGATTCCGAAGCTTGTATGCTGCTTTTAATTTCAGTTTTACTGTTCTCAATTTTTTCTAAAATATTTTGTACGGTTTTATCATCCATTATGTTCAATTGATAGAAAAAATTTTATGTAATAGTTCTGTATTAGGCAACTACCATAGCAGGGACACAAACCGAAACAAAAAATGAGGACGTAAGGGGAGACTCACTTCACTTCCTTGGGCCTTTAAGGAAGACTTGTAGCACAGAAGGTAGGCCACGGAAAAGTTGGAATCGGGAAATTTGGTGCGATATGGAAGGTCAGATTATTCTGTTTTCTCGTCCCGATAACGATTCATGCAGCGAACATACTACACCTGTCGAACGTACGCTGGCCGTCTAGACCTAAGCAAAAAAGACTCGATATCGAGAATGTATAAACAATTATCCGTTTTATAAACTATTCAGTTAGCTTCTTTTCCAAAAATATTAGTGTCTATGATGACCAGTTTTATTCTGTTTTCAACAATATCAATCTTTATCGAAATTCATCAATAACTCACTGAATTCCCTCACTTAATCGGAGCACTCAACAACACACGTTCACCCGCTCAATGTCAACAACTAATGATAATATAAAAGAATTTGCAGAAGCCAAATCTAGAAAAACATACATTCAATTTTTGGATTGATCCTAATTAAATGTTTATGCCTTTATGAATAATTTATAGAAGAATACAGCTTATTTGAAATGTATTATGTAACAACTGGCACCATCAAGTTCTTAAGGCAATGAAGGTTGCTGATTGATTTTCCCATTCTACACTAAATTATCAATAAAACTCAATAAAAAATCTTCCGATTATCCAGCAGTGTTTTTCTCCACCTCCCCCCTTTAAGGGGCGCCAAAATATGTTTCGCACGCGGGCGTTGATGTCCCTTGCGGGGGCCCTGGATGTCGCATACAAATGTTTAAGATTTTTCCTGACAGTAGAAATTATTGAAGAAATAGTGTATCAAATTATTTTTTACTAGATGATTTCAGTTTGTTTGAAAACTACATTTTTTGCGAAGTCTATTTTTTTCATTCAGAACAAAAAAACATGTAATTTTAAGGAAAAAAGTCCTATAAACAGGAGCCCTCAAACGTTTTGTTTCGAGATACAAGGTGTATTTTATAGTCCTACTTGTTTGTGATGATTAAACCTGTTTATAGAATCTTTATTAATTTTCACTGCAGATTGTGTAAATAATAAGTACAAAACTCATAATCAATTTGCATCACAGCTTACTTACTAGATCTTTAAAATAATTTACATTTTCCTGAGGACTACTAGAGATTTTTTTCTAAATTTTCCTTTTACATTTTTCTAAACTACCATTAGTCCACCAAAAAGAAGTTCTGGAGGAAAGAAACGGGCACCGTTCCAGATAAAATATTACCCTGTAGATTTGCATTCAAAATTAGCATATCACATGATGAAAACTTCAAATTGGAATATCTAAGCCAAATTTAAGTTGAATATCTTGTGCAGAGAAAGTGCTATGAGAAAAAAAATTTTGAAAAAATCAAATTTCAACACCCTTCATCTCGAAATCAAGGCATTTGCGAACTTATATTTATAGGACTTTTTTCCTCAAAATGATCAGTGAAATCTATCATTTTCATTTATTTCTCCAATTTAGGAACACCCTGTATACCAGAAGATAGAAATTCGAGGAACAGGTTAAATTCAAGTTAATGTAGGTATTCTAATATCGTTGTTCATTTTCCCAAAGCACCTCCATTGGAATAGAAAAATCACGAAGAAGAACCTCCCTCGAGATTGGAAAATTAAAAAGAAAAAATATCCTTCGAGATTTGGAACAGCAAGAACCTTCCGTAGACCTAGAATAGTACATACATCAAAACAATCTTCCTAAAATACTTCTTCGTTGAGATTGAGAATATACCTGCGTATGGAATTATACCTGAAGTTAGTTCCTGGCGAAATAACATCAACCTCGCTGTATGGAAACTGGAGTACTGTAGTTTTCCGTGAAGATCTGGTATTTTAAAAGCTGAAAATTCACAATTTAACGAATTTTATTCGAGTATCTAATTCAACATATGTAGATACTACTTCAGATCGTTTACTTTGAAACTTATTTTTTTCTCAAAATCTCGAAAATATTTTTTTAATGGAATTTGTAAAAAGTGAATGAAATTATCACTCTCAGTTTAATTCATTTGTAATCTGAAATCTGAATTGAATTACCTCTACTTAGTCCTGTCAATTTGTGCCCATATGCGCCCCTCAAGGGAAAGTTATGGGGTAGTTTTGAATTCTTCGATCTTATGTATTTTTTGGGCGCTGAATCCGAATCTCAGGTTCAAAAAAATTTGATCTTTTGGCGTTTTCTGCCATTAAGTATTTTGTACGATAAACTTGTCACAAACGATAGTTGAAAATTAGCATATTTTATCTATCTATCAGTTGTTGGGGTAGTTTTGATTTCTTCAATTCATTTTATTTTGTTTTGTGTGGTACAGATTACAGAATTCGAATCTGAGGTTGGCCACCAAAATTTCATGATGAAAGATTGAAAAAAATGCCAAAAAGGTGAAAATTTTCATTTTGCCGGTTTTTTCGCATTTAAACGTTCCACACAGAAATTTGAATTTGAGTACTCTATTGTATAAATACTACGATGGTTTTTATTTCCTGAAAATATTCATAGGAATCGATGTAAAGAAATAAACTAAATTTCAAACAATGATCTTTAAAATGCTTTTTCTCTAAAGTGAATGAAGGCTTTATAGTTTAAACCCATCTGGATTGTATAAGAAGAAGAAATTACTGGGTAGAAGACAAATCCATAATGATAAATTAAGGTTTTGGAGTGGAAAAACTGGGTTTCTGTAGAGACAGATAAAATTTTCAACTATCGTTTGTGCCAGAACGGTTTATCGGACGAAAAACCTTGATGGGAGAAATTTGTAGGAAATTTGTTTACTTTGTTTTTATATGGAAAGGTCATTCACGAAAAATTGATACGTTCTGAGACTCAATGAAAACAATTTGTATGATTTTGTATATGCTTTATATTTGTATGGAAAGGTCATTCCAATAAAATTATATTTTCCGGGTATGCAAAAAAAACCGCGGAAAAATGAAAGTTTTTATCTTTTTTTTTCAATTGTCCGTCACGATACGTGGAAAAGCCCAGATTCGGATTAAGCACCCCAAAAAACATATAAAATCGAAGAAATCAAAACTTCCCCAAAACTTTCCTGGGAAAAGCACCTACTGACTGAACTAACGGTCATAGTCATTTGTTTTATATTTTTATTTGAGGGAACGATAAAATGGAAAAATCCAAAAGAAAAGGTGATAAGCTCAAAGGTATGGACTACTGGAAGAAGTGGTGTGATCGAGGGGCTTCCTGTAAAGAAGAAAGACCAACAACTAGTTCTCATGCCGACAATGATATTGTGATGTCAAACGAGCCTTCGACTTCAGTTGAAGCATTAAAAGTCGAGAGCGAATCGGTGGTGATGCTGCCATTCTCTAGTATCAAGACCACTTCTACTGAGCATACTTTAAGCCTGGAACTGGCAAACAGTAGCACTAGTCCACCCGTTACGTCATCTTTTCATTCTGTAGCTAGATTAGACGTCGGTTTTCATGCGAATCAAGATAATATCATGGATGATTATTTGAAATTACAACTTTTAAAAGAGCCTTTCAAATGAAATGGATGGAAAGATTTCCATGGTTGTCATATTCTGAATATAAAAGTGGAGCATTCTGTAGAATTTGCGTCGTAATGAAATGTTCGCTTGATGAAGGTAAGGGAGGCCATCAGCGTGTCGGCCAACTTGTAACTGAAGCTTTTTGTAAGTGGAAAAATGCACTTGAAATATTCGAAACTCATGCAAAATTAGCATACCACAAACGGGATACGGAACTGGCGGATAACTTCCTAAAAGTAATGTCTTCTCGGGCTTCTGAGCAGCTGTCTTCTGAAAGAAAGAGACAAGAAAATCGAAAGAAATTAATCCCAATCGTGAGAGGACTATTTTTTTGCGGTAAACAAGGTATACCCTTAAGAGGAAAAACTGATTCGGGACGTATCGATATCACACCAGATTCTGAACAACCACTTCAGAATGACGATAATTTTCGAGCACTGTTGCGTTACGCAGCTGAATCTGGAGATAAAGATCTTTCGGAGCATTTGGCCACTTCTCGAAGGAATGCTTTTCATACAAGTCCCCAGATCCAAAATGAAATAATTGGAATATGTGGTGAAATTATTCAACATAAGATAATAAATGGAGTGAAGGAAGCTAAATTTTTTGCTATTCTTGCTGACGAGACG
Organism: Harmonia axyridis; assembly: GCF_914767665.1. Lineage (NCBI taxonomy): Eukaryota > Metazoa > Arthropoda > Insecta > Coleoptera > Coccinellidae > Harmonia > Harmonia axyridis. The sequence goes on along the minus strand of NC_059504.1, from coordinate 27,237,700 downwards.
ACTGACATTGGTCGAATGGAGCAAGTTTCGCTGTGCTTGAGATATGTTGATGCAAAAGATGTTAAACATCATAAAGTTAAGGAGATGTTCCTTGAGTTCATTCCAACTGTTGACATGACAGGATCCGGCCTTGCCAATCTCATAATAACAGCTCTTAAAAATCATGGACTTGAATGTTGTCATATGGTTGGTCAAGGTTATGATGGTGCTGCAGCTATGAGTGGATATTTGCAGGGTGCCCAGGCCTACATTCGTCAAGAATGCCCCCTTGCTCTTTATGTACATTGTAGTGCTCACTCACTCAATCTTTCTATTGCCGATTCATGCTCAGAAAAAGATGTGAGAAATTGCATTGGAATCGTGCAGTCTGTTGGTTCGTACTTCAGACATTCTGCTCAACGCACTGCCATTTTGAAAGACAAAATTCGGGAGCTCATGCCGACAGATCATCAAAAAAGCTTATTAGCAATGTGCGAAACACGGTGGGTTTACAAGCATGAAGCTGTAATCAGATTCATGGAAATTTGTTCAGCGATTGTGAATGCTCTAGAGGAACTACAATCTAGCCGTAATAAAGAAACCGCGGAACAAACTCTTCAAATGGTCAACACACTCAGATCTTCGAATTTTTTTATGTGCCTGGTGATTATTCAGAAAGTCATGAGTTATACATTGCCATTATCGAAACAACTACAATCATCTAACACGGACCTCATAACAGCATTGAACCATGTAGATAATATAATTAACGCATTGCAACTTTTAAGAAGGAACGTTGACAAAGAGTTCCTCCATCTTTATGAAGCAGTAAGTGTTGCTTGAAGAAAATGGTGGTATACTGCAAATGCCAAGAATAGTCGGAAGACAGATAAACCGCTCCAACACTCTTGCGTCGGATATTTGCACATATTATAAAATAAATATATTTATCCCGTTTCTAGACCACACGATTAATCAATTAATTGAAAGGTTTACGAAACACCGCAAAATCGTTTGTGATCTATCTGGAGTGAACCTTCAAATTTTGCGAGCAGTTCTGGAGTTGAACAGGCATTGTGTATGTATTCGTCAGTGCTTTCCGAACGAAGTATAACCGTTGTCCAGGCAGAATTTGAAGTGTGGGAGGCAAGTATGTGCACCTCCTTCCCTGCTTCAAAATCTGCTCTGGAATCCTTGGACAAGTGTGATAAGAACCTTTATCCGAATATACAGGGTGAGTCTTTGACTTGTACATATATTTCAACCGAAGATTCCTGAGGTCAAAAGAAACACTTTTTTCCTTTACAGTTTTTTCTGATTCGGCCCGGTTACAAAGATACAGGCTGTTGAAAATCGATAAAAAAATGTGATTTTCAGCTATATCTCGTAAATGGTTCTATTGAAGGAAATGATTTTTGGAATATAGCTTTTCCTTGATGTGATACATCTTCTCCGAACACAAGATTCCCTACACATCTTTCAGTTTCTTCATTATGAACATTACATCACATAAAAATACCAGAAATTCGAAGAACCCAACTCTTAAAAGTAATTTGAACGTTCATTGAACAATATTTGGCTAATTTGAAAAATAAAAGTATTCTTCATATTTTCTCCTACAAAGCGCCGTTTTCGAGTAACTTGATCTTAAAAAAAAAAAATTATCTGTGAAATTCGAAAAATTGGGTACTTTGGCTAAATGCAACTCTGTTCTGTTGTGGAAAAAAATCCACAGAAATGAATATTTACTATGACGTCATGTCTCAGATTTTAGAATTGAAGTACTAGCCAACTTAGTTTGAAAATGAAGTTATTTGAATGAGCTCACCTCAACTCTTCTATTTGATTACAAATTACTGAGCTTTGACACAGCTCTTATAATAAGAAGATACTTCATTAAAATCAACATTCTATTTTGAAAAGTCCAGATTTCCCATAAAGCCCATGTTTAAAAAAGTTTTCACAAAATAGTCCCATTATAATGACAACAGTCAATATCCCACTAAAGACTGCTGGTATCGAACAATACTGTATTCTTCGAGGGTCATTCAAACTCACACCGAAACATACCACTAAGTACATACTAGACAAATTTTCATGTGATTGAGATTAAATACTTTTATTCTTTTCCTATTCCATAAATTCATCCTAGAGCATATGATTGACATACTTCCAAGAGTGCCATAATTGTTTTAATATGAAAACAAATAGGTGAGTTGAAAGAAACAAGATATTCAACTGTGGATATTTATATTGAATACTTCTCATTTATTTTCAATGGCAAAATCAAGATGAATCAAGTAGTAGAGTTGACTATAATGTAGGTACATATTATAGAACAAATTTGATTACAAGTGGAGTCTAACATTTTCCATTGATTACAGAGCCATAAAACTTCATTTCCATATTTTCACACTGATGGCTCCAAAAATATTGAAGCAGATCTTTATTTTTATGAGATAGTTGGAGCAAATCAAATGCTTCATTTCATAAAGGAATTACTTTCTATCAGAATGCACATTTATTTATTTTGTATCCACACAATTATTTTGGAAATTGTTTTTAAATTTCTCGAAAATATGTATGGAACTTCAATATTCTGTTGGGATTCTTCAAATCTTCGATGATTTTCATTTCATGCTATGTAACATAATATCAAATATCATAATAACAACAGTGTAATCTCACTGTAAATAAATATTTTAGGTTAGAACATAGATTATTCGAACTGCTGTGTTTAAATTTGCAACACTCGAAATTTGAGGTTCAAACTTAAAACCACAGACTACTAGCACAGATTACTAGTTAGTCTGTGTTAGAACTCAGATGAATATTATTTATTTGAGAATGTGAGGTTAAATTGTACGAAATGAAATAAACAACGATATATTATAAATGCGATATAATAAATGAATGGATATAAATTATGAATATCAGAGCTAAGCTAATATGGGTGGTAGCAAGCTCAATTCGTTGTGATTATCGAAAATGAAATAGAAAATCAACAGAAAAACATTTAATCTTTATCGTCAATGAAATTGGGATAACTCATTTATTGTATTATAAATACTACTTTGTTCAACAAATGGAATGTTAAAGTGAGTTTATGATGCTTTTCCAATCTAGTAGCTTATTTCCAAGGTTCAAATTGTATATCTCATACTTGCGAAAACTTCAGTGTTCCGGTTTTCAGGGGTGAATTAGCTCATTATGAAAATTTAAAATGGCTATATCTTTTTAACAGGGCCGAATCGGAAAAAATGGTAAATGAAAAAAGTGTTTCTTTTGACCTCAAGAATCTTCGGTTAAAATATATGTACAAGTCAAAGACTCACCCTGTATACACATTATTAAAAATATTGACAACTATACCTGTTTCTTCTGCTACCCCAGAAAGGACTTTCTCAAGTCTAAGAAGACTCAAAACATACTTGAGAAATACAACAAGTGAAAGTAGACTGAATGGGTTGGCTCTCATGAATATCCACTATGGAATAGATGTAAATGCCGAAGAAGTAGTTGATATATTCAAAAAGAAAAACAGAAGACTCATTTTATGATATGTAAATAAAATCGAATGTTCTTGATTTTTTGTTTTTTTATATGGTTAGATATATATTTTATAATAAATATGATTAAGGTTATGTCGAGCACTTTTATTTGCTTTATTTTCTTGAACCAGTGGCATATATAGAGAACGAGTTAGATATTTTTGCTATACCATGTATATACATGTGGGCACAATCCAAACACTCATTTATTTCTAAGAAAAAAATTCTTATTTCTTCCATTATCCTTTCTGTATACGTCCTTGTCTTAAACAAACCCCTCCCCACCCCCCGAAACTGAAACCTGGCTACGCCCGTGGTTCAAATACACAGATTCGGTATACCACATAGGATTTCTACCCTTAAATTATTCGCCAGAAGTAAAGAAAGTTGAGAATTTATTCGGGATAATGGACGGGTCACGGTGTTTAGTGAGACTCCGGGGTAAACCGCATTGTTTTCCTACCGGAGTGCGTTAACCGCTTCGAATGAACAGACTCCTCTGGACCATCAAAGACCAGGGTGGCTTTAATGGCACTCCGGTGGTTGAAGCGGGAGTTGAGGAGCGACACCATCGTTTTCTCCTCACAATTACCAAGCCGCTATCACGTCGTTCCGGTGACAAAGGATTTTAGGGGATTGGGATGAGCCTGGATACGATAAAATATATTCTCTTCCTAGTGAGAATGCTACAAATTCTTTTTTTTTTCATCTTATATAAAGTAATAATTATAATTTCAATAGATACTAATAATTCTAATGCTAATACATTAGATATGTCCTGACTCATCAGAATATTTAAAGGTCGATTCATATTATCCGACACGTATCGCTTCAGACACCAAGCGAATCGTTTACGACAAATATCATTTGATGCGTTTCATATGAAGCAATTCACAATTCACATTGTCCGTAACCGATCGTGTCATTCGCCATCCGTTCCGTTCAGTATTCTTCGAGAGAATATTTTGTCTAATGTCGTATGGGCGGAGTCTGTATGAACGTATCTGAACGGATAATGTGAATTAGCAGACAGTAGTTCTGGAACACGTAATTTTCGTTGGTAATGGATTCCGAAAAATTAATATATTTAGTGCATGAGCAGGAAATTGTATATAATCTAAATTCTAAATCACATATTGTATCATGATACTAATGAAAAGGAAAAAATTTGGAGGGCAATTGCCGACAAATTGAAACAAGATGGTTCTGTTTTTGATATTGGGTGTACACTAAATCTTCGTACTGACTTTTCTCATATTTAATCTTCATCCAGTAATAATGCAATAGCACATAGTTTTTCAGGTGAAAGTTTTAACATTTTTTCGCACCTCAATTTATCCACTGCCTAAATCAAACGGAAACGCTCCTTGAAATCTGAACACTCTCCGTTCTGACAATCGATTCGCTTGGTGTCTGAAACGATACTTGTCGGATAATATGAATCGACCTTTAGAGACTCAATTTGCTGCCCTAGGCAGAGACCAGAAGTCAACAGAATGCAAAAAATTAATATTGGGTAATCACCGGGTCTTACACCGAGAGAATAAATTGAGGGCGTCTTTTTGAGAACTTTTGACAACAACATAGGAAATATATTCATTAATAAAAAAACCAACAGTTTAAAACCTGTACAGGATGTCCTAAATTCGATGCTCACTGAAAGTTTTTCAAGAAATAGAGCAGATTTCCATTAAAGTGCTTAACCCGTGTTTTGACAACGCGCGTATACGACTACATACATATTATTCGCAGCGTCCATAAAAACGCGCATTAGCATATGTACCCTTTGAGTAAAATGCATGTTCTTGTAAACGCGCGTTGAGCGCTGTCATGTGAACCTGCTCTCAGAGAAAAAATCTTCAAAGATATCAGAAAGCAGATCATAGATACTGATTCGTTCTCGAATTACGAAAAATGTTTCAAATATTTCGCTATATCTTGGTTTCTATTCGAATATTTGAAAAATTCTTACGATTTGTTCAGCGATTTTTTAGTTTGTATGATACTCATAATAGATTATAGAAATTAATAATGAAAAACTCTTGCAGGTATTTGGATATTGTATATTAATCAATGTTCCTCCTTACATCAAAAACACCGACGTTTCGGTCTCAAATCGGACCTTTATCAAGGCTGAAAAATTTAAACACATTAAAAATCTTGAACATGAACAAATTTCACAAGATAAGGTATAAATTTTCAAGTGACTTATTTTCAACATAGCACACTCGTACCATGAGTAACTATTATATAACTAGCGATATATGAATTGTATTATTAATTGGGTTATTACCCCCAGTACTCACATTTCTACGCCCTTGTAGTCTGTACAGCAACACATGAATTCGACTATGACGAGACAAAAATAATAACAATAGCACCAAAACGAAAACAGACAGAAATATGAGAGATGGTACACATACAATCCAACTCAGAAAAAACCGTAAACGATAGACAAGACGTAAAACAACTTAGTCAATTCTATGTACCACTCCTTGAAAACACAACAAAACAAAAAAAGATGACAAGACTTAAAACAAGACACATACCAAGACCTTGCTCTATATCTCTAAAACAGTAATTATTTTATATGATCTATTACGACCATATAAACCATAAATATTACTAAAAAACATTTCAGAATTTTTTGAATATCTCGAACAGAAACCAAGATATAGCGAAATATTTAAAACAGTCATTTTTCAGAAAGGCCCTGTAACTGGTAAACAAATCAAGATATCTATGATCTGCTCTCGGGGGATTAGTCGACCCCAGGCTTGCCAAGGTCTGTGCTGGCATGGTTCACCGCAGCCTCCTCGGGGCGAGAGTTGGACAGTAATCGACTGACACTGACCAATGCGATGCGACTCCCCATACCCTGCTGTAGTGTCGTGGCTTGGGGTATTGCACGGGGTAAACGATGCCAGGTATGCAAGGGATCAGATCCTTCATGCCTGATATACCGACATGTGGAATCTGATGTCTGTGGTCATGTCTCGCGAGCAGAGGACACATGCCGGGGGATTTGGCTTAACCGCCTGAACCGAGTGTATGAGAGACACAATTAAAACTTTCCCCAAGACAAGGTGGAACAGCGTATGCCGAAGTCTGCGTGGCTAGTCGGAGGATCTAGTCCTGAATATGCGAACTCCAGATACCGGGCGACCTCTGGTTTAATTGGCCTTCCAGGGGCATGCGGGGCTCTTCCTCTGGTGACTGAAATTCCCTAGCTGCACGTGGGACTTCGTATGGACCAAACAGCAAAAACAAAAGAAGGGCGTAGCACTAGCCCTAATGTGCTAATTGAGGAAGAACAAAGCCTCGCTCAGCCTGAGGAGCAGGGCGCAAGTCCTGACCCCATGGCGGAGGAAATGCTGCTGAAGAGCAGCGATGAAGAGGTCGTAGCTGGCCTTGAAAAGCTGGCGTTCAGGAGACCTAGATCTCCGGGCTGCCAGAAGGGGGATGGAGTTCCTCATTAAGAAAGGGATGGCTCCTGACGATGCCAGGAAAGAAGCCTCCAAACCAATTGGTCCAAGGCAGACAACAGGCCGAGGGACCAAGAGAACTATGTCGGAGGACAGCACTCCTAAAGGCAAGGAGCTTAAGAGTGCCAAATGTGAGGCTTCAAAAGTCGCACGGTCCTCAGGAGTTGCCGGGGCTCAGGCCTCGGGTGCCTTCAAAGTTCAATCCTCGGGAGCTTCCAGGGCTCAGCCCTCGGGAACTCCCAAGGTTCCTGCATCAGGTGGGCCCACCTACAGCCAGGTTACCGCTGGTCTGAAGGTGGGGATAATGGACAAAAAGTTTCCAGAGGTGATTTTGGAAATGGACCAACTAAAGGCCATCAAAAAATCGCTAATGGAACAGATCATTGCGCTGGGGAACGAGGACGCCATAACGCCTATGTTCCAGCAACTGCATATGAGGCTCTGACAAAGCCACTGTGGAGTGGCTGAAAAGCATACGACCTAAACTCAAACCCTGGGAGGGAGCTGACCTGAGGATAGCCGAAGAGGCAGAACTGCCTCACCCGGAGATCCTGGTCGGATATCTCCCCGACAGTCATGATCTCTCCACCGAGGAAATTCTCAAGGTGGTAGAGAATCAGAACGCATGGCTCAAAACCTCCAGCTGGAGAGTCCTTCGAGATTGTCATCTCGGCTGATAGAGCATCGTTAAGAGCGAAAAATTGGCGGATAAACTACTTATTCGGCCAACAAATCTTCGCCTTAAGGGATCAAAGACAACGGCCGAGATGAGAGAAGCACCTCAGGCCTCAACCTCTGGTCGCCGAAAATCCCAAAGGGGAGGTAAAGGAGAAGGTGGTGAAGCCTCCAGGCAATGAAGAGGAAACAAAACCGACCACCAGTTCTGGGGGGAGGGCTGGTCCGCAAAGGCGTGATAAGGGGGGGTCTGACGGAAAAAAACCTGCGGTTCCTTCCGAAAAGCCTAGCGGACATACAACCTCATAAGGGACAGATGTCTGACATGCCTTCAGATAAACCTCCAGCACTCGAAGTCAGCCTCTAGTGCCTCATGCTGGAGAACATCTAGAAGGCATGTTGATATAGGGCTGATACAAGAGCCCTGGATCAATGGAGGACAAGTAAGAGGCCTAGCAAACAAAGTATATCAGACGATATACTGTGATAAGTCAGTAAGTCAAAGAGCCCTAATAATACTCAGAAGGAGACTAACCTGTCTTCCACTTACAGAGTTCCTGTCAAGGGATCTTGCTGTGGCATTGGTTGAGGTGCGAACTGAGAGCATCAAAAGTCAGCTGGTTATCGCCTCAGGATATTTTCCAGGAGACGCCATCAGCCCACCACCGGAGGCAGTACAACGCCTCATCGAATGGTGCCGCATGGAGAAGAAACAACTGGTTCTGGGCTGCGATGCGAACGCACACCACAAAGTATGGGGCAGCACAGATATAAATCATATAGGTGAGGATTTGCTTGATTTTCTATTTTTTACTAGAGATCGTGAATGTGGGTAATAGTCCAACCTTCATGAATGCGATCAGAAGGGAAGTAATTGACCTTACACTGGCGACACCTTTCATTGCGGGGATGGTCAAGAACTGAAGGGTCTCAGAAGAACCATCCATGTCAGACCATATGGCAATAGAATTCAACGTTGAAGCAACTGCTTCAGCTGATGCTGAGTGCAGGATACCCAGGAAGACAGACTGGGAACTTTACATAGCCCACCTAAGTTCTGATCTGAAGGGCCTGAAATACAACATCAGTTCCAATGAGGATCTGGAGAACGCCTCTGCTCACTTCACATCATGTCTGAAGAGGGCATTTGAAAACAGTTGTCTACTCAGGAAGAAAACGATCTCCAGAGACGTCCCCTGATGGAACAATCATCTTGAAAACCTCAATAAAACTGCTAGAAAAGCCTTCAATAAGGCTGAGCGAGAAGGCAGCTGGAATGCCTACAGACTGGCCCTGACCAACTACAACAAAGAGGTCAGGAAAGCCAAAAGGCAGTCCTGGAGAAGCTTCTGCGAGGAAATAGATAAAACAGCCCCAGCAGCTAGACTTCAAAGGGTACTATCTAAGGATCACTCCAACCCAATTGCCAAATAAAGAAGCCATGTGGGGAATTTACGAACGATCCTCAAGAGAGCCTAAGAGCTCTATTAGAGACTCACTTTCCTGGCTCCAGGCAGATTACCAGTGAAGATGGGGCCCCCGCTGGGGAAGTAGACAACCCCACCAGGTGGGATTCTCAGAAAGCTGGTAGACTATTAACACCAGAAAGAATTGAATGAGCGATAAAGAGCTTTCAGCCCTTCAAATCAGCAGGTATGGATGGTATTTTTCCGGCCATGCTTCAGAAAGGTGTTGATAGCCCCGATAACTGAGCTCTTTAAGGCCAGCTTTACGAGGGGCTATATCCCGAAATCATGGAGGGAGGCGAGGGTAGTATTCATACCCAAAGAGGGTCGAAATGCTCCCCGCAGCCTAAATCCTGTCGACCCATATGCCTCACCTCTTTTCTCCTGAAGACCATGGAGAAAATAATGGATAATAATATAAGGGGAAGATTAAAGCTCCACAGCGAACAGTTTGCTTATAGGGCGGGTAGATTTACTGTAGACGCCCTTCATCATCTTCTTAGAGAGGTGGAAGGCACCCTCAACGCAAAGGAGATTCTGCTTGCAATGTTCGGTGATATCGGAGGGGCCTTTGACAATACCCTACATACCTCCATATGCAATGCAGCCAAAAGGAAAGGGATAGAACCCTCCACTGATGAGTGGATATCAGCTAAGTTGAAAGGACGAACCGTTACAGCCTATCTGGGAGAAACCCAAGTGACTGTGCTGACGTGCAGGGGATGCCCTCAGGGAGGGGTTCTATCACCCTTGCTGTGGAGCTTGGTCATGGATGGCCTCTTGGAGAGGGTCACAACAGGCGGCTTTAACGTCCAGGCTTACGCCGATGACATAGTGGTGACTGTTAGAGGCAAGCATGGGGGCTCAATAAGTAGCCGAATGCAACTTGCTCTCAGAATTATTGAAAATTCGTGCGGGGAAGAGGGGCTTACTGTCAACCCCTCGAAAACATCAATAATTCCGTTCACTAGAAGAAGGAATCTCGACCTCAGAGCTCTGGTCTTAAATGGTCAGACTCTGCACTTCTCTGAGTGTAAATATCTAGGTGTTATCCTGGACAGACTGAACTGGGGAAAACATATAGATAAGACTCTTTCCAGAGACACGGCGGCTATGTGGGCATGCAAAAGACTCTTTGGAAAGACATGGGGAGTGAAACCGAAAATGGTACTGTGGTTATACACAGCGGTGGTACGCCCTATTGTCACCTATGCATCTCTAGCATGATGGACAAAAACCGAGGAGGTCACCACACGCATCAGTTTGCAGAAACTGCAAAGGTTGGCGTGTATTGGTGTCACACCTACCTACGCCAAAGAGCTCCTGAAGCTGTCGCGAGCGGAGCTTCGGGTGATGGTGGGACTGCTGACGGGGCACTGTCGATACAAACATCATTTGTACCGTATGGGAAAGTCAGCAGACAAGATTTGCAGACTCTGTGGATCGGAAGCAGAAACGGCCGAACACTTGTTATGCAAGTGTCCGGAGCTGGGTGGCCTAAGAACCATTCACATGGGTAAGCCGGTCCTGGATACCAGAGAGGTGACGGCCAAGGCCCCTAAGGAGGTTGTCAATTTTATTAACGTCGTTGACGACCTCCCTGGGTTTCTATGAATGAGTAGGGTAGTGAACAAAAGATCTGCATGGTCGCAGTTCCCGGAAAGTTTACCGAAGCAAAACGACCCCAGTTCTAATAATAATGATCTGCTTTCTGATTATTAGAAAAAAAAAGAGTTCGAAGATTTTTCTCCAAGTCTTATAGTTCTCGAGATGCTTTCAGGGGGTATCGAATTTGGGACACCCTGTATATGCTATTATTCTATCAAGCTATTGATATGACTCTTGTCAATTCCTGACTCCTCCATAGGCATTCTCTTACACATAAAGGGGAAGAAAGTATAGAAACTGGCTGATTTCAGGGCTTAAATTGTCTTTTACTTATGGAACCCAGGATCTCAGCGCTTGTCAAAAAGAGGGAAGGCGTCAGAATGTCGGATTTGGACAAGAAATTGTGAAGAAAAGAAAAGATCATCAACCATTGCACATATTCCCCTCTGAAAATGTGCGGCTAGATAGTCAGTCACATTGACCGTTCTATCATTAATATAGGCAAAGATATTGAAATTTTCATATTTTACATAAAATGCTCTAAATATGGAAATATGCCTCAACAAGAATAATAACTGTGATCACCTATTTCTTACATACCGATATGTTTGATAAGTTTTTCGCTTTGTTGCAAATATGACCCTTTTTTTCTGTCATATGCGTAACGAGAGGAGTGTTATTAGGGACAACTCTCCATTGATCAGAAGAAATAAAAAAATTTTAAGTAATAATTTTCTACGCTGAAACTTAAGGCCCCGAGTTCCACAGGGGCCTCTGATCGAATCAACTTTTCTTCAGGATGAAAATTCTTCAAGTTCAAGTTGTTCTACAAGTAAAAATGATAAAAAATGCAATAAAGAAGTATAACGTGTAAATTGCCACAATCACACGAAACCCAACCAGACCCAGAGCAAAAATTCAGCTGCCAGAAAAAAAATTATATCAAATCAAAAAGGTTCCGCTTCTGCATGTTCCTTCCAATTATTTTTATCTGTTTGCAATAAATTCCCTCAATAGTGGTAATAAAGTTGTTGGCATCCCTTTGAAATCTAGGTAAATGTGAGTGTCGACATTGTATGGAGGAAGGGATGCGAATTGCAAGACAATTGTTTGGCAATTCTTAGTTATAAATATTTAGCATATTTATCTGAACAGTGCTGGTGTAAATGAGCATTTTCGTTTTGGACTTCTAATGCAAGTGATATCATTTTTTTTTCTGAACAATACAAGGTAAGCTTCATTGTTTCAGTTTTATGTTTTTCAAATCCCATTCTTTCATTCCAGGATTCTCCGATATTTCGAAAACAATTGTTCATTTTCCAATCAGGGAATTGTTTTCTAAGAGGGGAGAAAATTTCATAGAGTTTTTTCACTATTAAATAATACTTGTGTGACATTCTGAAGTAGAATATCAAAATTAAATACTTTCGTATCATCACAGGTGCAGTAATTCTCGTATTTGTGACACCATGTCTGACCGACCGACGTTATCTAAGCAGCTATTCGAAACGGAAGCTCAAGGAAAGTAAAAAACAGCAGAAAACTAAGCATGCAAAACTGACCAATTTTTTTGCTCCAAAAGAATCTAAAAATATCAAACAATAGAAAATGTCAACAAACTGTGTGAATCTGGTTCTTCGCAACGACCTGAAGAAAATTGGAGAAATGATGGTTTTCAGAAAATGAAAAACGAATGTATGTGCTCCTCTACTGCCACTGTGGGAGAAAACACTATTGATAACGAAATCCATTCTATCATTCAAACTGACAGAGTAGAGGTGAAATATTTACAGAATGAAAATGCGATAACACTACTGATATATCAGAAGTGATATCGATTTTTAATTTCAGTATCAGTAAAATACCTTGAATTTTATCAATTAAATTTATGTTTGTCCTATAAAAACTGAATTCTGATTCTGAAAAATTATTTCTAAAGAAATTGTAAAAGTTGAGGGAGGCCCCGAAAGTTTTCAATAGTAGGGCCACGAAAATAGTCGATCCGCCAGTGGGAAAAATTCCTATCATGATTCGACTTTAGTAACGTGAATGTTCTCTCTTCAAATAAGCCTTCTCGGAACTAGGTAGTAGGTATCAATATTTTTTCCAAGTTGTAAGAAAAACCACGCTTTAAAAGGTTATTTTTGAAGGTAATTTTTTACTTTTTTTTTTTCTTTTATTTTCTTCTAAAATCCTTGATTCTTCAGAACAAATATATGTATAATCTGATATTAACCGAAACTAAGGTTAATAATTATACCATGGAAAATCATAGGAAGTCGAGGGAATTCATTGTGCAAATTTGGGGTACCTGTTTATCCCTCGATGATTAGAAGAAATAAAAGAAATTGTAAGTAATAATTTGAAAAAAAATTATAAATGAAAAATTTGAAGATTTTGCGTTTTCTAAGTGAGGGTAAACCCCCTCATAGGTCAACTCTAATTACGCCAATGTTCTCTGTTCAAATAAGCCTTCACGAAACTAGGTATCGGTATTTTTTTCCAAGTTGCAGGAAAAATCGCGTATTAGAAGGTTATTTTAAAAAATGTTTCACTATTTATTTTTCATCTTTTTCCATCAAAAATCTTTAATTGTTCCAAAAACAAAGATAATCTCAAATCAACCGAACCTAAGGTTAGATGATTATAAACATGGAAAATCAAAGGAAGTCCTGGAAAGTCATAGGGAAGTCATTGTACAAATTTGGGTTACCTGTTTGCCTCTCGAATAACAACTTGCCAGCACTGTATAACATTACTATTATTATAAGGAAAAAAAATTGAATCAAGTGAATACCAATTGATCATATAATTAACTATCAATATATTTACTTCCATTTCTTTCAACTTATGTTTACAGCAATATTTTCTAGAAATGAAATAACAAAACAGCAATGTTATAGAAAAATATGCACCTATATAAAATATGCTTATCATCCAGTATAAAACCTTAAAATTAGTAAAGATTGATTTACTATCCACACATACAGATTCGCATCGCAGTTTCTCAGTCAATTTACTTGATCACAATAATTCCAGTGTAAGTACACTATACACCTAATATTAAACCCGAATTGAACCGCTATCGATTTTATTGTAAATATCTTTGGTTAGCAAGGAATAGAAACCCGAACTGTCCAGGTAGTAGATATTATCAGTCGTTTGTGATGGGTCGAACCCTTCTTTCTGAAGATCCACTTTCTTCAACTTGTAAGTGCCTGGAAAAATAATCATTTTAGCATACAAAATAGAAAATTCATGTAGTTTTTTTCGAAAGATTGTCATCTTCAAGAAGTTATAGCTAATCGAAGGAATATACTTTTGAATTAATTATTCGAAAATGAATTCCTATAAAGGGTTTTCCAACAAGGGATTACATTGTGATCAGCCCGCTATCTGTGCAGCTGTCACTTTTGAAGCTATTATCTTTTGACAGTTGACAAGTGTCATGTTGACGTTAAAATGAAACTATACACGCTTCAACAACGCTTTCTTTTTGTTAAAATTCACTACAAAGAAGGTGAAAATTTTTGCAGTTACATAACTCAAAACAAAAGCGCTTTTGGGTCGTCATGAAGCACTTTCTCGACCAGAAGCAAGTGAAAAGAATTAATCCGTGTTTAAGAACAACTGAGAAAATTTCTGTTATAGACCGTAGTGTTGACCAAAACACAGATTGTTCGATTCCTCGTCAATCTTGGCAATTAGACATTCCACAGTATTTTGAGTAAAGACTTAGGTATTAACGATTTTGAAGTTCAGTTAACACAAGAACTCAATTTAATCGATAACGAGCAATATCGTCGTATCTAACTGATTAGGTCCTTGAAATGCATCAAAATGATTTTCATCGAAAAATCATCTTCAGTGGTGAGGCCCATTTTCATTTACCTCGCAGGCTACGTTAATAAGCAGAATTGACACATTTGGAGCTTGAAAAATCCAAGAATGATTGTCATCTAGGTAAGCTTCATTGTTTCAGTTTTATGTTTTTCAAATCCCATTCTTCCATGTTGTTTTAAATTCCAGGATTCTCCGATATTTCAAAAATAATTGTTCATTTTCCAATCAGGGAATTGTTTTCTAAGAGGGGTTAAAATAACAAAAAAGGTGAAAATTTTGCAGTAAGGCCCATTTTTATTTATCTCGGAGGCTACGTCAATAAGCAGAATTGACGCATTTGGGGCTCGGAAAATCCAAGAATGATTGTCATCTAGGTGTTGTCACTTTTTGGTGGTTTTTTTGGGCTGGTGGTGTGATTAAACCTTACTTATTCTAAATTGGGGCTGGTGCAGCTACTAAGGTGAATGGATTGCGCTACCGAACTATAATTAACGGTTTTTTATGGCCGGAATTGGATAATATCGAAGGGGACGTTTTTTTTTCAACAAGACGACGCTATGTTCCACACAAGGAACGGAATAATCGCCATTTTGCAAGTAAAGCTTCCTAGTTGTGTTTTTTCTCGAAGAGGTCACCTTTTTTTTCTTTGAGGCCACGTCAAAGATGAGGTCTATGCCAATCCGGCACAATCGATTCAACACCTTGAAGAGAGAATTCTTGAAGTTATCGAGAATATGCCGCAAATGTACGAATTTGTTTTGCAAAATTTCATGAACAGAGGAATGGAGGCCATTTGGCTGATATCGTTTTCCATCGTTAATGGTGTATCTTCCTCTCTATAATAAAATGAACATCCATTGATTTCTCTTAAAATATACTCGTTTTTTTCAATATCAAAATGAAACCTCTTAACAGAAAACCCTTTACATTCGCGATAATTGTTAAATATATTATTCAAAAAATCCCCATCACAAATATGTTGAAGGTATACTGTCCAAAAATTACTAGATATTGGTCATTGATCTACAAAATATATATTATTCTAGAGAATAATCATCAAAACATCTTCAAAATACATTATTTCACAGACTGAAACGAGTGACACAGAGTTGTGAAGACTGAAGAGTGGGCTGGAGCCATATAAAGGGAACATTGTGGTTATTCGATAAGATTTGTAAAGTTTATACACAAAAATTAGTTCAAAAAGTGAGTTGGAAAGTTATGGTGTGCAAAAGCCATTTTTTCTCATATCTGGCTTTTTCGGCGAATAATGTGACATTTTCATCGATCCGACATAATAAATTCTGTTTCCCAATCAAACTGAAAGAAATATTTCTTGTTGCATAATATTATCCGTTGCAAAAAAGCAAACCTGAAAGAACTGAAAAACATACCTACCTAACTATGGAGTTAAACAAATATGCCAAATTGAAAAAAATAATAAAATAAACCTCATAACAATTTTTACGATCAACTTCCTTCCTACGATTCAAATATATTCAACTCGTAACTTAAAAGAATACCGAATCAACCATCTAGTTAATTCCGAAGGCCAAAGTGCTGGAAAGTATTATATTGGAATTGATCTTTTTGACTATTTCTGACAGCAACTGCATCTAAAACTAATCATCGGAAACACATTCGACGATTTTTTACCTGTCATGTCCATTTTCTTCAGTATCCTAATAAATATCGGCCTGGCATAGGATGGTAGACTCTTCCGACATCCTTCTGCCAACGTATTTAGATCAACGTTGTCATCTGGATCTAAGACTGCTGCCATTCCAGCGCGACCTTCTTGGTTTCTAACCTCGACTCCATACACCACCACATCCTTATAATCCAGTATGTTGCTCAGCACCCCCTCTACTTCCGAAGTTGAGACATTCTCCCCTTTCCACCTGAAAGTATCACCGGTCCTGTCTTTGAAGTAAAGATATCCAAATTCATCAGCTACAACAATATCGCCTGAAAAAGAAAGATGGTAATAATAATAATTTTATTGCCATCAGAACCGCCTAGAAATTATGGTCAAATTAGTGGAAAATTTTTCAAAGGATGTAGGTATGGTATGCGGATTAGACAAGTGTCGTATGATCAGCTTAGTACGAGGAAGAATTCAGTACCAATCGATTTCTCTTGCAAACGGACAGGAAATATAAGCAATGAAGTCGGACGATCTTTACAAATACCTTGAAATGAAACAGAACCGACCAATCAAAAAATGAAGAAAGACTTAACTACTGAGTTTATTAGGATAACCCTAAAAATTTTAAAAACAAACCTCAACAGCAAGAACATAACGAGAGGCTTCAATACTTATGCATGTTTATTTCTAACATACTCTTTCGATATAGTTCCATGGAGCAAAACACACATAGAAAATTCAATGTGAAATGAGAATGTTGATGACAAAAGCAAATAATCTCCATCCTAAAAAACAACACTGCTGTGGTCTGCTGGACATCATGGAACATGCTCATGGGCAGATATATTTTCGTAGGCTTTCGCCTACGAAGATAATTCCGATACCAAGCAAGTACATCAAAGATCTATGAAACATTGTGTGAAGCAGACGAATCAACACCTTTACAACTACATAAAGACCATATTTAATATCATGCAAAGATCGGAGTCAGGATCATATTTACATTAAAACGTCGAACTCACAACAGGTAGAATGATCCGGAAGGATTTCTCCTAACCGTTCCAGATCGAGCGATTTCAACTGGAAACTATTGCAAACAAATCATAAAGGATTCGACTATCGGTGACGATCAATAACGTTACCGGTGTCCAATCAACTAAATAATCCAACATATCTCGAGCGCATATCAAATGTTTGCAGGAAATTAATATAAAGAGTGACATCTTGCATTAGGGAAGATACTCTACTAAGAATTGGTAACCATATTATGTGGGACATTCTGAAAAAGTGCCGTACTACAAGTACCGTCCGGATACAAACCTGGAGAATATGTCAGCAATATTGTCAACTACAACATATCAAACAACAATATCGAAACAAAAAAATTGCTCCGCCAAATAAAACACATTCATAACCAACATCTGATTCACAACCTTCTTGGAAGCTCTCTCAGGTAAGTTTCTTAAATCTGGAAGGTAGGAAGGTACTCTTTAATATCTCGGTGTTGGGAAACCTGTGTCTGATCTTTATCCCCAAATTAAAACTTACCTGACAGAAATGCTTTGTCGCCATGGTAAAAAACATCATTAACCACCTTCTTGTCAGATGCCTTCTTATCCACATAACCAAGGAAAGCTCTGGAAGGATTGTTGGCTATTATCCTTCCTATGAAGACTCCTGGCTCATTTGGTTCGCATGGCATACAGAGACCTCTGTGATCCCTTATAGGCTCACCGGTGTTTTGGTCGACCTTGATGATGGATATAGGATAGACTGAGGGTATAATCCTGGACACGAAGCCAATAGCGCCAACTGTGTTATCGATGTTGACTGCGAAAAAAATATTCGAATGAACAAAGATTTCAGACAGACACTGACATAACCTATCAAAAGAGCATAAAGAAAAAGGTACTAAAATGATCGATAACGTTAATAGCGAAATATTTGAAACAGTGATTTTTCAGAAAAGCCCTGTAACTCGAGAACGAATCAAGATATCTAAGATCTGCTTTCTGGTCTCTTATCATTCAGAAAAAAAGAGGACGGAACCTTTTTGGACCTTTTGGTCCTCTGAATAGGAAAGATTTTATCATACGTAAAAGTAAAAACGTATACGTATAAAAAAATCTCTTCAGTTTCATCGGATTAACTTTGATTTTATACTAAAGCTAGATTATTTAGGAATACAAACAGAATAAACGAAATTAATAAAAATGACAGCGAAGCACATCAAAAGCTTTTTGTTTTGGGTGCAAGGCGAAATGAGATTTTTTCTGAGCAATTTCCAACGTATTGTGGTTTTGCAGTATCATACTCACCAATATTGGCATTTCCTTCAGTGGCGCCATAGAATTCGGCCACGTTCGATATATTGAACCTGTCTACAAATTCTACCCAGATCTGAGGTCTAAGTCCGTTGCCAAAAATCATCCTTAAACTATGTTCTTTATCGGCAGATTTTGGAGGTACTGCCAAGATATACCTGCACATTTCTCCTATGTATTGAGCGACCTACAAAAAATCAAAGTTTTGGCATCACAAGTAAAGAATCTTCGTGAAAACTTACTGTAGCTTTGTATTTTTGACAATCAGTGAAGTACGATGAAGCTGAAAATTTTTTCCTGATTATCAAAGTCGAACCATAGATTATCATTTGCCCGACACTCATGCAACCGCCAGCAGTGTGATACAAAGGAAGAGGTGTATAAAAACGATCGGTATTCTTGAAACCAGCCAGCCAATGGATTGCTGCAGCGATAAAAATGTACCTAAAAATTTGGGAATGTTATTCACTAGACTAATGATTTCATTGATGAAATGGAGAAGTTATGCGTCTTTTGAATCAAATTTATTTCAAATTTTTTCAAATTAATTTGAAATAAATTCGATTCAAAAGACGCATAACTTCACCTTTTCATCTTTTTTTTTTTTTAATCATCCCGCATTTCGACCGCGATTCATTTATATCCTTCCATTCTTGTTATATTATTGCCCTATCCTTCATGGTCATATGTTTCATACATAATATGTATATTATCAGCAAAAAGTCGCATTTATAAAAAAATTAGAATGCCCATTAGGTTAACATATTTTATTCATGAAGAAAACTATAGAGAAAACAATATTTACCTAGAGTTGCTAATCACCGCTGCTTTTGGAAGGCCGGTTGTACCAGAAGTATATATGTATACAAGGTTGCTATGGTGGTTTAGGTTTTCTGGAGTTGGTAAAGCAGAACTTGGACTATCTTTCAAATAATCATCGAGAGGTTTAAATCTCTGGTCAGAACTCGATTTGTTGTTATTTCCTCCATTCACCTGATACAGAGCAGTCTTAGACTCTACCTTATCCAATATTTCGGAAATGGCTGCAACGAAAAATACAATTATTGCCAATATTTATTGGAACCAGACCTCTTCAGTGAGAATTGGGAACGAGGAATCCGAGGCAGTCTAGTCAGAAGAGGAGTTCGATAAGGATGCGTGTTGTCTCAGCTTTTATTCAAAATACACTCCGAATACATCTTCAGCGAGGCTTTTGAAGACAACAAGGATGATTTTATTATTAATGGCGAATGTATTAATAATATAAAATACGCAGACAACACCGTTCTTATATCGAATGAAAAAGATGAGCTTCAGAATCTGGTGGACAAGGTAGCACAAGTTGGCGAAAGATATGAATTGTAATTGAACGTGTTAAAAACAAAATTCATGATCATATCCATGATCAATTCTTCGACAATTTGTTTCGAGCAATTGTCGATAAGGTCCGTATAGCCATCATGTTAGCCAGCATCCGGAACGGATAGGTATCAGAATGAAGAAGAAGAGATTTTAAAAGTGAATACTGAATAAACGAAGGTAAGTACTTTTTGATAATCATTGAGAACTCTAGAGTGTTCAAAATGAGTCGATTCATTGATGACAGACTCGAAATTTTATATTGGGCTCATTCCAAATGGCATACCCAAAATTTTATTTTCCTTTATTTATTTTTTGAAGATAATGAAAAATAATAAAAAAATAAAATACGGGGAAGGCATCCTATTTAGAATAAGACCGATATTAAGGTTTGAATAAGTCATCAATGAATTATGTCATTTTGAACACCCAGTAGATCTTAATTATTATCAAAAAATCAGTAGAAAGATTCACTTTCAAAATCTCATTCGACTAAATTCATTCATTCCATACAAAATAAAATTTAATTTAATTTTGTCTGTTTTTTCTTTCGTTGAAGGCATCGACTGTTACGGTCATTAGCCTCTAACCTAACCATCACCAGACATGTACAACATCCATGACCTAGCCAGGATTCGAATCCGGTACCTTTGGCACCATAGTCGACTCATCAGTCCACTGCACTACGGAGGCAGTCATTTAGTTGTGTATATGTGAAATAATCACAGGAATTATCGTAGGAAATTTCTTCAATGTTAGTTGGAAGTGTTGGAATAATAATACATTTTTCCATAAAATCTGTATTATTGAAATTTAGTTTATTCGTTTGATTTATTTCGATTCACAACAGATAAATTCATGATTTCCAAGAGAATTATTTTAATATTCAATCATAAAGAGCTTCAAGATAGAGCAAATTTAGGTTCGGAATATTTCAAATTTTTGTTGTTCGTTCTTATTAGCCATAATATTATGGCAGAGGACGAGCAGCTAGCATAAAAGTTGATATGTCATTCGAAAGCACACTAAATGCAGTAGTTTTTGGTGAAAAGAAAACATGTCCACAATCCTTAATTTTTAATCGATAAAACCATTGGAAAATATGACCGATTTTGTTTACTTCAGAATCGTGATATTCATCTTCTTATCACTCAATGAGAATTTTTTGGCACACAGAACTTCTTATCTTATAGCGAATTTAATGCCATTTCCCTGAAATGTAGTCAAATTTGATGTGGCTACAAGGATAACTGAAATGTAATGGATTTTATGGATAAATTTGAAGTATTTCGTGAACTCAAGAAATGTTAAATTGAACATGTGTTATTTGACATTTTTGTTGCAAAAAACTTATATGATCTCCTCTTGAAATTTGACCCTTCAAAAAGTAGACACCCCCGTATATGCAGTTATGTGGTCTTCAAGATCTTAATAGGGGTATGAATGAATGAGAGCTTGAAAACACCCCGTATATGCAGTTATGTGGTCTTCAAGATCTTAATAGGGGTATGAATGAATGAGAGCTTGAAAACTCCCTAATATCAAGTCAATGGTTCTCGGAAATTTTTTCATTTCAATTACAAAAAAATTGAATTGAAAGAATAACAATTTCTGATCTATTGCAATCAGTACATATTTAATAGTAATTATGGAATATAAAACATTCAACATGATGCATTTCAATGTTATCTCTGCCATATAATAAGTAGGATTCATAAATATTTATAGTCTGGAACACTTTCTTGTATTGTATTCAAATTTGAGAAGAATTGTCGCATTTAATTCAAAGACAAAACTATGGAACAATGATAAAAAGTCAATACACTCTACTGATTGTCCGAAGTGTTATTAGATAATCCGTAAATAAAGTAGCATCTTGAAGACCTGATAAAGAAAAAGTGGGGCATAAAATATGTTATTTTTTTAACGTTTTGAAGTTCATAAAAATCTGGAAATCCACCATCAAATAAAATTTATATTAACGATCGTCATGATAAATTAATTTGAGGCATGAAGTATAATTGTTGATAGTTATCATTGCTAGGCTGCATTGTTCCCTCCGGTGGGCGGCAAAGTAATTTATAGTTGCCATATAAACACTTTTTCCTTTGGCGGAGAAAAAGTAGAACTTTTCGATGATCTTGTCAGTCAAAATATGATGTTGTTATTGTACGTTTGACAAAAATAATAAACCTTCATGCATAATGAGCATTGTTATTATCTGCCCCATGTAAATGCGCTATTAAAAAAAATATATTAAATCTAATTAACAAAATTTCACCATTCCCATTAATTAAAATATTCGTTATTTCACTTTGAGATGGACACAATTAATGTTGGACATATTAAGAATTCTTAATTATTGACGTAATGAAACAACTCATTACAATTCCTAAAATATTTCGAGATTTCTTTTTAATTCGTTCAGGCCTTGAAAATACATTATTCGTATAGACAACACAACAGTTGAAACAATATAGGTGGAAGGTTAATATCTAGAATTAACCAGCCAGGTGAGAATAGAATTGACATAAGGTGATTCATGAGACTAATGGTGAAATGGATGGGTATAAAACGGTGTAAATGTTAAGATAGCTAAAATTTGCTTTGAGGAAATAATTTGTTTCGTATATTGGATTGTAATGATTATGCAATGGAAGACTGAGATAGATCAGCTATAATGAAGAATGGTTGATAATATAAGAAAAATCGAGGAAATCACTGAATTGGCGTCAAGAGTTTTTGGGCGCTCGTTATCATGCGTCTCTGGGTATCACAGAACTCATTGTAGGTATATATGGGATGTGATTCATTATTCCAATTGTAGTTTAGAAAAATGAACATATATTTCAGAATAGAAAAGTAACATTCAGAGAAGAAAAATTGGATTTCAGAATAGTAAATTCAAATTCAGGAAAAGGAAATTGAAATTCTGGTTAGGAATTCAGTACACAAAGTTGTAATTATTCAGAATGGAAATTCGTTTTGAATCGACTTTTTTATAGAAATAGAAGCTTTATATGTTCATTTAATTTTTCGTTCAGTTCATCTGTATTATTATTAAGAAAATTAAATCTTTTTATGACTCACCATCTGATAACTCGCTTCCGAAAATGACAGCTTGTGACTTGGCTATCGTTATGGAATGGACCAACGTAGAGAGCCTCAAGTTAGTGTTGATAAAAGGTACAATAACACCTAATTTGGACAAGCCCAGCCAAACTCCGATATACTCAGGTTTGTTTTCCATGAAAAGAGCAACCACGTCGCCTTTTTTGTAGCCATGGCTTTTGAACACGTTGGCGATTTTATTGCTATACTCTTCCAACTGAAAAAAAAATAAAATTTCTAGATTAATTATTGATGCGAGTTAACAGAAATAGGGAAAGTTCTGACAAGAAGTAAGAATCTTTAGAGCGATCGTTTATTCATGTGACAATTGGTCCCTTGAAGACCACAGAACTGCTAACACCGCAGCTCCCGACTTCAAATTAATGTATTCCTAACTTTTTCAATATTCAACTTGAATTTTTTATCTTTCTAAAGACAATATGAGGAAAAAAATTTGCATGAAGCTTTAAATTATCTATGTACCGGGTTTTTCACTATAATTTGACCCCCCCCCCCTTTAACTTTGTTAATAAAAGAGGTAAAAAAAATATTTTCTACAAAAGTTCCACGAAATCGACTAGTGTTTTTTAAAATTATTTCACAAAACAAAATATATATAGAGTGGGCAACATATTGATAGCAACTCAATTTTTTCAAATGGAACACCCAGTATATTTTTCTATATTTGACTAGTTCTTTTTCCCCTGATTTCGAATATATAACATATGTTTGGCCTATCTTTCTTATTCTGAGTACCACCAGAGTTTCAAATTTTAAGCAACACTAAGCATACGAACTCATGACCTAAGCAAGCCTGTATGTCATAAGCAGTCAAGAAAATCTTGAATAAATTCTTCTTATCTATTTACACAATTGCCAATGGACTGAACGTTTTGGTGAATAATTGTTATCTTTAAACCTTTAGAGGATTGAATTTGCTTGATAAATACTGAGTATTGTGTTCTAAAGCTGAGTTTTTTAGTTTTTGACCGTCATTAGTTAAGTTGACGATTTTGAATTCGGTTGAGGTTCTGAAACATATTGTCCTCTCATAAAATTGAATCTAGAAAAAGAGAAACCAGACTTTATTCTTGTATAATTCCTCTTTAGTTGTTGAAGGAACTCCTACCATAAAGCTCTTGAAACCTGCTTGATTTGCGTCGTTTTCAATAAAACAGTGATATTTGACCAATCTCTGAATCGCTATCAGGTGATATATACTTTTTATATCTTGTTTTTGGACAGATTATTTAAATCTTGAGATGAACAACCATACCTTTTTTGATTACTTGTTGGGTTTGAATGATTGAAATGTTGACTCATCTACTTTGCAGGTTTTCAAGGACCAAATAATGACAAATATGAGTCCGATTAAACTCATATATGACCCCAAGGAACTGGAAGAACATCAAAACATCATTGGACGCTTCGACGCGAGAAGTCTATCCTAGAGAATATCAAGGAGCTTATCAGGGTGAAGCACAGATCGAGGCGTAGAGCTCAGAACACACACAGCCCTGATCATACAGTTGGAACAGTTCGGTTTTCGAATACAACTCTCCACTGTGGTACAAATCATGGATGGATATAACTGCAAACAAGTCACAGAGGTTATGTTCTTGGATGCGCCCAAAGCTTTTGATATAATATGGCACAAAGTACAGCTATAAAAGCTGGTTGCGGCCGGTTTCCCACTCTCCATGTTCCAACTTGTAGCCTGTTACCTGCATTCTCGCACGTTCAGAGCCAGAGTTGACGGAGTACTGTCTTCAGAGAGGTCTTTTCCAGCCGGAAAACGAGGCCAAGTATGTGGGACTAATACTTGACAAGAAGCTTACTTGAAAACAACACGTCATATCAGCTGTGCCAAAGGGAAAGACAGCAACGGCAGAGTTGCAAACGCTACTTTGCAAAACAGCAAAATGTCTTTTTTCAACAAGTTTCTTCTCTCTAAGTCCACCATTCGGCCGGTTATGACTTACGCATGCCCGGCTTAGGGATACGCCGCAAAGATCCATCAGCAGAGACTTCAAGTCGTGCAGAAAACGATTCTGAGGCGAGCCGTAAATGCAACATGGTTCGTCGTCAACGTACGGATATATGAAGATCTGCAAATACCATTCCCAGACGACCATTTAATAGACCTGAGCGTGAAGTCCATCAGTAAAATGAAAAATCATGCAAAACCTCTTATAAGGAAGGCTTGCGACTATGATGAGAAAGCCCCAAGAAAGCATAAAAGACCGAAGATGAAAAGTGTGTTAAAGCTTAACTTCGACCGGCACAGAGACTGTATAATAATATAACAAACCTTCTGAGTGCATATTGCCACCTGCTAGAGCAGATCAAAATATCTCACCAGAGATAAATTATAATGAGGCTAATAGCCTAAATGCAAAAAAGAAATTCTATAACAATACCACAATATTATATTTAAATTCACATTTCTAATAAAATTCAGGATATATCAGTATTATATTTCTTATTCTTTGAATAGAATCTTCAAATTAAATATGATCTGTTGTAGAGAATCCTACAAAATTATTGTAAAATTCTTTCTTGAGAACAATTTTTTATTCCTCTATCAAAATGGTTCCCACAGATGCTCAAAATCAAGATATAAAATTTAAAATTTCTCAAAAAGTTTACTTCATTATTTTGTTTACCTATACAGCTACAAATATTTATAGGTTTGTTTTTGTTGAATAATGACTGCATATATTCGACATAAACAGATATCTGACGAAATAAAGGTTGCTCAAATGAAAGTTGGTTGCTTGTATTTAAATGAAGTAAGGGAGGCCCCGTATTTCAGATTTAGACAATGCTTAATATCTGACTCAATGCGCATGCGTACATGTCAAAATCAAAGATCATGTAATAAAATATCGCTTATGCGTTGCAACAACTCTTCATTTATTATCATAGATTAATATTTATTGTCACAACTCAATCGATTTTGTTTTTAGATGTTTAAGTGCAACATCTTGACTCTGATTACTTTTGTTTACGTATTTATTTTCAAAAAACCAACTTCTTCAGTTAATAATTTGTTGAATAACTTCAGTACTCTATTTGCTTCCTAATTTTCTTGGAGTACTTTCTTCAAGAAATCATTTTCCATATCCAATAATTCGTTTTCCGTTACAACTTTCTCAAACGCTGCTGTTTCTCACATGGAATATGTTTACACTGAGCATTTTCATTGTTAGTATTAATTGTTGTTGTGTATTAATTACATTAATACACAACGGATGAAAAATTTTAATTACATTTTGAACAAAGAACAAAATCAACGACTTTTCTAGCACAATAAGCGCATTTCTGATCAATTATTTTCTTTTCTCTCTCGGATCGTAAATTTATATCAATCTCACTCATCGACATATTGACATTCCAATCAGTATAATCTGCCAATATTACCTAACCGACCCTATCAGGTAATCATTGGAATTTAAGGTTTTCATGAAATAGGGATAGAGGAATCGAAGACAATTGATTTCCTCTCCTATTCACGCATCAAAAACTGGAATCGTATTATAAGGTATTCAATGATATTCATTCTTGAATAATTTTGCTCATTTCCCAGTTTGATGTAATTATAGTAGATTCACGGAAATCAAAGTACAGTAACATAAACAATCATTAATTTAAACATGAATTTAGACTTTCTTACAACAACGATGATAAATATCGGGTAATTCGCAGTAAATTTCAATTACGATTTATTCATCGTCGAATTGTAAGAATTGATTATTGCATTAAAACAAACATACTCAGCTTTAGGTGACAGTAATCATTGCTGTTATTGAATTCCAAATCTTGAGAATTTCATAATAACAGAAATGACGATCACAGAACGTGACTAGGAATCTGAATAAATATATGGTATGTTAATTGGCATAACGACTCCACATTTTCTTATTATCAACTAAACTTTTGTTTTCACTTTAGTGAACGACACCAGCTCTTAAGATATCCTTATCTAAGAGAGAATAACAAATTGTCGAATTATTTACGTTTTTTAATCACCTGGAACTTCCACAACTAATTTCTTTTTACAATGGATGATAAAAGAAGATCGCATTTCTAATCGGATTTGGTTTCTATCGGATACTTTTTCTTCCTGGAAAGTGTACTTTTCTTATGGAAAAAGGGTACTATTCTAGCAAAAAAGGAGGGAACTTTTGATTGTAGAACCAATTTAATGGTTTCATTTTGATATAGTATTTCCAATACCTAATAAATTTTAGGAATCGAGTAAATAACAATCTTAACCTCTCTGAAATTTTACAGTTCACCACGTTATGGAATTGTGTAGGATCCAAACATTATGCCTGGTTGAAAGGTTTATCGTTTCTTTGTCAAATTTGAAAGTGACATCTGCACAAATAGTGGACTATTTAAAATGAAACCTCTTATTGGAAAACATATATGCATGTGAGTCAATAGTGCTCGATCGGTCGATATTTCTGGTAAATTTTGGTCCAAGAATGATTCAGATTTTTACGGAATCAACAGTATTCAGCGAATAAGCTTAAATTATTGCTGATTCTATAGGCTGGTTCTAAATAATGGTATGCCCTGGATATTTTTGCGAAGACTCTTCACCAGATATAAGACAGAGAAAAAATCAGGGCATGCCATTTGAATAAGTTGACTTATTGTAATTTTTAAACGTAATATTTCAAAAATTGCAGTTTCTTTCGGACTATCTGTATAGTGATCCGCAAATCTGCAGAATACTATTCGGGAATGCAATAAAAAAAGTGTACAATTATCACGAACAGTTTTCAAGATATGATCTTTAGTTTAAACCATGAAATTTTTCGAATAAAATTACCTACATCAAGAAACCACAGATCAATGATGACAAGTGGGAAATTTCGAAATAAGGATTTCATGAAAATTATGACTATGATAAAAAAACTGGGAATTCTTATTCAAAAATACAGAATGGTATCGTGTTTCATCTCTTCCGGTCCAGCCTGTCCAGTCAAAAATAATCTAAGCTTATGTGCTGAGTATGTCGATTCCGTCAAAATTTGAAGCATTCTTCTAGTCCAAAATTTACAAAAGTTATTCACCGATCGCCCTATATTGTATACATATCGCTGATATCGAATCCTTTGCTCCATTATTTACGTCAGTAGTTTCGATTATAGATAGTTCCGGTCTTTTTGACCTATAGATAACCGAAACGTTTGATCGTTTACTGACTCAGGCTATTGACTTACAACAATAACAAGCAGTTGAGAAAGTAAATATGCAAATTCAAGATTACCTTTGCGAAATCCCACTCTTGATCCTCGAAACAGATCGCAGTTTTGCTCGGATGCTTTTTCACGTTCTCTCTGAAGATGTCAGCCAGTGTTAAGTTCTTTCTGGCATAACTTTTGATCTGTAACTGTAGCCGGATGAAGCGGTACAGGGCCCTAAAATAAAAGTGATTATTGAAATGGTTTTCTATAAATTCATAAAAAATTACTCCTAAAAGCTACTTTCTACTAGTATATACTAGTAATAATTACCTAATCAGGCAGAATTGAAAATTAAAAAGGTTTTCCCGAAAAAACTTTTTCTACAATATTCAAAAAAATGTGAATCCTTGTGGCCACCATTTCCTCAGAAGAATCCCATTAACTAATTTTTCACCCAAGTTATATCATATTGCTGAAATTTTCATCAAACAAGCTATCTAATGATGCAATAATATACTGGGTGTGCCATTTGAAATAAGAAGGTAGTAGTAGGTTTTTGGTATAACCGGAAGTTTTAGAGGTCAGAAAATATTTTAGGAAGAAAGATCATTATCTCAAACCTCAAAGATGCAATTTTTCAGCATAAAATAATGATTAGTTTTCCATAAACGTCTTATAAGTCATCGCGGAGAATCACCCTGTATAATGCCCATTCAGTGGCGACTGGCGATTACTCGTGAAAGTATTAGGACGAAGTGGACTGCTGCGCATAGGCGTATAAGCTCCATTCCAGAGTGAAAGTGTGGTGATTACAGTAGTGATCGATCCTTATCTGCTATAAGGACGAGTGAATTAAGATTCTGAACGATATAAAGTGAAATAAACTGGTTATCCGCAATGAATAAAACGATACAAAATTTTGTTACGTTGAGCAGTTATCTGCTCAAAAATACAGTAGACATTTGTTAGCAATTACAAAGAAATGTGAGGAAAGAAGAAAATTAACTCGAAGAAGCAGTAGGCGAATCAGCTTTCAAAAAACCGCGCAAGACAACCTCAAAACCCCCAAGAAGAGAATACAGAAGCAGTGAAAACATCAAACTGCTTCGACATACTTAATGAGGATGGAAATTGAGAAAGAAAATGAAAAAATTTACGAAGATACGAAGAAAAATACAAATGATAGTCAAGAAGAGGTAGAGTCGAAAACTACGAGTGAAAATGAGAAGAATACACAAAATATGAAAAGTGAAATAATCGCACACTTGATTCTGAGGAATGAAATAGTTGTACATAATCACGTCAACAAAAAAAACAAGTTGAATGCAAAAAAGTAAAACTAGTCTCCCAAGGGGTGCAAATTGAACCTAAGAGCGAAGATTACAGAACACTATAAAATCTTGAAAGAAGGCGACGAAGAATTTCACACTTTTGGTCTGAAAAGTGAAAAGAACCTAAAAGTTGCCCTCCAAAGTGTACTTTTGAAATTCACCGAAAAAAAAAGAAGGACTTAGCTGATCAGGGTTAAACAGTTACAAAGATAACGAGAATGAAAGGCAAGAAACATCCCATTCCCCTCGTGCTTGTCGAAATAGACAAAGCATATAAGGGAATATTCACCAAACAAAAAGAGTGTTGTTGCGTAATATCCATACGAGTTGAGAGTCTAAAGATAAGGTCGGAACTAATTCAATGCTACCGATGTCAATTGTACGGACATTCTCAAAGATTCTGCCATGCATCCTACAAATGCATGAAATGCGAAGAAGGATACAACACAGCGGAGTGCCCGAAACCAACTACAACACAACCGACATGTGCAAACTATGGAGGCGTTACTTTTAACTTAGGTATATAAGATGTGCCGAAAACCCGAATAACCTAAATATAAAGAGGCTCCAATACCTAAAGAGAATGCTTGGACTAAAATTACGGAAAATAGCAAAAATATGGAAGCCAAAAAGAAGGAAGCTAAGAAAAAAGGAGTAGAAATCCCAGAAAACTAAGAGAAAAATGTCCATGGAAAAAACTGAGAGATATAGGAAACAAATGTAATCTATTAGTACTAGGTCCAGAAGATCCCACTCATTTCAACGAAGTCACAGCTACGATGGACATATTGGACATAGCATTAATGAAAAATGTAACAGCGAATTATAAAATAGAAACCAAGATGAATCTCTCATCGGATCACGGTAAAGACGCACATTGAACCCCGGTGATAAAACAATACTAAATAAATTGACCAACGAAGTGAAAAACAGAGTCAGACAAGTGTTCAACGAAGACTGGGATAAGAAGCTGGAAGAACTAGCTACGGAAGACCAATCATTGTGGAACATGACGTCACCACTAACTGGAAGAAAAACGAGAGCGAAGATACCAAAGCTGTAGAAGGGAAATTAAGTAATCATTACAAATGAAGAAGAGGCAGAAATGTTTGCAGAATTACTGGACCATCAATTGAAGCCAAATCCAAAAATCAACAACGACCAATTCAATCAAAGAGTTCAAATAATGGAAATTTAACAAACAATGATTACAAAGAAATAGAAGCAGTTGAAAACTAACCAGAAGAAGCTCAAGGTGAAATTGTTGAAATGGCCATATCCATACTAAAAACAGGATATTATCCAAGCAAATAGAAAACGGCGGATACAATATTAATTTGGAAGAAAGGAAAAGAGAAGAAAGATCCAACAAACTATCGACCCTTAAGCCTATTATCGCCAATAAGTAAAGTGATAGGGAATTTAGTGAAGGTTAACAAATCTCGTAGAAGTAAAAAAAATTACCCGTTTGGATGGCACCAAGAACTGATATACAAAATGAAGGTGATGAAATTTCCAACCAAACTAACGAGGTTAATAAAATAATATCTGGAAAAAATGAATGAATATAGATAGTAGCAGGTTAACGATTAGAGAAATTGAAGAAGAAATTCCCCAAGGATCGGTGATAGGACCGCATTTGTTCGACCTATACATGGCAGTTTTACCATTACATTAGAACACGGAAATCAATAACTAGGCAGTTACAGATAGACTTAGATAAACTGATGGAATACTTCAAGATTCAAAATGAATACGATGAAACAGTTGCATTCTACTTTGGAGGAAGGACAAAGTAGGAAACATCAAAGTGGAAAATCACACGGTAAATTGGAAAAAGGAAGCAGAATGGCTGAAAGAATGAACTTTAATGAACAGATAGAAGAAAACAGAAAAGAGAAAGGCAATTGCCCGAGAGACTCTATACCTGCAGCTCAACCCAGAAAGTAAACTTTCCTTAGGAAATAAGCTGAAGATAAAAAATAAAGTGCTAATACATGTATATGAAGAAGGAACCTAGTATAATACAAAGACAATAAAAAAGATCGGTTACGAAGAAAACTAAATACAGTAATCAGAACAGTGGTAGGCGCCTCATGGTATATAAGCAACTAACAAATCAGAAAAATGGAAACTATTGAGGAAATAGTTAACAAACAAATAAAGAAGACGCTAAAAGATCACAAGTATAGTGAATTAAGAAAGATAATACAAATCCCAATAGGAAAGAAAGACAAGAGGAAATACCTCTTTCAAAGAACCAAATAGAAGAAAAAAGTGCAATGCAGAAGGGTGAAAACTCTCCTAAATAAAAAACAGTAGAAAATTTGAGGAATTAAAGTAGAGGCGTAGGGAAATTAATTCCAGTCCTTAAACAAAAAAATCCCTGTGTGTATAATTCTGAAAAAACTGAAATATTTTCTACCCCACAAAGTCTTAAAGTTTTGAAATTGTAAATCAATTCGATTGATGTGCATATCAATCGAATTATATCACACATCCATGGATGTGTGATATATCATCAATTTCCACAATATCTACTATTAAGAGTTAAATTGAAAATAGTTCGTATTTCATCGAACTCGTTGAAGTTAACTGAGCATTATACACATAAAGGAAATTTTTCATTATTATTTATTATTTGGTACATTATAAGTGTCATTTAGAGAATTATGAATGATAACTTCCTCAACTATCAGGGGGAATTAAACTATTTGCGTTCTAACTCATCCATGAATTGATTTAATTTTGCTTCATGTACATCTATTTCTTATTTGATTTCGTTGTATATATAAAACTGTTCCACATTTTAAAATATTCTATGTTCTCAATTTTTCTTACTTATCGAATTCAAGCAATTTTCGATATGGAAGGAAATGAGATATATATCGAGAAGATTCAATCAATTATGGTATTACCATTGAAAGTTCCAAGTATTACTACCTAATATTCATATTCAATATTATGGAGGACGAGAGTGATATCGTGTCAGAAGTGAACTCTCAAAAGTATATGAATAATAATATTTTTGATGGAATTGAAATTGAGAAAAGCTATGCATGCTCAAGAATGAAGTGTGGTGATCTGCACCGTTTGCGATGAAATTATGCATAAATCTTGGACAAAGAAGATGGAAACCGTAAAATTTATAAACGGATTTCATGTGAACTGTTGCGAGTCCTATCAAAATATGGGGCAAAAAGCTGAATATGTGTCAGTAATTGGACTTCATGGGAAATGTTCGACATGAAAATCAACTTTCTTGTTCAATTATTGGAATCATCAAATGAAAAGAATGAAATTTTTGAATTGAATAACACAACGATTAAAATATTTCGAAGTAAAACAAGAACGTGTTCAAAAAAATTAAAATAAACAATATGTTTCTACAGTTGTTGAGCATTCGCATGATGTACTCATTATTACACCTCTGAGAACGGTAAATATGAATGATAAAAGTTCGGAAGCGATTAATGGTGATCCGAAAATCCCGATATCGGCAATAATATGATAATATAGCTGGTGAGCTCAATAAAAATAGATTAAAACTACCGATTCCACCGAACGTAAAATCACATGGAATTAATTTATTGGCAACAAATGAACAAGAGAAGACAGAAAATACTCTGAAGTCTGTAAAGGTCGGTGTACATAAAAATGAAACGGATTAAACAACTGTTGTAAAGGAGAAGCGAAAGGTACAAAAATCTAACTGAATATGTACCGGATTTTTCACCATAATTTGACCCCCCCTTTAACTTTGTGACTAGAAGAGGTACAAAAAAATGTTTTCTACAAAAGTTTCAGAAATCTACTATTGTTTTTCAAAATGATTTCACAAAACGAAATACATACAAACTGCGCAACATATTGATTGCAACTTCATTTTTTCAAATGGAACACCTTGTATATTCTTCTATATTTGACTAGCTCTTTTTCCTCTGATTTCAAATATATAACATATGTTGGGCGTATCTCTCTTAATTTGAGTACAACAGAGTTTTAAATTTTAAGAACCTCCTGGCAAGCTAAGTAATCAGTTTTCAAGTAGAAGGCTGCGATATCTCGAAATGCCCTTTTTTGAGTTATCATGTTGCAACTATATGACATATCGATGAAACTATTCATCGAATATGCACTACACAGAGGCGGAAAAATTTGAAATATTTTCACTTTATGTGGAGAACAATAAAAATAAGAA
Source organism: Harmonia axyridis (assembly GCF_914767665.1). Taxonomy (NCBI): domain Eukaryota; kingdom Metazoa; phylum Arthropoda; class Insecta; order Coleoptera; family Coccinellidae; genus Harmonia; species Harmonia axyridis. Next base: position 27,203,918 of record NC_059504.1, on the reverse strand, counting down.
AGCTACATGGAGTTGCATCCAAATCATCCAATTCCAATTTATAGTGGAAAACGTAAGTCATATCGTTGCCAATGAGATTACTCAAAAAATAGCATTTTGAGTTATCCCAGCATACCACTTGAAAACTGAGTACTGAGCATGCCAGGTGGTTCTTAAAATATGAAACTCTGTGGTACTCAGAATAAGAGAGATAGTCCAAACAAATGATATATATTCGAAGTCAGGGGAAAAACAGCTAGTCAAATAAAGAAAAATATACAGGGTGTTCCATTCGAAAGAATAATAAGTTTATTCGTTCGAAAACTACAAATAAACTTAAAAAATACTGTGGAGTTATTCAATGACAACTGTGTTGAAAGAATGTTGCAATCAATATGTTGCCCATTCTGTACATATTTCGTTTTGTGAAATCATTTTAAAAAACATTATTCGATTTCGTGAAACTTTTGGAGAAAACATTTTTTTATACCTCTTTTAGTAACTAGTAGTTAAAGGGGGGGTCAAATTATGGTGAAAAACCCGGTACAGGATTCAAACAGGTGACTGCTGAGTCAAAAATCAAAGTTTCCTTACGAAGAAAGTTGCTTTGGTAATGGAATAACTGAGAAAGATATAATGGATTTTCACAATATGCCATGAGCAGCTATGAATTCGAAATGAAGAAACTTCACACTAAAGGAAGTAATTCATCATTCAGTATAGGTAGCGGCGAATCGAAGATTTTCTGGGCCCTACGCTTGAAAACCCCACCTCATCAACGTTAACAATTTCATTCGTAACAATTTTCCAATCAAAAGTCAGTTTTCATGGAACAAACATAAATTCAATTGATAAAAAGAAAGTACATCGAAATATAACAAATGAATCGAAATTAAGACGAATATAAACAACTTCACAATTACAAAATACAAATCAATATTTCTTTCTACAAAAAAAGAACAAATGAACATGAGCATTTCAAAATATAAAAGCATATGAAATGCCGAAAAACGAACCAATTAAACTTAGAAAATGAACGCTCTATTCCTCAACTCGTTATTGACAATGTTGAAAATATCTTCAAAGCTATATATAGGCCGATGGCTTATTATATGTTTATGGAAAACTAATTATAATTTTGTGCTGAAAATTTGCATTTTGGGGTTTGAACAATGATCTTTCTCCCTAAAATATTTTCAGATCTTTACAACCTCTGGTTTTACCAGAATCATACTTTTACTTCCTCATTTCAAAAGTCACACCCAGTATATTATAGCATCATTAGATAGCATTTTTGGTGACAATTTCAGGCATATGCCATTCTTTGGGTAAAAACTCGACGCTTCATGAGTTAATGTGATTCCTATGAAAAAAATGAAGACGACGTGGACTCACATGTTTTCGAATATTTCTGCAGAAAAAGTTTTTTTGAGAAAATCTTCTTCATTTTCGATTCTGCAAATACGTAAAATTATAAGACTGTTTCGGTTCGAATAAAAAATGTACAAGGTGTTTATCAGAAGATCATGAACTTGGATAACTCAAATTCATCGAAACTCAAGATTTTCAAATTAGAACCTATATTTTTCATTATTTCATTCAATTCTACGTATAAAAAAGGAGGGGTTACTTGAGCAAACCCAATACTTAATATGAATACTTCAAGAGTTATCGAGGAAGAAATTTCAGACCTAAACAAATTCCGTTTGTATGTTTTTCCGTTCGGCTCGAAAATTCGAAAAATTATAGGCATTGGGGCAAAATGCTCCGTAAAAATGAAAGACGTAATAAATAACAAATCCATTCATAATAACCTTGATTTTTCCATTCAAAAATAAAGGAAGCAGAATAGATCATGTACAACTGCGATTTATAACCAGATGATCTCGAATTTAAGAGTAGACCTTGAATCATGACACCAAAAGTGAATTAATATAGAACTTTGAACATTTCGAACTTCGTAACCAATAAAGATGAACTTGTTTAGCTTGCATAGAGAAAACAAAAGAGACTTCGTTCGTTGTTACATTTCACTATATTTTCGGTGTAGAATCTTCAAACTCTAAAGTATAAATTACTTCTGTGAAGAATATAAAGCTGTATGTATACTATTTTCTGTTACAAAAACAAATTCTGTTATTTTCGTGTCTGTTATTTGAATTAATTCTTTAATGTGATTCAGTTCCTTTACGATTTCGTGCGTTTAGGCAATCTTATATAAGGTATCCCATCAGAAAAATTAAGTCAAAAAACTCAATATCTTTGAAACGGATAACATTTTCGAAAAACCGATTACGAAATGCTTTTCAACCAAGCTGCGTTGAAGAATTCACCCATTTAAGAAATACCAACCCTCCTCTATATCTCTGAGAAGATAATTAGGTAATTTTTATGATTTTTTATGAGTATCATATAAATTACAAAAATTTCTGAAAACACCGTTTAAGAATTTTTCGAATATCTAGAACAGAAACCAAGATATAGCAAAATATTTGAGACAGTTATTTTTCAGGAACTCGAAAACGAATCAAGATATCTATAATCTGCTTTTCGATATCTCATCACGAAAAGAGATCGGGGTCCTTGAAGATTTCTTCTGTAAGTGTTATAGTTCTCGAGATGAGCATCGAATTTGGGATATCCTGTACATTTCAAGAGTGAAAGGGAAAAATGAATAAGGTTTTGAAAGCTCATGACACAATGACTCATTTTTTTCCTATCAAATCTTAAATGAACCAAAAACTAATCAGAATTCTAATGTAAGTGTCACAACTCACAATACTAATAAAGCTATAGATTGATTCAAATGAACCTATCGCTAAGAACTCGCAGGCATAACGAAGAACGCGGAAAACAACGTTCAACCTGTTGAATGACTCTTCCTCATTCTATACGGAAATAACAGTAGAAAGCCAAAGATTATATTATGTAATCCTAATTGGATCTGAGACCAACTTGCTCGTTAGCTGCATATGACATAAACAAACAAAAATCGAATAATTGGTACAAAAAAGCATTCTATTTAGTATTAAGATTTAAATCTTCCTCATATTTCATATTGATTGAGGATGCATCAAAGAAATCATTGTGAGCTAATTATGAATGAATCAATTTTTAAGGTCGGTATTTTATTAGCTCGATTATTGTTTAATTTCAATAAACTTCGGAAACCTAAGTGCCTACTTTATGTTCGTGAAATTTATTGAAGACATAAAATGCATTGTTCAATGGGAATTTTATTTTGAAAACGCGTTAGCGCACCGAGACTATGGAAAGTCATAAAAATCAATTGGATCTGACCTAATCACATAATCATACCTAATAAAAAATTATAGAAAGTATATCACATAAATAAACTAAATAGACAACTCAGAAACCAATATTTGAATTGAACATTTGACTAGGTCTTAATTTATAATTACTATCAATGAAACCTCTATCGAACATGACCAAGATGATATCGATAGATGTTTTATTATAACCATATTATCGTTTTTCATCAAAATATATATATTTTCATTTCAAGTTCCATATCACCTTTATTCAACCCAAGTTCCTAAAAAATATAATATTCAGGTAATGAAAATGATAACAATTACATACAATGTTCTTGAAATTTGAGCTGAGATTATATCTCATGTGATCGATACATTTTGTTTGTTTGAGAATGGGAACCATTCGTGAGTTCGAACGTAGAGGTATAATGCCATTTCTATTTAGATATCCAACTGCTAATATATATATTTTTAATCAGATAATAACATTATCTCACTCTAACGACGAGTAACCAAATTCTATACTGTATATTGAATCTACTAGAATGTATCTATAATCGATTTGAATTTTTTTTTTTAAACAAGTAGTGAGTTAGATGTCTTTAAAAATATTTTTTGACACCATTACAATTTACTTTTCTTAAATATAAAGTAAATGTATTTACTTATAAATTAACATGAAGAAGTTGTCAATACATATCGACACACCTGTACAATACTTTAATTCAAAGTCAAATGGTCAATCTTCTGTTGGTGAAGGGGTTCTGAGCCAGTTGGTCTACGAGTCTGTTGATACGCTAATTGAACGTATTTTAATTTCATCATTGATGGTATCATTAAATCATTATGTATGGTCTAGTTGGATACATAACATGGCTCATCTACTATAGAGCTAAGTATTTCGGATTGAAGTCTCTGCATTATTAAAATATTGAATTTTTTAGTACATTCCCAGAATTGGATACCATATGTCCATATCGGTTTAACTATTGCTTTATAGTACCTTATTCTGAAGGGACAACTTGGATTTTCCTTCTATAAGCCTGTCTGTCGGATTTTCATGTTTGATAGATAGATAGATAATCATGTTTATTTGTGTTTTTTTGGCTAGGATGTGTGGTTTCCTCGGTGGTTTCCAGTTAGGCGTTGGTCTAGATGCCAAGGTATTTTGCATCTATTTAAATTGGTTAATAATTTCCATTTACTCTGACTGGAGGACAAACGTTTCTTTTATTGGTGAATGTGACTTGTAATTAGTTCCATTGATGGTAAGTCGCCATTCAGGATAGCATTTTCCCAGCTCAGTCAGGTGATTTTGGAGTTTTCCTGAGGCTATATCTGCATTTTCATGAGATGTAAATGTCGCTATATCATCTGCAAAGGAGGCTTATAAGATGTTTGGATTTTCTTATTAGCCTTATCTATACATCTGACATTGGAGCAATGGACCCAGCATTCTTACTTGTGGAACCCCTGCTTTTATTTTATTAGGGCTTGATATATCATCACATATTTTACAGTGAAGTATAGATCCGTCAAATATGACTTCAAGATTAGTTAAAACGGTTGGGGAAGAAGTTTTTTCCATTTGAAGAGTAGACTACTATACCAAACTTTGTCGAAAGCTTGAGATGAATCCAAATATACACCAGTACATTATTGTTTCTTCTAAGCTTGTTGATATAGTGTTCACTACACGATGTATTTGTTGTATTGCTGAGTGGTTCTCCCTAAAACCCAGTTTATGTTCGGGAAGTAGCCTGTTTAGGTCCATGACCTTCTTCAACTTTTCGAACAGTTTTCCCAAAGTTAGTGAGAAGCTTATGGGCCTATAGGTTTTTACATTGGATTGTTGACTGTTCTAAAATGAGGCTATACACTAGACTGTAATAAACATTCATAAGTGACTGTAGGGGAATAGAATTTCTAACTTTACTTATTGCATAGAAGGAGCTAATTTGTTTTTTGCATACAGAATGGACATGCGAGGATCACTTCAAGTTCTGGTCGAGGTATATAGTATATTCCCAGAAATATTGCACATTGTTTGGCCTCTATAACAAAATCCAAATACCACAACGTTAGTCTATTCGAATCATCATTCCTATGTCCTAAGATCTTTTTGGTTTAGTTGTTGTTATGACCAGATACTGCCCTAATGGTGAGTATGTTTCTGAAATGTTTGGTTGTCTGTCTTGTTGTTTTTCGCATGTGTTAAAAATTTGTAGATTTGTCATCTTGACATCCTTTATTTACGGGTGATTTCTTTAACATAATGCACACTTTACTGGAGTGGATTCAGGCTTTGTGCAAGTTTTAGAATTGTTGACCACATTTAACACACATTTATGGTCTTTTGCAGTATGTTTTTGAATTCCGTATTCTTAATACCTGATTTCCTGTTTTCGCTCGATACTTATTTTTTGATTTAGTATGAATTACATTTGGTATATTTCTTTATTGTTTTCTCCCGGTTCTAAGTCAACATAAAAGAGTGAAGTAGATTTTTCATTTGGTCTCTTATGTTGCTGATATTTCGGATTTTATGTCCTAACTCGTCTATTTCTGTTTTCATGTCGTCTGTTAAGACGCTGAAATGAAGATTCCGGATAACTACCCTGTAGTTGTTCTTGTGTGGTTTGATATGTATGAAAAATAATTTCTTCATCACATAGAAATCTAGCCTGTTAATATCATGATACAATAATTGCAGAGTGTTTTCGAATAATATTGTTCGTTGCTAACAACAGTTGATAACTTCAACTTCTCTCTCATTGAAAATGACTGGTGGTTTCGGTATATTCGGGGGTCTTTGTGAAGAATCAATATTATTTGTGTTTGTGTCTAGGTAATAAAATCTATTACTGATTTCAATTGTTGGGTTTTTTACTAATTTCCGGAGAAAGATTTGAAGATTTTCTCTTTTTGGCTGCTTGCCATGTTATGGTGTTAGCCATGATATTATTGTTTTAGTTATCGCAAGGACAACTGTTTATAAATTAGACGTAATCAGAATTTTATTATTTTTCGAATGAAAATTTATTCATTTACGTACGTTTGTAAAGGATGGCTTGGAAGATATAATGTGGATCGTTGTTCAACGCGGACTTCTATGTCATAAAAAATGGCAAAAATATATTTGCGTTCATGTATTCCAATTTTCTGTGAAATATTAAAATGAAAAATTCTAAGCAAAGGAACCTAAAGTTTTGAGAATCAAATCTAAAACGCATTATATTTTGACGAAAGGTGGTCGGAGCAATAATATTTTAAAGGATGATATGAATTCATCTGCAGTATATTTTTTCTTCATAATTATACTTATTTTTAGTCTAGGCATCAACTTCTAAACATCGGAAAGGAACACTTTTTCGTACATTTTTTCCCCATTAATTTGCCCATCCATGAAAAGGATACGATTCATTAATTGAGATGTGTTCACACAAATACGGGTCCCAATTGGATGAATCTCGCACGTCAATAGTGTAACCTCGTGCTAGCATTAAAGATGAGTATGTGTAGATGACAAAATGATCATTGTTAGAGTTGTTACAATGAATTGTATCATTAGTTGCCAACCTGTAGAAACTTTGGTTAGCTAACCCAAGTTCCAACCGTAAACATTGAAATGAAATAAAACAAATTACTTTCCACGAATATTATAATGTTAACAATTGTTTCGCCAACACTGTGGCTTCTTCAGGTTAATTTTACAGTTCGACACTAAATAAACATATTAACATTAAAACATTTCTGAAAATAATTTTATTTTATTTCATTTCAAAAAATGTCCATCAATATATAAATATGAAAACTCTGAGTTCTTCTATTTATTGATTAAGATTTACAATACTTGTAATGTAGGTAGAATCTTAATAGCGAATTAAAAATCCGTGTGCCTATTTGAAACCTTCATTAGATCTGATTATTTCACAAAAAACTTCTGAACAAAAAATAATACAATTAAAACTTAACCCAACATTGAATAAAGCAATTTGGTCGTATTTTAATTGATCATTCTTTCTTTTTTTTATATTTCCTTTATTTCACAAAATACTGAAAAGATACAACAATGAAAAGAGATCCCAACATTGAAAATGGCAATGCCATCGTATTTTAATTAATATTTCTTTTGTTTTTTTTAGATTTTCGTTATTTCACAGAATACTCGTGAACAAAAAGAGTACAACAATGAAAACTGAAACCTACATCAAATAAAGGACTTTAGTCGTACTTGAATTCAAAATTCCTTTGTCTTTATATTTCCTTTATTTCGCAGAAGATATCATTGCGTTCGTTTTTTTTTCCAGAATTATTTTTTGTTGATGACATATTATTTCAACACATGAAATATATTTTCTGAGTATAATGAACATATGTAATATGTTAATCATTCATCCGGAATCCCATAAATTTATGGATTCTCAAACTAAGGAGGTAAATTTATCATTTACTTATGAACAAAATTTCATACAAGTAATTTATTTAGTTTCCAGAGAATTCTTTCAGCGGCAGGCGAACGGAATATTTACTGCTGCTTTTGTTTAAACTTTACGATAAACTCATGAAAAATAATTTATCGAGTAAAACTTCACAAAAAAAAAAAAATTCATCTTCATTGTATTATCAAAAATAAGAAATCAAGTGAAACACGAACAATTTTCATTGTATACTCCTAAATAGGTAAGAGTATGTTATTGATTAGTTTCTTGCTGTCATAGTAATTACATTTCTGGTAATGTAAATTATATGTATTTTGTTTTTTATATTTTGTGGTAAACGATAAGAACTGACAACGAATGGCAAGTTAGCGTAATCAATCTCTGAAATTAGGTATATCCAGAATGCATTTTTGGGAAACTACTGCTCAAATGGATAACTTCTATAATTATTTGACATACTTAAGTAGTTGAATATTAATAATTCATTAGAATTTTCACATTTCATTGAATATTGAATCGTTTTACATAAAGAGGTGTTCCTGTTCCGATATTGCCAGTTTTCGAATAATTTGCAGTTGAATACTGACATGTAGGTATGTTGATGCATTAGGATTGTCCAAAATTCAGGAAAAATATTTCCTGTAGGTCTTGATGTGACTTGAATATTAACTCATTTCATTTTTAGAATAATTATTCAAATTAAACAAAGTTAAATAAAACAACTTCAGTATGTATTATTTATAGATATAAACAGAACAAAAATAATGACTAGTTCTATTATTCAAATTATATGAATCCATCCAATTTAAAACTCATATCTCATATGTCGAATTGCATCTAGACCTACTAAATTAAAATGTACATCTTAGGCATTTCGTATAATTAATTCCATGAGCTCGAACGAAAACACTACATAATGGTTCATTTTTATTATTCCAGAAAAATCAAGACTCTGATCGTAATTTCTTTAAGACTTTTATTTCACATTATGTACTCGTACTACTTAAATCTACTTTTCTAGTGAAGAATTTTTCGAAATTGATCCCCAGATAGATGCATACTACCTACTGATGGATTTTCTATTTCAAAATGAAATGAAGTGTGTATAGACAGGGCCATCACCAGGACCGGCATACCGGACATATTTTTGACACAAAAATATTTTCTCAGTGGAAATACCACTCTGTGTAGTAAATTGGAAAATTGCGAAGCACCAATTTTATTGAAATCGAATAGGCGCTCTCAATTAGTTTTGAAAATACAAATAGCAACTAAAATTCGACTTCAAGAAGTGCATCGTCTTTTTACTATAGAGTTTAATACTTTCAAATAATTCAGAGCGATTTCTGATGAAATCGACAAAACGTCAAATTGAATAAATTGGTGATTTTAAATTCAATATATGATTTCATATGAAATTGAAAGGATGCCTGAGAGGAAAAACGGAGGCTCCCTCAAAGAAAATTCAAGAACCCGCAGTTAAAAAATTTGGAAAAACCCGAATAATGTAAATTAGGCAAAGCAGGAATTTTGTTCTGCCTTTGTATAGGTAAATAGTCTATACACATCCTTATTTCTATGGATTCTATAAGTTTATGGGAGAATTAATAAACCAGATAAGGCAAATTGAACCCTAATACCTATAAGGGCGTGCCTCAATAGAGAAACCCTCCTGAATCCGAAACGCCTATGGAAATTAAACAAGAATTATCCGGAAAGCCAGAGCTAACTCAGCAATACGGCTCCGAAGTAGGTAACATCAAATGTTTCCACACACGTGAAAGGGTCGACAACCTTGACCCAACTAAACACCAATATTAGCCAGCACCTGAGACGTTCAGAAACGCTTTTCAACTTACCTAAGGTCCCTGGGCGCCGTTCTAGCAGCCACATAGAACCACCGGTACTTTCCCGAAGCTAAATAGGCGATAAGGGCCACTAATATCAGCTGCACCAGCGACATCCATCCCATAAAGTACCAAACAACAGCCCCCAGGCACACTAGGATCGCTACAATAACAGCCATGACCGCCACACGCCGCAGCAACACGCGTACTGGTCGGTTTCTGATGCTTCTTAACGTGGCGGCGGCAGACTCCTTACCTGGCTGGCTGTCCAAATCCACCACTTTCCCGCTTTCGATGTCTGGCGACTTATCAGTCTGAAAATAAGGCGATTTTTAGGTTAGGTCGTTCTCTGGCAAGGCGACAGAACTCGCCGATCGTCCATTGGAGCGCAGTTAACGATCGATGCCGGTGGCGCCATCGTTGTCTAGAATATCGTATGTGGTTCTCACGGATGATAGAAGGTTAGTAAAGTGATCTTTCCATAAATATTTTAGTATGGCCATCGACTCCTAGATGGCTTTGCGAATATTGAAACTGTTTTTCTGATAATAATCAAATACTTTCATTACTCTGAGGAGAATTGAATCAATTTTCTAGATTGAATTGAAAAGCGCAATAATGGGAAAAATCAGAAAAAGGTTGCGCGCTTGTTCGAAGAATTTACATTACTCTATTGACCTGCAAAGCGAGTAGCGACCTAGAGAAAATGAATGAAGAAACTTTCAATCAATAAATACTAATAGCAAAGTCCCATACAACGCCGAAACCGTTTTTCTGGGCCTTCTCTTGGCTTGGAGTTTTTTCAATGTATGGTCAATAGATGACGCTGTATGATGCGTCTAACTATAGTGACTTTATATACTATATATATAAAGTATATAATATAAAGTCACTGTACTAACTCAAAAGCGGTGCATTTCGCCGATATCTTCAACTTCACCCAAAATTTCATACTGGAGTCAGTAGAGCAATTGAGTTCCTGGCTGTCCTGGAAATTTACGGGAAGGTGTTGCCGTGAAAGATTAAAACAAGTTTCCAGACTTTGCTACCAAAAATTCGCATTTTCGAAAGTATGTACGTATGTATTTCAAGTTCATCATCAGACATGTATGATGATGAACTTGAAATGAGTTCGAAAATGCTCGGTTGCCCAATGTAATCCCCCAAATTGTTATTTAAGTCTAATTTCCCAAAACCTATTGGAACGTTTAAAGAGCTGCAGTTGAGTACAAATTGTAGAAAATTTTATCTACTTTGCAAAGCTTCAATTAATTTCTTGTTCAACACCAACCTTTTGAAAGTTATGAGCCAAAAACTACGTTGACAGGCCTAAAACAGCTCATTTGCGAGAAAATTTCAGGTTGGCGGCCTTTGAACTAGAATGATCAATGCGGTACTACCTATATATAACAACAATGGATGTTGTCACCAAATTTTATTCAAATGGCACATTTAGTTCCGACAAGAGCTCTGGTGGGCGAACAGCGGGCACACGAAATTTTCATTCGATTTTGTTAGGATTCTACGCATTTCGAAACTAACAATTTCAAGACAGTTTTTTTGGAATGTTATCTTCGGTTATCATCAATAATACTTCAAGCTCTAACAAAATAATATATTGAATCAAGAATTCAAAGTTTGGCCACTATGATTTGAAATGATTTATTTCCAATTTTTTTTTCAGATTCAGGTAGTAATTTGAATTTTTTATATTGGTGTTTATATATCGGGTGTCCCAAGGTGAGTGGCCTATTAGATTATTATGGAAACTATTGATGGTAAAGATTTCAAATTTTGTGGATAGATATTTGGCCAGTTAAGGTACATTTTTAAAATAATTTCACATTTCCAGTGTTGCCGGATGTACGACAATTTGGCAACAACTTTGTTATTTTAAATGGGACATCCGGTATTTCTATTTTTTTATGATACTCCATAAAATATTAAATCTATTCACTCTTACTTTTCCATCCCTATCTTCAACGGTTTTTGAGTTATTAATTATTTTTCGAAATTTTAGATCAAATTGGCGTATTACGAAAATGACTCTAGTTCGCTCAATATTTGAGATTTAAGTCAGAAATTTTGCAAGTCGTTAGATATTGATCTGATCTGGGTCACTGCTTTTGAATTATGGTTGTCAATAATACAGGACGGACCAAAAAAAATCATCATTTGCCAAGTTACAAAATTGTGAAAAAGTTTATTTTTTCAAATTAGACACCTAGTATATTTTTCAATTTTTGGAATCAGTACAACACATTCTACAATTTTTCTATTCACTTACACAGACTTTTTTACTATTTTGTAACTTGGTAAATGATGATTTTTTTTGGTCCGTCCTGTATTATTGACAACCATAATTCAAAAGCAGTGACACAGATCAGATCAATATCTAACGACTTGCAAAATTTCTGACTTAAATCTCAAATATTGAGCGAACTAGAGTCATTTTCGTAATACGCCAATTTGATCTAAAATTTCGAAAAATAATTAATAACTCAAAAACCGTTGAAGATAGGGATGGAAAAGTAAGAGTGAATAGATTTAATATTTTATGGAGTATCATAAAAAAATAGAAATACCGGATGTCCCATTTAAAATAACAAAGTTGTTGCCAAATTGTCGTACATCCGGCAACACTGGAAATGTGAAATTATTTTAAAAATGTACCTTAACTGGCCAAATATCTATCCACAAAATTTGAAATCTTTACCATCAATAGTTTCCATAATAATCTAATAGGCCACTCACCTTGGGACACCCGATATAAGATATTTTTATATATTTTGGAATATTTTGCGTTCATAGAGAAAGTAATAAAACATTTTAACACAATATTTGCAGTATCCCTACAAATTCATTCACCTCATTTTTATTTATATTTATTCATACTCATTACAGATATCAATAATTATTTTTTAAAATAACGCTCCAAATCAAAACGAAATAACTTAGCGAAATGGTTAATGACTAAACAAGATGAAGTGAAATATGAACATTTTCAATGACATTCCTATGGTAGTATCCTCTATCACCCAAGTAGGTAATTTGAAATGAAAATATTATTATTATTTGAATGTAGCCGTGAAAAGCTGAGTTATTAATATGTCTCGCTTAATCATTTCATTATAATTGATTTATGGACACAATTAGTCCAATAACACCTTACTATACTGCTGATCAATAGGAAAGCCCCTTCCTCATCACTATGAGACAATGGCGAGCGTTCAAAAGTTCTTGATTTGACGTCAGTATTCTCCTAATTTTTTTTTGTATAATTCAGATGACGCAGTCGATAAGAAATCTTATAATAAGTTAAGAAGTGTTATTTTATATTTACTTGCAGAATCTCAACTAAGTCTGATCTGTTGTGAAATATTATTAGTTAAAAATTTTGCTTAAGTTTTTTTTTCATCCTATGGTTGTAATAACGCGATAAACACAAAATTTGACAACGAAAAATTTTAATTCTTTTCCAATATTCTTGAATTTTTCAAAGTTCGAATTTTGGCATCACTAATTCCATACAATGTACAAGTTGGTGGCTTTCGAGATGTGGATGCATCGCAAAATCCTCAAGGTGCCTTGCACGGCTAGATTAACGAACGAAAAAATTCTGAAACGTGTCGGCAAATAACGTGAATTATTTGGATTAATTAAGAAGAGAAAAACAGCGTACCTAGGGCACGTTATACGAAACAACAAGTATCAATTTTTGCACCTACTGATTGAGGGTAAAACATCAGACAGTGGACAGGATTACACGATATACAATCCTCAATACATACCCATACCGCAAGAAATAGAGAAGCAATGGAAAATGTTATCGCAAAAATACATTAGTGGATATGCATTGGAAGAAGAAGAAGAATTTTATACACGGATCTAATGGTAGGTATATTCTAAAACAAGTTGCAGAATTGGATCATATTCCAACACGAATGCAATGAGTGTTGGAATTGCCTTCTGCAACGAGTATTAGACAATCTTTTCTCTATTTCAGTCGAGTTTTGTGAAATACTGTCGAAATTCAACGAAAAATTCAGATTATACATCCTAGTAACTTTTGTATAATATATTGGCAGTTGGTGTGACTGTTAGGAAAATTGACAGATTACGGAATTTGAATTTGAATCTTATGTTTCAAAATTTGAAATAACTTGTAATTATGCAAAAAAAATCGTGAATTATGCCTGACGAAATCGGTTTAACACTACCAGAATTAAGATAAATTGATAATAATGTTGAAAATCAATTCACTCTATCCAAATTAGATATATTATATTGACAATTGACGTGAGTTGAAATTTAATAGGGTAGTCTGTGTTGACAACCAAAAAACGAAAAATGTAATGAGTCCATCACAGCACTGTTTTTAGTACTGTAATGAACTCATTACGATACTGAAACGGAGAAAATTATTAAGAAAATCAGATGATGAGAATGAGAAAATTCTGAGTAATTTATTTCGATATTCTGCTTGAATTTTTGATTCACCATTCAGATGACAAGGTCAACACAGTTCATATAAAGCTTAGAATTGTTGATCTACTTAGAAGTTTTTCAATATTCTGTCTGAATTTTCTATATTTTTGATTTCAAAATTTTGCACACTGCTTGAAATGATTAATCATGTAATGCCAATTGACCTTTGGTCAATAAATAGCGTTTGTTCTTGTTCTTGTTGTTAATCATGTAAATATTGGGTAGGTATCCTTTTTCCAATATTATCCTATTTTCTACATTTCACTCACTTTCCTATAAAATACTTCTGCTTCTATATCGAAATTGAATCACTAAAAACCTCCCTAAACAGCGAACTATTCGAAATGAATCGTTTAACACTCAAATCGTTCATAAAATTACTATTACTTACTTCACACAAGGAAATAACTGGTTGTGATGGGAGGCAGTACCTTCGAATTTTCCACCGAAAGACTGTCTTTTCGTCACAGGTTATACCTACTAAACAAACATCAATACTCTGTAACTTTTACACATTGCTTTCATATTAATGTCACTGTCTCATGAAGGAATTTGACTGCATAAAATAATCTTTTACCTAATCTTTTGTTAATGCTTTTATTACCGGTTTTATGGTGATTGCATTCCATTTTGAGTCTGTTGCATATTGCTGATATAAATTTTATTGCAAAAGGTTAGAAACTGCTAAGTTTTTCGCGTTCAAAGTAGATATATATGGATAAAAATATCACAAAAATCTAACGGTCATGAATATTCAGTAGTTATATCCCGAGTGCTTGCCGAATATTCGATCAGTTGGCAAGCACGAGGGGTATATGATGGACTATTTCCCGAAAAAAATTCGTTCAATTCATTGTCCAAATACTTACTGTGATATAAAAAATCTCTTTGACAATCATCCCGAATGTTTTCGATGGTTTAAAACAGGTATGGACAACGTTTGACCATAACTTGAGTGTGCAAATATGTTCCCGGGTCGCGTAGATGTTTCAAAATAAAATAAAGTCAAATTTTAGAGTAGATACTATCTCGTCGTATGTAGAACAATCGAGAATGAAATGATTGGCAGCTTTCGAGAAAAATCTTCTCTAAATTACGCAACAAACCCTTTGATGCCGGCGCACTCTTCAATGATTACCGTCAATATGGAATCACATGAATGTGATCGATTCAGCACATAAAATAATAATGATACGCAACGCCAAATTAACCAGAATCAAACACGCGACTTGATCCCGCAGGAGTAGGTAGGGCCTAGTCCATGGGCGCCCGCAGAAATTTTTCTCAGGGGGGGCAAAATGAAAATTATTGAAAAACGATAAGGCGTCCATGATTGTCATTGAAAACCAGAAAATTGTTGAGAATCCATTACTTTCCTTCTTTCCATGTCCTTTGGATTGAGAAAGTAATATAGAGGGTGTTGTGCTGAAAAATGGGGAAATCTAAATCTCAGGGGGGGGGGGGCTGCCCCCCCCTGCGGGCGCCCATGGCCTAGTCCCTAATTCACAAAACAAACTCCATTCCACTATTATCCACCTAAAGCACACGTACAAATACCTGGATATTTTCACGCTGCATTGATATTAAAAAATATTGGTTCGTTGTTAAGTGATTTGTACCATATGCGTTAATATGATTGGTTGAAATTTTTTGAGGGCAATAGTTGTAATATCATATGAGAATAGACGATATTCGATTATACACCGATT
Source organism: Harmonia axyridis (assembly GCF_914767665.1). Taxonomy (NCBI): domain Eukaryota; kingdom Metazoa; phylum Arthropoda; class Insecta; order Coleoptera; family Coccinellidae; genus Harmonia; species Harmonia axyridis. The sequence continues at coordinate 27,188,178 of NC_059504.1, read as the reverse complement.
CGCGAGACGTAATTGGCGAAACATCACGAGAGAGCAAGGCGAGACGATAACCAAGCACTACATTTCGATAATTCAATGACATTTCACTGAGCTTGACTTTTATCATAAAGTTTTGAATTCGTTCAAAACTTTATGATAAAAGTTGCTTAAATGTATTCAAGCTTCGGCTTGAATACATTCAAGCAACGTTATATTTATGTCTCTCAGTAGTATTCATAAACGAATTTCCAACAAGAGGTTTTCTTTTGATATGTATATTGCATAAACCAAATCTCATTTATTTCATTGTAAAACGGAAGGTATATCTGCCAAATAGCCACCACAGCCAATAAGTATAGGTTTTCTTGGTTGTTCTTGAGAGGTAGGTACTTCGCGATTACCCAAAAGGGCTCTTTTTTTTCAAACTGTGAATGTAAAATTTTCACCATTTTTCTTATGAATTTTAATTATTTCAGTGCGTTGTTGAAACGTATATCGTAAAATTTTTAGTAATGGCTTAGTTTCCACTTGTCAAATTCCAAAATATGACAGCTGCCCAGATAGAGGGCTTTCCAAAATGAAACATCTTATTGAAAAACCCTGTACAAGAGATTTTGGCATATAATTATTCAATAGATGGAATTGATGAAAAGCATTAGCCTTCTTTAGAGACGTTTTGATGAAATACCTAAAGCATTTTTCTCTGGAAATTTCGATATCCTTAATTTTCCACATTCATTAGTCTCCAATGTAACAGTAAGAATATATAGAGTAAAAAGCAATTGTAACGGATGTATAATACTGTGAAAATACAGAAATATTCCATGTTTTGATAGTAATAATAACTTTCCATCGATATTTATGGCATCATTATTTCAGTAGTAAATTATCCCCATTTAAACGATTCACTGAACTAGCAGATATAAGTACAATTATTTCCAAATCAGCCGTGCACCAGTGCAGTGCCTTCAGGAAGTGATACCCTTGACTACCACTGAATTTTTCTTCTATAACAACTGGAGTCATCGAACTAAACTAAAAGATAAATAATGCTCAACCCAGCGAACACAGCGACAAAAACAATTTCTACATTTCCTAAAGCATTTTTTAATAATGTTAAATACTTAAGGTGTTTTTTCTGCACAATTGAAATGTTTGTTCTGGTGATGAATACGTAACGTTCTTCATTCAATTTTTGGGAGTTTTTCTTCATCTTTTCATACTTGCTTTACTTAGAAAGCAATTAAAAAAATGTTATCTTTTTTTGCAATTTCCGATAAGAGCTGAGATATAAGAACGTTTCATATCGAAATATTTAATGTATTTTCTTATGTGGTTTTTCAATCAAAAACGTTTTATATTCATAAGTGCTATGCTACATGTAAGCTTTCTAGAAAAATATACTGATATGCCCACACTAGAAAAAGTTTTAAATGTGGGTGGTGACTTTGCAGTTCCACTTCGTTTCCTATGGCGCCCAAATCGAATTTTGGTGTCATTTCTATAGGATGCTTATAAGAGTATGGAGAGGACTATTCAAAACACAATTTATTTGAGTTTCTATAGGATATGATACGTTCTTCATTCAGGGTGATCGATATTAAAGGGTCCACTGAAATAACTCCTTGGGAAGAACCTGGATCAAAAAAGTTCCGAATGAAAGTTTCTCAGTCATCAGGGATATCGAATGCAGATATTCAAAAATAAAAAGTAGCTTGTTTTCTGATTCTTGAGTTGAAACTGTGTTCGCACGCCGAATTCTGAAATTGTTACCAGCAAGCATTGGTTATACAGGGTGGCCATTTGAAAACGAAACAGACGAGATTACAGACGAAATAAAGTTTTTCGATAGAAATGCTCGGACAGGTCGATTTCTGTTTCGAGGGGGACAACTTAAGATGTAGGTTACGGACGCATAGCGCTTCAACCCTTGCTGCTACAACCCCCACCCCCAATTTTTGAATAGGGAAGATGGGGTGAGTGATACCTCATTTGAAAGGTATTTTTATACTGATTTCAGCACAGTAATTGTTTTTTCATTTTATGCATTAGTTCTCGAAATATTCTTAACTAAGTATTTGAAATTAAGTGGTGTTTTCATGGCACTTGTAGTGTTTTGTGAAAAATCGACATTTTGAGCTTCAAAACAACCATGACTGTGGCTTCCTTCCTAACTAACTAACGCATGAATATTTCGAGAACTAATGCATAAAATGAAAAAACAATTACTGTGCTGAAATCAGTATAAAAATACCTTTAAATTGAGGTATCACTCACCCCATCTTCCCTATTCAAAAATTGGGGGTGGGGGTTGTAGCAGCAAGGGTTGAGGCGCTATGCGTCCGTAACCTACATCTTAAGTTGTCCCCCTCGAAACAGAAATCGACCTGTCCGAGCATTTCTATCGAAAAACTTTATTTCGTCTGTAATCTCTTCTGTTTCGTTTTCAAATGGCCACCCTGTATTGGTAAACATAATAGTGAATATTCTCTATTATTTTTTCCATTCATTCATTTCTCCTTACAATATTTTCTGCTTAATTGAAATTTTTATCAATCTTCTGAAAATTTGAACAGATTCATATTCGTGCATTACTAATCAAGGAAAACTTGAATATTTGATAGGTCAAATATTCTATTGAGTTCATTTTTGTTCGCATCATTCAATTAAAAGAATTATTTTTGATTTATTATTTCCCTCCGTGAATACTCACTTCTTCAAATATGCTCAGTAGTTTGTGAATACATGATTTTCATTATAAATTCTATATTAAATTAATTTCACGGCATTCAGACAATTTTCAATTCTGGAAAAAGTACTCCCCGAGCGGGACTCGAACCCGCAACCTCCGAATTACTAGTCCGACGCATTCGGAGGTTGCGGGTTCGAGTCCCGCTGTGGGAGGTACTTTTTCCAGAATTGAAAAATTGTCTGAATGTCGTGAAATTAATTCAATATGTTATTAATATACAGACGTTAAACCATTATTTATCTCTTATAAATTTTTAGCATAAAAAAACATCATATAACGATAACCACAACTATTTACTTTATGGCAAAAACGAAAAACATAAAATATTGCTAGTTTTTTACGAAGAATGAGATTCTGCAAAGAAAAATGTATATTCCCTGTAAAAAATCATCTTGACCTTGAACAATCTTGAAAACAAACTCCAAGGTCACATTAAATGTCTGAATTCTATGTCCCCCTAAAGACTAAGAAATCTCAATTTAAAAAACATTTTTTTCATTTAAGCTATACCTTAGAAGTTATTTCAGTGGATTTCAGTGAATGGCAGTTAAGCCAATTTCGAGTTCATATCGCTTGAAAATTCTTAAATAATATATAATTTCTGGACACACCAGTACTTCTAGATATCTTATTTTGACTTGTTTCAATAGTTTCTATCAATAGATAATGTTTATCTTTGATCTAAAGAGTACCTAGATCATCGTCAAACTCGATGTTTTATTCACTTCGAAGTTCGAATTCGATAACCTTCTGAAATCATAACAGCTATTAGCAATGTGGAATTTCATCTCAAGTTGGTTTTAATGACACATTATATCGTAGTCAGGTAGACATTAAGACAAATTACTTTGGAAATGGAAGTGTATTGCATGTTTTTTTTGTACGTGATTATTACTTCATATCGGTGAATATAGAAAAGTATATGAAGGAAGTGACCTTGGAAATCACTTATGAAAAAAAATTGATTTCATGTCTTAAACATGGTTTGGTTGAAAATTCTTTGGCAAATTCAAGATATTCTGTTTGAAAATTAGTTAAACTATTAATTCGTAAGAATATTATTTTGATCCACAAAACTTTTATAATTGAAAATATGTTATTCAATAAAATATATATTTTCAATATGTGAAGAATATTTTGTTTAGTACTATACTACCACTTGTCAAAATTTATGTGTTATGAGTTGTATTTTATAGTTCGTTATAAACCACAACATAAAATTTAAAAATATATATTCATATGAATTTTCAAAAAATTTCAACTCACATTATCTCTTCAATCTTTTCTTTTTCACCACTGAAATGGACAAATTCGTAGTTTTCCTGTTACTTCTTTTTTGCACTTCACTCATTTGAACTTGAATTTTGAATTAGGGACCTAAACACATAACAATTTTTCAATAGGACTTGTGAATCATGTCAATCGTATCTGACATATTTACCTAATCATTTTGATTGAAATACAGATGATTTCCCTTCCGTGACAACCACTACTAGTGATAAGATTTAGAAACATTTTCCTTTCGTTCTGAATTATTCAATATTGAAAAATATTTCGAATGATTATTTCATTAGCTTTGAAAGGAGTTTCATTTTGAAAGGGCGTTTATCTCATTCAAATGAGAAAACAACAGAAAATTATTGACAGTCTAAAATTGATGACTGACAATTCCTCATCATTTCGAATATTGAATATTTAGCGTCAAGGAAGAAAATACATTAATACAATTGAAAGAAAGTTTAATTTCCTCAGATGAATTTTACTAATATTTCATTATTCATATTCCAAAGCCATTTGCATACTAAACAAGTAGGCACCTATCAGCATTAAAAATTTCTGTTTTTGATAATCCTATTTTGAACAGTTTTCCTATATGATCGATGCTAAAAGCATCGATCTCTTCAAATTGGCAGATTTGAACTGATTATTTACCTTTGATTAACTTTCAGATTTTTCGAGGAAATTTATTTTTCTATTTCAAGATGCTACAATAAGTAGTATAGAGTAGTAACGTTAAAATAATAATATCAAAATAATTGAAAGATATGAAAATTATTGTGAAGATAATAAACTTTTTCGAACTAGAGTGAAATATGCATGAGGTTTAAAACTTATAATTGTTGTCGGTTAGTTTATTTTGATGAAGGGTTCTGAAGGAATGATTCTCCTGAATAAAAACAATTCCTAAACAAAATCGAATTTGAGGACAATTCGTCTTAAGGGACTCAAACATTATCGTTTGAGAACATTCTTGGCTTAAAATATGAAATATAAAGACAGCGCTCAAAAATAATTGATTTGAATAGTGTGAATCATATTATGCAGTGTTCAAGCTAGTTTAATTGTGAATTTAAATTTTATAAACCGATATGATGAAGCGCAAAAATATTGGAGACATCTTTGTTTTGCGTTTTTGTAGGAGCATGCAGTTCAGGATATAAATTATTTAGTAAATATCGTTAATTAGAGAATTTCTCTCATTTGCTTCAAACCTATATATTATACAAATAATGTAATAAGTTCCGCTTTTTGGTTTCATGCAACTGACTTCTAATTGAATTCATAAAGTCGCATTATTCTTATCCACAAAATGAAAGTTAACGAAGAAATCGATGTCAGTAGATGATAAAAAGTCATGGCTGAGTTGTCTCCAACACAATTGTTCACCAATGTGACCTTAATTTCTATTATTTCCACACAATGGATGCAGAATGCGTTTTCTGTTATTCGTGAAATCGTTGCTATCTGATTTCAATTTTCTTAGGTTTCTCAGAATTATTTGGTGGGTGTTTATTCATTTGAATATAATTCTATTTAAATTTTATTGATTTTATTATTCTCTTTCGAATTTATATTTATATTTTAATATTATATTGTTGAGAGGTGATATGAAATTATTGAAGCATTATTTAAAAATCTGATAATGCTGAGTGATTTTTGGTTCTTCTTCTTCTTTCTTTTGTTCTAGGCAGGAGAAGAGCCGGCTATAATTTTCCTGGGTGTCTGTTGATTGAATTTTATCTAGGTTCCGACAAACTGATGAAAACTTCGTATTCATCCTGTACATTTCAACTTCGATTTACAGGGTCCGAATATCTCAGTTATGTTCGTTAATGAACACAATACGTTTGATCGTTCCGAAGTTATGCCTATATGAAATTTGCCTTCTCAATAATAAATAATAATAAAAAATTCCCATATAATCAAAATGAAATAAAAAAAAATTCTGATGAAATAACCCAATTAATTACAAATTATCTTTCGGAGAATGAACTGGTTTGATTCGAATTTATTATTTACAGGGAGGGTGAAAAAAATGCCAAGATGCAAAAACAAACTAGAAGGTCAGAATTAATGTTGAGTAAGGTAACGCAAAAAGACAACATTTGCGAATTTCAATAAAAATATTGATTCCATTCCTAGTAGACAAATTCAAAAATCATGATTTCATGATTTGGAGTAATATAATATAATATATAATCATATAATTTGGATATAAAACAAGGTTTTCCAATTAGGGGTTTCATTTTGAAAAGTTCAGCCCTATCTGGGCAACTGTCTCTTTTGAAGCTTTTATCTTTTGACATTTGTCAAATAAAAACTACGACATTACTAAAGATGGAACGATACACGTTTCAACAACGCAACAATAACAATAATTTGAATATAGTCAACCCAAGAAATATCTAAGAAATCAACATATTATTGAAACTTTCAAACACTGATATCAACTCATTGAACTCGAAACATTATTATTTGTTGAAGGATGGTTACGTAAAAATGAAATAAATTATTCGGCTCAGGTCGAAATATTCAAGATCAGGTTTATGAATTTCCGCTTTCTCCGAGGAATCACTTAGATCGTTGACATTTTCTCACCTTGAATGGACGTAAAAATGTTTCTCTGAATTTATTGAAATTTATCAACATCAGCGGAAGGTTTTAGGACAATAAGATAAAAATATGCATACAAATTCATCTATGTAATTCTTTTTACAGAGAAGACATGTTCTTGTTATAGGTACCGGATGTCTCAAATTCGATTCTCACTGAAATCATCTCGAAAACTATGTATAAGACTTCAGGAAAAAATTTTCAAAGACGCACGATCTCTTTCTTCGAAATAATAAGATTTCAGACAGCAGATCATATATGGATTCAAAGTCAACGGCCTACATTTTTCGGTTGAAAACATATGTTAAGGTGCCCCCTGAACGCCATTGGCCTTCATCATTTCAAATCTTGTGGAAGTCTTATTAACCTCTAAATACTTTAGGCATCCCTACAAAATTTCATAGAAATCGACTGAAAAGTTCTCAATGAACCTTTCAGTGTTTTTTTATAATTTAATTTAAAAAAGAAAAATTTTAACACTTTGTATGAATTAATAATTTGTGGTAATTGTATTTTGTGAGCTCTATATCTTGAAATGAAAATTAATTAGCGTTGACAGCTGATCGACTGAATTTTTATTTCAATTAAAATCTTTATCCAATTATCAACATCCAAGACATGCCCCACATCCTCGATCTGGGTTAAAAAGAATCAAATAACGGCAAAAAAAAGTTTTGGAAAGAACATAGCGGATCGCATATGCAATGAAGGCTCGCATTTTTTAATATGCATGGCACGAAAAGAGATCGTCAACCTAATTATTTTATGAATTGTAACGATTGTTTCAGAATTTATATTATTTCTCACGGAATAAAAATAGAGCTACAAGTGATCATTTTACATATACAAATTGAATTTTAAGGTAGTTTAGTCTGTCATTAAAAAAATATTGAAATTTTCATTTTCATCTACAAGCTGAATTTGAAATCGGTGGGGCCTGTTGTCACTAAAATATTATTCCCTTTTACAATATTCTGATTGAATTTTATATGATTCTGAAGATGCACCCAACATGAAATTTTGCACGCAGCTTGAAATTGTTATTTCATATGTACACTCATTATCTCAAATCGGTCGAATCGGAAATATTCATTATTTTTTTCGATATTCTTCTTGAGTTATCCCTGATTCTGGTGGAGCGATCAATATAAAATTTTACATGATACTTGAAATTGTTGTTTTACATAATTTAATCTTCGCCAAGTCAGTAATTTTTAGAGTTGCACAAGTTTGACTTGAATGTTTGAGATTGACTTGAGGTTGATTTGAAATTGAGTCAAACTCAAGTCAATCTTTCTGAAAAATAATTCAAGTCAAACTGGAAAATGGTTACAGGTTGAAAATTCAAACTGTACGTGTGTCAAACTAGTTTGAAAGAGTTTGACAAATAATTTATTTAGTAAATATCATAGACAAACTAGTTAGTCTATGGTAAATATGCCTTGAATGGGTAAAATATTCATAAGAGCATAGACAATATTCGATTTGCGAACTACGTCGAGTGAAGAGGTGTATAATAATAATGAGCTGTTTCCAAACATGTTTGGTACTTGTGGTCTTGCAGGAGGAATATGAAAGAAATTATTTGTTATCAATTCCAAAAAAAACCAAGTCGTCTAGTTTTTTGTGAGATGTCATTATTTGTTTATTGCCGCTAGACAATAAGTATTTTTGATAATATTGTTAATTTAACTAATAAAGAATGTTACGCGTTACTTTATGAGTACACACAAAACTATTGTATTTTTGTCCACCCTGTACCAATTGGAATCAACATGTGATACATTTATGGAATCAGCTCAGCTAGAGTAAACAGAAAATTGAGAAAAATGGGGGTGTTCCATTAAAAAAAATGACGGTAACGTCATTACTCGAAAGTAATTCACCCTATATATCAGATTATTCTTTTAAAATACAGTAAATTAAAATAAAAATTCGACGTGTTTCAGGATTATTCCCTAAAATGGTCTGTTTAGCTAAAAATGAATTTGTTCCATACTTTACGGACACAGTGTAGACACGTTATATATTCGAATTAAACAACTGTTTCAAAAAGGAATGATGAAATCGGTTCAGAAAGAACTACCTATAAAAGAACCGCACTTAGACTAACCAGTTTCTTATCCTTTCCTATTCAGAAGAAGAGTTCAATAATATCAAAGATGCCAACGTGACTCTAGTCACGAGATATCATTTTCTATCAGATTTATGGGTATATAATATTAAAGGTTGCAAAAAAAATTCCGAGAAAAATATTGCACAGGATCGGACTTCTCCAATATCCTATATCGGACAAATCCAAAATATATCCAATGGTTGCCGAGATATATAACTAAAAATCGAGATTTTCTCTTTTTCTGTATCCATTTGTTTCTGGAGATAATTTCACAAAATTTGGTTTTTAGCCATTATCTATATCTGATGGTCATCAGATTTGTTCTGTTTTCCATTGTTTCAGAGACGCGTTAGTTATTTTTTTTTCGTATAGACGCCATATCGGTTCTCCTCATGGTTGATAAAGAAAAAAATGAATTCAACAGTGTATCACACTCTACAAAAATACCAAGTTCCTTTTTATTTTTTTGTTCAAGTAGAAGTCTGGAGCCAGAATTGTCGTTAACTCGTGTAGTACTAATACATCGAGCTTCTTCTTGAGACGAGCCTTATGCAAATGATTCCGAACGGTTTTTTGTGAAATCTTCAGCTCTTGGGCAATCGAACAATGTCTATGATTTTATCGACATTTTCGACAATTGGGCTTCCAGTGGGTTGTGCATCTTCAACATCAAAATTATCGGAACGAAATCGACGAAACAAAAATTGCGCGTGATTCACAGGGGAACAGCTGTTTTAGTGTCGAGGTTTATTGAGCTGAACCTCGGATCATTTTTACCTAGGTGTTAAATTTTTTTAAGATATACAATTTTAAAGAAATATTAGTTACATTATTTTAACTCAAATCCGAAAGGTTAGTAAACAAAAGTAGATACGAAATTTTTGTTTTAGTTATACAAAATCCAATATAATGTCGTACTTACAAACAAACAAAAACATTGAAGAAATCAAATAGTGACTCAACACTTCAAAAGCTTCTTTTCCACGACATTCTTGAATGTTTTTTAAATAGTCCCCTATTATACCTCAGCACTAATCTGCCATCATGAGCATGTCCCATCTTCCTTGGTAGCGGTCCCCCATAACTTTAATATCTTGGTGAAATTTTTCACCTTATTTCTCACTCATGTCTCCTAAATTTTGTGGAAAACGGCCAAGTGGCTGTGTAAATAGTGTATTTTAATAGACATATTGCACACTAAGGATTTGAAACTATTAAACCCTTTCAACATAGTTTTGAGCCTTATGTTTGCCTATAAAAATGTTTTCTAAAACTTCAACAAATGATGTCACAGCTTCTCGTTCAACTTTATACATTGAATTTATGAAACCAGGATCCTTAATTAATTGTCTTATTTGTGGGCCGTCAAATATCCCTGTTTTGAGTTTTTCTGTGCTCAACTGATGCATTTTTATCCCTATAAATTCATAACATGACCCATTCTTATCAAGAGCGTTTACAAATTACTTCATTAAGCCCAACTTAACGGAGGATGTATAATTTTTTCTCTTTCAACCAAGCGTCGTTAATGACATTATTTTCCCCAACTTCCATGTTTTCTCTCTGAGGTCAATATTTGTGTTTTGTCCCTACTATCCCAGAGGCACAATAAACACGGATATTTCCCACTTTGCAGCCCTAGAAGAAAGTTCATAATTTTTAAGTCTACACAAATCATCCATTGATGTTCGTGATCGTGATACTTATCTTCTGGTATTATATTCTTCTTGCAGTTTCGTTTAGCTAGTGGTATTGAACCATATTTATTCCCATTATATTGAAGGACACATTTTAAACTTCGCTTTGAACTGTCGATAAATAGGCGCCAATCATCTCGAATATATTAAGAAAGTTCCATTTCTTTCATGAGTCCACTAATTTCATGACAAAATACTAGATTGTCTTCTTGAGAAAAGAATAGTAGCAGATCTTTTTCTCTTGTACGGTAAAAGGTTCCTTGTTCCAATAACTTTTTTCGTTCAGCCTAGAAGCCAGTACTTCAGAAGCTTTTTTCGATAAATTGAGATCCCTAGTGAGTTCATTTAATTCATTTTGATTGAAGTATTGGGGAACTGATGACGTCCCCTCATAGTCACTGTCAGTTTCATTAGCATTGTTGCCCTGTATTATTTGTTACAGTATCAGGACCATAAACACTATTTACATCTGCAGTCGCCTGGCTTGCATTTTCGCCTTTCTCGAACAAAAACTATAAATTATAGCGTATTTTCTCTTTACTAGTGTCCATCTTTAACGCGCGCTCAAACTAAAATGAGTTTGTCGATTTTAGACGTTCCCGTTCGTGCTGCTCATCTGCCAAAACTGGACTGTGCTGCCAAAAAAGGCAACTAATGACAAGACTGTCTAGTGATTTCGGTATCAATGCAATCATTGCGATCCAATGATCGCAATACCTCTATCATTCTCTACTTGATCCCTATCATCAGATTTATGTAGGAAGTTACAAAGCTGATTTTCCAATAAGTTGGGAATATCCACGGTTTAGAAAACTTTTGAAAAGAGAGTACAATTAATGGTCTAGACTCTAGACAATGAATATATACACTAACTAGCGGACCCGACAGACGTTGTCCTGTACACACGTCTTTAATTTCATACTTTTTTTAATGAGCTGAAACAATCTGGACCGCGTGGTTTCAATCCACAAGGTTGGCAAAGATGCTAAATTCTCGCAGAACTACCATCCGATCTGTCTTCTCTCGTTCATAGGCAATATTACGGAAGCGGTCATGTTGAAAAAATTGTAGGCGATAACGGAAGAAAAGAAGATCATACAGTTGGAACAGTTCGGTTATCAATGCCAATACTCCACAAGTGCTCCGAGTAGTGGAACAAATCACGGATGGATATAACCGCAAACAAGTAACGGAGGCTAGGTTCTACCTCTTACCTGCATCGTCGCAAGTTTAAAGCCAGAGTTGACGGAGTTCTATATCCAGAAATGTCTCTTTCAGCCGGAGTTCGACAAGGATCTCTGCTGTCTACCTTATTGGTTTACAAGACAAATATGTATCCGACATGCCGAAAACGGAGAAAACCTCCATGGCACTGTACGCTGACGATACTGCTATTCTTGCCAGTTCGTGGTGTCCCAAAACGTCTACAGACTTCAATCTTGGTTTGCTCGATGGAGAATTGAGACCCTGAGAAAAGCAAAGCCGTTCTTTTCAGAGGAAAGAAGAAAGATCCCCAAGGACACGTTTTAATGTTCGCTGGAGGATAGATTGGAAAAACGAGGTCTAGTATCTGGGAGTGATACTTGACAAGAAGCTTACTTGAAACAACACGTCACATCAGCTGTGACAAAGAAAAAGACACCAGCGCCAGCGTTGCAACCGCTACTTTGCAAAACCAGCAAAATGTCTCTTTTCAACAAGTTTCTTCTCTATAATTCCATTATTCGGCCATTTAGACTTGTCCGGATTGAGGATACCCAGAATACGAGCCTAGGACGAGCCGTAAATGCACCAAGGTTTGTCAGCAACGTACGGATATATGTAGACCTGCAAATACCATTTCTAGACGGCCAGTTAAAAGACATGATCGTGAAGACCTGCAGTAAAATGAAAAATCACGCAAACTCTCTTATAAGGAAGGCTTGCGACTATGATTAAAAAGCCCCTAGAAAGCATAAAAGACCGAAGATGGTCCTTCCCTAGGAAGTGTGTTGAAGCCAAACTTCGACTGGCGCAGAGATTGTTTAATGATTACACAAACCTTTTGAGTGGCATAGTGCCACCTGATATAGCAGATCAAAATAGCTCACCAGAAGTGAATATTATTGAGATTGAGCAGTAAAAGGCTTATAGCCTAACTGCAAAAGAGAAAGAAGTTCCACTGTGTCTGATTTAATTCTTCGGCTTATATTGAAATCATCAGATTCCTTCAGGTTGGTAATAATGACATGAATTATGAATGAAATATTATTTTCTTGTTGATAGAACTGTGTGCGATTTATGGTTTTTATAATTCACGAATAATTGTTTATTTTTTATATCTTTGCCTTGTGGTAACACATTACCAGATACATACCTAAACGTATTCAATTATATTTTTATGTTAGGTAATGTTATTGATGTTGAGAAGGATTGGAAATTAATCATCATTATAACTACTGTAATCTCTACCTTCTATCTGTTATTGAAAGCAGAAGTTGTTAATTCGCTTCTGACAATTGATTTGGGAATTACATTAGCTTAATTACTTCTGAACTTTAATTGTGTTTATTAGGATAGATTATTCCAAGAAACACAGAAATAACAACCGTATTGTTTTGATGCCTCATAAAATATCAATCTCTTTATATCTAAATCTGGAATCTGGAATTTTTGTCATTCAAAAAATATGAAAACAAACTGAGATACATTTAAAATTTGATAAAAGCTTTGACATTGCTATTGTTTGTGGAATGTGGTTGCGATTATACTACACTCAGAAAATTTCATTTCACTGAATCAAACCTTAAATAACCATAATATGATGGTTTTTGGGTGATTACCACGTTGTTTAGTTCTTATTTCCGTTTTTCTTTACTAAGTTCATTTGTTCCATGGTTACAATTTCGTAATCCTCACTTCTGAGAAATTAGTGGTAAATATAGCAGCATCGTTTGTTCTTAATAAAACAGAAAGATATTTTAGATCAAAACATACAGAATCACGAATAATATTACAAACAATGGCCAAAGTTTTCATTAAGTTGAAATATAAAAATCACTAGATCGAGTACAATGCTACAATTAAGAATTATGTGGCTTGGGGGTGCCGAAGAATCGACCATTTTTTTTCGAAATGGGACCCTGAGGCTCCCCTGAACTCCGGTGCATCGCACCTCTTGCAGTTATATTATAATTCAGTTCTCAGCCCTTCTCGATATTGAATGTTCAGATATTGATAATATGCTCGATTTATTCTTAAAATTTGCATTCCATCAATTACCCATGTAGATTTTTAATTCAATTTACTTAATTTATAAGGAAAGAAATATCGAATTTTCAACTGAATAATAGGATTTATGTATAGGACAGAAAGTCACTGACCTTAGTTAAGTTCTTCATTAGATGCAGCTAAGCTATAACAATTCGAGCAAATTCACCGAAAGCCAATTTTTCTTTATTTGAGTTTTCCAATTATTGAGGAAACAAAATTTCCTATGGATATAACCCCAAAACCATTAGACGTATTTTATCCATTAATTTTCTTAACGAAAAACTCCATGAGTGTGTCTGGTGATGAATTAGGAAAGAAAATGGATCCATTAAATCAATAAATATTTTTTAACTCAGAACCTTCTATGAAAATTCCCCATCTCGAGCACATCCCATACAAGATTTCTGACGGTCAAATTATTCATCAGTCAATCGAACTTCGTTTGAGACCACTCTCGGCTCAAAATTCGAAAATTACATACTTTTGTTCATGTGATATCCTACGTTCCTACGTTACAAGCACCTGACAGTTTTTTGTTGAAATTCAATAATAGATCAGGAAAAAATCAATGACAACAACTTGAATAACCCGGAAGAGACAGGCCAAGGTTAATTAATAGCAATCATCTGGAATGAAGTTGAGAATAGCATCTAGGAGAAAGTTCAGATCATTAAATATGAGCTCCCCAATTCCCACAATTCACGAGAGAGAAATTCATAAATATATACTAAACCTGACAAAAAGACTTAATGCAAATGATAGTAGGTAGTTAATAATATAATTTTTCTCAAAATCAAGGTTAATTGAATATCAAGTTATTCAAGTTCAAGTTATTCGAAAAAAAATTGTTTTATGCAATTATCTGGTTATATAGAACTAGAAACAATCGAAACCTTTGAAAAAATTAAAATATGTTCGCTCTTTTGCATGCCTTATATTCTCTAAATGAAATAATTATAGGAAAAGGGTTGTTACTATAGTCTTATAATTCGTTATAGTTTTTACATACTCATCTATAATTTTAACATAATCACACTCACAAGAGAACTTTTGAATGGATATCTAAGTGAGTGATAACGCCAGGGCCGGCGTTAGGGGCGGAACAGAGAAGCGACCGTTTCGGGCGCCTCTAAATACGCTCTATTAGTGATGACATCACACACCGCCATTTTAGTCAGTGTTCGGACTCCAAAAACAAACAAATTATCATTCAAATTAGTACGTTGTCGTTGAAGAAATTGACTTATTTTGGTAAATAAGATTATTTAAGGAAGTTTTTACTCTTAATTGATAGACAGAAGGAACGAGATTAATGCCAGTAAGTTCGAACTTGAAGTTCAACTAATAATCACGGCTTTTTACAAAATCTGGGGAATGATACAGGATTCAAACTCACTGGTATTAACCTCGTTCCTTCTGTCTATCAATTAATACTGAAATCGTTCCTCAAATACTCTTATTTATGAAAATAAGCCAATTCCTTCAACAACACCGTACTAAATTGAATGGCAATTTATTTGTTTGGATTCCAAACACTGACAGGAGAACCAAAATGGCGGTGTGTGACGTCACACTAATAGAACGTATTGGGGCGCCTGAAACTCCTGAAATAGGAGCGGCAATTGACCATATTCACCGTCGCCATATTGTTGTGCGACAATACCAACTACCCAGTGTTCCCAACGGAGAAATATTGAGTTTACTAGGAAAATTCCACAATATAAAGTTCATAATTGTGGTTTATGTGTGAATTCCGGAGTACCTTTTCTGGCTGCTACTCCAGATTGGCTTGTTTGGGACAATATTTCGCAAAAATTTCACCTTTTGGAAAAAAAACATTAGTGAAATATACAAATTAACTGTGGCCGAGAGTATAAATGAAGGTTTCGCTCTATTTTTGGAAATAGTTAGTGGAAGAATAATCTCTATGGCTGATAGTATTTTTGATATAAGCGGTATTTTTCTAGTAAACTCAATATTTCTCCGTTGGGAACACTGGGTAGTTGGTATTGTCGCACAACAATATGGCGACGGTGAATATGGTCAAGTCGGCCTAGTTTACTGGCCGCCTTTTCATATTTAATCCTTGATCCTTAAAAAAAACATTGTTACTCTCCGCTACGTTTGTCAACATTCCCTGCAATAAGAATTTCCAAACCGCCTCCACTAAGCGGCCTGTATAATAAAAAACACATGGCAGACCAACCAATATAAACAGAATTTTCTATTCCCCTCATTGAAAGAGGGATAATATGTATTACTCAAAGATGAAAAACAACACCACCTTCTATTTCAAATTATTTGGAAGCCAATGTTTACACATTCAACATTTGGAAAATTAAATCATTCTTCGATCATAAGCAGTGTCATATGGATGTGAAATTCAGATATAATATATTTATCGGCGTCGAAGAAATCAAAAACTAGTTGATATACCTACAGCGATAAAGTAAATAAACACATAGACATACATTTTGTTTTATTCGATTTAACTTTTCTGCTAAAGCAGGCACGTAAAGTATTATTATTATGAATTCATTGTAGGTAAGGAAGGTCAGGAAAAAGAAAGAAACTCTAGAAGATTAGCAAAAACGCTAGAGAAATGAAATTGGCAGCGCAATTGCAAGGACATTCAAATTCTTCATTTTATTCATTCAGGTGCCAAAATTACTCCTACTGGCCCTGGTTAACGCCGATAAAGTATTTCCTTCCCTTAACACTCCTACAAGCAAGAAATATCCTTCAACTCAAGAGGATCACGGTCTCAAGAAAAAGGTACCAAAATCAGTACATATTGATCTCACCCTAAGAGATTTCAACATTTATGGGTAATCCAAAAAGCAATGTCGGGAACTCCATAAGTATATATCACGAAGCTCAAATGTGAAATCTATTGAAGAGACTTTATTTAACGAGTGAGCTAGTGACCCAAAACGAAGATTGATTGAAGTCGTCCAAGATGAACATAGCGATCTACAAAAGGATATCTTCAACATATTCTTCTTCTTGATAGTGCCAATCCGTTATCGGATATTGGAGACCATTCTGGCTTCAACATATAAGGTGAAGAAATATTCATGTTGTCATCGTCGTTAAAATTGATGAACTTAATCTCTCCAAAATACAATCCACTGGCCCTTCCTCGTAATGCGTGTCATTATCTTATGATGTTTCATTGATGCAGACAGTAGCGGACCCAAGAGCAGCGCTGGCACCCACCCTCTCTCGTACGAAGATGATGCACATCACCCAAAGAGGTGATGATGCTTCGTCTTCGTCCGACGCAACTCATGTTGAAAAAAGAAAAAAGACTTCTTTCTGTATTACTTTCATGTGAATTCGGTACTCTGCGCAATCAACCCTCCCCCTTGTAGAAATCTTGAATCCGCCACTGGATATATGCAGAATAGTTAATATGAGTGTCAATACAAATAATAATTTTTACACTAGGTAATGCTATTTTTGCTTTCTATAATGAAGGTCAACAATTCAAAGTAAAGGGATTGAATCACATCTTTGATTTGCATAATTGATCAGAAAAACTACAATTACCTCTCGTCTTGATACACCAGTATCTTAAAATGAAGTACATTTAGACGAGATGTTTTGCACAATCTCGTGGTGTTGTACAAATTATAAGCACCTATTGAATTATTCGATTACGATACAAAAGAGAAACCCACTTTTTTCTAAGAATGAAAGTTTGGTACAGCACTGAAGAAAAAAATAAAATTCCGTAGTATGATCCTATATTATTATGTTATAAGATTTGGATTTTAAATATGAATTTATGAAAATGAGTTAAAACAAGCATTGTGATTACTTTTGTGATGAAGGAATTTTTGGCCTCCAATCTAGAAATATACACTAGCAAAATGCATTTCACACTATCCTGGACAACTTCGGAACTGTGTCTATTCATCTGTCGGTTTGTGCCCTTGTAACAGCCTTAACTTCTTCAATTCTTATCCAATTTTGATTGGTTTGGATATCTTTAAATTTATAACATGTGCAAAGATGCTATTCTCGGGATTTTTCATATCTTATTATCGAATCATCAACAAATCCTAAATCGGACCCTTTAGGTTTTTGGACTACCTATTGACAGAGTGAGTTTCAGACAAAAAGTTCGTGTACATAAATCCTCAAATGCTTAGTTGAACAATATTTTTTCTAAATAATAGATGCCAACACTAACACCACTAACAGTAATGCCTCAGCCACATTTCGATTATCAATAACAGATCAGCTATCCACTTGAAGATATGGGCCTGCAAACATTTTCTCAATAATCGAAGATTCTCACTTTTCAGACTGTTGACACCAATACACATTCTACCTAATTCACTCCCTGTCTTATTATGAAATATCTATCAATCATATATATATATATATATATATAAATCACTCAGCGAGGTTATTCGAAATGCGAATCAAAATTTTTAATCATAACTGCTGAAATATTTATTTGAAATTCATGGATCAGGTTTTAAAAGAAGTAGTTAGGATAAATGCTGTTCAGCAACTAATATTTCAGCCCATTTTCATGCGAATAGCGCTTTAGTTTTTAAATATGAGGAAAGAACGGCCGTGTAGGAGCTTTTGAACGAACGGCACCAATCCGCCAATTGCGTCCTTGGAAACTATAGTAATACAGTTATGTATAATGAAGAGGTATACAAGGGTGACTTAATAGTGCTCGATCGGTCGATAAGAAGAGTTATAGACAAGAGTCAATTTTGTGCCTTGAGAATGATTCAAATTTTGACGGAATCAACAGTGTAGGTACTCATCGCATAACCTTAAATTATTTTTGACTCTACAGGCTGGTCCGAAAGTGGTGAAAGACGATAGCACTCTGTTTTTTTGACAGGGAATGCCCAATTTTTATACATATAATAATCATAATCTTCACTAAATTCTGATTTCGAAATTCCCCACTAGTAATATCAATTGATGATATAAGCCAAATCAAAGGAATCATCAAAATATTCGTTAAAAATCGATTTGACAAAATGAAATAGAGATCACGTAGAAAAAGACATAGTCTGATTTTTTATTTTGAAGAATTCGAAATTACTGCTAATTTCCAGCTGAAAAACTCTCAAAAATATTTGTCGCTCATATGATCTGCAAACTTTTTTATTATTTCAATAAGATTGAAATAGGATGCAGGTTGATTTGAAAACAGTAGGCATCTGAACAGATCATATGAGCGATAATTATTGATGAAACATTTCCAGCTGAAAATATTAAGTCAATTCGAACTCTTTAAGAGAATTCAGACTATGTTCTTGTTTTTTCACGTAGTCTCCATTTCATTTTGTCAAAATGATTTCTTCCGAATATTTCGATGCCAGAGCCCCAGTTCAAAATATGAAATGCGAAACATTTCGAAAATTTCTCATTTTAGGCACAACATGTCTAGATAATACTCATTAGAGTTTCCGACAGCCAAAAAATATTCAGGTCATTTTTTTTAAATTGCAGTGTCTTTCGGACCACGTGTAGGGTGATTTGCATAAAACTTGAAAATTCGGGAATTCGACAAAAAACTAATCGTACAATTATCTCGAACGGTTTTCAAGATATGATCTTCAGTTTAAACCATTATTACCATGAAATTATTAGAAAAAAGTGGCCTACGCTAAAAAGTACCACAGATGAATAATGACAAGTGGGGTATTTCGAACTCAGAATTTCATGAAGATATGATATAAAAATTGGGCATTCCCGTTTGAAAAAGTAAAGTGGTATCGTCTTTCACCACGCTATCCACACGAAATTTTGAACGATGTCTGTGGTAATATTTATTATCTATATGTATATACAGGGTGTCCCGTAAAGACCACGTCAAACCGAGGGAGAATGTAGATCAAAGGATAACCCACCTGCTATGACAAAATTCCCATAATAAAAGTCTTACCGTTTTCGAGATATTTTTTTTTTTTTGAAAATAATGAATTTTTGCCCTTTTCAATAGTTTTGTCCTTACGGTTGGTACAATTTTACATCTTTTTGGTTAATTTTTTCAGTAAAATATTGCTGAAGAATGATTTTAACGTTTACATTAAAAACATCCTCCGAACATTTTAAAGGGGGGCTATGAGAAAAATTTTTATTGGAAATTTTGGTAGTGGATTAATTTGTTCATGAAGTTTAGCCCATCGTAGTGGAAAAAAAATGTGCCGAGGTACTGCTGCACATTACACCAATAAATTGTCTATTTTATAGTGATTTCAAAGAGGTATCACACAAGTCATTTGTTATTCGAAGAAAAAAGATATGGCTGTTTTTATCCAAATGGGTACGTTTCTGACAAAATCAAGTTTATCAATTCTGTTAAGAAATCTTCGATATTGCTTTACTTAGTGAACAATGGCAATTGTTTACGTGCGAAAATATTACTCGCATAATTATTCACCTCAACGAAATTCAATTTTGCCGGCAAATTTTGCGAAAACATTATGCAGATCTAGATTTTTTTAATATGATCATTAGGAGCGACGAGTCTTCCTGTACCAAGGATGGGTACATGAATCTCCACAATTTGCATGGCTGGAATATCATAAATCCACACGAGGTGAGAGAAGATATATCACAATATCGATTCAAGATCAATTTATGGACTGGAATATTTAATGGTGCAATTTTGGGCCCGATCGAACTGCCGCCATCACTGAACGCAAACAATTATTTGGAATTTTCAACCAACCAGCTGCCGATTTTATTGGAAGATGTGCCACTGGCGCTGCGACGTAGTCTGTGGTTTCAAGTGTTTCAACATGATGGATGCCCAACACATTACGGACTCGAAGTTACCGCTCATTTAAATAGAACTTATCCCCACCGGTGGATTGGAAGAGAAGGTGAAATTCTGTGGCCTCCTCGTTCACCTGACCTAAATCCTATAGACTTTTATTAATGGGGCTGCCTAAAAGACAAAGTATACATGCGTGATGAAGCCGAATTGAGAGAACGCATCCGCAATTCGGCTTCATCACATATGGGTGTTGCGTATACTTTGTCTTTTAGGCAGCCCCAATATTAAAAGTCCAGAGGATTTAGGTCTTCATGTACCCATCCCTGCTACAGGGAGACTCTTCGCTCCAAATGATCTTATTGAAAAAATCTGGATCTGCATGATGTTTTCGCAAAATTTGCCGGCAAAATTGAATTTCGTTGAGGTGAATAATTATGCGAATAATATTTTCGCACGTGAACAATTGCCATTGTTCACTGAGTAATGCAATATCGAAGATTTCTTAACAGAAATGACAAACTTGATTTTGTCAGAAACTTACACATTTGGATAAAAACAGCCATATCTTTTTTCTTTGAATAACAAATGACTTGTGTGATACCTCTTTGAAATCACTATAAAATAGACAATTTATTGGTGTAATGTGCAGCAGTAGCTCGGTACATTTTTTTTTCCACTACGATGGGCTAAACTTCATGAACAAAATAATCCACTACCAAAATCTCCAATAAAAATATTTCTCATAGCCCCCCTTCAAAATGTTCGGGGGATGTTTTTAACGTAAACGTTAAAATCATTCTTCAGCAATATTTTACTGAAAAAATTAACCAAAAAGATGGAAAAATGTACCAACCGTAAGGACAAAACTATTGAAAGGCGCAAAAATTCAATATTTTCAACAAAAAAAAATATCTCGAAAACGGTAAGACTTTTATAATGGGAATTTTGTCATAGCAGGTGTGTTATCCTTTGATCTACATTCTCCCTCGAATCGACGTGGTCTTTACGGGACACCTGTATATAAAGCAAAATTCAAACACGATCGGATCTGTTATTACAGAAGTATTGAGTATTTCCTTTCAAATTATAATTTTGTAATGAATTTTGTTATTTCATATCATTAATCAAAATTCAATCTCTTTTGGTTTTCTGACATATAAATAGTGAATAATATTTTTTCGACATTCTTTTCGAATATTTTTGATTTTAAGTACGCGATCAACGTAGCTTGAAATTATCGTTAGGTATAGTTAAATCCAAACGCAAATTTTTATCTCGATCGAATCTGCGGTTTTGAAATCAACAAGAAAACAAAATTTATTTACGGAAACCATAGTCGGATAATAATAACATAAATCACATCTCATACAATGTATGGGTAAACGTAGCCAAACCTGTGGACTCCAAATAGGCTCATGAATGTCGAGCGCCCAAAAGCTACTGAAGTCTGCTTTTTCTTGAATTTTTCACATAATGATTTATTATTTCTCCCTAAAATCTCACTTTCCTTCATCTAATAATGAATTTATATTCATTATGAAATAATTATGAATTATGAAATAATGAATAGGCTTACCTTATGATCAGCCTATTCATTCTAAAATCCGAAAAATTCATGACTGCGAACAGTTAGAGAGGTAAAATGTTTTATTCAGTATCATCGTAGGTAACCTGCCTTTAATTTCATGATTGCTAGTTGTCAAGGTCTCAAGTAATTAAATTTTTAATTTTGATTCCTTGACAATTGATTTTAGTTTCCATTTCAAATAAATATATACCTCTCGCAATAGTTAAAAAAAAATTTGACGCAGTCGGAAAGACCACAGATTTTTTTCGAATATTGAATTCTAAACATTCCGGAACATAAGCTGTGGAAACTCAATGGGATATTAAACAAAGGATACCTTGTTCCAAAGGTTCATTTTTGGAAAAAATAAAATAGAATCATAACATTGAATTCAAACAATTTTTTGTTGGAAACAATACAACGTAATTGAAGATGTATAATGGTGTAGGTAATTTATACCTAATATCTTAAACCATGTGTACCTCAATTACGGAATATTTTATACTCGATTGTGTATTGAAAACAAATAAACTCAGGTTCAAAACCCGCGGTATAATATTTATTACTAGATATTTCAAATTAGTTGAGTTATTCTTTAGTAGGATGTATTTATGCATTATAAGAAATTTTCAATATTTCCATTTTTTTATTTTGAATAAGCGAATATATATATTTTTTTTGAACATACAATCCTACTGACCAATAGTCTTATTCAAAAAGTTAGTATACCTGTAAGTGTACATGTTTATTCAATAGATTATTTCAACAATGAATTTGAATACACATATTAAACCTAAATTTTCACATTTAAATATTTTTATGTATAAAAGAAATAATGAGGGTAATTGGTTACAAACAAAGATGTGTTTCCCACCAAGTGTTACTCATCCCAACACTTTTTCACCGAACTGATATTAAGGGCCAAAATCCCGCAACACGTTTCTACGATAAAAATATTTATGTTTATATATATCAAATATCTCGTAGAAAACTTTTGGTAGTTATTTCAATTCATATAAAGCTAAAACAAAACATACCTACAATTTAAGCCTCTGACACCGATTATTAGGTATATATGGTTTATAAAATGCCAAGTCTTAAAGTTTTAGGTTTATTGAATTTGTAATATTATACAAATACAATAAACCTGTTATTAAGACTTGTTTTCAGGAGTTTTTAATCGCTCCTTGCTCCATGCGCTTATTGCGCACTTGTATGCCACAGTACTGTATGACATATCAATTATAATTTTATTGTTGTCAGTTAGTTCATCTAAATGAGAGAATGATAATTTCATATAGTATTCAAGCTAAATATCAATTTACTTTTTCATAAGAATTCCAGTTTGAATTATTTAATTTATTTTACTATTCAAATCAAGTATAACATAACGTTAAAAAAATTATTCGGATTCATCATACATATTTCACATTTCGAGATTTCGTGTTCCTTGTGTTAATTCCTGCGCTTAATACTTCAAAAATGAAATATTGAATTGAAGTTAGAAAGATCAATGCAAAATAGTAAGTAAGAATAATAGAGGAGTTAAAATTTCAGCAAGATAATAAAACAATCCCTCATTGCTATGGAATACTTAATTAATTGATATTCAAAGGATAGAACTCAAATTTAAATAAGTTCTTTACAAAACAAAATCATAGTTTTTCGGAGACTGAAACTTTATATCATTTCAAAATTAGATGTTTGAAAGTTTGAAATTTACTTCCATGATAACAGAGATGAAAAAATGTGTTTAACTACTCTTTTGAGAGAGTGCACTACAGTGTACAATTCTTTCATGAAGATTTCGTCTCTTCATGTTCTGATATGTGGTTTATTATCCGAAATAATAAAATGTTACAAGTTTGAATTTGGAGCTCTTTTAAGGTTTTTTGTGATCCGTAAAGAAAAAGATTGAATGAATCTATAAAATAATCTTCTTCTAAACCGCAGATCTAAATACATAGTTAGCTGTTACCTTATCCAAATACAAAGTTGACAGTGTAATTGAATCGGATGTATTTAATAAAAGTTTATATATTTGATATGAAAATATACGTTTTTGATGCTCACTGAAAGCATCTTAGAAGTCTTAGAATCATTGAGAACCCCGATCTATTTTTTCGGAATAATAAGATATCAGAAAGCAGATCATAGATATCTTGACTCGTTCTCGAGTTACAGAACGTTTCTGAAAAATTACTGTTTCAAATATTTCGCTATATTTAGGTTTCTGTTCGAGACATACGAAAAATTGCAAAAATTTTTTTCAGTTCTTTTCCGATCATAACTATGAATAAATTGCCGTAGAAGAGATATAGAGGAGAATTTTTCAATGCAGCATATTTGTTGAAAAGCATCCCGTTTTCGGATTTTCAAAAATGTCATCCGTTTCAGCGATATTGAGTTTTTCGACTTCGTTTTTTGATGGGACTACTTCAATTTAGATATTTTTCATTTATTTTTAGATTTAATTCTTTTTGTGTTCATTGTATAATTGTAATCAAATATATATAGACTTCTACTTAGAAATTAAGAAAATGTACACCTTGTACAGCTAGTATATTGAAGTAGAAGAACTAAATATTTCAGATATTCGAAATTATATTCATTCACGTCATGTAACGCATCGATAATCTATAAAATATAATGGTTTCATTCATTTTCCATGTTGAATTGACAAAAATTTATCTGATTAAAATTTTACCTCAATAAAATTTAAATTTCCTTAGTCGATATAGTTCGAGTTCATTCGTCTTACTTCAGATGAAAATAAAGCATAGTAATGAAAAAATTAGTTAGGGAGTTCGTAGATTTGTTCTTACCTTTTGCAAACCATTGGTAATTAAATCTCTGTCACCCATTTCAAACTAAAGAACTCAAATCAACAGAATTATATCACTAAACACAACCGAAAAAATCACAAGACATATTTCGGAATTCGATTAGGTTTAAACACGTGATTCTTCCAGCCCTTAAATACCGACGCGAAATAATGATGGAAAAACAGAGCAGGACATGAGTTTTCCAACACCTATTCGTGAACTATCAGGATGTTGAGTGCAAGTTGAAACGGCGGACTAAGTGGAACCCCTCCACCATTTCCTCCAAAACCGTTCTCCTTTCATATTTCGATGTTCTGGGAGATATTTGAACGGTTGCTGAGATTTATATCGGTGCATGTTTGCAAGCTGATGAGAGAAATTTCCTCGCACAGAAGATGTCTCGAATTCTTAGTGTGCGATAGGTATTTGAACTGACGGTAATGCGGTTTTCGCTTTCTAATAGGTACGATGATATCTTCGCCAATCGGATAAAATTTTGCGGGATAATTTGATAATTATTGTGGAGAGAGTTTTTGGTTAGATTTCGATATTGGTTTTGATCCGAAATAAATGATGGAACTTATTTATTTATTTTTTTTATTTAATTTTTTTTTCTTGTAACAATTTGGAGCATCGGAGTTACATTTTTTTTTTCGTACTTTTACGATCTTTAAAAAAATTGAGAATAACAATGACGTGAATCAGGCATGTTTGTTATGTGTCCATTTTTATTCTATAATTTGAAATCATTACGACAGTGCAAATTGTGCACTTGCTCTTTGTTTAGGTATTATTTTCTTCTTACTCAGAGAATATCTCAAATCAGCAGAAAAGCAACATTGAAATCAAATTGAAAAATACCAATCGAACGTTTTTCCGACTTGGCCATTGCAACTAATCGCAGGTGGAAATTCAGTAGGTAATGTTGTTTAGAAGTTATATCTACAAGGAGTACCTATTGCCTTAAATTCCAAAGTAATAAGTTATTTAATTGGGTATTAGGCAAAGAAGGATCATTCAACTAAAAACAAGCATTGGTCAAGTACATCTATATATGTCGGTGATTCCAATTTGCTCCTTCATCAGGATGCTGAAAAATAATAAAATCTACTCTATTAAAATTTTTACGTGAAAATAAGCCTCAAATGACGGTGAAGCCGACAATTTCAAGACATTTAGTACTTTAGTACTTACTTTTGACTCGGTTGTTGAAATGGACAGCAAGATATAAATATAAGGATTTAATCCATCTATACATAAGTCATTATTTAAAAATATTTCGATATCACATTTTATTTCTCTAGTGACCGATCTAGCTTTACAATAAAATGAAATGTATAAGTAAGATCGGTCACGAGAGAAGTAAAATGTAATATTGAAATATTTTCAAATATGTAATGACTAATGGTTATGTATGAATGGATTAAATTCTTATATTTATATCTTGCTGTCCATTTCAACAACCGAGATAGATAAGAAGTAAGTGCTAATTGTCTGCTTCACCGACATTTCAGGGTTTAATCTTATTTTCACGTAAAATTTTTTTTTGCATCCTGATGAAGGAGCTAAATATTTCACTGCATACATTGTATGCACCGAAATATACATATAAATGTACATGACCTGACCAATGGTTGTTTTCAGTTGAATGGCCTTTCTTTGCCTAGTACCCAATTACAACTTGTTAGTTGTTCAGAAGGGTCTATTTAGAATTTAATTACTCCGAAACTTCTTAAATTATTATTTTAATTCAAATACTTATATTAACAGATATAAGTATTTGAATTACCCATAACAATGGGTGATCAGTTTGGATCTTAGAGTATAGAATAATAACATTCTATATTCTAAGGCTATATGGTCCCATATAGCCATATTTTTAATCAGTGGCGACGCCAGGGGGATCCTTGAAATTTCCTAGAATTTGACATACAAAGGTTAAAATAATTACAGGATAGGCAGAACTATGATTTCGATTCACTAAAACCCCCCCCCCCCAACCGGCCCCCACTTGGCCACCCTTTTTTTGAAAGCTGGCGTCGCCACTGTTCTCAATCGATATTTTAGTAAAATTGGTTGACATTCGGATCGGAATGGTTTCATACAAATTTCAGCTTTTTCGGATGTACGGTTTGCTTGCTCATACACAAGCGTTAAATACCCAGAATCTCAATATTTCGAGGTCTATTACTCCTATTTTGATGAAATTTGGTAGGAATATAAGGTATGTTAGAAAATGTAAAATGCCAATTAAATAATCATTGTACGATATAAAGTGTATTATGTTTAATTATAATAAAAAATGTAAATTAAAAGGCTGATGGACCCTAGATCGATGGCCATAAATTGGAGTATTTTGTGAATTTAATTTCATCCATTTTTAGATAAAAGTATTTGTTTATATTTTTAGTTGGATTATTATTTATTTGTTGTTGGGTTGTTTTTTGAGTTGTTCCCGAAGCAGTTATTGATGTCACATTATTCGTGTTATCTACTTCTATGTGTTCAGGGTTATTTTCAATTGTCTTATCAATTGAAGTTGTTCAAATATCAGATTCGGATATTTTCTTTCATTTTTCTTCTTTGCAGTAGTAGTTTTAATAGTCTTCGTCTTCTGTTTTTTCTTGGGAGTACCATCCTGTGAATCTTTTTCTTCGTCTTCCGTAAGAAGTAGAGCCACCGATCTGAGACATTTCATAAACGTAGAAATCCTCAAATTCTGCATCGTTCGCCTGGATATTATATTATATATATTATTATATTATATTATATATTTATATTATATTATATTATATATATTATATATATTATATTATATTTTATATATATATATATATATATATATATATATATATTATAGTTTTCTTTGTTTATCTTTATCTTCAACATCTGTCGATTTATTTGCTATCAATACGTATCAATGAGAAAGTAGATTAGAAGAACAAGGGCTCAGCATGAAAACCAGACACAGACTGTAGGTTGGTACCATAAAAATTTCAGTTCTTTTGAATGTTCTTACGTATATGTATACAGGGTGAGTCAATAGTGCTCAATCGATGTAATCGAAATAAATTTTGTTAACGACAACATTTACTCATATTTGTAATGTGAAAAAAAAAGGTTTTAAACCGAAGTTTGAACCAAAAATTACTCGAAATAAAGGCATTTTTTTTATTACCGATTCGATTGTTCTTACCTGTCCTACTTTGTTAGTTTGTTGTGATGCTCATAACAGTTTATGGAATCTTTATTAATCTTTCCTACATCAGATTGGGTAAATAAGTACCAAAACTAATAATCAATTTTATTCATCACAGTTTACTGAATCTTATAATAATTTGAATTATATTACTGAAGAATTGTTTGGCAAGAACCAACCAAAAAGTGTAGTACTGGACCAGAGTCTCTTTTTAATATTTTCTAAACGACCAGTGGTTCACCAAAAAAAAGTTCTGGTGGAAAGAAGCGTATGTAATCACATGATGAAAACTTCAAATTGGAATATCTATGCCAAATTTAAATTAAATATCTTGTAAAGGGAAGGTGCTATGAGAAAAAACTTGAACTTCAAATATCTCTATCTCGAAAACGAATCGTTTGCGGAACCATGTTATAGGAATGATCCGAGGAATCTGTCATTTCCGTTTGTACCTCCAATTTAGAAACACCCTGTTTAGTCGATTTAAAACTGATGTCTTGAAAATAATTTGCAATTTGAATGAAACACATTAAATTGTATAACTCAACACAGACAATTATTCGATGCGAATAACTCAGTTCAGTTCTTTGATAACTGCAGTATTAAATAATTTAATATAAAATTAAATATAATTTTTTGACGAAAATGATACAAAAAACCTAAAACAACGGATAAGCTTAGACTATATATCAGACTTATATAGTCTAAGCGTATAAGTGTATCGATGACGAATGCAGAATCACAGATGGCTAAACAAGGGGGGCGCCGAAAAAGCGGGTAGATAAAGGAAAATAATAAACCTCGAACATAGACGTGCTTGTAGAGCAATGAAAGTAATCATCTTGAAAGCAATAATAAAGTCATAAACCATTAAAGGGTCCGATTTTTTGCTTTCGTGTCGATTTTAAATTAAATGAAAAAATTATTGCTTCATATTATGAAAAAATTTTCGTTCTTCGCCTTTGAGAGAATTCTGAAATTTCATTTTTTGGAAATCTTGTGGGGTGTGATTACCCCTAGTATTCTCTATTTCTCGTGTTGTGGAAATGAAAGCTTGACAATTTAACAATATTACTCTCATTCTCCTTCACATAAACATTGCATCTGAAGATGAAAATACATGCCACTGTTAAAATGCTATATTTTGAGGATATAGGTCTATAAGAGGACCGCGAAGCTACATATTGGACATCAAACGCAAAATCCTCTTTTGAATTGAAAAGACTCTACCAACATCGGAGGAATTTCCGCAGAGCAAGATTTTATACGAAAGGTGGCTGTATACTAAACTAAAATAAATGCTTATAAGGGAATACAGAGGAAGGAAATGTTTAACTCGACTTAACGCATAATATGAGCTACATAGTTTTTTACAAACCGAATCAATATGTACGTCCCATTTCAAATACCTATCGACTTGAAAATTTGAAACCCAAGGAATTTCGTGCATTCCCGTGATAAGATGACAGTATCGAAGTGTCAATTTATGAACTTATTATCATCATTAGACAATGAGAAACTATGCACTCCGTTATATTCACATTGATCATAATGGCATTAAAATTGCACCATTGAACGAAGCATTGCACTAAGAGATCGCATAAACCCTGTTATTCCTCCATGGTATCCGCTATAACAGCTAATGAGAAATCATCAGCGATTAAGATCGCTCTCAAAAGTTTGGTAACATCTTTCAGATAATTAGATTTTTCGATGAATAACTTTCTCGAATTTTCTGGAAGATCATTGATGAACAATAAGATATACAGGGTGTCCCGTAAAGACCACGTCAAACCGAGGGAGAATGTAGATCAAATGATAACCCACCTGCTATGACAAAATTCCCATTATAAAAGTCTTACCGTTTTCGAGATTTTTTTTGTTGAAAATAATGAATTTTTGCCCCTTTCAATAGTTTTGTCCTTACGGTTGGTACAATTTTACATCTTTTTGGTTAATTTTTTCAGTAAAATATTGCTCAAGAATGATTTCAACTTTTACATTAAAAACATCCTCTGAACATTTTAAAGGGGGGCTATGAGAAATATTTTTATTGGAAATTTTGGTAGTGGATTATTTTGTTCATGAAGTTTAGCCCATCGTACTGGAAAAAAATGTACCGAGCTACTGCTGCACATTACACCAATAAATTGTCTATTTTATACTGATTTCAAAGAGGTATCACACAAGTCATTTGTTATTCAAAGAAAAAAGATATGGCTGTTTTTATCCAAATGGGTACGTTTCTGACAAAATCAAGTTTGTCAATTCTGTTAAGAAATCTTCGATGTTGCATTACTTAGTGAACAATGGCAATTGTTTACGTGCGAAAATATTACTCGCATAATTATTCACCTCAAGGAAATTCAATTTTGCCGGCAAATTTTGCGAAAACATCATGCAGATCCCGATTTTTTTAATAAGATCATTAGGAGCGACGAGTCTTCCTGTACCAAGGATGGGTACATGAATCTCCACAATTTGCATGGCTGGAATATTATAAATCCACACGAGGTGAGAGAAGATAGATCACAATATCGATTCAAGATCAATTATGGACTGGAATATTTAACTGAACTGCCGCCATCACCGAACGCAAACAATTATTTGGAATTTTCAACCAACCAGCTGCCCATTTTATTGGAAGATGTGCCACTGGCATCATGTTTCAACATGATGGATGCCCAACACATTACGGACTCGAAGTTACCGCTCATTTGAATAGAACTTATCCCCACCGGTGGATTGGAAGAGAAGGTGAAATTTTGTGGCCTCCTCGTTCACCTGACCTAAATCCTATGGACTTATATTATTGTGGTTGCCTAAAAGATAAAGTATACGCAACACCCATGCGGGATGAAGTCGAATTGAGAGAACGCATCCGCAATTCGGCTTCATCACGTATGGGTGTTGCGTATACTTTGTCTTTTAGGCAGCCCCAATATTAAAAGTCCAGAGGATTTAGGTCTTCATGTACCCATCCTTGGTACAGGGAGACTATTCGCTCCAAATGATCTTATTGAAAACATCTGGATCTGCATGATGTTTTCGCAAAATTTGCCAGCAAAATTGAATTTCCTTGAGGTGAATAATTATGCGAGTAATATTTTCGCACGTAAACAATTGCCATTGTTCACTAAGTAATGCAATATCGAAGATTTCTTGACAGAATTGACAAACTTGATTTTGTCAGAAACGTACCCATTTGGATAAAAACAGCCATATCTTTTTTCTTTGAATAACAAATGAATTGTGTGATACCTCTTTGAAATCACTATAAAATAGACAATTTATTGGTGTAATGTACAGCAGTAGCTCGGTACATTTTTTTTCCACTACGATGGGCTAAACTTCATGAACAAAATAATCCACTACCAAAATTTCCAATAAAACTATTTCTCATAGCCCCCCTTTAAAATGTTCGGAGGATGTTTTTAATGCAGACGTTAAAATCATTCTTCAGCAATATTTTACTGAAAAAATTAACCAAAAAGATGTAGAATTGTACCAACCGTAAGGACAAGACTATTGAAAGGGGCAAAAATTCATTATTTTCAAAAAAAAAAAAGATCTCGAAAACGGTAAGACTTTTATAATGGGAATTTTGTCATAGCAGGTGGGTTATCCTTTGATCTACATTCTCCCTCGGTTTGACGTGGTCTTTACGGGACACCCTGTATGTACCCCAATACCTTTTCTGTAAAAAGATAAGCTTTCAAAATAGTCTTCAAACTCGTCAATCACTTCTCCATCAGAGCAGAGGGTGTTCAGGCAGTTGGAAGCGCAATTCGTTCAATACGACCATAGTTTTCGTTGGTAAAAGAATTTTTTGCATAGGAGAACGTTTTTTTCAGAATTTCTTCACTCAATCGATCCAATAACGTTATGTAACTCACTGGTTATAGTTTTAGCTATTGATTCTACATTCTACTAACATGGATAAATCATCATCATTTTGCCGTATAGGCATTGGCGCCCGCAGAAATTTTTCTCAGGGGGGGCAAAATGAAAATTATTGAAAAACGATAAGGCGTCCATGATTGTCGTGTTAATTTAACTAATAAAGAATGTTACGCGTCACTTTATGAGCACACACAAAACTATTGTATTTTTGTCCACCCTGTACCAATTGGAATCAATATGTGATACATTTTTGGAATCTCCTCAGCCAGAGTAATCGGAAAATTGAGACAAATTGGGGTGTTCCTTTCAAAAAAAATGACGCTGACGTCATTCACCCTTTATATTAGATTATTATTTTAAAATACGGTAAATTAAAATAAAAAATCGACGTGTTTCAGGATTATTTCTTAAAATGGTCTGTTTAACTAAAAATGAATTTTGTTCCATACTTTAACGGTTACGGACGCAGTGTATAAGATGAATTTATAAACAAATTGACACGCATGGAGTGCTTTCGGTTCCATGAATTTTCTCCACCCAAGAAGTGCTCAACGCGCCTAAGAAAGTTTTCAATTCAAAAAATACTTCTGCCGATTATGGATTATATGTATAGTATGTAATTCCATTGAAACCGGAAAATAGTTGTGAATCTATTACTTTCCTTTTTTCCTTGCCCTTTGGATTGAGAAAGTAATATTGAGGGTGTTGTGCTGAAAAATGAGGCATTCAAAATCTCAGGGGGGGCCATGGCCCCCCTGCCCCCCCCCCTGCGGGCGCCCATGCGTATAGGTAAAATTGTGTTGGATATTTTAACATCATAACATTTTTTCAATGTTGAACTATAACTAGGGGGGAACTGTTTATAGCAAATGAAACATATAAGCTATTTTTGCTATAGATATTTTCAGTATAAACTAGGAAACAGTTATTTGCAATAAAACCAATTAAAATTCTTTATTACTGGTGCACACATACATATAATAGAGTAAGTTATTCAAAAATTTAACTATGTAGCTTCAACATGAAAAAAGAATCAATAATCAATCAGTAATGATCATCATGTTTTTATTTAACTTTGTTAACCCCATAAAATAAAAAGAAATTATGTGAATTTTTTTCTACATCTGGGTATCTAGAGCGTATCAATGTAGCTGATGCGAAAGTTTCATCTTTCTGCTAACGATTCCCAAATTGACAGTTATAAATGATTTATGCTTTCTCACTAGAACAATTGGATTCTTCATAATAAGAACTTATCAGATTGATGTTGATCAGATTGTTTGAGCTCACGACCCAATAATTTTCTGAATTATATCAATGAGTTCGTTAAATATGAAAATACAGAACACTGTCACTAATAAAAAATTGGGAAGGAACAGTCAGCAGCATTATGGAAAAATTGTCAATTTTAATTATTTTTTTTTAATTTTTAATTTTTCTGAATTTTTAGAATAGGTATGAAGAAAAGAATTTGTAGAATATGACTTCCTGAACAAGAATGTCTCAGGGTCCAACTGAATCCTATAACTAGTTTTCGAAATACAGGGTGTCGAAGTTGGAAAATGGTATTTCTTTAAAGTAACATTTCTCATCGGAAAAATCTTGAATGAAAGAAATATTATTGCTTACCCATAAAGTAAAAATTTTAGAATGATTCTCAATAAAAATTATTGTTATATACAAGTTGAGTCAAACATTATTTAAAATGAAATTCGTTCAGTTCATAATTCACCCTGTATTTGAAAAAGTCGTAAGTGGAAATTTCCAATTTTTTGTCATCGCCCTTAGTTCGAGTACACTCTTATATTTTCAAACAGTGCTGGCTTTGCTATTACCTGTTTTTGAGATACAGAGGGTTATTACCCTCTCTATTTAAAGGGTGTTTTTTTTCGAGGTATATAACTTTAAGTTGGCATTACTGTTCAAGATGGCGACCGATTTAACAGCTGTTGAGTGATTTATTCTCAGTTTGGTTTGGCAATTCATCATGAATAGACTAACGCCTGAACAACGCTTGCAAATAGTGCAATTTTATTTCGAAAATAATGGTTCTGTGCGGAATACGTATCGCGCACTACGTCCATTAGCGATGAGGCGCACTTCTGGTTGAATGGCTACGTCAACAAACAAAACTGCCGCATTTGGAGTGAAGCTCATCCTCAAGTGTATGTCGAAACACCGTTATATCCAGAAAAACTGACTGTTTGGTGCGCTTTATGGGCTGGTGGAATCATTGGTCAGTACTTCTTCAAAAACGATGATGGCCAGAACGTTACAGTCAATGGTGATCGGTATAGAGCCATGATTACCAACTTTTTCATTCCTGAATTGAACAACCATGATGTCCAGGAGCTGTGGTTCCAACAAGACGGCCCAACATGTCACACAGCTCGTGCCACAATCGATTTATTGAAAGACACGTTTGGTGACCGCCTAATTTCACGTTTTGGAATTTTTTTTTGTGAATTGGCTTCCAAGATCTTGTGATTTAACACCGCTAGACTACTTTCTTTGGGTCTAAGTAAAGTCATTGGTCTATGCGGATAAGCCACAAACCCTTGACCATTTTGAAGACAACATTCGCAGTGTTATTGCCGATATACGGCCACAAATGTTGAAAAAAGTCATCGAAAATTGGGCGTCCAGATTGGACTACATCCGAGCCAGCCGTGGCGGTCATATGCAAGATTATCTTGCGGATAAATAAAATTCATATCAATCGAATAATCCATCGTTGTTTCATTGCAATTTAAAGTTCTATAGCTCTAAAAAAAACACCTTTTTTTTTTTGTTCTGAATCCGAATCTTAGTTTTGCACCAAAATTCTGTGACGGAACATTAAAAAAAAATACAAAAAAAATTTAATCTTCTGACGTTTTCTTCCATAAAGTTTTTGTCCGAAAAACCTGGCTCAAACGATAGTTCAAAATTAGCGTATTATATCTATCTCTGCTAAAACTCAGTTGATGGGGTAGTTTTAATTTCTTCCATTTATTATCTCTGTTTCTGGGGTATAGAATTCGAATCTGAAGTTTGCCACCAAAATTTCATGATAAAACATTGAAAAAAATGCAAAAAAAGTGATAACTATCATTTTTACCGGTTTTTTGCATATAAACTTTCTACTCATAAATTTGAATTTGAGTACTCTGTTGACCTGTTGTATAAATACTACGACGGTATTTTTTTCCTAAATATATTTATAGGAATCGATGTAAAGAAATAAATTAAATTTCAAAAAGTGATTTTGAAAATGCTTTTTTTCTCAAAACATACTTGAAAAATAAAAATAGTGAAAATAGACTGAATGGGTTGGCTCTTTTAAAGTTGATATATTTAAAAAGAAAAACATAAGATTTTTTTTATAATATGTAACCCCCCCCCCCCCCGAAACTGAAACCTGGCTACGCCAGTGTGTAATATACAGATCCGACCCAAATAAATTTGGATAAGGGTCAAAATCACCTGAAAATCAACTTTGAATGACATTGTATGATATATCGTTGAATTCAGCGTTAAAAGTTATTTCGAAAAGTGTTATAAAATATACAGGTCCGTATTGAAGAAAATGAGGTTGAGGGCATGGGCGCCCGCAGGGGGGGGGGCAGGGGGGGCCAGGGGGGCCATGGCCCCCCCTGAGATTTTGATTACCTCATTTTTCAGCACAACACCCTCAATATTACTTTCTCAATCCAAAGGGCAAGGTAAGAAGGAAAGTAATGGATTCACAACAATTTTCCAGTTTTCAATGGAATTACTATAAATACATCCATAATATACTATACACATATCCATAATCGGCATAGGTATTTTAAATTTTTTGAATTGAAAACTTTTTTAGACGCTTTGAGCACTTCTTGGATGAAGACAAATCGTGGAACCGAACGCAATCCATGCGTGTCAATTTAAAAAAATCCATCTTATATATACTCTCCTATTGTCTTTAATAGATGAAGGTAAGAAAAAAAGTATTGGAGAAAATAGAAAAAAAATTACAGATTATAAAAACAATAGTTTTTTGCGGAACTCAAGATATGCCTATACGAGAGAGCAACAAGAACTCTGGAAATTTTAGTGATCTTTTGAAATTCAACATAACTGAGATTCGTAATAGCATTGGCATTCCAAATATTCCTTTGTTTTGTGAAACTCGTTGGTCAGCTAAATATAAATCTTTGCGAGTTTTCGCTGAAAACTTCAATACTATATTCAAAACTCTTTTTGGTATAAAATCTGGAGAAATCTCAATGAATTCTTCATCAACAAAAAGAGCTGCTCAGTTATGGGCTGCAATAAACTCTTTCACTTTTGTGATTTGTTTGAAGCAAGTAAATATTCAAATATATTGGAACCAATAGCAAATACACTACAAGGTGTTTCTATTAATTTTGTAGATTTTCACCGTCATATAAATTTAGTTATAGAAATATGTGGAAAACATCGCTCAGATGATGCATGCTCCACAGAAATTTTTTCCAAAGCATCAACTGCTGCTCAGAGTCTCAATATAGATATTGCAAAACCACGAATTTGCGGTAGACAAATATACAGATCTAATTATGAAGCAGATTCAGCTGAAGATTACTTCGAAAAATCTATATTCATTCCATATGGAGATCATTTGATTTCAGCCCTTGAAACGAGATTCTCGAAAGAACATGTAATGCTTTTTTCTTTCTTCAATTTTTTGCCAAAGAATTCAAAATTACTAGATATTGAATCTTTCGCATCTAAGGTCGGCAATATGTATAACATTGAAAATTTAGAAAGTGAATTGAACATTTGGAATGAGTATTTATCTAAATCACAAATGGATGAAAACATAAAAATTGAAGATCTTATCGGACAATGTAAATTTTCTCCTGCTGTCAAAGAATGCCTTATTCTTCTCCTTACATTTCCATGTAAGTACTACTCGTGCTATAGAGCGTAGTTTCAGCGCAGAATTAAATTTTAGATCAGAATAAATATGCCTACTCTGTTGTATAGCGATTAAGTATTTTGTCTTCAGAATTAATATTGTTTTTATGAAAACCTATTACCAATATCCGATACGCTGACGACACCGCCATTCTAGCAAATAGCATAGAAGATCTGCAGATTCTACTCAACAAGCTTAACGAGGTAGGCACTGCATTTGGTTTGAACATTAATATCAAGAAAACGAAAATGATGATTGTCAGCCGAAAAGATATAAAAGACGCTACTCTATCATTAAATGGCGAAGATATCGAACGAGTAGTTCGATTTAAATACTTGGGCGCCGTGGTTAACGAAAAATGGGACTGCGATGAGGAGGTCAAGCTAAGGATTGGAATGGCAAAGGAAACTTTTTCAAAACTTAAGAATCTCCTGCTTCAGAGAACGCTACCACTTGAACTACGTCTGCGAGTTGTTCATTGCTACGTGTGGCCAGTGCTCCTATATGGGTCAGAAACATGGTCTCTGAAAGTCAAATCCCTTAACCGCATAGAAGCATTTGAGATGTGGACGTTGCGCAGATTGTTACGAATACCTTGGACTGACCATCTGACAAATCAGGAGGTATTGAGACGAGCCGGAGTGGAAAGACAACTGCTGAACATCGTAAGGCAGAAAAAGGTGTCTTACTTGGGACATATCCTACGAGGAGACCGTTACTCTATCCCTAAACTCATTATCCAGGGTAAAATAGAGGGAAGGAGAGGCCCCTGGAGAAAACAACACTCTTGGCTGCGAAATATTAGAGATTGGTGTGGAGTGCAGGATGCAGAGACGTTATTCCGAATGGCGGAGAACAACATGCTAACTTTGGCAGCCATTAATTGAAGAGATGGGACATTGACCCCAACGTACAAGTTGTATATGGGACCGGAAGAAGAAGAAGAGTTGTTTTTTGCAATTTATGATTTGTTAATTTTGATAATATACTTGTTTGTTGTTTTTACATTCTGGAGTGCTATTTTGAATCATATTTTAGTATAATGTTTTAAACTCCATTGTTTGCGTCATTCACTATATATTTCAAGATTTATTATTATTCTTTTATTATTTTTATGAACATAGTTTTATCGAGCATATATGTATATATTTTTTATTTCGTTATTACTCGTTGTTTTTTCTTTATTTATCAGCAATTATAATAATTATTTCATTTCGTTCTCCATATTTCTATATTTATTTTTTTGTAAATTGTTCCATTGAAAAGAGTTACCGTATTATTTTACATCACCCTATGTTGTTGATGTTTAAAAAAAATGTTGAAGTGGAAAACTTCATAATTTATATTTTGCACAGTCCTCCTCCCACTTATGAATATAAATATAGAAATAAAAAGAAACGGAATACTGATATCGCTTACGACAATCATGAACGCCTTATCAATTTTCAATAATTTTCATTTTTTGCCCCCCCTGAGAAAAATTTCTGCGGGCGCCCATGGTTGAGGGTGGCCCAGAGAGCACGAAACGTTGGATTCGAAATCTGATTACGTCAAATTGAGAACAATTTATTGTCGAATAAAAAATTCCTGTAACATTTTTTGATAATATTTGAAGTAATGTGGGAAAAAAAGAAAAATCAAAATGACTGAATTTACTTTTCTTATGATATCTCAATAACCGGCCCTGATAATCTCGATTTGTTTGAACTGCTTGATAATGCTTCTATGCATGCAACTTTTTCTCCATTTGACCGACCTTCTAACTCTTATGGTTCAAAAGTTACCAATACAATCCCATTGAGAAAGTGGCCACCCTGTATATTCTGCACCCGTCGAAAATCCAGAAGAAGACCAAGGAGAACCACTGGAGCGATAATCTGCCACAATGGATAGATGCGTCATAGATTTTGAGGGCACAGATCCATTGAGGCGACCGATTCTGCCAAGATTGAGGACATCCAAGAAACTAACTCATCTTCTGGCCATGACCAACAAGGAGATTATACCCAAGTTTCTTCCTGACTACCAAAATCTCGAATCATTGCACCTTATTATACTGTGCAGCATTTTCAATAGCAACAGTGCTAGATGTGAAGCCAAAACCTAAAAGTCAGCAACCAGCCAGGGAAGAACAACAAAATAAACTACAAAAAAAAAGGGTAGAAGGCAAAGTTCATAGCATCCGACAAGATATTCCTAAATCCTAAAGATCTACTAGACATCATGAAACTTGCACATGGGCAAATGGAATGCCTATGAACATACTTCAAAGAGAAATCAGGCACGTCAGAGGTCTACAAAGTACTGTGAAGCAGACGAATCAACACATTTACAACTGCACAAGGAGCAATTGCCATACAATCCCTAGACAATCCAAGTAAACTGCAAAGATGGAGAGAAAAGCCCCTACATGGGCGACATTTCAACGA
Source organism: Harmonia axyridis (assembly GCF_914767665.1). Lineage (NCBI taxonomy): Eukaryota > Metazoa > Arthropoda > Insecta > Coleoptera > Coccinellidae > Harmonia > Harmonia axyridis. The sequence goes on along the minus strand of NC_059504.1, from coordinate 27,148,881 downwards.
GGTGAATCAGGATGATGTCGACATTGAAGCGTCGAACTATTGGCTCACATCAGGTGCGATGTATCCAGAAACGGAAGGCTTTCTTTTAGCCATCCAAGATCTTTTTCTTTTAGCCATCCAAGATCGAGATCTAAACGAGAAATTACTGCGAGCATATCATAAAGGACCGAACTATTACTAACGATTGATGCCGTTATGGGTGTCCAACGAACGAGGCAATCCAACATATCACGGGAGGATGTCAAATGTTTGCAGGAAATGAATATAAAGAGAGACACGATGCAGTAGGAAAGATACTACACCAAGAATCGGCAACCAAATTAATATTAATTCATTCTGAAAAAGTGCCATACTACAAGTACCAACCCGAAACCATCCTGAAAAACGAACGCTATAAACTGTACTGGGATCGTACAGTTTTGACTGATAAAACAGTCCCTCACAACAGGCCAGATATACTGCTAGTCGATAAACATCAAAAGATAGCAATACTTATCGACATAGCAATACCAAATAACAACATGCGTCAAAAGAAGGTCGAAAAAATTTCAAAATATAGGGACCTCGAATTTCAGATAAAGCAGCAGTGGGGAATTATGTTAACGAGAACTATTCCAATTATCATTTCAACATTCTCAACAACAGGAATAGTACTCAAAAATCTCAAGAGAAATAGCAATCAACTAGGACTAGGACTAGTGAGTATATATCTAATATTATAATGAAAAAAGCTGTTCTTTTAGGTACTGCAAGGACGGTGAGAAAATTCCTAGGAAGCGACGGTCAGGTCCAAGGATCGCGTGTAAGAGGACCAGAAGTTCGAGGAGAACCAGGGGGACCACATAGACTGGACACGACCGAGTTCTTTCCTTCTGATATTTTAAATATCTAGGATTGAGTGAATGAATATGAATTAGCAGGGAGTGAGAAAGTCGACGGCGAGGCGATGAGATTTTTCTATCCTACGCGTACAGTCTAAAGTCGGGAATAATAATAATAAAGTTTATTCATGATTCAATATTCGAAATTGAATTCTTTCAGGTACCTAAGCAATGCCGAACCTAGCTAGAAACTGTCAAATTGGCCAGCAATAAAATAATACGGTACACAAAAGAGAAATACCCATCTAATAACCTTTATTTACAAAAAGGGATTTCGGGTTGACGTCACAGACTTGGTAGGGGGGATGCTGTGGGGCAAGCAACCGTTAATTCGCTTAGCATTTCTTCTGTTATTTCTGTTATTCTTATTTCAATCTACTGATTCAATTTTATTCAAAATGCCATCATTTTGTTCGGTTTTGGTTGTTCGATGAGGGCAAATAGAGATGAAGTTGATTTCTTCAGAACGTCAGGTTTATTTGCCCCACATGGGCCACATGAAATAGCTGTCAAAATCAGCTGACCCGAAATGCCCTGTTAGGGCATGAAGTTTATCTAATGTTGCGATAAAATCTTGAAATAACTCAAATAAATTTAAATGTAATCACTTCTCGTTAACTTTCAAAGTATGCATAGTAAGCACGATACCAAATCTAAAAGAGGGTCTGAATTACCCATGTTTTGTATTATATGAAATATGGTAAAAACAAGGTAAATTGCCAGCCATCTATATATACCGAATCGCTTTCCTTTAATAACAAATATTTACTTTTTTTCAAACTCACGAAACCTTCTGTCCAAAGGAATTAATTGACTATTGGCTCCAAAATCTTCCATGAGGAATACATATTTCATTCGTTTAAGAATCATGAAAACCGGTCGTATGGCTTCAAAGGTAATCAAGGCTTAAATATAGAAACTTGCAGGTATAGGTGGTTTTTTTTCTTTGTTCGTGACAAATAACTCGTTTAAAGGTTTTCAATAATATTTGGCAACATTAGCTAAAAGAAGAAAACAAGCTTAATATGAAACATTACACACCTAATAAACTTGATTAAAATGTGTTTACATCGCCCACCTGCACTAGCTTTATATTTGCTCTATTTTAATAACTCCATGCTGCAATAATTAACTGTATTCTAACTGATGAGGGTTAAAAACATGTATTTGTAAATTTAAAAAATAACAAATGGGCAACATACAAATATTATAATTTGTGAGGTTATCAAGTCTTTTAATGAACAGGATAATGGCATATTTGTACAAATGTGAATACATAATTAAGTTTAATCACATTACAGTGTTCAAATGAAAAAAAAATTGATTTTCTGGCTTCTGGAATGTATTAACATTCTTCCTCTTATTACTTACAACATTTTTCATTCAAAAAACTTTCTTCCAATGATTGGTACACGTTCAAATCAAGTTCAAACCTAAAGAAAACAAACCAAATAATGAATCAGAAAAATTGATAAACCATAAATAAATACCAGAAATTGTAGATAACTTACTCTTTAAGTCCTGAATGTATCTCTTTTATCCTTGATGGATCAGTTACAACAGCGGTATTTACTTTTCTGCTATCAAAAAGAGGCGCCACATATTTTTCACCAACTCTGTTTAGATCTTCCACTGTTACATTCTTTATCATATCTATGAGGTTTCTAAAAATTATATTTGAAATTACATCATTGAATAATTTAAGAATATCCTTGCTCTAGTAAAACCAAGTACAACTTTTAAGTTGAATTTGATGTAGGAAAATGTGAATTCTAGATGAGTTCAAAGTTAAAATCATAAATAAGGTACCTGTCCATGTGTTGATGTGTATATTTATTTTTGGCCAAAATACTTTTTTGAATGTCGTTGCCAGACTGGGGCCTTTTTCCAAGTATATTAAAAATCAACAATTGAATTTTTAAATTGAATTAGCATGACACTGCATAGTGTTTTATTATTCAAATATTATTATAGACAAAATTTGAAAGAATTAAATGAAAATGCCAAATTTAAGTAACAAACAAAATGACACATCAAATTTTTACACTTTCACTCCATTCTTCGAAAACAAATTTTTTAATTGTAAAAAATAATGATGACTTCTTGAACCAAGAAATTTTCAAAAACTCAAAGCTTGAGAATATTTTTACAAATAATTGTTGATTGTTTCATGGTAAAAAATCCAGCAACGATGCTAGAAAACATGTTATGACCTCATGGCATTGCTTAAATAAATGGAAGATCCGGACACACCAATGACATGAAAGAATCTAGAAGCCTAAACAGCTTATAGGGCCTTTTTTTGAATTTAGCTATATTTTGGATCTATGCCAAGTTCTTTTTATCTCAATAACCTACATCTATACAACACAATAATTTATAATTGGAAGAAATATTATTTACCTATTATAATTATAGTCTATTCCTCTCAAATGAGAAGTAACAGATAGGTAGACAACATCTCCAATAGTTTTCTCTTGCGAAATTATTTCAAACATAAGAGAATTCTTTGCAGCATCCAAAAGAGTTTCATCCCATTGTTTAGATGTCAACTGTTTAGTTACTATTTGATGAGTTTCTTTGTAAGCACCAACAACATTTGTAGCTCTATAAAATACTAAATAAAGTAAACCTTCTTGATATTTAGCAACCATTGAATAACTATAAGCTAATCCTTTTCCTCTGACCTGCTTCCAAATTGGACCCTACAAATTTATCATAAAAAACATTAGATAAATGATTGCATGCCTAGGATCAGAAGTATTTAGTGCATTTGTTCAACAGAACAGAGCACAATGATTTTGGCCAAATTTGCAAATTGGGAGTTTGTGGTAAAATTTCATATTGTCCATTTTTCAAGGTGTGGCACAGGGCCTAACTGAAAGTTGTTAATTACTCTAAGGCATCAACAAAAGGAGTTATATTGCTATTATGTGAAAGGAATGGAACAGTTTACTACTTTACTGTTATAAATATGCATTTTGCTTGAGAAATATATCAGATTAAGACAGAAATCAATTTTTTTAGGGATACATTTTAAATATAAATGAACAAAGAGTGTACAAAAACTCCCAATTTCATGTCAGTGTTTTTTTCATCTCACCTCAGCCTGCGTCAGATATTGTAAAAACAAATTCAAAGCAGGTACATCGGGGTCTTCTGGATTGGTTATAGTTCTTGTAGATTGTATGAAATATGATGATTCTAAACATCCCATACCTATAATGCACCCAGGCATATCTCTTTCCCCTGATTTAATTAGTTCAAAATCTTGAGTGTATGTGAGACTAAAAAATATATTTTATATCTGTTGTGGAATTATAACAGTTAATACCCAAAAATTTAGTGAATTCAACATGATTTTTATATATCATTGAAAAAATGGAGAACCCATACTAGCAAAATGAAGAATATGAAAGATAAATAGGCCAAATTGCCAATTCTGAAAATTACTCACCATTTTGGTATTTCAGGACTGGGAACGAATGTCTCTTTGATAATTTGTGCAGGGTTAGGAAGATTTCTCAAGTTACCAGCCAGATACAAAGAAAAATTCTTATATTCGGCCAAAAAATTCTTCATTGCATTGAATTTTTTCACAATTTCATCAGCCTGAGGAGAATCAAGTTTATCGACAAGGCTAGAGAGAAATTTATTTTGATTAATTACTCCATTCCTCAGTATGTTGCTATCTGAAAAATTCATTGTGAAATATAAAATTCGACATTTCTCGTTATCAATCAAAATCAAATCACCTTTGGAAAAGGACAAAGCTTTAGCTGCATAAGAAACCATATCATTGCCACTTCTTTTAGCTTGAGCTACAGAATTAAGCATTTTTTTGGCTGTAACTTTCAATCGATCAGCAGTAAAAACAGTGTTATACAATATATCTTTCAACCATTCAAGACCTTTCTGAAAATGACTACATTCTACTTGTAACATAATCACACCAGTAGTAGAATTTGAACCACATTTGAATAAACCTCTCTTTGTGGATCCCAAATGAGCTGAATTTTGAACTGTATCATTATACAATTCAGCCACTACCTTTTCGTAAGGTATCAACTGCCCTTCTTTCATGATTGGTAATTCCAGAAGTGTTTCAAAGAATAAAGGAAGGTAGTTTCTAATTTCAGGCTGTATGTATTTAGTGTCTAGAAGTGCATATATCTATAAACAAAGAAAGTAAATTTTTAGGTTGAATTATTCCTAATCAGAAACAGAACGCCAATTTTTGAGCTTTTGTCCCCTGAATAGAGCTCTTTGTATATCATTCCATCACAATGTCTGTAGTTTTTCGAATTTGAAGCCAGGAGTGGTCTCAAACGATATGGTTCAACTCAAATTTAATTATGTCCGGCCGACCGGTCCGTAAAACTTTCGAATGAAAAAACCTATGCTAATGAAATTAGAAAAGATTCCGATGCCTCTGTTGAGTTCGTAATAGGTAAATCTAACTAATGGTTCCAGTTCGAAATTTTATTTTTGGGAGAATTTAAAAATACCGCGTTTAACCGCGGAACCAAAATTAAAAAAAATGCAAGAGAACAATCAGAAAAATATCAATATTTGATTGACAGCGAATCCTACCGATTTTTCTTGAATACAGATTCAAAAATCATTTGCAGATCATGAAATTCGAGATATGTGTAAGGACACACTGATCGGCAAGTTGACCAACATAAAATATATCATACTTTATATGCAATAGATAATTAAAAATTCGATTAGACCCCATTTCACATTTCGAGTTGATCATCTCTAAAACTATGAGAAACTCAAGCGAAGTATCAAAAATAGAATACCCAATGTTTTCGTAACAAATTGGAATAGGCAGAAATTCTATGATCTCCTAGGGCGCAATAGGCGCATGAATGACGAGCACTTAAAAGCTCCTGACGTCAAGTTAGTGTATTTCTAAAATATTTTTTTATCAATACTCACATAAACAAAATTGGAATTCACATCATCAAAGAAAGTGAAAACAGGTGTCTCCGAAAGATCTAGACTCCTCTTAACATTTGAATCAGTCCTAAGTCTCACAATATTGTGATAATTAACAGAAGTAATTTCGGGAATGGTCAATGACACCAACATATCTTCTGAGGGTTCACGTTCATTGAACTCAATGGCTTTTTCCAATTCTTTTCCCTTCAGTTCTAAACCTTCTTGGCCTAATAATTCCACTTGTTTAGCCACCCTCTCCTTTTCCTCCTGAGCCATTTTTTGCTTCTCTTCTTTGCTAGGTTTGCAAATAATTGTTATAAATTTGTTGTCAAGGAAATATTTCTTCAAGAGGGAGACCCAATAAGATTTGGGTTCATTTTTCAGAGAATCAAAATCTATCAAGGGATTTACTCGTTGTTCCAACTGTAAAAGGGAAGAAACATAAATGAAATATCTTTATCCAAAATATACGGGTTGTGACTCATTACCCTGTAAAAATACAGGGATATATATTTAAGGAGAACAGAAATTACGATTTTATTGAAAATTTGGTTTGTTAGGTAGGAACCACTTCTCTATCGATCGCAAATATTTTTAGCGCTGTGGTGTAGCGGCTTATATCAAAAAGTACAAACAACATTGATATTTCTAATTGAACACCCTGTATAATATTACTACATCCTATGATAAGCAAGCAATTCCATTTGAGAAAACGCACTTATCATTTTAGTATTACTTGAAAACCGCTAGAGAAAGGACAAGGAAGTTAATACATAAATAATCAAGAAGCTACGGCAAACCGAAATAAAAAAGTAATAGTATACAGGGTGTTCTTTTTGAAATTGGTTTTTATATAATACCACACAAATTCCAAATCCAAATAAAAAAAAATTAAAATACCCAAATAAATGAAAAACTGATATTTAAGATATTTAAGGATATGACAGTAAAAATATCAAATATGATACATTTGCGATTCTTATCAGAAGTAATATAAAATTTTTTATTCCATATAAAATAAACTATCATAAAATAATATCGATCTATCCATGATTCTTACATGATATAAAACTTTTTTTCATGTTTTAAATGAAAATTTAAAGCACTATTCAAAAAGTTAACTTAAATCGAACTCACATCTTCTTTAGTATTGCCATAAAGAACATGACCAATGATTAAAAATGCAACAGAGCTGTGCGGATCACGCTCCAAGTAACTAGTGCATTCTAGTCTATTTCTCTTTATTATGCTCTCCATTCTTTCCATATCTATATTTTCATTCTCTACAATGTTGCTCAATATCGAAAATAGTTTTGATTTTATGTGTTTTAATTTGATGAATGGTACATCCTGGAAGGTGAGGTAGTTGCAAGTTTCTGAGTTTTGATACAAGTTATAATTTATCTGGAAAATTACAACAATAATTTTTCAAAGATCTGTGTTCTCCACTAGACCTTACTTCACTAGCATAAGGATCCTCAATTTCAACCATTTCTTTCTGGAGGGGAGACACTGAAAATTCTGATAGATATTTCAACATCAAAGAAGTAGCTGTGACGGTATACTGATCTTTCACAGTTGATGCTCCCCTCCAAGCAATACAGAATAACCCGTTACTCTCATCATCAGCAGGATATTTTATCTCAATGTCAGTTGATGACTCTAGAGGTGAAACTGGTGATTGCCAGGGTCTTTGGAAAGGACCCAAATCTCCCTTAAAAAATTAAACACATTTTTGTTCTGAATATATGAGCGAACTATTTCAACACAAACCTTAGAAATAATTTTTTCCTCTAGCTTAGATAGAGATTTGAAAATTGTTTCATGTTCAACACGACCTGTAATAATGATTTTCAAATTTTCTGGTCGATAGAACTCCTTATGGTAATTTTTAATCTGAAAAAAACAAATACAGACTAGATTAGGTAAACAATACAAATTTTGAATATTGAGAGAAAAAATGTATTTGTTACATGAAAAATATTTCGAATTATCACCTTCTCATTGGAAGTTGATTCTCTCAAATTTTTCATTATTCCTCCAGTCTCTGATGAATACCCACATTTTCCTGGATACATAAGTCGAGATAATGTTGTATGAAGTCTAGATTCAGCAGAATTCTCACGTCCCTGCATTTCACAGTAAACTACACCAGCATCTTCTCCAGAAGGTGTTATATGATGGACTTCTGTTATAAAGCCTTCATTCTAAATTATAGAAATATTTCCTGAAGTAACTGAATGCATAGAATATAGCCCAATATCATAAAATATATATAATTGATTTTTACCATTAATTAAAAGGTATTGAACTTACAGTCAAAGTGGGATAAAGAATATGTTCCAAATAAATAGGCATGAGAGCTAAAAATCCTTGGCTTCCTGCCGTTTCCATTGTATAACATGTATGATCAACATCAGTCCAAGCATTAGTACCAGAAGCAAAGCATCTGTTAGCCAGCAAATCCAAAACACCTTTATATGGATATTCTTCACTACCCAAAAATATGAGATGTTCTAGGGTATGAGGTAAACCATCATCATCAAATGCTTCAGTAGCTGAATGAAAAATAATATTCATTATTAATATTAATCTAAGATTAATCCTTTTATAGGGCAATACCTACCAATGCAGAAGAATCCGTTTACTATAGGCCCATCGACTTCAGCGATAACAACAGTCAAGCCTGTTGTGGTAGATTCATACTCAAATATAGGAATTTTATTGTATGCCTTAGTTGAGTAAACTAATTGAAAAGAACTCGAGATGACGTTTGGTGTTTTGTCAACAGGCGGCATTGTTAAAGTACAGATTAACCAGATTACAAAAGTATATCCAACCTGTAATATGAGGGGAAAAAAAACCTTAGTAGTCAAACATAATTTTTTGGTAAATATTATTTGTCAACTCAACTTATCTACTAATCGACAAAACAGTACTATGGGGGGGGATGTGGTCAAGGGGTAAGAAACGCGTTTTTTCAAAAGGGCCTAAAAATTGAGACTTTTAGTTAAAACTAATTCTGTTCTTGCAATTTTTAATTGATTGAAAGCCTCGATGTTGATTCTATATCATTCTATAAAAATTATGGATATAAAAAAAAAGCGGAATCTTAGATCCTTTAGATTTATTATTAAGTGAGCACTTTTTTAATATTGCTTACCAATCACTGAATGTGAATTGAATGAATCTTGAATTTTCTGATAAATGTTTGTGTTGGGTTAAGAGGTTGACAGTTGACATATTCGGTGAAAAGGCAATATCCCCAATTCAATAAAGTTAAATTCAACTGTGAAATAATATTCCAAAATGAAATATACCGAAATTCATTAATAGTTATCATTTGGTTCTGAAATAAATATTTTTTGTTATGGTTGTAATGGGGTTTGATGGGGATTTTCAAGAAAATTGTCGAGTTATATTGAATTATCTTTTTAATAATAGTCATAACCACTTTGAAAATAAAGATTTACAAATTGGATATAATTTTTAACTCTCTATTGTAGAAAAATTTCAAGAATGTAGAATGAAGTTAATCAACCTAAACCAATATCAATTTGTTTTGAAATATTCAACATAAGAAATCAAAATATAAAAAAACTGTGGTAACTTATTCCTTAGGAAACACTGATCAAATCAACATTTATGAAATGAACAAAATTTCAGAAATTCTATCTATTATATTACACTTTTTTTACATATGGAATGTTGACAATTACAATCAATTGATTTTCTTCTCACTATAGTGTTAATGATTGCGGTTTGAATCACATTAATCTTTTTGTTGACAATGTCTTATTGGCAGCGTTTTATCTCAGCTAATTTCATCTCCATAAAAATTATACAACTTTTATCTTTGAATAAGTGGATTGTTGCTATATTATTTTCAATAAGTTATAAATAAATAAAATGATATGAGAAAGAGAATAACAGCCATTAATAGTAAAATAACAAAAAAATAATAATATATACATCTTCTTAATCAATTCAAATAATTCTTTAAATGCTCCATTTGCACATACATTAATTTGGCATAATTTTCCAAAAACTTCAAAATCAAATCTTTACAAGAAATTCACAATAACCATCAGCTCATAGGTTTGGATTTATGTAACAATTTAGGTCTACTTCCAAACCAGGATCTCCTCCACTCTATTGTATCATTAATAAGCTTTTCTTCTTCTGGTGTAAATTTAAGTACAGTAGATATTGCTTTGGTTAAATGTTGAGCTTCATAGTCTTTACTGGTCAGAAACTTGATCACAACATGTTTCAAATATTTGAAATTGACATCTTCTTCATCCCTTTTTATATTATGAGAATGATTTCTCACAGAACTTTGGGTTGGAGTTAAAATAGCTGCCGTATTTGTATCATCAGTGAAATAATTATGATTTGTAGGAGTCCTCAATTCTTGCTGAAGGGTTTTCTTCATGTCAGCCAATCTCAATGTTAAGGTTTTAATGTTCTGGAAATGAATTAATCAAAAATCAGTCTTATAAAAGGTGCTGTAAATTCAAAGATGAAGTTATTATTTTTATAAAAATTGTAACCAATAATCAACATCTTGAGGATTTTTCATGTCCATTTTTATAATGTAAGTAATATAACGGTTATATTGGACTATTCTACAAAAGGTGAATCAAACCCAGTTGAACCTTGTCGACGTTTCGGACATAAATTATTTTAAATTTACATTTAAAACAATGGGGTTGTCCTTAATCATGACTTGATTCAATACGATGTTGTGTATGTGGAGAGTATGTAGATAATGTTGGAGATGTAATATCTGACATCAATCAATTACACACAACAGATCGCTATTAAAACAATTCTATAAAAATATCTCTCAAGTTACACAAAATTCTCCATCACAGTCAAAATGTAACATAAAGTATAATACTTTATGTTACATAGGATTTTGAATATGATGGAGAATTTCGTGTAGATATTTTTATATAATAGTTTTAATAGCGATCTGTGGGTTGGAATTGGTTGATGTCAGATATTACATCTCCAACATTATCACACGCATGTATCCACATACACAACATCGTATTGAAATAGTAATAATTTATTGATCCTTCCGGAATGAATTTGATCAAACCATCGAACAGTTTTTAATTAATGGTTCATTTTATAGCATAAAAGAATATTTAAGTTCGAGTATATTATAAAATGAATGATTTGACATAACATGTAAATTTTGATATTGAATAAACTTTACTATTACTTTTTTTTTTTCAAATCAAATCAAATCAAATACATACATAAAACATAAACAAATGAAAATTCTATGAGGCGCAGTCCTCACGCCACCTCAATATCCCACAAATCACCAAAAACATATCCACGAATGCACCTAGATGTCAAAACATCTGTATGTGCAGACATTCACTCTCACATTTCAAAGTTTCACTACATGTGATTCAAGAGTCTTAGGCAGTATACTACAGCACAACCAAGAATGTCTAGTCCAAATTCACCACCAACAGTCCAACTGAAAAATTCCCCCAAATTGCCAACTGTTTTCATAAATAAATTTTTTGCATGTTTCTTGAACTTGTTCTTCTTGCAAGCTCTTATTTCCGATGGCAACCTGTTATACACCTTGGGTCCAATATAATTGAGAAATCGCAAGTTAAGACTGACATTACTCACAGGAATTTTTTGAATGGTTGTTTGTTCAAAGATTTCAAATGGGAAGGCAAATGATTGAACAATGTAATGCCCTGATAAAGTGGAGAACGTTTGAAACTAAATCCGATGTTTAGGAACCAGAAGCACCTGTGAGTTATGTGTTTTATGATCATAAAACACATAACTCACTACTACTACTACTAGCTAGTTTTTCCCAGTTAAGTCTCATTATCCTTGGCGTATATGAGACTTTTGAATATGTATGAACGTGGAAGTGACAGTAATTTATTGGCGACAAATATAAGTCGACAGGATGCGCGTTGGTTCAAACAAAAATGAGACGAATTACTCTTTTCTGTGCAACAAAAACTCTCAAGAAGGAACCACAGACTCCCCAGAGCAAAATATTGTAAGATATATGACACTAAACAAGGCTATAATAAAAATCAATAAGAGAACTAGGTGGTAAAGAAGTTTTGATATATATTGATTCAAATAGTTGATACCTTTTACTAAATCATTCAATTTTTACCCACAGACTTTGTTTTATATGCAATTAATAAAATATCCTTCACCCCCTGACCGTTTCATGATTTTATAAATATATTATAAATAAATCCATTTATAACTCACTTTATTTTTATCCGATATTTGTTCCTCTAAATCATTGATTTGATTTCTCAATTGCTTTTCTAAAGCTTCACTTTCCTTATTTTTCGAATATTCTTCTTCTAATTGGTTCATCTTATTTGATAACTCATTGAATTCTGCATCTTGACGCCTTTTTTCTTGTTTTATCAATTCGATTTGCTGGGATATTTCTGCATTTCTCACGAGTGCTGCATTTTTTTCTGAAGTAACCCTACAATAGAAAACAATGAATGACAGAAACTTTGAAACCAATTCCTTTTTTAACCTTGAAAGAGTTTTTTGAACATTCAGAGAATTAAATTTCTCTTCTTGAAGTTCTCCTTCTAATTTCGATATTTTTTCATTCAAGGATATATTCAACTCATGTTCTACATCAATCGTTTTCCTTAATTTCAAAAAATCTTCTTCAATCTTCTCAACTTTGGTCTCTGAATTCTCCAAGTTCTTCTTCACAACTGTCACTTCTGTGTTTGAATTGATCTAAAACATGAAATGGCATTTTTCAACCGCAGAACATAATCATCTAAAAATCTTTGAAATTATGATAACTATAACTAGAGGAAGGGAAAAAATGTTTGCAGGTATGTAAAAAATAACAATATAATTATTCAATAAAATTTATTAGGAACAAAAATAAATTTATAGGATGTGAAAAAATTAACAAAATTTGTGAAATAAAAACAATTTAGTGGAATGTGCAATTAAGAACCTTGACTGGAAGAACTAAGAAAATAAGAATTATTATAAAAAAGGAATGTTTTACAGTAATTATATAAGAAAGTATAAAGATTTCTTTCATTCATAAAATCTGAAAAAAAAAATTGTAATAAAACAACATCTTTCAAGTCAAGAAAACTGAAGGAGAGAAATAATATTTGAATTTTCAATCTAATAAATTCACCAAATCCAAATGAGCTTCTATTAACTTACCCATTTGAGGAACTAAACAAAAATCTCATTTAACTGATTGAATTGATTTTTGATTCAAACTAAGAACTAAATGAATTTAAAATGAATCAATATTTTTAAATAACTTGTTATAGTAACTAAAGCTGAAAATACATAACTGAAACAGAATAAAATACTTAATAGTACTTCTTATTATCACTATTATAAAAATTTGCCCATGCAGAAGCAATATTTTAAGAAGAAAACTTAGAGAAACAGATATCTCATGAAAATTATGGTTGACTCACTAATTGAGTCCTCAAAAATGAAACATGTTCCTCATTTTCAGCACGGACTCTTTTTAATTCTGCTGATAGTTCTTCCAAATCAGCATTTAACCTCAGAATTTTGCTATTTTTATTATTCAAATCCAACTTATTATATTCTAGCTCAGCTTCCAATTGTTGCACTTTTTCAAATAGAAGTTCTTTTTCTTGGAGAGCTCTTCTCCTTTCAGTACCCTCTTCAGCTGCTTGACGACTGAGCCTACCAACCTTTGAAGAAAATTATATTATTTAATTAAAGATAATTAAATGTAATCACTACTGCATGAATTGGATCAAACCAATTCCTAATCAAATTTCAGTTGATTATCGTTACTATATCTTCTTAACAAAATCAAAGAAGAATTGAGGGGGAAACGAATAATTTCCAATTAAGTGAGATAACATGTATTAATTGAATAACATGATAAAATTAGTAGTTCTACCTGTGTTTCTAAAGATGTGATCTTATCACTCCACGATGTTTTGATGTCGGCTAAATGTACATGTGCTTCTTCTAGCCTTTGTTCTAGCAATTTTCTTTCAGAAATCAACTGTTCATCAGCAGAAGTCTCATTAGCTAACCTTTGTTTCAAAATAACAATAAGGTCTTTTAAATGTTTTCTTTCTTCTTCACTTGCCGTTAAATTAGATGCCAAAGAAGCCATATCCCTTGAAGTTGAATGACGTAAAGCATCCAAGTCATCCTAAAAAATTGATCAAACAATAATTTTTTTAAGGGCATAATAATTTGAAAGCTGGAAGCACATACCTGTGTTATGCTGAAGCCCATGAAATAAAAAAGTCACGTGCTAATATTTAAAATAACAACCTGATTGTGTTAAAACAATTTTTGGGTGTTGCTATGGTTCAAAGTGGTCAAAAGTTGATTTTTAACTCTTAGCCTTGGACGTTTTAATAACTCTTTGATATATTTATTAATTTATGTAATTCAGAAACTTATTAGATGATCAATGAAATCTGATAACGATAGAGAAGTTATCAGTTATACTTCAAAGCACAAGTCTTTGTTTTGATTTCATTGAAAAATACAAAATACAATGAATAAGTTAACCGATAATAACCCTATTTGTGCAAACAAGTACTCATTGACAATTTCAGATGAGGTCTCAATTGATAATAAAGAAACTTGATGACATTTTAAATTCACTTACCAGAAGAAATTGAGAACTTGAATACAACTGCATTTGGAAATGCTACTATCTAAAACTTATTATTCCATTGAAGAGTTTGTAATGAACACTAAAATATAAATCATACTTTTTTCGACAAGAAATGTAATTAATAGATGTTAATAAACTCATTATTATCTTCTCTAAGGTGGTTCTGTCAAAGTAAAAAGTTCAGAATTATTTAAGTACGCAAACATTAGAAATTTAATAAAGAAACAAGTATTTTTTTACATCTGAAATTATCAAAATTCTCTGAATCAACACCAACAACATAAACATGAAAAATTATACTATAGGTTGTGATAAGGCATGTGTGTCAAATAATAATGAAATACTATACAGCAACATTAAGAAGCAAATTGAAAGTTTGTTATACTAACTTTTTATATAAAAAAAGCGACAATTTTGAACAACAGAGAGCGTGAGGGTGTACAAAGCAAACTATATCGCATAAATAAGAATGTCACATTTGGAAAATTCTAATAGGTTGAAGAAAATGAGGGTAATGGATCTAATAGAACTAAAAATAACTGATTCTCTTTTATTAGCATCAAATGAAGCTGAATATGCAAATGAATTGACCGAATCTTTACTATGGGAATCAACAAAATGTTCGATTCATGCCAGAATCATCATTATTAGATACCATCTCAAAACAATAACTTGAAAATGTAATGGTGGGTTTATGCACCATTCCGAGGAGGAAATTACTAGAACTCTACCTAAGAATTCTGGGGCGTTTATGCACTATCTTGTTAGTTCATAGTGATGGAAATCTGGCATGCTCAAACTACTTTCTATCTGACGTTGATATTGATTGTTAAAAATTAAATCAAATTTTTTTCTGATACACCGAATACTTTTCATCGATAATCACGAATTGAGTAGAAACTGTCACTTCTCAATATTGAAATTCTATGGAGTGGATGCGCACTTTTTTATTTTAACTAAGAGCTTTGGATACATGGTCAAGCGAACCCATAGTAGCCACTGTCATGGTTGAAGAAGAAGAATTAAGAGCTTAGTTCTTAGTTAAAAGTTGGCCAACTTTCTAGTCATAGTGTTAGTTCTTAGGTAAAATGCATAAACGCCCTCATCTTAGTTTTATAGTTTTTGACAGATTCATATATATAAAAAATATGTCTGTATTGCAATTTAATTTAGTAAATGAAAAAATTATTGTCTGTTCAGAGAATTATCATTGAATATTTCTGTTTTCTTATCTGAAGTCATGGTTAATTGAAATGAAATAGAATTTGTGCTCATTTCTCTATCTATCAAAACATTATTAGAGAGCATTTCAGAAAAAAATACTTCAAACAACAAAACATACTATTTCTAGTAGTTTTAACCCAATATTGACGAGCTGATGTAAATAGATAAGATAAATATTACCTAAATAAAGACATTATCTCCATGATAAAAAATTGGAATAGATAAAACATAAATAGTAAATTGATGTATTGAATCCATTTTCACATTGAATGATTTTTTTACCTACCAATAACTATTGAAAATATCAACCCAATGTATTCAAATTTACTATAAATACTGATTGAAATCGATTGATGATATTTACATAAAAAGTTTGCATATTGAAATATATTCGTTATAAAGCAGAATGTAAAGTATTTGATATGGAACCATATCAACACTCTCGATGAAAAATGGAGAAAGTGCAGTATCTATAATCAAAATTTTATTATTAGACAAACCTGAACATCACTTAAATGCTCCTCCTGTCTTCTCAGTCTAGCCATTTCACTTCTCATCTTTTCAAGTTGCAATTGGGCTTCCTTAAGGGAAGCATTTTTTTCTGCCAATTCTTTATCACGCAGTAATACTAAATGTTTTATTTTTGACAATTCCTGGGATTGAAAATTCTCTATCTGTTCCTTATCTTCTTGATGTTCTACCAACTTTTGTTTGAAATCTAGAAAATAAGCTTTTTCAATTTCATAAATAAATTCTGTATAAAAAAGCCTATAATAGCCATTTGTCAAAATACAGCTATAAAACTTGTCGTTATATCAAGAAAAATATAAATCAAAGAATCTATCAAAACACAAAAAAGAATATGGTATACCAAGAATGTTTTATGATGTGCCAGTTTTAAATACCTTCATTACCTTCGGTAATTTTCAATTTGTCTCTCAAATTTGCAATTTGTTTATAGGCTTCCTCTTTTTCTTTTTCTAAAATCTCCAACTGTTTATCTTTGGCATTGATGATTTCAGACCATTCTTTCTCTTTTTGATCTAGTCTTCTCTTGAAATCTGCTTCGATTCTAGAAACTCTTTTTTTCACATCTTCTATATCTATTGTTCCGTCTTTAAGATCATCAGATGACAATATAGAATTAATACTAGAATGGGAACCTTGGAATGATTTTCCTCTTAAGGAATCAAACTTCTGTACAGTAGAGGAAGTTATTTTTGCTGTTAGCTTGGAAAGATCATTCCCGGTTTCTTCCCGTATTTTATTTTTCAACGAAGCAAACATATTCAAACCGACTCAGTTATTTAACGCATTATTTCAACGCACTGATATCAATCTTGTTATTACTTTCAGTAGGTATGGAAAACTGAATCAATTTCATCTCAGGGACATTTTAAATCATCCAAATACTCCAAATTTTCTTCAATTTTCAATTTAACATCTTTTCAACAACACGACTGTAAAATGTCACTTTGACAAATGTCTCTTTCATAGAGTTATCAAAAATGCCACATAAGCATTATTTTCTTGGAAATTAAATCTTAATTGAAATACTTTCAATTAAAACTAATAAATGTCAATTGAGTGCAGTTAAACGAAAAGAAGGCGATTTACTAGAATCAGAGAAAATTACATGAGTTATATAATGGGCGAGTTCGGAAAGTCAGCAGCATAGACAAATTATTTTCATTTCTCTATGGTCAGCAGTGTTCAGGGCCGATTTCCAGATTCAGATATATTTGTGATTTGTGTTTGAAATTTGAATAGGTCGAAAAACAAAAAAAAATTGTTCATGTTGTCCAAAGCTATAGATTAGAGTGGGAGCAAAATACCAGAGGAAAACGTGTCTAGGTATTACATGCGCTCTAAGATAAACCCCTACTGCAGCGATAGAGTGCCTGCTAGGTCTCCCTCACAGAATACTAATAATAATCTCCCTCATAGATAAACTAGTAATAACTAGTAGTAGATTAGTTTGTCTATGGTCTCCTTCCTTTGCATCTTGTTGTGAAAAGAGCTCTGAGAATCTGGGAGCAGGGACAATGGTTTGAGGGAGGACCACAGATTACGGATAACATCCGTAATCTGTGGGGAGGACTCTTCATTGGGCACGTAAGGGCTCTCAAAATGGTGAAGGATGCTTACGCTCCCCTTCTCCAAAGAGGTGACTGAGCGGGCACTAGGTTTTGCCACAGAATAGAGAGGTAATACCTCTCTATTCTGTGGTTTTGCTTCGATGAGCCATACAGGCAGGGTTGCCGTTCGTACGATAATTATCGTTTTGTACGATAATTTGCTGCTCAATACTATGTACGATACCGCATGTACGATAATAGCGTTTTGTACGATAATTTCAGTGTACCTATCATTTGAGCTAAAGTGTCCATAGATACTCAAAATATAATGAAACTCAGTATGACCAGATTTAGTAAATATCCAATTTTTCAGTAGATTATTGCATTTTCAGGAAGTTTTTAGTAGGAAGAAATCATTTGATAAGTTTTAGTAGTTTAAAAAATCTAACCGAGACGGTTGGGAATGTCTAAACTCAAGGATGTTCCGATGAATCAATTCATTGTTCATTGGGGTTCTACGTGAATCTAGGAGAACGAACCTACTTAAACATAATAAAATCATAAAACTTCTTTGGTGACTGTCGGCTGAAAATAAATACAAAGAATCATGGAATATCCGAACTCCGGAGGGACGAAGGGTCCTCATTAAAAACAGATGGTGTTCAAAATTCAGTTGAAAATATATCAATTACCATTATCTCTCATTTGGTATTCTGTTTAGTGAAAAACAATTGTTGTAACTGGAATTTCATTGACAAATTTGTGTGGCTGAATATTTCAGATTTGAATATATTCATTTCATATAAGAAAATCGTTTTTTTGATGACATTTATTTTATAGAGAATTTTTACGAAGATATATCTCTGTATTTCCAATCAATTCAATTACAGTCCATTCAGGAATTATTGACATCGAAGTAGGCCATGAACGTCTAGTCGCGGCTTTATTTCTGGTTACAAAAATATCACTAAAAATTGCTATGGTTCATCATAGAAATGACCAGTTTAAATTATTTTCATCATTTTTGTATCCGAAAGATCCTGAATTTTCGAAATTACGATTATTACGAAGGGACGCATACAGTCATGATTTCATAAATTGAAATTCAGATTATATAACGTAAAACTATAGTGAAATGCTATCTCATTTCAGGAAATTCAATGAAGAGATATCTATTCATTTAAGAGTCGCTCATAAAAGATCCCATTGAAGATCATTAAAATAGGCATATTCCTTTTCGCCAAAGGCTCTACATAAATTGTTGCATTACTGATGGACACTGGATACCAACCTGCTTGCAAAATTCTTATTAAATCACTCTTATGGATCATTTTAACTGTGGTGTCCAAACTGGTAAAGAAAACAGAAAAAACTGGTTGATAAATTTAAATAGTGTAGCTTAGTGAATGGAAGAGCCGTATCATAATAAGACAGAAATAAAATTCAAAGAATCCATTTAGTATATGAAAAATTTTGACATCACAGTTGTACTGTAACTTTCAAAATTGGAACCAATTTATTAGCCGATGTGTAAATTACTTTCTAAAGTCACTATTTATTGAAACTGTTCATGACATGAATGATTGATTAAACTTGTATGAAAAATATAGGTACTATTTGTACTCGAGTTTTCTGTTTTTTATTGAAATGCTTGTATACTAGTTTCTATTAAATTACATAAATTATTTTGCCCATAACAGCTTTAACTCACTCACTAAAAGCATTTTTGCATGAAAGTATTTTTAATTTGTGAATTTTAAAATTTTATTGCATTCTATTATTATCTTCAAGGGGGTAAGAGATGAAGAAATTCTTGAAGTTACTCTTCTGAATATATTTTTCAATTAAATACTCAGTAAAAATTCTAAAAAGCAATTGGAATTTATTAGATTTTTGGATTACTCATTGAAGAACAAAACACAGATATAACAATACTTCATTTCAATATAAAATATAAATAAGCTATAGATGCAATGCCAAGACTTTGTTTAGCAATCCAATCATAAAATAATTCTCTCTTCATAGATTTATATAATCCTCATGATCACCACTGTCAAAACAAAACATCCAGGTAAAAATCCAAATATCCAGCATTCAAAATAGTGCTCCTTCTACTTTTACCCTTGAATATACTTGAAAAACATTTTGTTTTCTTTCTAGAGTCCACTGTTGAATAATGCTGGCATTTTCAAATAACCAAGTTTCCTCCAGATAAATGAATTTCACATTTTGTCGCAAATATTCTCTGTATTCACCATAAAATCGTACTCAACTTATTATATTTTTCTGTTTATCAATAAGAATTTTCCTTTTATCAACTGTTTTGAACTTGTAACCAATTACGTTTATGTAATGTTGTCTTTGATTGATTAAAATCCAGATGCTTTTTGGTCAATTTTCATCCAGGCTGATATATTGGTTGCTTTTGGCTCGGGTTTTGGTAACAATCAAATCATTCAATGATTCTTTGAAGGTGAAATCGTATTGCACAGGTTTTCTTCCACTAATAATCCAGGTTGTAATGACTTGCCTTCTTCTTTTTTCAAACAGTACTGTGAGAAATACTCAAATAAACTAATCAATGTGTGTTTGAAATTGATACAACTTTTAAGTTTCAAAATTTCTTCGATCAAAACCAATAACACAAACATACTGAAATCTAACCTCTTGTCAATGACATTTCCAATGCCAACCCAAAATCTGCAATTCAAAATGTTACTGAATGAGCCAGTACCAACTTAATTTCGATTTTCCATAGCCACCCGGGATGTCAATAATTCCTGAATGGACTGTATTTAGATTCATATTATTTTATATGTGGTTATGGGAGCAAATGTTCAATTGTTAATTTTTTAATTTTTTGCAAGTTCATTGTACAATCTTATGTACATATTAGAATTATAAGATGGATGTTTTTCCGTCACCGACAGTCTGTGAATAGGATAATGCAGGTTGTCTGATCTTGCCTAATAATTAATTAATTATTCATTTACCGTTTTGTTTAAATAAAAAATATATTACTTATTCGATATATTGCTTGTTTATTCATCCTTGTCCACAAATTATCATATTCTCGCAAAAATTTCCTTTATTTCGAATGTGTACGATAAAAATCAGTGGGATACGATAATATGTACGATAATGTACGATAATTTTGAACACGCGGTACGATATTTTCGGCTTGTCCGCCTGGCAACGCTGCATACAGGGTAGTTTTACCTGACAGAGACTGTCTACTCTGTTATCTGTGCTGTTGTATTTAAATGGATACAACAGAGACCTATGGCCTTCATCAACTAGGCTTCTTAGACCCGAAGGTCCCACGTGGTTTACTGATGGCTCTGTTACATCAACAGGGCCTGGTGCCGGAATTGTGGGACCTCGCTTTAATCAGGCTATCCCTCTGGGGAAGTACTGTTCCATTGTGCAGGCTGAGCTATATGTAGTTCTAGTCTGCGAGCTGGAAAATATTCGTAGGGGATACTCTGGCGAGCACATTTACATATGCTGCGACAGTCAGGGAACTTTAAAATCTCAATCCGACGTTAGAGTTGACTCTTTATTAGTAGAGGAGTGCAGGAAAGCTCTGCTTGAGCTGGGCGCTGGTACCTTTTTGAAAGTAATCTGGTGTCCTGCCCATGCGGAGATACCTGGTAACGACAAGGTAGATACATTGGCTAAGCGAGGGGCCGGAGCCTGCACTGCCAATCTGCCAGAAGCTTCTGCAGGAGTTGGCTGAACAAGGAATTTTCCTCGAAATGGAGCAAAGGAGATGATGGGCTAAGGTGGTCGAGGATTCTCATTGAGAGACCGTCCTCGCTCCCCGAGGTCAAAAGACTCCTGTTGCTAGAGAGGAAACAATTTAGTCTGGTAACCGCGGCGCATTGACCTGTTCAATAAACATTTGAAGAGAATGGGATTGACGAGCTGCCCTCTATGCCGCTGGTGCAGGAGCACTGATGAAACGATCGAACACATATTATTCAACTGTGGTAACTTAACTGGGTTAAGGTTAACACAGCTAGGAAATCCAACACCTACTATTCCTATGGTGAGAGGGACCCCTCCTGCCAGGCTCGCGACATATTTGTCTGCGTGTCTGAGGATCTGAGTCTCTCCAGAAACGATGAGGATGAACAATGGGCCACTGGGTCTCAGTTCAGCTGGATAAGCGCCGCACTGAGAAGAAGAAGTGGGAGCAAAATAAATATTTTTTTTGGCAGTAAGAAGTACTTCACCTTTCGCCCAGAACTAACAAGAGAGTGCAAAAGCATAAACACCACAGAATTCTTAGTAATTTCAAGTTTTTCTTAGAAACGGTGCATAAATAACCGATACACTCACTTGTAAATGTATCGTGCATAAACCCACCATAAGAGCCCGTTCACATGACAAGCGCTCAACGCGCGTTTACAAGTATACATGAATTTTCTTCGAGAAAACGCGCGTTTTTATGGAGAGCGCGTTGGCTCGCGCTTTGCTTTGAGATCATAGGTTTCTAATGTAACCGTTCAGATGAGCGCGCTTGCACGAGGTGATAGACGACATGGACGTATTTACTTTTTTCCTTTGGGCCGTTCGTAAGTAATAGTTCAAATTATTGATAGAAAAGTTCGAATTATTCATAGATGAAATTGAGAAATGTCCTGTAATATGGGACATGACAAGTAGTTTATATTCAGATAAAACTCAAAGAGACCGGCTTGGGAAGAACTCGTCATCATATTCTGTATGATGTATATTTCTTAGCACATAGTCATTGGAAATATATATATATTTATATTTCCCCCGTATATTTCTTAGCACATAGTCATTGGAAAAATTTCCCAAGATTTTTGACGGACTACGCCAACGAATTGTAAATGAGTGAGGTCGAATAATTATAATTATGCTGAACCATGTTAGAGACAGTTTTCAGTCAAGATAGTATTTTTGTATGGAAGTCAATGGAGAACAACTTGAAAATTTGATTCGAAAAGGCAGACCTTATTCAAAAAGAATAAGGCTCACTCAACCCCTAATCCACTATTCAATTTTGAGGGGTTGAAACGCCCCTTCTTAGGGGGTTGCTAGTTCAATCTACAAACACACGTCAAAACAAAATCATTCGAAGTGTTTCTCGGAATTTTTCCAATCACTATGGGACAAGAAATATACAGAGATGGAACACCCTGTACTTTTATTTTCAATCATTCCGTATGAAAAAATTGGGTGTACCTAATATCTCCATCTTCTGTCTCCTCATTGCTGCCGTCGTTAGAGAATCACCGTTAAAACCGTTTCTACTTCCATCTTTGACAAATTTAGAATTCAAACTGAATACGGCCGGTCGAAGTAACGCACGTTCGGCGCTTGGCAGGCGCGCACCATGTTAACAGTATCCAATTATCCAGCGCGCCTTCAACGCGCGTTGAGCGCTTGTCAAGTGAACGCGCTCTAATTCTTACTATTTTTTTCTTAGAAACGGGACATAAACCCACCATTAGGAAAATAAAAATGTTTGTGGTTAGGTTCTCAATTTGTCATGTATTTCATTTCTCTAAGTAAATACATCTTGTCATAATAGAAAACTTTTATTTCACATTAATGATTTCAAGTAAACTATCAGTCACATACTGATTGTATTAGAAATATATCAATATTTATATGATAACTATTTGATACCTAATTTTTTATATACAATCAAATCATGATATATTACAGAACAATATATTTCAACTGAAATAATTCACATATAACAAATAACAAAACAACAAATACAGTTACTGTAAAAATTCTAAATGTGGCCAATTTTAACATTACCAAAACAAATATAAAATAAACTGTTAAGTACGTAGAGTAATATATAAAATTTGGAGAATTTCAAAATAATAAAAAAAATTTATTCAAGTTGATATTTTTTTTAGGAAAACAGTCATTCAATTCAATGATGACTACCTATTTTGCCAAAAATTTAGGAATTCTTCATTGATAATCACATAAAAAAGATTAACTTATGCTTTTGAAAAAAAAAAAAATAAGATAAATTTAGTGTTTGGTCAAGCTTTTTCTTTGGCAAATTACAGTCTGATAGTGTCAAATTTTGAGAGTTGAAATATTAATCTCATGAAGTAATACTAAATAAATATCATAAAGAATTCGATCTGAAATTAAGGATTAAAAATAAAATAAAAGACTTCTTCACAAGAACATGAACTATTTCTGGAGATCTCAAATATATAGTTGATGCATGTGAAAAGCAGAATAAGATGCTTGATATCTGCACATCTATGGAAATTAAGTCATAACATCTCACATGTGCAGTTGAAATATTGAATTGATAAACTGGTGGTTACTGCCTACACAAGTTTATTAAATTTATGTGAACAATTTGTCTCTTCAGAAAGTAAAGCAAGCATTTTTTTGCAATTTGAGTTTTGAAGTAATTAATCTGTTCTAGGTATTCATGAAAATTGTTATTCTTCTTTTCTCATGAAAATTGACATGCACCAACCAAACGTTGAATAGCTGCTAGTAGCTCTACTATTGATTTGCAACTTATGAGTATCTCTAGTAATAATTCTGATCACTTCTTGTTGATAAAACTGTATTACAGATTTAGATTCTATGATATCTCTAAACTTCATAATTTAATGACATGTCACATTGCGCAAAATAGGTTATGATACTTGTAAGTTTTCCTAAATCAGAATGGGAGCACTCTTTGCGCTCAAAAAAGCACCTAGCTATGTTATTAATTTCAGCTTAGATTACAAAAGATCACCAATCTTCTTGGATAAACAAAAATAATAAAACAGTATGGTATCCGTTTTGATCACACCTAATAAAAAATGAATTCTACTTATTCTCTGCATCTCGAATCGCGTTATTATAGTCTAGACTGTATGTTTTCTTCTGTGTGATCTCCTCGATATTCTGTGCAGTGCAATCCTGGCCAATGTGTGCGGTGGACCCGCAGTTGTAACAACCTGTCGGTTGTCTAGGAGCAAATTGGGGGCTAGAATAGAGAATGGAGACATAAGGAACTGTGTAGGGTGGTATTGTGTTTTCGGTATTCTGATAGTTAGGAAATGGAGCATTGAAATGCGGTCTGCAGTAAGGCTGTGTTGTATATTGAAATATAGACCTGTTAGGAGGCATCTGGTTGTAGGTTGCAGGGTAACTTGTATAAGGCACCGTACAGTTATTAAAAGCTGGAGGTGGGGGGGTAGTATCACACATGGGAGGCAGGTTATTTATAAATGCCGTGGGAGGAGGGGGTGGTGGAATGCCGTTCATCCTGGGTTTTTCCGGACCCCTGCCAGGTCCGTGAGGCATGACTGTAGGTGTTTCAGGCGGAGATTGGTTCAAGCTGCTATTGCTAGAAGAATTCGAGTGATGTAAGGAGTTTTCCCCCTCCATATTCAGTGCTTGCATTTGCTCCAACAGATATGGTACGGGTATTTTATGAGAGTATTGCGGGGGGTAGCAGAGACCATTTGGCGGTTTCAGGTTGTCTGGTAGCATTCCTCTTGGTGGTACCCATGGAGTGTCGGTTATTTGAGTATCTGGCAACTGGGTCAACTGAGAAGAAAAACAGAATCAATTTTCAAGAGAAATCAAAAGATAAAGCAATTTAAGGAAATATTTAAAGTAATGACTTCGCGTCAGTAGCTTTTGAGCGCTTGTCCTTTCATTTCCTTTCCTTGTCCCTTGGTGATCACAGTTATATGTAGATGTGATTTATTATATCATTGTTGCCTGTTAATTCATCCCGATGAGGTGTGCAGATAATACGAGTCTCTTAAAATTCAGCGTGAACAAGAAGTTATTTTATCGTTGTACTGAAAAATTCGCAATTTAGTTTATGCTCTATCTGGTTTCACCAGTAACTAATAGCATTGTAGATAACATAGTAGGGTTATCATCTTCATGAAAATGATTTTCAAACTAGATAAAGCTCCCATTGATTATTGATATAATATGCCTAATAGCATTGTAGATAACATAGTAGGGTTATCATCTTCATGAAAATGATTTTCAAACTAGATAAAGCTCCCATTGATTATTGATATAATATGCCTAATAGCATTGTAGATAACATAGTAGGGTTATCATATTCATGAAAATGATTTTCGAACTAGATAAAGCTCCCATTGCCGCAATAACCTTACTTTCATAATATTTAATTTTTTATATTTTTTTTGAATGAACATTATTATTAATATTAATATAATTGGTCCTTTAGGTTGACCTCAGATGAATTCTTTTATTTTTGTGTGTTGAATTGAAAAATCTTGATTCGTTTTCCTCTACGATTTATGATGATTTCGGTATTCTTTGAAGTTACATTTTGCACCTTATATACTCATTAATTGAACTATTTTTAATGAATAGTTCTTTCTAAAACTTTTCCACACATCTTGAAATAATCCCAAAAAATAACTGAATTCTCAAGTAATATCATTTAAAAAAAAACAGAACATTTTTCGGTCTATGCAAATTTTCCATACAGAGATTATGTTACTACTAAATTCAGTCCTAAATATTATTTTCATTTCTTTCGGACGATGATTTTTTGACTACGGCAATAAAGAACGTCAATAAAGAATTGCTAACCACCTAGTGTCTTATCATTATTAAAATAATAAAGACAGGTTAGTTAATATTCTAAGATATACAAGATGAATCAATAGTGCTTGATCGGTTGATGACTATTGGAAATTTTGGGCTAGAAGAATGATTTGAGGAAATCAAATCAGACAACCACTGACCAACTTGACAGCTTCTTCGTTAATGTCAGTAATATTATAAAAAACCTAGGGAAAACTAATCTATGTCCAACAGATTTGATGAAAAGATCCTATATTATGAATTCGATGTTCTTCAACCCAGTAACCGAACAAGAAATAGAATCACTATTAATAATCTAAAAACAAAAAAAAAATATATACGAAAATACCTTTCATTATAAAAAAATGTGCTACATTTTTCATCATTCTGTTGGTGAAGATTGTAAATGCATGTCTTGAGAGGAAATCCCAACAAAAATGAACATTGGAAAGATCTATCCTATATAGAATAAAGGAGATCCTTCCACACCGAATACTTTTACAGATCAGGATGGAGACACAAAAAAGTTTCTAAAACACATTTCATCGATGACACAAATCTTCTGGCAAGAGTCCTTAAGGGCAGACCTCAAAATACACCGAAAATTGGTTTCAAAACAACAATTTATTACTAAATAAAACAAAAACCAAAATGATTTTGTTTCAGCCCACTCAACCCAATATGGAGAAACCAGAAAAAATCAAAATCGGAAATCAGGAATTTAACTTATCGGAGAATACCGAATTTCTGGGCGTCTATATTGATGCAGATATGAAGTGGAACACGCACATTACACAATTAGAAGGGAAAATAGCATCATCAATATATTTCTTCAGAATAACAGCATCATATTTGAATCCTAAATCACTAAAAATGGTTTATCATGCCATGATAGAATCGAGGTTGCGATATGGACTGGTTTTCTATGGTTCAGGTAACTTATCTTCACTTTTTGTTTTACAAAAAAAAGCAATTAGAATATTATGCAATTTGAAACACAACCAAACATGTAGAGGAGTTTTTCATCAAAAGAAGATTCTAACACTATATGCAATGTATATACAAGAATGCTTACTATTCTTCCACAAGAACAACCATCTTTTTGCAAAACATAAAAATATGAAGAATAGATATGGGACAAGAACACTTAACTACAACTACTCTAAATGCAGACTAACAACAACACAGGTACAATTAAAATATAGATGCCTTCAGATGTACAATAAATTACCAAAGAGAATACAGAGGATAGAAAGCGATGAAATATTTAAGAGAGAAATATTTGGTCTGCTGGTGGAAAATGAACCATACTGCTTGGAAGAGTACTATGGGATGGACCCCAGAGAATAACCACTAAACTTTTGACACTGTTTCATTTCATATCTTGTAGACTTTGTATATATTGAGATGATTTGAAATAAAGATTTCTATTACTATTACTATGCTTCAAAAAGACATTGATCGTCTGTTCAACTGGTGCACTGCCAATGAGTTACCTCTGAACATACAGAAATGTAAATACATAACTTTTAGTTTAAAAGTGGATACTTTTCAACATCCTGCATTCAATAAATAGCCATCAACTAACTCAATGCTCAGAAACTAAAGATTTGGGTATCTGGTTTGATCCTAAGCTGAACTTTGGCATACATTTGAACAAAACTGTACTACAAGCCAAAAGAATGCTTGGCATAATATTCCGCAACTGCCATGACTTTCGGAACATCGAATGCTTAATCAAACTTTTCAATTCTTTTGTAAGATTACGACTAGAATACGGTTCCTTAGTATGGGCACCTATATATAATGTACATATCCAATTGGTGGAATCATGCCAGAGAAAATTCATAAAGTATATGACCTACAAATTGGATGGTAGTACAGGGATGTAGCAACGAAATACTAATAAAAAGATTTTCTTTCTTATCTTTGGAAAGTAGAAGAACTTATTATCCATGCATTTTTATACAGGGTGGCCATTTGAAAACGAAACAGACGAGATTACAGACGAGAAATTTCTGTTTCGAGGGGGACAGCTTAAGATGTAGGTTACGGACGCATAGCGCTTCAACCCTTGCTGCTACAACCCCCACCCCCAATTTTTGAATAGGGAAGATGGGGTGAGTGATACCTCAATTTAAAGGTATTTTTATACTGATTTCAGCACAGTAATTGTTTTTTCATTTTATGCATTAGTTCTCGAAATATTCATGCGTTAGTTAGTTAGGAAGGAAGCCACAGTCATGGTTGTTTTGAAGCTCAAAATGTCGATTTTTCACAAAACACTACAAGTGCCATGAAAACACCACTTCATTTTCAAATACTTAGTTAAGAATATTTCGAGAACTAATGCATTAAATGAAAAAACAATTACTGTGCTGAAATCAGTATAAAAATACCTTTCAAATGAGGTATCACTTACCCCATCTTCCCTATTCAAAATTTGGGGGTGAGGGTTGTAGTAGCAAGGGTTGAAGCGCTATGCGTCCGTAACCTACATCTTAAGTTGTCCCCCTCGAAACAGAAATCGACCTGTCCGAGCATTTCTATCGAAAAACTTTATTTCGTCTGTAATCTCGTCTGTTTCGTTTTCAAATGGCCACCCTGTATATAAAATTATACATGGTTTGGTAGACTGTCCTGATCTGCTGTATAAACTCAATTTTCATATTCCACGCCAGAGTGGCAGAAGGGAGTCTTGCTTCTACTTACAATCAGTCAGAACAAACTTGGGCACCAATCCATACAATATGTAAAAAATTCAATGAAATGTGCTACATTGGTCATTTCAAATATAAAATAAAATCAGCTTTATTTCAAAATTGTGCCAGATAACGTATTTATGTACTTGTCATTATTTTTTCAAAACTTTATAATTTTGTAAAATAAAATTGTATTGGGTAGCTAGATTTCTATTACTCATTATTTTTTTGTTGATCTTCATTATTTTGTTGAAAATTTTTAATGGACAAAAAATTATTATTATAACAAAATATTGTCTTGTAATTGGGTTTTCTCCTGTTAGACAATAAAGGATTGTTTTTATTTCCCTATACTATGATACAAGTATACATAAGACATAATAATCAAGCCAAAACAGGTTCACCACAAATGGATTATTTCTAAATGCTGACAAGACGTTGAATAGACTTGAATTAAATATTCAGGAAACAGCCCTGAGAAGGATGTATCGTGGAATATAAGCTGTAGAAACCTGTTCCCTGTGACACTTATGACACTGTATGCAGTTATAATATATAAAAGATTAATATATGTGTCCAAAATGAACTTGTAGATTTGATAATGAGTGATACATTACCTGAGTATGTGACAAATGGAATATTAATATCATTAATTGACTTTGTTGAAGATTCAGGAAGAAAATTCAACTGAATGAAAGTTTAAACAAACAAGGAAAACAACAACAATAAAATCCAAGAAGTGAAGAGAAAACAAGATCTAGACAGAATGTACTATATTTCACACAGAACAATCTGGCCACACAATACCTGAACAGCTAACACTAAATAATAATTCCTTCTGATGATGTGAAATTTCTAGAAATTTGATTAGATTCGAAATGAAAAAAACAGATGGAGCCTCAACAAAAAACTAAATTCTATTATTTATACATTAAATGCAATGAAAAACCATGTTCAGAAGAGTACAATAGCACACTGTACACAGCCTCTTTCCAGTCTGTGATGTTGTATGGAATAATATTCTAGGGAAATAGCGTATTACAGAACAAAATAGTCACAACTCGAAAACAAGCAGTAAAAACAATATGTGGTATGAGATATAGGGATTCATGCAAGGGTGTATTCAAGAGAGAAGGAATACTGACCCGTCACTGCTATATATTCAATCGTAGAGAACTGAAAATAACAACAACACAAGGAAAACACAAAATAGCCTTATATATATTTTTTTTAATATGTATTTTTGACTCTTCCTATGCAATGTTACTTTGCCAATCAGGAAGTAAAGATTATTATTATTCAAATTTTCACAGAATCAACTGAACTCAGCGAATAAGCTCAAATTATTTTTTACTTTACAGGCATGTTCGAAAGTGGTAAAACACGATACCACCCTGTTTTTTCAAATGAGAATGCCCAATTTTTATATCATAGTCATAATCTCCATGAAATTCTGATTCCTAAATACCCCAGTTGTCATCATTTATCTGTTTATACCTACTAGTAATATCAATTGAAATAATATTTCAGCATAGTAGAATCATTAATTTTCACAATTCAAATGGGCACTCGAACTTGGAACACCAGATACATGGCTGAGCTTTTGAAAACGAAACAGATGAGATAACATCTAATGATGCAAAAATATATGTACCATTTGAAATAAGGAAGTAGTAGTCTATTTCCGGTATAACCAGAAGTTGAAGAGATCTGAAAATATCTTAAGGAGAAAGATCATTGTCTCAAACCCCAACATGCAAATTTTCAGCACAAAATTGTGACCAATTTTCTATAAACTCCTACTAGGCCATCGCGGTGAATCACCCTGTGTAATTGCATTGCACGTGAGCTGGAAATAAATCGGGAAGCCGCGATAGTTTTCAATCCAGAAAGACAGAAATACAATGGGAGTAATGGAGCAATGCATATGGGAAGCCAATATCTATTGTATTTGTGCCTATCTGGCTTGAAAACTATCGTGGAGTCCCAATTACTTTGTAGCTGGTGTACAGTGCATCCCATTTTCGGTGAGACAGCCAGGTTTCTCGCTTGTTATTTAAGATAGAGCCTTGCGGTTTTCACGTTCCTGTCCTACTTTTTCGTGAAATTTAAGTTGGTCTAATCAGATTTTGTATAACTGTTTCCGTTCAAGAGATACAGGGTGATTTTCGAAATTGATACTTTTCGGACCCCTCCTTTATCTCCGAAGTTATTAGAAATAATGCTGAGGTAAAAACTACGCCTGAATCAGAATTCTGCGTAGAATCCAGTGGCGTACTCAATATTTTTTTTCGGGGTATGGTTTTGAAGATTCAACACAAACTTATGTTTTTTTTTATGGAACACCATGTGTATCATTACTTCGTTGAATTCGTTATTTTTTTCCCTTCAAAATGTTATATGACACTATGTAGGTAGGATGTTCAGAATTGTTAAAAAAACACTAAAACATCAAATAATGATGATTTTTTGTAAATGGGCCATGAATTTTCTATGTTTCAATAAGGGGATTATTACTTTTGATTTTTAAAAGTAATAGGTCATTGATGATACAAACATCCTTGTAGTTATTATGGCTACTATGCATTTGGGAGCATTGTTTTATCAAGTAGGCATTGGAGGGAAAAAACCAATCTGATCTAGCTGTCATCGCTATAAATTATTGTTATCATTATTGATTCTTCTTTTCTATGGGAAATCCATTGCCCATTAACAAAAAATCATCATTATTTGATGTTTTAGTGTTTTTTTAACATTTCTGAACATCCTACCTACATAGTGTCATATAACATTTTGAAGGGAAAAAAATAACGAATTCAACGAAGTAATGATACACATGGTGTTCCATTAAAAAAAACATAAGTTTGTGTTGAATCTTCAAAACCATACCCCGAAAAAAAATATTGAGTACGCCACTGGATTCTACGCAGAATTCTGATTCAGGCGTAGTTTTTACCTCAGCATTATTTCTAATAACTTCGGAGATAAAGGAGGGGTCCGAAAAGTATCAATTTCGAAAATCACCCTGTATCTCTTGAACGGAAACAGTTATACAAAATCTGATTAGACCAACTTAAATTTCACGAAAAAGTAGGACAGGAACGTGAAAACCGCAAGGCTCTATCTTAAATAACAAGCGAGAAACCTGGCTGTCTCACCCAAAATGGGATGCACTGTACACCGGACCTAACACATAAATTGAAACAAAAAAAGGCATATTTCTCACCTCATCTTCAGGAAGCTTCAGATCGGTGGAATTGCCGAACATAGGAGGCAGACTAGAATGAGACACTGGATCAATAGACACTGGTTGAGAGAGAGATGGAAGTACACTGGCAACTGGGGGCGGAGCCAACACGTCCACACTAGGTAGTGGCGGAGGTCTGGCCGTAAGGGGTAAACGAACGTTGACAGTTGTAGTCCGGAGAGGTGACGTACTCCTACTATGTGTAGGAGTGCCTGCGTGGCTGACTAGCGGCGATATGGAAGGTGGTGGAGGAAATGGTGGTACCTGGAGGCGATTAACCTGTTAAAATTTCGATTCAACTTGTTGCATAAGTAAAGAATAAGGTACATATTAATCTTCGTAGGTGATATTATATTTGACTAGTCTTTATTTTTATTTTGAATATAAAAAATATGTACTAAATTCTTTTTCGTTATTTCTCTTAAGTAACTGCGTACCTGAAACTTTTGAATGGATAGCTTGAAATGATAATGGTTCATTATTGATCTGATCATTTCACATTGTGTGGAAATATGACTATGGTATACAATTTTCCTCATCATTATTATTTTATTATTCAGTACATTCTAATTATGACAAAACAATAGAATCTCCAACCTTGCCTTATAGAATTATTTAATTTTCACAGACATAAAATATGTAATGAATGGATAATACAAACAGAAAGTTGACATGACCCGTTCATTTTATCAAATCATTCGGACTATAGAAATTAAATTGAATTTCATCTATAATCCGAACACCTTTGTATTATAGATTCATTCCTAACGCGAACAAACACATTTTCATAAAAAAATGCTGTATTTTATATAAAAATATGTATTTTAAAGTAAAAAAATTCTCACAATATTCACCTACATCAAAAGAAACATACATTCTTTGAGTAACATTACAATTAATGGATTCTCAATTACTTCTTTTTACAAAATTGTCATGAGTTCTTTGAATAAGTTTTTTCATGCTCATAACGACAGCCTTTTGTAGAATTCTTCAGGTTGTTCGGATTATACATATCATTTTACCAATTGTTCGGATTATAGGGTAGATTATCTATACATAACTGTATTCCATTTGCAATATTTATTTATTTACTCAATCCCAAACTGAGAGTTAGAAGGTCGGTCAAATGGAGAAAAAGTTGCATGCATAGAAGCATTATCAAGCAGTTCAAACAAATCGAGATTATCAGGGCCGGTTATTGAGACATCATAAAAAAAGTAAATTCTGTCATTTTGATTTTTCCTTTTTTCCCACTTTATTTCAAATATTATCAAAAAATGTTACAGGAATTTTTTATTCGACAGTAAATTGTTCTCAATTTGACGTAATCAGATTTCGTATCCAACGTTTCGTGCTCTCTAGGCCACCCTCAACCTCATTTTTTTCAATACGGACCTGTATATTTTATGACACTTTTCGAAATAACTTTTAACGCTGAATTTAACGATAAATCATACAATGTCATTCAAAGTTGATTTTCAGGTGATTTTGACCCTTATCCAAATTTCTTTGGGTCGGATCTGTAGTGAATGCAATTTATCAATGCAATTTTATGTTAATAAAATAGTCAAGATACGCGAATACAATGATTTTAAATTTGAATACCAAGCCTTGCAAAACTTATATCGTAATGATATCAAAATAAAGTTCGATTCTGTAATTTGTTTCAACGGAACAATGCATTTTACAAAATGGTGGACATTTCGAACACTTACTTCATTCATTTTCATTTACTTTCGAATAATCATTCTATTTTTCTTTCATTAAATGATAATTCGTTCAATTATTATGAATTGAAATATGTGAATAATTATTACTTGTTTCTTGATTTGATTCTGATATGTTCCATTTGGTTCAAGATGAGTAATTTGATTTTCTCATCGAAATGTATTGCATGTTGTTAATTAAACTAAAGGTACCTAAATGTAATACAGATCCGACCCAAAGAAATTTGGATAAGGGTCAAAATCACCTGAAAATCAACTTTGAATGACATTGTATGATTTATCGTTGAATTCAGCGTTAAAAGTTATTTCGAAAAGTGTCATAAAATATACAGGTCCGTATTGAAAAAAATGAGGTTGAGGGTGGCCTAGAGAGCACGAAACGTTGGATACGAAATCTGATTACGTCAAATTGAGAACAATTTACTGTCGAATAAAAAATTCCTGTAACATTTTTTGATAATATTTGAAATAAAGTGGGAAAAAAGAAAAAATCAAAATGACAGAATTTACTTTTTTTATGATGTCTCAATAACCGGCCCTGATAATCTCGATTTGTTTGAACTACTTGATAATGCTTCTACGCATGCAACTTTTTCTCCATTTGACCGACCTTCTAACTCTTATGGTTTAAAAGTTACCAATACAATCCCATTGAAAAAGTGGCCACCCTGTATATCGCTCATCCAAAAGAAAAGTGTCACATCTCAAAAATCTTGAATTTCTAGATTCTTCCATTGAATTACTCCAAAATAGTTGAAGTTTTTACTGGAAAATCGTCACGTGAAAGTGACACATGCAACATCTATCAGTTAGTTATTTAAGCTTTCACGTGACGATTTTCCAGAGAAAACTTCAACTATTTTGGAGTAATTCAATGGAAGAATCTAGAAATTCAAGATTTTGAGATATTTATTTATTTTATTCAATTTAATATATACAATGTTCTACAGGTTTAAACCCAACTACAGAACAAGGAACATATGAAAAATAAAGTATATGTCACTTTTCTTTTGGATGAGCGATATAATAAAATACTAAATCCTCAAACATGCACCTAAGTGATTAAACACTTGTGGAGAGTATCCGCCAAAATATAAAGAAAATTCCATTCAAACCATACTAAATTTAACAATTACAAACACAACCAAAAAAAAAGTTAACCGATCAGCTCATAAACCAATTACACTTGCCATTCATAAAGGCCTTGCATTGCTTTGAAAATTTTCTGTGATCTATAATATTTTAAATGCTCAATGGTACTAAATAGTATGCTCTTGGGGGCAGTCGTGAAGCAAACCTTAAGCGTACATCTTTACTGGTGTTAGGCACCTGCAGCAATCTGTTTATTACACTACGAAAAGTGATATCATGTGAGATAGGTTTCTTTAAACATTCCTTCTTATGCATAAACAACAGCAGTGTATGAAAGTACAGTATCTGATATTGCATATGTCTTCCCCATAGAGAAGTCTGATAGGGTATCGTCTATCTTTCATATATACTCAAATAACCTTGAGTATACAGTTCTGAATTGTAGTCAGAGCTTCCAATGAACTCTCCCCAAATAAGTATTCCATATCTTAAAATTTATTTCACCGAAGATCTATATACCAAATACAACATTTTTTTACTTAAGAACATATTTGCGTCGGGCTGAGATTGGACAAGGAAACTCTTTTGCTGGGATGTATTTATCGAACAGCCGCGTGTAGTATTTCAAATTTTCTTTAATATTTGGATGATTTTTTATCAATGATATCCTCAAACTATGATCATGTAATTATCGCCGGGGACATAAACGAAAATCAACTGATTGTGAGCAATTTTACTGATTGCATGGAATCTTATGGTCTGAAACAGCTAATCGATGAATCAACACACATAATGGCCACATCCCATACTCTGCTTGATGTGATTTGTTCTAGTAGGCCTGAATTGGTAATTAATTCTGGGGTCATTGATCATTCCATGTCTGACCATAGGGGTGTATTTTGCAAGATAAATTAAAAAAAAAGATTAATAGGCCAGAGTTGATACGTTATCGTGATTTTCGTAATTTTGAACTGCAGGACTTTTTGTCGAACCTTTCTGGTGCATGTTTTGATGATGTTCTCTGTATTGTTGATATTGACTTGAAGATCTCCAATTTTTGTCGTTGTTTTACAGACCTATTCGCCCTACATGCCCCATATTTTGAATCGAGAGTTTCTAAGCAGTTTGCTCCTTGGATAACCCCAACCGTGAAAAACATGATGAAGTTGAGGACCAAGGCCCTAACAAGATATAAGCTTACAAAGAACTGATAGCTGATTGCAGATATTATATTCGTCTGCGAAATGCTGCTACATCGACTGTGCAAACGGAAAATTTAGTTACTTTTTTCATGTTCTCCCATACAAATCGTATAAACTGGTCTATTGCGGCATTTATTTATTCTATGGTAGGAAACCTGGCATTTATATCATCTTGGCACATCCAGATCCTCATAGACTGGTAGTCTTTCTCATCCAATGCAAAGTTTTTTCTTCATAATCTGCCAAAAGGCTGCAGCGGAACAAACATAGTAAATTGTACTACAGCCCTTTTTTGTTTTACTAATAAATGTTGTCTGTATATTATCTTGTAAGTCATATTGTTCAATGATACTCTTAGTTATTTTGTCAGCCGACATGTTCTGCTTCAAGTTACAATCTTAATTCTGGGTTGTCCCATTTTAGTTAATTCGATTTCATAATTGTCATTCAACCTCTATTTAACAGATTTTTCCAATGCCTTTTTTTGTTGGACATGCAACAATTACAGATCCAAAAAGAATATCAGCATTTTTGTAATTCCGGCATTTTGCGCAATTATTTATCCTTATCCTTCATTGTGTTCAGAAGAATAACAGCATTTTGGTAATTTCGTCATTTTACGCAATTAAACTTTAATACTCCCGATTTCATAAGCAAACATTTAATTTCGGATGCTGTACATCCAGAACAGCTATTGCATATTAGCCTTCTAAGAGTCAATAGGCGTACACGGATATCGCACTGCCTTATTTGGATGAAATGTTTTTTTGCATTATGAGGACTCACTTTTATCCATTTTGAATTATTTTCTGCATGTTACCAACTTTCAATGGTACGCCATTGGTAAAGTGAGAATGAAGATAGTTTATTTGCCATCATTCTGTTTCTTGTTGTATGTGAATCTTCGGCAGCCTACGTTTAGTTCTTATCGTTTTTTGCAGATGTTGGATATTTTGAATCAATTTTTGTCGTCCGGTTAGCAGAATAAACCAATAAAATCCTGATTTCAATTTTCAATCCAACTTCACCAATACACACCCCGATACTGTGATACCTCATTCAGCTTTTTGATGTTTGAAATTCCTTAAAGGACGGAAATATCGGTAACTTTGCGGAGGAATAACAAACAACAACGGCTCATCTCAGCGTCAGAAATGATAACCAATATTTCTTGAGTATTTTATCCTTGAATAAGTAGTTGAAAATATTCCTTATGCTACCCCGGAAGTTTTGATTGAATTGCTTAATTAAAACTAAAAAAACATTAAATAATGTACAGAAGTGAAATCATTGAATGAAAAGGATAATTGGACTTGGAGATAGTATAATAATTTCAAATGGGTAATTTTTCTATGTTTTACATGAGCAATGTAAAAATAGTTTCATAACCTACAACAACCATTAATTTCAAATAATGATGAAAAAAGGTTCCTAATTATGATGATGGGATCAAAATAATTATAATATTCGTGAAAGAAATTTTAATGCTTACAGGTGCAGAATGTTGAAATTTTTTTATCAATTGTAATTACAGTACAATCCTGATTATCTGAATCGCGATTGTTTTATCCGAAACAAACTATTAAAAAAAAAATCCCGATTAACAGAAAAAATTTGAATTATACGAAACGCATCTGGGATTCACCCATACTCCTAGGTGGTTCCCCTTCGGGGTTTCACGGCAATACGACGGTCTAAAATGCGAAAAGTTTTGGTTAGCCGATAGACAGTGTAGTTTTATTCTCAAATATTTTATAAAATGCAGTGTCAGAGCAATAAAAGTAAACTCCTATTATCCCAAAAAAAATTCGGACTAACCGAAATTTCAATTATCCAAAATCACTTTGGTCCACATTATTTTGGATAATCGAGACTGTACTCTATTTATTAATATGATACAACTACTTCCTATGGTTCTTTTCAACAGATACTTTTTATAATTATATGATCTACATTCCTAAAATAATATTTGGCATACTAATGGCGTAGCTAGATAATCAATTGCAAATGAAAAATAATTATTTAGTTTTATAAAGAAAAATATTCTAGATCAAGGACTCCCAATTATAAGGGCGCCGTTTATGGATCACCTTGTACTTTGATAGCTACGCCACTGTCAATACTATTAATCTGCAATACGACTGATTTATTTCAATTATCTTTTCACCAGAACATAGCTTAAAAAATGCCATAGAAAATGTTTCACAAAAAAATAATCAATATAACAAAATTAAGAATAATCTGTTTTGTTGATTTTAATTATTTTTTTTGTAAAAAATTTTCTATGGCACTAATGGTACTAAGGTACTAATGTACCTTTTCAGCCTGCTTTATGAATATATCCTTTTTGTATTGATGTGATTTTTTTGTTAGTTTTATTTCTAAGTTTATCATACCTCTGGTGCTCCGCAGTGGACTCCTGGACGATTCCAAATAGTGGCAGTATAATCCAGGGGCTGCTGAGGTGGCACCATAGGATGAAGACTAGACAAAGGTATTTTCAAGTCACCATAAGACATGGTCATGTTGGCTTTGACAGGTATTGAAGGATTTTCTGTTACCACCTGAAGAGATATTAAATTCATTCAATGAAATATCTTCATAGTGAATATTGCAATGGTGATCCACCAAGAAGAATGATAGTTTTAAATATTTGAATAAATGAAATTGATGCAAAGAACTTGAATTTCTATGGAACTACTTTCAAACCAATTTGAGGTTCCATACAAAATTTCATCAAAATCGGAGAAACAGAATGTGAGATATGGATCACCTATGGCCCAAACAAAACACTCACACCAAATTTTTCCTCTCACAAGAGTTTCTGGGCGACTCATAGAAACAAAACCATAGTTGCTCAGAATGGTCTGAAATGTATTTTATGAGAGAAAATTTTGAAATACAGGTTCAAAGTCTCAAAGTCCTTATTATTCATCAAAAATATGCTTCTTCAGGCAAAAATTGAAATGAAATCTATTACTATTTATCCAAATAAAATTTCAATCCAATTATCAAAATACACTTCTCCAATTATTTTAGTAGGCAAAATTGTGATTGTTCTAATTAAAATATTTTGATATTCACACATAGTCATTCAAGGATCAATCTAAGTTAACACAAATTTTGATAAAGTGGAAGGAAATAATATATTGGAAACTTACCGTTGCCTTGAATGAAGGAAATCCAAACCCTGGAGGATATCCATACATGCTTGGTTTAGGTGAGAACCTGTTCTTATGTTCTTTATAGTCCACCAAACGATTCAATAGATTACCAAAAAACAATTTCTGTTCAAAAGTAAATGCAGGATGATGTAATGCCATTGTATACAATAATAAAAATTCACTGAGTAAATTATCACTTTTTACACTAGTTTTAAGGAGAAATTCTTCCACACACTCTGTCCTCAAAAAATTTTTATATAACCAATTAGCTACAGTGTAGTTCCTACTACTTAGAAGTGATAAATATATTAATACACGATGTCTAATATTATCATCTAGAAGACTTTGATTCAAAGATGTATCTTTAGTTAATTTTTCATAATCATTAGCTAAGAGAGCTGGACCACGAAGCTCCTGATACGTATGTTTACCAATTTCCTCCACACAACTTCCTAGAAACCGTAATTCGAAAGGGAGACACATATTTAACAAATCATATAATACATCTATCCTTTTATAACTGTCCAAGTCTTTGAACCATAATAACACATCTTCTTTACACACCATCTCCAGAACTCATTGAAATTACAATACAGGTTGCTACAAAATTATAAAAAAATAATTCAATTTGTTTCATAACCTTAAATGTTCAACTTACATCAGATGCATTCATAATAAAATTTGTTTCACTTCTTACTCAGTCAGACATTTTATAGGCAAAATATATCACAATATTGTTTAAAACTAAAATTGCTTGTTGGAAAATACAGATTTGTTGGACGAATGTCTACTGACAGAGGAATAAAGTCGTATGACTCTTTGATCAACAAGCATTCCAATTTTCCAGGATGAATAATTCTTATACGAATTACATCAGTTCCAACTTCTTTATCAGAATTTATTTGATAATATATGTTATTTTCACTTAAAATTTAATGTTTCTATCAATCCTTCCTTGCATCCACAAATCTAGAATAATTATCACAAGATTCCACTGAGCAACTATCAACATCATTTATTGAGGCGCCAAAATTGTCAAATTCAAATTAACATATTTTCATCTGTAAAAATATTGTTACTCATATCCTAATCATTAAATTTTATATTGAAAAATAATTCAAATTTGTTCAATCCAATCGTTTCATAATATAATTTTCCCTTGATTTATGACTGAAACTGTAAATAATTCAACAGACGCTGACCTAATTTCCCTCTTATGCATTCTTATGTATGCCTATGCATTACATCTCTGTGAAATTTCTGAAACCACAGAAATAAATTTTGTTTTACAAGTAATGAGGACCATTACAAGGACGTAGAAATGAGGGGGGTATATATATTTGATAATGAGGGGGTATATATATTTAGTGTTCTGTGGGTTAAATACCCCCCCCCCCATTGACCTAATATAATAGGTCTATGCTCGCCCCCTAGATTTCCAAACTATAAAATTTCAGAATTCGCGCAAAGACGAAGAACGAAATTATTTCCATAAAATGAACCAATAATAATTTTTCTTTTCTTTGAAATCGGCACGACTGTAAAAAATTGGAGCCTTTTACGGTTTATGAGTTTATTACTTTCAAGATGATTATTTTTATTGCACTACGAGGTCGTATATAATAATAATAATAATATGTCCGAGGTTTATTATTTTCCTTTATCTATCCACTTAGACGGCGTCGCCCCTTGTTTTGCCATCTGTGGTTTTTGCATTCGTCATCGGTTTTTTGTATTATTCTCGTCACAATATTTCAACACCGGAGTTATCCAGATTCAAAGAAAAATTGTCTGGGCTGAGTTGTACAAATTAAAATGTGTTTCATTCAAATTGCAATTTATTTGTGAAGATCTCAGTTTTGAATTCGACTATACAAGGTGTTCCTGAAATTGGAGATACAAACGGAAATTACAGATTCCTCGGACCATTGAGAAAAGGTCCTATAACAATTTAAAGTTTTCATCAATTCATCATGTGATATGCTAATTTTGAATGCAAATCTACACAGGGTGATATTTTTTGTGGAAAAGTGACCGTTACTT
Organism: Harmonia axyridis; assembly: GCF_914767665.1. Classification (NCBI taxonomy): domain Eukaryota; kingdom Metazoa; phylum Arthropoda; class Insecta; order Coleoptera; family Coccinellidae; genus Harmonia; species Harmonia axyridis. The sequence continues at coordinate 27,107,293 of NC_059504.1, read as the reverse complement.
TCCTCCAGAACTTCTTTTTATTGAACCAAGGTAGTTTAGAAATATGTAAAAGAAACCTTGGTCCAGTACTACACTTTTGGGTTGGTGGAAACTTTGATTTCATTTTTGAAATATCAAAGAAGACGCTTTAATAATATCCCACACCATAAGAAGCCGACTACTAAACGGGATGAAGTTTAGAGATAATGCCGACAAGCTTGATAATCGTAAAAAACTCGTGCAAATAGGGGAGCGCGAAATATACAGATTGGAACTTCATTGGTTATTTTAAATATTATTGAGGAATCTTTCTCTATACTTTCTGTCTAATTGTTTTGGACCGATGAGGGCACTGTGAAAAAACCATTTAATACTAAATACTTCTCAAAGTTTTTCGATTTAATAAGCTATATCTATATATTTGAGCGCAATTATTCGGTTTTTTTCAAATCTTGTCAAATTTATCAAAGGACATTTTGCCGATTTCATCAAAAAAGCCCTTAATTTTCTGAAAGTACGGTAAACTATAGTAGAAAGACGACAAAGCTCTTAAAGGTGCATTTTAGTACCTATTTGTATTTACACAACTAGTTGAGAGCCCTTATTCGATATCAATAAAATTGCTGTTTGGCAATTTATTTATTTTACTGCTAAGTGGTATTTTCACTAAGAAAAAATTTTTTTGTCAAAAAGTATGTCTTGTTTCATTAACTTACTTTGCGGCCCGGCAAAATGTCCGATTTGCCGGTCCTGAATATATTATCTTCATCATATTCAGAGGTATTTAGTCTATAGTGCGGCTTAAATCAACTTTGTTATAGAATTGGTATATTAGTTAATTCCAGATGATAGGCCGGTTTTTTCACATAGGAAAAAATAATTAATTCTTACAGAGCAGATCTTGTTGCAGCTTATTTATTATTCACATGTGAAACAACCCGCTCATGTGATAAACTATAAGCATTAAATTTTCTCCAGCAAAGGGTTGTTAGAACTTGCAAATTATAAATTAACATTTTTTACAGTTTATTTATTTGATATTATTGCTTCTGCTACTGATACAATAATTCATCACATGGATTTGAAGTGAAACAAGTAATAGAAGCATCCTTATATTTAGCAAATAGTAACACAACTGCAGATTATTTTGCAATTTTTAGGACTAATATTTCCAAAATATTTGAGATACAAACTGATGATATATTTGTTTAAGTATCCAATGATATAACTGAAGAAGTAGCTATTTAAAACTCAAGGAAAGCCCTCTTCATCTTCTTCTGCCATTTCTTTAGCTAGCTCTAAATCCTGTTGTTCGCGCTCACGTCTTTCCTCAGCAGATTCTAGTTCTTTGCCATAAGCTTTGGGTGGATATCTCATTGCTTTGACACTTTGGTTATGTAAATCTAAACAGAAAGATATTCTCTGGTGGAAAGCTAACTGAGGCTCTTTTGTGCAATAAATATCATTGCTTTCCTTGCTCCTCATATAACCTCCTTCTGGATCTAAAGTAGCTTCAATAACACCATCTTTTATTGCTTTGGCTACTATAAACTCAGCATCTTCAGCTGAATCCAAACCTAATTTCTTTGCAATGTCCTGGGGAGATATTCTAGAGTAGGACAATCCAATGGAACGAATAGCTGTTTTGATAACATTGTGTCTCAAACGTAGAATAAGTGTGTAAGTATGATCTAGTCTGAACTGTGGACCAAAATTCTCCAATACTTCACCAAATCTTTGTAGATTGCCCATGCGTACAGCTTGAGTAAGTTGAAAATACGGTCCTAAAGAATGCCTCACACTAGCTTCTCTGAATATTTGTCTCTCGGGTATATCTCCCAGTAATAATTCAACAACAACCAGAAGCTTTTGGACAGTTTGCCTGAAACCGATGGCAGCATTTTGGGGTGCTTTACGCATTGCTTGGACCAAATGTTTTCGGGCAATACTGTATTCAAGTCTGGCAGCTTTGATTCTTCCTAGATAATATAAAAATCTTGCCCATTCATTGTTACTAGCAGTTTCTGGGAAGATACATTTACTTACTAATTTATCAGCTTGATCATACAACGAATAATGAAGATAATTTCTCAATAAACAATTAATTAGTACTGCTTGCCCCTCAAAATCATTTCTCAAAGTTGCAGTTCTTAAACGAGCATGAAGAAAAGACCTTATAGTGTCAAGTCTATTAGTCAATTCTGCCACTCGGGAGTGGTAAAAATAGCACTTTGCAGCAACTAGATCCAAAGTACGTCTGTTTTGCGAAGTTACTTTTCCCATTAACAACTCTGAGCATTTTGCTGCATCATCTAGATTGTTAGTGTCAATTAAACGAACCAGAATCAACAAATGAATATAAGTATCTACTTCAGGCAGAGGAGTTTTGGTTGCAGATCTCGTTCTCTGAGTTTGTGTCTCCATTTCATTTCCTCCTGAACTATCTTCGACATAGGACAACATTATATCTCTTTCATACTGTGGATAAACTTGTGTGATGAGTCCTCTTAGAACAGCACCATTCAACTTTCTTCTGGTATTCGGTAAGCATCTCAAAACTCTCAAAATGAAACGGTTCTCCTTGTTACTCACTCCCTTTTCAATTTGTCTTACTTGCTCTCTAAGTTCTAAGAGACTTTGGAGATCAATATCTCTTTTGGAGTCCCCAGCTTCTAGACCTGGTGGACTATCAGCATTTTTCATTTCAACATCTTGTATTTCAACGACCATTTTACAAACTTATAAGAATTTTCGAATCAACAATAAAAGAGCTTTGCGAGATTGTGATGACTATCGAAATATGAATGTCAAATTGTCAAATCTTCAAATTTACTTGACACTGACTTAGGATGACAGCTACTTCACAGAATAAAATTAAATTTTAAAAATATTTATTACTGATGGGAACTAGAAAAACATCAAAACCAGTTTAAAGTAATATAAATACGAATATGGTCTATTCTTATATTTGAAAAAAATTTTTTCTGTATGGAATTGAACTTATTTCCCTCAACCACAAACTTCATAAATAAACATAGATAAGTAGATAATAAACACAATTTTTATTAGTCTATGTCTCAAACAAATATATAAATGTCATATTTGAAATATTAGATACTATTTTAGTATTTTGTAATAAACAATTCTCTCTTATACACAGTAACATCATTAGATTCCAATGAATAAGTTTTATTTTATTTTGGTCTGGTTTTCTAATTTAGGAACCTAACAACTAGTTATGATTGTCTTTGTTATTAATATATCTCAGATTTCCTAAGAATCAAATCAGGGCTAGTTCTGAAATGGATAAAGAAAGGTAAATAATTTTGGATTTGTACATTCTAAATTATAATCTAAGCGTGTATGAATATGTGTTATTTCAGATTTTCTCTACTACAGCTGGATCCTGGAGAAATATATTTTGAGGACTTCAGTGTTATTTTTATACCCGCAGGAACAACAAAACGTTCTTATGATTCTAAAAAACAGGATGGTAGATTGAAAATGTGTTCTAAATCTTTAGTATTTGATCCGAAAGATATCACTAAACCTTTACTGAAAATACCATTGAAAGATTGTACTGTTATAGAGCACTGGAAAGGTAGTTCAAAATTTATTGACAGTAAGAATGTACTGGCTGTGAATTCAAAAGAATACATTGAAATGTTTGAGAGCAATATAATAGCTCCATATGCTTATCAAGGACCAGCTAATTTTTTATTCATTTTGAAGTATGGTAACATAATTAATTGTCTACCTCAAATATGTCAGTTGCATAGAGCCAGTAGTCTGCCAGCAGCAGAACAAATTGATATGGTGAAAAAATTCAAATTTAGTACTTATTTTTTCAATAGAAAAATCAATATTTTCAGATAGCTACTATAGTTCATTCAAGACAAGCAAGAGTTAGTTTTGATCAACTTTGGTTAGATTTATATGAAAAAGTTATATTAGAAACGCAAGTTGATAAAGTGACTCCTTTAGTGGTGAATCCAGGACGTATTTTACTGTCAACTTCAAGGATATTTTTCCAGCCTTATAATAATGTTGAGTCAGTGAGTTTTGTTTATCAATTCTTATCCTTAGCATGATTAATTTGAACATAAAAATTTTAATTTTCTTTGTGTCATTACAGTGATAAGGATTCTATTATTCATTAATTAAACTATTCTATGAAAATTATGCAGTTTTAAAAACAAATAAGTTTTTAATAGACTTTTAGAGAATTCAATGAATGATTTTGTTTCATTTAGACTAACTAATTTAATTAAAAAAGTTTGTGGAATATCTGTAATCTCTTTTCAAAATATGTAATAATGATTCACTCCTTAAAATTTGTTTTTCAGTTTTAGTTAAACTAGTAGTTTTCTTGATGTAACATATTTTATTAATTTTTTTGTTCTTTAGCATCCTGTTATCAAAATAAATCTTAACAGTATAAAACAGATTCTTAAGAGGAGATTTCTACTTCGTCATACAGTAAGAAAAATTATTGATTTTCATACTACTTGCCAACTACTAATATATTTCCTAGGGCTTAGAAATTTACTCCAATGAAAATAGCCTCATACCACATATTTACGTTTCATTTTCAAGTCAGAAGGAAAGAGATAATTTTCATGATGAACTCATAAAACAACCTGAGTTCAAATTGAGCGAAATTACCCCCAGAGTTATGACTCTTCAATGGCAGAATGGCATTATTTCTAACTATGAGTATTTATTATATATTAACAGGTGAGATATTTCAAACTTTGTGTTCATCAAAGTTCACATCTAAATTTGTATGTCAGATTTCACTTAAAGAGTTGAGAGGTAGGGTTTCAATAGGAGTAGTCCATAAATTTTGAATATTCATTATTCATTTTCTCAATTCATTCTAGTTTAGGAGACCGCACAATCAACGATCTTACACAGTATCCTATCTTCCCATGGATCATATCAAATTATTCCAGTGAAAAACTTGATCTTAATAATACTGAAAACTATAGAGACCTCTCCAAACCAGTGGGTGCATTGAATCCCTCAAGACTTCAGAAGCTCATAGAACGTTATGAAGAGATGGCAGACAATAAATTCCTATATGGATCACATTACTCTACGCCAGGTTTCGTATTATTTTATTTAGCTAGATTGTATCCTCACTACGTTCTGTGTCTCCAAAGTGGCAGGTTCGACCATCCAGACAGGATGTTTAATTCCTTATCCGATGTTTATAAAAATTGTCTCAACAATATGTCAGACTTCAAGGAATTGATACCAGAATTTTATGACACAACACAAGAAGGGAAATTCTTAGTTAACAACATGGGAATCAATTTTGGATATAGATATAATGGCATGAAAGTTGGTGATGTCGAGCTCCCACCATGGGCAACAAATGCTAAGGATTTGGTGCAGAAATTGAGGGATGCATTAGAAAGCGATTTAGTTTCAGATAATTTACATAATTGGATAGATCTTATTTTTGGTTATAAGCAACAGGGTGAAGAAGCCAAAAAAGCCAATAATCGTAAGTATCTGTTTAGCTCATGGAATTTACAAGTGACAATTGACATGCCTGAGGTTCAAAGTCAGATGTCTAAAAATATTGGTATGTTCACATGATTAGATTTTGTTTGAGATAATTCTGGGACTTGGCTTAGCATGGGTCCTTATTTTGGCGCTATATAAAGAATTGACCAATCAACAGCCTAATTTTAAAATTTTCATTTGTTCTGTCAAAAGCCATTAGCTGATTTTCATTAATCTCAAAACGATATTGAAGGAAAGACGACGTGAGCGCCATAAAAAATGAAGCGGAAATTAAGTGAAAAGGGACTAACACCATTAAAATACAAAAAGGCTGGTTCCTTCAAAAGTTGCCACTTTAATCTTAAGTAGTTTAGACATCTTAGTCCAAAGCTTAAAATAAAAACTGAAAATCCATTTTTTTCCTGAAATTTGAAGTTTTATTTTTAGTTTTTTACTATCTGTGCTATGAAGGAAATGTTAATCTAGATTTGATCACCGACTTGAATCAAAGACATGCTTTGGAGGTGCAAATCATGGAATTTGGGCAGATACCGAAACAAGTATTCACTGTACCACATCCAAGGAAAAAATCGAAATTACTACTATTTAAAGAGCCTTTTGACTCTGAAAGAAAGGCAACTCCTCAAGGTTGGTCGAAAATATTGTAAAAAATAATCGGTGGAAATAATTATATATATTCATTTTAGAAAAATGGTTGAGCATGTCTGAAATCGAAGCTATTGTTTGCTTCAGCACTCATAAAAATACGGTTGGTGCTATTTTCATAGCTAAGGACCAGAATAATATTGTATCAGTTGGACATGATTCGAAACTGAAAGTGTTTTCTATCGAGTCTAAAAGACAGATTCGGAGTGCAAATATAGGCCACATGCCACTAAGTAGTTGTGTGCAGTTGCCAAATCTCAACATATTAGTCGTGGGCAGTTGGGACAATCAAATGTGAGTTTCCTAAATTGTTGTTTCACCTTTATCAAACTCCTGGTTGATAAATAAAACTTTAAGACAGATTTTAAAGAACTTCTATGAAAGACTTCGATACTTTCAAACTTTGAATTTCTGTGTGAAACTTAACACTGAAATTTGAATGTGCAATAAGATTCTATATATATATATATATAGCTTTTATTCGGTTGCCGAATATACAAACATAAAGACAAATAAGATTCTATATCTATTTTCACAGTACCAATTTCAGAAGTTTATAATTTGAATTTGAATTGAATACTCTTATTTCAGAAAAGTAAAGTTAATTCATTGATGGATTTTGAAGAGTTTTTAGCCAGAGATTCTTTTACAATAAAAACTTGTCACATGGTGCATTATTGTGTTGCAAAATCAATAATTTTTTTCAAGTTTAGTTATTTTCCAAAATATTTTTACTATCAAATATCACATAACACTCAGATAATGTTTTTTTGACAAAAATTTTGAGTGGACAACACTTCAATGATTGAAAAAACTATCAACATTACCTTCAACTATGATGTTTTCTTTCCTCGCACTTCCAAGCACGTGTTTTTGACCATGTCTTTTCACCATGGACCTTATGTAACATTTTCTACTTTAATCTTTTGTGAAAATCATAAATACACTTTAGATGAAAAAATAAAATTGAGCCCTGTAAACGAATTAAATGAAAGATAATGCTCCACTTTGCGTGAGTATCAAGGACAGTTATGATAAATTTTAACAAGAAGAATTTCATACTCTTAAAAGATAAATTCTAAGTTCTTAATTGATTGTAAAATATGGGAACACATATCTGAGACACTGAGACAGCCTAACACTTGCCATGCTAATGTGTAGTTGTTCACTGGAAAAAGCTACAACAACTTGGCTCTTGGTTTTTAAAGCCGGAACAAGTGATGGATGTAGCTCTCTCTGGGATGCACAATAGATCTTTAGGTCAAAATGCATGTGAGGTCGGATGATCAGCCCCCCTTCTTTAATCTAACCTACTTGTTGTATGTCCATTATGTTTTGATTTTTTATTATTCTTTTTATTCAGAAATCTCATTCATTTGAAATCTGTTCTAGAGTATTATATGACTTAGACTATGGTAAAATAACCGAAACAGTATTTGCTCATGAAGATGCCATAACATCTCTATCTTGGGGTGAAACTTCTAATCTTCTAGTATCCGGTAGTGGAGATTGTACTGTAAAAGTATGGAAGGGTTTGAATACAGATGGTGTTATTAAACCTATTCAATGTCTTTATAAACAACTTGATCACAATAGTCAAGTTAGCTGTTTAGTATTTGACCAGTAAGTTTTCCTTCCCAATATTCCAATGATTATTTATTTTACCTATTTTTTAAGGGATAATGTACATCTTGCTGTTGGTACTGAAGATGGTGAACTTTATATTTGGAAAACATCAGACTTTTCTTTGCACAAAAAGTATAAAGTGGATTCTTGCATAAAATGCATCGATTATAGTCCAGATGGGACTAAATTAGCACTAGGAGGAATGGATAAAGTATTTCAAATCATAGATACTACCACTGGATTGGCAGTGTTCAGGAAATCTTTGAATGCTGGTTTAACATCAATGAAATGGAGTAAATATCTTCTCATTGTAGGATGTGAAGATGGTCGTTTACTCATTTGGAATATTGTTGAAGTGAAGATGCTTTATGAATTCAAATCACATAAAGGTAATAAATTTATTTTATAGGATAGTAAATACTTCATTTTTATTCATTATTAGGTGCAGTTACTACAGTAGATATTGCTAAAGACGAATCATTTATATGTAGTGGAGGGGAAGATCATCAAGTAAAAGTTTGGCGCCCAAATAAAGGCTGAACTGTGTTATTCCTTACTATATATGATTGGATTTTTGAATTTTTATATATAGTGTATTTTATTAAAATTCTATATTTACATTTCTATATCTACATTTCTTTCTTTCTCCCAATCTTTTTCTAACGAGAGACCCAAATAAATTATTAATTCACCTATTAGATGTTTCTGGAGAAAATGCAGAATATGATATTGTTCATGATTTCTTATTCAGCTAAAATATTATATTTCCTAAGCTCTGGCACTTCCTGTTATACAAGTAATGAAAAACAGGTTTGTAAAAAAAAATTATTTCTTAGATATTATCAAGATTTTCATTCTCATTTTTCAAACTATTGCGTTAGTCCTAACAGTTTTCAAAATATTGAAAAAAAGATATTTTCCATAGTTTGTATTATGTGAATTATTTTTACTATAAAATATCCTATGCATAAACTCGATTCACTTTATGGAAGTAAAATGATGTACGAATATTGTGAATCTCTTGAATTTGAGGAATATTATCACAGGGTGTTTCAAATATTATGCAAAAAATTGTGAACAAAATTTGATCATAATTTTTAAATTAGAACTATATTTTTTTATGATTTCGTTCATATATTAGATTCCAATAAGTCTTTCAAGACTGTTTGTTGTTATTTCTAAAAGTATATACATATTAAAATCAGGAAGTTTTTTTATAGTAATTCTAATTAAGACTCCTACACACATTTTATTGATGTGTTATTTGAATAACCAATACTTCCATTTCTATTTTATTTATCTTCAAAAATTGAGTTGTAAAAATGTACAAAACTATCTAGGCGACTATCCTTTTTGAAATTAGAACTATGCATTGGGTGGTTCTTATAATAGTATAAAACACTATGGAACAATTGCTCATCATTGGAGTCCTGAGCCGCTTGTAAGAATTTCCTGGGATTTTTTTTATCAGATGACAATTTCAAAGCAGTTAAAATCTGTCCTTGACTGAGAAGAATTTCTTGAATTTCTTCCTTAGCATCTAACCGTGAAAGCATGTCCAGAGCCATCTGTGTTCCTGCTTGATACACATTTCCTAACGACAATAGAATACAAGCTAAATTTTTAGAGTCTGCTATAACACCATATTGAAGAAGTTGTTGTAAAGTAGCGAATTTTTTTCTTCGAACCAAAGTGGATACAATCATTTCATTCAAGTTTGGCAGTGCTTTTATATCATATTCACAAAGAGACGTTAAATAATTTATTAGCACCCATTCCAACCTATTCATTTCAGCATCTGCATCTAGCTTAAGGAAAATGTTATCATACATCTCTAATTGATCTATAATGATAACATTCCCATTTATTTCTGGTTTGCTTGGAATTGGATCAAAAGCTGGAGATGCAGTTTGATTTTGCAATTCTACTTCTAGCCAATCTCTATACTCTTTGTTGATATAATTGAATGATTCTCTGATTTTTTCTTGAACTGGATTCTCTTGTTGAATCTTCTCAAGTAATACTTTTAGTATGACAGGCTTACCTTTAGTTCTTCTTAGAAGTAACTGACAACAAAATGCAAGATCTGAAATAATATTGCACAATTGAGGAAGGCATAAATTAATATGCCACAGACACCCAAGCTTAGCATCTATGACGATGTTTGGTTGGAACACTACCCAGTTGGGAGAATATAAGTCGCAAGGTAGCGTTTGTGCTCCATCCAAGCTGGGAATTGTTAAATTTACAGGTTTGAAAGATTTTGCTGCAGCTACAGAAGTATGATATTTCACAACTCCATCGCTTTCTCCTGGTAATGCTATGTCAAAAATTTGAGAGCTTCTAGATGCTTGATGGTGGACTAAAACCAAATTGTCAACAATATTTATTGCAAATCGACCTGAGAGTCCAAGCTTTAAAACATGGGTTTTGATAGGGGTTTGTCCTGGACCACTAAGTTCATGAATATGAACTTCAGCAGTTTGAGGTCCACTCTGATGTCTCAGTATCAAGATAGCAGGAATTCCATACAGTGTTGCTAGTGTAATATCTCTCTCCAAGGCCATTTTGCAAGAAATACTCTCTACTTTTGGCAGCTTTCCGATTGTACCAGGTCTGAATATGATAGGTTGTAATTGAGATCCATGAGCAGACGCTAACAAAGCAATTTTATTGAGTGGACACCAAACAAACCATTGTAAATTATGTGACAGCGTCTTCAACTGCTTTAAAGCTCTTTTCTCAGGTAGAACTTTGAATAATTCAACACCATGATCAGTTATGAAAGCTACTTCATTTTCGAAGGTCCATAAAAACCCCAGAATCTTATTATTCTTTTTGCAACTTTGACTATATTCTTCTTCTAGAGAACTTCCATCGAAGTTCATGAATTCTATTGAAGAATTGGTTCTATGCACAGCAAGGATTTTAAGGTCTAAAGAAAATTTTATAGATAACACAGGACCCCTATCTTCCATTCTGAAATTCAAGGGTTTATCAGGTTGGCATAGATCTTTGACAACAACACCCATAACACCTCCAGAACGTACAGCAAATACATGTTTATTGGAGTCGTCGAAAAACACATTTGTTAATTGGTTACCAGCTTCAAAACGTAATGGGTTGTTAGATAATTCCAAATAGTATTCAGAAGTTGCCATGTTTATTTGAATGTTTGAATCTTTAGCTTTCTTATAGAGGATTTGTAGGTTATCTTTGATTTGACATTTTCTTTGTTATTGCTAACAGTGGCGTCCCATCACTTAGCAAAGTATTCACACAAAAGTATTAAAAAAAATATTGCGCTTCAGATCTCTAAAACATTTTAGACATCCTTATTGCGCTTGAGATGTATAGAAAACCTGGTGTGTCTACTTATACCTGTAAAACTTTCAGACAAAACGGGAGATTTTTCAGATTTATACCTACTTGACTTCGAGAGATCGCGTCTGTTTCAGATGGCGTATACAGCGTTTATAACGAGCGTTTAAATAAATTCGTGGTCAAGAGTACTGTGCTGTGACATTCTTCTGAGTCGAAGTTTTGTGTACAAAAGTTGTGAGCAATAGAATATTTTGGCACAGCACACTAGACCACGAATTTAAATGAACGCTCGTTATTTAACATTTCTCACGATTATCGACTCTCGTGAACTTTGAGTATAGAATCATAATATTTTATATTGTATGCTGGTGACAATCTTCGATACTGTGAATAGGCTTTTCATTATATTCCATTCATTTCATTAAAAATTTGATATGAACTGAATTGAAATTCATTGTTAATGTTTGCAGGGACACAAATCATTATTTCATTTTTAAACGGCGCCAGACAGATAGCGGGAATTCGAACAATTCTGAAGAGTGCCACCTTACAGAACTCTTGTAAGCAACATGTGGAATATCTAAAAAAGTCTGAAACAAAATCGAATCAGTACACACACCAGGGATTCTATGCATCTTAATTGCGCGCTACTAGACCTTATAGTAACCATAGTAAGTAACCAAATTTAGATTTTAAAAATAAAAACGACGTGAAATTGTATAATGATATAATATTATGAAGTATTATTATTATTATGAGTTTTTCATTTAGAAATTCATATAATCAAATTCACGTTGCATATTTAAAGTAATAGTGAGCTTTTCTTGTTCTTGATCCCACTGAGCATTCCCTTTCTGAGGATCAACAGGATGAGGCAGAGGAATATCTAACACATGGTTGGGGGAAAAAATTTGCAGTTGGTTATTTTTAACTTTGAGGTCTATATTCTGTCTTTTATCTTTGGGTAGGTAAACCTCAATGATCATATCTTCACAACAAGCAGTCGAGGGATTCTTTGGCCCCATCTGTAAAATATATGCGTAATAATCCAGGAAAGTCTTCTCTACCATTGATCTATTATACCTGCAAAAATACATCGGAAGATGTTACTTTTTGTCTGTAAGAAAATTGCCATTTAGGAGTCTTCTTCCAATCTGTATTTGGTTTCGCTTCGTCGAGGAAAAATTCATTTTCAGCAGCTAATTCTTCATACTTCATTCTTTGTTCTTCTTCGGCTTCAATTTTTGTATAAGGATTTTTTTTTTCTTCCGATCTATCTTCAACTGAAAACAAACATAAATTATTGTTGGTTCACCAAAAATTCAAAATTTCTTACCATTAGTGTTAGAGTTCACTTCTGAAATATCTTCCAATTCTTCATCTTCAGAGTCTGCATATCGTCTACGAGGTTCAGCATTAAATAACTTCATAAGCCCTTCAATTTCATCTCTTGTAGTGTCCATTATGTCCCAAAAATATAACTCAGGAGAGCTATATCCTTCAAAGCATTGGAATATCGACAAAACTGTTTGACAATCTTCATAGCAACGTTTTAAGTTACTATGGCACTTTGACAACAAGAAGTGGTGTAGATAAGATGTCTTGAAATACTGATGTATTCATTGATTAGATTTTGTTTGAGATAATTCTGGCGACACGGCTCGGCATGGGTCTATTTTTCCTTTTGTTCCTTAAGGTTGTGCTACACAACGGATTGACCTCCAGTGGCTTATAAAACACAGTGGCTTCACGAGTGGTCCCGTTTTTGATTCGCTGCCGTTTTCTGAGCCTAAATATGGAGACTTCTTTTAACTTCTATGTTTACCTAATGTTCAAAATATAAGGCCCATGTTTTTAAGTCACTGTAGTAGGTATTCTTCAGTTGAATAAATTTGTTTTATATACAAATCTATCAGGCCCAATAATTTTAATTTTGTCGAAATGCAAAATATATGTATATTTTGACATTTTGGGAGAAATAGAGAATAAAATCCATGATTTTTTTTAGGTGCCCAATAAATGAGACAGTTGTCAAATATCGTGTAAAGCAGACCTCTTTCTATAAATATAAGTTTATCGACAAAATACATCAATTTGAATCTATTAAAACGAGAGGATTTGAATTTTAGATAATCACGTAATGTTGAATACTGATGGAGATGAAAAATTTTAGATTTTTGTGATAATTTTGATATTTCTATTGAGACGGTCAAAATGACCACACGTCTGTTTCTGCGTGACTATATTTTCACGTTTGTATACTTAAGGGGCCTTAGAACCAACGCTTATATACAATCAGCCCACTAACATTTTATTGCAACAACTTTATTTCCTACAGAGTAATTTTTTGATCTATTGCATGGATTAGGTATATGTATATGGAAAGCTGAGTTGGATTCCAAGAAATTTTGCCAAGATATTTGAGATAATTCTTCTTTCAACGGACTGATAGCTTCCTCTTCTTCTTCTTCTTCAGCCCTCTTTGATCCATAGTCGAACATAGGCCTCTGCCAGTTTTTCCATGCTACTCTGTCTTTTGCTGTTCTTATACATTGCTTGCCGGCTACATTGACTATGTCGTCTATCCATATTTTTCTCGGTTTTCCTATGCTTCTTTTTGTCTCTCGAGGTCTTCAAAACGTCACTTTGTGTGACCATCTCTCCACACTCTGCCTTGTAATATGTGTCACCCACTGCCACTTAAGTTTCGCTATTCTACTCATGATGGCAGTTACCCTGTTCTTTTTTCGTATTTCGCTGTTCGGAATTTTGTCCCTCAAGCTTATACCTAGCATAATCCTTTCCATGGTCCTTTGAGTTACTCTCAGTTGTTCTGTCACTTTTTTCATTATTGCCATAGTTTCTAGACCATAAGTAGCCACTGGTAATATACAGCTGTCGTAGGTTTTGCGTTTTAAGTGTAGAGGAATATTTTTGTTCTCAAATATGAAACTCAGTTTGTCGAAGGCTGCCCATGCTAAGCGTATTCTTCTCCCAATTTCCAATATTTGATTTTCTTTTCCATTTTTAATAATATGTCAATTAATCATGAATTTTTCCATGATTCACGCTTCAACTACGTCCAGAAGTTGTTAAATTGTTTTATGAAAATTAGTGTTTATTAGTGAATATTGAGAGGCATTTAGGAAGAATTCATTATGACATTATTCTGTTAAACGACTCATTATTCCTCGTATTGTAGGCAAATTTCTCGCTTGTTCTTTCATTCGCCAATTCACCTTTTCACACCAGTTTTGTATCCAAGTGATCAAGTGCATGATATCGCAAGCGCTCAAAAGCTCCTGACTTCACGTTAGTGCTTTCTTCTCCGGGTCGCAATCTAGTATGAACTATTTTTTGTCAATAAGGAAAATCTATATTGAAATATGTATATTTTTATTGGAAAAAAATGATATAAGGATTGGTGCAAGAATTTTGAAAGCGATTATTATTAGATAAACGCTTTCAAAATTTCTAATTATTCTATTTTTTCTCTTTACTGATTTGAATATATATAAATACTCATCAGGTATAATTGAAGAGAAAAAGCTTCGTTTAAAATTTGCAGTATTTTCCACTTCAGATATTTATTTCAAATAACAATGAATTAATAAATCATTGAACTCAAATATTCATTCAAGTTTATTTTTCGTTGTTCCAATGATTAAAACACATGTCTTATAACGAGAGCAATAAATTTATATGACGAATATTAATATCCAATGAATCCGGCAATGGTTGTACAATTGGACATGATTGGGAATAAATTAAGTAACCAGACATTCAGCCTACAGCATGAATGAATTCATAAAGCGCAAAAATAAACAAAAAGATTCGCAAAGCTTTATTGGTTGTAGAAATGCTTAGGTTAAGTTGTGTGCTGTTTTTAATTTGTTTTTTCGATTGGTCAAACATGCAGGGACATTATAGGAAGGATAGAAGTAAGTACCTACCTACTTCAATTCTGAAATTCATCATTGCAGTATAAGGTCAAAGATTACGATATTGTATTCACGTTAAGAGAAGACTGTGGTCCCTCTGACTAAACTTTTTCTCAAAAAGCTAGACATTTTTGGAATAATGCTCTATTATCGGTCTATTAAGTAAGTACCGCTCTGGCGTAAAAGTTGGCGAAAAAATGAAAACGGCAGGTGTCACGACGCAGTTAATTTTTTTTCCAGGAACACACTTTTTTTATTATGTCATAATTTTTTTCAATTCCAACCGTTAGCGATCTGCAGCGTGTTTAAATATACCTATACAATTTATGTATTTCTATATTATGAGAGAATGCCTTGAGTTAGAGACGAATGTATGTATATAATTTTGTTTCATTTTGATATTTCTATGAAGGCTCCATTTATCGGGCAGAGGTATCTAGACTTTATTTCGAAACTTGTTCCCGGGTGTACTATAAAATATGCCTCTGCAGATACCTATACAGATTAAGAATTCGAAGATATTCGAAGGTTTTATCGCGTATAGGCTCTAAAGCCTCTGTAATTAATGTTTATGATACAATAAACTACATTATTATTATTATTATTATAAATGGGATGGAAGCCTGGACGCTTAAGAAATGCGACACCGACAAGCTGGAAGCATTCGAGATGTGGACATATCGAAGAATCCTCAGAATAAGCTGGGTGAGCAGAGTAACGAACAAGGAGGTATTGAGAAGAATGGGAAAGGAGAAGGAAATAGTCGACACAGTCAAAATCAGAAAATTGCAGTATCTGGGCCACGTGATGAGAGGGGAGAGGTATACGCTGTTGCAAACTATTATACAGGGGAAAATACAGGGTAAAAGAAGTATAGGAAGAAGACGCATCTCCTGGTTGAACAACCTAAGGCAGTGGTACAACAGTAGCTCTGTTGAGTTGTTCAGATCCGCAACTTCAAAGATAAAAATCGCCATGATGATAGCCAACCTTCTCAAAGGAGACGGCACATAAAGAAGAAGAAGAGAACTAATCAGATATCCCCCAAGCCAAACCTAACGTCCATGGATTATTTTCTGTAGGCACGCTGAGATTATGGTATACAAAACTGATTCTGATAATTTAGAGCATTTGAATATAAAAATAACAAACGCCTGATGCGCGGATGTAATAATCTAGTAAAAGTAACATAATGAAATAAGGAAACAAATGGAATTTCTATAAGTACAGATCATAATGGTGTACATAAACATCGGATTTAAAATGTTTCGTTCGTATTAAATAATATTGGTAATTGATACGGTATATGATACTTATTGTAATATATTATTTATCGAATACAATAATAGAGAAATACTTTACTACAAAACCCCATTGGTCCATATATGTCCTCAAATGAAGGTATAATGTCACAACAAAAATGAACAATGAAAAAGGTATATCCTGAGAAAAAAAATGGACAAGGCCACGACGCCTGGGGTCTTTATTGTTTCGGCGATGTGTTCAAGCACATCTCAAGTCAACATTTACTTGTACATGTTTACAGAATAAAAAAAAAATATGAAATTATGAAATAAACAGCTGCATTCGAGATCACAACTTATCCTGTAAATTTCAAGGTTCTAGTTTCTTTTTGTTGGATAGTGATTTTTTTGTAAAATTTAGCCACGTAACCGGTTCAAATTTCGAAAAATACAGACATCATGATGAACTGATATTGGGGGGGCTATTTGAGCAGTGGGCGCTTAAAAAATTATATGAATATGATTAATTTTTCGGAATCAAATTAAGAATTGGAGAATGTAGCAATATAAAGTTTTTTTTTAGCTATGACTAGTGAATATACTCTACAACAAAAATTATTAGATACATGAAAGTAGAAGAAACAAAGCATTTTTTTTATGATGCTATGGTGGGATGACCTTTCACGAAAAATAATTATTTTTGATTTTTAAGTACCTACTAACGATTTTTTATTTTAATTTACCATATTTTAAAATAATAATCTAATCCATAGGGTGAATAACTTTCGAGTAATGACGTTACCGCCTTTTTTTTTAAGTGGAACACCCCCAATTTTTGTCTCAATTTTCCGATTACTCTAGCTGAGCTGATTCCAAAAATGTATCACATGTTGATTCCAATTGGTACAGGGTGGACAAAATACAATAGTTTTGTGTGTGCTCATAAAGTAACGCGTATCATTCTTCATTAGTTAAATTAGCAATATTATCAAAAATACTTATTGTCTAGCGGCAATCATCAATTTCATCAAATTTTTACAATAATTTAGTGATTTTCCATAACGGTAACCTTGCCTATTGTGATTTCATGTGTTAATGTTTTTTTTTCAGTGCCTAAAATCATGGGAGATAAAATTCCACTGAGTGCGCTTATGCCTGAAAAACCTAGAACTAGGAGCAAAATTGTCAAAATGCATAATGTCTTTCGATCAAGAGTAAAACCTGCTGCTTCAAATATGTTGAAAATGGTAATTCTTCATTCGTGAAATTCTTTCGTGTTCCCAAAATATAATTGTTGTATGGACTAGTGGGTACTAGGACATAGTACCAACTATAGTCAATACAACAATTCTGTATTTGTTGTGAAAACTTGTACTTGTAATTGTATTTTCGTATTTGTAAATTTCAGACGTGGAATGAACGTCTTGCTGAAGCAGCACAGAAATGGACCCAGAACTGTCAATTTTTAACCCATGACGGAAATGATGGTAGATTCATCCCCAACTACGGACCATGTGGTCAAAATATTTTTGTAGCAACCCAAAAAGTGCCCTGGTAATGGATTTCAAGGGATTGTCTGTTTCGAAATGCAAATATGATTTTTTTTAAATTAATTACATTGATAGACTATCAGAACAAGAACATAGCAAAAAATTTTTATTCAGTAGTACTATTATTTATTATATATATTATTTTAAATCTTTAAAATTCATACACTGAGATTTTCTAACTTTGGTAACTAATCAATGAATTTGGTTGAGGTCAACTCAAATGCTTATTGTTGTCTCTGTCTTATGGATTAGATTAACTCATAAGAAAAAATAAAAATACCAAAATATTGATCAATTATGTTAAAATTCTAAGTCAAATTTCCAGAATATCTCAAGTTTCAAATATTTCCTGCGAAAATGCTTCGGAATACTTTTGATACAAGACTCCTGTGTGAAATTTGAAAATTAGGTACCGTAAAGGGTTTCACACAGATCGTCACAAGTCAAATTCTCTAATTGAAATGACTATGTACAATGTCTCTTATTCAATAATAAACATTGGAATAAAACTTCATTTTAAAAGTATTTGATACTATTTCTAGGTTTTTCGCTATAAATACTTGGTTCTTGGAGAAAGATAATTTCACATATGGAGGCAAAAATGATTTAAGGCGGATTGGGCATTACACACAAATGGTTTGGGCAGCAACCCATGAAGTTGGATGCGGCATTTCGAAATGCATAAATCTAAATAATGGAACATGGGTTAAATATTATAGCTACATATGCAACTACTGTCCAATGTAAGGATTTTTATTTTTTTGAATGAAGTAATTTCAGAAAGTCAATGCCTGCTGAAAGTATGGTATGAATATCAAGTGGTATTACACAATTTTTAGCTTAATCTATTAGTTTCACGCTTGAAAACCTACTATCATTTCCTTGAGATTCCGGAAAAATGAATTAGCGTATTCGAAGATAAAAGAATTGCTCATGCAGATGAGAAAGTGAAACTAATTGATTCATCTGAATGTTTTGTGTAACGAATAAATATCTACCATATATTAATTAAAAAAAACTACTATTGAAATTATGATTGAATTCAATAATGCCTAACTGTTTCGTGACTATTTTGATAGTATTATGTTTTGAAATTCGGATATATCCACTTTTTGTAGGGACTTCAACTCTTTTTGTCAAGATTCTTGTCCAATTTTTGTAGGATACAGCACAGGGCTCCTCAATTTTGCCGAAATATATATGTAATCCGTGAATTTTGTATCGAATATTGTTTCAACTGATTGAATTGTATTCACTCTGGTGAAATTTTCATTATCAAATTAAATTTTGTCTATCTGATAGAAGTGATGCATTAGGTTTCAGGTTCGAATGAGGTAGTTAATATATGTTTCTCAATTATTCGAAGAATGCCAATCAGATCAATTAAAATTGTATCATTAATTCTGAAATTAAAATACTTGGGACGATTTCACTAGGATAGTATGATTAGATTCAGAGTTTCATTGAGTTTGTTATCGAATGAATTATTTTCCAGACGTCACTGAAAGTTTATGTGCACCATAGAGGCACCGATGAAATGAGTATTCCAAATTTCCAGAAAATCAAGAAACGTTTGATGAACTTATTATTAATATCCGTACGAATAACAGGAGGTTTAAAGGGATTTAGCATTTAAAATAAGAATTTCTTATTTTAATGTCAATTTTGTTTCCTTGAAAAAATTGCTTTAGAACTTTATTCAATGATATAAGTAGAGAAAATAATAAGATATTTAAATTATATTTGGAAGAAAAATGCCATTTGTAATTTGAACAAAGTCAGTTTTTTTGCCGAATTATCACGAAAAGAGTATCATAAAAGAAATGATCTTTGATATTGCAAGAATTGAATTCGTTTTAGAGATCAATCGTTATGTGAAACATCTAAGGCAAATACATATACTGCTCCACAAGAGTTAGGGATATCGTATTCATTCGTTTTGAAAAGTATGTAATCTTCGAGAAAATCATCGCTGTAAAATCATTTAAAACTCAATAACAACTTGAATCGATCCAATAAAAATCAGTATGAGACATTTCGTCGATCTGGTCGCCTTTTTTCTGAAGTTTGGTTCTTTGCCATATGCTTCATGAATGTTCTTATTTTGAAATGGAGTCAGTTTATCAACGGCTTCGATTTGATACGAGTTTTCTGAAAATGCCAAGACGTAAATTAACAAACGCTGAGGCAAATAGGGCTATCGGAATGCTACAGGGTGGCCTAACTCAGGTTGTTGTAGCGGAAAGGCTCCAAGTCAGCCAATGTGTGATATCTCGACTTTGGATTAGGTTCAGGGAAACAGGATCCGTGTTGGAAAGACCAAGGCTTGGTGGGCGACGAAAAACAACATCTGCTCAGGATCGTTTCATCACCGTTTCGGCGAGAAACCTACATATACGAGTAGAATGCTACGGAATACTGTTCAAAATGCAGATGGGGTCCAAGATTCCATCGAAACCATCAGACGATGTTTGAGAGAGGTGAATCTAGGTTCTAGACGTCCATTACGAGGAGTTCCATTAACACGTGACCATAAGCGTTAAAGACTGGAATGGGCAAGGTAACATATCAATTGGAACGATCACTGGCGTAGTGTCCTTTTCACTGATGAATCTAGATATGGACGATTTTCAGATTCTCGAAGAATAAGGGTATTGACAATCCCACGCATACCCCGTAATCGTCGCTATGTCCAAGAAGTCCATCCATTCCGAGGGGTTAGTGTTATGGTATGGGCCGGGATATGTTTCAACGGGTGCACAGATCTACACATTTGTCCTGGGAATATGACCGCCTTACACTATAGGGAGCATGTTATTGACAATGTCGTGCCAAATTTTCACGCTGCTATTGGTAAAACTTTTCAATTTCTAGACGATAACGCTAGACCGTACCGTACAGCCATAGTTGAGAATGCGGGCGAGGAGCTTGGTATTCCACATTTACTAATAACTCCGCACTCACCAGATTTAAATTGCATAGAACATGCATAGGATATGCTCCAAAGAAGATTAGATAATCATCAACCTACCCCAGAATCCTTAAATGATCTGAGAGAGCTTCTGCCCCGTTTATGGAACCAAATTCCTCAAGAAATGTTCAACAACCTCGTGTGTAGTATGCAAAGAAGCTGTTATTGATGCCCGTGGAGGTGTTACATTGTATTGATAGTCTTAAAATGCTTGAATTCTCTGAGAATAAAATTTCGTTATTTTACTCGATTTTTCTTAACCACCCGGTATACGCTGCATACCTACAGGCTAGAATTAATTTTATTTCCCGCAACTTGAAATCATATAAATATGAATTTTCATCACAAAAATCTCATTTAAACTATATTTTTTTGCAATTTAAGTCAATATCCCTAACTCATGTGGAGCAGTTTATTTATAGGTGATAAGATGTATATGATTACTTAGTCGTTATATTTTTCTACATATCTATATAGATGACCATGAATTTTTTGAGAATTTCAGAAAATATTATAATAATATAGATTTAAATGCTCAGTTTTTTTTTTTTTTTTTGAAGTGGAAATCTACCGGACAAGCTTGGTCTACCGTATAAGAAGGGGGTGCCATGCCAAGCATGCAAAGGAAGCTGTCATTCTAAGAGGCTTTGTACGAATTCATGTAATGTTGCTGATTATTGGTCTAACTGCAACAGGTTGTTCCAACGTTGGCCAAGTTGGCTCTGCCACACTAATACGAAAAAAGGGAAAGAAAGGACAAGAAGATGTAGAGCCACCTGTACTTGTAGACAAAAAATTCACGATTAATTAGGGTTTGCATAATTAGTGTTTTTATACCCAACCCTGTCATTCTCCTTTAATTCCTCTTGAATATTTCATGAACATTACGTGACTACAAATTCAGATTGAAAAGTTTCATGAGCAGGTTCATTCCCAATACTTATCAAACTGACCTTCATGCACGGGCGTAGACAGGTTTTAGTTTCGGGGGGGGGGAGGGGGGGGGTTTACATATTATAAAAAAAATCTTATGTTTTTATTTTTAAATAAATCAACTTTAAAAGAGCCAACCCATGCAGTCTATTTTCACTAGTTTTATTTTTCAAGTTTTTTTGAAATTTAATTTATTTCTTTACATCGATTCCTATAAATATATTTAGGAATAAAATACCGTCGTAGTATTTATACAACAGAGTACTCAAATTCAAAATTATGAGTAGAAAGTTTATATGCAAAAAACCGGTAAAAAATGATAGTTATCACCTTTTTTGCATTTTTTTCAATGTTTTATCATGAAATTTTGGTGGCAAACTTCAGATTCGAATTCTGTACCTCAGAAACAGAGATAATAAATCGAAGAAATTAAAACTACCCCATCAACTGAGTTTTAGCAGAGATAGATATAATACGGCAATTTTGAACTATCGTTTGAGCCAGATTTTTCGGACAACAAACTTTATGGAAGAAAACGTCAGAAGATTAAATTTTTTTTTAATGTTCCGTCACAGAATTATGGTGCTAAACCTCAGATTCGGATTCAGAACCCACAAAAATAAAGGGTGTTTTTTTTAGAGCTATAGAACTTTAAATTGCAATAAAACAACGATGGATTATTCGATTGATATGAATTTTATTTATCTGCAAGATAATCTTGTGGCATTACATTTTAAATATACCTATACACTTTAAGACATTGACAGAATGACATAGTCGATATCTATCTGAGATCCCTCTTTCTCAAAAACTGGAACTCTGTGTATTAACTATGTCAGAGCTTGTGAAAATTGGTTTCATCTCTATCATAATGCTTCAACATTGGGATTTACATAAATTACTATCCCTGCCTTCTGGTAGATACTTGCAATAATCGAAATAAGATTTTTTACTCTTAAACATATGTAAATAAATAAGAACACAATTAGCCTTATGTGAGTGGGTTGAAAAAAAAAAATTTTATTTTGAAAAACTTGTAACGCAATCAGTACTTCACTCGGTGTGTAACTCCTGCGCCAGATATCTTTTGCATAACGAACTGTATCATTTTCTCTTCAGTCAGATAAAATCCGTTAGGTTTCAGACCCATCATCTACGATGAGTGATACACACAACACAAGTCCCATCCCAATGTTCCGCTAGGAAAAAATTAGCTGAATCTGTTTTGTTATTTATTTTCTGGAAAATTTACCGCTAGGAGCGTTGATATAACGAATAAATTGATGTATTATTTGACGTATTCTCGGTTGACTTATTTGTGAATTATACGAAGATCAATTTGTTTATTTGAGTTGGTGTTGACACAATTCATTTTAGTTATTTGAAACGGTTTTTTTTGGCGGAGAAAAATATCTCGTGGGTTTAATGAAATCTAGAAAGCTCCGATACGTAGTCAAGTTTTGTGCGTTAATTAATCTGTTGACTTGAGAATTCCTGAAAATTGCATTTTCTGTTTTATCCCTTGAGAATGTATAGGGTGGGCAAATAAGCGAGGTAAGCGGCTATTTCTCAGGATCCACTCATCGTAGAGACTTGCGATAAAAAATTTCACTACTAACAAGCACAAGAAAACACACTGGAAATTGTTTTGAAGATCACACCTCTACCGCTAGGGGACGTAATATCATCGAGTAGAAATATGAATTTTACTCAAAAATGTTACATATCAAGTTGAAGAAAAAATATCATCTTCGAATTATCAAATTCGATTTTACATCAAATAAGGGTGGGGCCATAACCCCAGAACGCCTGAAGCTATCGCTTTGCGATCTTCAGGTTTTCAAGTTTTTTCATGTAACTTCGATGGAATTTCTGATTCTGTTGAGAAAATCCGATCATTACATTTGAAATTTCGGAGGAAGATGAATAAAACTATGAACTTCTGTCTTAGCGCCCCCTATCAGAAGGAGCAAAAACGAATTTATCACGAATATATTTTTTCCCAAACTGAAGTTACAGTTTCAATCAGTCAGATTCCTCCCTTTCCGCCTCCTTTATTTGCTGTCGTGAAATAGAAAATGATAATACAAAAAGATACAGAATTTTCCAAGGATAACAGTGATGATATTTTTCATCAACTTGATATGAAACATTTTCGAGTACAATTCATATTTCTACTCGACGATAGCTAATTAATGAATTACACTTCAATTCCTTCAAAGTTTCTTGATCCCTGTTGACAAATAATTTCATATTACCTACAGATGGCGAAGCGCATCACATATTTTGTTTTACAAATCGTTATCCTTTTCATTGCGAGGGTGGTCATCCGTGAATCAGTCGTATTCAGAGGCAGACTATTGTTTCTGTGTTTTTGGGGTGGAAGCTAACTTGATCCGACAACCTTCCTCCTTTTCCTGGCTTAGGACCGGCAACATCACCTCCAAACTACACAAATCCATTCGGCGATCATGCAGGCATTATATCTACTTTATAAAAAAACAAGAAAAGATTATGACCAATTAATTAGGAAATGCAAAACCCGAACATTCGTAGAAATAATCAGGAACTCATATAACAAGAACAAGACAATGTGGTCAATACGCAATGAAATTAGGTAAAGACAGAAGAACACTGAGGTAATCTTGAGGAAATAGCACAAAAATTCAACTATTTTTTCAATACTTAACATCAGCTCACAAGCTCATTCTCAACCAAAACACAATCTTACGCCAAATGACAGATCTAAAGGGTGTTTTTTTTAGAGCTATAGAACTTTAAATTGCAATAAAACAACGATGGATTATTCGATTGACATGAATTTTATTTATCCGTAAGATAATCTTGTGGCATTACATTTTAAATATGATTTCTGGCATATGACCGCCACGGCTGGCTCGGATGTAGTCCAATCTGGACGTCCAATTTTCGACTTTTTCCAACATTTGTGGCAGTATACCGGCATAACACGGCGAATGTTGTCTTCCAAATGGTCAAGGGTTTGTGGCTTATCCGCATAGACCAATGACTTTACATAGCCCCACAGAAAGTAGTCTAGCGGTGTTAAATCACAAGATCTTGGAGGCCAATTCACAGGTCCAAAACGTGAAATTAGGCGGTCACCAAATGTCTTTCAATAAATCGATTGTGGCACGATCTGTGTGAAATGTTACGAACTTGTTGGAACCACAGTTCCTGGACATCATGGTTGTTCAATTCAGGAATGAAAAAGTTAGTAACCATGGCTCTTTACCGATCACCATTGACTGTAACGTTCTAGCCATCATCGTTTTTGAAGAAGTATGGGGACCAATGATTCCACCAGCCCATAAAGCGCACCAAACAGTCAGTTTTTCTGGATGTAACGGTGTTTCGACATACACTTGAGGATTAGCTTCACTCCAAATGCGGTTTTGTTTGTTGACGTAGCCATTCAACCAGAAGTGCGCTTCATCGCTAAACAAAATTCGCTTATGAAAATCGGGAACAACGGCAATCTCATTTTGGGCCCATTCGACGAATCTACGCCTTACTTGATGATCGTTTGGCTTCAATTCTTGCACGAGTTGGATTTTGTAAGCACGCAAACCAAGATCCTTCCGCAAAATCTTCCATAAAGTGGATGGACACAGATCCAATTCCTGTGCTCGATGGCGGATAGACTCATTCGGGTCTTTCTCAATGCTACGCTCTACAGCAGCAATAGCTTCTTCTGTACGCACCGTACGACGTCTCTGGGGATGCGAGTTATCAATAAGAGTAAACGTGGTACGAAAACGTGCCATGGTTGATCGAATTAACTGCTCCGATGGACGATTTTGTCGACGATAAAATGGACGTAGTGCGCGATACGTATTCCGCACAGAACCATTATTTTCGAAATAAAATTGCACTATTTGCAAGCGTTGTTCAGGCGGGAGTCTATTCATGATGAATTGCCAAACCAAACTGAGAATAAATCATTTGACAGCTGTTAAATCGGTCACCATCTTGAACAGAAATGCCAACTTAAAGTTATATACCTCGGAAAAAACCATCCTTTATCTGAAAATAACAAATCCTATAGAGATTTTGGAAATAGGGAAACTCCTCAAAAGAAACAAACATCAGTGGAATGGACGAAATACCCACAAGTTCCCAGAACAATTGGAAACGGATATCATCAAACCCATATTAAAAAAATGAAATGCTCAAGAACTAGGTAACTACATACCTATCAGTATTCTACCAAGTATTTTGAAGATATTCGAACTAATAATTACTAATAATGTACTTCAGAATCACAGAATTACTGATTATTTGTGATTTCTTCAGTTACACGGATTTCTGAAAAGAAAAACATAACAAGAAACATATTGGAACAGTTGAATATAGATGAACATGCTGAGGTCTTTGCTCAAGCCTAAGATGCCAAAAGAGGAATTCTACCTAGCAAAAATGAAGAAACAAGAAGTGTCAACAATTTCGTATAATGTGCAAAACAAATTCGTGCCTGGAACGTAACTGTTTCTTAAAATTCCATTCAAAAAAAGGAAAACAAACATTTTCATAGTTTAGTATTTTTTTTTTTTCAATTATTTCGCAAAATAGGTATGTTTTGCCTTTTTTTTTGATATTTCTTCTTCTCTTCACTTGTGCCCCTAGATATACCCAACATCCTCATATGAGAACACACCTCCAAAACAAAACAAACAATGATATTCAAAAATTCATTATATACCCGTTTTTACGGTTGTTACGGTTGTACTGATACATCATTCCAATTTTTGTGAAAAAATTCGAAAATTTTTGTACTTGGGCACAAATGGGTCAAGATACTATTTCACTCCAGATGAACATCTTATTTGTAACCCTTATTGATTCGGTATGTTATTCTGAATACTCTGAAAATCCATGTTTTTCAAATAAAAGCTAAGCAACATATCATCATAATATTTCATTTTATTATTTACCAAGAACAAGTTTTCCAGTCAATCAATCAAAATTTTCAAAAAACTGGTCGCGTGAATAAATCTATTGTGTATACTCATTCTGAAACGATACAGAAATTCTTCAGACCATACTTCCATCCAGCAATCCCTCATGGTACGTGACAAGCATTAAGAGCCACCCAACCGTGTTGTCATGCCGTCTTGAGTTGCCCAGAATCTCAAATAACATTTTGTCTTTAGTGATTTACTTGATATATCGAAACACACCTACGCTAGGGTTGGCAAACAAAGTTGGCTGCTACTAAATGTGGTGCGAATAAAAGTGTCGCAAGGAGTATAGCCATGAGGCATCCCTCGAGTGGCAGTGGGTTGATATTGTCGAATACATAATAGTGAAATTATAATTTGCTCATAGAGTACCATCATTGAGTAATTATTATGTTGGTTCACGCCAAGAAACCTCTTAGATTCAGTAGTCATGTGACGACATTTCCTCTTTTAGAAGAACAGGAAAACATCGAATTGGATTCTTTGGAAAATGGGGAGGAAGGAAATCTTATGCAGGTGAG
Organism: Harmonia axyridis; assembly: GCF_914767665.1. Taxonomy (NCBI): domain Eukaryota; kingdom Metazoa; phylum Arthropoda; class Insecta; order Coleoptera; family Coccinellidae; genus Harmonia; species Harmonia axyridis. The sequence goes on along the minus strand of NC_059504.1, from coordinate 27,080,045 downwards.
TGTTATTGTTGAATACCAGTGTGTTAGTTCAATATTTATTTTTTCTAAGTTCGTTCTCCGAAGATTTCGTAATTTTTTCAAAAAATTGAGCCAGGAATAGTCGCAGACGGTAATTCCCGAAAGGAAACATTGAGGGTAGGATCAGTACTAGAACGCCGTTGTTGAGTTCGTTAATAGGCTAATCCCGTGTAGGTGTTCCGTGAATACCTATGGTTTTTCGACAACATGGGTTTTTGTTCCAAAATGAAGATTTAGGTTACTTTAAAATTTCTGAATTGGTTCAATAGGCTAATACATGACTAAACAAGAGTTGACATATTTTTTTTTCTGAAGAGTAGGCACTTTAGATTTATGATGTGCAGAGTGTTTTACACCATAGTACATTCTACTCTATTGGACCCTTATTATTTTGCCGGATTACTTTTGTTATGGTCTAGCAAGTCCTTTGATATTATTATTTTCATTGATATCTTATTTCCAATGTTCCAAAACATGGATGAAATATAACTAAAGTTCGAGAACAAATTGAACTTTAACCCCTGTAGTAGAAAATTCGTCAACTATTCGATAGTTATCGGATAGAGAGAAACTCATTTGATCACGAATTCATCAGTGAGGCAAATCTTATAATTTGAGACTATCTCCTCCTTTTCAAAATTCCAAAGAATTTGTGACGAAATGTCCCCCTTCGTGGGACGAGCTTAAAAAAACAAGCCTACAGTGGTAGTAAATATTTAACAAAGTACTATTTTGAATATTATATTCTGCTTCGGTTCTTTACCGTTTTTCCTTCAAGCATCAAAACTCAAGGATACATGTAAATAATTATCCTTCTATTCATTTGAAGAAAAATAAAAATTCGATCTTGATAGGGAGAATGCGGACAAAACGACATATGCGGACAAAATGAACTTTTAGATTTTTTCAAAATTGGTGACGTATAGCTTAGGGTTTTACAGTGATTCAGGTCCCGTTTGAGATGAAAACAACCCTGCGAAGAATTCGACATCCTACTGCCTGTATCACTGGAGCAATAGCCACAAATGTGTTTTGGCCAGTTGGATTTTTTTTGTTCGTTTTGTTTCTAAATTACTTCTGGAGAGTATCATGACAATATTCGTAGTATAGATATTGAATACATTCTTGTTATTATGGTTATGACGTTATAATATGTATAGGTTTGAAGATGAATATTGCTTTTGTTCTGAAATTGTGCTTCAATATTATAAAAAGTGTATATAGGACTAAATGACATACTATCCTGATGGACAAAACGACATAATAGGTCATTTTGTCCGAAACATGTGAAGATAATATATTTTTGGAAATAATAGGAATTTATAGATTGATTTTCATGTGAAACTAATGAGCTCATTTTCGTGTTATTTTGTACATAGTTTGCATGCACTATACATGATAGAACGTGAAATTTCTGGTATGTATCTCGTAAAAAATAAGTGAATTACATATCGATTCCTGATGATTACAATATACCTACCAGGAACTTCTAAAGCAGCCATACTCAACCTTTTTTTACGTTGGGCCACATAATTGCTACTGTTCATACTTGAGGGCCGCAGTAATTTACCTATCTACCTAACCTAGTTTTGGCCCACGGCTCCACTCGCGCGGTTGTTGTTTATCGCACATAATCAGAACCCCTTTTTTTAAAAGTCGGTTACAAAGTCCTTCCCTAAGCTCTACTAGTTCCAATCTGTGTACCAAATTTAATCAAAATCGATTCAGTGGTTTAGGCGTCAAAACGTTACACACAGGCAGATTAAGTTTATTTCGTATTTGTTACATTAGTAGGGAAGTGGGGATTAGGCGAGAATAAAAATATACAGGGTGTTAGGGAAACGCTCCCGAAAACAAAAACAGGGGTTACTACTGACGATTTTAATGAAATACTACCTTTTTTATCGCAATTATTTATTTTGATAGGTACTATGAATTTTAACGCTTTTATTAGCATAATCCACGCGATAATGCTGATAAAAATAATGGAACTGGCGAGAAAAATAAATTTCGATAAAAAAAATTAAAAGTTAAATTGTCGTATTCATAGTAATATGATAATTTAACCATGTAATCAGCTAAAAAACAAAACCCAACAATACATAGAAAAGAAAACTACAAGAGCAAAAGAATTTGAGATGGGGCATTCTTGCTAAGAAGACTAGGAGAAAGCACCTAATAGTGTCCTGGGTGTACGCAATAAGGGAGAAATCAAAAGTAAATGATTGAATATCAATACCGTTATTTTTGCGTAATTTCGAATCCTTATTTGTAATACTAGGCTATGCCGTGGTTGGGCCACATAAAAAGGGCAAAAGGGCCGCACGTTGAGTATGGCTGTTCTAAAGGATCATTATCCTTTCGTTATGAAATTCTTCCACCACTTCCTCAAGGACAAGGCCTGATTTCGACAAAATCAAGGCTAAATCTGCTGCGAACAATCCACCCAAGAAGAAAAACAAGAAGTTAATGAAATATTATTCAATGATGAAAGAACTCGGTGGTGAAGAAAACAAGACCGTTGAAAAATAAAAAAGTCGGTGACTACGAAGAATCCGACACTAAAATTAAGAAAAAAAAAGATGATGATGACTACCCCTGCACTAATTGGAGAGATGCTTTTTTCGTTCCAAACCTGGTGAACAGTGGCTACGTTGCATTCAGTGTTTTCACTGGGTTCATACATCGTTTCCTAATGTCTCGAAAAGAACCAAAACGTTTATATGCGAACTTTGCATTTAAATATTATGTACTTATGTCATTATGTCCATTACTTGTGTGTCATTTTGTCCTCAGTATACGGACAAAACGGATTTTGTTAGAAGTCAAAACAACGTCTTATATCTTTCATTTTGAAGTTCAATTCAATTTTCAGCTCATGATACTCGAAAACAATTAACCAAAGTTAGTATTTAGTACCAAAATGGGAGCATTAATGCAATAACTAAAAATATATAATTGAAAAACTAACCAGAAGTCATTTTGTCTGCCTTTGTTTGTCTATGTTTCCAAGAAATTTGAATATAATTTGTTCGTCAGTAATCGATTCTGCGATGGAAATATTCATTTGAATATAATGGAAGAAATCTACCCTTATCTCTAGAATTAGATTGAAGTTGACATGAACTCTTCTTCTATGTCGTATTTTATGATGAAGAAAATTTGATTTCCAGAATGACGAAAGAGAGGCAGAAGCATCCCCAGAAACTGATCAACATCTCCCAAAATATCTCAACTTGAACAATCTTTGCAAGAAATCAAAACAAATAAGTGAATGTTACGTCGAAGAAATTGTATTAGCTGGAGAGTCCGTCAAGTCTCTTTCAGACGTGCAAGTTCTGAGTTTAAGGTCGAATGGAATTCATAATTTTCCAAGTAGTGTGCTGCAACTGACATCTCTCACAGTTTTGGATATTTCTGATAATGAACTCTTGACTCTTCCGCCGGAAATCAGCCAATTGAAAAAGTGAGTACTGAGTATATGTTCTAAAATTTGGGTTACGTGATTCCGTAGCGGATTCAGAACTAGTAACTATAAGACCTGCTATAACACCGGTCTTGAAAATGAGAATAATTATTCAATATTTTTGAAAAATATCCAACTTCAATATTTTATTGAAGGGTAGTGCGTGCTCTTCTATATCTGATACGCCTCTATATGAACCTACTACGTCAGCATTTTAGTGCATTCCTATCCTTTTGAAGTGACATAAGGCTATATACATCGAAATCGAATGTTTTTCGACAAAACATTATTAGGCTCCATTGAAGCTACTTTCTTAGATTGCTTAGAAATTTGACGTTGTATAAAAAGAGACTCTATATATCTTATAGTTATATTATGGAGCATATGTGACGAGCTAAGATTATTTAGGTACGGATGTAGGTAAATATGTGGAAATGAAGAACGCAGTTGAGTTTCACATTCGATATAGATACACCAAAAAAGCCCCCAAAATTATCACAGTGGTGACGGGGAAAATCTCTGAATTCCAATAAGTTTCTCAAATAGATAATGCTGAATTCAAAATGTCGGTCGGAAGAAATTTATATTATCAATATAGAATTGGAGTACATATATAAAACGTTTTAACCCGAATGGAATGGATGAAAAATTGAAAACGGTAATGCTGCATGTGCACCAAATTCTCCTGAAAATAAATCATTCGAAGAACTTGTTAAAATCGTGCAAGATCATCTGGAGCCCAGTATATCAGAAATTGCAGAGCGGTACAAATTCTGTCGACGTATCCAAAAATCACAATCATCTGTTGGGGACTACATCGCAAGCCTCTCAATTTGACGAAAACCGAAAATACACTGGAAAACAATTTAGGAGACTAGCTGGTATTTGAATTACGTAATGAAATTGTTCGACAAAGACTATTTACAGAGCCTTCTTTATCATATAAATCTGCAGTTCAATTAGCAACAAGCATGGAAGCATCCGAAAAGAATGCTGGGCGCTGGCCTCATGGAGAGAAATGAAATAAATAATATTAATCAGCGTTCATTCAGAGAGCGGCCATCTCGGAGGAAATACCAGAAAATCATAGTTAGTGCAGCGATTGCGGAAAATCCAATCATATGCCCGAGAAACGTTTCTTTTGGGCTGCCCAGTGTCATAACTGCAAGAAGTCTGGTCACGTGAGATCTGTGTGTCGTCAAAAATCTAGTGTACGTTTCAACGAACACGTTGAAACGAAAAATCGGTGCAGGATCAGCGATCGCAGCTATATCTGAGAAATTTTATAAATATAACTTTTCTGGAATTGATGCTCACAAAAAGCATGGTTAATAAAAGTGTGAGTTGCGCAAACCACATCAAGAACGAAGTTGCCTAGCGCAGCGCGTCTCCACTTTCCGTTCCCTAATGGATTAGAGCACCTGGTACTCCTGGTAGCTGGAAACGGAAAAATGCGGCCGGGTATTGACCATATTCACCGTCGCCATATTGTTGTGCGACAATACCAACTACTCAGGATTTTCAACATCGAATAACGACAGTTACCAATTAGTTTCTGTACTATTCACGTCCATGTTAAAAATTGAGCAATTTATCACAGGAATTTGGACAGAAATAATAAATAATCAACTATGATTTTGCCAACGTTTCGGAACGTCTTGTTCCTTTTTCAAGGCTGAAAATAAAAGAAGTTACTAATTAGTAACTTTCGTTATTCGGTGTTGGGAACCCTGGGTAGTTGGTATTGTCCTTAGAACTTAGAACATTAATATATTATTCTAAAGTATTGTCGCACAATCCTGAGAAATTTCTTAGGACCGCGAAAGTTTAAATGAGAATATTTGTAAAATGCATTCCAAAGTCGTTAACTGAAAAAATGTCAGATGAGAGGGAATAAGTTGAAATATATTTTTTACGCTAAATAATAGTTATGAGTCTTCCTAATGGGCCGTGGACAAAAAACCTTTTGGATTTTCCAAAAACATATAAAGAAGATGTTATTTTGAAATTCAAAGAGAAATCTACAGAAGCAGGCAGTGTTAAACATCACTCACTGGGTTATCGCATGTATAAGGCAAATAAAGTTGAAAATGTTTTGCTAAGTTATAGTGCAGATGGTGTTATCATAAAAGCTCAGGTGAAAGCGACAATGAAAAAACTTATATATAAGTGTAATGTTCACTTGAAAAGCGATGGAGAAGTATTAAAAGGTACCTGCTCCTGTATTTCAGGAGTCTCAGGTCGTTGTAAAGATGTTTATGCACTTCTATGGCAGTTACTTGATTACGTTAGAGAAGAAAAATCGAATATAGTTGATCCAATAGATATCCCCTCAACCTCACAGCCAAGACTTTGGGGAACTGGTTCCAAGAAGGCACCCCCATCACAGCCCTTTCAAATGTTGAATTTTATAAAACCAGATCCATATAATAAATATAAGAAGACGAAAAAAAATATAGATAAAAGACGAATAGTTTTCGAACAACATTTGAAAAATCCTGTGGAAAATACTGATATCCAACAATTGCCAATTATTATTATGAAAAATGACTTCTCCATGTTTGGTGAAATATTGAAATGCAATGGATACAATCCTCTTCCAGCCAACAATTTATGTAGATCATCCACGGACGAAATGCAAAATGATATATTGGTTATTCCAACAAGAATAAAATGGACTAATGTTTACATCAATAGTCTATTGACTGATGTAATTCCCAATATTGATTTAATAGAAAACGTTAGTATTTCTCTAAATAACGCAAAACTACTAGAGAAAAAAAAACAGATTACAGAGTGATTGTCCAGCCTGGTATATAGAGAGACGGGAAAGAATTACATCCAGCCGTTTTCACGAAATAATAAACAGAAGAGTTGAAATTAATGATAAATTCATCAAAAGAATTTGGCCAAAAACTTTTTTTCAATCATCGATGATGAAACTTGTACTGGCTTATGAAGAAAAGGCAGTGAAAAAATACAATGAATTAATTCCAAAATATAAAGTTTATAAGTGTGGTTTATGTGTAAATCCAGTACCTTTTCTGGCTGCTAAGCCAGATAGGCTTGTTTGGGACAATATTTCGCAAAAATTTCACCTTTTGGAAATAAAAACATTAGTGAAAGGTGGTTTTATAAACAAATTAACTGTGGCTGAGTGTATAAATGAAGGCTTCGCTCCATTTATGCAAATAGTCAATGGAAGAATGAGCTTGAAAAAAACTCATTCTCATTATATACAAATACAGGGGCAATTGTCCTTAAGTTGTCTCAAGTACTGTGATATTATGGTTGATAGTGGAAATGATGTGTTTATTCAAAGAATAACCTTTGACGAACATTTACCAAAATGAATAAGATTTTATTTCACTTACTTTAAAGATAGGATTTAACGGCATCTATCTAAATATCCACTGATACACATTTTCTAGTTTGCCTCACTTTATGAATATCTTTAGAATAAGTAATTATTTTATGAGAAGACTGAAAAATTATTCATTTATTCATATTGTTTTTGTTCATTTTTTTTAATTAATTTTATTTAATAATATTACTAGTTAGAAAGTGTTGAGTTTTTGTTTGAGAGGGATTAAAGTTTTGATTTTTTTAGTAGGATGTTTCATTTTATTTTATCTTTATACATTTACATTTATGATGTACAATGAAAATGTTCATTGCACAAGACTAAGAACTGTTTTAAGAGGTTGCAGCAATAAACAACAACTTTTTGAATTCAAAATTGATGAATAAAGATTCGCTTTTTTATGATCATAAAAAATGAATTTATTGATATAATGAAGAATGTACACCCAAAATATTCGTTCTAGAAAAAAATAAATTTTCATAAATATTTTATAACAAAAATACAAATAATATACATATAATACATAATATACATATAATCTCCTGTTCTTCTATTTTTTCTTGGTTTTTATATCCCAGGGGTTTTTTCTGAAATTTGTCAAATGGCAACACACCACCCAAATTTGGTTCAATTGGTCAGCCATAGTATTTGGAATGCTACAGCGCAATATTCTGTTTAATTTCACATTTCTTATAATTCTCTCAACATGAACCCGAACACCTAAAAATTGCAATCATTTGATAAAATGTATATAAAAAAAAACTCACTCCTTACTTGCAATATCCCTAGTCAGAGTTTCATCTTCGTCAGTGAATTGTTGATTATTGCCATATGAAAATGGTGGTATATTCAAATCAACATCAATATCTGCAAGTTCTTTGGAAATTGTGAACCCTTTATCAGCCATTACTGAGTCGCCTGGTTCTAGCTTTTCCAGTAAGCCACTATTTAAAATTATTTCTCTCTCAGAAGTTCTACCTGGGTAGAGTTCTGATATGAAACACACAAATCCATTAGGTGTTACTCCAATTATGCCTCTGGTGGTATTATGTGCCTTATACACAGAACATGTGCTACTCTGCACTGTATAATCTGAAGGTTTTTCAATAAAAATCTCAGTCCCATCCAGAATAAGTCTTGTACTAGGATATTTACTGATAAAACATTCTGGCATATACTTTTTCACGATTTCTCTCGAAGGCCAAATAGGTATCTGTATGAAGTATGAATACATCACATTTATCCAAAACCTAAACATTCTGGAGACTGTGGACTGGGAAATATCAAATCTATATGCGATATCTTCTTCTAAGAGACCAAGACAAAGCCTTACTAAAACTATGAATATCTGATTTTCATAGTCCACTCCCAGATTACTGTTGTCCTTGTCCAAGTACTTTTTTCTGTATGCCAGTGCATGCTTGATAATTTTGCTTGTAAAATTCTTGTAGGTAATGACATCACTGAATCCTGTGTAGAAGCTTAGAAAGTGGGGATCATTGATTGAAGACTGAATGGAGTTGGTAGAATGTTTCATCTTATTTTCCTCGATCTTCATTTCAAGGTGGTGAACATAGTTCAGCAGATTTTGTAACTTGTTTAAGTCATTTTGTTGGAAATAATAATTGTGGTCGAGGTCGACAGATTTCTTCATTGACAGTTTAATTTGTGCTTGAAATTCTGAAAAATAATTTGTCAAATAGACAGTCTATGATTTTCACAAAGTCTCTCATTAGAGTACAAGGATGGATATACTATGAACTGAAAAATTATATCTCTATTCTACACTGACAAGTAGACATTCCATATTTCATTCCTTATAATTGGTGCTACAATTGTTTTACTGGGGATGACAATATGCCAAAAGTACTTATTGAAAAGAGTTTTCTACGTAATTACCTCCAACATTGTAGCTAGCATTGGTCGAATCATTGGATGAATTGATCTTTTCTTTTTTTTGAGCCTGGTAATCTGAAATTATCCGGAATAATCACTCACAATACTGAGGATGTGATCACACTTACCTTTGAGATGTTCCAGACAGAATTTTAGTATTTTGCCATTACATCTTGTAGAGAATATTTTGGTGTCAGTTTTTTTATTTTTAGATCTATTTCTTGCCGAACAATTACTGACACCACAACGATGGCCTCCACTATACTGATATCTACCCATATTTCTTGGATTTTATCTTCAGTTCAATTTTTCTGAATAAACACACACAAAATACTTAACCAAAGTTTACCACCAATTTTTATAACCTCTCATACCATACTCATAATCTCTATAGGCATCCGAGATTAAGAATGCAGCGCCAAGGTGAGCAAACGTAAAACTATAAATGTTGACATTGGAGTATTTTGTTGTATTAGTTGTGTGTGTATTTGCGTTATTAAAATTTGATTTTACAATAAATATAAAACTTTTCAGACTTCTACAGTGAACAAGTGTGTTACTGTGTATATAATATTTTCATTTAAGGTAAAGGCGGTTGGTATCAGCATTTGTTTCAGTTCAGTCTAGTGATATTGAAAATTATGCGAGGATGGAAGATTTCGAAAAATGACGAATAACAACCGTGTGCATATATTATGTGAACGGTTCAATCAACATTAATATACTACAGGATTCTAATAGTACCTTTTTTAGGTCCAAATGGCAAGACACTGAGTTTAGTAGAATACTTGGGGTATATTAAAGGTACAAACACTTCTAGAAGTGTTTATGAAGGTGAAGAAGTTTTAAATGCTGGTCACATACCTAATAAAAATGTGAAAATAAATTTATATAACTAGGTTACTTAAAACTACTCATATCGATACCTATTTATCGAATTAAATTATTGCTTGACTAATGAATCACCAAAAAATAATGAGAATTCAATTGAAAATATTTCACTTATGAAATGTATTTATTTTGAAAAAATATTTGGCATATTATACGACTATTTTAAAATAATTAAAATGTGATAGAGAAGTATCATCAGTGTGCCCTGAAAAAAAATATATAGAATTTCAGAGTACATGTCCAAATATTTCTGAAGAATTTTTCCAATATTGTGTAAAGGTACCTTAGATTTGAAGACAATATATCTTTGGCACAATTCTTGTGAAATGCCAAATAAAACAGATAATGTCACATATGAAAGATCACATTTCAATTTTGTTAAAACTAAAACAATACACTGCTTGAATGTTAAACGATCTGATCTTTGATCACTGTAAATAGATTGTACTGCTTCGACTATTGTATCTTATAGTTTCATATTATTGAGACCAGTAAAACTGTTCAGAGCACTATCTGTTGTTATCAGGTCACACAAAGAAGATACTTTAGGAGTATTCACTTGCACTTCGAAATCCTTGAAAGTTTTAGTCCCATTATAATCAGGCTGACCCTGAAGAAGGTGCCAAGCTTTTTGTCGATCCATCAGCACTTTACTCCCCAGTTTCCCTTCCATCCAAACTCGATATTTATTACCAGTTTGAGGGAAAGCATGGAACTTGATTTTGACCTTTTTTTTCCCAGGAAGAACACTGAGGAACTGAACAATAGCGATTCGAACGACTCAGAACTATTGAAATGATTCAAAAAATATATAAATATTTGTAGAATATCACAAAAAAACAAAGCAAAATGCTAGAACTTCAGAGGAATGAAAAGGACTGACTACCTCCGAGGCAAACCATGTCAACATTTCTAGTTACTCTGATTGTCACCAGGTGGCGTAGCGCTTATCTTGATTCGCCTATGGCTCATAGTAATTTTGATGTACGGTATTTTTCTAGTAAACTCAATATTTCTCCGTTGGGAACCCTGGGTAGTTGGTATTGTCGCACAACAATATGGCGACGGTGAATATGGTCAATTCCACTCTAGCAGCAATAAAATTAATATTTCTACAATGCTGTCGCACTAGTACAAATAAACTGACTTGATGGCAGGGCAGGCAGCTTATTATGTATAACGATAGTCATCTTTTTTTTCAAAAAGAATATGTTTTCATCTAGAAAATTCCCTATAGTTTTTGAACGATTCTCAGTAAATTTGGCGTCTTTTGAAATTTACTGTAGGGGAGGAGGGGTGTTAAGCTCTAAGCTCATTCAGCTACAGTATTTCAAATTCTCTGCCAAAGGGTGTGGCACTATGCTTCACCATTCTATCAGCCCTCCGCATTATGTTACCTTCGGTATTGTATGTCTGCTCGAAAATTGTAATTTACGCATGAGCAACGCGCACCATATATTCGAAGGAGCTGAAGTTTCTTAAGGGCTATTTTTGTAACAATTCATTTACCCATATCGGTAAATCACCGAAATGGAACAAGTAGGTTATAAGCAAAATTTTGAGATACCTACTGCAAATTTCAATTTTCCGAGTGCGTGCGTACTGCGTAGTGCGAATTATATACCAAAAGTGCTGAAATTTCTAGGAAAATAATTATGAACCGGTTTCAAGTCTCAATACACTGAATTTCATACAGCTATGACTTACCTATAGAACGCGAAATATCGATTTCCAGGGAATTCCAAGTTTGCGTATGAACAAAACGAATTTCTTATAAATATAAGCAATTTGGAATTCTCTGGAATCAATATTGAATGAAGTCCCAACGTACATAATGAATTTCATTAGAATCGGACGATTAAAATGCGGCGTATGAAAATACTAGGAATTTCAAGTTGCTGAAATTACAACTAGATTTTTTCGATCATAGATATATACAGTACAAATTTCATAGGAATCGGACAAATAGTTAATTGATTTTCTTCAGACTTATTGATATCTTGTATCTCACAAAGGCTATATGAATCACTATTGGAATCAATATTGACCGAAGTCCGTACGTACCTACATACCTAATGAATTTCATTAAAATCGGACGAGCAACATTCGACATATGAGAATACAAGGAATTTCACGTTGCTGAAGTTACAACTAGTTTTTCCTACCATATGGTAAAAATTTTAAAGGAATCGGACAAACAGTTGATTGATTTTCTCCAAACTTATTGATATCTTATATCTCACAAAGGCTATATGAATCACTTTCATTTTTTAAGAACGTATCTGACAAAGAGCGATTTAAAGGTAGGGAAAGTTGTTTCTTTGTTGGTACTCTAGGTGAAGCATGGTTTTTATCATGCTAGATTGTGTTTTGAGGAAGCAATTCGCAACAGATCATGATAATGTCCGTTTTTCCGTGGCTTAAATTGGTCGCTATTGCAGTGTTCTGTTGCGCCAGATTTACGAAACAAAGATCAAGATTTAATCGACAGAATGGTAGAAAGCGTTCGAGAAAACAGAAACAGAACAATAACGCGTGTATAACCTATAATCAATAGATCTTTTGAGTGGATTGAGCGGATGCATATTGAGATAAGAATAATTAAATTCCTCAAATGGAAAAATTTGATTATTTTTCAGCTGAAGATGTAATTATTGTAGGGGAACATGTTTAGTGAAAATCTTACATCCACACCATTCAAAGTTAGTTTGTTTTTAGGTTTTCATTGGTCTCTAATAGATAATGAATTTTTTGAATAAAAACCTTCTTACGATGATGATTTTAACAGTTCGAATAAACTGCCACTGATTGGATCCGAAGATGAGAACAAGTCGATAATGGAAATATTCTCTAACAACCCTTGGTGATTATCTACATCCTTCATGTTCATCATCACCATAAGCCTTCGTATTCTCACCTTCCTCACTAAATGGAAACTAACAAACTTCTCTAAAAAATATGAATATTGCATGCAAGTATACCGGGAGAATTTTTTGAATTGAATCTGTTAAAAATCTCGAGAAGGAAACATCTTACGGAAAAACAGTTCCAATAAAAATTTGATGGTTTTGAGGGGGAAGTACACTTATGCTAAAACCTCTTCCAATCACTTTCCCCTTGTAATGGAACTTTGGAAGTTCAACTATCTTTCATTGCAGATACGTATTTCACGGTAAAAATTTATAAGTTTTGTCCGAAAAAGTTTTCAATATTCATCAAATATGGCTCTAGCGATCGAAAGACCCTAACGTTTACATTCCAATAATCATTCATATGAAAACTGACATTTTAACAAAAATTTAAAGGTTAAAATTAAAGGGAATTTGGAAGATCTTAACTTGGGATACTAATTAGACAATTCTATCATCGAAACAAATTCTACAACAAATCTTAATATTTAATGTTAATTAGACCTATGTGTTCGACTAACCTCAAGCATCACAAGGCATTTACTGGTATCCTGTTAGAATAAAACTTGTCTTGGCAAAATAAAAAATTGATTTTGGATTACTAACAATGTTTTGATCGTATTGGAAGCGAAACATAGACTAAAGAGAAAAATCATTTAAATGTGCATTTCTGACACACATGGACATAAAATGATTGAACTTAGTAAGAACTTGATGCTTCACGATGAACCAGAAGACGTTGTTATCATCGTTATAAGTTTATGGAATGTATGTAATTGAAAAAATATTTTGATGATACGAAAAATATTAATCTTCAAATAACATCAGTATCGATGTTTTTCGAAGATTTATATTTAACTTAACTTTCATATTAACTTTTGACGAGCAGTTCATATTTCGTAATGAAAAGTCACCTCTACTCGAAACACTATACGGCAATGGTTAAAAGAAAACCGTAAAGTCAATTTCGGGTGATTTTTAGTTTTTTGGCTTCGTAGGTTGGTTTCCATGTGGTCTACCTCCCTATGAAGTAAAACTTCGCTAAAACTATTTTAAATATATTCAAAATTGAAATGAAAAAGGCCCTAAAGTTAAGACGTCGTCGGTTAGAGAAGCAAGAACGCCGAATTTATTATATCCGAAGCCAAAACATCATAAAGTTGCCTTACGGCTTTTTAACCAATTATTAAAACAATTATTCCGCGAGGACAGGTTAAACGTTTGTGTCATTATCCCAAAACCATAACTTTTGACTTTACGGCATTCTCTCTACTGACGGCAGTATACTTTACCGTTAAAAACGACGATAGCCGAAGGTAAAGAGAGGTCGTTTATTGCATTGATCAAAGGAATTAAGAAATTTGATACTCATGCAATAAAGATCACATGTCCCCGACAAAAATTTTGTGGCACCTCTTCTAATTATGTATATAATAGTTCAGTCATACTCAACCTTTTCTTACCTTGGGCCGCATAATTGCTACTGTTCATTCTTGCGGGCCGCAGTAATTTACCAACTTGTAAAACTAGCTTTAGCCCGCGCGGTTTTCGTTTATCGCGCATAATCAAAACCCTTTTTTGTTAATTCGGTTACAAAGAAGCCTATGTCCTTTGCTTAGCTCTACTAGTTCCTATCTGTGTACCAAATTCCATCAAAATCGATTCAGTGTTTTATGCGTCAAAGCGTAACAGACAGGCAGATTACGTTTTTTCGTATTAGTAATATTAGTAGGGAAGTGCGAAAATTAAAATATACAGGGTGTTAGGGAAACGCTCCCGAAAACGAAAACAGGGATACTATTGACGATTTTAAGAAAATTGGACTAATTTTTTTTATCGCAATTTTTTATTTTGTGTGTGCCATGATTTCTAAACACTTTTATTAGCATAATTCACGCAATAATGCTGATGAGAGATTTTTAAAATCATGGTGCTGGCCAGAAAAAAAATTACATAATAATATGACAATTTAACTAAATAATCAGCTGAAAAAACGCAACCAAGAATACATAAAAACGAAAACTACAAGAGCAAAAAACGTGAGAAAAGGCATTCTCGCTAAGAAGATTAGGTATAGGTAGTATCATAGTATTTATAAAGAATCCATTCTTTATACTATGGTCATAGTGTTCTGTGTGTACGTAATAAGGGAGAAAACAAAGGTAAATGAGTAAATATTGATACCGTTATTTTTGCGTAATTTCGAAACCTTATTTGTGATACTACTGTGAAAATTGTAATATTTGACTATGCCATGGCTCGGGCCGCATAAAAAGGGCCAAAGGGCCGCACGTTGAGTATGGCTGTATTAGATGATTATTTTGTGAAAAATCTAGTAGACTTATCCAGTCAAGACGTTTAGGCTGGTAAAAAAGACGAATTAACATTTCGGCTCACATGTGTTATGAATACATTCGAAACGATATTATTTCATTAAATTTGTGTTTTCTATATGCCTCTCGTTAATTTTTCACATCTTATGTCCACCAATATGCACGTAATGTTCGTAATGTACTTACCTACGTACTACATCATTTTCGTCTATATTGTTTAATGGCTAATTATTGTTGTTCAACTAAACATATTTGGACTAGAATTCTTTTTGAAATATATCATTAAAACATGGCTGTGAAATCCGGACCACAACATTGATAACCCTTCTTTTTCTTCTTTCAATTCCTATCTGTTCCGAATATTATGCCCTTTTTACTTTTTTGGCCGCTGCTTGGAATAGCTCAATAGAGTTCACGTCATACCAGGTTCTGAGATTCTTCAACCATGAAATTCGTCTCTTTCCATCACCCTGCTTTCCCATCACTTTACCCTGCAATATGGTCTGCAACAACCGGAATCTGCCTTCATTCCTCATTATGTGCCCGAGGTATTGCAGTTTTCAAATTTTTACAGTTTACACCACTTCCATGTTTTTACCCATCCTTCTGAGAACTTCATCGTTCGTCATGTGTTCGATCCACGATATCCCCAAGATCCTCCGGTACAACCACATCTCGAACTCGAATGCCTCAAGCTAGTCAAGCTTTTTGCTGTGGCTTCGGTAAGTGTCCTTAATTCTACACCGTACAAGAAAACGGAAAAGACATAACAACACAGGAGTCTTATTTTGATACTCTGTGTCATGTGATGGCTTCTAAACAAATTTATCATCCTGTCAAACGCCGATCTGACTTCTTCAATCAAATTAATTGTAAAAAAGAAAGTGAATCATCGAAATGATCCATTATTAAAACGAATTGATAATATGGATTTGCGGTCCCAATAATTTCATGGAGTGTCAAAGCATTTGTGAGAGTTGAACGTTTACCGCTAAGAAATAACTTTCATCTTTCATGAATTGATTTACTTATGGTTTATAGTTATAATCCAAATTCATCTAATTCAATCGTTTG
The DNA here is from genome assembly GCF_914767665.1 of Harmonia axyridis. Classification (NCBI taxonomy): domain Eukaryota; kingdom Metazoa; phylum Arthropoda; class Insecta; order Coleoptera; family Coccinellidae; genus Harmonia; species Harmonia axyridis. The sequence goes on along the minus strand of NC_059504.1, from coordinate 27,064,094 downwards.
GAATATTCATATTGTAGTTGGTGTTGTTAGGTTAGCGTGGTATTGATGATAATGAGAGTGTGCGAAGATGTATCATTGTGGAGTAGAAAACAATAATTTTTGCGTATTAAATGTATGCTGTTGGATATCTGAACTGTTGAAAGAATCTCTCTGCAATTTGCGAATTACCTCATAAAAACTTTTTCAATTCGATAACACATAATAAAAACAAGAAAACACTTAGGTATAATCTCTTTATTTATTCTAGAACCTGAAATACCTTTTGAAATTATAGCGGTAGGAAAAAACCATGAAAAATTATTCCTAACTTAAAATGACCTTATATTTGCTAGGTTAGATTAGAAATAAGTTTTGATGGTCTTTAATGATGGCGAACTAGTTTTTATGTAGATTTTCACAATTATTCTTCGAATAAAGAAAAAACTTATTAAAATAGGGGTCTGCATGAGTAAGAATCTTTGAAGAAACGTTATGAGAATGGTTAATATGAAACACGTTTACCCTTGTATAGAATATGTCTAGAATGTTAAGATTGATAGTTCATTCTCAAAATCAATTCAGAAAATTTAATATTTTTAAATTGATGTAGAATTTTGGAATTCTGTATGAATCTATTTCGCCATTATTAAAAACCATCAAGTATTCCTAACATAACCTTACCTACCCTTACCTATATCTGTTAGGTTAGCTTAGGAATGAGTTTTGATGGTTTTAATAACGGCGAACTAGTTTTCATGTAGATTTTCACGATTATTCGTGGAATACAACAAAATTATCAAAACACTCATTGCTCTTGCTCTTCTTTTATGTGCTATGAGTTCTTCGATTTCTACTGGAATATGGTAAGTTTTTTTTCTTGGTTAACCCTTTTGACTAGAAGTTAAGGAAGAAGCTCTACCTATATTCAACAACAATGATTTTGTTGAATGTGTTTGTTTGTTTTTTTACGGCATTAATTATTGCCAATAATATCAAGATGTTGGAGAGTGCGGATGTATGTAAGAAGTGCTCTGATAATTTTGTGGTTAATACCAAATTAGTAAAGTGTTCATTATGTGCGATGAAACTACATGTAGTGTGTGCATCTCTAAAGGATGCATGGTTGAGAATTTTCTCAGAAAATAAAAATGTAAAATGGTTTTGCGATTCATGTTGTGAAAAACTGAAAACATTGGATAAATCGTCTGTAATTCCACATGATGATAATGAAATACTTAAAAAGGAGATAATATGTTTAAACCGTGAAAAAGAATTAATGCAAAAGTCCATCAATGATTTGGATTATACAATTAATTTGCAGAAATTGATAATAAATAAAAATGAAATACCGACACAACAAAAACAGATTTGTTTTCCGACTGCAACAACTTATAATACGGAAAAACAACCTATCAGTTCTACATCTGGGTCCAAGAACGTATCTAATCTGCAATTAATTAGCGAAGCATCTGTGTTAAACTCGAAGATAGGTAACGAAGGTGGCTATGTGAGGAATACCAGAAGTTCTAAAAATGTGGGAGCAACTATGAATAAAACTAATAAGGGTCAAGATAGTTCAAATGTCAAAACTGTAATCAATGAGGTTGACCATAGCCATGCTGAACAGCCATATTCTGACAAAAAGACAAATGAATGGAAAGAAGTACCTGGGAAACGAAAGGGCAAAACAGCAACAGTGTGTACTGGAATCAATGCCCCTGAACAAGATAACATTAAGGGTGCACCAAAAAAGCGGTGGATATATCTTGGAAGAATTGCAGGTGATATTTCAGAGGAAGCAGTTAAAAAGTATATGAGTAATTTAAAGACATCAGAAAATATTATAGTTAAGAAATTGAACACTGTAGGATCCAATTCTGCGTTCAGTATAGGCACTCCTAATGACGATACTTATAAATTGTTAAATAATAAAGATTTTTGGCCTAGTGGTGCAATTATAAGAGCTTTTAATTTTCAGAATTTTTTTCAGAAGGGGGGGAGAAGGGACAGCGTAGTCTAAGGCTGAGGCTTCTTCATATAAATGTCCAATGTCTTCGTAATAAGATTGAACAAATAGGGGCTTTATGTTTAGATCACGATATTGTTTTGTTCAGTGAACATTGGATGTGTGTGAGGGAGCTGGAGCAAGTAAAGTTGCATGATTTTACAGTTCTTTCTTCCTATTCCCGTAGGCATCGTGGTCATGGTGGTGTGGCGGCCGCTCTTAGAAATTTTCATGTTGATAAATTTGTACCCAGAAATGATATAAACTTAAAATCAGTTGAAGTGGAAAGTGAGGTTTGTGCAATCCAGTCCACTCAATTGAAGACCTTGATTATAGCTGTTTATCGATCTCCACTGGGTAACTTCAGTGTTTTTCTGGATGTAGTTGCAAGTATTCTAGAATTAATAAATTGTTGTGACTTTCGTGTTTTCGTCCTGGGGGATTTTAACATTAATTTTCTCAGAGATAGCACTAATAAATCTGCGATCGTGGATCTTTTCTCTTCATATGGTCTCCATGGTATTGTGTCGTCTGCTACTAGAGGAAGTGCATGTTTGGATAACATTTTCACAAATGTTGATGATTGTAGGGGTTGCGTGATTGATCTGGGTTTCTCTGACCATTTGGGCATAGAGACTGAATTTGTTTGTGATGTAGGAACACGAGGAGTTGGTGAAGTGACTGTGTGTAGACCACTTACTAGGGTGGGAATGGATACTCTCAAATATCTGGTTAGGGATATTTGTTGGGATTTTATATGGGATACTAATATTGGTACAGAGAGCAAGTTTGATATGTTTGTGACATTTATAAAGAATTGTGTGGATTTATCATTTCCCCCAAAAACATATAAGCATTCTGTTAACTCCTTGCCTATTTCTTGGTTCAGTAATGATCTGAAAAATATGCGCGAGAGATTAATTTTTTATAGAGATCTTGTTGAAGTTTATAAGACACCCAATGCGAAGAAAATAGTAAGTGACTATCAAAAATTATATCGACGTGAAATTAAGATTGCAAAAAAGCAATATAATGACAACTATATCCGGAAACACAATTATAATCCAAGATCTGTATGGAACGTTATCAAAAGTAGTACCAATCTGTTGAAGAAAAAAAATAACAAGTAAAAATAATATCACTGCTAATAGATTCAACCAATTTTTCGTTGATTCACCCAAAGAGATCATCATGAATATACCACCATCTAGAAGGACATCGGCGGAATTTATGAATAACTACTGTAGTTCGATAGGGTCCAGATTACATGATATTCGATTTAAGTTCTCTCTTGTATCTGAGGCTTCGGTTAGAGATATCATTATGAAACTAAATAATAAGAGTAGTCGAGACTATTATGGATTCAATATCAAAATACTCAAGAGTCTAGTAAATGAATTAATTGGTCCACTCACCAAATTGATGAATCTATGCTTAAAAGATAACATCTTCCCGAAAATACTTAAGGTAGCAAGAGTTGTTCCTGTTCATAAAAAAGGTTCAGTGCAATTGGTCAACAACTATAGACCAATATCGATTATACCATTGTTCTCAAAGGTCTTGGAAAGGGTTATGCAGCTACAGTTAACCTCCTATTTTGAGAGCAACTGCCTCTTTAATAGCTCCCAATTCGGATTCAGAAGCGGCCTCTCTACAACAGCTGCCATCACAGAGCTTATGAAAATTATTAATGAAGGATATAGTGATGGTTTATACGTGGGTGGACTTTTCTGTGACTTGAGCAAGGCTTTTGATTGCGTGTCTAGAGAGCATCTTCTTTATAAATTAAAGAGGTATCAGTTCGATCAGGGTGCAATTGAACTTTTGGGCTCCTATTTGTCTGATAGGGTGCAGTGTGTTGATGTCGGGGGAGATCTGTCTGACTTGTCAAGTGTTGATTGCGGTGTGCCACAGGGATCGGTTCTCGGACCGCTTCTCTTCCTCATCTACGTCAACGATCTTGTGAGCTGCGACCCTGATGCGGACTTTGTTCTTTTTGCTGATGACACAACTGTGCTCAAAAAGGCTCAGTCTAGGGAGCTTATAGTTCACATTTTGGGAGAGCTGTCCTCTGTTGTTTCAGAATGGTTCAATAGCAACCAGCTCAGCTTGAATGAAACGAAGACAGAGTATATGTATTTTTCAATGAGAGATCTAGGAGGGATGAATTCACTTGAACCAATCAAATTTTTAGGTGTACATATGGAGGGTAATTTGTCTTGGAATGCTCACATCGATAAAGTCTGTAGTTCAATTACGTCAGGTGTTTTTGCATTGCGGTCATTAACTGATGTTGTGTCGGATTCTGTGTTATTGTCTGTGTATCGTGGATTCATAGAATCTAGGATAACATATGGTATTTTGTGCTGGGGTCATGATGCTGGTGTGAAACGACTCTTTGGATTGCAAAGAAAGGCTATCAGAGTTTTGGGTAGACTTAATTACAGAGATGAATGCAAACATGTCTTTCAGGATAAAAAAATACTTACTGTCCCGTGTCTGTTCATTTTTCAGTGTTTGTTGTTTGTAAAGTCGCATGAGGAGGAATATAGAACACACCAGGATATTCATGAATATAACACAAGAAAAAGAGATCTAATTTATCCTGATTTCCACAGAATCAATAAGGTAAAGTGCGGTGTAACTTACTATGGGCCTAAGCTCTTCAACAGCCTGCCACCCACTGTGAGGGCGATGCCTACTAAACAATTCAAACTTTGTTTGAAGAAATACTTGTTGAATAAATGTTTTTTCTCATTGAATGAATACTATTTGAATAATTTTCAGGATTTTTCATGAGTATATATTTTCTTTTTGTATTTGACGTATGTAAACATTGTGAAATGTAATAGCATGAATAAATATTATTATTGCCGTAAAGGAAACAAATTCAACATCATTCTCAAGGATGATGTTGTTGAATATAGTTAGAGCCTCTTCTATATCTTCTGGTGTTATAAGGGTTAATCAAGACAAAATAAACTTACTATATTCCAGCAGAAATCGAAGAACTCATAGCACATAAAATAAGAGCAAGAGAAATATGGCATTTGACGCACTCTTCAGTCAATAAGAAGAAAACGAATGAAAAAAAGAAACATATTTCTATAGGAACGTTTCAAACTTGAACAGATTTGTCCACTATATTTGGAGAATATTTCGAGATATTACACATTTCCGAAATCAATCGAGTCATGAGAAAAAAACCAGAACCTTTGCCGACCATCTTGCCAAGGTATTCACTCCAAATAGCAATGATACTATATAAAATGAAAATACTTCAATAGTCGATGAAATCACTCAAAAAACGATCAAAGAACTACCAGAGAAAGGGATTACCCTACTCATGAATATATTCAAAGCTCTTCTCTCTCTTCTCCGACAAAACTATTGTCCAAAACATTTTGAAGCTTCAAATTTATCATGATTCTAAAACCAGGAACAGTCCCAAACTGCGACACCTCATTACAATCCAATCAGCCTGCTGCCTGCCGCCTGGAAAATTCTTGTACAGTTCTGAATTCTCTTGAGGAATTCGAAATGACTGCCTATTTTTAGCTGAAAAAGTGTAATATTTATCGCTCATATGATCTGCTCAGATGTATGTAAACTTCTTTAATAATTTGAATATGATTGAATCATATTCAAATTATGATGGTTGGTATGGTATTATTATATTATGGTTCTATTTTGGTCTTGACCCCCTTGACAGCCCCGCCCCCCCTCGTTGGAATCACGCTTGCCCACTTCTCGACTGGATTTTCTTACTCGTTCAGAAAAAAGAGCATTTTCGTTAAACAGAGCTTTAATAAATATTATTTCCGTTGTCATTCATACAAATCTTGAAATGTTCAAATCCTAGCTTCTAGTCGATGTAGAATAGCGTTTATTCTTTTAGGGTAAATTTTTTTTCTTATTCGCTCTATAGGATGAAAGTAAACACTAAGAACCAACCACGGCTTGGAGTCGGGTTGATATAATAACATTCTCAGTTAGTCCGAAGATCATGAAATAATAAAATCAGGACAGAAATATTCTTGGAGTGAATTCTTTTAGTCTGGTTGAAAATTTCATAACATTAACTTTTCAAATACAATTTCCGGCATATGTCCGCCTCGGCTATGAGTTTCATAGTTAATTCGATCAGTCCGATTTTTCACTACATTTTCCAATAAATCTGGCAGTCTGGCATCAATGGTGGTTCGAATATTGGCATTCAATGCTTCAACAGCTGCTCATTTGTCGGCACAAACCAATGACATAACCCCATAGAGAGTAATCGAGAGAGCCAGTTATCAGGACCACTTCTGGAAATAAGGTTGGCATTGATTTTGCAATGAATTGATGATCAGCGAATTGTATGGTGAGTCTTGTTGGAACCAAATGTTGTAGATGTTTAGCTGATTAATTTTTGGAAACAAAAGTATGGCTCGATAATGCTCGCCATTCACCCTAACCGCATCTCATTTCTCATTTGGAAAGAAATAATGACTGATGATGACGCCAGCGTGTAAACCACACTAAACAGTCGATTTTAATGGATGGAATGGCGATTCGTTGATGGCTTCAATATATGGTAATTTTGCTTATTGACATAGCCATTCAACCAAAAATGTGCTTAATCACTAAACACAATTCTTCGTTAAAAATGATCATCTTTGGTCAATTTCAAATCAGGCCAATCAGCAAAAATGAGACGTGAACGATGGTCATTTCACTGTTATAATCGCACGAATTGTATTTTATAGGCAAGTAAGCCAAGATCTATACGTAAAATTACATAGTGGAAGGACAAAGACTAACGAGTTGAAAACGACAACGTCTCGACGTCTCCTTCAACACTTCACGTACAGGCTCACGCCTCCGTGATTAGTGTTTATACCTGTAGTTTACAGAATAAACTATATTATTATTATTATTACTTCGCGCTACAGCACCAATATTCTCTTCGATACGCACATTTATTTGTCATGTTGATGGTTTTGAATCAAGAAGAGTAAAATTAGTGAAAGAACGATACATAACTGCTCAATTTACTGCTCATGCACTATGGCGATTATGTTGACCGTACAATGGATGAAGTGCTCTATGAACTTCGAAAACAGATTTTTTTTAAGTATATTTCCACAATTTGAAACCGTTGTTCTGGCGTTAAACGATTAATGTTGAATTGCCAAACCTTACTGAACAGAAATGTCAACACGGTTTGACATTTTCAACTGTCAAACCATAGACAACAACCATCGAACTTCTCATGAATTAAAAAAACACCCACTATATTTGAAATATCTTTATATTTTTATATTTTAATTACTATCATTATGGGTATGGGATCGAAAATCGAATTTAATAGTAAAAATGAAAAAAAAAACGACTAAAAGAATGAATTATTCATTCTACGACTAATAGAATGAATTATTCAACCTACACAAACCTAAAACCTACCCTCCCTAAAACAAACAAAATCCTGGCTGTGCCATTGATTCTTATACTTCGTGAGTAAGAGATAACACATCGTGATATATTAATATTATGTAAGTAATAAAAAAGATTAAATGTCTAGAATGAGGACATTAAATTTGCGTAAAAATTCCCTTATTTTTTGAATGATAATTTTAAAATTCATAACAAGATATCGACTTTACCCTTTTTAAACTGATAATCCACATCTTACACTTTATGTGTATCTGTTCTGACCATTGCAACGCATCATAATTTATGCTAGAAAACCAGATGAACGAACTGGGCTCATTCTCTTCACGCTTTCTTGGTGGTGCGAGACGATTAAATTAAAGAAGAATCCATTGGTCAAGTCGACTGTATCCTTCTGGCAGCCAGAGCCTCGTGCCTATTTGTTTTCATCTTCAGTGTTCGACGCACATTTTAATGATAGTTGCGATCTGGCATAATAACTATTCTAATAATTCCTTTAAACGGACAAGACTGAGTGTCCTTGTGTCGTCCTAGTTGTGCATCCGTTGTTATTGTACGAATGTAACTTTCGTTTTATTGTTTGTAGTCTGCAAGAACTGGTGTTGGATCAGAATCTGCTTAGTATTCTTCCCTCGACCATATGGGATTTGAAGAGGTTGAAAGTGTTGAAGGTGGCATGTAACAGGATTACTGTGCCTCCAGACAAGCTGCTGGATATGAGGTCTTTAGTTTTAACGGTGAGTAGCCAAATTTTTTCTCGAGGCGTTGACGATGATTGAGGCGAAACGAAAAGGTTACATCAACAGTTACCAGTTTCCCAATTATTTTATATTGAGTTTAAATTCAATTGGTATCCAAGGAATATTCTTTGTTTCATCGAAAACTAACGCAAAATATTTCTTATAATTGGCAAATTCTACTTTTGATTTGTATCTGAAGATCAAAAAATTTTGAACGGTTTTATTTGTTCCGAAATAACTGCTCGATTTTTCATAATTATTTATTGACTACACATGAATACAAACTTTATTTTCAATCCATATACAGGGTGTAATATGAGTGGTTGGCCATAGCCTAGTGGGAATGCAGGTCATTCAGGCTTTCCAGAAAAGTAGCTTGTTTTCAAAGGAGAAATCAATAATCTGAGTGCTGCGTGGAAATTTTAAAATTACATCAAAAGTTCTGAAGTTTTATATGAAGTGAACAAACCCACAAAATTTAAAAAAAACTGCTGATTTAGGATTTATGGATATACGAAATAAGGGCCAATTTTCATGAATCACTCTGTAACTCCGAAACTAACATCATAACAAGCTACTACTACTATGATTTCGAAGTCTAAAGAGACTTCAAAGTAATTTTTTTTACACGTTTTAGAGGAATGTCGTTATTGCTCTGAAAAAAATGCATAATTCAATGTAATTAAATCATTTTTCACTTTGAATGGTACACTTCTTTGAAAAGAGTAGCAAAATACTAATAATGAAGAGTTTTCAAAATACTGCCTTTTTATTTCTTTCGTGATAATATTTATGTCAGCTTACCAATAATTCCGCTACTAAAGATCCTATCTACTAGAGATTTTTCAAGTGAATATAAAATAACAATATTAAGCTTTATATAAAATTGATCAGAATTATATGAAAAAAATAATTGCCCCTTTGAAGACCACATCTTAGAATCCCATTGTGCAATAATACCGATTCTTGAAATTGAAATTTTGAAGATGAATCCTATTATTTAACATTATGAAATTTCTTGGACATAAAGCGACAAAAACTTTTTCGAATATTCAACTAGTGCAGGAGGATAAAACTAACCAGATTTTCAAATCTTAAATTTTTCTCATTAGGCCATTTAAAATTTAAAGTTTGGACTATTCAACTGTGAGTTTCAAAGATTATATAACTCGAGTCTCTCTTGTGAAATTGGGATCAATATATCTTATCCATAATTTTATATTACTGCTTCACAGCGAATAAAATTGTTGCTATCTTGAAATCATTTTGATGAACAATCTTATAAGTAATATAAATAAAAATAACATGAAGTAAGATTACATAATATGTTACATAGTGATTCTTGCAGTAGTGAACCAACCATTGCAATACGCTCTATATCGTTAGACGTTTGTGGAAAACCTACACAACTTGATTTCAATTTCAATGGAAAGAGAAGATGCTGCCTGTATTACGTTGGGATGCTTATTAATTATTAAAACACTATAGCTTTTATAATTATAATATTAATGTACTAGGAAATTGCATATGCTATTTAACAATGCAACGAAACGGATATACGATGAAGTCTATCCAAAGTGTTTCGCAAATTGAGTAGGCTTGAATTTTCAGGCAAAATTATTGGGATAGTAGAATTCTAATTCGATTATATCTTTTGAAATTAAAATCTTATGAAGAAATGAGGTACTCATTGCTTCAAGCCCCAATTGTCTCAATCGCTCGTTCTCTGAACATAGCATTAATTATAATTTATCCCGATGCCCTGTAATTTTCGAATTTTTCAAGTTTCCTTTCCTCTTTCGTGCTGAACCTGTTATAAAAATCATAAATGATTGAAGCATAAAATGAAAAAAACCATGATTTCTCAATGATAATAGATCAGAATAAGTTTGAATTTTATGTGTAGATGTATCTCTGCTGCGACAGTTGTGGAGAATGAGATTACACATAATGCGTATATTAGAGTTAAGGTTAAGTTAGTGAATGTTGAAAATTATAGAATAGTTATAGGTCATCAGTACTTTAATTTTTGCGGGGAGTAATTGAGGAAATTTTTTATTTTTATGTTACTCACAGGATTCATTAAGAATCCTCTGTAACGAATTGTATGTTTATTGACAATTGTCTTAATCATGGGCGTAACGAGGGGGGGCTTATTGGGGACGTAACCCCCCCCCATTGATCAGAAGGAAAAAATTTTTTGCAGAACAATAATAAAATAACTTGGAAGATTTTGCTTTTTCAAAGTTGTTATTGTGGAATTACAGAAGTATCATTGTGAGAAAAAAAATATTTTTAAATTGAACTACATGAAAATGCTTATTTGAGTGTAAGCAATTTTCTCATTCATCAGCTATTTAAACAAGATACCAAAATTCCCTCTCTTTTCAGTATTACTTCTTACTTTTACAAGTAGCATAGTCTTCTCGCCCAGAACCACGGGAAGCTTAATTTGGAAATTTGTCCTGTTGAAAATGAGGGAAACTTCAGAGCTCTTCTGAGATTCAGAGCCAATTTTGGAGATGAGGCTCTGAAAAAACATTTAGAAATAGGATCGAAAAATGCACTTCACCTCTCACCAAAAACACAAAATGAAATTATTTTGGCTATTTACGATATAATGTTGAAGAAATTGGTTGAGATGGTCAATTCCGCGAAATGTTTTACTGTTCTTGCAGATGAAACGACAGACATCTCAACATAAGAACAAGCATCAATCAGCGTTAGATACCTATACAACAATGATATTAAAGAAGATTTCCTTCAGTTTGTACCTGTTTCTGATTTAACTGGTAAAACTGTTTCTGATTTAACTGGGAAAAACCTTGCGACAGTCATTTTGAAATCATTACGCGAGTTTGGAATTGATACAAAGTATTTGAGGGGGCAAGGATATGATGGCGCCGCTGCAATGAGTGGAAAATTCAACGGAGCACAGGCTTATGTAATGGAAGAGCATCCGACTGCAATATATGTCCATTGTGTATCCCATAGCTTAAACCTTGCTATAAGTGCATCATGTTCAATTTCTGAGATCAGAAATTGCTGTGGGACTGCAACAAAACTATGTGTGTTTTATAACACCCCAAAAAGAATGGAGGTTATTACAAGAGCAATTGATAAACTGTTCCCTGAAGCCAAATCTACTCGTCTAAAACAACTCTGTCAAACTAGATAGGTTGAGCACCATGATTCAATATTACTACTTCAAGAAATGTTACCTGCTGTCCAGGAGGCTCTTGAAGAAGTTTCACAGTGGAAGGATGTAGAATCAGCGTCGATGGCATCGCAGCTTTTATGTGCACTTCAGAGTTCATCCTTTATAATCGGTTTGCAAGTGATGGCTAGAGTATTTTTCGAGCAAGTTTACCCCTTGCTCGATTTTTGCAGCATGAACATATCGATCTTTTAAATGCTATGAACATGGTGACTAATCTAAAAGGGACGATAGAAAAAATCAGAATCAATGCCGAAGAAGAATTCGCAACCATATTTAACGTATCAGAGACTATGGCTGAATTACTCAGTACCTCAATAAAAGCCCCAAGAAAAACTGGACGACAAACTCTTAGGTGCAACCTTGAAACCGACAATCCTCAATCATACTTTAAGATATCCCTATCTTTGCCATTTTTAGATCACTTTTTAAGTGAATTGAATAGTCGCTTTCTGAAACATCAAGACGTACTGAAAAGAGTTGAGTGTCTTATACCGACCTCTACCAGTAATGCTGAAGTCACCAGAACACAGGAAGAAAGTTTTAAAAAGCTCCTGAATTTCTTTCAGGAAGATATTCAAATTGGTGACATCGCTGCCATTGGGGAACTCCATATGTGGTACGAGAGAGTGAAAGATTTGAAAATTAGCTCAAGGAAGGCAATTAATTAATTACACTACCTGCCATCAGGATGTTTTCCCCACTATCAACACCCTCCTGAAAATTCTTACTACTCTTCCTGAATCGACATCAACCAGTGAAAGGTCCTTCTCATCTCTTAGAAGATTGAAAACATACTTAAGGAACACAACTGGCCAGCAAAGGTTGAACGGGCTTGCTATGCTCAATACTCACAGAGAGCTAGATATCAATGCTGCTGAAGTGTTGGACGAGCTGGCAAAAACACCTCGCCGTCTTGAATTTTGACTTTCTTGAATGAATGTATAGAGGAGCGTTATAGCAATTTTCACTTATACATTTATATTTTAGAATATTTTCAATCTTTTTTTAATTCTTACACGTATTTCATTGTTTATTAAGTGTAGCATTCAATAGTATAATATATATTGTGCCTGTATGATGAAATAATTTTTTTTCACACAAATCTTCTAATGGAAACGATATCTAGCCCCCCCCCCCTCCCTCCGCTTTTCACTTCAGTTCAGGTCACTCGCTAAAACTTGCCACTACCCATAACCCCCCCCAAAAGTCAACTCTAGTTACGCCACTGGTCTTAATAAACTTATTGATTGATTGATTGATAAAAACAATTTCAAGTTTGACGCCGAATTCCATATCGATCTCGTAAATAGAATTAAGAAAAATACAAGCAGAATATAGAAAAAAATTAACCAATATATTTCATGATCACAAAACTGATGAGTGGAGCTTGAGCTGCAGTTTCTATAAGTGGAAAGATTGAACGAATGTTCATGACGAATTTCAGAATGATCCTATCATCTAGAAAAACTAACCGATAACAATGATATCATAATACATTACATCACATATATGTATCTATATATATAGGCACATTGATGAACGAGATCTTGAAGCCAAGTCAGTGCTCTTACATTTTTTAGATTTGTTGAAGTTCTCCTTGTAGTTCCAAACAGTTGGATGAATTCAAACAATTCAGATATATCCGTTTATGATTCAAGGGATGTTGTTACCTACCTTAATGTTTCGAAAAGTGACATTACGGACCATAGTCCATAGTACACAAAAATTCTCAATAACCTCTTACTATTTTTATTTTATTTGGTTTTCATCAACTTTTTCTCGTCCTAATTGATTGATGGTTTTTAAATTATTCATGAGATATTGAGCAGATGTTTTCGATTCACAAAAATTTTTTGGTATATCAGCGTATTTCTTGGATATTTTTGATAATGGAATTGCCTATCAGAACGCATCTTATCTGACTCGCCACAAGGTATGTTTTGTTGGAAAAATTGACTCAAGATTGTGTGATACTAATTCAATGATTTTATTGTGCTATTCATAGGGAAAACCAAAGTCGCTCCTAGAACAAAAAAGAATTTCATTATTATATTCTACATCACATGATGCAAGAAGTTCTACTTCAACAAGTAGTCAGCTATATTTATCTGCGTGACATACGAGTCCAGGTACAACAAACTTGTGGTAAGGATATCGAAGGTATTCAAAAAACAAAGAAAAGAATAAGAATTGTTGGAAATTTTTGTGGAAGTTCATCCTGACACATTTTTCCGTACTGATGAGTGCCAAAAGCCCGAAACACGTATGTACGGTTAGCACTTTTTCTTGAGGGATGTCTGTCATTCTTTTCTTTGTTTTTTGAATAATCAACTCGTTATCCTTTACACATGTTTGTTGTTTCTGGACTCGTATGTCACGCTGATAAAGTTGGTTGTTGCCTTAAAACCGATTGGCTCTGCCTACGGAAAACACAAATGGGCTTCCAGCTCTTGCTGTTGACTCCGTTTGTTTGTTGTTTTCCTCTATGTGTTTTTCATCCTGATACTTTTTCACCGTACTGATGAGGGTCAAAAGCTCGAAACACAAGTCTACGGTTAGCACTTTTTTGAGAGATATTGACAATATTCGTCATCCATGCATTTCAGGATAAAACTCTTCATCGCTTTTACTCCATTACTTTGAGGGTGATAGGGAGTTAAAGGTGATTAAATTACGTTTCAATTAATAAAAATACTTTCATTCCGCGCGAACTGAAAGGAAAACTACAGTCTGAACGAAATATGACCGGTACACCTCTATCAGAGAAATTTTTTTTTGAACAATTATTAATGTTACTACCATTAGGAGTATCACTTTTAAACTGGCAAACTATTAGACATCTAGAAAAACGATTCAAATACACCATGAAGCAAGAAAATAAATCCGCTGAAACGTCCTGGAATGGTTGTGTGAGAAGTGGATCAGAGCTCATTCTTACTTTTTGAAGTGAAATTTTTGACACAAATGACAGGCTTCTATAGTATTTTTATATCACTATTGGTCCAGGCCAAAAAACAGTTTGTCGTGCTCGTTCTTTTGTTCTTTCGATTTCTTGATGTGCATCATGAAGACGTCGTAGAATCGATTTCCTAGCATTTTTTGGAATCACAATTTGACATCCTTTTTCAATCAATTGATTGTCAGAACTCAGATTTTCCCTTTTATTCCAGTGTGGCTGCATCTTTGGATCTAGGTGCTGACGATTTGTAAAAACTTTTTTGATTTCATAAGAAGTTTGTATAAAGGGTCATTTCCAGCTATTTCCTATATTTGATTTAGGAGTGGATCTAGTAAATGGAAGAAATGGGACATTTTGAATGTCTCTTGAATGAATGTGTGGGTTGTGGTCTTTATACTGTGACTAAAGTAGTTCACGGCCAAGGACAAATAAGGGAAATAAAAGAAAGGGATGAAAACACTTATTCAATTTATTTCCAACCCACTAAAAATGTGTGAAGAAGATGATAATTTGTCTAATCGATTTCAAGGGTCGCTAATCACTTGGGTCGTTGCAGGTACTTTTTCGTCGATCTCGGGAACGATGTGAAAATCTTTACTCTTCTCGATGGCGGTGCAAGTGTTGCACATATGTAGTAGTTGTAGACTGGACTGAACTCAACTGAATTATTATTTATTCGGAACTTCTTCCTCTTTTGCAGTCAGGCTATTAGCCTTTTACTGCTCCATCTCAATATAATTCACCTCTGGTGAGCTATTTTTATTCTGCTCTAGCAGGTGGCAATATGCCACTCAGAAAAATTGTGTAATCACCACACAATCTCTGTGCCAGTAAGGGTTTGGCTTTAACACACACTTCCTAGGGAAGTGCCATCTTCGGTCGTTTGTGTTTTCTAGGAGCTTTTTCATCGTAGTCGCAAGCCTTCCTTATAAGAGGGTTTGCGTGATTTTCCATTTTAATGAAGGTCTTCACGCTCTATCAAAATTTATTCGGATTGAGTGTGATAGAGCTTTCTCTATATCAATCAAATGATTCTTTTGTAGTGTTTTCTAAAAATTCCCACATAATAAGAATGTCATCGACAAATTCTTTGTGGTTTCCTATATTTTTAAAGCTTGATCTTCACGCCAATAAAATTCATCCCCTGAGCTCACCGAACCCATTGAAGCTCCCAAAAAGAGATATCTTTCCCATGGTGTGGAAAATGTGAGTTTTTAGCTAACCCCATTCAACTCCAACTGTCAATACCTATACAATAGTTGCATCTAATGTTGAAAAATATTTTGAATTATAACTGTAGAGATTCCCCCCAAGGAGAATTGAAGGGGTGAATGTCTCTTAAAACATATTGATTGAGCTTTGCGAAATCTACACAAATTCTTATTTTTCCATTTGATTTTTGTACCATTACCAAAGGACTGGCAAAATCAGAAATGACGCATGTCATTCGGGCCTTACAGAAAAATAGCTTGTTTTGTATCCTAAGACTGTTAGTTTCCGAGATACAGGGTGGTTCATGAAAATTTCCTTTCCTCTGAGATAAATTCCCTTTAACTATATGTGCTATATATCACAAATAAACTTCCCCAACTTGTTCCACTCACAAAAAACATTTTGATATTCTTCCTCTAAATTCAAATTAGGTGATGGATCTTTCCATATCCTACCTGATATCGATAAATCGATCGGTGCTGATCTAATGCCGGAAAAAAGACTAGTTCATTACAAAGTATTGTAACGCCCTCACATTCCAAATGTGAACAAATCTTCTATATATTTTCATCCAAATTGTTAACCTACTTTGTGAATACAATCAATAAAGTCTTTTTGAATTAAGATTTGAATTTTTTAAGTGATTCGCGTGTTTAAATAGTATCTAGTATCTCTGTATAATCATTCAACAGAGTGTTGTAGTCTAGTCAGTTATTTCAAATTATTGATAATAATTGTATAACTGAAGAGCCACTGGTGGAGCCCCGAGACCGTGAAATCTGTATATGTAAACATTCATCCCCCATTGAAAGTTTAAACAACAATTCTGTTTTTATCCCATGAATTATTTCAAGTGTAATTTGGCCTGCCTAAGTGTCTAAGGAAACAAATCAAATTTTCCCAACAAATTGTTTGACTTCGTCAGCTCAATTTCTGCATTGTTTGCCACTTGAATGATGGGTGGGTGCAACTTCCTATGCTTTCTAATTGTTCAATAGTTCATGGTCAGATGCACTTCATCTGTTGCAGGTAAAGGGAAAAGCATTTGAATCGAAGGCGTGGAAAATTTTTTCATCGAGAAGAATTATCGAACTGATTATTCAAAGAGATGTCTTTAAGTTTTTCATCTCTCGGGGCTCCAATTACTCAACATTAATTTTATGAATTCTGCAGAGTTGATTTCTGTTAGGACCTAATTTGGCGCCCTAGGCTTATGCCTAGAGGAACTAGAGAAGTTTACTTGTGTTAGGGCGCAAATTGAGTCTCTACTTAATTTGCTACTCTGCCTACGGTGTCGGTTTGTTAGCTGTGAAGGAAAATAAGTGATAATTTCATTTGACAAATGTTTTCCTCGATGATACTCAAATGATTGACTTATTATTACTAGAAAATACTTTGTTTTACCTTCAATAATTTTTATTATTTTACAGGAAACAGAACAGAAAATCGAAAACTCATGGAAAAATAACTGTATTTCTAATCTCAACCTACGATCTAACCGACTGAAAGGAAATATAATTCTTGGAAACTACGGAGTAAGGTATTCTTTAATAATTTTCACGAATGATTCTAAATTATCCAATTTTTTTCAGAATCTTATTGAATTGGATGTGAGTGAAAATAATATCGAACATCTGGACTTGAGTGCTTTAGAGCAATTGCAGATCGTGCAGTGTTCCAGAAATTCCTTAACCCAATTGATAATCTACGGAAAGCAGTTGACCTCTCTCATAGCAGGGAATAATAGTGAGTATTTAAATCCTCTTCTGACTAAAAGAACTAAAGACATTTCTTTCAGAGTTGAAATCTCTTGCAGTCTCCTATCCTCCAACGAATCTCAGGCATATTGATGTTTCTTACAATGATCTCGATTCGCTACCAGAATGGCTGGCAGGGTGTTCAGAAGTTCAATGTATCTTTGCCAGCAACAATAATCTACAGACACTTCCTGAGCATTTATTCTGCAACGAAATGCCTTACCTGCATACCCTCCAACTGGCCTACAACCAACTACAAATGCTGCCAACGATTCAGCGGAAGTTACCAATACAAGAACTGTTTCTTCAGAACAACAGTCTCTCAAATCTCCCGAAGACCTTGTTCAAATATATACCCGACATGAAAGTCCTCAATCTTTCCAACAACAGACTGTGTGATCTACCAATACCCGATTCAGTGTTGCTTTTGGAGAAATTCTTCTTAACCGCCAACTGCCTTATAGATCGCTCGTTGGAGAATATGACTCCATACTTGAGAAACATACGGATGCTTCATGCAGCTTATAATAATTTCACATCTCTTCCAGAGGGTTGCGTGCTATATTGGACCGAGATAGAAGAGATTGTTCTTTCTGGAAACAAATTGTTGAAATTGCCGAACGATATTCAGAATCTGAAACACCTGACAGTCCTAAGGGTGCATTCGAATCTCCTTCAGACGATACCCAAGCTATCAAGCTTGACTTCGTTAAGAGTCTTGGACTTGGCACATAATCAGTTGGACAGAATAGACCTAAAAGATCTTATACCGCCCAACCTGAAATTCTTGGATCTTTCTTGTAACACGAAACTTCACGTCGATTCTCACCAATTCAATACTTACAGGACGCAAAGACCTATGAGTTTGGTAGACGTTTCTGGTAAAAACCGCACAACGCTTCCGTTGACACCTTCTCCGTTTTGTGAAAATGATCTGACGGAATATAGTTGGAGCGTTGGATTCTCAGAAACTTCTGGATGCAAACAGAAGCTTTATATCTCTCAAATAAGGTTACCAGCCTTCTGTAATACTGAAGCTCTTTTTGGTATGTTTGATGGCGAGAATAATAACAGTGTACCTGTTGGTGTGGATAAAGTAGTTCCTAGGATATTGTTAGAGGAAATAACCGTCAAAGAAACTGCTGCAGATTATATGAAATATACCATGCTTTCTGCCCACAGGGAGCTCAAAGATAAGGGTCAAAAACAAGGATTGAATGCAATTATAGTCCATATTCTGAAGACCAAACAAACTCCTGAGTACTCGTTTTGCGGTGGACCAAGAAAATACATTATGAAGATAGCTAGTGTTGGAGATATCAAGCTGATTTTAGGGAGAGCAGCAGGGCCGGTAAAGCTTCTCCCAGTTAAGCAGAGGAAGCAGATAAGAACGAATCCACAGTTCCAGTATACAGTTCCAGATCCAGATTTGACTGATGTCTTTTTGGACGAAGAGTATGAGTACATGATTATAGCAAATAAAACATTATGGGATGTCATCAGTCCAGAAAATGCTATTCGGGAAGTCACCTTGCAGAGGAATGTCATACTAGCAGCTAAGAGGTTGCAAGATTTGGCTCAGAGCTACGGTGCTGAGGAAAATTTAAGTGTAATAGTCGTCAAGTTCAACATCTTGAGTACTGACGTCGACTTGCTCATGAGGGAGTTGAGGCAAACGTTCAAGAAGAGCAAATACCAAAGTGAAAGTAGTTTCTCTTCCAGCACAACTTGTCAGCCTGGTTGTTGCTGCGAAGCTTTGAACAACGAATGTGTGAATTGCATAGGGAAGTTACTAAATGAAGATAGATCATCACCAAGTGGTCAGAGTGATCATAACTGTAGTGATTGCAACTCTTCGGCAAAACTGTTCATAAGCCAACTGAACAAACAAAGTGATTCTTCAAGCAGATCAGTCAGGAGTGTAACTCCATCAATCTTTGAGAGTGTGGGTGTAAAAGCTAGTCCTGAACGAAGGAGCTATAGAGGTGTAGCCAAGGCTCTTCGAGCAAGAAGAGAGGAAGAAAGAAACAAAGACGATAGCGATTCTGCTCTTTCGGAAGAGCAGTTCAAATGTTGGGAGTACATGTTGGAGCAAAACACCCAATTATTATTCGATAAAGAGTTGCATACCTTGAAGAAGAATGGAAAGAAAGCGCAGTTAGTCCCTAAGACATCGCAATTATCGAGGAGTAATCCACTTTTGACCGAAAACTCAAATAGTAATACAGGAGGTTTTTTATCGAGGCAGTTTGGTAGTGCTCGATCCTTCAACCCGTTAGTGTCAAAGTCTCCATCTAGGTTTACTTTGGATAAAAAGCTTCTGGGTGGACCACATGCTGCCTACTTTGGCAGTTTGCAAAGACTCATGCCTTATAACTTAGAGTATGATTTTGCAGTTATGCACGAAAGAGGCCTGGCTGATTCCTTGGATTTAGATAGAATGCAACAGTACTGGGGAGTTACTACTACAGAATTATGAAATATAATTTCACAAAGAAATATACAGGGTTGCCAACGAAAACATGATACTTACATTATGATGATAATATCTCATCATAGAACATTTCCAGAGTTTGTTGTTATTCTTTAGAACTTTATTATAAGGGTAATGATGATAAGAATACTATATCTTTATCTTTTAAAATTATTTCCTTGATCATTCGTTCTCAGAAAACATACATATGTATATAGTCTTTTTTTTAGTGATCCAACACTGGGAAAACATACTCCACCCATGGAATATTCAGAGGATTTTGAGTAGGGAGTTTGAATTCAATAAGGGTTTACCCAATTCCATGTGAAAAATAGTTTCAATTGATTAGTCCAACACGTTTAAAAAATATTGATATTTCAGATGTATCTGAGTTGTTATGACATGGATATGAGGACAAATTCAAAAAATTTTTTTGAAAAGTGAACAGACCTGTTTAAGCTTCCGTAATTCGATCTCAGTTGTTTCCAAAAGCGAGAAATTATCACAAATAAAATTTTAAGATAAATATCAAACAGTTGGGGTACCTGAATGAAATTGATATTTTTCCAATGAAATATCAGTATGTTGTATGTATTCAAATTTTTCGTAAAAGAATAATCCATTGGTGAAGTTTAGCTACCGAGTATCGAGTCACCTTGTATTACTCTGGCATTTCATTTTAACATTTATTCACTCTATATACCTATAACCTCATGTAAATAGGTTGATGTAAACAAAATCTTAGATAAAATTCATAATAATTTATTAAATAAATCGAGAAACAATATAATATACATAATAAAAATAATAATAAATTGACGACTAGTTTTTTAACGGACACATATCTCTTATCATACAATATTTTTGTAAATTGTTTCGACTAGAATATGTACTGTACACAGCTTTCAGTGGCACAGCCAATTTCAGAATTTTGTGCCTTGTGCTCGGTTGTGCAAGACATGATGCGTATTCTCTTCAGATTCTGAGATGCATAATTTGGATGTTTGATGTAATTAAATTGATAGGTATAAGTTCTCTCTTAGTCCATAATACCACAATTTTTTTTCAAAACAGATTTAAAGTAGTAACTAGTGATGTGCGTGTAAAAAATCTGAAAAATTTCATCCAAACATTGAAAGTTGTGCTGAAACATTGATAGTGAAAGCAGAGAATATTTTTGTCATTCTCCAATTAAATATCCATCAACGTAGAAAAGCGATGATAACTTTACGATCATTCTTTCTTACGACAATTTAAATTTTTTGATTGATTATAAACCAAAATACCTTGACTTAAGATTAATAATTTATGTGTAAGAATCGTTTATATTTTCAGTTCATTCTGATTATTGACGGAAATAATACTAAATAAGTAAATTTTGAAAAATACAAGAAATAATCTCATATTATCAGTAAATAACAATACACAATATTCATGCAATATTGATCAACTTGATAATTCTACTTTAATATATTGAAAATAATCCTCACTTTATGATGTAACTGAATTGATTCATTGATATGTTCAATTTGAGTAGGATCATATCATTGGAAATTAGAATTTTAAACGATTTCCAGGGTTAATTTCATGTACCTGATGTTGAAAAAACTAATTTTTTTATGAAAATGAATTGAGATAACTCTTGTTGAGAAGTATGTGACGATTCACGATTATGCTTTATGTTCTATTTTAGAAGATTTGACTAGAATGAGAATTTCATATTCAATTATTCAACTAGAGTGATGTCCTTTCATTATCAGTATTAAGTTCACTTTGAGTCATTCCAAAATAACTTTCTGCAACTTTATATGATTATATGAATTGAATTTTAAATGCATATTATACACATCTTGAAGATCCAATAAATTGGTTAGGTAAGGTTTAATTAGATTTTTATATATTCCATTTATGAAAAGAAAACACTTACAACTTAGCTTGAGGCTCATTTATACGATCATAGTTCCGCCATAGGTACTGTTACTATCGCAATGTCTCGACAGCACTCTAGATCACGTAGATATTACTATATAATAATAGGTAATTCGGAAATTTTCGTGCCTGCTTTTGTTGTCAATACAAGTCAAAACATGAAATGGCGATAGTGCGTTTCCCTCCTCGACAGCGTTTCTTTCGTCCCGAAAATTTTAACCCTTATCTGATAGTTCAATAATTTTCCCTAGAATAAGCTAATAATACGAATATCTTGAAAATATTGAATTAGTTATTCTTATCCAGATAAGAATTGTATAATAATAATAAATTCAATTCAATAAATCGAAGGTTGAGAAGATCTACGCCCTAGTACAGTCGTATATATTTCTAGTATCTGTAAAATCTGCGATAGTTATGTTGATTTCCGGAGATTCTTATGGCCAGTTGCACCATTGGCCTAAACATTGATTAAAATTCAAATATTCCTTAGTAATCAATTTTTAATCAATGTTTAGGCAAATGGTGCAACTGGCCTTTATACTGCACCAATCGCCGTAATTCAATTTTAGGATTGAATTGAGATCAACCACAGAAATGACTCTATGCCTATGGTCAGAACAATAGAGAGGAAGAAGAAACTCCGGATCGCTTAGTGACGAAATGCCTTGTCATCACTAGCCAACGCAAAATCTGCTTTGGACTAGAAATTTAGAGAACAGTAGAAGTGAGGAAGTAGCCTCCTGGAACTGGAAAGCGAGCTGTAGATCATGTTATAAGGAGAAGAGCTCTGATGGGAGGCACAATAGACCATGAGGTGTAGTGCAATGAAACCCTTCTAATTAAATTTTTAAATCTTAATGCAATGACAACAATGCTCCTCGACAAAACGGGTTGTTTGTATATGTTCTGTGCATTTTTTCAACCGTTCAATTTTGCAACTGAATGGAGGAACGATTTTATTATTATCATTATTAGAACCCTTTTTTTTTGCAAATTCATATATACAGGGTGTATCTGAATAACACCGAAAAAATGTAAGGGGGTGATTCTGTGATGGAGACTAAGGTGGATATTCGGTATAAAATTTTTTGAAAAACCTTCCCCCGGAAAAGTTATACCCCTCCAAAGATCAACAAATATTAAACTTAATTGTATTAACGATATTCGATAGGTTTTTGCTCACGATTGTTTGAGTTGTAAAAGTTTTAGCCAAGTAGAATCATAATTTGGTTGGCTCTTGTTCAATAAAATACTATTTAACATGAGCTTGCAATGCCCAAGTTTTCGAAAAAATGTAGATATAAAAATGTTAGTTAATAAGTTGAGTTTTGAGCTATGTCTTTAAAGGAAACATTTTAATTCAAAAAAGTTGTAACAAAAATATTTTGGGTGTTGACTATTTCAATCAATCCTAAGCATACTTCAGGGTTGAAAAAATTTCTGACTGTGTAGTTTTATTCACCAAGTTTCATGTACTGAAAATAATTTTTTTTTTGTTAATATTCGGAGAGGTGTAACTTTCCGAGGAGAATTTTTTCAAAAAATTTTATACCGAATACCCACCTCAGTTTTCATCACAGAATTACCGCTTACATTTCTACTTGAATTTTCAGAGGAATATCAAAGGTTACAAAAGACTGTTAATTACCGTTATCGAGACTTTCTACTATCAAAGAACTTCGACCGAATTAGATGCACCTATAATCAGGAAGTGTCTAAAATAAAGAAGACCATGAGGTGCTAGTGAGGTGTATAAAAATAAGATAGTATGGTTTGTCTTAACTGATAGTTTTTTGAGGAAGAATTTGGAGGAGAACGATACTGTCACCTTGTAAACATACACTTTCCCGAACTATAGACACAGCATGACATGATAGTGCGAGAGTTCTGTCGCGACATTGCGATAGTAACTATCGTGTAATGTATTTGGTGAAAATTCCTGCGTCACGAGAGTAAAAATAAACATTAATTTATGGTGACTATCACTATGAAGGAAACTATCACTACAGTACTGTCGTGGGAGTACTGTCATCGTGAAAATGAGCCTATAGAACCTGTTTGAAAGTTATTCTCGTAAAATTATCTCCCTTTCGCCGATTGGATCAATGTCATCAGCAGAAATACACAAATCCGGTATTTACCGAATTTAAAACATCAGTTTTCCAACATCCAACCGAACATCTCATTTGTACGTGACCAGTTACTTGAAATTGACTGTAGCGAGACCAACACGAAAAATGACACATAAATATGACTTTAGATATACGAGTGTCAACATAACGACCACTCCTGTGTTCTTCGGTGGTCTTATCTTTGTTCGAGGGGGTCAGTAATGGGCACTGGACGGTTCTCCTAACCACGAGTCAGGGCTTGGGGGGAAGTCTGGATAGCCTCTGGGGCTGCTGTCGTTGCTCAGATCTGTGTCTGCTCCCAAAGGTAAGTTGTGCGATAGGTTCATTCCGGCAGGTGGACCCTGACCTGTAAGCAAGGCTGATATAAGTTTCTTCAAAAGTAAACGGAATGTTTCAAAATACAGTCTCAATAGGATTCCATGTGTCCGAAATTCACAAAAAAAAATTTCTTCACACAACGGCAGATTAAGGGAACGGACGAAATCTCAACGAAATCCTTCAACTCTTTGACCTGTTTTGTCATTTTTTTTTTGAAAGTGTATCTTGATTTCCTCCAGTACATATCAGTTCAAATACCGTCCTCAGTAACTTTTATTTTTGGTGTAAACAAAAAAAAAATTAAGGAAGTAATAATAGCGGCAGGATTTTAGATTTTGTCTAGAAAATTTCAAGCGATCCGAACAAGAGATTTACCCTTTTCTTGCGTAGATGGCACTTTATCAAGAAATGACCATACCTCCAAAAAATCATTTGAGCGCCATAGCAAAGGAAGTGGAAATCAACTGAAGTTTGGACTTGCAAAATTAAACGGTTGGTCACTACAAAACTTTTTGGTCGGATCTTGAACTACCCGTTCCGCATTTGAACTGTGAATGGTTGTTATTTCGAATTTTGCCAATGGAAGCGCTAGGGGAGATAAATGGATGTAAGGTATGTCTAATTGCGAACATAAGAAGTATCATTATAAGAGATTCAAGGCTTGACCAGATTTTCAAGCTACTTGACTTGACTTGAAATCAAGTCAAGTGTCACTGTCACAGTATATCTGGTAAATTGTCTTTCTACTGAAGCTAAAGATGCAGTCAACCTGGTGTTGATTAAAAATCTTTGGCCAAGTTTGGAAAAACATTTTCGTGACTCTGAGTCAATTCTAGAATTCTTCGAATATTATGGATAGATCACATCACTAATGAAGAAGTATTGAGAAGAATGAAAAAGGACAAGGAAGTTGTGTTTACCATCAAACAACGAAAGTTTCAATACTTCGGACACGTCATGAGGAACAGCAAATACCAAGTACTGCAGTTGATAATAAGGGGAAAAGTGGAAGGCAGGAGGGGACCGGGTAGAAGAAGACATTCATGGTTGCACAATCTCAGGACGTGGTTGGGCCAGACATCCATACAACTTGTCAGAAACGCAGCGAACAAGATAAAACTTGCCAACGTCCAGAATGGATAGGGCACGCCAAGAAGAAGAAGAAGAGTTAACTCTAGTTACGCCACTGCTGACGATCGCTCGATCATCTCGGACCTCTGGGAAATCCCTTAATTTGTCTAAGCGCACACGATCTTGCAGAAATATATGTCATGCGACTCGTGCTTATCAAGTTCAAGTAGTATCAAGTAATTTGATATCGAGTCAAGCAATAAATATCTCAAATCGAGTAAAGTCAAATTTGAGTATGTAATTTTTATCGAGGTTGATTTTCAGGTCAAGTAGTTGGTTGGAATATCAAGCTACTTCGCTAATAATTATCCAGATGAAGTATTCGAAGAGTTCTTTGATGACTCCTTCCTTCTACAAAGGGACTCCAACCCATGCATTTGTTCGTTTCATTAACTCATACTCATACAATCCCTGACTAGTCAACAAAGAGATACAGATATTTCATTTTTAATTGACAAAGAGTACTATGCAAAGGCTTGCAATATGAAATACATCTGCCTTACTGTATACGAAAATCGTATCAAAATCGAATATCTCATTGATTCTCCAAACTGCCTTACCAATTCCTGTGTAAACTGATAGTTGATCAGGATAGGGGAAGTGTTCATGTCCATGTGGTGGTGTATGGCCAGGTAGGTATGAAGGTGATGATCCGCCATGTAGGAATGACGGCCTTCCTATGACACTATGAGGTGAAGACCCATCTTGGTCCATACCCATATTTACTACCGTTCCATAACTGTCATCACTGAGATCTGAAAAAAATTGATGTTATTTTGTTAATTTTTTGAAACGTTATTTATGGATATTAACACTATTAAAAATATGGCCAATTCTTGCATCCCGATATCTTTATCGTATAACATTTATCTTTTTTTCATTATTCAACTATAAATCAAATGATATTTTTGATTTTGAAGCTCCATTAATTAATATACCAAAAGCGATTAATCAATTTGTATACATGGATCAAGTGTAGTTTTTCGTGCATTCTCTCTGGCAATAATTTCTTTTCGCTCCACCTATATAGTGTAAATGGAGATTTATCGAGCTAGAACAGCTTCCATTGTACAGTGCATCCAATTTTGGGTGAGACAGCCAGGTTTCTCGCTTGTTATTTAAGATAGAGCCTTGCGGTTTTCACGTTCCTGTCCTACTTTTTCGTGAAACTCAAGTTGGTCTAATCAGATTTTGCATAACTGTTTCCGTTCAAGAGATACAGGGCGCTTTTGGAAATTGATACCTTTCGGACACCTCCTTTATCTCCGAAATTATTAGATATAATTAGATATAATGCTGAGGTAATAACTACGTCTGAATCAGAATTCTGCGTAGAATCCAGTGGCGTACTTAAATTTTTTTTTCGGGGTATGGTTTTGGGGATTCAACACAAACCTATATTTTCTTTAATGGAACACCCTATATATCATTACTGCGTTGAATTTGTAATTTTTTTCCCTTCAAAATGATGTATGATACTATGTAGGTAGGATGTTCAGAAATGTCAAAAAAACACAAAAACATCGAATAATGATGATTTTTTTGTTAATGGGCAATGGATTTCCCATAGAGAAAAGAATCAATTGGATAATTTTGATTTGTGATTCTTATTTATAGTAGAGTAAGCAAACAAAGACAATACACTCATGACTAACATGAAAAACAAAACGTAGGTACCTACCTAATAGCAACAAATAAATAATACAAAAATTCATAAACATTGCACAATATCTGACAGATTAAACTGTTCAAATTGCTGTCCATTTTCCCTAATACATATAATATACTACAGTAAAAGACTCAACAGCCCCGAAGGACTTCGTGCATCAACAGAGGCAGTTTTCCAGGATTTACAAAACCCCCCTTTCATAATATTAAATGCACTCAGGCGTATCGAAAAGTTTTGTCAATTATGTATTAGGGAAAAATGGACAGCAATTTGAACAGTTCAATCTGTGCAATTTTTATGAATTTTTGTATTAAATATTGGTTGCTATTAGGTAGGTACCTACGTATTATTTTTCATGTTAGTGATGAGTGTATTATCTCTGTTTGCTTACTCTACTATGAATAAAAATCACAAATAAAAATTATCCAATTGATTCTTTTTTCTATGGGAAATCCATTGCTCATTAACAAAAAAATCATCATTATTTGATGTTTTTGTGTTTTTTTAACATTTCTGAACATCCTACCTACATAGTACCTCACATTATTTTGAAGGGAAAAAAATAACGAATTCAACGAAGTAATGATATATGGGGTGTTCCATTAAAGAAAATATAGGTTTGTGTTGAATCTTCAAAACCATAACGCGAAAAAAATATTAAAGTACGCCACTGGATTCTACGCAGAATTCTGATTCAGACGTAGTTTTTACCTCAGCATTATTTCTAATAACTTCGGAGATAAAAGAGGGGTGCGAAAAGTATCAATTTCCAAAATCGCCCTGTATCTCTTGAACGGAAACAGTTATGCATAATCTGATTAGACCAACTTGAGTTTCACGAAAAAGTAGGACAGGAACGTGAAAACCGCAAGGCTCCATCTTAAATAACAAGCGAGAAACCTGGCTGTCTCACCCAAAATGGGATGCACTGTACATACTGCAGCTGAAAAATTTGCTCAAATATAAAAACTCTGGCAATTGGTTTGGTGCAATGTGCAAAGCTTCTTTGTTTTATCATTCTCAAATGGCATTATCCGAATCACAGTATCCGGGTATTCCCCCTTTGCGCTGAAGCAATGAGCTCTAGTGACTCTGCATGCCCGAGAGGTGGCGTTGCTTCGCGTCACTCTCTAGCGAGGCATCAGTGGGTTCATTAAGAATCCCCGAATTTGTGTATGTGTAGTCACCTCTCCACGATGGTTTGATAAGGTGTGTCTTGGGCAGAGATCGCTGGGGCTGGATAGCCCAACTGATGAGTCTACCAGCCATCTCGGGTCGAAACACCGTAATCCCTAGAGAGATGGCGCACCTACTTAATTTGGCTCGATAAAACCCGTGGAGGAAGTAGTTAGGTTTTTGCCCTCTGGGTGGCGCATCGCAGTAATCATTCTGCTTTGCATCTGCCAGCGTTCAATAAGGTGCCTGCTATTTCTTTTGTTCGTCATTTTGGGTTGAGTTGTGCGGTACTGATGATCCCTAACAAGGGTGAAACCGGTAAAGCACTAATCTCCTTCGCTGGCGTGCATTCTCCTTGAGTTACTTTCGATTTTGATTCCTACGTAATAACGTGGAAGGAAATCTTCTGTTTGACAATGGTTATGTGGATGGCATTTTTGCCACTAACCAGATAAGTAATATCTTTTGATATACATACACTTGGAAAGCGTACTTTTTACCTTTCTTCCTCGCCAAAGAGCAAAATGCTTCAGAAAACCTTCAATTTCTACAGAACTACTTACGACTCAACCCAAATTTCAACCAAGTAGGAAAAAGTTAGATATTGAGGCATATGGAATTTCAGTTTGTATACGCGTAAGAAAATCATGAAAAGTTCAATTTGTATGGGACCATCTATGAACCAAAATGGATACTCATACACATTTCCATTACAATCGGATAAGAATTTGAAATTTAAGACTGTTACTAGTATTTATGGATACTAAGTCCGAGAGACAGGCACAAAACCATAGCTGTTCAGAATTGGCTGAAATTAATTTTGCGAATTCAGCGAACGTATTCATACCGAAAGTGTACAGAAAGATTCATTCTATGTGGGGTATAGTCGGAAACAAGTCTACTATTTGTTATCAATTTTCTTGTAAGTGCTGTGAAAATTTCTCACCATGGTGACTAAAGCTATCCAAGTCAACCTTCATATCATCCTTGTCGATGAGCTTGTCATGTCTTGGTGAAGACCCTCCTTTCATCGAACGGAAATACTGACTCCATCTCGTCCTACCTGCATCCTTCTTGAGTCTTTTTTCCTTTGCTCTCCTATTGGAAAATGAATATAATATTATGATGATAATTTAACATACTAAGATTTAAGTAAGAACAAAGAAATATTTATTTCAGTTCAACTGTATCAAACACAAATGAAAATTACGATGTAACTTCATCTGTATTCATCAATTAGTATTAATACACAATTCAGAGTTCACTGAGAACTCGCATTATCTCATATCCTCACCTATTTTGAAACCATACTTGTACTACTCGCATATCTAAGCCTGTGTCTTGACTAAGTTGCTCTCTAACGTGTCTGGCAGGTTTCGGACTGTTGTTGTAGGCGTTTTTTAATGTTTCTAATTGTTTGGCGGTTATTGTCGTGCGAGGCCTTTTATTTGGTTGATCCCCATCCAAACATTCGGCAGCTGAAATAAGGAATATAATTTTAAGCAATTTTGTGAAGGAGTATCGAAGTTGGAAAATGCCAAATATGACAGACACAGTATGCATTTCTCCTAGGAAATTATCTAAAATGGAACACTTTTGCGCGACAAATATTACTTACCCAAAAGGCAATAATTTTAGACTGGTTTTCAATAAAAATTATTGTTAGATACTGGGTGAACTAGGGATACTGTTATTAAAATAGTCGTCCGTGGAATTTTCCAATATTTTTGTCATTGTTCTTAGTTCTAGGACAATATTACAAAAGTTGTATACAATGAAAATTTCATACATAGTAAAGGTAAGGGATACAAATCTCCTCTTCACAAATCGATTGGGTAAGTTTCGTTCCCTTGGAGTAATGATTCTATGTATTTGGATGGAGAATAATCCGCAGGAATAACTAATGCTTACCCTTTGACTTAGCTGCCTCATAGTCGGGTTTGCAGACCAGTTTTCTGTCCTCCATCAGGTAGAATTCATCCCCCGTATTCAGCTGTCTGGAGCAGATGATGCACGAGAAGCACTGCAAATGATAAACGCTGTCTTGGGCCCTCCTCACGACCTGCGTTGGAGGTATGCCGAGGTCACAACTTGCACACTTCGTGCCGAATCGTCTGCACCCACAGTACGCAACAAATAGAAGAGCTGCATTGTTACATCTGAACTACGCTACTTCATTTTTCAATTAGCTACTAATGTTATATTGCAAAGAGAGAGAGGAGGGGACTAGAGGAGAGAAGCCCAAAATGTTCGATCTCCAGTCATCAGGATTCTTTTCAATTTGGTTATTGGGGAAATTGGCGACGCTTCAGAGAGTAATTAATGTTTGGATTGCTGGTCTGAATGAAGCACTGGAAGTATTGGAAGATTCCATTTTCCCGAGTTTGATTGGTGATTAATTGATGCCATCAAAATTAAGCCCCGATCTACTCGTATTAGCATTGAGTTGATGAAAACTTTCATAGTCTAATTGGAGATGGTCGAATAACCAACGAATAATCTGAATAAATAATAATTGTTCCGTAGTATATAATTCAGTTTTTTTTTGTTGAATTAGTGATTTTCAATTTGAACTTCTTTATACTATCATTTAGGAAGATTTCATTGTAATGAAATCAGAGATTTATGACGTCATGTTGTTACAGTAGTTACTAAATGAAAGAATCTACCAGTAAAGGAAAGAATAGCATTAACAATAGAAAACGAAATTAGCAAAATTGCCGCCACGGCTACAGATGCAGCACCATATACTTTTCATAAAATTTTTCATGACATTAACGACTGTATCTACTCGATAACATCAAGAATTCCACTTTTATATAGAGTTATATTACGAAGCATTGCGACGGCTACAAGGCAATTACTGAATTACTGACCAAAAATAACGATATTTTCACATAAGACTTAATAAATTCTCATAATAATAAAAAAATAGAAACTCAAATAGATGTGGATATCTATTTTACAAGCTCTAAACATAAAATCTGAAATCCCCGAAAATGCGTTACTGCGCGTTACATTATTTTTCACTTGGCCTCAGAGGAAGAAGTCTAAAGGTGTTAAATCATAAGATCTCGGTGCCCAATTGTGTTTACCCTTTCGAGAAACTTTTATTGTTTCGTTGCTTATATGGCACGTTGCACCGTCTTGTCGGCCGCATCAATGCATTTTCAAATCTGATATTTCTTACCCCCACTCCCTAATCACCACAACTTTTTGTCAAACAGGAAAATATTGATTGTGCTACATCAAATGAAAGACCATTCGATTACCCATTCAGCGGTGTGACTAAAAGTAAAATTGGTTTTGCCTTTTTTTCATTGAAACATTAAGGATAAATTTAGATATATTTCATCTTTGTTACTACTATTAGATCTACACCTTTAGATTGGTTACCGGTGCTATCACATATAGTTCCGCCTCATATTCGTAGACAGGTTGCAGTCAAGAAATCTTGGGATAAATTTCATTTCTACCCGAACTCATTTCCAATTGTATTATCCTATTTCCCAGATTCTAGAACTGCTAGATTGAAATCACGCAAACCTTTATGGACTAATACCTTCCTTCAATCCAATGAAAGCGACAAGGAAATTTGGCGTTCGGGATGGACTTCTTCTAACGTCTTCAACGTCTTATAGTTGATCCTTCAGAAAAAGTTCTAGGTTTCAATATTCCTAGGAAAATTTGGTGTATTTTAAATCGACTTAGAACTGGTCATGGTCGTTGTAATAGTACCCTTTTCAAATGGCATTCTATTGATAGCCCACTATGTGAGTGTGGTGTAGAAGAAACCATTGACCACTTGGTGAATAATTGTCCGATTTATAAATTTCATGGTGGTTTCCAAGCTATCCATTTAGGATAGGATTTCAATTCTGTGTACAAAAATCATTAATCATAGCTCGGTAGCGCAATCCATTCACTGTATTAATTTTGGAATAATTTAGGTCCAACTCTATCTCTCACTTGTTCTGAGCGATAACAATTTCAATGCGTTGTTGAATCGTATCTTTCATTTTTGGTAATGGCGTAGTTTTTCCTTGTCAAATGTCAAATGAAAACATCTTCAAAACTGATAGTTGCCCAGATAGCGGGCCAGTCGTAATCAAACCTCTCATTGGAAAACCCTTTGCTTACTTGAAAAAGCTATGGCTGTAATTTACATTGTGAGAGGGTTATTAATAATCCCCATTATCTATCTTAAAAACCCAGGCATATCTATAAACAAAATAGGTTGAACGATGAGAAGGTATTTTTATTCTGAAATGCCTAAAACTTCTATAAAAAAGACACAATAAACAAATAGAGAAACATGTGGTCCATCAAGGAAAATTGAGTTTGTGGAGTTTAACATTATACTGAAGTTGTATTAACTACACTCTTATTCACAAAATCTTCATAAGCGTTTAACGAATCGTTTCGACATTGATGTAGTTATCTTAAGAAACCAAAATTCATATTTGATAACTTTAGTTTTTGAATATGAGAACATCGATTTTGTGGATTATAGTGCTTACTACAACTTCAGCATCAAGGAAGAATTTGATGGATATCCTCAAAAACAAGTCTCTCCCCAATGCAATATATTCTTATGGCACTAACCAAAGCTGATACTTACTTAAAAAAGTCTTCCTTACAAAATAGCTGTCCATTCCTTGCAAAACATTTATCTGTCAACTGTATCCTGCATTCGCTGCATTGAAGACATTTGGCGTGCCATGTTCTATCTGCTACTTTTAATATAAATCTGTCTAGTATAAGTTCATGACATCCACCGCATTTTGGTATGGTAGCTGAAAAAATTGTAAAACTGAAATTTGGCCAATTGGATTAGGTAGATGCATTTAGTTTAATTTTTAAAAAACTTTTACTTTTTTACTCTTCATCCCATTACAATAGGATAAAGCCTAAAAAAAGAAATGAAATGCCCGTTCAGAACTTCCATAGGTTAACATGTATCGGGTGTCACATATTCGTTATCAAGTGGGGGGATCTCAGAACCCCTTTGAGCTAGAAAAAAATGAATGACACATTTCCGGGATCGATTTTTGAGTGAATTATTTTGGAGGAAATCACCCCCTCCTAAAATTCAACTGTTTGAAAGCTATCAGAGAAAATTGGAAAATGGCGTGAAAAGAAATTCCTCATAACTTCTTTATTATTGGCGCTAATCACAAAATCATTCTACAGGCACTTATTTTAGTAGAATGGTGTACTAATTTATTTTTCATTGCCATTAGTTTTGAAGTTATAATACAAACTTGTGTTCTTTGAATGTATACCATACAATTTCCCTAAGAAAAAAAAAACGAATAATTTTTCCCTCTATAATATAAATATGGTATATACATTTCTTAGCCAACTATGAAGATCATCAAACGTTTCAGTTTCACACGGCAAATCAACCAAGTGCCTATCTATAATAATATGTGAACTTGATAATGCGGTGGTCTCCAAGGTCTCCGGATTTAATAAAGTTATATTTTTTTTTTGGTCGCATTTAAAGATCAACATTTATCAATTTCAAAATGTTGAAATGTTTGAAAAATCTAACGGTGATTATACAACTTATGTTTTGATGAACCAATAGAATCCGTAAATTTCCCATAGTTACGGCGTATTGATAAGTGAATATACTTATGACGACGACGCGTGGTATAATCGTTTTGGTGTTTCGCCTCCTGCCAAAAAATAAATATCAAGCTCAGTGAAATGTCATTGAATTTCAAAATGCAGTGCTTTAGTTATAGTTATTGAAAATATTCGTTCTATAATCGTAACGAATACCACTCGAGCATAGACAATATATTTCGATTATACGAACCTCTTCACTCGACGTATTTCGCGAAATACAACTCGAGCTGCGTTCTCGTGATGTTTCGCGAATTACGTATCGTGAATCGGTATATAATCGAATATTGTCTATGCTCTTGTGATATTATAACTGATTATTCCGTAATATTGTGGTATTATAAGTTATAACTTGATTTTTCGTGTGAAATTGAAACTTTTGATGATTTTTATAGTTTGATCAAAAATCAATCAAATAATTATGGTTTTGTGGAAACAGAGACAGGTCAAATTTTGTTTATAGGTAGATATCTTGTGATTGCGAGTGTGATTGATTTATGGCTTTGTAATCATCCCCATAAGGACCATGATCATAAGAAGCGGGTGAGACCTCCTCAAGAATTTTAAATGGTAACAGCGGACGAATGTCAAAATTTAGATGTTTTTATATTTTCACTATGAATAAAAAAATTCTTATATGGTTTTCATTTCGATGTACCTAAGAAACTTATCGGTAGTGTAAGGTGTAAAACACAAATTGATCGATGCTCTGAACGAATTTTAACTTACTAATAAGATGTTGATACAGAGTGATTCACCGCGATGGCCTATTAGACGTTTATAGATTCTAATCATAAATGTGTGATCAAAATTTGCATGTTGAGGTTTCAGACAATGATTATTTCCCCTGAAATATTTTCAGATATCTACAACTTCCAGTTATACCAGAAACAGACTTCTACTTTCTTATTTCAAATTACACATTCAGTATATTATTGCATCATTATAGATAGCTTATTTGATGATAATTTCAGCAATATCCCATAACTTGAGTGAAAAGTCAACTAAGGTGCCTACGAGGACTCACATTTTTTCGAATATTGAAGCAGAAAAAGTTTCTTCCGAAAAAACTTTAATTTGCTCTCCTGCCAATACGTTGTATTATAAGACTATTTGCGGTTCGGGCCAAAAATGTACAGGATGATATGGAAAGATCATGAACTTGGACAACTAGGATTCATTAAAATTCAAGATTTTCAATATACAACCTAATTTTTTCATTCCTTGAGTGAATTCTATGTATAAAAAGAAGAGGGTTTGCTTAAGAGACAACCCTATACCTAAAATGAAAACTTTGAGAGTTATCAAGGGAGAACTTAAAATGAGGAGGAACCGCAGACCGCGATTTCTCACTGAGTGGAAGTAGTCTGTGACTTCTGAAATACACAAAAATACACTAAAATTGGGTGTTTATATAAATAAATTTGATATTTCGAATGACATTTTTGATAACCGATAACGAGATGCTTTTCGAAAAATCTGCGGCTTAAAAACTGCTCCGACAAATATTGGATGTCTCCCATATAATCTCCTCTATATCTCTAAAACCGTAATTAATTTTTTCGATATGTCATGAGTATGATATGAACAATAAAAATTACTGAAAAATATTTTTAGAATTGGAATATATCGAACAGAAACCAAGATATAACGAAATATTCAAAGTCATTTTTTAGAATCGCCCCGCAATTCGAGAACGAATCAAGATATCTATGAACTACTTTCTGAAATCTAATAGCGTATTCGACTGGCTGCACCAGTGCAAATTAATTCGAACATTTAGCTCTACAAAAATTCGAATTAATTCGCATTGGTCCAGCCAGTCGAATACGCTATTAATATTTCGAAAAAAAAAGATAAGGGCTACTTGTTTGGAGTTTCTTAATTTTCGAGATGATTTCATCGAATTTTGGGACACAAATTAAGAAAGCTTAATTTTCCGTTGTAATTCTGATGAAATTCAGTTTTTTGAATATGTTGCAAGAACAGTGTACTGTGGAGTCGCGACTTATCAGCAGCGTAGGACGGGGAAGTATAGAGCCACACCCATTTGCAGGGTATTTTAGTTTGGATATTGCGATAATAACCTATTTCTAATTTTCACAGATTTACACAGATTTCATGGTTTTATTTTATTATTATATGATGGTACTCGGAACTCTTCAGCCTGGGAATTACCTATTATCTTCAAATTTGTGATTCAGAAAACTGTTCTACCAAGCCCCATTTGGCTCAATCACTTAACGATATTCATGGAAATATTTCATCAATGTAAATGAAAATTCAGAGAATTAGAGAGAATAATGTATAATACTCGTACAGAAGATCATTCCACCACTCATTCATTGGAAAATTCTCCACTGAAGAATATCGAAGAATATCAATGCCTTCTGCTATTGTGTTATAAATTACTTTCATTGATAATAACGATGAAAAAGTAAATAACACTACAATAATAAATAAAAAAACATCTGAAGTATTCAAAATAGGGGGGACATTCAATTCTTTTCAAAAACAAATTTTATTATTATTAAATATTACGTCGAATTTGTTAGATATTTGATTATTTGGGATGATTTTTTACTAAAACATTTTTATTACGATTCTTATTACAGTCACAATTATACAAATGTTTCGGCTAAAACCCTTTTTCAATATTCAAAAATAATAAATTACAAACATTATAGATTTAAAAAAACAGGTATGAGATCCATAACCTCTTTGGGTACTATAATAAATAACAACTCCTTATTCGTTTCGTATACCTATCGAGATAGTCAACCTCAACGTATCACCTTATGTTTTAAATTAATTGAATATCATGAGTACCAAATGTTCAAAACTATGGTTTCTCCTTTTTCTCTAACGTGTTTGTGTATTTACTTTTCGTTTTTTTATTAATGTTGAATAGTGTTGAATTCCTTTATGTCTGTTTTATCTTTGATCGAATTGTGATTTTGTTTAATGTAAATCATTTCGAGGAATTCTCTAGTTTTTTATTGTTTTCATTATCTAATATTTTCATTCCTTTGAAATTGAATGTGAGTTTATTATCCACGATATGTTTTGTATATGGCTCTCTGTGGTATTTTATTATGTCACATAATTTTTGTTGTGTTTGTTCTATGTATACTCCACTTCATTCATTGCATAGTAGATATCTCATAAATAACATGGGATATCGGATTATGTTGTTAGATCTTTTGTTGTGCTGGAGTCGAGGCTGGAGTATTTATTGTGTTTTAAAGTATATGTTTATTAGTTTTTATGGATAATTGTTTCTAATTAGTAAGGATGCTACTTGATCATAATAAAATAATCGGTCTAAAAGTTGGTGACGTAAGTTTGATTGCTCGATCTATGTAATTAACTGCAACTGCCTTTATTTGTCTGATGTTATATATCGAGTTGTCATCAAGTATTCTATTTGAGTGTATGGCTTTTCTCAACGTTTTGGTTTTTTTTTAGTTATTTTCTCTTCAAGTCATCCATTATCTTCTCAATTTGTTCTTCTGATGTAATAATTAAACAATTATCTACATACCTTTCGAAAATCGTGATATCATACGTTTAATTCAATAAAATTATTATTATCTTGGAGATGTGCCATTACCAATTGAGCTATTGTAATGGAAATTCGGCTACCCATAGGCCATAGCTACTCCATTAATTTTTGGTAAAATCTGTTATCATATTGAAAATAGCAAGTTCTCAATGTGCAGAGTTGAACAACTTCTGTGAATTTTTTTAGGTATGTTTGTGTACTGAGAAGTGGATTCTAGCCCTCTCATTCAAAAAAAATATACAAAATATAGAAATATACAAAAATAGCGTATATACAATAATAAGTATATATTGATAAATACTAAAAATAGTGTTTAATAAAGAATGAATTGTAAATGAATACCTATACGAGTAACGATGAATGAAAATTATATACCTATATAACCTACAATTGAGACTCAGACCACATTCTAATTCTTCGCTCTACAAGAGGTCAAAATTGATTCTACGGAAACCTTTTGAATTTCGCTCCAGACGATTTGACCTTTTTTTGGCAAAGATCTATAATCCGTTTGAATGAAGTTCTCGATTTTAAATTTCGATCAATTGTTAGATTGATTAATAAATTTACTATTCTACTATTCATTGATGTATTATTTATTCATTTATTTATTGAATATATATGGAGTAAAAGGTTATGTTTCTTTCTATTCAACGATTTTGACGTATAGCCGAAGATGGCCAGGGATTCCCCTATACCAGTCTAGTGGCAACGAATATTTCTGCAATGCTGTCGTTGTAGTACAAATAAATTGAATAAATGACAGGTAGAGAAGCTTTATGTTACTGCGACTTCATAAATTTATCAAGTCACTGTGATGTGAGATACCTATATCGATTTTAAATTCATATGATAATAATAATGATATGTTTTTATTAGGTGAATTTCAATAAGATTGAACACAATAAACGTCAATTTGGAATGCTCAACCTAAAAATTCTTTAATATTATAAGGTTCAAGTTCTAACAAAAAATTGAAGTCATTTTTCTTGAATTCTCTCAAGTTTTGGCTTAGTTTAGCAGACTTAGATTTTAGATATATGTGTATTATATAAAACACAGGTAGAAACATGAGAAATTTCATGGTTTTTGAATAAATGTTTATGAATTCCACATGACGTGAGGAAGTCAGAAGCTTTTGAGGGCTCGTTCATGCACAAGAAACTTGTGCGCTTGAAGATCACCAAACTGTTTATACAGGCATAATATGCTGTCACCATGGTGCATAAATGGGCCTTTTGCACGAGTATTATACATTATTTCCTCTAATTAACCGAATTTTGTCTGAAATCAATGGAATATTTCATAAATATCGTTCAGTAATTTTTGTATTGAAAAGTATAGGTTGACAGAACTGTTTTCTGTGTCACAATTTTGGCAGATAATGGATAAATCCGCGAGGGGAGAGTTCCGAATAGTATAGGTAATAATAATAGGTACTTATAATATTCATGAAAATCATTATGAAATTCAGATAGGTATTCATTATGAAATTCAGATATTCCCGGACGATTTTGTTCTACAAGCAATGGTAGAATAAACTGATTTACCACATAATTAGAGCAAAAATCGTATTGTTCCTACATACCTATAGCAATCAAACCTGGAGTTCTTTATTCAAAATTCCGAAGGAAACTTTCATTCATAAATCCAAAATTTATGATGGCTAGAACTTAGCGGTAAATATTTACAGTTTCATGGTTGTATGGTATGGTTTTTTAGGAAACTAACTTGTTAAGTATTTTGATTCCTTGATTTTAAGCCCCATAAATTATTAATGGATACGATCCTAGGAAAAACATTGTATGTAATAGCTTCTTTCCCACACTTTTAAAAGGTGCTGTGATACTCATATACCGAGACTTGACATATTTTTAAACGTAAACTGTGATAATATCAAGGGGGTGGTATTAAAACTTTGTCTTTTTCAATAATAACACAAAACTGTGACTTCGTGTAGATACGATGTACGAGGGCCCTTCCCATTTTTGCACTAGCAAGCAGACTCACATAAAAGCACTTTCGGTATTCCATCCAGAGATATCGGCGGCACCCTGAACATCTCAATGTCAAACTCGTCCCTGTCCTCGCTACACCTAGTGATCATTTTCGCACCGCCGAACACAAAAATACATGTATACGTCAAATTAAAGCCCGGTAAGAACGTTCGCAACGAGGTTCTGATAAATACTGACCAGAAATAAGAATTGCGCCGTCGCAAATTTCGAAATTATCGACCTTATACGCCCACCTCGCGATGACACAATAGATAAACCCCTATGTACTCCGTGGGTAACTTACCCTTGTTCAGTATGCGTGCCCCCTATTGGCAGTGTCGTAAAGCCCCTCCCACATGGACGCCCTCGTTTTACGCAACCCCTAGTCTTGAGTAGGTTGCCCCGTATGTTTCTTCTCTTTGTCAGTGTTTTTCTTTTATGCGCGCTTTTCTTGCCATCCCGGTTTTTCCAGTAGCCGTGTAATTTTTCCAAGATGCGCTTTTGACAGGTTTTTTGTTCAGTCTGGTGTATTGTTAGAGTTTTTGAGTCAATTGAATTTTTCGCGTGGGTACAGTTTTTTTATTTTTTTTTTCATCTTGTCTAGCGAATGAATGCATTCAAATGAATGCGTATATGGTAGGGTTTAATGTAGTTCAGAAGAATGAAAGATTTTCGAATGAAAATGGATAGAGATATCTAAATTGAATTGTTTGATCTATAATGCTTTCGAAGCAATGACGCAGACAGAATTTTTTTTTGGTTATAACTGAACGAATTATAGGAGGCAGAGGAAATATTGGCTGTAGTTGTCGGTTGAATAAAATTAAATATGAATAATTCTATAATTCGGAGATTGCAATAAATTCAAAGTAAATAGGTACTAGATATAATTGAAAAAAAAAATTTTAAGCATTCAGCTTTTCTTTTAGATGTACCTATGATATCTCATACATTATCAATATCGAATTCAAAATTATAATAAATATTCACAAAACGAGTTCACTTATTCTCGAACTTTTCATTGTACTTTTTAATTACGTACCTATCTTGAGAGTAGAACGAGATCTTTCCTGATATTGCACCAAGTTTTGAATCCGGAATTCTCAATAATTCTTTCTTCCATATCTTGAATTTACATTCAAGGGTTATTTGTTGGCAGTTTCTAAATCCATTTCATATAATTTCATTAATTTTTTGAAATCCGTCGAAGAGTCATTATTCTGTTCAGTCCACGAGAATGATGATAACACGGATTGATGTTTGAAAAATCTGTTACTCCATCGGAAATGTTCAAGCCACATATTTGTATTATTTCGCAACCTTTTCCGAGTACATAATTGCATATTTTTTATGACCGAGCAATCGTTGGCAACTTCGTCGGCTTTACGAAATATTTTTGTAGGACTTGTTCAACCATGATACTTGATACAAAGAAATAATAATATCTTTTTGTATCATGGTGTTCAACTACTGAACTACTACCTGGTGGCAATAAAATTAGAATTTTATCCTGGGGAAGCAAGAAATTCTTCCCCTATCTATTGAAGTTGCCGCTTGAATCAATAAATGATACTGGGTTATAAATAATGATAATAATATATCCATTTATTGTCAATTCTCACATTCATATGGGACAAAAAAAGGCCTCAATTATAAGAGTTCCGGTAACCCGGACTCTGCTCAGGCCTTATATTAAATAACAAAGAAAAAAAAACAAGAACAACCAATAACAAAATATGCTTATTGAACAACAAAAAGAATTAAATTCAAAAAATTACAAATTCCAAAAAAAGTCGTGAACTGAGATCATTAGTTTTGAAAATTTTGAAGGAAAAAGAAAAGAAACAAATTAAGCATTCTGATGAGAAAACATCACATCCACTTTAAAATTTACTCGGATTTGAGATAACAGAGATTAAACTAAAGGATAAGGAGGCGAAGGAGATAACTGTTGAAAAATGACATTTGTTCATTTATGTTCTAAGAGATTTCGCTTATACTTGTTTTCGAAAGATCGAACTGAACAAGTCATATCAAGATTGTTATGCTTTTAACAATCTTGAAATAGTGTTTGCTATGTTATAAGAAAAAGATCTCTTAAAAATTTATTTTCTATGCTTAGGAACTGATCAAATACCTCTCCCTCAAAATTCAAATTTTGTACGTCCATTCTGAATTTAAACTTATTGAAAATATAAGATGGGGTTTTGATCTGAGAATCTTGAATTATAAACTAAAATCAATAAGAGACACAATTTCTCCAGAATTACAATGAATCGCTGGCTTGGTGCAAGACTATCCTAAGTCCAATTCTTGTTGAAATTGAGATATTAGGGTATTTCTCATATTTCTCATTTCAAGTCTGTCAAGCGAAAAAAATTCAAACTATCCTAACTCTAACCCAATCTTTTCTACTGTAGTGAAAATATCCTATGTCCGTTTTTAGTACTTAGGATTGCATGCATTTTAAAAATTTTCGAATATATGGACTTGACCAAAATAAAAGAAGTATGAACCTTTGAGGGCGATTATCTCGACTTCTTGCGAAATAGACTTAGGATAGTCTTGCACCATGCCAGCGAAATGATTGCTTTAATCCCATTACATGCTTTTTCATGAAAATATATTGACCTTTTATTCCAAACTCATAAATATCCAGATGTCGCGTAATCTCCTCATAGGGTTGTTTACCAGTTATATTGACTCTTAAAAGATACATGCACTCATCAGGCTTGTCGACGTTCGATTTGCTAAACGTTGCCGAATTTCATTGCCACTTGGGGCGGCTTCTGGATTATTTTTCTCTACAATTCTCCGATCACGATGTTGATTCCTCAGAATAGAATGCTAAATATACGAGAAACGATTCCATTTCATCATTTCCAACTTATGCTTCTTAAGAAATATAAGAAGTTTTATCATTTCTTACCACATTCCATTATATAATAATATTTTTTATATCAAATAAACAATTATGCATGGACGCATAATAATTTGAAATCATGGTTCATCCGCATAATACGACTATTTTACTCGATCATCTTAAAGGGAAAAAAACAAAATATTCAAGCTTTTTATAAAGTCAAAACTGAGCAGAACAATATGAAATCGCAGGGCCCGCTCTAGAGGGGCGGCAAATAATGGAGAGCGGCATTATCTACTTTTTCCGAGAAATCTGGATTTCTGGAAGAATGAATTAAATATTTTTTTTTTATTTAAACGAATTTCACAAATGATTTTTTTATCAAATTCACCAATCCTAAACATCTTCGCATCGAGAACAAGAATGAATGCAATATCTATTCGAATTGAAAATAATAATCCGCATTATCCGGTTGTTTCAATTAATTATATCAAAGGAAAAAGAACGAAACGTTCGAGCATTTTATGAAGTCGAAACTCAGCAGATGAATCCGAAACCTGAATTCAATCCATATATTTTATCATTTATTCATAAGAATTCAGTTGAGTACGTTTATTGTTTAATACATTGTTTCCGATAACATCTATTCATATTAAATTTGAA
The DNA here is from genome assembly GCF_914767665.1 of Harmonia axyridis. Taxonomy (NCBI): domain Eukaryota; kingdom Metazoa; phylum Arthropoda; class Insecta; order Coleoptera; family Coccinellidae; genus Harmonia; species Harmonia axyridis. The sequence continues at coordinate 27,021,236 of NC_059504.1, read as the reverse complement.
TCTATAAAAATAATTACACTTGAAACAAGCGCGGTCCCAGGGGGGTCAAGGGGGTCAAAACCCCCCTTCCAAAAAGGAACCACCTAAAACTTTATATGCGTTTCAAACAGACAATGTACGAAATGGTCCCATCAAAAAACTTGAAGCCCATAACGGCAACCCGCTCCAAAATTTAAGGCTAGGAGCGCCCTCGACTTGAAATACATATTTGTTTTCCTAAAATAATTTTTATGGAAATATTTGTAGTTTTCCACACTGGACCTATGAATACAAATTCACCAATCCTAACAAAACCCTTTCCTGCTCTTTTGCTTACTACAAAACCTGCAAGGGTGCCGACTTGTATTTTTGCCGGGTTGGCAGAAACGATAAAGCGGACCGTAGAGTCCGATTATCCAATAATAATTTTTAGCATTCTGCAATGTTAGATTCTGTTAGGGCGGCAAATTAGGTCTCTGTCTAAGGCAGTAGTTTGGCTAGCACGGCCCTGTTATAAATAATAAAATTTTGACTAACCGAGTAGCTATTATTCGAGCTCCAAAATAATCGAGCCTATACACATGGTGAGTCATTAGTGCTCGATATCACTCTGTTTTTTAAATCACCAATTTTATATCATATTCATAATCACCATGAAATTCTTCTTCAAAAATACACCTCTTGTCATCATTTATCTGTGGTACCTACTTTTTGACGGAGGTCAATTTTTCGAAAAATATTATGGTTATAATGGTTTAAAGTGAAGATCATATTTCGAAAACCGTTCGAGTTCGAGATTTATTGAATTGATTCCATTGAATTCTCAAAAAGTTTTCGAATCTTCTGTAAATTCACTCTATATGTGGTCCAAAAGAAACTGAACTTCTAAAAGAAATCGATAAGTCAATTTTTTCAAATGGCATGCCCTGATTTTTTTTGCCTGTCGAATAGCGTAGTGACAAGTCTTCATTTCTGTTCTTGACATGTTGAACCTAAAATTAATAATTTTCAAAATGTTTCGATTTCAATGTTTTGTACTAAGGCTGCAAGCCTTAGTACAAAACATTAAAATCGAAACATTTTTACATTTTTAATGGTATTTTTTCAAAAATTGCACTTGCAGAAGAGTTGAAAAATTTTTGGGAATTCAATGAAAAAATAAATCGTACAGTTATCTCGAACGGTTTTCAAGATATTGCCTTCAGTTTTAACGATTATAACCATGAAATTTTTCGGAAAAGTGGCTTACGTTTAGAAATACCACAAATGAAAGATGGCAAGAGGGGTATTTCTGAATCAGAATTTCATGGAGATTATGAATATGAAATAAAAATTGGTCATTCCCACTTATAAAAACAGGATGGTATCGTGTTTTACCACTTTCGGACCAGTTTGTAGAGTTAAAAATGATTTAATTATGCGCTCAGTGCTGTCGATTCCGTCAAAATTTGAATCATTTTCCTTTAGCCCCAAATTTACAAGAGCTATCGATCGATCTAGCACTATAGACCCACCCTGTATATTATTATATATTAAAACTCTAATTATCCGAGGTTGGTGAGTTATGCTCAGTATTAATCAAACTTTCATTCCAATTTTTATAATTTTTTTGTTGGTACACCAATGAAATAAATTCAAATTCAAAAACATAAAAAGATGTTCTTTTAAGTTTCTTCATCCAAAGGTACTAAATGCATGTAAAGCGTCTCCCAATCAGTGATTTCATTTTGATACCGAAGAAAAAAGTACAGAGTTGTTAGATAGTTGTGAAAAACTGACCAATAAACTCTTATATTATTATTATTATATTTCAAGAGAAATCAATGGAGTTTATTTAATTGTAAATGGATACCATTAACGATGGAAAACGATATCAGCCAAATGACTAAGGCTACAGAACCGTCAGAACCATATCTTTTTCATGACCGCGCGCAGTACCGAATTCACATGAAAGTTATACATCTTTCAACAAGCATCATCGCTCAAGGTGGGATGCGCGCGCCACCTGTACCTCCCCCATGTATCCGCTCCTGCGTAGCACCGCATTGTTGAAAATAAACGTCATCCACACTAATTTCGGTGTAATATCGTTTGTGGAATCTTTAATTCCCAAGATCGACGAGAAATCGACAATACTGAATTTTCGTGAACATTTGCATCTGAACATTCTCATTTGCTTTGAGTGACTCACATGGTTTCAAACTTTGCGATCACAAACTTGCCCCAACAGCTCAATTTTTTCACCAGTTTCACTATTGCCGGCCAAAGTGCTCCACGACGACCCAAAAGTGCTTTAGTGTTGCGATCTGCGACAACAATTTTTATTCGTTGTTGAAGTGTGTATCTTCCATTTCCAGTAATGGCATCGTTTTCACTTGTCAAATAATAATTTGGAACTTCTTTCTCTTTCGCAGTCAGGATTTTAGCCTTTTATTGCTCAATCTCAATATCATTTCTGTGAGCTATTTTGATCTGCTCTAGCAGATGACAATATGCCACTCTGAGCCAGTAAGAGTTTGGCTCTATCACACACTTCATATGGAAGTGCCATCTTCGGTCTTTTGTGTTTCCTGAGGGCTTTTCATCATGGTCGCAAGCCTTCTTTATAAAAGGGTTTGCCTGATTTTTCATTGTACGCTCTTCACGCTCAGATCTTTTAGATGATCGTCTAGGAATGGTATTTGCAGGTCTTCATGTATCCGTACGTTGCTGACAATACATGGTGCATTCACGGCTCGTCCCATGATCGTATTCTGCACGCCTTGAAGTCTCTGCAGATGGATCTTTACGGCGTATCCCCAAGTCGGGCATGCGTAAAACATAACCGGCCGAATGGTAGAGAAGAAGCTTGTTGGATAGGGACATTTTGCTGCTTTTGCAAAGTAGCGGTTGCAACGCTGCCGCTGCTGTCTTTTCCTTTGTCACAGCTGATGTGACGTGTTGTTTCCAAGTGAGCTTCTTGTCAAGTATTACTCCCAGATACTTGGCCTCGTTTTTCCATTCTATCCTCCTACCGAACATTACGACGTGTACTTGGGGGTATTTTTTCTTCCGGCTGAAAAGAACGGCTTCGCTCTTCTCAGGGTTAACTTCAATTCTCCATCGAGCAAACCAAGATTGAAGCCTGTAGATTACTTCGTTGCCTTTTTGGGACACCAAGAACTGACAAGAATGACGGTATCGTCAGCGTACAGTCAAATAATAACAGCTTCAAAAGCGAATGCCAAGATAAGGGGGCAATTCAAAGTGAAAGCTCTTATTGGAAAACTCTACAGGAGTATTCCGCCATTTTATGATTCACATGCTCAAAACATTATTGAACCATTTAATGTATTGGAGAGTATAAAAGCGGATTATCTGAGTTTTCAGTCATCTCATCAGGGTGGTGCCACCGAGTTAACTCGGATAACCGGCTTTTAAGTGTATATTTCTAGAATTCGGCTGCGATGAAAGAATAGAAAATATTATCTGACTGAATATATAGTGTTAAATGATCTATTGAACTGTCTATATGCTTCCCAATAGTCTCAATTCAAGTATTTTACAGAGGAAAATCACTAATGCCCATTTGAGGTAGTTTTGAGAGAAAGAGGACGGGTCCATGTTTTTTCTCATTTCCATATTTTTTTTTATATCTTTATTTGGGACACACGGATCCAATGTGTAGAACCGACATGATGAATATAATCGATAAGATTTTGGTGTTGTCACGATGATGCATGAACATTTGACAATGAATAATTGAAAGTGAATTGATCGCTTAATACGTCAAAAACATAATGGCTGGTAGGTATATGGATCGTGAAAATATAGGTCATATAGTATCGATGGCATTATGATAGAAATACAAAGTGGACAGACGTGGAAAATTGGATGAATACTGAATACTGGATAATTTATGGGCGGGAGTATTAAGTTCAGTATTGAGGAAGATGTTGAATAACCTAATGATGAAACAGCTAACATATTTTCCAAAAGCCAATTTTGAAAAGTTAGTTACGCTGGCCCCTGATCAAAGTTCTCATTTTTTTTCAGCGCTCGTTCTTCAAGATGTCTATATATCCTGAATTTTGAGCCGCTGATGGTGTTTAACATGATATTTAAATCAGTGATGACGAATACTGGTCGCATTAAAATCTATCTCTCAAACAACTTTAACGGAAAGAGTAGGTTCGGATCTCGAAGATTAAAAATATTTGTTTTCCTGATAAATTCAGAAGGGAATGGATTATTTCGAGATTCATTAGAAATTTCGTGTTGATCGCGTAATAAGAACCATATAAAATAGAAGTAGAACAGATCCGACCGAATTGAAATTCTTTTTGAAGATGTTACAATTAAGCACGTTGTAAATATTTGTGTTGATCGCGTGACTAAAAACATTAAGAACCAAACCAAGTATCAAAACAAACACCCACTTTTTTAACAAAAGATTTTAAAATTTAGTTTGTATACGTAATATAAACACTTGATTGTACATTCCAAATTACTGGAGGATTGAGTCATCAGAACAATAGTATTTTAGTTGTAATTAACGGTTGTTCAAAAGCTTCTCTTCATGGCAGCTTATGATTTATTGATTTACTCTTTTCAATTATAAACCTATGAATAACAAAAATTTTTATCCCTCTCCATCTGAAATTTGGAAATGAGAACAAAAATAGAGGGGACTCTTGTAGGGTATATGTACTTTAATTTTATCTAATGAATAATTCGAAGTATTGACTATTGCTAGCTACAACTTTTTCCCATATTTCTGGTAAGCTCGAATACCGTTACGGTAAAAGTGTTAATTTTTTTAAGGTTAACCACGGATCAAGCCATTTTTGTTCCTTCGGTCGATGGAACATGTTACTTGTTCTGGTCGGAACAAGTAATTATCTAAATCTGACGGCTGGTGGGGAAGATCCTCTCATTTGAGCATTTCCAGATAGGTTTATAGCAACTTGAGGCCGAGCGTTGTCATGCTGTAGAATCGTGCTCCGATCGTATTGTATTGTTTTTTTTTTGCGCAGTAGGTACTCGGCTCAATCACATCAATTCAAGTCGATACCGTTCCCCACTAATGGTTTTACTCGATTTCAACTCGATCTAGTCTCACAAAAATCATAGCAACACCTTCACAGTGGGAATATTCGGTCGTGGTGACGATGTAGAATCATGACCGTATACATGACTTTATTTTATTTGGGTAGGTGTAACAGATCAATTTTTCATCACATTTTTAAGAAAACCCTTCCGCCTTTTTCGCCTTGGAAGTAGTTGTTGAGAGTAGACAAAATGACGTTCAACGTTCCTTGGCTTCAGTTCATAGGAAACCCAATTTCCCTGTTTTTGGATCATTTCCAATGCATGTAGCCGCTTAGAAATGTCTACATCTTCTACTGCTAAGGAAAGCTCTTGTTGCGTTTGGCACGGAGTCCCATCGAGCAATATCTTCAATTCGGCATCTTCGAAGGTTTCTGGCCTTCCTTCACGCGGACCACCCTCTAAGAGAGATTAACACCACTTAGTTTTTCGCGTATCAGTCAAACTTCGATACCCATTCATTTCCTCCCTGGAGCTCCGGCGATGACCACATGGGCGCCCGCAGGAGGGGGCCAGGGGTGCCATGGCCCCCCCTGAGATTTAGATAGTCCCGTTTTTCAGCACAACACCCTCAATATTACTTTCTCAATCCAAAGGACATGGAAAGAAGGAAAGTAATGGATTCTCAACAATTTTCTGGTTTTCAATGACAATTATGGACGCCTTATCGTCAATAATTTTCATTTTGCCCCCCCTGAGAAAAATTTCTGCGGGCGCCCATGGATGACCAACTTTGTACAGTTGTACATTCACCTTATCTTCTTTCACTTTTCCAAGCAAATAAGCAGAGTGCAGCACTTTAGAGTGGATTTTCTGTGATTACAAGTAGCACTTAGCTTGTATCATATCACTAACATTTGTTTACATATATACTTCAAATCTGGGAACTGAATTGTACAAGCTAAGCGCTAGTTGTACCTAATCAAAAATTAACTCTAATTTCTCCTCAGCACTCTTGACCACGAATTTTATTGAACGCTCGTTATATGACGCCAAAACAAAACCACTAATGTGTTAAAGGAGTTTGTTTACCATATGTTTCAGCTTGGTGTTTTTGATATTTTAAAATCGACCAACATTTACTGCTGAAGCCCATCTATTGTCAAACAGCGGAAACTAAGTTGTCAAAAATTTCATAAAAAAACTTAATAAAGATGGATAACATCATTTTCATAGGAATTTTTAAGATCTCTGATAAAAAAGTCCTTTTTCCTTATAACTCGGAGCTTCTCAAAGGTCACGGACAGTCCTAGAAATGTTGGGATGAAATGAATCTTGAGTTTTTTCATTTTCAAAATTTTTTTCATCGTTATGAAAAATGCGGATAGATTTATTGGAGTAAAAATAATTCATTCAATTCGGAACGGAATTACAAAGGATGCTCCATTTCTTCCACAAATTAAATATTGACGAAGCGGCTAAAATCAGGAACATACTTTTTCTCAAGTTCATGCTTCAAGGATTTATTCTATCCAACGAATTGGAATTTTTTTCTCCCTTCCTTAATTTCTTCCAATCAACATCCCAAGAGAAACGGAATCAACTAATCTAGCTGGAATGCTTGTGGATTCGTCATTGAATAATGGATAAGCGACCTTCTCTTGTGCCTTCTCCTTACTGTTTGCTCTGTAAAGACTGCCTCTAACAATTCTCTACGTTTCAGTTGAGATTTTCGTTTATTGGAGATACGCTTTCTGTACTGAAAAATTCAGGCGTATTTTGGGTATTCTTCGAGCGCAGTTCAATCTGGATTCTTGAAATATTAAAGGCTTCTCCGAAACATAGGTATAGTATCTAACAATACAATTGGAAATCCCCAATTCTAGTTGGGATATTTTTGATCATTTTCGGTAATATTTTTCACATGTTAAATAGATAGGGGAGACTGGGTACGAATGAAACAGTTGGCAATTGAAACAAAGTGAATATCTCAAGAACTGTTGTAGTGCAAGAATTTTTATTTGTTGAGCAAAAGTAGTATTTGTGTAGGTTTATACTCATATTTTTACAATTAGTTCATTTTTGTTAACAGTGACAGTGTTGATTGGATTATTTGTGATTGAACTAATGCTTTGGGAACATGATTGAGAGAATAGTATTCTCAAAAATTGTTTTTAATATTACTGTTAATTTTTTTGTCTCAAATGGGGTCATGGGGAAAGTTGAAACACTTTTTGTGAGTACGATTGAAACATTTACATTTGTTTCAAATTCATAAATATGTTTCAACTTTCAACTGTCTCCATTCGAAACAAAATTAAATAATTATTCAATTTTTTTGTTGTACATGCCAAAGAAATGTGCAAGAAAAACTTCGCTGCTACGAATAGACTCGTCTGTATACGAAGGGGCTTACAACAGCGTAAAGCCGTAATTGTTATCTGAATAATTTTTTTATTATTCTATATTTTAGTATCTTCAAGATTTCTAGAAATAAAATATTTATTTTTATATAATTTTAGAGAAACTACTTATTTACAATCTTTTTTTTTAATTGAAGAGAGCATTTTGTTTGAAGTCTGATTAGATGTAGATACTAATAAGTTGTATCTTTTTTGGGAGACAAATAACAACATTTGGATGTATAGTATATCCAAAGTCACTTGAAGGAAGCCAGAATATTTCGATTATACATGGGTTGTCCAAGTTCCCAGAAATTCCTTTAGAACCAGTGAATTCATTGCTTAACAATACTTCAAAATAAACCCCGGTATTTAGCGGATCACGGTATCCACTTCAAAAAGACCACTGGCCAAGCGTTTTTATCGACTAGTTCAAGTGACTTTGGATGTACTATACCATGATTACTCCGAGGATTACTCATGAATATATATAAATTATCCATAAAATTTGCTTAATTATAACCAATTTGCATATGTTTCAATTGACCCCAATGACTGTTTCAACCGTCCTTGGCATTGGGGACAATTGAAACAATTTAATTCTAATTTTTAATTTGATTTCACACGAACTCTAGAAGACTGAGCTCTAAAACGATACTGTCAATCGGTAGATAGAAACATGACCTTTCATTAAACATATCTAACTCGGTGCTCGGATTGGTATTGACAATGATATGGTTAATTAGAGCAAAATTGTTTCAACCGTACTCAGTCTCCCCTAAGTAGTATTCAGATTTTATGTTATTTAAGATGGACCAAAACAGTGGCGGATTTACCAGAAGGCTGAGTAGGTTAAGGACTAGGGAGGCAAGTTTTAAGGGGCAGATTACTAGAATTAGAGCTTATTAATTTTTGATTTTGAATCACAGAATTGACACACAAAATAAGAATTTCGGAAGTTGAAGAAAAATTAAAATAATTAACAAAAATCGAAATATATTTCGGGGGTGTCCCGGTAGTAGGACAACGACATTACGGACTGACGATAAAAAATTAATTTCTGCCTTTCCTCAGAAAGATTCAGCGTGAGTTTTATAATAATGGAAAAAATTAATCCATTATCAGAACCAAACTTATCGCGCAATTTATTGAAACTTGGGATGAATTTAAATTTAAAGTGTTGAAAATATCACTTCGTATTTTGAATATTTGAATTCAGTATCATTGTTTAGGTTTCCAAAAAAAAATATAAATTCAGCTTCAATACGCGTTCGCAAAATGCATATTTTCTGTGTATGCTTTATTTATATTAGGTAAGTATTGCAAAGTTTTAAAACATATACCTACCTTACCTTACTTCAAAAATGCTACATGGTTGAGATAATTTTTGCTTATAATAATGTTTTTTGAGAAATCTTTGCTGTAGAGATATTATAACCATCCGGAAAAAGTTGATGCAACGAGGATGATGAAGCACAAATCATCATGTTAGAATTTTATTGATAGACAATGTAATTGATCTGATATGTACGTCGATATGTATATCGAATTGTTTATTGATATGACCTCATAGTAATAAACATAGTTATTACTAAATTCTCAAAATTCAGAGGCGGCAAAAAATGAATAGCCTACAGGCGGCAAATCTGTTAATCTGAAACTGCCTGTTAATTTTTTATCCTTTTCGTCAATTGGCCGGAATAGTTTATTAAAGAAATACTTGATAAATAAATGTCAATTGAAGAAATTGAAAATGTCCTTAAACTTATGTAAAAGATCTAGAAAACTTGCGTATTGAGTTGAAAAGTTGAGAATTTTCATAATAAGGCACATCCGATTATCAGCTAATACCGCAGGAGAAGCCAGTGGATAAATCCTCGAGGGTGAAGAAATTGAATTCGGCAATAATCCACCCAATTGACAGAGATTGACTATCCCTCCATTACAACGCATAAATTTTATTGATATATTATTATTTGTATCTTTGTCGGTTTGCACTTGCTTGGGATGCAGGGTGGCTGGGATAATAGGTCCGGAGGGTGAGTGCACATTGACGTGCTGATCAGGGATTTGTAGCTATGCGTCCAGGATTCTAGTCGTATATTTTGTTGGTAACAAACTGAAATACTCTGTTAGATATTGTTGTAGATCGATAGAAAAATCCTCACATTGTAGAACTAACCGAAAAATTTCTTTAGGTTTCCTTTCGTTTAGGTTATTTGGTGAATGAAAATATTGGGAGTCACTATGTCCCACGCCACTGAACAGGGGGTGATAGAGGATAATCCCGTCCATTTGGCAAATGTACCCCAATATGTAGTTATTTATTCATGGATGCGGTGGCAGACGCTTTTAACCCCGTTTATTTGAAAGTGGCTGGATTATCGCCATACTTCTAGATAATTAGCAGTATTAAAAGGGGACCCGTCCCGAAAAGCTACTTCAGGATTCTTGGATGCGTTTTTAAGTAGCTGAAAATTAATTAGTTTGAGCTGATCGCCTTGGTTTGAGTTTTACTGCACTATCGCTTTTGGGACAGATCGTTTTTCGACCTCAAAATGTTAGTTTATTCGAAAGGATGTGGTTTATGGGAAAAAGAATATCATAGTCGTCTTCATCATGCTGAATTATGTTCAATTCTAACTTTTTATCATGCTTTCAGTTGATTAGATTTGAGATAGTTTAGGAGCGTTTTAGCCCTATAAGATTGTAATATGGGAGTTGTTTGTCTTGTTTTGTGTTTTGAATTATTGGCTCTGAACTGATGAAACTTCAGTTTGACTATAAATGTCATATTATGGATTACGATATTTTCAAAAATATATATTCACTTTTTTCGAAAGTATGAAACCGAGTTGAACAAGAAACTTGAAAAATGATAATTTCGTTACTTCACAATTCATTGAATATTGAAGAACTATCATATTCTGTGGAGTTGATTTGGGATTGAGTTTGTATAAGAGATTCTTATTTTTCAGATATATAAAGGTGTCCCAAAATTAACGCAAGATTTGAATTGAATAGAAAACACATTTTTTGTCTTTTGATTATAATTTTTTTATTGAATCATAAAGTAAATTGGATAGGGTTATTCATGGAAAAACACACCGTTTTATTGAAATCTCATATTGGCCACATCAATATCATCCAATTTTGGTAAAAAGAACTGTGTTATCATGTCGCGATATCGACCACCAGTAACAATCACTGCTTAACCAGCCTCATTTTCAAAAAAGTATCAAGTATGGTCCCATTTTGTCCCAGACTAAAATGCACACCAAACAGTGACACTTCGTGCCACGATGCATTTGTTTTTCGACAATCACATGTGGGTTCTCAGGATTCCAAATTCGGCAATTTCGAAGATTAACAAATACTTCAAGATGAAAATGTGCTTCGTCGCCAAGCTTTTATTATTTTTGAACTATTGTTCGATTATGAAGACACGTTTCTTTTGTTGTGTAACACTCCATTTTTACTAACCCTAAACTGTCAGCTGTCGATTTGTTTTTTTTTTAAAGTAATCAACACTTTAGTACACACATGACGGCAAATTTAAATATTGCGTTAATTTTGGGACACCCTTCACTTCATACACCTAAAGGGTAAAGGAATCGACCTTCAAAAAAATACCACGAAATTGTTTTATTCGCTAAGTTGATACAACTACTTCAATCTAGTGGTACTTTAGTGTAATATATTATCATTTAATTTGTTCTCAGTGTCCCATTTTAGTGCTTGTTGCTATTTTAACAATGAATAAAAAAAACTCAAGTGCCACATTGACAATAGTTCGAGCTGAATAATATACTGGGTATGCCATTTGAAATAAGGAAGTAGTAGTCTGTTTCCGGTATAACCAGAAGTTGTAGAGATTTGAAAATATTTTAGGGAGAAAGATCATTGTCTCAAACCCCAATATGCCAATTTTCAGCTCAAAATTATGATCAGTTTTCCATAAATATCTAATAGGACATCCCGGTGAATCACCCTGTATGTATTTCACATGATATAGTTGAAACTGAAATACAGAGATCCGGATTTAAACTTGTTGAACAATATCCGCCTCTTCACAAACGAAGCTTCTAAAGAACTCACTCTCGATTTCACACAGGCCCAGGATCCATCAAATAACCCAAAAAGCAATAAGAGACCTCCTTCACCAACCACTACGGAGAATCCTGGGGAAACACCATTAGAGCTGATCTCAACTGCCTAATCACATTGAGAATTTAATATGGTATATTCTACTTCAAGAAAAAGTTATCTCAATACTCTACAGGTAATTCAAAACAAAGCGTTAGGAATTATAATAGGTGCCTTCCCAACTACTATTATGTACTCTCACTCTCTAGGCTTTACTCAAATCAATATGCAGCAAATATTTCATCTATCCCAAATCATAGTGATAGAAGTCTCATACCATCTATAAATTGATAAATGGCCATCAGCATTCGGTTTAGAAATTTTTTCTTTCTTGTTTTGAGATAATTTTCTCTGATGAAAAAAGAAAATCTTTGAAATCCTATGAGTCCTATGAGACTTCGTTTCAACTATCATGCTATCTGTACTTTCCATAAGATAGTTGTGAAGAGAAGACCACCTTATATCTTTAATAAGTTGCAATACAGAGCTGATGTTGAAAAATCTCATAAAACCCCATTTTGAAGTGTTGAGTATAAATTTGAAGGAAAAGTCTATAAAACACTTTCGTTGTTTGAATCTTGTATATTAAATTATCTGGTTACATGTTTCCGAGCATGTTTCGGCGTATTCGCCATTGTCAAACCAAAGATTCTGAAAAAGTTAAGTATATAATTTATGAAGTTGAGCGAAAAACTTAAAGAAAAGGTGAGAAAAGGTGTAGAACATAATTCTACAGTTCGGTTAATTGTTCACTGAAACTTACGATTTTTTAAGGTTCCATAGTCACATGGTAAAACATTAATTCAAATATATATGAGTCACAAAGTAAAAAACAGAAAATAAATAAATATCAAAAATACAACGGTCAAAAAGGCATAATATGAATGGTCAAATAATATAAAATGACAAACAAAACATAAACAAAACAAAACAAAACTGACGTTCTTCTTCCAATCAAGGTTGACTCAGGTGTTGAATTTCTCTGCGATGCAGTGGCGTCCTCGAGGAGCATCAATATAAAATTCTATATGTGTCTTTAAAATTGTTTGTTAACATAGCATTTAGTGTCCTGTATTCTGTGTTCTTGATATGTTTAGAGATTTCTACCTCCTCTAGAATTTCTTTTTTGTAGCCAAATTCGCAGTGATGAATTAGTTTAGTGTTGTCTTTCATATCAAACTTATGTTCTTCTTCCCTTAAAAGAAAACCGAAGATAGATTTAACCCTAGCTGCGCTAGTAAACATAGGTATCCAGTAACAATGAAAAAAAAGTTTGAGGCAATTCCCAAACCTCTCCCTCCCTTTTAAAACAATCCGTTTCCCCGGAGACCCGAAAAAAAAGAAGGAAACACCGTGATCATTCCATCCTTGGCTGGCCGCTGGTAAACGCCAACCAATTCCATGAAAATGGAACGGGAAAAGCCGTAGATTCTATCGGTGACACTAGTTGAATCTAGCGGCGTGCGGGGTTGCCGCCGGGGGTGCGGATCCCGACGGTGATTACGTGGGGAGGCTCCCCGCTCTAATCAGGGTGAGTGCCGCCAAAACCACCCCCGCGGCACGCACCATCGGCCGCCGCCTCATTTGCCTGCCGCCCGCCTGCAGTATCGATGTTGTCCGCGATGGGACTGTGCCGGCAGGAGCGCCGTCATACAACGCCTACTCTGGCCTTAATATCTATAAAAGGTTTCGGTTTAATTCGGTGCTGGTAAGGGTTCTTTGGGAGAATGCGGAAAATTCGGGAGATGGGTTGGATAGCGGGTGATTGCAGCGGAGAGGTTCGCCTCCTTTATTTCTGGTATTTGATAATGATATTTTTCCTGTTCCAATATGGGGCTGCAGCCCCCCAAAAATAAAACAACAATTCAAAGAGAGTTTGTCAATGAAAAGATCGTTATACATCTATAGTCCATTCAGGAATTATTGACATCGAAGTCAGGTTCCATTACTGGCTTCAAGATGCTTGTTTCATGTTTTTTCTCATAGAATTATTATTGAATGTCAGATTGACAATATTATTGACACGTAATATAGGAATTGTTCTGCCTTCGTTCTTTTATTACATTTTTATTGATATTTTGCCGAAAGTAAAGGTCCTTCGAATATTTGCCAATCCAGCCTTAGCCCGAAACATTTGGTCCTTCGAGCCGCGAAATTTATCATATCGACCAAAAGTGGAAAGCAGCCAAGAAGCGATAGTGGAAGGAAACCTGAAGATATCGTGAGCCAAAGGGAATCAACAGATTCCAATATGTACAAAAAAATACTGAATCAATCCAAAAACCAGCCAGCGGGGTATCTAAAGAATCGAAGAATACAGAAAGACTTTTTGAACTAGAAAAATTGAAACTGAAGAAGAAACTTGAATATATGATTTATGTTCAAAAAGACAATGGAGAATCGCTCAAGCACTATCAGAAATGTTCTGGAAAAGATGACTGAGAGAATATCTTCCAACCTTAACAAGACGGACTAAATGGCACGCAAAATCAGTTCCTTTGAAAATAGGAGATATAGTTCTCGTAGTAGACGATAAGCAACCTAGAAACTCGTGGCCTATAGGATTGATTACCAATATATTTCCCGGAAAAGATGGACAAGTGAGAGTTGTTGATGTAAAAATCAGATCAACAGTATACAGAAGATCTACAACCAAAATTTGTAAACTCAATATAGAAACCACCAGAGAATTCACTGAAAAATTAGAAGACGAAATCCGAAAATAACTGGATGAAAAACCAAATCTTGGAACGTTATAATTAGTTATTATACGGGGGGAGAAATGTTTCATGTTTTTTCTCATAGAATTATTATTGAATGTCACATTGACAATATTATTGACACGTAATATAGGAATTGTTCTGCCTTCGTTCTTTTATTACATTTTTATTGATATTTTGCCGAAAGTAAAGGTCCTTCGAATATTTGCCAATCCAGCCTTAGCCCGAAACAATGCTCGAGAGAATGCCTCGTGAGTGGCGGGCAGAACGCCTGCCATAGTTTTTTCAGTGGTATACTGTCATAGGCTTTTTTCAGATCGACAAATAATAGATGTAGTTATTGAGCGTAGGCTATTTTATTTTCTATTACTTGTGTTAGTGTAAACAAGTAATCTCCCTGTTGATTTCAGCTTCCTTGTGTGTCTAATGGATTATGTCTCTAATGGATTTTCATTTATTATTTATAATCCAGCATAATTTATTGCTCCGATCATCAACTCAAATAGAGAAAAAATTCTTTGAGAGTTACTGGTCAAAGATGACCGAATTTTATAGCCACCATTAGTTCAGTAGTTGAACCACATGATACGAAGAAATATTAGGAATTATATGCTCAAGAACCAGTGGGCCAGGGAACGCATGGACACGGCCTTCTACGTCGTCGAAAAAGAGTATGGAGTCACCAGACTGTTGGACCCAGAAGATGTTGACACTCACGAACCAGATGAGAAGTCACTCATCACCTACATTTCATCCCTGCACGAAGTCTTCCCCGAACCACCTTCCATCCACTCCTCGACTCGATGGCTCAACAGAGAGTACAGGAGTACAGGGAGCTCGCCTCCAGCTTCCAGGGAGAGGTATATCCTGATGCAGGACATGTCGTTTTCCGGCACCCTCATAGAGATGAAGAAGCTGACCACCGAGTCCGACAGGTTCAGGGCGGACGAGATACTACCGAGGCAGAGGGACAAGAACTACCTCGGCCAGATGTACAGGAACCTGGAGAAGTACTTCAAGTCCATAGGGGAGGTGGACGTGGAACCGGAACTTAGGATAGAGAGCATCGACAGGAGCTGACAGAAGCTGATGGTGGCGTATCAGGACAGAAAGAGATATATAATGGAAGAGATCAAGAGGCTGGAGAAGCTGCAGAGGTTGGCTGAGAAAGTGTACAGAAACAGAGTCCCGAAGGCTAGACCGCCTTCATCCTCTGGAGGCCAAGAAGATGGCAGACGAGCTGGACCAAGACCTAGCTCTGGCCGAGCAGAACATCCAGTCTCTCAAGATGGACGTAAACGGTCTCAGAAACGGCTATTATTCATAGGCAGGAAACCTGGACAAGCGCGTCAAAAGACTGCACGAGAAGTGGGTTAACATTAGACGGTTGCTGCACAACAAGATCCTGCAGCCGCTGTCCAACCTAAGCTTCCTGGTAGATAGATTTTCTCAAAGTTTTCAATTCTAAACTGTATTTGAAAGTACAAAATATTGGTAATGAGGGTAACATTTCCTTGTATACTCTGTATCTGGAACTTAGTTTTTTGTTCACAGCCTTGAAAAAGAGGTGAAAAATCCTCGAAACGTTGGCGATTTTTTGTAATTGGCAGCAAATAACGTCCACATTCCCGATAACCTTTTCATTTATCAATAACATGGATGAAAATCTGGAATCGAATTAGGAATTATTTTTATTATATTATTAGGTATCAAGTATCATGGTTGAACACAATAAACAAAAATACGGAGGATTGGTCGGAAAAGGTTCGGAAGCAATATAAACATATAGCTTCAAAATTTCCGATTGAGTAACAAATTTCTCAAACATCAATGTGTGTTATCATCATTCACGTGTTTGATTGATCGGAGTAATGACTCTTCGACTGATTTAAAAAAATTAACAAAATTACATGAACTAGATATTGAAACAGCCAACGAAATGTATGTGAAGATGTGGAAGAAGGAATTATCCAGAATTCTCGATTCAATACTTAGTGCAATATCGATACTTTCTGAATATGATGTGCCGTTATTTCCTATAATATTTATATGACGCAAAATATTTTGTACGTTATCAGTATCAACGGCCACGCCGGAAAGAACTGATATTTCCCTCAAGAGACTATTGAAAACATATTTAAGAATTACAATGAGAAGAGAAAGATTGTTTGGGCTCTCTCTGTCGAATATTTATTATGATTTTAATTCGATCTCAAAATGTACGAACACTCTCTAAAGTTGTTCATCCTAAAATAATTGTTTTTCGAATATTATTCGAAAGTGTAAATGTATTCAGTGTAAATGTATTATTCATGTAAAATGTATTCACCTGATGAGGAACTACCAGAAGATATTCTGAAAGTATCGACATAGCAATTATGAGCATATTGCCTGGAAAATCTGAAGAAAATGTTCATTGAAAATGAATAAAATACTGGTTATATCTCGCATTTCTCTTACAAATTTAAGTTGTGAAAAAGTTTTTTTTTAATTTTATAGTATGGCTGTAGAAAAAATATTCTACTTTTCTTGAGCGGAAAGTATTTTTGTCGCACTCGATAGTACAATGGCAATCTCGTGAAGGAATATACAAGTTTCCGCTCAAGAAAATGAATATTGTGGGCTCATTCTATAGAAAACAAAGTTAAATTTTTTTTCCCCAATATTCTTAACTGAATCAATCAGATTCATTAATGAACTCTAGATAAAATTCGACTATTATTATAAGTTCGTTATAAAACAAATTATGGAAAGTTATGCAGAATTGTTTCTTTGATTCAAATGAATCATTTAGTAAATGAGTTCTTCGTGAAATTTGCCATTTCACTTCAAAATGATAATCAGGATAAGGAATACCTAAGCGATTCGAAATTACAATGGTAGGGGAAATGCGAACAAAACGACATATGCTGACAAAATGAACTTTTGAATTTTTTCAAAAGTGGTGACGTATAGCTCGGGGTTTCACAGTGATTCAGTTTTCGCTAGTGGTGATGGCAATCCTGCGAAGAAATTGACATCCTACTGTCTGTTACACTGGTGCAATACCTACAAATGTGTTTCCGTCGGTTGAATTTTTTTTGTTCACTTGGTTTTTGAATTGCTTTTGGAGAGTGTCTTAACAATATTCGTTGTTTTTTTAATGTATTCTTCTTGGTTATGTTATGACGTAAAAATATGTATAAGTTTTAAGATAGATATTAGTTTTGTTTTGAAATTATGTTTCAATATCATAACAAGTATGTATCGGACAAAATGACGTACCGTCCTGATGGACAAAACGACATAGTATGTCATTTTGTCCGATAGGTGTCAAGAAAATATATTTTTGGGAATAATATGGAATTTTGTTGATTGATTTTCATGTGGAACTAATGGGCTCATTTTCATGTTGTTTTGAACTCATTTTGCACGTACCATACGTGATATAACGTGGAATTCTGGTATGTATCTTGTAAAAAATACGATATCCTTTTCTAATTAAATTCTTTCACTACTTCCTTAGTGACAAGGCATAAGAAAGCCAGAAGCTCGCAAATGCACGTTAACGCCTTACTTTGACAAAACCAAGGCCAAATCTGCTGAGACCATTCCACCCAAGAAGAAGAAACAAGAAATTACTGAAACAATATTCAATGATAAAAAAACCCTGTGGTAAAAACAAATGAGGCCGTTGAAAAATAAACAAGTCGTTGACGATGAAGAATTCGACACTGAACCGTTTCAAATCAAGAATAAAAATGAAGATGTCGATGACTGCCCCTGCATTTATTGTAATGACGTTCTTTTTCGTTTCATACCTGGTGAGCAGTGGCTGCGTTGCATGCAGTGTTTTCACTGGGCTTATATATCGTATGCTACTGTCTCGAGAAACAAAACCTTCATATTTTCGAACTTTCCATTAAAATATTATGTTTGCCATTATGTCCATTATTAGTATGTCATTTTGTCCTTAGTATACAGACAAAATAGATTATGTTAGAAGTCGAAATAATTTCTTATATCTTTTATTTTTGTAGTTCAATTCAATTTTCAGCTTATAATACTCAATAACAATTAACCAAAGTTAGTATTTAGCACCAAAATGGGAGTATCATTATAATAACTGAAAATATATCGGGTGTCCCAAGGTGAGTGGCCTATTAGATTATTATGGAAACTATTGATGGTAAAGATTTCAAATTTTGTGGATGGATATTTGGCCATGTAAGGTACATTTTTGAAATAATTTCACATTTCCAGTGTTGCCGGATGTACGACAATTTGGCAACAACTTTGTTATTTTAAATGGGACATCCGGTATTTCTATTTTTTTTATAATACTCCATAAAATATTAAATCTATTCACTACTACTTTTCCATCCCTATCTTCCACGGTTTTTGAGTTATTAATTATTTTTCGAAATTTTAGATCAAATTGGCGTATTATGAAAATGACTCTAGTTCGCTCAATATTTGAGATTTAAGTCAGAAATTTTGCAAGTCGTTAGATATTGATCTGATCTGTGTCACTGCTTTTGAATTATGGTTGTCAATAATACAGGACGGACCAAAAAAAATCATCATTTTCCAAGTTACAAAATTGTAAAAAAGTCTATTTTTTCAAATTAGACACCTAGTATATTTTTCAATTTTTAGAATCAGTACACCACACTCTACAATTTTTCTATTCAGGTCCCTATACCTATCTCAACTGGATTCCGAGTTATATGCGTTTATTAGATTTCACATTGATTCAATAAGTTAATTTCTTTTGTATTGTTATTTTCTCTATGTCGTTCATAGATGGATAAATCAATGAATCAGTTCAATCCATAAGTGTCAAAATAAACAATTATTGCCTAACAGGTGTTTTGTTCCGAGGTTTTTCTATAAATAATGGCTCAAGAAAGATATACACATATAACGCATATAACTCGGACTCCAGTTGAGATAGGTATAGGGACGTGAATAGAAAAATTGTAGAGTGTGTTGTACTGATTCCAAAAATTGAAAAATATACTAGCTGTCTAATTTGAAAAAATAGACTTTTTTACAATTTTGTAACTTGGCAAATAATGTTTTTTTTTGGTCCGTCCTGTATTATTGACAACCATAATTCAAAAGCAGTGACACAGATCAGATCAATATCTAGCGACTTGCAAAATTTCTGACTTAAATCTCAAATATTGAGCGAACTAGAGTCATTTTTGTAATACGCCAATTTGATCTAAAATTTCGAAAAATAATTAATAACTCAAAAACCGTTAAAGATAGGGATGGAAAAGTAGGAGTGAATAGATTTAATATTTTATGGAGTATCATAAAAAAAATAGAAATACCGGATGTCCCATTTAAAATAACAAAGTTGTTGCCAAATTGTCGTACATCCGGCAACACTGGAAATGTGAAATTATTTCAAAAATGTACCTTACATGGCCAAATATCCATCCACAAAATTTGAAATCTTTACCATCAATAGTTTCCATAATAATCTAATAGGCCACTCACCTTGGGACACCCGATATGATTGAAAAACAAAACAGTATGTCATTTTGTCCGCATTTCCCCTACTACATTACAAATGCAAATGGACAAATGAACCATTGATTTCATCAGAGTTTATTCAAATTTATAATATCCGATCGAAATTGTTTTCTGTCACTCTTTATAAAATTCCTAACTAGTAAGAAGATAAATGCCTAAACGGTGAACAGCTTGTCCGTGACTTCTGTCGCCAATTCCACATCACTGTCAGAACCATTCGTTCCATCAAACCCGTTTATGCATATCAAAATTTTATTACGATTGAGGTGGCGACAACAAAAGTGCTAAAACCTGCCAAGCCCGCAAAAGCACACCATCCAATCGACTCCGTACGGGAGAACACATAAATAACACTAGTGTTCGACCGCGGCCACAGTTTATAAATCAGATTTGCGACCCGTTGGGCCGGCGAAATCGAATTAGCCGATATGCAAAAAGGACGCATGAAATTTCTCGAGTAGATTGTCACCAGATGGTCCGTTTTTCTATTCCATTTGAGGCATTAGCACCCCCTTCATTGGACGGTGACGCGACGCCAGTTGTGTCCGTCGCCTGACTTCTATATGGGGATGGCAGGTCTAATGCACTAAAGCTCTTTATCCTCGACGATAATCGTCGATGATCTAACTTTCATTCATTCAATCTCCACGCTCCATTTAAATATTTTATTTCGGCTTTAGATATTGCCATTTTACGAACAGTTGTTGCTGTTGGTTTTTGGTAGAATTGGGTCTTTACGCTACGTATAAGAGATCGCTTAGGACTAAATGGGGTAATTGGCCCGATGATTGTATAACTGTGACGTTCATAGATGATAGAGGGTTCGAAAAAAAGAATGTTAACAGTACGTTGTGTAAAATAGTAATATTTCGGCAACCGTCTGGGAAGTGCTTACTTCCCGGACGCTTTTTCTCTGAGAAAGTAGCATTTCCCGGCCTAGTCCGGAAAGTACGTACTTCCCGGACTAGGCCGGAAAAGAATCATAGAATCCATAGCAACCGAGATAACGGCTGACAGTTCATATGAAATTAGTTGTCAAAAATTTGCATGTTTTTTGATCGCAATCGCAATAAAATATAGAAAGCAGCAGCGATAGTGTTATTTTACATGGTTGCCGAAAAAATATTGTACGCAACACGCCCGAAAATGGTTTTTTTGGACTCACAGACTTCCAGGACTCGCTTACGCTCGTCCTGGAATTTTGTCTATTCGTCCAAAAAAACCCTATTTTCCGGATTTGTTACGTAAATTACTATTACGTAACAAGTCCGGAAAATAGGGTTTTTTACTTTTTCCGAGAAATCTGAATTCTTAGGAGAATATATTAAGCAATTTTTTTTTTATTTAAACGAATTCCACACATGATTTTTTCATAACAAATAAACAAGTGTTGAGCGTGGGCGCATTAGAATCTAAAATGATGGTTCATCCGCATCATCCGATGGTTTTACTCAATCATCTTACAGAAAAAAAAAACAAAATATTCAAGCATTTTATAAATTCGAAACTCAGCAGAAGAACCTGAAATCGCAGGGCCTGCTGTAGAAGGGTGGCAAATATTGGAGTGCGCTACTTTTTCATCTGAAAAAATTAAATCTACGTATGTCTCTCCATGGTGATATTGTCATATGTAACAATGTATAAACGATATTGTTATGATCATGCAGAGAATAAATAACTATTATTTTTCACTTGTACATTATCTGTTTATTTCATCTTAGAAACGGTTGCTATAAATACACTCATAACGCCCTAGGACTTTTTTAGCGGGCGTTATGGATCATTATGCCCCCTCGTTGTGCTAGAAGGAAAAGCTAAAATAAAATTGTTTATTTCCCAGAATTTTGGTACTACTACAAGTGACAACTCACCAAACTACAACAAACAACAACAAAGCCTAATTAAGATTAAATGTGCAGTTTTCGAATTTCCCGGAAAAATTATTTACTATTGAATCTTTTCGATTTTTTCGAAACCTCTGAAGCGAAAACTGGACTCCAACTACTTGGAAGTTCTCTCACAAGAACCACCTGAAAATTCATTAGAGTCTGTAACCGAATTCACAATCATCGTCGATACTTTGTTTTTGGAGAAAATGCTCTGCTCTATGTAACCTTCTGCGTCAGATGCACTCTTCCATCTTCCGTGCATTTTTAAGGTTTCATACGATGCACCGGCCTCAGTTAAAAGAGTTGCTGAATTCCGTCTTGTATATTATGACTTGGCATTATCCAATTTTAGGTATTTGGCAATCATCGAAGGCACACTTCCTATGGTATTTTTGCCAACTGATTGGACGGTGCACCAACCATTTCGGAACGTGAGGAAAAATCTGAGATTCTTCACTCCGCTGGGTCTCAAGGATATAAATTTTCTGACCTATTTTTTTTCCTCTACAATACTAAATCCCTTTGACATACCGGTTTCAGTTTCGGGTATTTCAACAAGTAAACATCTACCCTTATCTTCTATATCTTTAATAGACATTTTCACCAATTCATCACTCCTTAGTCCTCCAAAAACACCCATTATTAACATAACATAACTACTTAATGTATTTCATCAGGAGCTTCATTGATAAACGTATGAACTTGATCTGCTGTCAAAACTTTGGATTTTTGTGGAACATATCCTTTAGATTTCATTTTTAACAACGCTACTAGCCGGGAGAATTGGGAAATATTGATATTTTCATTGACAATCATCAAAGATCATCATCAGATTTCAAAATAGAATATTTCGTCTACAATGACACAGGACAAAATTTTTCAGACTGAAATAAAAAAAAATTAAACACATAAACAAAATGAAAAGTAAAATAGCATACCAATTCTTGAAAATATGCCAATAACACGGTCTCATCTATGGAAATAATTTTATTTTGCAACTTCCATTGATAGAATATTTCGTAATCCTGTTCGTGAATCGTTCTGATGGATTTTTCCGGTAATAAATTATTTGTCGCTTTTGCTGCAATTTCAATTGTATTATTTGGTAAATTACTATTCATTTTCATTATTTCTTCTCAGAGAAAATAGTAATGAGTTTCACTCATAACGAAATATTAACAAATGTCATGGTTACAACTAGAAGTTAAATGGGAAGAGAATCATAGGAACAATTGATTTTTATTGTAATAAAATGATTTCTTCATGAAAATTAAAATCATGTATGCACCACGAGCGTCGTTAGATCATAACGCCCATTCGGCAACATTCATCCCTCGGGCCGAATGTTGCCTTCGGGCGTTATGATCTATACATATAACGTACTTGCTACATAAAAAGTATTTTGGTCTCACCTTGTGATCAATATCAAAAAGGTCGCACCAGGCCAGTTGGGAGTGCGCAAAAGCTTAGCGCAGCAGCATAAACGAATCTAATATAGTTAAGATTGACAACTCTTACTTATCGTAGCTTGTCTTGTATTGCCTGTCTTCTTCTAATTCGTAATTTTTGATTTTGATAATACAGAATGACCTACTGGTTAACTTAAATTTTTTCAAATATAACTACCAAACAACAATGATAGAGCAACACGATTGACAAAAATCTGAGTCCATCAGCGATTACAATCAACTACAAGAATATTCGGCATATAGGACTGACTGATACACCCCCTCGAACGTGTAAGCGGCCAGCAAACATAAACATCCCCAAAAACTAATCTGATATTTCAGTATCGGGGCACGAACCATTTACATGGCCGCGTCCAGCGACACATGGCGGTCGCGTGTCTCAAGCCCACCAAGTGCCACGTGACGTCGGGGGCTCATCTGCGATCGCCTCGGTGGGACTTCGTCTGAACGTACCAGCTGCTGTCGCAAACTATTCCTTTGGCACTCCTTCCTTAAATCAAAATTTATTATAGAGCGTGATACTATTGTAGGGCTGCCATAAATGTTGTAACATCGACCGGGGCAAGTGGCCCAGAATTAGGTTAAAATATCTCTAAATCTCGGAACTATGATTGAGTTAGTGGAGTTCTGTTTCAAGTCCAGCTACGTCAGCTTTATGGATTGTTTCTACAAACAAATTTTAGGTTTCCCTTTGGGAGCTCCCTATTCATCTTTATTCGCGTCATGCACTTCATTTTATCAGAGGTTCAAAGAAATCTAGACTTTATATTTCTCATTCTGCTTGTATACGTGGATGATATTTTATCTATTATCCCGAAAGACTCTGTTCAACGTGTACTATCGATTTTTAACTCCATAGTTCCTAAGATAAACTTATGAGTTGGAAGACTCGAATCATTCCCTTCTATTTTTAGATGTCCGGGTTTTCAGAAATCCAGTAGATGGAAGGCTGTCAACTGATCTCTACAAAAAGCCAACGAGCACTAACAGGACCATCAACTTCAACTCCTTACATCAGAAAAAATATATATACTCACACAGTCCAAATTCAGGAGCACTAACCTTTGCAGTGTTGATTTCAGAGAAAAGAACTTCATACAGCTAAGAGAAGACTTATCCTGCCCGACTTGTTAATAGTGTATTGAAATCTCACACTCTTGTCCCTTTGAGAGAAAATACATTCACCGAACAAACAAATATAAAACACTTTAAACTGTTATCCATTCCTGGATTGTCCAGTCAGCTGAAATCCGTCCTAAACAACGAGAATTTTAAGATCATCAATTACTCTAAGAACACATTGAATAACTTAGTGTTCAGTTGTCTTAAAGACAAAATTCCGAGGAAGTTCCTGTCATTTACAAGATCAATTGTTGTCACTGTGAGAAATGCTATATTGGCACAACCAAGCATCACCTCACCAGTAGAATCTCAAACCACAAGTCATCGTGTAAAACGATTTCTAATCAGAGAACAGCACTAGTTGAACACCACCTTGAAACTGGACATTCATTCGATTTTAATATAGAAAATATAGATAGGTATTCTCCACACAGAGGATAATTATAGAAAAAGACTTTTTGCTGAGATGTTTTATATCAAAAGATCATATAATAGTGTGAATTTTAGATCGGATTTGGACAATTTGAGTTCAGTATACAATGTTATAATCAATAGATGTACTGATTGACCTGTGATTCTTTAGGTTATGTTGTTGTTTTTCCTTGGTACATCTTATTCTTCGTTCATGTGAAGTAGGTTTGTCGTCCGTTATTTGTTAAATGATCTAACACTTTTATTGGTATTTTTAGATAATTATATTTAATTTATTATATATTTTTATCTCCTTGACATTATGTTTGTAATAATCCATTTAATTTATTCTTTCATTAATTTATTTATTTTATCTGACAATCGATACATAGTCTTATTTATGACACATTTCACTTATTTTTTTTTGTATTTTGACTATTTGTCTAAGACGGCAATATCTGTGAAGAATTTTAATTATTCATGATTGATGAAGGAGAGATTATAACTTTGATATGTCTCGGTGAGTCTGCCTTTGTATTTCATAATCTGTTTTCCTTATATATTATTTATTGCAGCCTGAAGAAGGATCAAATTGGATCCGAAATTGTAGCGAAATAAATCGTTTGTGAATCAGCTTGTTTGCCTATATCCGAAACCTACGTCCAAGTTAAAATATTCAAAATTCAATACTCATCTGAGAGGTATTCATTCAATATTTAGCCGGAGTTTCTAGGATCATTACAGGTATTTGAATTATATTACATTCCCCAATCAAATAAGACTCCTTCACTCAGACATATCCACTCAAATAATTCATAAAGAACAAAAACAATATTAACTCGAAATAAAAACAACAAAAAAACGCAACAATAAACTATTAGGTATAAGCGCGGTCCCAGGGGGTCAAGGGGTCATGACCCCCCCCCCAAAATAGAACCACCAACTTACGTTATAAAGTTTCAAGCCGACAAGGTACGAAATGGTCCCATTAAAAAACTTGAAGCCATAATGGCTAGGCCACTCTTGGGTAGGTACCCTTTTTTTAGGCTTGATCCTCGCTGCCACATTTTTTGCCTATTCATATATTTCAGGAGTTTTGGCCTCCTCAGGTAATTTTTTTTACATTATTATAAAATTCTACGTATGTCATTTTATAATTATAAATGAATTAAATTATGCTCTCCCCTATGTTTACTGCACTTGATGTATTTCGTTCTTTAGTCCACTGCCAAGATCTCATGAAGAATTGCACAAGAATTGCGAAAATATATTCATATTGTCACATTTTGATGAGATTCACCTTTATTTCATGTTTCCCTGTTTTATTGAGAAATGATATCCATTTATCGTATAAAAATTGAACATTTAAAAATACTGCCTCTGATGAAGATTTTACCTTAAGAAGGGTGTAAGAACAAGATCAACACTAAGTATTTTTTTTAAGAGAAAAACTCTTTACCGCTGGGAGGAAAACGTCCCCAACATATATAATTGAAGATTAGACTGCACCAAGAAATGGTACAGGGTGTTTCAAAGTTAATACTTAATGAAAGCATCTCGAAAAATATAATAAGAGAAAAAATATCCAAGGATCCCCGATCTCTCTTTTCGTGATAATAAGATTTCAGAAAATCATAGATATCTCAATTCGTCCTGAAAATGATTGTTTCAAATATTTCGCTACACCTTGGTTTCTGTTCGGGATATTCGAAAAACTCAAAAACTTTTTTTTTCAGTAACTTTTATGATTTACATAATCTCATAAAAGATCTTAGAAATCAATGACCGTTTTAGGGATATAGAGCAAAGTTGGTGATTCTAAAATAAGACACCTTATATTTCTTAACGCATTTTCTTTCTTTCTGTGAAAACAAAAATTAAAATTGATTCCAACAATATTCATGTCTCGAACTATCATTGAAAATTCTCAAGCTCTTAGAAAACATCCTATATAACCTATAATAATCTGTATTGTGCCTTTCAAAAGTTCTTCCTTGAGCAATGAAGGGCCATCAAGGTCATTAAACTATAATTGGATGAAAATATTCGAAATAAAACAGAACATTTTGATTGCGTACCCAGTACCCAAAGAAGACCAATTCTTTGTTCAAAAACTATTCGTCGACCTTTGCTGTCGCATCACAGTCAAACGCAAGGGCACGTAAGTCATCTACCACACAAAGAGCCAGTCTCTGAGTTCTCGTTCATCCAAATGGATCCATCTGATGCTGATTGCGATAATCTGCATGGCACACAGAACTACAAAGTGACTGAAAGAATAACTCCCGTTGAAGGAGTGTCGAGAGCTTGCTTTGTGAAAATCTGCCCTTGAAACCGTAGCTCACGCATCCCCTTTCAGGTCTTTTCAATCTGCAACAGTAACAAACAGTCCTCTTGATAGACGGTCGGTCGGTCACACTTCTATAAATACCGCCCTATTGACATCTACTTATCAGATGGGCGTGCACGTTTCGAGTCACGTTCACGTGGCTTGTGGAAATTGTAGGTTTTGAGTTAGCGTTTAGTCTTGGTTATTAGTTTTAAGGGAAATACCTAGTTGTTCCGGATTAGCTAGTGGCTAAACTTTTGATGACTGAAGGCAGGGCCGCCGCCAGACATTTTAGCGCCCCGCAAAATAAAATTTCACCGCCCTGTTTTGCTGATTTATCTGAATTTTCTTTGAAGGAGCCTCTGTTATTCCTTTCAGGCCTCTCTTCAAGTTTATATGAAATCGTAATTTTCAACTCGAAATCACCTTGTCAAATTAATCAACACGTCCTGCATTGTTTGAAAGCATGACGCTCTATTTATAAATCTATAGCAAAAAGACGACGTAGTTCTTAAAGGTGCAAAAAGTCTTGTTTTATTAACTGATTTTGCGCCCATACCATTTGGCGCCCCGGCAAAATGTCCGGTATGCCGCTCCTGACGGCGAACCTGCTGAAGTGAAGGTTTACAATTAGATATAATGAAAGGAAAAATCAAGAGACGTACTAACGTGAGAAAAGAGCATTCGCGAGTTTACTGATGTGTCGATTTACAATTAAAATTCTTACTTGAAATTTTCACAACGGTCCGGGCAGCAGCCTAATGGATATTTTTTCAATGGTTTATTTTTCTGAATTTTTAGTATTTTGTAGAATATGACCTCCTGAACAAAAAAGTCATTGGCCTCAACTCAATCCTTTCACTAGTTCTCGAGATACAGAGTGTTGAAATTGGAAAATGGTATTTCTAAAGTAACATTTCTCGTAGGAAAACATCTTGAATGAAACACTTTTGGACGTCAAATATTGCTTACCCCTACTCATTTTAGACTAGTTTTTGATGAAAATCATTAAAAATAAGAGTTTCAACGTCTGAAAATGTAATGAGGAAATAATACAGGGTGTTTCATTGGGAAACGGAAATACTTCACAGGTGCATAGGTGGCACCAAGGCGGTTCTGGAGATACCCCATTTATTGGGTCTGACTGTTTTCGTAGGCGAGATACAGGGTGTTTTATGAAATTTGCCTGTTTCCTTTCTGCATATTTGACAAATATGTTCCTAATTGAGAGCCCAAACGTTTCATGCAATAACCGCCTTGAAAATCCAACAAAAAAAAAAATAAAAACCAATATAAAAATGAATTACAAAGTAATGTTAAAATAATTAAGGGTTCCATATTTTTGATCATTCATTGTTAAAAGTCACTTCAAACCACTTTCAGGTATCAAAGTTCTCAAAAACTTCACATTTACGTTGAAAATTTTTGCAGTAAAACTGTCTGCGCGAAAATTTGAAGTACACGTCTCAGTAGAGTTTTTAGTGATGTTTACGAATATTAAAACAGATTTTCAAAATTCCGATGTATAGGGAGTTGTTTCGAGGATTCAAACGATTCATAATTTTTTGTTAACCCGGACTTGGATTTTCAAGGCGGTTATTGCATGATACGTTTGGGCTCTCAATTAGGAACATATTTGCCAAATATGAAGAAAATATACTGGGTGGTTCGTTTGATATGGAATCAGAAAGAAATGGGCAAAATTCATAAAACACCCTGTATCTCCGCTACGAAAACAGTAAGACCCAATAAATGGAGTATCTCCAGAACCGCCTTGGTGCCACCTATGCACCTGTGAAGTATTTTCGTTTCCCAATGAAACACCCTGTATAATGGCAGCAGACAATTTTTTAATTTCGGAAAAAGTACTTTCTTGAGGAGGTGCTGTTAGATATGTATTCAAAATGATATTCGTTCAATCCATAATTCACCAAGTAATCCAAAGAGTCGTTCGTGGAATTTTCTAATTTTTTGTCATCACTTTTGCTTCGAGTACGGTCAAGGATCAGTGGTCCTTGAAGATTTTTTCTCGTTGGTTTCTCTAGTTGGTATGGTTAGAACTTAATGAAAATCAATAATGTACTGGATGGACTGTTTGTTAGGTAGGATAGGATGAAAACGACATAAACAGATATAAGGAGCATGGAAGATTATACAGGGATCAATTGAAAAGGGCAAAGAAAGGCCATTCAAGAGAAATTGAGTCAACAGATAACATTTCAAAAAACATTTGTTAGATTGATTCATAATTGAACTTACACTCTGCAATTTATCTAAAGAATTCGATAATGTTAAACACCCCATTCTACCCCAAAAACTAGAATATTATGGCGTACGAGGTTTGCCTCTCAAACTTTTGACTTCTTATCTGAGCGGTAGATATCAGTTATGTGGAAGCTGGAAATGGGCGATCAAGGTGTCCGTGAAGTTAGCACCCACTTTTTCGAAAATGAAGAATTTTTTTTTTGCGTTCGTTAGTAACTCGTTAGTAACTATTTGTAACACAAAAATTTTCGTTTGTACCTCAACGATACTGGTAGAAAACATCGCATTCCGCAAGGGTGCCAACTTCACGGGCACCCACTCTTTGATTTTTCTCGGAAAAAAATATTCTGTTAGGAAGTCCATCGTTAGTAACTATTTGTAACACAAAAATTTTCGTTTGTAACCTAACCTATAATGGAAAAATTACACCCCCAAAATGCGAAGTTGGCACCCACTTTTTCGAAAATGATGATTTTTACTTTTGCATTCGTTAGTAACTCGTTAGTAACTATTTGCAACACAAAAATTTTCGTTTGTACCTCAAGAAAACTGGTAGAAAAAAATTGTTATCCACAAGAGTTCCAAGTTCACGGACACCCACTTTTAGATTTTTCTCGGAAAAAAATATTCAGTTAAGAAGTCCATCGTTAGTAACTATTTATAACACAAAAATTTTCGTTTGTAACCTAACCTATGATGGAAAAATGACACCCCCAAAATGCGAAGTTAGCACCCACTTTTTCGAAAATGATGAATTTTTTTTTGCATTCGTTAGTAACTCATTAGTAACTATTTGTAACATAAAAATTTTCGTTTGTAACCTAACCTATGGTGAAAATATGACACCCCCAAAATGCGAAGTTAGCACCCACTTTTTCGGAAATGATGAATTTTTTTTTTGCATTCGTTAGTAATTCGTTAGTAACTATTTGTAACACCAAAATTTTTGTTTGTACCTCAAGAAAACTGGTAGAAAAAAATTGTTATCCACAAGAGTTACAAGTTCACGGACACCCACTTTTAGATTTTTCTCGGAAAAAAATATTCAGTTAAGAAGTCAATCGTTAGTAACTATTTGTAACACAAAAATTTTCGTTTTTAACCTAACCTATAAAGGAAAAATGACACCCCCAAAATGCGAAGTTGGCACCCACTTTTTCGAAAATGATAATTTTTATTTTTGCATTCGTTAGTAACTCGTTATTAACTATTTGTAACACCAAAATTTTCGTTTGTAACCTAACCTATGATGGAAAAATGACACCCTCAAAATGCGAAGTTAGCACCCACATTTTCGAAAATGAAGAAATTTTTTTTCGCATTCGTTAGTAAATCGTTAGTACATGTTTGTAACACCAAAATTTTCGTTTGTAACCTAACCTATGATAGAATAATGACACCCCCAAAATTTCGAAGTTAGCACCCACATTTTCGAAAATAAAGAAATATTTTTTTGGATTCGTTAGTAACTCATTATTAACTATTTGTGACACAAAAAAGAATCGTCTGTAACAGAATCCAGAATTCTTAATGTTTTTCATGAATCTCATTACATGTCTAGTATTAATTCCCCTTTATTTTCATCAGATTCAAAACTCATATAATACGTTCCATATTTCAAAGTTTCTCATTGAACTGAAGGCTTTTCCAATGCGCATGATAAATCGTTGTTAAATTAAGCTGTCCGAACTTTTACGAGACCGGCGTACTTCAAATTCAGAAGCCATTTTGTCATGCGCAGTTGATCTGTCTATATCACAATTGGTAAATGAACTCTTAACAAGCACTACGCAGGCCCTGCTTTATGGCATCGAGTATTAGAAGAAATGAGATGGGAACACATGAGAGATGAGAACACAAGAGGAACAGCTGATAGTTTTCTAACTGCGTAAACATAACCTGAAAATATACGTAACAAATAGTGCCGAAGCGAAAATAATATCTTTCACCGAGTTAATATTACTATTCGTTCATCAAAACCGAAGGTAAGTTAGTATTATTAGCTTTATTCGATCTTACTGGATTCGAATTCAATTTTAGATGCCACGAAGTGCTGCAATTGATCCTGAAGAATTACTCAAAATTTTGCAAGAACATAAGACAGAAATTCAACAGTCTCTAGGTAAAACGACAGCAAATATTTGGAAACGTTTGAGTAAATTGAGTGGCGATAAAATTTCCCCTAGAGCAATCTATACTGTTGTCAAATGTAATAGATACAATTGCCGAGATCTCATAGAAATTAAGGAACAAGTTGTTGAATCTGAAGATCGGAAATCTCTTGAACACGACAATGTTCTCGTAGAAGATGAGTACCTATCTGAAAATTATTTTTCAGTACCTGCCAATTTATGGCAACAATGTTTTGATGAGATCCGATTGTCTCTCAGACCTGTATGGACTGACATATTTTTTGAACTGATAACCAAAAACCTGGACACTGAATGTATATGGATGTTCAAAAAACACAAAATTGGTATCGAGAATATTTTTTTTAAATTCGAAGCTTATTGTGCGGAGTGTAAAGGTTCATTTAAGGGTTGGTGTGTCGATCCCTCAAATAAAACCAATGAACAAGAACTGAAATTTTTTTATGAAATGAGTAATGTAAAACTCATCCAACATAACTATCAAATGAAAAGACCATTGAAGGGCACTAGAAGAAATGAAATCGGTAAAACTTTGAGCGAAGGAAAATTCGCGATAAATTGGAGAAGGGAACAAGCTATCAATGGAAATGCTAAGCGGAATAGAACATTATACTCCTTAAATGTCTTGCGGAAGACTAGAGAACAGTTCAAGAAAAAAAATGAGTTCTCTAATATTTTTCGAGAAGCTGTAAGTATTCCTGAATCTTTTCAATATTTGAAATATGAAAACACATTAAATTCAGCAATTCGTAAGATAGGTTTGGATGATTTTTTCGTCATGTATTGGACACCTTCTCAAACAATCACCTTCAATAATTATGTAAAAAAAAGAAGTACAGTTTATATAGACGCTACCGGTTCATTGGTGAAAAAGATTCCGAAGCCTCACGGACAAACATCGGGTAATTTATTTCTATATCAGTGTGTTATACACATGGGAACGGAAGGTGGACAAATTCCTGTTTGCCAGATGCTATCTGAGTGCCACAATACTAACCATATTAGCTACTGGTTGACAGAATGGATGACGGAGTGTAAAACTCCATTCTGTGTGATATCTGATCATTCTTTGGCCTTATTAGGTGCAATCGCTAGAAGTATTGCCAAAGAGGCTAGTCTTTCTGACTATATCAACAAATCTTTCCAAATTATTACAATTTCACAACTGTCTCACCAAAAACCAGAGCTAGGAACTTATATACGCGTCGATTATGCTCACTTGATGAAGTTCGTCAGTAGATGGGACTGTTTTAAGAATAAACCTCCTCAGTTCAAACGCTTCTATTTGAAACTTGTGGCTCGACTGGTTAAATGCCGCAATTTCAGTGATGCAAATAGGATTATTTCGAATATTTTCATTGTATCAAATAGTTTTTACGAGGGTTCCGACACAAATAACTCTCCATTGAAGAGCGAAATTGCCAAAATTTATCTTAAAAATCTAATAGCAGATATAAATGTAGACCTTGCATATGAAGAAGAAAAAATAGAATCAAATGATTGTGAGACCAATAATACGGACTGTAAACTTGTCGAAACATGGATTCGGGACATCTTCAATGGAGCAAAAGAGTCTTTCATCGATAATGTTATTGAGCCTGAGTCTTCAAGTGTTCGGGAGAATTTCCATTACTCTTTAGAATTCTCTAATTCTTTCAGAAAGCTCCTAAAGACATATACCTTGTGGTCAGCCATATTAACCCATCATTTCGGCGTATGTGAAGCTACTGCTAGTTCAGCGCCAGTAGAAAGTTATTTTAATGACCTGAAAAATCGAACCTTTCACGGTTGTTTACCGTTGAATGCGGATAAATTTGTTCTCAGACATAAAAAAGAAATTGAGTCTATGATAGTATTGGCAAATGAGAGATCTGAAAGACCATCTGCTGAACACTCCGATATCCAAACTGCTGAATTGTACAACAAAAACACTGATGCTGAGAAAAATGTATACGAGACTAATATTGTAAGTATTACTGCTGAAAGCCCTCCTAATGAGGATGATAGTTATGCATTATCTGCTGATTCATGCCAAGGTGCTGAGATAGATGAGGAAGACGTAGAAGAAGCTCTTATCGTAGAAAACTGGAAAGGACTAGGGAACCCAAAGAAGAAAAAAACAAGATCATCATTTTACGCTGCGCCTTGTCCAGAAATTTTAGTTCTCGAAGACCATAGAAGGATGGAGTTTCCACTTATAAAAAACGGGAATATTGTCAATAAGACGACAACAACAAAAGTATCTGATGGGGTCTCCATTCTTCTAGGAAATACTTGTCCATTTGATACAATTTTGCAATGTATTTTATCAGCTTATTGTGATAGTATTGGTTTTCAACAAAAAATCAATGAGAATAAGGAAGATGTGAAAATATTCAACCTACTCAGTACAGTAGCTACCAAAGGGGCAGGCAGTCAGTTTCGTAAAGAAAGAGCTGTTTTTCTTAATGAAATCTACAAACAACAAAAACTAGCGATCAATAGTAAAATTTTAAGAGTAGACTGTCAAGATAATGTAATATCTGCTCTTCAGAAAACTGGACAGGGATTGAATAGTCTTACAGAAATACATAAATGCATGAAGTGCTCTTACGAAAAGAGGATTTCAAGGATTTACAAAACCATTCAAATCACGGATTATAGCAATGAAAACTTTGAGTCTACGTTTCTGAGATCGCTGCAAGGACTGTTCAAATGCCAGATGTGTTCAAATAAGGTGATAGTGGAAACTATATTCAGCACTCATTTGTTTATAGACACTAGTGAAGCTGAAAATATTAATATTGAAAAACTCCCTGTGACTTTGAAATGCGGTGGACAACAGTTGATATTAAGAGGTTTGGTTGCTTACCAGAAGTCTCTTACCAGACAAAGTCTAGGACACTACATTTCCATCTGTCGAAGAAATGATGGAGCTCTAGAATTGTACGATGATATGGCCAAAAAAGTAAAGATTGTAGAAAAAACATTAGAGCTTAACATCCACTTACTACTGTATAGTATTTAAATGAAATTTTGAATTAACTATGTTGAAGTTCATTTCAATAAATAATTTTATAATACATTTGAGACTACTGCATTAATGAAATCTACCTCACAAAAAACAGTGACAGATTTATCACGTATAGGGAAATTCATCTATTTCATTATTCAGTATACAATATCGGAAACTCAAAAGTGCACCTCTCTTGGAGCGATTCTCTCATAGGTTAGGTTACAAATGAAAATTTTGGTGTTACAAACATGTACTAACGATTTACTAACGAATGCAAAAAAAAATCATCATTTTCGAAAAAGTGAGTGCTAACTTCGCATTTTGGGGGTGTCATTTTTCCATCATAGGTTAGATTACAAACGAAAATTTTTGTGTTATAAATAGTTACTAACTATGGACTTCTTAACTGAATATTTTTTTCCGAGAAAAATCTAAAAGTGGTTGTCCGTGAAGTTGGAACTCTTGTGGATAACAATTTTTTTCTACCAGTTTTCTTGAGGTACAAACGGAAATTTTTGTGTTACAAATAGTTACTAACGAGTTACTAACGAATGCAAAAGTAAAAATCATCATTTTCGAAAAAGTGGGTGCCAACTTCGCATTTTGGGGGTGTAATTTTTCCATTATAGGTTAGGTTACAAACGAAAATTTTTGTGTTACAAATAGTTTCTAACGATGGACTTCCTAACTGAATATTTTTTTCCGAGAAAAATCAAAGAGTGGGTGCCCGTGAAGTTGGCACCCTTGCGGAATGCGATGTTTTCTACCAGTATCGTTGAGGTACAAACGAAAATTTTTGTGTTACAAATAGTTACTAACGAGTTACTAACGAACGCAAAAAAAAAATTCTTCATTTTCGAAAAAGTGGGTGCTAACTTCACGGACACGCGATCAAGTCATCATAGAATTCTCAGGGGAGTAGATACATCAATTTCGATCTTGAGACCTCTTCTGTTTTCGGTTTACCTTAATGACTAGACTGTTAATGGGATCAGCTTCTGAACATTGGTCGGATGGTGTGGCGTTTAAGACAAGAACGGCTTCAATCGACGTCGAGAAGTGGTTATTTGGAGATGTTTCTGTTTCTTTATATGTATATAATGTTATATCCCAAAAAAACAACTGTTACTGAATAACCAATTGAAGTGTTTCTCTCAAATTAAAGTTCATTTTTTTTATCATGGAAAATACAATGTAAATAACACAAATTGTAAAATGTAAATAACACAATTTAATTAATTAAGCCATACCTGAAATTAAAGAAACAACATTCTAAGTTAATTATTCAATCAATATTCAACATTCAAATTCTCTTCAATTCAAAATTCAGTTTGAATTATTTCTGTCACTATGAGATATAATGTAACTTGATAACATATTAATCAACAGTCTCCTTACATGTATATTTGAAACAGTATTACCGCAATACTGCCCAATGACACAAAGATTAAAAGGGAGAGTATTGGAGGTCCTGAATTACTGATTGTATAGGTATATTCAGAAAAATTTCAAGTTCGATATTCAGGTAAAAGTAGTTATGAGAAAACTACCATCGATATTATTTCCTTTTACATCAGAGCTTTCAAAGATCACTAATGAGAGTACAATGCCGAATGTTTACCATGCACTTTTCCATGGTTGAATGTCTTCCGACATTCTGATCTAGGGAGATAGTCCAATACCTCCTAGACAGGTACGTATTGGATAGTCAGCACTACCAGGATATATTTTTAAAACAAAAAAGATCGATACGAATTTAGGCTGCGATCGACAGAAGTATCTCATGTCTGAAATATTTCGAGAAGAAAGCTATACTCACATTCTGCTCACAATAAAAACTTGAATGTTTAATGTACGGTCATTAAAATATGCAAATTATCAGTTCTGTGAAGATCGCCATCAATACTTCACTCGCAAACGAACTGCCTTGAGAACAGTCTACAGAAGACTAAATATTCCCAGGAAAGGTTTCAAATATTGGGTTGTTATTTTTTAAAACCAACTACCGGAAACTGTGAAAAAAACGAGAAGCTTCAAGAGCAGTATCCGAAAATTTTTGGTCGATGGAACTTTCTTCACCGTAGATGAATTCCTTCGGTCAATGGAATCAGCTGGTCTAGTTAAATTGCTACACAGTTGTTTCCGTATTTTTGTTGTATGTATAGTTTCAGTTTGTATTTTTATCATAGTAATGTTGACTATTTTTCATTGACTAATTTTAACATGTACAGTTGACCATTAAGTACTTCTTTCTGTTCTGCGATGCTCTGTTCAATTAACAACTAAGTTCCAAAATATAGGTTTATATCAGTTTCTAGCATATTTTCTCGTAATATATTTTGAAGTGTAATGCTCAATATCGCAGGACTATGAGGATTTCGTCAAAAAAGTTAATTCCTGCAGCCCATATCCAGCCCCTAAATTAAGGGAAACTGGGATTCGTTTAAACAATTCAGCGAACATATTCGACTGATTCACAAAGAGCGAGGGTGTAAGCTATACATCTATAGAACAAGTGAACGGCTACCGGGAGAAAACGCTCTCCCAGATAATGTGGGGTTCAGTAAGCCGACATTACAGGGCTTCAATCATGCCGTTTTGGGCGGGGGAAGCCTTTGTTGCTAAAAGTCAGCAGGTTTTGTTTGATTAGGAAAGCATCGAACATTTTGTCCCTAATCAGGACCCATGAATGAGAGCAGCATTCGAAGGGTTTTCCACCCCTCTATTTTCGCGCACCGAGCTTGACAGATTGCACGGGAAGGAAGTGAATTAGAACGGAACATTCTTTGTCTGAAAGAGGTTTATCGGGCCTTCTCGAAAATTGGGATTTCTCCTCGCAGATTAACATCTGCGCTACGGCAAGTTGTTGCTGCTTTGACAGGTGGTTAGTTGAACGTTTTTGCATCTATATTTCTCTGAAATTCTCGGCTACTACTACATTTTATTGCTTGATGATTGCAATAATATTATATTATTCAACGAGCGGTAATGTAGGTCATAACTCACGCAGATGAAGTTTGCAGCACGAGCCGCAGGTGAGTGCTGTATTCCATCAATTCAGTTATGACCATTATCGCAAGTTGAATACTATACTTTATCTACGACTATATCAATAAATACTAAGAAAAAAATACAAACTTAGAATATAGACAGAAGGAACGGGAACTAACATATGTGTTCGATCCCGAGTACAAGAGAGATGGAAACTTAGTGTCACCAATCACAATCGAACTGTACTCGTACAGAGTACAGACATAGAACTTTATTGAAAAAAAATAAATGCCTATAAAAATGCATTAAAATATACCAAAAAACATTCCTTGTGAACGATGACTTAATGATCTTACTGCTACACCAATACATTTTTTCAAACTCCTTTATATTTTTTTCGGGCAAGTAATTCTGTATGGTAACATTAGCTGTTTGTGTTTTGGAAATGCATATCTATATAATATTTCATCTTCACTATCTGAATTAGTCGTTTTCAGCAAAACATTCACAAAAATATGAAAACGTCAAAATTATTAAAGTGACATTCCCTCGGACATTCCTCCCCTCAATAACAATAATGTAATGTTCCCTTTCCACCAATCGAATAGAAGCAGAGAAGTATAGAAGCACAGATCCATATTTTCCGATTCATTATAGTGAGTTATAGTAGTGAGTAATTATAACTCACGCTGTTTGTTAATATATACTATTAATTGCTCAAAAGCACTTGAATGATGAATATATTATTCAATAGGAGTAGATAAAAGAGATTATTGTATAACTCACGTTTTAATGAAAGAATAAGATCCCTGAATTTCCCATAGTTGCGACGTATTGAGAAGTGAATATAACCTTGACGACATGGTATAAATCTAGATGCAGTTAAGAAGGAAATGAGTAAGGTAAGGCGCATAGAGCCTCACTTCTATGTATAAGTGGAGTTCATTTACAAAAAACAAAAACAATAACCTTCAAACCGTGTCTTGAACATTCCTATATTTACGTATCTCAACTTCAAATCCAATCTCACATTACCCTCTACAACGACGTGTCAACTTTCCATCAACATCGTTCATACCTAGTTGAAAACGCGATTCTTCCTACATTTTTTAGGATTGAGAGTCTTGAGAACTGCATATTGGTTCAGGGAGATGTGGATAGGCTTCAGGAATATTGTAGAATCAATTATTTTTTTTTTTAAATTCTCGAAAATGTTTCGTTATCACTTATACTAGAAACATTAATAAATTTTAATTTTCTTATTCTGCCCGCAATGGTTTGCTACGTCGAGAATCCTCTACTACAGATCTGGGGACGAGGCTCGACTCCATGTTGTTGTTCGATCAACATATTGAATCAATAATAAGTAAATGCAATAAGATGTTGGGTTATATTTTTCGACAAAGCCGATCATTCAGTAGCAACAGTACTTTTATGCGTTTATATTATTTCTTCGTTTACAGTAGATTGATCTTTGCATCTGTAATATGGAATCCGCAGTATCAATCGGTTGGAGGGAGTTCAGAGAAGATTCATGAGATATTTGGCTTATAGAAATAGTTTTATAATAGTCAACCATGATTATACACAAGCTCGTAAAAGATTTGGTCTCATTGCTCTGGAGGATCGACGGAAGATCTCGGATGTCGTTTTTGTATTCAAAATTATCAAAAATTATTTACAAGTTCCAGATCTTCTAGAGAGAATATGAATCTCTTATACCGTTAGGTTAGGCTTAGATCTCATGGCTTGTTTTATATTCCATTCAGGAGGACGAATGTATGTAAAAATATTGGATTGTGTAGAATGATGTCCTTATCAAATGAATTTGATTCCAATGAAATCGATCTGTTTAATACCTCCTTGTCTTCTTTAAGACATGGGCTCAAATGTTATTTTCTGCGGATTCTGGAGCTGCATGGTTCTTTGAGTTTGAATTAAGAGAGCCCTTGGAATTTTCTCCTTTTTTTAATTTTTTTTGTACGATACATTTTTTAGTTCTAATTTGTGAATACTTCTGTGGGTATATCCTGTTTGTATTCCTATTTTCTCAAATAAATAAATAAATGAATAAATTTCAACATAACTATGACCATTGATATATGCTGTCGTCTCAAAATCATAGATCACAGATTGTTGGAGTAGAAGAAAAACGTGAATCTAGTTGACTCAAGCATCTTGACGCTAATGGTACTCACTACTGGGCTGAGTTGTAATTTTTCGAAGAACGAGATCCAGATAGACACAGGGTATTGCTAGAATAGTAGAATACCACACACATCGCCTCCGAGAGACAGGATTGCTAGTACAACAACGATAACAGATAAGGTTTACAAAATATGTATGGTATTCAAAAGCAACGTTTCAATATTTTTGGAGCTAATACTAGACCGAAAAATAAGTGAGAAGTTTCATATAACTATGGGTCCTCAAATGAGCCGTTTTGGAGATATGAGATCAACTAATACCGCAACCGCATACGATAAATTACAGAAGATATTTGACCTATTTTTGACTTCTAGTTTTTTTCAGAAGATCTTCCATTTATTTGACCACCTTCCATTTCAATGCAGAAAGTACATCGTTGAATGAAGAAATTACGCACTCTTTCGAAAAGACCTAGTTGTTGTGCTCGGATCATTTGACAGGATGGTTCAATCCGGTCTTGCAACTCTTCGATGTTATTCACTTACGTTGCATACACTTAACTTCTCAAATAACCCCAAAGGATTCAAATAGGGAAATCTAGAGGGCCCATAGACATATAATAAAATGGATTGGTCCTCAGGTGGCTTCTGCTCGCAATGCTTTGAGGACTATTGAAGAGAAAGAGGACGACACTCTTAGTAGAAGAAGGGAAATTATCTGGGTATGGTATAATGTTACACATCATGGAAGGATCCTTCAATTCCAATATAAAACTCTCAACCCCACTCATCCAGAACATGTCTCCTAATTAAATATAAAAAAAACGAAGTACTTATTTATATGAATGACTTCCTTTTATGTGTGCGTTACTATCGGACCACCTGTCGCACTCTGTTACCTGTTACCCATTGATGGTTTCTATGAATCCAATAGCTAGGGGAAATAGTCAGAAATCAGCTTCAACCATCTGGTGTCCGATGTCCATTCCACTTTTCACATAATAGGATCGAAATGTACTCAT
Source organism: Harmonia axyridis (assembly GCF_914767665.1). Classification (NCBI taxonomy): domain Eukaryota; kingdom Metazoa; phylum Arthropoda; class Insecta; order Coleoptera; family Coccinellidae; genus Harmonia; species Harmonia axyridis. The sequence continues at coordinate 26,980,645 of NC_059504.1, read as the reverse complement.
AAAGACAGTTTCAGGGGACGACTCTGATACTTTTATCCAAAATCGATAGTTGAGGGGATTGGAATAGGTAATTGACTTTTTCTATAGCCTTTAAAGAATCACTTACCTGGGAAAATCCACTGAAACGATGAAATTAGTTCTCTGTTTATCCTGTCCATCTTATACAATTTAATGATCTAATGCAGAAGAACTTTTAAATTCATAACTGGTTATTCGAATCTTGGATTTAGTTGATTTAATTTTTGGAGCTGTCGTTCCAACAATAACTCCATACAATTTTGTCACGACGCGTTTGAATTTTTCGAATTTTGAGCCAAGTTTGGCCTCACTTATCAAATTCAATTATTTCCTTACTTAAAGACAATAACTCTCGAACGAAAAAATCTAGAGACTAGAAAGTTTCAATAGCCTGAAAATTTCGAACCTACTGGTTCTATCAGAATGCACAATGATTTATTTTGTATCCACACAATTTTTTGGGGTATGATATTCAAATTCTTTGAAAATATGTACGGAACTTCAATATTCTGGGTTTCTTCAAATCTATGATGATTATCATTTTATGCTAACATACCATTTAACAATAACAATGTAAATAAATGTCTTAGGTTAGATCATAGATTATTCGAACTTTTAAGGAACCTATACATAGATTTAGGATTTTTTTGTCATTATAGTGTTCTGTGTTTGAATTTGGGAACACTCGAAATTTGAAGTTCAAACTTCTATCGATTCGAGTTATTCTACTCATTTCATGGTCAGCTGGCTTTAATTCTTGTATTAACTGAACCTCATGAGGACGGAGATGCCAATATACAGATGCAAACTGCACCATATCATGCCTTGAGAGAGGCCTAAATGCTGTGCTGACCTCGACATGAATAACCCAGTATTTGACACTTTCATGTCTCTAGCACATTTCGTTCGAGATATACGTGCACACGGAAGACGATTGGTCAAATTTGATTTCGACCCCAAATTCTTCATGAGTGAATCTAACCTAATTGTAAGACTATGATCTGTTCGAAATTCGAAAACTTAAAACATGTGAGACGAATGATAGCCCGCTGTTTCCTAGGAACAATAGTGCAAAGTATATTCAGTTACCCGATCTTGATGATCTCTGAAAAACCAGCTGTGGGCTTAAGGTACCTATGTCATAATTAGTGGTCCTCACAGAGAATTCCCTAATGTAACAAATTCCCGTATGAAATCATCCGTTTGTTCGTATTGCGTTATTAATCAATATTCCTTCCTAAATTATCTCTCTAGAGATCCCGTTGAATGAGCTTGTCGAAGCGAGGTACAAATTATATATCAAAGCATCAGGAAGGACCATATAAAAGCCACTCGTCTCTATTCAACCCTCTATGTAAACTACTCCACCCCTGCGGTTTGATTTCATTATACTAGTCGCTTTATTTGTATGAATTTTAATTCTGTTTGTTTTGTTTATTTTGGTGCACATATGGAAGAATGATGATTTCATCGGATTCTATTTGTTCAAAAGAAAATAATGAGCTCTACGGAAATGTTGAGCCATGAGGGATTCGAGAAGAAAGATGACATGTTCTGAGACTAGCGCAGATTGAGGGGCTTTGGGGCTGCAACAACTCCCTTCCCCCCACAATAAAAAAGTACCATTAAGAGAAAGTTTGTTTATAGAACATTATGATAAAGAATTTTTTGAGGTTGCTTCTCAAAGATAACCAAAACATTCTAATTTTATTGTCACCAGTAGTTCAGGGCTGCATTCATAAACTTACTCAGAGAGTAGAGTATGGCGATATGATCAGAAATTTACTCAGCGTTCGTCGTTTAGAAACTTGCTCTGAAAAATGTCATTTATAAGTGTTAAGAAATGTATGAGTTAAATTTTACTTGTACACAATGCTATATTATTTTATTTCTCGATTTGTTGCTATCGTAAATGTATAATACCTACTATAATATAACAAAAGTAAGAGAAATTGCCCGCTCTAATCAAAAGAAATGATTAAGATGGTTAAACAACATAATGAAGAAGCTATATCTCTAGTGAGTACCCTTCTCTAAGCAAATATTGCATTATTCAGCAAGATTTTCTTCAGATCAGAAAAATAGTTGATAACACCACTGCGAAGAGAGGAACAATAAGAAGATATATTGCTCGTAATCTTTTTTTTGCGAACAGAAGTTTAATTTTTCATTGTTTTATAAACTTTATTCTAAAAGAATTAAATGGGTTCTTTATTACAAAAAAAATTATTCGAGGAAGCTCACAAACATTGAACGGAATAGGGAAGTGATATTTTGCCGTGAGAGTTAGGAACAACATTTTTTCTACAAGCGCTTGAAATAAATTGAAACTCAAAAGATGCGATTAGTTATTCACATACATATGAAGGACAAAGGTAATTCTGAAAACTGAAATCCTTAATTATGCCGATGATACAAATATATTACTGAAAGCAAATACTATCCCTGAATTGACTATCATGGCAGAAACAGTTCTGAATAGAACAGAAAATTGGTTAAACAAAAACAAATTGAGTATGGATGTAGACAAGACAAGCATCATCCTTTTCAAAACTGATCATGAAGGCAATGATACCCCAAAATATCTTAAATTGCCAAACTCTAAGATACAATTCAGTGAAACAACAAAATTCCTTGAATTGTGGATAAATGAAAAGTTAAGCTGGACAGAATATATTATTCAAGAGTTATCGAAACATCTTTCAAAAACTTGTCATCTTCTGAGAGTATTAAACAGTATTTAGACTTGAAATCTTTAAAATTAATCTATCAAACCTCATTTGAATCGAAAATAAGATATGGAATTCTATTATATATGGAGCAAGCTCAAATAATAAAGGATATTCTCAAGATACAAAAAAGAGCACTATGAATTATCCTCGGTTGAAGTCCAAGGATTCATGCAGAAGTAAATTTAAACAGAATGGCCTTTTAACAACAAATGCTATACATATAAATGTGTATATGTGAATATACTTTTTCTTTTTAAGAACAGGAGATATGATACTGTAAACAGAACTCAGCACTACAATACAAGAACATCACAGATATCCTACCCGGCACACAGGCTCACAAAAATGGAAAAGGGGCCACAGTAAAAATCAACTAAATATTTCAACCACTGCCCAATAGAAATCCGATCAGAAACTAACATCAATGTATAAAGAAAGATCTACAAAATGCTAGTAGAAATGGAACGATATAGCATCGAGGAAAACTTCATACATAACTCTCCTGGATGAGAACATAACTTTGACACAATTGCACTTCTAAATGATTACAATGTCATGTAGCATGATGGTTCGAAATGAAGAGCATTATTTATTTATATATCAATTTTTCATAGTTTTTGAACAATTTATTTTCCCATATTTCAAGTTCATGGATCGGAATCTCAAGCAGCAAGTGCATTTTGCAAACATTTTCAGCAAATAATTCTTCAAAAACTCTGGATGAAATGAACGGATTCAATTTTGGTACGATTGGATTTAAATAGTTTGTATATGAAATGATTTTGAAAATGTTTCGTTTGAAAAGGGAAACCCGAAAAGGTTCAATTTAAAAGGCTATTGAAGTTCTACTGGAACGGAACACTAAAAACGTTTTTGCTTATCCGATAAATTTTTTTCGTTGAGCTGATATTTATGGCTAGTTCTTCAAAACATTCTCATCCATATTATCAATAGCCTGATGATGTCCTTTTAGACCAATCGACCAGAACGAAAGAGTAAAACACTCCACATAGGAACAACCCCTAATGAAAACACTTGTATCATGAAATATGTATAGTCAAAACGAAGTTATTTCAATTACGTAAGTGTATTGACACGTTATTTTTGGTTGCGTTCATATTTTATTCAAGTTTTAGGACGAAGGCACTAATTTCGATCAAAAGTCAGATAGGTAAATGACCATAACATTATGTAGGGTGAATCATAGACGGCGGCAGATGGTTTAGTGGTAGTTGTTACATTTGAAGGGAAGAAGCCAGACTGTAATATAGCACTACAGATCATGTGATATAAGGGTTGGACTTTGGAAAAAAGAATGTTGCTGTTGAATTTAGAACCCAATTTTTCTTTCGGAATGAGAAACACGGCAAATTTTATTTTTCTTTCTTTTTTTGATATTACATTGAAATTTAATGATCACCTAACGATATTAAGCAAAATTTCTAAATATTGTTCACTAATGACCGTCGGGGCAGACGATGCCATCAAACTATAGAAAAAATATTAATCATCATAAAAATATCTTATGTTACATAATTTTAAGAAATGATTTTTTACATCTTGATCTCTTGGTGCTCAGCATTTAAATTTGATAGGAGAGATTGATAAGCTAATACTTCTTCATGTTAATTTATTTTTATACCGACTCCTCGAAGCATCTGTTAGACCTTTTAGTCAGTTATGAAAACTATAGCCAGTTGAATCCTTCTGCCACAACTCTGTTAATGGTTTACTCGAAAGTGAAATAAATAAAAATAAAACGGTAGCTTCTTGTCAAAAAAGAATTTCGGTGTTGTGGAAAAAAGAAAATTTTTTCTCTTCATTTTCAACTGTGAGAATGCTGCCATTTCTTTTTTTTTTCATGTGATAAAAATATCAAATCTCCCTTATATTTGATGAATTATAATAAAACCATTTCCTGCGCCACTGTCCCCTACATATTTCATTTTCATGTAATAATTCCTTATAAATTGGTTGATAATCATAATCATTTAGTTCTTACCATGAGACAAATATGCATTCATATATTATCTACAGCTAAGAAGTGAATTGAACAAGAAAAATATTCAAACTGAAAATTTCAATTTATGTGAAACAAAATTATACTCCGTTGCTATATAACCATAATATTTATAGGTATACCTTTATGTCTGATACCATACTCGGGATATATTCAAAGCACATTTTCAGGCTCTTTATATTTTTACGGCTAAACAGCAAATAATTGTATATCTTCAATGTTTATACCCTGTAGCTTACAGAATAAACCATATTTTTATTATTATTATTATAATTATTGATTCTTTGCTGTTTAGTTGTAAAAATATAAAGAGCCTGAAAATCAGCTTTGACTATCCAAGAAGTGAATTGAACAAGAAAAATATTCAAACTGAAAATTTCAATTTATGTGAAACAAAATTATTCTCCGTTGCTATATAACCATAATATTTTTCAACTTTAAATACTCAAGCTGTTCAATTCGCTTTGGTTGGTGATTGAAAGTTTGATTCCAGCATACCTAGATGATTGTTGAAATTTCGTTGTTCTGTGAGTTAGTAAACAGACTAGGTATACCTTTATGTCTGATACCATACTCGGGATATATTCAAAGCACATTTTCAGGCTCTTTATATTTTTACGACTAAACAGCAAATAATTGTATATCTGTATATACCCTGTAGCTTACAGAATAAACCATATTATTATTATAATTATTAATTCTTTGCTGTATAGTCGTAAAAATATAAAGAGCCTGAAAATCAGCTTTGACTATCGAACATGCGAAGAAAAGAAAGTATTCCATATTTGATATTTATTTTTAGCGTTTGGCTATAGAGACATATGAAAAAAACAATTTTGTTGCTACCGCTTTCTGGATGTAACTGTAAATCAAAGAATATTCGAAGTAAATGGTGAAAGTGGATCAATAATATCCAAAATAACTTAATTTTTGATGAAGAAATAAAAATGTTCCTCATTGCCCTGGTCTGGGAACCTTTCAATTCGGAAATGCCCTCAGTGATTTAAGATAACATACTTAAATCAATAAGTGCTATACTTTCCCATCGTAAAATGAAGTATCATGAACAAATTTGATTAGCTCTGAGCTCTACGAAGTCGAGTTCCTATTTTATGCAGAATAATCAGCATACCTATAAATATTGAATAATACTGTTTCTCATGATACACATCAACTCCGACCCTGTAGAGAAGAAACCATACCATAACGTCGGTACAAGCTAGGAGATCACGACACACCAGATGATGAAACAAAGCCAACTTGCAAACCTTCTCGGCTAATACGTGAAAATAGATGGGGTTCAAAGGCTCGGAGACACCCCGTCGAGTTCAGCTGCCGATACTTCAGCGAATTAGGTTGATAATTGAACCTGATAGCCCCAATTATGCTGGTACATTCTGAGTCGAGGATGACTTTCATCATAACAAAAAGATTGATGGATCGATCCCATGGTTTTCTTGAAAAAGTTATTAATATCCGTTAGTAAGGAGGATGGTTTGATTGAAGTTTTTTGCATGTCACATTTGATATTTTTGATTGTATTCTTTTCGTCCTTACCAAGTCGGTTAGGAACATGAACTTGAAAATTGAGAAAACTTATCCAGCGTTAAGAGTCAAGATGTTAAAAAAATGGTTGGTTCTGCTTTGGATACAATGAATGTGAAGACAACTGAAAATTAGTCGATTTGGCCAAAATATAAGTCGGAAATATTTTTAGTCTGGTCGAATCTGTAAAAATACCAAAAAAAAATCAAAAGAAAATAATGAAGAAAAAAACTGAATGAAACAACGGAGATCCCAAAGAAACATGAGAAAATAAATGACAGGTACGAATCACTCAGTAATTCAGAATTACAAGTTGATACGAAAGAATTCTGCTGAACGCAGCCATAGGTTACTTCGAATTGTTGCTTTGTAAATGTGACTTGAGATTCTCCATGAGATGGATACGTCTTGTAGTTCCGAACATGGTAGATGGCGGTTGTTTTGGATTCGGACGATCTACAGTGACTAAATAAAACAAAATCACTGTAGGACGATCTACAGTGACTTAATAAACCACAGTGGCGACAAGCTTGGTCACGAGTCAATTGTATTCTTAAGTTCTAATGGTTCTATGATCCCATTCGCCCCCTAAAATCCTGCTGCCACCCCTAAAATTTGACATACTAATGCTAAAAGGTTAGCAGAACTATAATTTCGCTTTACTTTGGCCCCCCAAAAAAAATCCGGTGCCCTCTTGGTCACCCCTGTTTTTGAAAGCTGGCGTCGCCACTGAGTAACAGTTTTGGTACTTCGAGCCAAATGTAATCACATTTTGGTATTTCGAGTCAAATAAAATCGAACAAGTATGTAATGAAATTGATTTCAAAATTTGTTGAGACGGGTTCAGTGATGGATAAAAAAAGGCCCCCATTGAAATGATGAAGGAGCAGCTGTGGCGGTATTAGTACAATATGAATATGTCCAACTTTTGTCAAACAAAGCAAACTGTACAACTTTCTGCAGCTTCCGGTATCAGCCAATATAACATTTTCAGGAGTTTACATAAACACAAAGTTCCATCCGTATAAAATTGAATCAATTCATGAATAAACTTATTATAATAACATTTGGTTTGAGAGGATTTCGACATTTCGGGAAATTTTTCTATTGTGGCCCTTTGGCGGGAGATATTGCCACATACCAAATTTGTTTCACCTGTTTTATTTTGAGGCACAATTATGGGTGATCGATACAAAAAGAAGTTGGATGCAAGGAAATATAGTAATTTTACGGAAAAATTACTAATCCGAGCAATCAATGCAGTTCGAAATGAAAACATTTCAATACAGACAGTTTCCGACGAGTACAACATTCCCAGAAGAACTCTTAGGAATAAAATTACCAAAAGATATATGGACGAACCCGGAGGCATTAGTGCACTATCATATACCAATCGAAAAAAAATTTTTGACGACATTGTTTACTCATATCTATAATGTGAGAAAAAAAGGTTTGAAAACGAGGTTTGAACCAAATCACTCGAAATATTTTTCTTTTATTAACATTTCGATTGTTCTTATGGGTGTTCTACTGGGTGTTCTTGAATTGAAGTTACGGAAAATGAGAAATTCTTTGGATAATTTTAAAAATAAAATGGCCCATAAACATGAGCCCTCAAGCGCTTTGTTTCTGAGATACAGGGTGTTAATTATTAATTTATTTATCACAGCTACCTAACCGGATCTTTATAATTATTTGGATTTTCCTGAGAATAACTATAGAGAGCTGTTCGATTTTTTTTCTCGGAATCGATTGCAGATACAACAGAACTACAACCGGTCAAAAAGTTTAGTACTGCACCAGAGTTTCTTTTGAATTTTTCTAAACTACCAGTGGTTCACAAAAAAATTATTCTGGAGGAAAGAAGCGCGCACGCTTCCAGAAAAAAATTGCATTGGAAAAATTGAGCTTTCAAAAAATGGCACAGAAATCTAGTGTTGCCATTTGAAAAAAGATAACTTTGGGTCGTACCTTCGTAATTAAAGATCCTTTTGAAAAGACAAGCACGCCACTGGATTCTACGTGAAAAAGTGCCTGATGTTTTAATTTCAGAGCTCTATTCTCAGTATTAACGAAGATATAAATGTTTTTCGATATCGCCATTTTTCCAATTTTCGCTTATAACTCGAAAACAAAAGAAGGTGGCCAAGAATGAATACTAGAGGAAAGTCGCCTAATTTTGGATAGTTGCCAATTTTTGGATTCTGCATTATCCTAATATACGTTTACAGTTTTCTTTGATTAAATCCACAGAACGAAGCACCCCCAACATAAAATGATCCCGTGTGAAGCACATAGTTCGACTGTTAAATACTAGGTGACACAATAATATTATGTGTTTATTTGTAACAACGAGTTTTTTGATTCACCTCGTGTAAAAAGTTATAAAAAGGCGAGTACCTAGCGTAGGATAGTGTAAGTTTACGAGAATTTATTAGAATAGTTGTAGAATATGCCTATGTATTTGAAATAAGAATTACTCTTATGGACGTTTTGATATTAATCACCTAACCTACAGTCTAGTGGTTGCCTAATTTTGGATAGGAGAGGCTTCCTAAAATTGGATATCCAAAATTAGGATTTTCTTATAGAAAGACAGAGAGAGAGAACTCCACCTCGTCAAGTGACTCCCGATAACACTTCTTCATCCGAATTAAACAAAAACAATAGCACCTCAATTCAACTATCTATTGAAAGTACTCCCTCGAAACAACAAACCGATGGCAGTGTTGAAACTAAAAGGTGGTCGAACCTTGTAAAAGTTCAAGATTTTTCACCTTCACCATCCTGCAGTTCGGAACCTACTTCGAACAGGGGACGTAAAGCTGGTTCCGCAGCGGTAATAATAATATAATAATTGTTTATGACGATGACTCAGATATGCATGCAGATGAAAACGATGACGAACGTGTATTTTCTGCACTGGAAACTATTCAGCAGACCAACATGGAGAAGCCTGGGTACAGTGTTCAATTTGTTTCCGATGGACACACGAAGACTGTGCTGGTAGTGAGAAAACGAACGCTTATGTGTGTGATTTTTGCTTGGAAAAATAGGTTCCAATTTTGGATAGGGTATCCAATTTTGGGAACACTTTTTTTTATTTGAAAAAGTGCTATATTTTACTTTGGTCTATTTATTATGTCCTTTTGAGTTAATATAAATATGTATTTTTTTTTTTTGATTGAAGACATCGGAGGAATTCCTCTATTTATATCTTTTATTATTGATTCTTCAAAAAAAGGTATACATGTGTAACATCAAAAATATTCACTGTTCTCGAGATACAATTTTTTTTTATGATTGAATATCAAAATATTTTCTTTGCACTCGAAACATAACTGCCAATTTGTTTTTTATGGAAAATTTATTCTATCAATGAGCAATATTCATGAAAAAATATTTTGATAACTATTCATAAAAAGGATAGTTACCTACTCGAAAAAAGTTTAGTCTTACGATGTTGAATCAGTCAAAATTATCGAAAAGGAAACAACTTACAAAAAAAAAGTTAGAGAGCTTACAGAGCCATCTGTGATGATTCGTGAAAGATGTTAGTAAAACCTTTTGTATTTTTGCCGTAAAATACGATTTTGAAATAAAAAAAGGGTTTTCATTTGAAATTCCAAAGTTGATCACTGTACCCCACGAGGGAGAATTAAATGGAAGAGGTTTTGGCATAGTTAGACTCAAAATTATCAACTTTTTAGTCGAATTATTTTTCAGTGATAAGTTTACTTTTCGATATTTTCGACTGATTTAACTTAAAAAATCACCTGGTATATTTTTTCCAGATCTGAGAAGAGTCACGATGGGCCGGGATACCCTGTAAAATCGATAAGCGCGACTAAAGCAAGTAGAAGTGTGCACAACGACCACTATCTTATAGGGCATATGTTTCACGTGATGTTAATTATACAGGCTGTCCAGTTAACGTTGGTATTTTTCATAACGTAATTTCATTTGCATCGGGTCAAATGATAGAATTTGCACTCAATTAATAAGGAAATATGTGAAAACAAAACAGTAGATCAGTGCTCCATTGATATCGAGTGAAACCAAGTCGAGTGGCTTAAAAATCAAGTCAAACCGTGAATCTTCCGCTGATAGACTTCCCCCCAGACGCCAACACGGGGTTAAGACAAACTGCTGCGTATAGAGGAGATCGCCTCAGATTCGGCACGGCACGCAAATCCAAGCCCGAGGATTGAAAAGCGCATCGATTCTAACTCAATTATGCCCAACGAAGGAGGATTAAGCCCTTGTAACAGATTTCCCATGTGAACTGAAAATACGTCGAGGGCCAGTCCGGTGTGTAACCGGAATCCCGCCTCACGTGCCGGGCGGGTACGGCACGTGGCCTGGAAAGCAGGCAAACACTCGCCGACCATGGCTACCACGGGCACGGGGAGAAGATGGCCCGTCTCGACACTTGTGTTTTATCGTACACTATGTAATTAGATATTTAGGAGGAGCGGTGACATGCTGACATAGAACGCGCATTTAGGAGGAGACGCACTTCAGGGTTTTAATGGATATTGGAATTGTAAAAAAAAAGATCTTTTGTTTGCCTTTCAAGGGTATCGGCGATTGGGAGTTGGCATCCTCTGAGAATCATGGGAATACATTTCGTTTGGATGTTTTTAGATCGATATTCCAAATAATGAATGAAAGGAAATAGGACTAAAGATGAACCTTGACAAAACGAAAATAATGAGCCTTAGTCAGGAAGATAATAATAATAATAATAATAATATCGTTTATTCATAAAAAGCATACAATAGTACAAGAATAAACGCGGCATCACTGAAGCAATATAATTGCTCGTATCACTATAGATAACACTATAGATAACATAACCAGTGGAAACTTATGGTCTAGAAACTATGGCAATAACGAAAAAAGTGGCAGAACAACTGAGAGTAACTCAAAGGGCCATGGAAAGGATAATGCTGGGTATAAGCTTGAGGGATGGAATTCCGAACACCGATATACGAAAAGAGATCATGGCAACTGACATCATGAGTAGAATAGCGAAACTTAGGTGGCAGTGTGTGGCACATGTTACAAGGCAGAGTGTGGAGAGATGGTCACACAAAGTGACGTTTTGGAGACCTCGAGAGACAGAAAGAAGCATAGGAAGGCCGAGAAAAAGATGGATAGACGATGTAGTCGATGTAGCCGGCAAGCAATGGATGAGAACATCAAAAGACAGAGAAGCATGGAAAAAACTGGAAAACATTTTGTAGAACAAAATTATGTGAGAATATCGCTCAGATTTCATGGTTATATAATATTATTATATGTTGGTACTCGGAACTCTCCTTTTTTTCAAAAACTCGCCACTTCGTAGTTCCTGAATTTTGAGCATGTGGAAGAATATCAATGTCTTCTGCACCTGTATTTTAAATAACTAATATAAACGATATATAAGAATGGAGAGGCTAAATATAAATAAATACATATCAAGAAAATGTCTAATAATTATGATAACTTCTCATTCGATATTGAAAATTGAAAACAAAATTCAGAGCTGCAGTATTTACAGCATTGTCGAAAATATAATTAATTCTACACATACTAAAAAAATATTATCCTGGTACCACAGGTATAACAAAAACAGTTAATCGATAAATCCCGCATGATATTACAATATTCACCCCTTCTTCCCATTCTATTCCACCGGAAATACAGATTTAGAGTAACAGGAAGGCCATTGTCGAATTTCCGGAAGTGTTATGTGGTGAATTCGGTGTCAACAGTTGGCCTTCGTGGGGGTATTCCTCAACGATTAACAGTTGCTGCATTCAATTTGGCAGCACGTGCCAGAGACACGAGGCCTGTATTGTCCATTTCCTTTTCTGAACATACTACAAACAAGTTTCCATGAGAGCGCTCTATAATTTCCCGTGTTTATGTTGAATACGATGTACCTATAGTTTTGGCTTCTATAGATAATAATCGATGGTCTTATTCGATTCAATCTTTGACGATAGATGGGGAATCGGGAATTTTATAAATCAGTAATTTTGGTCACTCTAGGGAAAAGACACTTTTAGAGATACATTAGTAAAGTGATGCTGATGATCGAATGAAACTCACAATTTCAACACAAAACAAAAACTTGTCGAATAAAGAAATCATTAGAATTCATCTAAATCAAAATATATACACCTTCTTCAGCTATAGCCGATCATTCTTACACATACCCCATAACAAGAGGTAAAACAAATACGAAGAGTAGGTTGTAAAGTTTACAACCTACTCTTTCAAAGGATCAATCACAATTTTAATCAATAAAGGGTTTACAATGTAAACCCTTTATTGATTAAAATTGTGATTGATCCTTTGAAAATCTCACAAAAAACATGCACTACTAGCATATTTCAATACGAATATTAAAATTATGTAACAATATGAATAGGAAGTTTAACTCGACACTAAAACAGGTTTCCAGAAAATGTATATTTTTCTAATTTTGGTCAATAATTTTCAGCTTATGAAATGCAAGGATCGTGAACGAGGCGAACCTAACCCCAACAAAATCATCACCTAACCACACTTACATACTAAAGACGAAAGTGATGTTTATCAAAAAAGCCATTTCTACTACATCAGTTTCAGGAAATACCAATTCCATATGCGAGGCATTATCATGAGGTTATGTTGAGTGCCAAGAAAGGATAGCATATTTCACAAATATCGAATTAGTCTACTTGATGGAAGTAAAATAAAATATCGACCTTCTAAAACGACATGTGCTTCCAAATGGTACTCCTATAATTCAGTTTTATTTTGTGTGATAATTTTCGAATGATTCAACCGATTCTGGTGAATTTGAGTAAATACAAATATCAGCAATGATTGATTTCCAATACTTTGCCCATAAGTATTCAATACCGACAGGAAGAACTTTTTATGATTGAATATCAAAATATTCTCTTTGCACTCGGAACATAACTGCCAATATTTTTTTCATTGAAAATTTATTGTATCAATGAGCAATATTCATGAAGAAATATTTTGATATCTATTCATAAAAATGATAGTTACCTACTCGAAAAGAGTTTAGTCTTACTATGTTGCACCGGACGCTACACCGGGATAACTTTTTTGCAGAACTTAAATCAGTCAAAATTCTCGAAAAGGAAACAACATACAAAAAAAGGTACAGAGCTCCGAGAGTCATCTGTGACGATTCGTTTGAGATGTTAGTAAAACCTTTTGTATTTTTGCCGTAGAATACGAATCTGAAATAAAAAAGGGTATCCATTTGAAATTCCAAAGTTGATCCCTGTACCTCCACAAAGAAGAATTAAATGGAAGAGGTTTTGGCATAGTTGGACTCAAAATCACGTGTTGTTAATTATACAGGCTGTCCGGTTAACGTTGATATTTTTCATAAAGTAATTTTATTTCTCTATTTCAGTATCGTAATGAGTTCATTACAGTGCTGTAATGAACTCATTACAGCATCGTTTTCAGTTATATTTTTCGTTTTGTGGTTGTCTCTACTGACTTTCAATCCTATCAAATTTCAAGAAATGTCAATAATTGTCAATATAATATAATTTGGATATACCCATATCTAATGAACTTTCTTTCTGGTGGTGTTAAATCGATTTCGTCAGATATTATTCACGAATTTAATGCGTAATTGTAAATCATTTCAAAATTCGAAACGTACGATTCATATTCAAATTCCGTAATCTGTCAATTTTTGTAACAGTCACACCAACTGCCAAGATACAATACAAAAGTCACTAGGATATATAATCTGCATTTTTGATTGAATTTCGACAATATTTCACAAAACTTGACTGAAATAGAGAAAATATCGTCTAATACTCGTTGCAGAAGGCAATTCCAACACTCTTGCATTCGTGTTGGAATATGAGCCCATTCTGCAACTTGTTTTAGAATATACTATTGCATCGGGTCAAATTATGGAACTTGCACGCAGTTATTATTAACATAAGGAAATATTTGAAAACAAAACAGTAGATCAGTGCTCCATTGACTTTCCTACAGCGATCGCCACTGATCGGAGCGTTTCTAAGTACCCACACGCGTTAGTCATTCAAAAACTCTTATCTGGAGAGCTCATCTCACTCACCTTCCAGCGCCTTGTTCCTGGCCAGCAGTGCCAACAGGACGTCAGAGCTGGGGGGGCCCTCCATGGGATGCGGCGGCAGCATAGGCGGTCCTCCTGGTGGCAATACGGGGAGATGGGGAAGACCACGGCTCTGGTCCAAAATGGACATATCTCGTCAGAGAGTCTGTATCACGAGGCAGTCACAAAACACGGTTTCTTTATCGGTTTCTATTTATCTTATCACACCGCAAACGTTGGTTCTCGATCGATTCCTTCATACATAGGAGACGACGACTTGGAGTGTCCCACTTGGTAGTCGATACGGATTATCTAGACATCTAGATCTCGATTTTAAATCGTGTTGTCGATTGGTCTGGGTGGCTGCAAGGGTACGATTAGCGCGAATACTGCCATTCTGAAAATTGATCACAAAAATTAATATTAAAATGGAAAAGTAGGGAAAATGAGGACAAAATGACATACTGTTTACTTTTTCAATCATATATTTTTAGTTATTGCAGTAATACTCCCATTTTGGTGCGAAATACTAACTTTGGTTAATTATTTTCAAGTATTATAAGCTAAAAATTGAATTGAAATAAAAAATATCATGAATTATTCTAACTTCTAACATAATCCATTTGGTCCGTATACTAAGGACAAAATGACATACTAGTAATAGACATAATGACAAACATAATATTTGAATGCAAAGTTCGAAAATACGAAGGTTTTGGTTCTCGAGACAGTAGCTTACGATGTATAAGCTCAGTGAAAACACTGCATGCAACGCAGCCACTGCTCATCAGGTATGAAACGAAAAAGAACGTCATTACAATAAATTAGGGGCAGTCATCGACATCTTCATTTTTAGTGTTAATTTGATACGGTTCAGTGTCGAATTCTTCATTGTCCAAGACGTTTTTATTTTTCAACGGCCTTGTTTTTTTTACCACAGGGTTTTTTTAACATTGAATAATATTTCGGTAATTTCTTGTTTCTTCTTGGGTGGAATGGTCGCAGCAGATTTAGCCTGGTTTCGTCAAAATAAGGCGTTAACGTGCATTTGCGAGCTTCTGGCTTTCTTATGCCTTGCCACTGAGGAAGTGGTGAAAGAATTTCATTAGGAAAGGATATCGTATTTTTCACAATATACATACCAGAATTTCACGTTATATCACGTATGCATGGTACGTGTAAAATGAGTTCAAAACAACATGAAAATAAGCTCATTAGTTCCACGTGAAATTCAATCAACAAAATTCCATATTAATCTCAAAAATATATTTTATTGACATGTATCGGACAAAATGACATACTATGTCGTTTTGTCCATCAGGATTACCATCATCACTAGCAGAAACTGAATCACTGTGAAACCCAGAACTATACAGGACCACTTTTGAAAAAAATTAATTTTGTCCGCATTTGTCGTTTTGTTCGCATTTCTCCCAATGATGTGAGTCCTTCGAGCGCTTGTTCAACAAAACATGAATTTTAAATCGAAACTTTCTGGTGTACGTCCCATGAAAATTTACAGGCTGCTTCACCATTGACGCGACGCTCTATTGCGATTAAGCGCTGAAATTTTCGAATTTCTTTTCGACACACTATCATTATTCTCCATTAGAACTACATTTCAAGGTTTGGACATGCACAGTGTGCTCCACGGGCGTAGCCAGGTTTCAGTTTCGGGGGGGGTTTTACATATTATAAAAAAAATCTTATGTTTTTCTTTTTAAATATATCAACTTTAAAAGAGCCTACCCATTCATTCATTTATTTTTCAAGTATGTTTTGAGAAAAAAAGCATTTTCAAAATCACTTTTTGAAATTTAGTTTATTTCTTTACATCGATTCCTATAAATATATTTAGGAAAAAAATACCGTCGTAGTATTTATACAACAGAGTACTCAAATTCAAATTTATGAGTAGAAAGTTTATATGCAAAAAACCGGTAAAAAATGATAGTTATCACCTTTTTTGCATTTTTTTCAATGTTATATCATGAAATTTTGGTGGCAAACTTCAGATTCAAATTCTGTACCCCAGAAACAGAGATAATAAATCGAAGAAATTAAAACTACCCCATCAACTGAGTTTTAGCAGTAATAGATATAATACTCCAATTTTGAACTATCGTTTGAGCCAGGTTTTTCGGACAAAAAACTTTATGGAAGAAAACGTCAGAAGATTGAATTTTTTTTGTATTTTTTTTTAATGTTCCGTCACAGAATTTTGATACTAAACCTCAGATTCGGATTCAGAACCCAAAAAAATAAAGGGTGTTTTTTTTAGAGCTATAGAACTTTAAATTGCAATAAAACTACGATGGATTATTCGATTGATATGAATTTGATTTATCCGCAAGATAATCTTGTGGCATTACATTTTAAATATGATTTCTGGCATATGACCGACAATGCTGGCTCGGATGTAGTCCAATCTGGACGTCCAATTTTCGATGACTTTTTCAACATTTGTGGCCGTATATCGGCAATAACACGGCGAATGTTGTCTTCCAAATGGTCAAGGGTTTGTGGCTTATCCGCATAGACCAATGACTTTACATAGCCCCACAGAAAGTAGTCTAGCGGTGTTAAATCACAAGATCTTGGAGGCCAATTGGTCCAAAACGTGAAATTAGGCGGTCACCAAACGTGTCTTCCAATAAATCGATTGTGGCACGAGCTGTGTGACATGTTGCGCCTTCTTGTTGGAACCACAGCTCCTGGACATCATGGTTGTTCAATTCAGGAATGAAAAAGTTAGTAATCATGGCTCTATACCGATCACCATTGACTGTAACGTTCTGGCCATCATCGTTTTTGAAGAAGTACGGACCAATGATTCCACCAGCCCATAAAGCGCACCAAACAGTCAGTTTTTCTGGATGTAACGGTGTTTCGAAATACACTTGAGGATTAGCTTCACTACAAATGTTGTTTGTTGACGTAGTCATTCAACCAGAAGTGCGCTTCATCACTAATGGACGTAGTGCGCGATACGTATTCCGCACAGAACCATTATTTTCGAAATAAAATTGCACTATTTTCAAGCGTTGTTCAGGCGTGAGTCTATTCATGATGAATTGCCAAACCAAACTGAGAATAAATCACTTGACAGCTGTTAAATTGGTCGCCATCTTGAACAGTAATGCCAACTTAAAGTTGTATATCTCGAAAAAAAACACCCGTTACATACGATCGAAAAAATCAAACTAACCCATAACTTTCCTTTGTGCGCATGTGAGCACAAATTGACTGGATTACGTAGAGGTAATTTGACTCAAATTTCACATTACAAATTAATTGAACTGAGAGTGATAATTTCATTCACTTTTTACAAATTCCATTAAAAAATATTTTCGAGATTTTGAAAAAAAAAATTAGTTTTTATGACATCTTTAACATTTCGGGGGGGGTTTGAACCCCCAAACCCCCCCCCCTGGCTACGCCCGTGGTGTGCTCCAATAAAGTTTTTTGTTATGTTCTGGTTCCACGAAAGGAGATATCCTGTAATGTTCAGAGAACATCGTGAAAATCAAGGAAAAGAAGGTAGGAATTGGTGTTCTTTTTGAATTTATGGAGGTTATATGCCTCGGGGAACACCTTCCTAGGCAATGTGTTCCAGAGCCTTGCTGTTCGTTGGATGATCAAGTCTTTGAAAAGAGATGTTCTGCAGGTCCCCAACGCGACCACAAAGGGGTGTGAAGACTGAACTTGACGAGTTAACCTCGAAGAGACTGCCAAAGGAGGAACGATTGTTGATATTTCAGAAGAGCATCGCCCATGAAAATATCTATAAAATAGAGACAGATCGCTAACTTTTCTACGGTGTTCCAAAGTGGTGAGCGAGTTTGTAAGCGAGGCATCACCGACGAGACGAATTGCCCTTTTTTGGACAGAATCCAGCAGTTTCAAAATATGCTTAGGTGCCGCACTCCAAACATGCGAACAGTATTCCAGGACAGGTTGGATCTGTGCCTTATAAATCATAACTAGCTGACTCGAAGTGAAATAGCTCCTAGCACGAAACAGAAAACCAAGTTTTTGGGATGCACTTTTGGCAACTGATCTCACGTGATCTTTCCAAGAAAGGTTATTGCTGATGGTAATACCAAGCATCGAGATGGATGACTTCAAAGGTTTAGTTACTCGTGACAAGCTTATGTTGGGCATACTGATATCGGCCTTTCTAGAAAAAAGACATGCTTGTGTTTTGTCTGCATTGAAATCCACCAAGTTATTGGATCCCCATTCAAGAATTATTGCCAAGTCCATATTTATGTTATTAACATTTCTTCCTCGTTCGTTACTGATTTGGCGGGCTGGTATTGGAGCCCTGGAAGAGAAGGCGGTATGGAGGGTACTAGCATCCGCAAAACTGTGTACTGGACATGAAGTTGCTCCCAACAGATCATTGATGTGGAGTAGATATAGTGTTGGTACTAGAATTGATCCCTGCGGAACACCAGCATTTATGATTAGAGAGTCAGATGAAACTCCATCGACAACCACATGAAGAGATCTGCCTGAGAGAAAACTAGCTAGCACAGAACAAAGCTGAGGAGGCAAGCCATAAGATGGAATTTTGGCGAGGAGTCCCTGGTGTCATAGAATGCCTTGGAGATATTTAGTGCCACGGCTAATTTGTTGATAATTGATATTTCATGAGCTCGATGTTGATAGCTTTTTTCATGACTTTTGAAATAACAGACAGCAGTGCGATAGGTCTGTAATTGCTAGGTAGGGTCTTTTTGCCTTTTTTGGGGACTGGTTGTACTCTTGCAACTTTCAAGTTGGACGGGAATATCCCCAATTTGTAAGAATGGTTGAACAACTTGCTGAGAACAGGTGTTAGTTCAGGGGCACATTTCTTGAGAACAATCGGCGGGTTTCCGTCGGATCCACAGGCTTTGTTGGTGTTGAGACCCAACAAAATCCCCCCGATAGAACGTTGGCGAAATGTGATCTCGGGCATATGACTGTCAATAGGTGTAATGTTTGTGGGTTGTTTTCCCGATGAATCCAGAGTGGAATTTCCAGCAAACAAATGGGCAAAAATGTTGGCTTTTTCCTGGGCACTCGTAGCTAGTGTTCCATCCTCCTTGGTTAGAGGAGGAAACGAGCTGGAAGTGAAATTTTTTCCAACAGTTTTGGCGAAAGACCAAAATGAACGGGATCCGTTCGGACATTCAACAAGTTTTGATCTTATTTTGGCATTGTGAGCATCTTTTGAAAATTTGAGTGTCTCATTGCAAATGTTTCTAGCCTCGACATATACTTCTCTAGTCTCAGGGCCCGGATCTTTTTGCCATCGATGAAACGCTGCCTGTTTTGAAGCGACAGCTGTAGAGCAGTTTCTGCTGAACCAGGTCTCCTCGCCACCAAACATATTATGTTTTATCTTATAGTTCACCCTGTTTTTTATTGAATTCTCATTTTGCATGAAATAAATGAACCCAAGTTTCTTTGAAATTTCATACTCTTATGCAAACATACCATTTTTGATATATTTCTAATTTTCATAAATTGAATATTCTTTGGAAAACTTCATAACTTCGAAATGAATTAATTTATTTAAATGAGATTTTAAAAGTGAATGATAGAAGAACGGAGGTAAGTTTCGATTTTTTGATAATCATTGAGAACTTCTCAATGATTATCAGAAGTCAGTAATTATTTCCCTTCTTTTAGTATTCACTCTCAAAATATCATTCCAATAAATTAACTTATTTTGAAAATATTGGGTTTTTCCAAAGACCTTCCAATCTATGGAAAATGGAAATATCATAAATTATATAAATATTATAAATAGCAGAATGTTTCGAACAATCTTTCAGTTCAGGGTGTTCAAATTTATCTATTTCCGATTAAATCAATCTTTTCATGAAAATATACAATCTTTTTAGAAATTACCTAATGTTTGTAATTTTTCTAGAACTCGACAACCCATGAAAAAACAAACCAGTTCTTTTTCTGAAAGATATTTTGTGGTCCGGAGTATCACATGAATTTTTGAATAACTCATTTGTCGATGAACTTTAATCAAAATATGTGTGAAAAATAATTTTTTCAAATCCCAATGGAACTGAAACTGATTTATGAATTTTAGTTCGATTGGAAGGGCATTTTTTTCAATTATTGAAGAGGCAGATTTTATGTAGGTAAAATTTAGGATCCATTTCAAGGATTTATTCTATGAGGTATTCGGACTCTGAACCTACCCTGAATATTTCGGATGGACATAATCGATTTTGAGTTCGTTACTGGGCAAACCTTGGTGGTCTGGAGCTATACCAATATGATTTTCGTGATTTTTTGAATGATTCATCTCAAAAAATTCACTCGGTATACACTCAAAATCTGATGTGTTCACTTACTTATTGAGTTTATTGTCTGATAATCTTCTTGATTTTTTTTTGGGCTAGTAACGAGATGAACATGACATTCAATGAAGCTTGAACTTGTTATTCTTAATCTATAATCATTTATTTTTCATGTATTTTGAATCGGAAATTATCGAACGGCGATATTAACGAAATCGTTGATTGGTCATTAACGAATTTAACCGTGTTATTCAATCTGTTTGGGAGTTATCATGTATATGATGTATGACTGAACGGACAGAATTGATTTTGTCCAGCGAGTCAAACGTTATCATTTTAGAGCATTCGCGGCTCAAATTCCGAAAAAAAAGGCATCGTGGAGGGTGGAGGTACCTGCATATTTGTGAACAGAAAGTTTTGACTCCAGATGAAATTTCGTAAGACTGAATTGAGTATAATGCAGCTGCAGCAACATTTACTCAATGATTCCGAAAAGATTTTGAACAAGGGTGCAAATCCCGATTTTGACTTCACGTCGGCGTCGGTGCTATTCTCATTTTTTAGGGTACACTAGGATTCAAAATTGATGATTGTTATTTTGGCGGTGAGTTTTGAGTTTCAAAATCATTTGAAACACTAATTTTTCGATTTTGTGTAAAGAGAGACAATGAAAAAACGTTTTTAGTCTTTATAATTATATTTTATCGATTCTTCAAAAGAGGTATTCAAATATTTGACTCTATGTTGAACTACCCCAATTCGCAACGTCCAAATTTTCCGAAAAATTATGGTTTAGGAACTGAAAATTATGTATTGTTAGGAGGAATCGATTGGTTGTTGCATCAGCTTGCATAAAAGATAATTGAGATTACCTACCAACAAAGGGTGGCTTTATATAA
The DNA here is from genome assembly GCF_914767665.1 of Harmonia axyridis. NCBI lineage: Eukaryota > Metazoa > Arthropoda > Insecta > Coleoptera > Coccinellidae > Harmonia > Harmonia axyridis. The sequence continues at coordinate 26,959,004 of NC_059504.1, read as the reverse complement.
CGATGGATGGACTAAAACATTGAATTAGTAACTCGAGGTTGGGAGTGGTTGATTCGGAAGTGACCAAAGTCACGCAACTCCCTGTAGAAAACACCTGATTGAGTTGAGGCTCGAGTTGAGGTTGACGGACCTGATGAAAAGTCTAGCAACACACTAAACAAGCGCTTTTTAGAAGGAATTGCAAGGAAAGTTGAATAAAGAAAATAATTCAGCTTCATGAATCTGTATCATAATTCTTGATGAAAATTTTTTGTTTCAATTACCAATTTAAAACATCTTTTAGAATAACATATGTTCGAAATATTTTGAAATGAGAAAAGTATTCTGAAATTACAGAAAGTTTAACACAGGATATATTAATGAGACAATCAATAATTTTCTTAATCTGCTCCTAATGAAGTTATCTCAAAATTAATTCGTCAATTTTTTCATCAAATCAGTTTTAGGATCCTCTCCAAACCTGATCTTGTATTCAAGATCCATGAGCGGGCTAACATCACTGAATAATAAAATTATTCTAATGGGCCATGAATCTCTTCTTATTATAAAGCAATTTGTGATTAATTAAATACTGACCTCATCCTATCAGAATAAACCTACATAAAATATTGAGTTCAAAAACTTATTCCGAAGGAATCAATTTCAACGTATCCAGGGTCTTCCACTGAGTGTTAATCATAAAGTATTTAGGAAAAAACAAATGGTCAGAGTTATATCTGAAAATACGGTTTTGTGTCGTTTGTGTGTTTGAATGGGAAATAATCTCTTTTGATAGTGACTCACTGATGTCAAATCCAATATTTCCGTGGCCACATAACTAACGGAATTGAGATTTTGGGTGTTGAAAGGAACTAAGAATTGCGAGTTCCGTGCAAAATTCGGAGATAATTACATCATTAGAATCTTACAAAATATAAAAAGAATGGGAGAGAACAAAAATCAAACAGAACAGAAATTAGAAGCACTTGTAGTTTCATGCGTCAATTGCACCTTTACAGACCACATATACATATACAGGGTGTCCGGGCAAATGTGGAAAATCTCTCGGATTCAGATAAAACATAAAAAATAAGATGACAAGTTCCCACCATTTTTTTTCCTAGCAGCCCTCCCTACGGAGATATGGCCTCCTGAATGACTTCACTGGAAATCCACTTTACTGGAATAAATTTCAAACCACTTAATATTATTTAAAGACTCAGGAAATAGGGATCTTGGCTTCAGGACTGCTAATAGGGTGAATAATACACTCAGTTTCAACTGTCAACGTTTCGATCCTATTTGGGATCTTCTTCAGGACTGTAAAAGTATTTATTAAGAATTATTGGACAAATGAACAATCTGGTTACAACAATACGAAAAAAATACACAAAATCATTTAAAAAACGGTCTTATAGGCTTATACTATACTTCTATATACAATCATCAATAATAGTGAAAGACAAGAAATGACTAGGATTCAGGTGGAATTAGGTTATTTTCTTTTCGATTTTTTATTATATAATTATTATGAAATGAATCATACTTTTTCCTCCACGATACGAATAAATATAAACACTCACCAATTTAGTCATATGTATTACGATGCGGGTGGAGTTGTTGAATTCCATTAGACCTATGTTGAGGTTTTCTATTTCGTCAATAATCTTATTTTTAATAGTTGGTTTTTGCCACGAAACTTATGCGGTTGTTCTCTTTGCTTAGCTGATATGATACTGGTGTTTTGTATTCGAGTATAAATATGTTATCATTGGATTTTCAAACATGTTCTGATGATATTCTTACCGACACGAATTCATTATATTTATTTGATTTCTCTTAATAAATTGTTGTAAATTATACTTAATTTTTGAGTATCTGTTCTAATATTCATTGTGTCATGTATGGAAATGTGTATCATTTCACTGATACATCTTTTATGATAATTGCATTCTTTATCTAAAATTTTCACTTCATCAAAGTCCAAATTATGATTTTCTTGGAAGTGGTGCACAGCTAGAGCGGTTTTCTCATTTTTGTCTATATTCTTTCCCTGGCAATCGTACTTATGTTGACGTATACGATTTTTTAGGTACTGTTTAGTCATGCCCACATACGATAGGTTGCAATCTTTACAAGGAATTTGGTAAACCAAATTAGATGTCATTAATTTCGGAACAGAGTCTTTTAATTTTGTGTATATGTTCTCTAGTTTTGTGAGTGGATAGAAAGCAAGCTTGATGTTAGATGCTTGATTTTTTATCAAATTACCAACTTTTTCTGATAAACCTTCAATGTATGGAAATTTATAATAGATGATTCCATCTTTTTCCCTCCTTTCTGTATTAATTCTTGTGGTCTCAACAAATTTGTGTTTATAGGAATGCATAATTTTATTTATTAGCTTTCTGGGGTAATTGTTCTTTCTTAGAATATTTTTTATTTTCAATTCATTCACTGGCCAAAATTCTCTACTGCTGAGACTGTAACATCTAAAACATAGGTTCTTTATGGTATTGTTTTTGTGGATTTGTGGGTGGTGTGAAAAGTAATTGAGAACTCGGTTGGACGCAGTTGCTTTGGTATGCCAATTGGTCAAGATTGTTCCATCGTTTTTTCTGATAAGCTGGACATTTCTCGAGACATTCAATGCTTTCCATCCACGCATTCAATTCACTTTAGAAAAGGAAGTAGATAATTCAATAGCATTTTTAGATGTCCAGCTTATCAGAAAAAACGATGGAACAATCTTGACCAATTGGCATACCAAAGCAACTGCGTCCAACCGAGTTCTCAATTACTTTTCACACCACCCACAAATCCACAAAAACAATACCATAAAGAACCTATGTTTTAGATGTTACAGTCTCAGCAGTAGAGAATTTTGGCCAGTGAATGAATTGAAAATAAAAAATATTCTAAGAAAGAACAATTACCCCAGAAAGCTAATAAATAAAATTATGCATTCCTATAAACACAAATTTGTTGAGACCACAAGAATTAATACAGAAAGGAGGGAAAAAGATGGAATCATCTATTATAAATTTCCATACATTGAAGGTTTATCAGAAAAAGTTGGTAATTTGATAAAAAATCAAGCATCTAACATCAAGCTTGCTTTCTATCCACTCACAAAACTAGAGAACATATACACAAAATTAAAAGACTCTGTTCCGAAATTAATGACATCTAATTTGGTTTACCAAATTCCTTGTAAAGATTGCAACCTATCGTATGTGGGCATGACTAAACAGTACCTAAAAAATCGTATACGTCAACATAAGTACGATTGCCAGGGAAAGAATATAGACAAAAATGAGAAAACCGCTCTAGCTGTGCACCACTTCCAAGAAAATCATAATTTGGACTTTGATGAAGTGAAAATTTTAGATAAAGAATGCAATTATCATAAAAGATGTATCAGTGAAATGATACACATTTCCATACATGACACAATGAATATTAGAACAGATACTCAAAAATTAAGTATAATTTACAACAATTTATTAAGAGAAATCAAATAAATATAATGAATTCGTGTCGGTAAGAATATCATCAGAACATGTTTGAAAATCCAATGATAACATATTTATACTCGAATACAAAACACCAGTATCATATCAGCTAAGCAAAGAGAACAACCGCATAAGTTTCGTGGCAAAAACCAACTATTAAAAATAAGATTATTGACGAAATAGAAAACCTCAACATAGGTCTAATGGAATTCAACAACTCCACCCGCATCGTAATACATATGACTAAATTGGTGAGTGTTTATATTTATTCGTATCGTGGAGGAAAAAGTATGATTCATTTCATAATAATTATATAATAAAAAATCGAAAAGAAAATAACCTAATTCCACCTGAATCCTAGTCATTTCTTGTCTTTCACTATTATTGATGATTGTATATAGAAGTATAGTATAAGCCTATAAGACCGTTTTTTTAATGATTTTGTGTATTTTTTTCGTATTGTTGTAACCAGATTGTTCATTTGTCCAATAATTCTTAATAAATACTTTTACAGTCCTGAAGAAGATCTCAAATAGGATCGAAACGTTGACAGTTGAAACTGAGTGTATTATTCACCCTATTAGCAGTCCTGAAGCCAAGATCCCTATTTCCTGAGTTGAATGCAAGGACGAGATTTGTTGGATATGGAAATTATTTAAAGAATATTTGATATGATGAACATTAGTAAAGACCTCTCAAAATACTGACCTGAAATTTAAATTAGCTCTTTTAGTTTATCAGGGGTTATACTAGGTTGTACCGGGTTTTTCACTATAATTTGATCCACCCTTTAACTAGGTTACTGAAAGAGGTAAAAAAAAATGTTTTCTACAAAAGTTTCACGAAATCAAGTAGGGTTTTTTAAAATGATTTCAAAAAATTAAATATATACAGAGTGGGCAACATATTGATTTTACTTAATTTTGATTTTACTTGATTTTCTTAATTTTTTCAAATGGAACACCCTGTATATTTTTCTATATTTGACTAGATCATTTTTCTCTAATTTCGAAAATATATGATATGTTTGGCCTATCTCTCTTATTCTGAGTACCACAGAGTTTCAAATTTTAAGAACCACCTGGCAAGCTAAGTAATCAGTTTTCTCTAATTCTGTGATTATTCCGTTCATTCTTCCACATCTTGTAGAACAAAATCGTGCGAGAATATATCAGAAACGCACAGTTTTCATGGTTATATTTTATTATTCTATGTTGGCACTCCGAATTTTCCGCTACGGCTTCATCTGTCAATTCATCAAATTGCCTTAAAGAAATCAGTTCTGCCAACCAACATTTTTCAATGCAAAAATCACTAAATTATATTTATGGAAATATTTCATTAATTTCAATGAAAATGCAATGAATTAGAGAAAATAATGTATAATACTCGTACAGAAGGCTCATTCTACCACTCGTTCATTCCAAAACTCGCCACTTCGTGGCTCGTTTTTGAATTTTGAACTCGTGGAAGAATATCAATGCCATCTGCACTTGTATTATAAATAACTATTCAAGTGGAAGGCTCGATAATTCAAATTGCCTTTTTTTGAGTTATCTCGTTGGCAACGATATCTGACATACGTTTGTCATCGAATATGCACTACACAGAAGCGGAAAAATTTGATATATTTTCACTGTATGTAAAGAACAATAAAAATAAGAAAGCTACTAGGTGAGAATATATATGGAGTTGCATCCAAATCATCGAATTCCAATTTATAGTGAAAAAAATATGACATATCGTTGCCAACGAGAGGGCAATTTGAGTTATCGCAGCCTACCACTTGAAAACTGAGAACTGAGCATGCTAGGTGGTTCTTAAAATTTGAAACTCTATATAATAATAAGAGAGATAGACCAAACATATGTTATATATTCGAAGTCAGGGGAAAAAGAGCTAGTCAAATATAGAAAAATATACAGGGTGTTCCATTTGAAAGAATAAAGTTGCAATCAATATGTTGCCCACTCTGTATATATATATCGTTTTGTGAAATCATTTTAAAAAACACTAGTCGATTTCGTGAAACTTTTGTAGAAAACATTTTTTGTACCTCTTTTAGTAACAAAGTTAGAGGGGGGGTCAAATAATGGTGAAAAACCCAGTACATTTTAATGCTTATATTTTCAACACCCTGTATGATAAGAAGTAGAAAAAACAAATTTGGATAGCTTGAACATTGACCTTGAAAAAAAGATATTCTTGTTTATCGTCGATAAAATGAATCGTTCTCGAAGAACGAAATAACAAAGGAATTAATTTTTTTATTTCTATTCAAAAGAACATGAATTCTAATTCCTTTTTTATTTTGTTTCTAGAAAACGGTTCATTTTATCAACAAGAGTAGATACTTTTTTTTTAGTTTAATGTTTCAGCTATCCAAATTTGTATTTTTTTACTCCTTATCATACAGGGTGTTGAAAATGTAAGCATTAAAATGTACAACTTAGTCCGTATCTCCGTAGTAAGGGCCGCTAGGAATAAAAATGTTGGGAACTTGTCATCTTATTTTTTTATGTTTCATCTGAATCCGAGAGATTTCCCACATTTTCCCGGACACCCTGTATACACTATGTCCAATTTGTCAGTTCAACTCATCATCTTATTATTTAGAGAATGACCAACTATATCATGGGTAAATAAAATAAAACAAAATAATTTCCACTGGATTATTTAATTGTTAGCAACAGTTGTTTCGCCACACTGTGGCCTCATCAAGCTACATTTCTGACTGATCAGTCAGATATTTTTGACCATTTGGATAATAGTATGCAGTTTCTGTTCAGACTTTTCGATATCTCGATCTTTTATTGCTTCATCAATCATTACTGATTTCAACAATTTTGTAAAAACGAAAGTCCTTTTCAATGACAGCCCTTAATTCTTGAAATAATATAAATTTCCCTCTTCAAAATGAAGTCCGTATCAACATAGTAGGTACTGGTACTCACACATAGGCCATCGAAGCTTTAACCTCTTCTTTTTTCAATTACGTGGATACCCAGAATATATAAAAGAAAATATTATTGTGAGTACATGCAAAGAACATATATTTTTAATTTTTTTATTTAGGTTTCTCATTTTATGTTCGTTCGCAACAAAATCTTCGAAGCTTTAGATTGGCTCACATGCAAAAATAATTGTTTGATTGTCTCAGTCTTTACTTGTCGGAAATTCATCATGTTATCATGACGAAACAATTGTTGTGAAAATAAATATATAAAGCGGAAATAAGTTATTTTACTTTTTAATCATCAAAAATAATTGATGAAACTATTTCAACGCGCTGAAATAGTTTCTTAGGAGCTCTTCTATGGCCCCAATACAGACCCCAGTACGAACATCAAAGGCAGACGACATAGTGTCGCCAATCGATAAATATATATTGAGTTCTATCGGTCAAGTAGGAATACAAAGCTTCCAATGAATCTAAATTGAAACCAAGATAATGTAGTTTCGCGTATTAGAAGTCATTTGAGAATTATTTATGGAATTTAGTTGTGAACGAGAATATGAATTAAATGAACATATGAAAAAGCTGTGAAGAATTAAGGTATAAGCAGACCAACGCAGACTTCGGTAGCGGGAGCGGGAACGAAACTTTTGCGGGATAGAAATCAACGGCGGGATATGAAGGAGTGCATACCGGTACGAATAGAACGCATGCGAATTGCAGAATGTCTGCGAATTAATTTCGGTTTGCAGCGTGCAGTGTTTTCCCGCAGTTCGTAGTTTTATCTTATTATTATCGCGTTGGTGTGAATGCCATGCAATCAGCCCGCTGCCGCATCTAACGCATCGCTCCCGTTCCCGCTACCGCTCCCAAAGTCTGCGTTGGTCTGTTTATACCTTTAACGTTGATACTAAAAGATTGAGCAGTCAATATGAGAAAGAAAGACGGAGTCGAATTTATAGAAGCAAGAGTGAAGACAATAATGTGGAACTTTTCGTGCAAACTCTTGCAAAAAAAGTACTATCCCTATAATATTATGAATGACTAGTTTAACAAGTAAAAATCAGCCCGAGTTGCCCATGATGCAATCAGAAAGAAACTATAAGCAGATAATAATAATAATAATAATAAAGGCTTCTATTCTGCGAACAAAATACATATTCTCTCGCAGAATGTGCAAGATCCAGTGTATCCATGCCGGATTCACTGTTCTATCTAACCCTGGATTCATTGAAGATCTAAAAAATAAAAAAAATAAAATAATAAGAATCTCAAAATTCAATTTCGGTCATATATGTATGTAATGGAAAAAACCAGAAAGTGGAGAAACGAAAATAGAAACATTTAGGAATACAAACATTGACACGACTTCCCTGATAAAGACCTGTTCTGCTCACTCAACAGCATTGTGAATAACAAGTTTTTGAAGCGACTAATAACTTTTAACCTTCTGATGTCCAGAGGTAACTTATTCATGCAAAATGTAATGTTGTATGAAAATGAACGACGAAATTGTTGTGAACTAAAAATCAGAGGAGTTAGTATTCCTTTAAAACGAATATTTATATTATGGACATGAGAACGGTAAGTGATCTTGTTATATAAGTAAGGAGGAGCACGTCGATTTATAATTTTCCAGAATAAAACGGTTGAGTTGTATAGTCGCCTTCTCTCCATATTGAGTCAATTTACATCCCGAAGTCTGTGGCTTACCCTATCATATTTCCTTAACCCGAAAATCATCCTCAAACAAAAGTTCTGTAACTTTTGAACACGCATCCGATCACTGAAATTCAATCACGGATCGTACAAAGCATCAGCATAATTCATATGTGAGAGGACCAAAATCTGACACAACAGAATTTTAAGTTTTCTACTCATAATCTCTTTATGTCTATAAATAATTTTTAACATTCCATATGCTTTCTGCAAGCACATAGAGATGTGATCAGTAAACCCTTTCAGTTTTGTTAAATTTGTCTCTAGTTAACAATACTATATACTCAATGAAATAGGCAAGGCAAGAATAACAAAGTCTTTTTGATCTGGGTTCCCGGCCACTTGGGTAATGAAGAGAATGAAGATGCCAACACATTTGCCAAAAAAAGAGCACAAACTCCTTTCATTGGCCTGGAACCTTTCTGTGGTATAGGCAAATGTTCCTAAAAGAAAGGGTTTCAGGAGAAGGAAAACCCGGAATCTTCCTGGGTTGGGTCATTCCGAAAAGTTTTTTAAAAACCTTTGACACTGCGGGATCCAAAATGTATCTGTATCTCAGCAATAGTACTACTCCCCCTCACTGGATTCCTCACAGGATAATGTCACCTTAGGAAACACCTCATGAAAAAGGGTCTAGAAGAAAATATCGGGTGCAGATTATGTGGAGAGGAGGAAGAAACTCCGGATCACCTAGTGATGGAATGCCTCTTCATCACTAGACAACGCAAAATTTGCTCTGGACAAGAAAGTTGAGGGAGAAACGTGAAGGTCTTATGCGTAAATTTTACCATCTTGCTGCTGTGGAATTTGCGTAGCAAGAAGGTAAGGCAGTTTCTTGTCGGGTTAATTTTTTTGAATTGGAAAAATACCAATGACTCTCGCACAAATCATATTGAATACAACCAAGTGTTCAGTAAAACGTTCCAAGATGTTTCTCAAATCTGTATAAGTAGTGATGATTGGTTTCCAATAGTGGAATACAAAGCTGCCCTGAATGTCTTTTTCATAAACTGATATCAAAGCGAGGCGAAAATCTTACCTCACTATTTCTGTCCTTAAAACTAAATTGACACTGGAAAAATGAAACTGATGAATGGTACGATAATGTGGTATGAAGGGTTGGACTGAAGACGAAAAGAAAACAAATCACTCGAATAGCTCAACTGCTGTAAGTGAATGGACAAAATGTGATATAGAAGAACAACAATTGCTAAAAATTACTGATAGGTAATAGGAATCAAAATTCTATACAACCATACTCAAATCTCGATCAAGAACCCCACAACAAGATCATACATATTATGCGTGGTAATATATCTTCTATAGTAGGGAACAGCAACGAATCACGAATCTAATGTTAAGTTAAATTTAAATTATTCACTAACTATTGTTTTAATAAATAAATAAATGTTTCGTTGTGAGTTAAACATTGACATTGACAAATGCCTCATAAGTTTATAACAAATTTCTCAAGCTCGTTGCTTGGTAACATCCCTCAGCCTTCGGCTTCGAGATGTTACCAAAGAACTAGCGCTCGATTGCCATAAATATGAAATTATCTCGTCTATTATCAATGTCCTTGGAATATTACTGCTGATAACAAAAATAAAGTGAAACATCAAATTCCAATGAAGATTCTGAAAAATTTCTAATTACCCCAAAAGTACAACTTTTCGGAAATCACAATACCGTCGTTGTGCGAACTTTCACTCCTTCGTAAGGTAACGGCCGTTAATTTTCGCGTTACGTATGGCTCATGTAGGTGATATTTTTCAATTTACGTTAACTTTGTCGACTTCGTTTAATTTCACTAAGTGTTTCACCCCAAGCCCCGAGATTCACTGGAAGAGAGAACCGTTCCTTCCCCACCCCTTCCGACGGAGGACGCCATTATTGAAATCAGTCTTGGCTAAATATTGTGACGTCACGAGACGCTAAGCGTCGGCGCGCTCCTTCGGATCCACCCCCGACGTCGGGGTGAAACTGGACGTCAGGATCGGGTTAGGGTTTTCACCGCCATGCATATCCATCACAAAGTCTGCGACAATATGTTTCCTCCTTTTTACTCAAAGAGATATAGAATCTTAAAAATAGTTTTACAATTTAACAACAATGAATTGTCAACCTAAAGTATCGGATGTACCGAGTTTGTTGTCTAGTGAGGGGATGTCAGAATCCCTTTGAGCTAGAAATGAATGAATGACCACATTTTGGGCCCGATTTTTGGTAGAATTAATTTTGAGAAAACCACAACTTCATAAATCCAAGCTATAAGAGAAAAATGAAAAATGGCAAAATGGCTTGAAACGAAAAGTTCTCATAACTTCTTTATAACTGGTACTTTAAAAATGCAACAAGAACATTCTGTAGGCACTTCTTTCATCATTTGTTTTTTGTTGCAATTAAGTATCAAAGTTATGGAAAAAAGTTCCGCTTTTTCAAATGAAAATAATAAAAAATCACTTTTTTTTCAAAAATTTATAACACAATATATAAATAATATCAAACTGAAAAACTCATCAAAAGTTTCAGTTTCACACGGCAAATTAACCAAGTGCTTATCAATGATAATCTGTGAATCAATATTCGGTGGCCACCAAGGTCTGTGGATTTAAAACCGTTAGATATTTTCAACATTTTCAAATTGATGAATGTTGTCTTGAAATGTGACCAAATTAAGAATCTTACTGTGTTGAATCCGGAGATCTTGGTAGCCATCGAATATTTCAATTAGATTTTTCCAACATTTTGAAATTGTTAAAAGTTGATCTTTAAATGCGACCAAAAAAAAATATAACTATGTTAAATCCGGAGACCTTGGAGGCCACCGCATTATCAAGTTCACAGATTATCATAGATAGGCACTTGGTTGATTTGCCGTGTGAAGCATATATTTCACATGAACAAGAACATGAATAATTGTAGAGGAAATGTTTATAAATTTTGTGAACTTTGATTTCGAGTTGACATGATCCATTTCATCTAATTCTAGTTCATATTATTACATCATCATTGTGATGTGTATATACTGGTTTTTGAGTCTTCTCTAAATATTCAACATTGTAAAACATAATTTATTCTTTGACGAGTCTTTGTCAACTGTCTCTCAGAGGATCGCGGTGTTTCATCTCGGAATCATCAGTTTAGCATATATAGCATGCTTCGTTTTTCATCCCAAGCGGTTTCAATTGTTCGAGATATGCAAAAACCTCGACTCTATCTCTCTGGCTAGCAAAGAGTCTCTATACTGCTTAAAAGAAAAAGGAGAATTTGATCTCAATAAATGATCTTTTTTGAATTGAATTTTTCAATCATTAGTGATGTCATTTTTCAAAGGAAATTAAAAATTAAAACAAGTATTTATTATGTTGGAATATTCTATACAATATGTTGTGATCTTCTCACCACAAACCTTGGGATCCCATGAGACCTAAAGGCGATAATAAAATCCCTTCAAGACTGGCAAACCAAATGGAATAGTCGTAATACCAGGCTACATGCATTCCAGCCTGAAATCCATTGCCCGAGAAAATCGACTGATTTTATCGGGCAATGCCGAGAAAGAGAAAAGACCAAATAGTAATTAGGAAATTAAAAATAGCACACACCAGGTTGACACACAGCTTCTTGATGTCATCAGAAGAACATCCTATATATATATATTCGATTCAAAAATTGAATCAGCAAAAAAGCACACAATAATCTCCTACCTTCATAAACCAATCTTCATCCCACAAGGAACTGAAATTTTACTAATCGTGATTTCTCGGTGAAGGCCATTCATGGTCTAATATCGAATTCGGAAATACTTAGAAGGAAGAAAGTTTTGAAGTTCATACCTCCAAGCGCAGGTTCAAAGACGTGTTGTTTGTCATAGAGAACGTGCCAGGTAACACGGTGAGTGGTTGTTGGAGAACAAACCTATATTACTGAATATCCACGTATGATTTCTGAGAAAACTATACATCTAAAATATGTCACAATATGGTAGGTATGAATTATGGTCTGGACTGGAAGAATCATTCGGTTGTTTCCCCATAGAACGATCCAGGTAAATCGATGAGCCGCAAACGTTATCGTTTTTAGGAAAGCAGAGCCTCAGATTTCAACAGATTATACCGCTCAAAGAATATATAAATATTCTCCTGGAATGGCGATGGGATTCAGTTGAAAAGTCATACAGATCATAAAGTCACAATCTAGAAGTTTCTGAGGTGTCTCAAGCAGGCCTAAAAGAGTTGAAATAAAACATATCCAACAATTGCGCTTCTGAGTTCTACCTGCTGTACTATGTTGATTAATCAGCGCCATTGATCTACCGACTTTGTAGATCTACCACATAGCTGAGGTCTATATGGATATTCTTCTGCGATGACAAGTGAATTACAATCTAAAATCTTCAATCAATCAATACTTTGCATTTGAATCTTTTCAGATTTTTCTAATGAAGAAACAACATTTTTTCCAATCAAAATGGTACAGTTTGGCAAGTTTTCTATATCAGTATATAGTGGGTAGTAACATGTAATAAAATAAGATCTAGGATTTGCATAGATGCTAGAAAAAAAATTAAAAAATTTCTTGATTTAATTGAGAGGATCTTCACATCAATTCATATGCAGCCTAAAGCCGGTCCTGTCCTGGAAAAGATCTGTTAATGGGCACACAACATTTCTACACTATCTTACGGATAAATCATGAATATTCACCTAAGCGATGAACTTGGGAATTATATTTGTGAATTATCTCCCTCTAAAATTTATTGCTGACATGAAAAACTTCATTTCTACTGAAAGTTGGTTATCCGATTAGTCTGTTTGGAGTAGTGAATATTTCCACGGAAATATGTTTTCCTCACATGCATTATTACGCTCCATTCGAGGCATATCATTCTGATTGACGGGGTTGTTTTCGTCGTCTTGATTCGAATTTATGTGCAATATTCTTGACGGTATTTTGATCAGATGAGCTTGGAATCCTTAGAAATATCCTTATGTTCATAACATTTCGAACAAACAAAACAAGTTACATAATTTACACTTAGCAGACAGGGCCAGATGTCGCAAGCATTCTATTATGTATTCACTTATGTGTCTTTAATTTCACTTTTCAGTGTGTTTTTATTCTTACCCTGTTAATTTTTAAGAATGAAGAGTGTTCCCCCTTATTCTATAGGATGTTTTCATTAATTTCCATTTCAATATATGACTGCTTAATGAATTATAAGGAACTTGACAAAAGGTACTTAAATTAATTTCATGTCATGTATTTTCATTCCTGTGTTAGCAATTGTTCTGCAGGGTGAGATCCGACTTTGAAAAAATTATATAAAATGAAGTTTTTAGTGATTCTATGGTATTATAGAATTCGCATTATATTTCTTACTGACACTATAAATAGTTATTTGCTAGGCAAATAGTTTTAGATTCGCTTGGCGTCGCGAAACGAAAAACAAAGAGCTAAAATTTAATATTTTTTCCGTGTATAATACACTTTTTTTGTGACGGAAAAAAAGACGATCTAATATTGAGAAATAATATAATTATAATATTTCGATAGTGCAAATACGTAGTATTATAAGACTGTTTGCGGTTTGGACCAAAAATGTACAGAATGTTTATAAGAAGATCATGAACTTGGACAACTTAAATTCAACAAATTCAAGATTTTCAAATTAGAACCTTCAGTTTTTATTATAAGTCGATTCTACGGGGTTACTTAAGCAAACCCTATACCTAAAATTAATACTTTAAGAATTATCGAGGAAGAATCTTAAATGAGGAAATTTTTTTCGAAAAAAGCTTTTTCTGCCGAAATATTCGAAAAAATGTGAGTCCTCATCGCCATAATTTTTTTCATGAAAATTTCATTAACCGTTGAGTTTTTACCCAAGGTATGGCCATAGTATAAGGAAAGGATAGTAAGCCAGTGTAGTGCTTCTTTCGATGTTGTTGATGTTGAGCGCCATCTAGTTGTACTCACGTTTAACTCGAATTTTACTGTCAGAAATTGGTCCGTAAAGTGGAGCCCTCTGAAAAAATTGGTGTTATTTTGAAGAACTAAAATATTTGAAATAGAATGGTGAGAAGATTTCTATATTTTGAATAAATATTCAATGAATATTCGAATATTGGTAACTTAATAATAACATAAAAATTGTTGGCAATGTCATGCGACCCCTTTTCAACCACGCCATTGAATGAATTATCGTATTATTTCTGCGCCATCTATAGCTCATGATTCAGCGCCATCTATTATAGAGTTACTTCTCCACTTTGGGTAGTCACGAAATCCAACTGCAGTAGCGACCCCTGGAGACTATTTCCTTGCCGTCAAACGGCGGTTGGGTTACTATCCATTCCTTATACTATGGTATGGCATATTGCCGAGATTGTCGTGTTAATATACTGGGTGTGCCATTTGAAATAAGAAAGTAGTAGTCTGTTTGAGGGAGAAAGATCATTGTCTCAAACCCCAATATGAGAATTTTCAGCTCAAAATTATTATTAGGTTGCCATAAACGTCTGATAGGCCATCCCGGTGAATAAAGGACTATTTCTCGAAAAAATTCAGTCATTTTTAATTGTTCGAATACTAACTGTAATTTGAATAGGTAAAATCTTTTTGACAATCATCGCGAATGTTTTCGATAGTTTAAAACGTCAGAAAAATATTCATCTGAAGTACACGTGCAAATGCCCATATATTTTCACGCTGCATTGATATTCAGTAGTTATATCCCGATTCCCGAGTATATTCGAATATTCGATAATTTGGCAAGCACGAGGGTCAAAACGTCTCTTCTTTGATAGCCCGCAAAGCGTTGTGAGTGAAAGTCATCTGAGGTCCAGACCATGTTAATTATACAATCCTACCTTAGGTAGTTCGGTAGTTTATAAAAATTCCGAAAAGTAGATTTGCACGAATGAATTTTTGGATAAAACCACAACTGTTTCCTAGATGATGTTGATGAACGTCAAATCGGATTTGAACGATGTTGAACTACATTTTATATTAGATTTACAATGATACTGTGAATTATTGAGAGAACAACCGCTCGAAAATAAAATAATTCATTACCGGTGTGGAAGTATTTGTTCAAATGAATCAAATTTACGGAAGTGACTCTATGAGTATGACTGCCAAAAAATGTATTTTGCAGACTGTATAATTGATATGGAACACTCCCTATAAGATTTCATGAATATAAACTATTTTTCAGAACTCTTTTTCAATGAATTATCAACATTTGTAGTTGAAGTTTACATCTACCCATCTTTCTTAAGTTAACTTGGTATCAAATTGACGTTGTGTGTTATAATAAAAAAAATATTTGTATTTCAAGGCCTAACTCCGTATAGTTTTGGAACATTGAATATAAATTTTGATAACTTCAAAGATGATTGTGTAAAATAGTTTGCGTTTTCTTATTTGCACTTCGAAGATCAACAAAAATTTTAACGAGATTGTGCAATCTGTACCTAATTCCTTATATGAAATTCAACAATTTCCAATTCTAATTCTTTTTAACTTGTACTCAAATTTCTCCACCGTCTTGAGAAATATTTGTTTTTTTTTTTGACATGTCTTATTTATCATCACACAATTTCAGTTCAATTATTGGAAGCGATTGCGTAGATAGACACTTATTTGAACATAACGTGCCCTAAATAGCAGAAAGCTCAGTAGAGAACAGAACTGAAGAACATTCAATCCTTGGTACCTATGTTAATAGTCTATGTACACATTTCTTGAAAATAGATTTCATAGTTTTGTTTATTCAAAAGTGGCACAGCAAGACAGAGAGAGATTCGAATAATGATTACTTCTCAAGAATTATTTTACAGTTTTACGAGAAAGGAAATAAGTTTCACGCCATACAGCTGACAATTTTTTTTCTACCGATCATTTTCAATTCCATATTTTTCACCTTGAAAGCTCAAAAAAGTTATAGCGATTTCGATGGCAAAGTTATATAACTGATTATTATACTTCAGTCAAAGGTACCTACATAAATCATTCAACAAATTAATAGATTATCTTCTACCGCTATAACAGTTTTATATACAAAACTAGCCAGAAGTGTAAAAATTCATTTATTCAAATTCGCAAATAGTCATTCTTTAACTATAATTCTATTCGACTTTTGAACTTCCTATGACTCACTTCATTTCCAATAGATTTCAAAAGACCTGAGTAGTGATATTTTGAATAGTTTCCAAGAAGTTGCAAGGGGGTACAAATGGGAAGGGTGCTAAGGGTAATTCCCCACTCCTTCAAGATTTACAAAATATAAAATTTCAGAATTCTTTCAAAGACGAAGGACGAAATTTTTTCCATTATAAATGGACCAGAATTATTCTTGCTTTTCTTTAAAATCGTCACGGAAGCAAAAAATCGGACCCTTTTATGGTTTATGAGTTAATTATCGCTTTCAAGATGATTACTTTTATTGCACTTCAAGCACGTCTATGTCCGAGGTTTATTATTTTTCTCTACCTGTTGTTTTCGGTTTTTTGTATCATTTTTTCTCACAAAATTTTAATACTGCATTACTGCAGTTATCAAAGGACTGAACTGAAAAATTGTCTCTGTGGTGTTTTTCAATATAATGTGTTTCATTCAAATTGAAATTGATTTGTAAATACATCAGTTTTGAATTGACTATACAGGGGAATTGGAGGTAGGTACAAACGGAAATGACAGATTCCTCGGATCATTTTAAGAAATGAAGTCCTATAACATGGGTCCGTAAAGATCTGTTTTAGATATACAGATGTTGAAATTCAAGTTTTTTTCTCATAGCATCTTCCCTTCACAAGATATTTAACTGAAATTTAGCATATATTTCAATTCAAAGTTTTCATCAAATATAAATGCAAATCTACGAGGTGATATTCTTTCTGGAACAGTTCCCGCTTCTTTACAACAGATTTTGTTTTTTTTTTGTTGAAAAAAGTAGTTTTGTAAAAAGAATTTCTCTAATTCTGTGGTTATTCCGTTCATTCTTCCACATCTTGTAGAACAAAATCGTGCGAGAATATATCAGAAACGCACAGTTTTCATGGTTATATTTCATTATTCTATGTTGGTACTCCGAACTTTCCGCCACGGCTTTAGGTATCTGTCAATTCATCAATTTGCCTTAAAGAAATCAGTTCTGCCAACCAACATTTTTCAATGCAAAAATCACTAAATTATTTTAATGGAAATATTTCATCAATTTCAATGAAAATGCAATGAATTAGAGAAAATAATGTATAATACTCGTACAGAAGGCTCATTCTACCACTCGTTCATTCCAAAACTGGCCACTTCGTGGCTCGTTTTTGAATTTTGAACTCGTGGAAGAATATCAATGCCTTCTGCACTTGTATTATAAATAACTATTCTGGTCCAATACTACACGTTTCGGTTTCTTGTCGGTTCTTGTAAAACAATCAAGGGTGTAGAGACCTATTTTTGGACGACAACGTTTACTCATATATGTAATGTGAGGAAGGAAGGTTTGACAACGAAGTTTGATCCAAAAATTACTCGAAATAATAGCATCTTTTGATTACCGATTCGATTCTTCTAACCTCATACAAGGTGTTCCTAAATTGGAAGTACGAAGAAGAATGAGAGACTTGAATAATTTAAAGAATACATGGGCCCGTAACTGCTTTGTTTTTGAGATGAGGTTGAATCTTCATTAATCTTCTCTACAGTTTGGGTAAATGAGTACCAAAACTCATAATTGATTTTATTCATCACAGCATACTGGATATTATAATAATTTGAATTTTCCTGAGGATTACTGAAGAATTGTTTGACAAGAACAATCTACAATTTTCTGAACTACCAGTAGTTCATTAAAAAAAAAAGTTATGGTGGAAGGAAGCGGCCACCCTTCCAGAAACAATATCACTTTGTTAGTTTCTCAGAAATAGAGACCGAGAAGGGGGTATCAGATTTTGTCTATCTCCTCTGGTTTAAAAGTTGTAGTGCTGAAACATCGAAATTTGCCCACACTGTACAAGAAGCAGGCATATTAGTACTGAAATAAGCATAATAATTACAACAATCACTTAGTACGTAAATCGTTCAAGAATCCGTAATCTTCACAAGGAAATACACACAATCAATCCACGAAACCAATGTTTTGCCATTAACTTTATATCCTTGTCGCAGTACATCAATATCAATGCTTTCTCTCTAACACCCAGTCCATATAATTCTATGTGTAGGTATGAGATTGATCTATTATCTGTCAAATTCGTGATACAGAAAGCTGTTCTGCCAACCCACATTTTTCAATGCAAAAATCACAAAACAATATATATGGAAGTATTCCATTAATTTCAATGAAAATTCATTGAATTATAGAAAATAATGTATAATACTCGTACAGAAAGCTCATTTTACCGCTCGTTCATTCCGAAACTCCTCACTTCGTGGCTCGTTTTTGAATTTTTACTCGTGGCTCGTTGGAAAAATATCAATGCCTTTCTGCATTTGAAAAAACCACTTTTATTGAACAAAGCACATCCATTTCTTCCTGTTTGCTTTTTCTTCTTAAATCACTCATTCAATAGTCCTAAGGTGGGTCCAAGGTAAGTTCAGATCTCAGTTAAGTTTGTATATGGTCAAAATCTGTATAGGGGTTCCGTAAATATGGCCACTCGAAATGTTATGTTCTTGTTAACATCAAAATTTAGATTCGTTCGGAATGAAAATTCGCTGTTGGATTCATAATGACGATTTCAAGCGTACTGCAAATTTTCATAGTGACCGCTCAACCAGAACCATAGAATATCAGAAACAAATTACCCAATATTTCCGTGGCCATAGAATAGACGGATTAGGATTATGGTTGTTGATATGAGTCATTAATTTCAAGTGAAATTTCAAGTTCCCTGCAAAATTTCAAGCTGATCACAGACCAATGAGAATAGAGCATTGAAAATTCAAGAAATAATAAAAGAAACAATTATTATTTTCATGATAACAGATTCGATCGGGTAGACATTCTGCTTCCATATCAATTCATGTAATAAAAATTTCAAGCTTTTTGCAAAATTTGGTGTTGTGGATGGCAAAATCAGAACCATTATAGAAAATTCAAGAGCAATATCGAAAAACAAACCTAATATTATAAAAGTTTGTTGAAGGATATTTAATATAAATCAAATAATTTGACAACTTTGTGTCTAATCCTTCACAATAATATATCTATATGATATATTTAGTTTAATTTTGTCTGGGAATATATTCCAATTCTAAAATGACAAATTTATTAATCAACCGAAAGAAAATTCAAAATGACTAAAAATGTATCAATTAAGTAAACTTACTTAATATTATATATTACTTAATTGATACATTTTGAGTCATTTTGAATTTTTTTTTGGTTGATTATTAAATTTGTCATTTTTAGAATTGGAATATATTCCAAGACAAAAATAAACTAAATATATCATATAGATATATTATTGTGAAGGATTAGACACAAAGTTGTCAAATTATTTGAAACCTAATATGTATTTCAATGACAACAGATTCGACCAATTTGAAATTTTGCAGGTATACATAGAACAGCAAATCCAGGTTTCATGAAGAAGTTTTTGAACCATAGGAAACCGAGTTACTCTGAAAATCTTCTTCATAGGCTTTTTATTTTCCTTGAAGTGTTGATAATTCTAATTTTATTTTTCAGCGCATGTCACTTTGCAGATTACTTTTCAATTGTGTTTCATAATGATTGGACTTAGAGGGCAATTATTTTGAAAACTAAGAGTTCAGACTTTCAATTTGAGTTCAGAAAGCATTGATCGTAAATACGATTAAGCAGAAATCTACTATAAGGTTTTGAGATAATGGTTCGCAAGTTAATGATATATTTCTTGAAAAAATTCCATGAATATGAATCAATCAATACAGCATGGCTCACCCTCAATATAAAATTGAAAAACTGTTGCTCTATTGGTTTTCCCCGTCAGTTCTAAAACCCCTATTGTCATAAACGTTGAGACGAAAACAATGCAACAAGAGAATTTTCAATATTCAACGTCTGAAGAAGAACGACGTCAGTGGAGAAACAATCCCCTTTGATCCCGTAAGAAAATCCCACCCCCGGGCCCATACATTTTCCATATTCCGTCCGGGAAAGCGAACTTTCGTCGGGAAAGGATACAAATTACGTAATCTATCATGCAAGAAAAATGTTTGCAAAGCGGGGAGCTCTCAAAGGAACATCCCTTACAAATGGGTCTCCACAGAAAGTTGAAATGTTGCTCTGCTCCGGTGCCGGAAAACGGAGTATATAATATTGGAGGGTGTGGCAACGTCGGAATGGCGTTGCCATAGCTACACGCCACATCGACAAGCTATGAAAAATCCCCAAGTACTGAAAAACACAATCGATAGTCATAAAGCAAATGAAACCGAAAGAAAGAAAATAAATAAAGTTACATAATGGGTGATATTGACGTTAGGGATTTGTACGGCTGGAGGTCCTTCTAGGTGTGGAATAACTAGGAGAATTTTTAATGATTAGGAAAGTAGGAAATATTTTGTGTAGAAAAAACTTTGATCGTGCTTGATAATTTATCTGTCTGGTCGGAATCCAAAAATCCCTAATATACATCCGGCAAAATAAGGGGACAAATATCAAGGAAGTTGATTCGAATTATGTATGTTTGATTCTTCATTGAATTACCAGATAATATAACGTCGAGTAAAATATTACATTTATCAATAATTCTATTAGAAGTATAAGATTTGCAAATAATGTTTTTTTAATATTGGAGTAACTGAAATTGAGTTTTATGTTTCAGGAGAGTCACTACATTAAATTGAATTTTCGGCCTGAAAAATTATTGTAATACCTACATATTTATTATCTTCCTATGAGGAATTAAAATATATGTCTCTAGTACTTTATTCAAACAAAAAAGTTATTTGTTCTTCACGTTTTAACAATTGACTATTGTCTATATAGTAACATTTATCCATTATGTATAGCGATTGTCATTACTTAAACAATCAAAATGTAACTATCAGCTGTGAATTTGAAAATGTTTCACTGGAATTTCACAACAGCAGTTGAATATTGAAAAAAATTAGTATCTATGTAAAAAATATCACGAGTTTTTCAATGATACAAATATTTTTTATTCATCTGAATTTCTTATATCGTCTGAAATGTAATGATAAACTTATGCGAACGAACAATCAAACATCCTCCGAACTCATTCACAGGAATCGACATAACTATTGTAGGTATATTATCAAATGAAAACGGAATCTCAAAGTAACAATCCGAGTTATCTGAAAAAATCTGTCGAAACTATGTCAAAGAATTTCGGAGGTTATTCGGTGAAATTTGTGGAGTGTTCGAGCAAAATGATATTATATGTTTCAGTAAAGTATATTATCATCAAGAAATATGAAATTATTCCGATGTCGACTAACTAACAATTCTTTTTACCATTTCACAATCTACATCCCTTATTATTCAATTTTGTAGATGCACTGACCGAAAATTTGCAATACTATCGTCTTGTTGAAATGATGGTGCAATTACCGTCCAATTGACCGCATCCAGAAGATTGCAGCATTAATAATTTTCCACGACTGTAACTCTTCAAAAAGTTCAATCAGCACGTGATTCCATTCATCTGACTTTCTCCCAATCATAGTAATTTTTTATACGCTAAAACCGGGGACATCCTATAACGAACCAGTAATCAACTGCATTCGAAATAATAATTTGTGTTGAATGTTCGTCATGTGATTCGTAGCACCATTTTACTACTGTTATTATCGTTCAATATCCGAGTGTTTCTTCAAAGAAAAATGATTGATGGATGTAGCTAATTTGAACTCATGCAATTATTATTGCTTTCTATCTATTGAGAATAGGATTTCTTTAATAATTCGATAATATAAAGAATAGGAAAAAATCATTCAATTTTATACGATCAAAATATACAGTGAAATATGTAACTTAATTTGGGTTATCACACCAAAGGAAAGTTTGAATTCAAGTTTGCTTTCGAAACTATATAAATAAATTCTTCAATTTATAAATTACCGAACGTGTACCTACCACCGATGAAGATGATACACACCTGATAATGATAGAAAGAGAAAATACCGATGATGACCAAGAAAATGATGAAACTCAGATTATTTGAATGAGAATTGAAAAAGGATAGATGGTGAAATTGCTCGTTTTTATTATCTCTTTAAGTGGATTTAATTTTGATTTAAAATATCTGTACACAGTTGTCATTGAATAGCTCCACAGTATTTTCTAAAGTTTATTTGCATCGTGTCTCTCATTTTATTCGTTTCCAAAAACCATTTGACATCTCCTTGCGGTGTATTGTATTGTTTCGTTGGACACCGATATCGACAATAATCATCAGTGATACTTGGACCACTTGATTTTGTATGGCTAGAAAGAAATCTTCCGTTTGTGGATACATTCCACCTGATGTGAGCCAAAGGTTCGACGCTTCAATGTAGGCATTTTCCTAGTTCATCTCTTATGAAATGTCTTCCTTATTCCTCACATTATGCTTTGTATGGGGTGAAAATAGAACTGAAACCAGAATATATTTTATCTGACCTCGGGGAAGTGTCTAACCAATTGCTGTTGAATATAAAATTAACAGTAGTGGGCTTGAAGAGGCAACGAGCACAGTAACAAAGGCAATCCAGAAACAATTTCATGATTCCATGCTGTTCAGTTCAACAATTAACAAAACTCCTTTCTATCGATTATGTTAGCCTGATGGCTGATTGTTGATTATGATCCATCAAGCTGAGGCTGGAGGCCACAAAAAGAAGCGATGTTAACTTGTGCTGAGAGATTAATCTAACATGTTTTTATTGCGGTATAATGCAGACGGAACCACTTCCGAAGGGTGCTTAATTCAATTTAATAAAACGCCAGAACGGTCCCTTCCCCCAGAAACGGGGGATGTTTGTATAAATGAATTAACAAACAACGGTCTTTCGCAGATCGCACGCCTCAAAAAGCCCTGCCATATTTAATAATTCAAAAATTTTTGCCCTCAGCGTGAATTCTTTATTTTAATCTGCTTCAATACCAGCGACTGCTGCATGGTGTTCGGTATAGAATGCTGATGATGGATAGAGATCTTTCTTCGTCTTCAACGATGCATTTTTATGTATTCCCGAGCATAATACTAAAGCGTATGAATCTTCACCTACATTCACATGAATTAAATTATATAATCACTTTCCTAAACATTTCAAGAGAATTGGTGAACAACAATTTAAGAAAGAGGTAAAATCAATGTTGATTGTGAATTTCTTATATAATATTCAAGAGTTCTTTACTAATTCCATTATTTAAGACTTTTTTCAATACTCACTTTTACCAGCATTGCTCTCTTTATTTTTTCAATATTCATATCTCTCGTTGACTATTCCTATACATTTGTATGATGTCTTAAAGGAGGAATAAATTATGATTATTATTACGTGTATCGAAAACTTCAGTTAATTATACAGGTTGAAAAAACACCCTGTACATTGCCTTTAAAAACTTCTGTATACGATTATAAGATTCTATAATAATGAGTTCAGGTATTCTATTTTTTTTTGGCAAACCTACGGTTTTTTGAGATAAAATCTTAAAGAAGAAAAATATTGAAATTTCGTTCCAAAGCCGGGAGAATATTCTGAACTAGGTAGTAAAGCTTCATCATCCAAGGATGCAAAGTTGTTCCGTAATTCTGAACTAGTTTTCTCTACTTCGAAACTTATATTCAATCGCATCTATTCTGAATAAAACCATTTAATTAAGAAATTTTCTTATAGCAATTGAATGTTTTTATTCAGAATATATGCAATCAAATATGAACTTCGTCCAAGGACGAGTACCTGAGTTCTTAAATAGTTTTTCAAATTGGAAATTTCATTGCACATATTCTGAATAAAATCACAATAACAACCCTGTACCTATAACGTGTTGAAATTATTGATTGAACTCATTCATATTGTACCTACTACACCTGAAATTTCATCAATATTGAATGAGTCATACCAAAGTTATCAATTAAAGTAGAATCACTCAAATCGAGAAATCATCTTGTAGGGTGTAGAGTCTCAAATTGAGCCCCCAACCATAAACCAAACATTGTTTCGAATTTGTCTTGATTGGAGTAAATTCCTCCTGAAATCTGACGGATTCCGGAGTAAACCGTCAGATTGCAGATTTTCTTGTCCAAAAAAAAACGTTATTGGAAAATACCAATCGACATGTCCGAGGGCACTTTCAACGTTTTTCGGTCTCGCTTCTGGTCATACGTCAATTGTACAAGAAAGAGCTAAATGGAATAAATTCATTATTTCGGTTGATGCACAAATTGCAAAAATATTCAATCTTAATTGATAATATGAATTATTATTATAATCCCAAATATTTGAGAATTTTCGAGAACACAAAAAATTAATGGCATCGTTCGAGGTCACCGAAATTCCTGCCAACAAAGGCTTAACGTAATTAGCTGCGGTTTTCCCATGCAGCATATTAGCTGCACTTGTTCAGATCGCATCCATCCTGTATCGTGAGAACTGGATGTTACATCAGGGCTAAGCGGCCCCTGCCCTAGGGATCCAACTCTCTGCTCACTAATAGAATTACAGGATTGCTATCTGGCAAATGTCCTTCGTTCACCACCTCCCAGACAACCTCTACGGATGGGACTTAACTGCGACACACTGCGAACTTCAATCCTTGGAGATTTTGCTTACAGCAATTAAATCCCCAATGTATGTGTATGGAAAGTGGCTTGTCTAGCTTCGCTAGCATAAAGGCACTGTATGCTGGTTTCGAGTTTCAGTCGGAGGGCTTACATTGTTTTGTTATGATTTATTGTATTCAGGCAGAAAATGAATGGAATGAATGAAATTATGCATGAAAAAATGAGAAGTAATGATGATTTTCAATATTCGCAATTGTTTTGGGACTTGCGAGATCGCTAGGTCAGTATTTTAACTGGATACTGGGAGAAATATGCACTATTCAACATTCTTTCAAAGAGCTGATTTACACTCACAAGTGATCAAATATTAGGCAAGGTAAAGTTAATTTGCTGATAGGGACATCACCCAACACTTGCGATAATCAACATTTGAGGAACCAGCAGTATACCTTGAAATTTTAGTGTAGTTAAGCATGAAAAGAAAATTAATAATCTAGTAAAGCAAATCCAACAATTTGTTCTCCTCGAAATAAATTGTATATTTTCGAATTACAAAAAATACAATAGAATGAATAGGAATGCAAGTTAAACCAAACTAGTTTTTAACAGTTTTTTTTTAATTGAAGAATTGCTTGAAAGAACTAAGAGAGAGCTATAAAATGAAGATCGATAAAGATGGATAACATTTTTGTCGATCCATTATGCAAATTCCAAATTTTATTTGAAACTTTGAATATTTTGGAGCGAAACAATAAAAAACAATTTGAGGAATGAATTGTGGCACTACGCATATTCGCGCAGCTTGGTGAATGAAGCCTTGCCGATATTTTTGTTATTTACAATCGAAAACAGAAAAATTTTCGTTGTCCTACATTTACAACTTGTGGACACCCAATTGTTCTTCACGACACCGTGAACCCCCTTCAAGTCCCTCGTGGACCCTCGGGTTTCCACCTAGACCACTTTGGGAATCACTGGTCTAAGAGAATATCACAAATATTAATAATATCGAATGTACAAAGTCACTGCACAGTCACCTCAAGATCCTGTATTTTGGCTCTCGAAGTAGGTACGCAGTTTTTGAAAATCTAATTTTTTCAATGTTAATTAATATTTGTTGTGTTCTTTCAAAGAGCTGATTTACACTCACAAGTGATCAAATACTAGGTAAGGTGAAGTTAATTTGCTGATAGGGACATCACCCAACATTTGCGATAATCAATATTTTAGAAACAAGCAGTACCTATACTTTGAAATTTTAGTGTAGTTAAGCATAGAAAGAAAAATAATTATCTAGAACAGCAAATTGAACAATTTGTTTTCCTCGAAATAAATTGAACAAAACTTGAGATAATCTTCTCAGTTACTGATATATTTATAAGAAAATAAAATGACATATGTGAATTAGTCAAATCAACTTGATTATAATATATCACCACTGCTGAATTTGATATTTATAATAATAAAACTGATTACTGTGTAAGGGGTTACTTTGCATCGCCATCTGATGGTATATTGTGTCCTCGATCAGAGCTGTTCTCAATACTGCTCTCTCTGCTCTCACTTCTCACTTCTACACTATCTACAGCTCGCGTACTAGTTATAGGATTCTAATGAATTCCAGTATCTGTGATTTCTTTAGGAATGTTACATCCCAACCCCTATAAATTTCTGGACCAAAGAAATTTTGCGTCCTCTTGTACCATCACAAGACATCAAATCTTACAATTTGAAGTAATCAATTTTTGAATAAGTGTCATTACCAACCAAAGGATAAATTTTAAATTTCTAAAATTGTTTTTTTCAATTGTAAATGTCGATTTGTATTTCATGAGATTAACAAGGAAGACATCTATGACTACCTGAAGTAATTGCTTTCTCTGTGAATCCTTACTAGAGAAACATTTATGTTTAGTTAGTTTGAATGTTCCTCAATTGCAATTTTTGTGAAGTAGATATTATATTATACAAGTAGTGAGTTGGTAATTTTGTTGAACTATAAGGCACTGATGAGGAAAAATTGTATTATTAAATACAAAAATTTCGAAACGTCTGTCTTTATGTTAATTTAGTTATTAAATTTGGTAACCGTTTACTCAATTTCAACAGTTTTTGTTATTTTGAATTTTCTTTTGGTTGATTATTAATTTTGCCTTTAAATTAAAATTGGATTCAGAAAATTATGCAGAATTCAGAAATGTAATAATTATGGAATTGTTTTTTGATGAACCAGTTTTGAAATTAAGAGAGCTTTTTTCATGCAGAAAAGAGTATTGAGAATCATTTTTGGGTTATCTTTGAGAAAATCATGCAGGGGAACATTCAGAGAATTTAATGTACTAACTCTAACTGGATTGTATGTATATGAGGTATTGTTGTACTTTCGCAAAAATAATTCGAACGAAGGTTGCACCTTTCAACACGGGTATGAAACGAGGCGTAATGATTTGATTTTTCCTAAGCCCCAGTCATCTTTTCAGGAAAAAATCCATATTATATGGGACTTAGGCTTTCCAATAAATTTCCTATTGATTTGAAGAATATAGTGCATATTGCTGAATTCAGGAAGTATTTATTTGCATTTCTAGTGTCACTTCAGCCGTATGAATCGAGGTATTATTTGGGTAAGGTTTGATACTTCGATTTTTTCTCCTTGTTGCTTGTGAATTTTTTGTATTACTTTTTTATTTGTATTTTTGGACACCATTCACATTCTGTAACAACTATATTCGGAATTAAAGTGATTATCTATCTATCTATAGATGTATATGACCAATGGTTGTTCTTAGTTGAATGACACTTTTTTACCAATATGCAATTGGGTAATAACCCAGTTAGAAGCTAATTAGTTTATATATTATATAATTTATTTTTGAAAAGGACAGAAAGCGATTTTACTTGTTATAGAAATTTTTATGGTTAACATTTAAAAAAAACATGTCTGTATTATAACTTCAAAACTTTTTGTAATGAAAAACTAATGATTACACTAGATTTTACTGAAAAAAACTCCTCCAGAATATTTTTGTTCCAAGTTCATAATAGCATATTTCCACCAAATTAATTACCTCAAAAATCGACCCCGAAAATGTGTCATTCATTTTTTTCTAGCTCAAAGGGATTAAGAGATCCCCTCAGTAGGAGAATTTGGATCACCAAAAACAATCACAACATGAAAATTCGTAGAAAAAGTTACACGACGGACTGACGGAGGTAATATAATCTCCGTCAAGTAACCTTTTCTAGCTTCTGCAGTTTTCAGTATAGTATAAAATATTCGTCTCATAATAGTTCTGAGCAATACCAAAGTATTCTGTTTTCAGCGCTCTTTTGTTTTTCTGAGAAACATTCTCAATATAAGGTGTTATAATGTGTGTTAGGGAAAGAGATTTTATATCATTGAGAAGTCTCTTTTCTAAACATAGTGGATAATCATTCGAGTCCAATATGTCAATTATTATGATTATTTTTTTCACAGGTCAAAATCTGAAATTTTGGTGGTTTCAACTAATAGCAATGCATTATTCCAGCCAATCATTCGGGATTTTACTGATAATACTACTTCCTCATCTAATACCTTGTTTACATTGAAACGTCAAAATTTTACTTTGAATTCGTCATTAGTGACAGCTTAAAGTGCGTTTTATTGAGAAATCAACACAAACCGGATTCAGTACCATCACCCAAGAGAATATCGAACATTTGAATTGTTGAAAAAAATAATCTTTTCAAATTCAACTCGTTCTTCAAATTTCATCAGATAATTTCTTATTTTCTTCACTCAAACGTTTATTTGAGGCAAAAATATTCAAACAAACCGAATATAAATAAAATCACTCGTCCTAACGGACTCGTGATTTTATCAATCGGTTTGTTTTCATGTTTTTGCCAAATAAATAAGATTTCGTGGAAAAGAAAAAATATCGATAATATTTGAAGCACTCGTGATATTACCTTTGTAATGTTCATGTTCATGTTTATATCTTTAATTTACACGTTTTTGTTTTCTATCCCGATCCACTACCCATATGAGACCTCTCAGAATCTTAGAACTTGTGCGAGAAGTGAGACAGTTGAGAACGGTTTTCAAACAGTTCGAGGCCAGAAGCGGGAAGTGAGCAATCTCAACGATTTCAGGTGTCAGGAAACTGGCTTCTGATTTATATCAATTTTTTCAATTGAGTGTATCCTCTCTAAGGACGCGCTTCCTTGGAGAAGATATCCAGAGTAACTCGTACAGAAAACGTGAAATTCGTCACTTTGGTAAGAAAAATTTTTGGGAATTTCATGAGGGGATGATGAAGTATATGTAAGGAAATATCAAACCTTCAACTGCGATATGAATAATTTCTGAATAATAACCACTTGCGATATGAGGGCGAGGGGGGGCAGGGGGTCCATGATTACGAATTGAATACAACAACTCATAATTATCCCAAACAGCCTGCAAGTCTAGCTGTCAATTCCCTTTTTTCACCGGAATTTTTTTTCATGAATTTCTACGACAGTTGTTTGATTTTTAGAGCAGCTTCCTGATATTTTAGATGTTATTTGTTTTCGATGTTCCAATCAGAGTGCTCCCCTTAAAACTTCTAGTGCTATTATTTAGTTATAATATATGAGATCAGCGAAAAAATATGTGGCCACAATTTATGATACCATAATTTTGTTCTATCAGAAATAAAAGTTTTAAAGATCTGGCAAAACACATTTTTTTCCTACAAATAAAATTCCAATTGAAATCAATGTGAAATAAATGTTATCGCCTTGACAATAACCGTGATAATGAAGAGAACGTTCAAAGTCGTAAATATAATAATTAGACATGCCGTTCTCTTGTGGTTTATTTCAGAAGAATTACATCTTATCTAATTAGTGTCGGAACAATTGGTATCTGGTAATGGAATAATAATTTATAATTGGGGAGATCAGAATTGAGTTTTTTCTTTTGAGTTTTATAACGCTCGGAGTTATACATAGGTATACAGCGTGTTTTGCGTTTCAGGTGTTATAAATTCGATGATAAAATAAAAAAATTAGGATAGAAGTTTTGTAGCAGATTTGGTAGCTAGTTCACCTAATGTTCGTTTGAGACTGCAATCCATTGATTTTGAAAGTTACAAATCAATAGATACAATTATGGAATTGAATTGTCTCAAAAAAATTAAATAAATGATGTATCTAGTTCAAATCAAAATGGGTGAAGCGAGACTTCCTCAAAACTGTGAGTTAATGCAAAAGGATAATAACAACAAAATATTTCAATACCTACATACTTTTCATGAAAATATTAGGAAAGCACAGACATGAAGTCAGGATTATTTTAGCATTCGTTCAATAATGTGCCGATTGCCTTCTTGCAGACCACATAACTGTATAAGGGCATATCTATGCGTGCTATCAGCGCATAAATGAAAAAGGGCTCAAGAAATCCTCATTTTTTTCAACTCTCTTCAATTTATCTACCCAGTCAACATGAAACATTTAGCTTGATATTGTTTTACTACTTACAGGATCCCAACTCAGTTGTATCTGTTGTCACTAAAATATTGGTTTTTTTTTTTTTGATATTCTGCTTGATATTGCTGTCAATAACAAATTTTTCACAAACTCTGAAATTATTATTCTGATCACATCTGATCCGAAATATTGGGTATTCCTTTATCAATGTTCTTCTTGAATTTTCTATGGTTCGGATGATTTGGTAAGCTCGAACTTTCGGAAGAAAATTGAAATTTTCATTTAATATCCACACCAAAAATCTCAATTCCCTCAGTCTTGTGTTACGGAAATATTGAATTACTCTTTGAAATACCTCTCGAATTTTTTTGTGATTCTTGTGAAGTGAGCAACATGCAAGTTTGCAAAAAGCTTCACATTTTCATTTCACAACTGAATGCAATATTCAAGTATTGAAATTAACAGTAAAACAAACTTTCAAACGGCTATAATTACGGAACCCCTAAAAGGACTTTTACAAATTTAAATGGAACATTTGACGAGATCCTAACCTACCCCGAAAATTTCAAGTTTCGTTTTTATTATTGTTTTGTTTGTTGAGGAAACCTTATATGTAGATCAATTTTGGTTGAAGAATACTCTTTTCATCAACTGACTAAATCTAAGATTTTTATGATTTTCTGAAATTAATTCAGACGTAGTAGTTCGTAATGTGATCACTTCCAGTTAAGACCGATGATTATTAATATAAAAACTTCAATAAGGTAACACGATAAAAAAAATCACCTTTCTAAAGGAGCAATGCAAGGGACATTTTTATTGAGCGTGCAATAAAGGAATTCAATATTCAATTAATGTAGGCGCAGAAATGTACATTTTAATAAACTTTCACAATGTTAATTACACCTCGACTAAGATGGTATGCGTTTACATTGACCATATACTGCTATGAAGACACGATCTTTTTTCAGGACAAAGTAGTTTTCTGAACTGATCATTCTATCATTTCGTCGCAATGTGTTGGTTGAATTTTGAGTCGGAAATGGTCTCAAACGGTAAGGTTCATCTCACTAATAGGATGACGAAATCTTGGTCAAATTAAAAAATTTCTGTTCTTCCGTAAACGATAACTCTCGAACAAAAAGACCAAGAAACTCACAATTTTCAATTCCGTGAATATTCGAAATGCTGTTTTCTTTAAAGGGACCAAGTAGCAGCCTAATGGAAATATTGTCACCGGTTAATTTTTTTGAGTATTTCGTATATGACTTCCTGAACCAGAAAGTAGGTCCAACTCAATCCTATGACTAGTTTTCAAGATACTGGGTGCAGAACTTGGAAAATGGCATTTCCTTAAAGTACCATTTTTCGTAGTAAAACATTGCTTCGACACGTTTTTGAGATACGCAGGGTATTATATTAAGAGAGGCGACCGTTATTACAAAAGTTTGTGAAAAAGTTGTATATATAAAATAAAAAAAAATAAAAAGAAATAAAAAAAATGCCTTCATTTTCGAACGCACGTGGCAAGAGCGTTAAACGAATATTTGAACCAAGTGGGGTATTGAACGGATGCTTTGGCCAGCTATCAGTCCTGATATCAATCCAATTGAGTATCTCTGGGCACCAAGACGCATTCGTCGCCGACCTGCTCTACCCGACAGCTTTTATGTTCTGCGAATTGCACTTCAGGAATAATGTTATGCCATTCCCCAAGAATTTCATACAAATCTTATTAATTCGATGCAACATTAACTAAATATAGTAATTTTGGCGCAGATATAAACCCCATAAAATTAGTTTAATATTTTTTTTAATTTTCATGTTTTTAGCATTATTCTAGTTAACGTTTTGATGTTTATTGTTGTTTCCACAATCCACAGCTTCGTCCGAGGCGTTCACTTTAAAACAGTGATAATGTCGTAAAAACATTAAAGAACAGAGATAATGTCGTGATTACACAAACAAATTGTTCAGAAAGGATCAGGGTTCAATGTGATTCTATTTGACGACAGTTGGTGTAGCTGTTACACTTCACAGGGTTGTTACATATTTCGGGAAATATAATTGGTCTCATTGTCGCACCCCGTGTATGCACAAATTCAAATCTGAATTCAAATTTCTGACATATCATCGTTACTGAGAAATCAATCTACAATGAAAAAAAAAATAAAAATCAAATGTATAATTCACACAGAAGCCAACTTTTAAAATTTAAGTGGACGGTTTTATGAGGTGAGTGTATATCATCATGCCAACTTAATCGAAAAGTGAGCAGATTCGTTCAATCAATAGTTCCAATTGCAGTTGCAATTGCAAAATTAGAGAAATACAAAATTCCGAACAACCAATCCCTAGTCGGATTATTTTGTTAAAATAATGAAGGTTATATTGAATAAAACAATCATTTATATTGACCTGTGTATGTTAAGTTTATTTTATGCAGAACTAAACTAAAAAACAACAACAAAATATGATGTTACTGGTTTAAATAAACTTTTTTATTTAGTTAAAATACAAGTCCATAAAATCTATAAATCTTATCTTATGTGTAAATATACTTTCAAAATGAAAAAAATAACTAGTAACTTCCTGTGTTCTTTATCAAGTGTGATTAACTTTGGCAATCTCCATTTTCATTCATCAGCAATCTCATTCATCATTCTTCTCTTCATCTGACTCACAATGATTAAGATACACACATGAGAGTGACTTTATCATTTCCATCTAAATATTTGGTAGGAGCCCAATTTTTACACATAGTACATTCTAACCACAATACATTGTTCTCTGGTCGAGAATTTGAATATGAATCATAACAAATAAGGCAATGGGTACCATTTCAGATCATTATCGCTGTCATTCTCGGTATCTTGCGTTTTGCTTTTTCCTGATCCTGATATGTTTCTTCACTTTTCTCCTTGCCTTTACCATTTACTCTTCTTGTATCTTTGTTTTTTCTGTTCCAGACCTTGTAATGCCTTCATCTGTTTGTCTTTTTTTCTGCCTGTTCTATAGCCAATTCATTTTTTCTGGTATGTCGGTTAAAATAGTCGTCTGTCGTAATCGTCTTTTCTAGAAGTCGATGTAAGGTCATACGGGAAATTTGATTTCTCTTTCCACAGATTTTCCGTTGTTGGTAACAGCAGGGGCAGCCTGACGTAACAATTATCTAGAATGTCTTATTTCTCTGTCTTGCAGTGTCGCATCCTTAGATTAAAAAAAAGTGTCATGAGAATTTTTGGATACGATTGAAAGTCGATTGGGTAAGTCTTTCCGCGGAACAACCAGCCCCGCCAGAAAGGAACTTCTGACCCCAAACTACTTTTATATACGAACATTGACATACTGACAAACTGACAAAATCAATTGAAACAATACTAAAGCAATAAGATTCCTTACTTATGTAACTACAATTTGGAAATTTACGTATGAATAGGTTCATAACTCACAAAGATAGAACAAATAATTCGAACAAAAAATGTACTTCCGTGAAGTTTCGATAGCTCGTGCACATAACCACTCAACCACCGTCACCAGGGTAATAAAAATGACTGCCAAATTCGCGCTCCCCTTGGTCCTTTCTTCTTCTTCTTCAACCCTCTTTCATCCAGTGTCGGACATAGGCCTCTTTCTGTTTTTTCCATGCTTCTCTGTCTTTTGCTGTTCTCATCCATTGCTTGCCGGCTACGTCGACTATGTCGTCTATCCATCTTTTTCTCGGTCTTCCTATGCTTCTTTTTGTCTCTCGAGCTCTCCAGAACGTCACTTTGTGTGACCATCTCTCCACACTCTGGTCTTTTTTTTGGTGTTTAGAATTCTGTCCCTCAAGCTTATACCCAGTATAATCCTTTACATGCCCCTTTGAGTTACTCCCAGTTGTTCTGCCACTTTTTTCGTTATTGCCATTGTTTCTAAACCATAAGTTGCTACAGGTAATATACAGCTGTCGTAGGTTTTGCGTTTTAAGTGTAGAGGAATATTTTGGTCCTCAAAGATGAAACTCAGTTTGCCGAAGGCTTAGTGCTTTAGAAGTATAATTTACATGTCTTGCTATCACTTTTCGTTAAAAAATTATTACCATCGGAACAACTTACCCCGGGAACTTCCAGCTCCGCTCTTCAATATGTGTATGGTCGAACAGATAGACAAACAGAATCGAATTTGAGGACTAATTCGTCATCACAGAATCGAACTCTATCGTTTGGGACCACAATTTACAAAAAAAGGCATTGTGACGAAATGACAAAGCAATCGAACGGAAACGAGCTCTCAAAAAATTAAATAGTCACTATTCTATATTACCTCTTGTCAATAATTATCCACAGAATCATTGTTCCAGATGTTAGAATAGCTGTTTAGGCTTACATAATAATGTATAGCCAAGCTCATATTTTTGGGTGCCAGCCTAATTTAACTTTTTTGAGCACTCGTCTCCGTTATTTGATTCACAATAATCTAGAATTTCAACAATTCCATTTTTCCATATATTCAGCTGATACAATTCATTCCATGCAGTAATTTTTTTTTGCAGATACCCATTATATTCTTAGTACACTCACAGAAATGATTTAGACTATAATATCATGTGTCTCATGTTAATTTGAAATTGGTTTCAACCAAGCTGACCATGTATAGAAAAAGCACGTCAAATAATTTGTACAGAAATATTGTTACTACATATAAAGAATCTGTTGATTGTGAAAGCGTTATTTCCCAAAATTTATTGTACAAAAAACTGGTCGATACTAAATTTCTCTAATTTCTGAGTGGTGTGAAACCAGCTTGATTGCTAAGCACGAATGTATTTAGTTACCAATCAAGCATGAATGGATTCGGTTTGGAAGGAGAGCTATTTTTGTCTGAGCAACATACTCCGTAATTTAGAGCGTCATTACTTCTTGTCGTAGGCATAGGTTTCCGTTTGACATCAGTTTGAGTCTTTGTGTTTTGTATTTCCCTTTTACTTTGTAATACGACGTTAGCTGTTCCTTCCTTTTCAACCTCAGAAAAGTTATAACCCCACTCATCATACTTCGATTGATTATCATCTAACTTGTTAGAACCCGATTTATTATCATTCAACTTCTTATAACCCCACTTATAACATGTTTCCTCATTTTCACTAATCTGTCCAGAATTTCGGCTGCCATTACCAAGCTTTTTTTTTCCTTTTGCTACTTTTGGTCCTTCATGGAAAATTGATTCGAAGAAAGTTTTGTTTATCCCCTCTTCTTCAACTTCCTGTTTTTTCGGTTTTTGTTGACTTGAAGGATACTGGCATTTGTTCTTTTTACCGGATGAATAAAACACGGTTTTTTCATTCCTTGAAGCCGAATTGTTGCGGACGATTAGTCGACCGTCCTCATCTTGGATGTCGCATAAAAGTCCCATTTGTGGCCTCGTCACCGGCTGTTTCTCTTTAAAAATGGTCCAAACGACCCCGGATGTAAAAGGTGGGAAAGTCAGGGAACCCTTGTATCGGTAGAATTCGTTGAAGTTCTTCGGGAAGAAGTGGCTTAACTTCAAAACATCATAAGGTACCGACCTGCCGATTTCGTCGCTTATGAAGGGTATTAAAGGTAGGAGCTCGTTGAGACCCTCATTATCATTCAAGGACAAAGTGTACAAAGTGGAGAATATGGCGACGCCGCCTTTGGCCAGGGCGTTATCAAAGTTCATGCATTGCTTGGCGATCGTTACAATTTGTACTTCCATAGCAAATTGCTCCCTGTTTATGGTATGTTCTGAGTCCCATCGGAACATGAATTGGGAGACAACATACTCGGGGTAAGGGAGTCCTCCACCTTTTATTATGGGGCTGTTTTGACTCGATACGGAGATGTTGATGCATTCGCCATTGTTCATCACTTCTCCGTATATCTGCTTCTCGATGTCCACTATTTCGAAGGGTTCGATCTCTTGGTTTTTTATTATATCGTCATATAGATCTATCGGAGACTCCATACCTGATAGGAACGATAAAATTTTCGTTGAAAGGCGAGAATTGTCATTTTTATGTCATATGGATCCATAGAAAAACGTGAAGAATTTAATGAATTGAAAAGGGAACTGATGTAGACTATTTCCCTTGTCTAAATTTCCACCAATCACAAACACTCAATTGAAAATGGTTTCTATAGATGGGAATGAGATGAACTGGTGAGATTACTTATACCTGTAAGACAATCTTCTATACTCTGAATTTCGTAAAGCAAAAGTAATTGCTATTTTGAAGTCAGGTAAAAATTCTTCCGATCCAAGTAATTATCGCCCGATAAGTCTTCTGAGTGTTCCTTTTAAAATCTTGGAAAGGTTGATTCTATTCAGGATTGAACCTTATGTTGAGGATGCTCTGCAAAATTGTCAAGGAGGTTTTAGGAAAAATAGAAATTGCTCCGATCAAGTACTTAGTTTAACTACCTTCATTGAATCAGGTTTCAATGATAAGTTGAAAACAGGAGCTGTCTTCTTAGATTTGTCCGCAGCTTACGACACTGTGTGGAAGGATGGTCTAATTAAAAAACTACATGATCATTTGAACTGTGGAAAAATGATTCGTTTAATCGAAAACATGTTGTCTGATAGGAGACTTCGTGTTTTTGTTGATGATAAAAGTAGTAGTTTTAAAACACTGAATAATGGTCTTCCGCAGGGATCGGTTTTGTCTCCCATACTTTTTAATTTATATTTGTGTGATATCCCAGTTACTTCATCTGAAAAATTCATTTATGCCGATGACATTGCTCTTTTGTTTCGTCATTCTGATTTTGGAATTATTGAAAATACTTTCAATGAAGATCTAAAAATTATGGAAAATTATTTTCTTGAGTGGCGCTTATGCCCTAATCCAAATAAAACAGAAGTCTCCTGTTTCCATTTAAATAATCATCAAAAACACAGAAAATTGAGAGTAACTTTCAATAATTCCGTCTTGAATCATAATTTTGCCCCCAAATATCTTGGAGTTAAACTTGATTCTTCTTTGAATTTCAAGGTTCACTTAGAAAATTTGCGTTTGAAATTAAAGTCGAGGAATAATATCCTCCAAAAATTAGCAGGATCTTCATGGGGTGCTGATGCCAACACTCTTCGTACAGCAGCTTTGGCCTTGGTTTTTTCTGCTGCTGAATACTGTTGTTCTGTTTGGTTTAATAGTGCTCATGTTCATAAAATTGATGCACAGCTTAATGTTTCTATGAGAATTATTAGTGGGACTATTAGATCTACTCCTTTAGTTTGGTTACCGGTGCTATCACATATAGTTCCACCTCATATTCGTAGACAGGTTGCAGTCAAGAAATCTTGGGATAAATTTCATTTCTATCCGAACTCATTTCCTATTTTATCCTATTTCCCAGATTCTAGAACTGCTAGATTGAAATCACGCAAACCTTTATGGACTAACACCTTCCTTGAATTCAATGAAAGCGACAAGGAAATTTGGCGTTCGGGATGGACTTCTTCTAACGTTTTCAACAAAAGTCTTATTGTTGATCCCTCAGAGAAAGTTCTAGGTTTCAATCTTCCTAGGAAAATTTGGTGTATTTTGAATAGACTTAGAACTGGTCATGGTCGTTGTAATAGTACCCTCTTCAAATGGTGTTCTATTGATAGCCCACTATGTGAGTGTGGTGTAGAAGAGACCATTGACCACTTGGTGAATGATTGTCCGATTTATAAATTTCATGATGGTTTCCAAGCTATCCATTCAGTTTCAGATTCTTTTTTAGAATGGGTAGTTAACTTCAAATCGATATAATGAAAACTAATATTTAGTACTCCTTTCTGCTTCTTTTCTTTTTGTTTTAGGATCCAATTGGAAATTATAGAGTCGTCAACCGAAAAGAGAGGATAAAGGAAATTTTGTTTTGGTTGAAGAGGAAGTCCTTCAATATAAATTATGTCAGCTTATTCTGTAAACGTTTACACAAACCAGTCACTACACCGATACGGGGAGACAGAGTTTTTGCTGAGGTTTTTATCTGTTCTCTTGTATCATACGTTGAAATGTATGATGCCCCGTTACATTTCCTCTGCTAATACTGAGATTCATCGACACATATGCTTGATTGTTTGAAATTAATATTTTGTATTTGCTCTTTCTCAAAAGAATATATATATATATATATATATATATATATATATATAGGTCAATGGCCGTCTGTCATTATATTTCATTAATTTCATTAATAATTCGATATGAACTGAGTTGTAATTTATTGGGAAAATTTGCTGTGTCTCGAATCATCATTTTATTTTTGAACGGCGCCAGACATATAGCGGTAATTCGAACAATTCTGAAAAGTGCCTTCTTACAGAACTCTTGTAAGCATAACACCAAAGCAACAGGTGGAATATATCAAAAAGTCTGAAACAAAATCGAATCTGTACACACACGAGGGATTCTATGCATCTTAGATGGGAAAACTGTATGACAGTACCTGTGAGCAATTTTTTCGAGTGTACCCGCGGCAAACTTGATAGCTATTGACATAAAAGATTAAATTTCTTCGAAAATAAATAATTATGGTCTCATGGAATAGTCTTGTCAAATACCATGCGGGCATTCAAATTTTCCTGTGGAAAAAAATCGATAAAACACAACGCAAAGTAATATTTTTTAACAAAGCATTCGTGCAAAAATGATGCCACCAGCACTAATGATTTTTGTTAAAATATTACATAGCATCGTATTTTTTCAATTTTTTCGAATTAGATGCCCTTATGATATTACTCACGATTAAAATTCGTATGCATCGTGTGACTTCATTGTTTCTGATAGATAAAATTAATAATAAGATACTACCTCAAAAGTTGGTGTTTTTCTTCGAAATGTTTTATGATTCTGGGAAATATAGACAGCCATTGAGGTCAATTCATAGAAATTGAAATTCGGCATGGTGTTTTGTTCGTGCCTGTTCCAGGAAAACATCGTGAAATCATTTGTAAAATGTCAGTCTTTTCGAATTTTGAGTCATATGTATTGATAGCTCTCGTCAAGTTCTTGCTGTGGAGTTTCTAAAATGTTGTTGATTCTCCTTATGAACTCAGTTGTTGAGTCTTCCTTCATTTTTTGATGGTTCATTCGTCGGTTTTTTTCATTCCTAGGTATTTATAAAGGTAGTCCGATTTGATTGCTTTTATTAACATTAATAATCGACTTTTGCCTGTACGCGTAGGATTTCTCCTCGCCGTCGGCTTCTCACTCCCCGCTAAGAGGAACATTCACTCAATCCCAGATATTTAAAATATCAGAAGGGTAGAGCTCGGTCGTGTCCGGACGTCCGGTCCTTGTGGTCCTCCTGGTTCTCGTCGAACTTCTGGTCCTCTTACACGTTATCCTTGGATCTGTCTTTCGTTTCCTAGGAATTTTCTCACCGTCCTTGCAGTTCCTAAAAGAACAGCTTTTTGCATTAATAATATTATTATTATTATACAATTTGTTATGTTATGTGTCAGTAATATATTCTGAAACTTGTCAGGTATCATTTCAGTTCAAAAGAGATCTTAATAACAGTATTACAATACCAAGGTTACTACGATACAATGGTACTAATACAGTACGTAACTTAAAAAATGCCTCTACTGTAGATAGAGAAGCCACTACAGTAGATTCACAGTTAGCTTCAACTCTGGATCGACTCTTAAGTCCTAAAATATTGGAAATACATATAGATTCCAAAAATTCTAG
Organism: Harmonia axyridis; assembly: GCF_914767665.1. Lineage (NCBI taxonomy): Eukaryota > Metazoa > Arthropoda > Insecta > Coleoptera > Coccinellidae > Harmonia > Harmonia axyridis. The sequence goes on along the minus strand of NC_059504.1, from coordinate 26,918,957 downwards.
TTAAGAATAGATTCACTGTCATAAAATGTTCGAAAATATTATAACATGAAAAAGTTTTTCACGAAAGAAAAATGACACTCCTAGGCCTTTGCGAGATATCTCAGAAGTTCAGCTAGTGTGATTTAGGGGAACCTGCTCATATCAGGGAATGTGACACGTATGAATTCACAATTGAATCAATTGACTTCTTTCTTCAAATCTTGCGAATTCTGAGTAATTCTTTTTCTTCTTTCATTTTGAAATTCACTACGTTACAGTTGATAAAATGAAGATGATTTTATTAGTGACACTTTCATTAGCGAACTCAATTCGACTTAGGTTAAAACATTTGAAGCTACAAGTGAATGATGTAAGTGTGACGGTTCATAAAGCTCCACATAACAACAATAAACACAGCACTCGGTGGCCTAGAGGTTAAGAGTGTAGACTCCCTCACCGAGATGCGACAAGGTACCGGGTTCGAGTCCCGGCGGCTCCCGATATAATAAATTCCCCAAGCGTCACACTGATGAGTCCGGTGTGTGTGCCAGGGACGAAACGCATAAGTAGGCATATGTGAAATGCTACATAAGTAATCAATAAAGTAGGGTATTAGAAATGGCACAGCATCCATCTGAAAATTAAAAATGTTTTTTCCATTCATAATGCCTCATTCAATGTATCAAAAACTAGTCCAGAACAATCCACACATTAATCATCTCTCCAGATTTAGTGTTACTTACTGACTAAATTCATTAATACAATGAATTTTTTCTTCTTTCAGTGTGCGGAAGGATTGAACAGTTGTAGATGCATCAATTCAATCGTTGTAGAACGCTTTTTGTCATGGCGTTCTCTGATTGAGGAACAGGTGGACGATTCACCTGGAAAATAAGCCCTTGAAATCTTGATACTGAATTTTCACTCTGTTCATATAGGATGTTCCAGGAGTAATTGTACATACTCATAACAGAGTTAGAGTTGGACTATAGGAGTATTAATTGACCATAAAAAATCAATTTCTGCGTTTCCTCAGAAGACTTCAGGGTGAATTTTCATATTCATGGAAATACTGTGTCCATCATCAGAACCAAATTTATCGGCGGAATTTATTGAAACTTGGAATGTCATTGACACATGCTGGGATCAATTTAGAGCGATATTAATTATTTCGATATCCCAGGACCGGACTCATTATTCTTCATTTGAATTGTTCAGGTTAACAATATCACTTTGTATTATGAAATTGAAATCAATGTTTCGATTTTCAAATGAGCATAAATTCAGCTTCAATACGTGGTATCGCTCAAAGTTGTCACATCTTGTATAATAAACTGATCATCTCATCTAGATAAACTAATCGACGGGTTCGAGTCCAGCTAGGGGAGGTACTTTTTCCGGAATTAAACAATTCTGTTAAGCCATCAAGAATATTACTATCACCATTAATTTCAAACATCAACCAACTTTTCTAACAATACTTACTGTCAGAATTCATGATAAAACTTGAGTGTACTGAAAAATAATTGTTATTCACTTTTGGGATACCTACAGAAAAATACACATGACAAAAGTCATGTGAAACTGAAAAGTTTCACATTTTCGACATTGTGAACCAAAAGCAGTGTCTTTTATTCTCAATCTATTTAAAATATTTTATGAAGTTATTTATTGGTCCTATTGAAATAAAGCTAACAGAAAGAATTATTTGACGAAAAATTATTTTTCTTCGATGTTAATGTTCCACCTTCTAGAAAAGAACTCATTGAAGTAGATTGTTGCATTCATTGATTGAAATTAAAGTATCCTTTCACTCAGAAAGACGTAATTTTTAAGAGAATTGTTGCAATAATAGATGGAAGACTAGTAAAAAACCGTATTTGTCGGCTAATTGGCATATGAAGTGTAATTTTTCACCTTGAAATAAATTATTGTAATGAATTACTAATCAGTGGATGACTATTGAGCTTGTTTATATTTGTTCGATCTAACTTCGAGCTGTTCTTAGGTGAAATAATGAATAACTGATTATGATTTCTTTTATAGAATCTAGTATTCGATGACTGTACTTGGTTTCATATAATGTCATTTGTTGATATGTTTTCATTTACACTTTATGTCTAATTAGAAGTATACTCTAGTCTTCAAAATATTGCTTTTATCTAATTCTGTTTACATTCCTTTCATGAAACTATTTTATTGTCACTTGTGACCTATCGCTATCAATAAATAGATAGGGTATAAATCAAACAGAGGGTGGTCCTTATATCCCTCAAGTTTAAAACTGGGGTGTAACACGAGGGACCCCATAGAGATATATGTCACTCCCTTGATTACAATAAACTCAATGCAATAAATTATAATTATATTTTTTATTTATCCTACTGCGGACGTGTTAATTTTCTGTTGTCCCCTTTTGCTTTTATTAGTGATGGGAGGCCGTGATCAACAAACTATTTGTATATTATTTTCCGGTATCTTAAATTGAACGGAATGTCCATAATTGAAAGATACTTCTACTTAAAAATTAAGAAGTTGTGATATGTAATATTTTGATTAGAAAATAATAGAACCAATGCAGAATGGAAAACCAACTTAATTTTTTTTTCATTGGACAGACTATACAGAGTGTCCCATAAACAGAATGTCCAAATTTGATTGGATGCGTTTGTTGATTTTCCAAAAAATCTAGATAAGTGTCACCGTTCAAATCTCCGCTTATTGTATAGAGGACAATAATAAGGGGATTTCATCTGACCAAAGTATTCCATTCAAGAACTCGGGACTTCACTATTTTTCTGCAGCCTTATAAAATAAAAAATAATTTGTTTATCTCTTGTCCGACTGAAAAAGTACAAGAGGGAAATTCACCCAATTTTAATCGTTCAAATACTTTTTGTAATTCATATAAATAAAATTTTTTTGACAATCACCCCGAATGTTTCCAATGGTTTAAAACGTCAGAAAAACATTCACCTAACCCGGATGTTTTCACACTGCATTGATATTCAGTTAAAGTATCATAAAAGCATATACAATATTCGAATACATACATCATGAGAACGCAGCTCGAGAATCGGTGTGTAATCGAGTATTGTCTCTGCTCTTGTGATATTATAACTGATTATATAACGAATAATATTTTTAATTTCAATAACTGTAACCAAAATTTTGAAAAAATCGATTACTTTTCTGAGCTTGATTTTTTTTATTGAGAACGTCGAACGTCCAGGAACCAAGAACGTTACTATGGAAATGATTACAATATAGCAGGAAGCGAACACCAAAACGATTATACCACTTCGTCTAGGGTAATATATTCATTACTTACCTGATATGTTGTGTCTCGGAAAGTGCATCTTAAGCGCACTTGTGTGGAAAATTATTTTTCTGCGCTACATCCGGAAAATTTAACTCACCGATCATGAATGATCGAATTCTAGAGATATTGTACTTCCAAAAAGGAAGAAAATTGAATGATTTTAGTGTTACTATTTTAATTACGTTAAATCCACACTAATGCCCTCATTTACAAATTAGACTGAAATTGTTAAGTATTGTGTGAATTTTTCTAATTTTCGAGAAATAATGCAGATTATGATGAATTTTGATTAAGCGATCTCATATACAGTATCTCTTATTTTGATATGTACGCATGCGCATTGAGTCTTATATTAAGGATTGTCTAAATTTGAACTACAGGCCTTCCTCACTTCATTTAAATACAGGCGACCAATTTTTATTTGAGGATCCTTCATTTGGACAGATATTTGTTTATGTCTAATATTTGCCGTCGTTATTCAACAAGAACTAACCTATAAATATTTCCAGCTGAATAGGTTAACAAAATAATGAAGAAACCTTTTTGAGGAATTTGAATTTTAATTCTTGATTTTGAGCAACTGTGAGACCCATTATTTCATTGAAAGAAAATAAAATTACAAAAACATGTATGATTCTCAACAACAGAACTTTGTCAAATTCAATTTAATGAGTCTACTGAAAGAATTTAAAAATAATTTTGGTAAATCCTGAATCTAATTAGAAATGGAAACCTACCTTTATAATGTGGTTTTGTTATAGAATACTATTCATTTTTCATACTGAATATTATTTTTTTTTATTTAATATAAGTAATTTATTCAGTGATTTGAGTACACCGAATAGGAAAATGGGTTGTTTTGAAAAAAAAAAAAATCTGAGTACTCTTTTATAAACTGGGGAAACATATTATATAACAAGCAAATCACAATGTAGAACCAAATTACTTGTCAGTAATGTTATTATAAAATTATACGGTAAGTACACTTTCTTCAAAATTATCATAACATAATTTTGTTAAACAATATAATCTTCCAAAACTGTTGGTTTTACATTAAAATAAATACTTGATTGACTTCCATTCAAATAGGTACATAAAGTAGACTGATATTTTACACAGTGCATTATTTTATGATGCATACTTCGTCGACAAATTTGTCTAATAGTTCCATCGATAAAATCCCAGATGTTTGTTACAGCTCCTCCCATATTATGAATTGGTAGACAAAAAACGAGTTAAGGTGATATATAATTTAAGTTTCTACTCTACTCAGCTACTAGCTTACCTGTTCACACAACAGATAACTATTTCTATAAAGCCACTTATGTGCATTCAAATTAACTTCGAAGTATCCATGATTTTCCACAATGAAATTTGCAGTTATAAAAATTAACTCCGATGATGATTGAGACTTAGATCAAAAACTTGTCAAGTCAACTAATTGATTTGGTTTTGATATATTTTATTTTCTACACCGACTGTATCTATTATGAAAAATCAATTAGTCAATATCCTCATCACTGGACCTCGTTAAAATTGCTAACGCTATTTGTTCTTTCATTGTTGTTTTTGAAATTTTACCGAATAAATTATTTGATTGATCAGATCAAAAAATAAAGGTGGCAAAATACAAATTTGTCAAATTCGAAGATATGTCACTTAACTGACTTTCATTAATCATAAATCATGCGTTTCAATAACTCTCTATTGAAGAGGCCATAGGACACTAAAAGGTTATTCAATGAAACAAAATTACAGTAAAATTCTGTGACAATTTGAATATTTATATCAATTTAAATTGATTTTCTTGATTCAGCAGTTCTAACGAACAAAAAACTATTCAAGCTCAAAACATCATGAATCGAATACCTTTCATTACAAATTTTTTTTTGCTTCAAATTAAAGGAATATAATTTAATAGACGTAGAAATAACAAAATTACTGTGAACAGTTTCATTATCAATGTCACGTAGTTTGAATAGATAACATTATTCTATTCAACCAATCTCTGTGATCCTATCGAATTGAATAGAAATATTACATTTTGACACCCATACACATCAACAAATAAAATGTCGTTCAAGAAAAATTCTCAGTGATTCAATTAAAATCGAGTCAATAAAAACCTGGAAGATGTCAAACAAACCCTGCTCATGTGGTGCTAAAAAAGGAAACTCATCTGCAATATCTTCACCCATCAACATCATCGAAAAAGATGTAAAACCGGCTCCAGATGAATACAAAGAAGCCTTCGAAATTACCGGCCTGGACAAGATGCTGTGCACCGAAATCAAAAACGATGGAGAACAGATCATGCTGAGGATTTGTCCTAAGCAGAGCCCTGTTATTATCGGAGGGGCACTCAGTCACTCCGAGTACATTATCGATCGTATCGACTTTCACTGGGGCTCTTCCCATACCATCAACAACGAAAGATTTCCACTGGAAACGCACATCTTTATGTACTGCACTGAGTTTTCAGGAATCGACCAAGCTATTGAAAAGGAGGGCACAGCAGCTCTATCTATTTTATATGAATTCTCAGACATAACAAGTTGTGGAATCTGCAAATTGATTCCATTCGTGACTCAAATCAGCAAATGCGTGGACAAACCAATTCCTTATTGTGTGGTGGCATTGAAAGACTTTTTACCGGAAGATAAAGCAAATTTTTTCAGGTACACAGGATCCACAACTTTTCCGTCCTATCAACCTGGGGTTGAGTGGACTATTTTCCAGGAGAAGCTGCCTATTACCAGGATGGACCTAGGATTATTTACAAATATCTGTAACTCATGTGGAAATTTGATTGTGTCAAATTTCAGACCGGTACAACCGATTCCACCAGGAGGAGAAGTGTTTGTTGTTTCAGATGGCAAAGATTGCGTGTGCTCCTCGAAGAAATAGGCATACCTGCAGTGATTCTGTTCTAAAGAAATTGATAAAATAAAGTTTACTGAGAACCCGTATATTACATATAAAAAAACAAATTTTCACAATATCACTAATATTCAAAAGGGCTAATTAATTCATCGAAAAAAAAGGGCATTGACTTTGTCGATTTTTTCTGATATCTTTTCAGCTTGACGGCAATGGTGACCAGTTATTACATCCAAGGCTTCCAATTTTGTGCACGTAGAATTAATGGTACTTCATTTAGATATATGAAGTTTTTTATTAGATTAGAGAGTTGTCTTAATTTATTCACTAGGTAGGTATATCTCATGGAAAATAAAGAATAAATTGAAAACATATATTAATATGACATTCATAAACAATTGATATTGGAATCATTAGAAATAATGGGCGCGCGTTCAGCAGAAAGATCGGTAGCTCTGCTACTGATAGGCATCAGTTTGGTAATGTTAGTATTCTCTGGACGGGTGTTTCTTTTCTTGACAGCAATGACAACTGTTGAGTCTGCTGAACGCGACCATCCGCTACCAAAGATGGCGACCGCTCCGTAGCATTCAGCAGACAATTTAGAGAATATTGATAACTGTTTCACAACTGTTGAGTCAAACTATAATTTTTATGGACATATACATTTCCATAGCAACCAACCATTCCAACAATTTCGAAATCTATCAACTTTCGTTTTAATTTATCACTACAGAAAAAAAAAGATTGTGGGAACTTTAATAATTTGCAAATAAAATTGCCTACATATTAATTTATAAACAATCGAAGAAGTGTGAAATTGAAGGAAATTGAAGAAATTAAATAAATAATAATATAATAAGAAACTAAGCCCAAGAATATTATAAGTTCAATAGAAGGTAGAAAAAAGAAAATGAAATTTTGATAATCGATATAATGGAATTTCAAGGAAATATTCAACTCAATTCAAGAAGAAATTGAATAGCAAATAATATAAAAATGGTTTAGATAAATAAGTAGTTATGTTATTGTTATACATATATTATATCTGTTCATAAAAAAATATATATAATTCTAAATTTGAATACTCAACATTTATATTGTGTGACTAGAATCCAGCCCAATTTTTAAAATTATTGGTCGAAATCTTATCAATTTTAATTAAATATTCTATTCTAAAATATAAAACAATATAGATGATCCATAACAGTACATATCTTCACAAAGCACTCGTCTTCATATATTTTATTTACACCTGAGAAAGAGTAACGTAACGCCGGGACACCTTGTATAACAAAACAATAAGGGACATTGTTATATACTGAGAGATATATTTAGGACCTGTTTTTATGAACTTTTTCCATTATTAAATTCATTTATGCAGGTAGAACTGTCTACTGAAATGTCATCCCCTAATTTTGAGGTAACTTCCGAGAAATTCAAAGTAGAGATTTTTCATATCAAATCGGGACGCTGACGACAGTAGCAAAAACTTCCCCCGAAAGCTTCGTAGTCCCATAAACGGCAAGATATATCCGAAAGACCGTTAAATCAGCCTGTATCCAACTCGGATAAAAAATCTTGACCGCCCAGAATATACGGCAGTTCGAATCTATTCCCTGATAAAAGTAGGGAGCAATTAGTCCGGTCATAAACACCCCAAGTTGTGCAACTTTGGCAATATGTCGGGTTCAAGTGACTCTCGGGTTTTACGGGGGGTATTAATGCCCTCCCGGGGGACAAATTCAGCTTTCGCGTCTGTTTTATTCATATAGGGGTGAACTTTCTGGTCTGACTATAAAATAGAGGGCTCTCTATGGGAGGCTTCAGTTACTCTTCCTGCTGCGAAGTCATAAAAACAAGGGTCAACAAGTACTGGAGTCCGGAGTCAAGAGGCCGTGACGAAATAAGAATGTTGCTTTGAAGACTCTATACGGGATGAGAATTTTTTGTTGCAGTTCAATTTACGGGGTTAGGGCCGTTCAAATCAAGCGACTAATTAGGACTAAGCTAACGTTTCGTCTATTCATATATTAAAACTATAGAGGCAAGTTCATTTAGTCGAATAAAGATTAGTAGGTACAGATACCTAATATTGAAAATTACAGTAACACTCCGTTAAATGTATAAAAACTAAGATAGACCGATATAGACTAAAAAGTCTATTACAAAATAGCAATCTCCGAGGCAATCACCGTCAGAACAAACTGTTGAATTAGTATTATCTTTATCCACTACAAATATCATGTTTATACACTGTGTCCGCAAAGTATGGAACAAATTAATATCCAGCTAAACAGACCATTTTAGGAAATAATCCTGAAACACGTCGATTTTTGATTTTAATTTACCGTATTTCAAAATAATTATCTAATAGACAGGGTGAATTACTTTCGAGTAATGACGTCACCGTAATTTTGTCTCAACTTTCTGATTACTCTAGCTGAGCTGATTCCAAAAATGTATCACATGTTGATTCCAATTGGTACAGGGTGGACAAATACAATAGTTTTGTGTGTGCTCATAAAGTAACGCGTAACATTCTTTATTAGTTAAATTAACAATATTATCAAAAATACTTATTGTCTAGCGGCAATTGGTTTGAATTTAACACCCTGTAATTTGTTTTTTTTTTAGTTTAATAAAAATGAGCTGTTTCCAAACATGTTTGGTGCTTGTGGTCTAGCAGACAAAGTATGAAAGGAATTATTTCTCATCAATTTAAAAAAAAACATAGTCGTCTAGTCATTAAAATTTAGTTACCCACCGTTGTTTTCCTAGATTAGGGCTTTTTTTTATTTTTTTATTTTTACTGATATTTTCGTAACCTTTGAATAGTTGATTTTCTGAGTCTAAATACTTGTGTGATTCTTTCATTTGGGGGCACTCAATATTCTACAAACATTCTTGTTCGACATATTAGAAAACAAATTTTGACGTCGTTTTTTCGCTCCAGCGCAGCGAAACGAAATTTTGGTGGCAACTGTTGAACTACGAGGCGTGTATTTGAAGTAAGGTCTCCATTTATTTTTTTTCACATTAAAAACATTTATTTACTAAGTTTTGTAAATTGCTGTAAAGCTTGAAGTCTAAGCTATTTTTCTACGTAATCGCCATTCACTTCGATGAGCTTCCTCATTCATGCGACAAACTTTTGTATCCCCTATTCAAACCACGATCCCGCCGCCTCGCGCAAGAACGCAATGGCCGCTTCATGAACTTCTTCATCGTTCGCAAATTTCATTCCTCCTAGATGAATGAATAGAGTCTCTACTGCACACATCTTGGAGTTTTTCGGCCAACTCATTGAGAGTCAACCTGCGATCTTTTAGCACAAGCGCCTCAACTTTCCGCACTGTTTTGTCCGAGTGTGACGGCCTGCCGCTGCGCTCCTCGTCGTGAACGTTTAGTCGGCCAGCAGAAAATTCTCTACACCATTTTCGAACGTTCTTCACGTCCATACATTTCTCACCATACACTTCTTCCAATTGACGATGAATTTCTATTGGTGGAGTTTTTTTTTTGAAAGCAAGAACTTAATGACTGAACGTAACTCGCACCTGGCGGCAGCGACAACTAGCACTTCCATTGCAAATGGCTACTACGTCAAGACAGAGCGTCCTAATGAGCTCCACCAGGTGTCGATTGGTGGAGGGGGGGCCTAACGTATACAACAGTGTTGCCGGATTTAATCTAGCGCTACTTGCGGCAATACAATGGCCTTGCAGACCTTACTTTAAATACACGCCTCGTAATTTGAAAGTTTCGCTTTCGTTTAGTCGGTAAACCAGTGGGAATAAAATGGATCGACTAGTCTCAATTATTTGCTAAACTAAATTTTCATTGTTCACACACGATGAGTTACTAAATTACTCCCACTCGACTAAAATACTAAACTAATGCGAACTATCCTTTAGATCTTGTTTATCGGTCCTATAATTGGCGATTTAATTTTATGCAAATCATTTCAGTGGTGTTTCTCTTCTTTCCATTTGTCTTATAATCCACCATATTTGTTGAAGTATAATATTCTGTAAAATGATGTTCTGCAATGGTTGTTGTATTTTCCTCATCCATGAATCTCTCATCACAATCATACCTACCTATGTTGTTCAGATTGCCCTATGTAGTATTTTGAGCATACCAGGCAAAGTATTCTATATCTATATACCAATTCAGATTGGTTATCTGTTAATAATAATAATAATAATATATATTTATCCTTTAGACCATTATTACATCATATACACAATATCAATTATATATACAACAGCAACAACTATAGGTATAGGATATGTCAAATACAAAAAATAACCTAAATTAAGCTAATTTATCTTCCGCATATATTCATCAACACTATAAATACATTTAGACAACAACAATTCAGAGAGTGAGGTCTTGAATATTTTCTCATCCTTCAAATTTTTCAGTGAAGCTGGCAAAGCATTGAACAATTTGACCCCCATGTATTTGGGACTTTTTTCAAAGGCAGAAATGGAGTGCTGAGGTATCACAAAATCATTAGAAGACCTCGTGTCATATTTATGACAAAAATTATTCCTATTAAATGAACTCAAATTGTTTCTAACATAAATCAAAATCTCCAATATATACAAACTTGCCAATGGCAACACTTTAAATTTCTTGAACAAAGATCTACATGATGTACGGCTTGATACACCTGCCACATACCTTAGCGCTTTCTTCTGAAGTCTAAAGACTCTTCTCCAATGTACAGAAGCCCCCCAGAACAAAATACCATACAATATTCTCGATTTGAAGTGTGCATTATAATATAAAAGGCATATATCTTCATCAGTGAGTTGTTTCAATCTGAACAGGGCATAACAAATCCCCGAAAGCAATCTACACAATTCATCTAAATGCTGTTGCCACGATAGGTTCGCATCAATTATGACACCCAAAAATTTTGCCGAATGGACCTGTTGAATCGATCTATTTTTGACTCTTATCAGTGAACTTTTATTAATATATTCAGCTGTGTTTTTAAGTGTGAAGCTAATAAAGGCAGTTTTATCGGTATTTAGAAATAGACGATTGCTATCGAACCATTCAGACAAACCATGTAAGCGCAATTTTGCCCTTTCTACAGCTCCATTCGTGGTTAGGTCAGAACATAGCAATGTATTGTCATCTGCAAACATTGTCAAATCGAGAGGACAACCCATGATGTCAGGCAAGTCATTCACAAATAGGAGAAATAATAGCGGTCCCAAAACTGAACCCTGAGGTACACCGCACTCCACATCCCGGAACGAAGATCTTATTCCGTTAATTTCTACCATCTGTACTCTATTTTTTAAATAAGATTCAATTAGCTGATTTACGATACCTCTAAATCCCAAACACTTCATTTTATAGAGAAGTAAATCATGGGGTACCAAATCAAATGCCCTACTGAGGTCCATCATGACAGCAAGGCACTTGTTCCCATCATTCATACTTTCATAAAGTCTTTCAATAAAATTCATAATTGCCGATTGTGTTGACCGTCCCTTCCTAAATCCATGTTGACAGTTGGACATTATAGTGTGTTTTTGAAGGAACGACAACATTCTGTTGAATATAAGACGTTCATAAACTTTTGATATTGTCGACAGCAAGGATATTGGTCGGTAATTTTGCGCTAACTTCTTCTCACCCTTTTTATGTACCATTCTTATTTTCGCAATTTTCAGAATATTCGGATAAACTCCATCAGATAAATATCTATTTATCAAAATGGTTAATATTGGGACAATATATGGATAAATATTCTTCAAAATATTCCCTGTTATTTGATCAATACCTGACGAATTCGATTTCTTTAAGTCATGTATAATATTAAAAACCTCGGACTCTGTAGCTGGAAAAATAAACACCGAAGAACTCACCCTATTGGTTGGCTGTTTGTCCGAATTTTTATTTGGAATCTTATCATTTATTTCCTGTATTATATTAATAAGATAATCATTGAAATAATTAGAGACCTGGCAAGGATCATCCACCAACCTGTCACCAATCAACAATTCATGTTTATCATGTCTTACTTTAACAGCCGAACCTATATTCTTACCAATCATTGCCCAAACAGCCCTTGATTTGTTTGAAGCCTGCCTAAAAAACTTAGCAAAGTACTGTCTTTTAGCTGCCAGCAGAATTTTCTTATATAGTCTTTTATACTTATTATAGAAAATAATATTCGAAACTTCAGGATTTGAACACTTAAGCATATACAAATGCCTAAGCATTTTAGATGATACCCTAATACCGCAGGTTATCCAGGGCTTAGAATTCACCCTCCTAACAGTTGTTTTCTGTAATGGAAAAGATACATCAATGTAGTAAGAAAGGACACCTACGAACTCATGAAATGCTTCATCAAGAGAATCTGCATTCTGTACACCTTCCCAGCACTCCTTAGAAATATAATAATAGAAAGTGTTATAATTAGGCGAGTTGAAAATTCTACAATATCGTTCATTATCATTATTCAAGGCTTTTTTAGTATTAAGTGTTAATATCTGAGAAGTATGATCAGATAGTCCATTTGCACATACCTCTGACTTAACTATATACTCCCTATCAATATTGCTACACATATAATCAATGCAAGAGTTAGATTGAGCACCATATCTGGTAACTTCGTTAGTAAGGACACTAATATTATATGATGATAATATATCCAACATCTCACTTTTATAAACAGAATTGCTAAAGAAATTCAAGTTCCAATCGCCACATAATATAATGCTTCCACTGTCCAAGGACAGCTCTTCCAAAATATGATCAAGCTCTACAAGAAATTGCTGTAAATTCTCTAAAATAGGTGATCTATAGACTGTCACAATCTTAAGGTTTGTGTCATTAGGAAATAACAACTTTAACAACTGTTGTTGAATCTTTTAATTTAGAAAATAGAGAACGTATCGCTTTCAGATTATAAAGTGATCATTTTGTTGTTGATTTCTCATTAAGGCTTCGAGCGATATTATGATTGAGATCCGAAATAAAGGGAAATCGAAAGTATCGTTCTCTTTGGTCATTCGGGCGATTTTACGGCTCAGCGTTAAAATGTTTATATTCATTAACTACTTTATTCATGAGTGAGTTGGGATAGTTATTCATCCACAATATTTATTCAACTGTAGTCGAATATTATTCGTGAAATTAGTTGGGACTAAGGCGCTGTGGAAAAAGTAATTGACTAGAAGAATCGAAACCGTGTGCGTCGCTCAAGAACAACTTTGAATATTGCTGCTGTAGCCCGCAGTGTTGACGAAAACCCGAGATTATCGATTCCTCGTCGATTTTGGGATTTATGATATGATATGATTTCTTTGGGACCACGTGAAAGATAAGGTATATATCAATGCTCCAAAATCGATTCAAGACCTCAAATATAGGATTCGTGAAGTTATCAAGGACATAGGTTCAGCTGCAAATGTGCGAATTGGTCATGGAATATTTCATGAGAAGGATATGGTGCTGCAATCGTAGCCGTGGCGGTCATTTGGCTAATATCGTTCACCATCGTTGATGGTATAACTTACCCACCATAATAAATTAAACATTCATTGATTTCTCTTGAAATATTTATTTTTTATATCATAATGAAACAACTTATCCTTTACAATATATTCAGCAATGTTCAAATATAAAACGAAATAAAATGTGAAAGAAACAGGGAACCGATTCCAAAGTTTTGTTGATTCAATATATTGTTTGAAAGCTTAAAATTAGTTGTGAAAAAATTGTGAATAAAGTCTTTGTCAATTATGACATATCAATCATGTTATATTTTTTTTGATTCCTTCAAATATAACAAGTCTCGATGAATATGAAGAGAGATAATCATTCAGCTTTGAGTCTACTTGAAGAGAAGGAATTGAAAAGTTTAGTTCAAACAGAGGTTCCGATAGCGATCGACGAAGATCGAAATGTTATAGAAGATATCGAAATACTTCCACCAGTGATGATTTTCGTTGATGCTTATGAGGGAAAGGAGTTTTATAAACGACTTACATTGAGGAACATAGGTAGTAGAACTGCCTCTGTAAGAATTGGTGCCCCAACTGCAAATGTGAGTTTTTCCTATATAATTTTAGAGAACATTTTCCCATGAATGTACTCCTCCGATTTAAAGAATCTCTCCTAAAGTATTTTCCTCAATAAAAAAAAAAATATAGTTCAAAAGATTATTTTGAAAATTGTCTGAAATTTCAAATATATAACATGTAATGTAACATGATGTAAGTCAATGAGGTAATTGAACTGAATTTCGAATATCATCATGAAGGATCAAGGATCAGGCACCAGAATGAATGAAAAATGGTAACCGATTGCACCGTTTGCCTAAACATTGATTAGAAATTTAAACATTGAAATGACGTTTATGGCCAGTTGCACCATTTGCCTAACATTGATTAAAAATTTAGTAGTATATTATTCAACGAGCGGTAATGTAGGTCATAACTCACGCAGATGAAGTTTGCAGCGGGTGCTGTAATGCATCAAGTGAGTTATGACTATTTTCGCAAGTTGAATACTATACTTTATTTACGACTTTAACAATGAATACTAAAATACAAGAATAGAGAAAGAACTTTATTGATAAACCTCAAAATTATTGAAGTGACATTCCTCCCCTCCCAACTTTACGATTTCTCTTGCACCACGTTTTAAATGACGTTTAATGTGGCCTAATAACCGATTATAACAAACAGGAAAATTTAGATGTTTATTTTCCCGATTAGTTTTCAACAGGGTTCTGCGCATAGACCTCATATCAATTCGATAATAGGTTTTGGTAATGAAAGCTTCCATAGTGTGTGCAATATATCAATAGGTATAAGTAAGAAAAGCACACTTATTTTAACAATTTTACCTTTTGGCAATCGATTTCGGTTTTTTTAAACCATCATCAGCTTAAAGGTACAATTTTTAGTTATAATCTTCAATATATAATAATTCAGGCAAGAACACAAAATCAACTCACCGTATATAATACAGTGGACTCTCGTTAACTCGAAACACCACGGGACCAAGATTTTTTGTCGAGTTACGAATAGTTCGACATAGCCCTAGTAGGAGTTATACAGGTCATTCTTGATTAAATTCGACTTACAGAGGTAATGAGATATAGAAGTAAACCGAGAGGTATAATAAGAGTAGATCGTACATTTTTGATGAATTTACTGAAAAATAAATTGACAATAGAAAATTTCACAATGAAATAAATCAACGTGTCTTTGTGTTGACAAAAGTCAATTGACATATTCTGAATATTTTCAGGGTTTATCTGATGGAGGAGTCTGATTTAGAATCTAAAACGTTAAAAGAGTTAATTAATTCATAGTGTTATTGTTCGTTTCTTTTTTTTTGAATTTTTTTTTCAGGCACGAGCCTGAAAGGCTAGTGCCGCAAACACACGAGCGAGAAAAGGACTTTCTCCACATGTAGCACACTATACTTTTCCTACAACTGGACAAATTTAAATGGTCTTGTTTCAAATCAAAATGGCCTTCGTTGACAGTATGTGCTAATTTATTGCATTTCCATAGAAACGATTCAAAAGCCCAATTTAATTGGTCTACCAAGCGAGGTGTGGGCAAAGTGCCGTGAGAATAGTTATTTATAATACAAGTGCAGAAGGCATTGATATTCTTCCACGAGTTCAAAATTCAAAAACGAGCCACGAAGTGGCGAGTTTTGGAATGAACGAGTGGTAGAATGATCCTTCTGTACGAGTATTATACATTATTTTCTCTAATTCATTGCATTTTCATTGAAATTAATGAAATATTTCCATAAATATAATTTAGTGATTTTTGCATTGAAAAATGTTGGTTGGAAGAACTGATTTCTTTAAGGCAGATTGATGAATTGACAGATAAAGCCGTTGCGGAAAGTTCGGAGTGCCAACATAGAATAATAAAATATAACCATGAAAACAGTGCGTTTCTGATATATTCTCGCACGATTTTGTTCTACAAGATGTGGAAGAATGAACGGAATAACCACAGAATTAGAGAAATAATATTCCACACAGTATGAGCAATACATAGGTTTGAAATTGAGTAAGCTATGAAGAATACGCTACTTTTCATAGCAGTTGTAGAAAAAGGTATTTCTTCAACAGAAACAATATAATCTACAAGCATTTTTAATTAAATGTCTTTTGAAAAACGTAGTCTCGAACGGAAGTATAAGTCAATTCGAGTTATCAACTGTCATGTTTTCAATGTTAATTTACCGAACATTGAACCCTGACATTGAAAAAATGACAGAAACATGATTCAGAAACAAGGAAATTGGATGCCGTACGAGTTGAAGCCAAGAGATGTTGAACGGCGTTTGTTTGCTTGTGAACAGCTGCTTGCAAGGCAAAAACGGAAGGGATTTCTGCATCGCATTGTGACTGGAGACGGAAAATGAGTTCATTACTATAATCCCAAGCGCAGAAAATCATGGGGATATCTCGGCCATGCTTCCACGTCGACGGCCAAACCGAATATTCACGTTTCCAATGTCTTATACAGCGTAGTGTATTATGAGTTGTTAAAACCGACTGAAACAATCACTGGCGATCGTTATCGAACGCACATAATGCGTTTGAGGCGAGCATTGAAAGACAAACGGCCGCAATACAACGAGAGACATGATAACGTGATTTTATAGCATGACAATGCTCGACTCCATGTTATGAAAGTGTTCAAAACATACTTGGGAAATCCTAATCCACCAGCCGTATTCTCCAGACGTTGCTCCCTGGGACTATCACTTGTTTCGATCAATGGCACACGGCCTGGCTGACCAGCACTTCCGGTACTATGAAGAAGTGAAAAATTGGATCAATTCGTGGATCGCTTCAAAAGATGACCAGTTTTTTCAACGCGGGATTCGTATACTGCCTATCATTCGATGGGAGAAAATAGTAGCCAGCGATGAACAATACTTTGAATCATCAATGTTTAACCAGTTTTTCACAATAAAGCCTTGAATTTCAAAAAAAAAACGGCGGAAGCAAAGTTGTATACCTATGAGACTTCAAAACTTTTCGACCGTTTTCTGCAATTCAAATTCATAATTTACAATTTACTAAAGTAAATTGTTCAATGTTGAACGGTTTCTCAGTAAAAAAAATAATATTGATGAAATCGCTTCAGAAAAAATCATATTTATCGAATATTTTCTTGAATAAAATAGATACGCTATAGGTATCCGAGAATAAGTGAAGAACACTCAATGAGCTTTTAAGCGACACAATATACAAGCAAATAGAACGAATAGGTGCGATGAAATCAACAAAACACATAAACCGTTGGCGGCCATATTTATGACGTCACTGCTATCCCCCCACTATTTCTAAACATTATAACAAGCAGTTTCGTAAACTACAAAATGCTCTGAATACATCTATACCTGTTGTAGGTATACAGAAGGGATATCGATGAGATGTCTCAAAATCTGGTCGTGGCCAGTGTACCACAACGCTGGTTCCCAAGTAATATGGTGTGCAAAGTAGACATAGCGATAAAAGCTACAAATGCAGTATTATCATAACTTTTGAACCAGGGAACATATTATTTGAATAATTTCTTTATTTTGGTTTCCTGAATTTCTGAGTAGTTGTTTATCTAGAAACATATCCATATTGTTAACAATTGGTTTATCGTAAAAAAGCTAGTACCAACGTAAAATCAAGTTATAATCGCAACGGTGCAAACAGTGCACCAGGAGCTTCAATACATAGCATATTTTGCTATTTAGCTAATAGTTTCGAATCGAAATCACCCCCACACTATAATCTTGAAATCCAGACATTCAGACTCAAGCCGATGAAGAGAGTCTACCGTCTACCAGCCGGCCTATCTCTGTCAAGAATGATTAAAATGAAGTATTCCAGAGCTTTCGCAGTACATGACGCCCAAATTTTCATCTATATTAATTCCTCCGTAGTTCTGTACCCTCTAACCATGTAAGTCCAGATGATCAGAATTTGAGAGAGTCTTAATAGTCATCTTTGTCAGCTTCCTAAATCAAGCAAAAATAGTTGTTGAACCAACGGAGGTAAACTTTGGAAGAATAGATGCAGTGAGTAGCGTAGTAGCTAAAAAAGTCGTTGTCAGAAATGATGGAACCAAGAATACAGCTTTTTGCATCGATCTTGGAAGAAATGAGTTGGAGCTTATTGTAGAACCTACCAGAGGCGTTTTACAGGTAAGTAATTGCCAAAGTGAGATTGAGCTAAGATCATATTTTCCAATCAATTTGAACTTTTCTGTACTATTTTGTTTCATAATGAACAAAAGGGATATAAATAGATGTTACTATAGGTGATAGTGGAATCAATAGAAGTGATAGATCTACCTCACTGAAATAGTATATTGTGCAACAAGTGGCGAAAGTCCAACTTTTCTCGCGAGTTTGGAAGTTTGTGGCACGAGCCTGAACGGCGAGTGCCGCAAACACACGAGCGAGAAAAGGACTTTTTCCACTTGTTGCACACTATACTTTTCCTACAACTGCACAAATTTCAATAATTCAAGTAATGGACTTGATTCAAATCAAAATGCCCTCCGTTGACAGTATGTGCTAATTTATTGCGTTTCCATAGAAACGACTCAAAAGACCAATTTCATTGGTCTACCAAGCGAGGTGTGGGCAAAGTGCCGTGGGGAATAATATTTCCAACAGTATGAGCAATACATAGTTTTGAAATTGAGTAAGCTGTGAAGAATACGCTACTTTCCATAGCAGTTGTAGGAAAAAGTATTTAATTCTAATCCATAATATTGCAACATGTATGCTGGTTTCTGCAGATGATGAAGTATAATAATTTGGATACTTCATAATTCCCATAATATCTTCATGAACTAGTCTTTAACCAGTAGTAACGTTCTCCTTAAGCGGGAATTTCCTCATTTACAGCCTTGAAATTCGGGTTAGGTGCCACAGTGCACATAAACTGTTGTCTAACTCTCTTTCGTAAGAATGACAGTTGAATAGGCGTTTTGGTTTGGAAACTACGCATTGAGTCATCATCAACATCTTAAGATATTTTGAGATATTTATAGATTCAATGAGAATTTTAGGCAAGCGAATCAGTCACATTCAAATTGGAAGTAATGGGTTTTCACGAAGGGCCATTCGAGAAAGAATTCTGGATCAAAACTGCCCCACCGAAACGTGTAACTGTTGTAGGGGAGTTCATAACGCCCAGGATTATATCTACGTATCCTAAAGCATACGCAGACTTCAGCATGGTCATATTTCCGAGAATATACGTTGGACAAACTACTACGAAAACACTGATGGTAAAGAATATTAGTTCTTGCGATGCAATGTTTTGTATCAAGGGAATTAATAAGAAGAAACACGTGGTAGGTTTTATATATGGCTTCAGAATTACGAAGTGTTCCAGTGGAATGAATCCTTTTTCAGCTATATCAGGAAGCCGCCCAGGATAATGTACACTTTAGATCTTTTCGCATTCATCCATTGGAGGGGAGAATCGGATCCCAACAAACTACAGTTGTGGAAATAACGTAATATAGAATTATCATTCAAACAATTATTTTTCTTGAACATACCTTATTCTTTGAAAATTCTCAAATTTTTTTGACGAATCTGTTATAATACCCAAAAACCCATACAATGCGAGATATGCAAAACGCATTAAAAACAATTTTGAACATTCAAAAAGGTTTTATAACCACAATGAACGAGATCCCACTTCTTTTCAGCTATGATCCATTACCTACCTCTGAAAACCATGCAGTGTGTTTTATACAAGTTATAAGAGTCGATTGTACGGACGTCGACGATTCAGTTGTTATGAGAGGTGAGTAATTTTTTCCTAATATTCCAAAAAACTATATTCGGAAGCTTAAAAAATTATACGTTATACCATGTTTAATCGTAATTAAGGAATTGAAAGATGTGGAATACTTACCATCGAAAATCATTTTTGTATGTCATCAGAATAATAAACAATTTTTGTAGCAATTAAATAATACACCATATCATTTTGAAATGCCCAAGCCCTATTGAAAGTATAAAAAATAGTCAACAGATAATTTCGAATGTTTGTATTGTAGTTTTAGAACGTTATGCTCTTAATGAGAAAAGCTGATCAGAAGACTCTGGTCAATGCTGGTTCCCAAGCTATAGAGAGTTCAAAAATAAATTTATCATAAGTTTCGAACCAGGGAACATATTTGAATAGTTAATTCGCTATTTTTCATTTATCACTAATTCTCCACACCAAGACGAATGTTTTCTTATGCCTATTTTTAGGATTACTCTTCATATTGTTGTGAAAGGTATTTTTTTGCTATTCTATGTAGTTTTCTAGATTGCATTAATCTTTCTGTTGAAAAAATTTCTGAAATTGAATTCTCTGATCGAGGTACTTTCAGGCCAGAGATCTCCATTTGTGATGGCACTGAAGCCTTCTTCTGCGACGCCTACGCTACATACCGAGTTGAAGCCTTTCGTGTTCAATTTTCTCACTTCTATCAAGTTACTGTCTTTCAAATTTGATAAAGAAGCCTTCAAATCATCAACTGTAATATCTGGTCCTTGTATTCGACCAATATATAGCCATTTTCGATTCATCTTCTGGTTGTTTAGTACCTTGAGATAGCATTGTAATTTTCCTTTTACATACTATGGACTTATTCGTCTTCTTAACTGTTACCCATGACCTATTTTTTACACTCTAAGAGTTATCTGACTCATCTCATATTTATGTTACTTGGGATCCTTGGATAACAGCTCTGTCAAATTATTCTTATTTTCTTTTGTTTTGACGTTGTCAGTTAAGGAGATAATTGAGCTAATTTAGCTTCCTTCTGTGTTCTTTAGAAAATGAACCTCTGCTCTGGCTGGGCCTCTTCACTGTATATTATCCACTAGACTTAGTACTTTTAATTTCTCTAAGAGATAGAAAAGAGCTAGGGTAATTCCAATGTTTTATCACCATATTAAGCAACGTTTATCATCAGCTCAGCATGGTTTTGTCCGGGGAAGGTCGACTGTAACTCACCTAGCCACAATTTCGCAAGTCATAGCATCACTTGGTTTCAATCCTAACTTTGTGAGGTTGATTCGTTCCTATTTAAATGAAAGAACTAATTGTGTTTTCTACAATGGATTCAGATCTTTCGAGTATGAGCTCAAGTTTGGAGTTCCTCGGGGATCTAACCTCGGACTGTTACTGTTAATAATATTCATTGATGATCTTTTATGCTCTCTCTATTGCGAGGCTCTATCCTATGCTGTTCGTGAGAATACTTGGTATTAATAACCAATTACTTCTTCTGTCAAGTTTGGAATTGGTTCGTGGTTGGTGCTTGCGGAATGACTTATTTTAAATTTGAAGAAGTGTTTTAAGGTTACTTTCACCATGAAGGCGCAGCCACTAGCTTTCGTTTATCACATTGGTGATTGCGGCTGGAGATCGTTTTCGTGACCTGGGAGTTTGGTTTGACTGAGAGCTGAGTTTTGTTCCACATGTTGAGGATCTGTGTGCATCTGCCTGTAAATCTTTGGGTTTCCTGTTTAGCAGCTTCCGTGAGCTAGACGATCTGTCAGCTCTCAGAAATGTCTACTTTTCACTTGTTCTTAGTATGTTGTAGTACGCTAACATAATTTTGTTCCCCATTTATGCAATGCATCCATTCAGCGAAATCAGAGGAAGTTCTTGAAATACGTCGTATATAGGAAAACAGGCATATATATCTCGAGTCTCAGTTTCAGAGAACAATTTGGTTATTTACTGCGCCGTTTGTATGCCAGCATGAAATTATTGTATGCAAACAGGAGAATCCTCGATTGAAACTTAAAAAAATGTTACTTTTGCGAAACAATGGTCCTTTCGATATGTAATTATGGTTGTCCCTGTCTAGATATTGCTACTCAAAACCGGATTCAGCGTGTACAGAGGATTTGCTCTAGGTTCGTTTATGACCTCAGGAAATACGACTCTGTAGATGAACATTTTGCAGTGGTTGCCTATGTCGAAACTGTGGGAGCTTCAACTTTTACGCATCAAGTGCTTCAAACTGGTGACCCGCAGTATTTCTGACTTAAGATTACTCTTCGGTTCGATATGCATGATGTGCCAATTTGTAGTTGCGAATTGCTTGTGATTCTAAGATACAAGACGCTAGCGGTTAAATTGTATGACCTCTTTCACGATGCATTGAAAACGTTCTCTGTAGTGTTTCTTAAAAAGGTCAACTTGTTTTCTCATTGATTTTGATGCACAGTTGGTGGGTTCATCTTGAGAGGAAGTCACGGTACAGAGTTTTGTAGTTTTTTTTTGGTATTTCAATATATTCTTCATTTTAATTTTCAATGCTTATTTTTTTTAACATTCTTTCCAGATAAGTTATATGTAAGAATAGCTTTAAGATAGGTATGTGTATTTCTTTTTTCTGAATAAAGAAGATCATTACTATTACATAAATAAAATATATCCTCATTCCTAGTAAACGAAACTCCTGAGCCATCAGCTGTTTCTCAAGACAGAAGTAGGAGCTCCTTGATGACCATAACCACAACCATTCCACAAGCTCCTCACGGTGAGCTGAAATATTATAACGAACTATCGTCGATATGTACTAAATTCGAATTCTAGAAGAGGACGAGGAAGCAGAGAACGCCAGGATCGAGAACTTGGTTACTGAAGAGAAAATATCATCTTGTGAATCCTTCAGAGTTTGCTTATATGGCGACAAAGAGTCCGCTGTGGTCAAACTGAGGCCAGAACATATATATTTGAATCAGATCCAAGTCAACGAGCTGTACCTGAGAGAAGTCTCATTCGAGAACTGTTCCACCTACTTGCCGATTAACATAGTCTACAACAAGGTGGCCTTCATAGACGTACAGCCACCGAAGATATTCTTGAAACCGAAGGAAAAAAGAGAGGTTATTCTCAAGATCCAATCGAAGAAAGCTGGTTATTACTGTGGAAATGCCAATTTCGATTTAGTCGTGTACGAGAGCTACGACATCTTGCACAAGAAACAGAAGGTGGTCGTTGGCTGTCTAAAGATGAAAATCTCTTTCACAGGAGTTCTAGAAAAGAAGATTCCTAAGACAAAGTTTGTTACCACACTCACGCCAGACAACCTGAATGAAGTAGGGTTCATGACCCACAATATCAAATTCAACACCAAGGTTGTGAAGATGAAATCTGCTGTTATTCGTGAAGATGAGGAGATCTTTAGAGAGGATGACAGTGATTTGATCGCTTTTCCAAACGATAGACCCCAATCGCTAAGGCCTTGGAGAGAAGAAAAGCCGTATGTAAATACATAATAATATTAAAATGAGTTTCTTGTAGAAGTGAAAACAATTTATAAGGTTCTTTTCATAGTTAGGAGGATTTAATTAATTTGGGAACAAGTAGAGAAAGGGTATAAACAATCATTGTGAATTATGCTTCTACGCTGAAAGTAAATTTGATCCAATAGTATAGCTATATCAAAAACAAAAACAACCAAAAAATATCGTAATATTAATAACATAATATTGAAACTAAAGTTTTTTTTTCAGAAAAATCAATGATTGTCACCAACTGATTTTTTTTTGAGCTATTTAATTTGTCTACTTACCATGTTATTGTCGGCATACTTTCATCTTTATACCCAGGTGAAAATGCGACGAGGATAAGCAGAACTGTGAACTTTGAATGCCGTACAGAAACAGAACACAAGGCTCCGAACGATATGCGTATCCATTTACCGCAGGAAAAAATATTTGCAATAATTTCACAACACTCTCATTGCATGTCTTATCTTACCCAACTGACTAGTGACAAGATCGAATTCGAAAACTAGACTTTTATGAGTTATGAAATACCCATTTTTTGATCTGTCAAGATGTATGAGTATCAATGTTAACTATTGAATTTACTAGTGAGTACTAGGACTATGAGAATTTTTTTTTATATTTGTTTACCTGACGTTTCGCCCAATATGTTGGCTTTTTCAGAGGCTGAAATATACAGTGTGTTTCAAGTTCGACTGCCCATTAGACGTTTCTGGAGAACGGGGCCTATTTGATATCTGAAAATTCGGAATATGACATTGTTCATGATGCCCTTATTCAGCTAAAATATTTTCGAAGCTCCGGACTTCCGGTTATACAAGAAATGAAAAAATTAAGGAAAAAAACCTTTCTTTTTTCATTTTAGATAGTATCAAGATTTCCATTCTCAATTACTCCTTCCGAAAATTATTGAGTTAGTACTTATAGTTTTCAAAATATTAAGAAAAAACCGAAAAAAAAAGAGAGTTTCCATACTCACTTTTACGCGAAGAATTATTTTTACTGTGAATATCCTATGAGTATACTCGATTCACTTTCTCGAACTAGTAGGAATATCGTGCATATCTTGAACTTGCGAAATATCATCACAGGGTGTTTCCAAATTGTGCCAAAAATTGTCAACAAAATTTGATCATTGCTTTAGATGTTCAAATGGGAACCCTATTTTTTTATGATTGCGTTGGATTCTTGGTAGAAAAATAAAGGTAATGTCAAACATGATTATGCTCCAAAATTCAATAATTCAATAGTTATTCGAGATTTTATGAATTTATGTTATACGTACAGTCAATTTTGTAGTTGTTCACTCTCACAAATATCAATAATAAATTATATAATATATCGCATATTTATTATGCAAATTTCGATGTTTTAGCACTACAACTTTTGAACCATAGGAGATAGACGAAATCTGATACCCACTTCTCGGTCTCTTTTTCTGAGAAACTAACAAGGGTACTATTCATTTTTGGTCACCTTCTTTTGTTTTCGAGTTATAAGCGAAAATTGGAAAAATTGCCATATCGAAAAACATCTATATCTCCACTAATACTGATGATAGAGCTCTGAAATTATACAGGCACTTTTTTACGTGGAATCCAGTGGTGTGCTCGTCTTTTCAAGAGGGTTTTTAATTACGAAGCTATGACCCAAAGTTATGTTTTTTCAAATGGGAACACTATATTTCTGTGCTATTTTTTGAAAGTTTAATTTTTCCTGATTTCAAAAATATATAACATCATATGGTTCGTATCAATATAAATAATAGAAAGTGGTCAAAAACCTGTTTTTACCTAAGATTCTCATTATTTCTATGGTTTCAACTATTGACGAGTACAGAAAAATTGAGCTTCCTATAAAAAGAGAAGTGTCCTTCCGTTAATCTGATTTTTTCTATGATTTTTACTAATTCCCTTCGTAATTAAATTGTTCAATCATATATGCATTGTTTCATGTGCTATTTGAAATGGATTGGTAGAGTATATCCAAAGTAACTTGGAGTAAGATGAATATTTCAATTATACAAGGTTTGTCCAAGTTTCCAGAAATTCCTTTGGGCTAAGTGAATTTATTGCCTAACAATACTTTCAGATAAACCCCGGTACTTTGCAGATCGCGGTATCCACTTCAAAGGGACATCTATGGCCAAGAGTTTTTATGGAATAGTTCAAGTGACTTTGAATAAACTATACTTGTGCGTATTCATTCTGGAGACCTATGAAAATAATCTGCTGATGCATCCATCTCATTACAACTCTTTCCATTGAAACAATCGATCCTGTGAATCTTCTCGTTATTTCCGAATCTATTTTTAGATAAAAAATTTATAAAATATACCTAGATTCGAATTTTGTATAAATTAGTAAAAAGCATAGAAATAATCACATTGATGGAAGAACACTACTTTTGTTATAGGAAGCTCGATTTTTCTGTGCTCGTCAACAGTTGAAACCATAGAAATAATGAGAATCTTAGGTAAAAAAAGGTTTTTGACCATTTTCTATTATTTATATTGATACGAACCATATGATTTTATATATTTTTGAAATCAGGAAAAATTAAACTTTCAAAAAATAGCACAGAAATCTAGTGTTCCCATTTGAAAAAACATCACTTAGGGTCATAGCTTCGCAATTAAAAACCCTTTTGAAAAGACGAGCACGCCACTGGATTCCACGTAAAAAAGTGCCTGTTTAAGGTTTTAATTTCAGAGCTCTATCATCAGTATTAGCGGAGATATAAATGTTTTTCGATATCGCCATTTTTCCAATTTTCGCTTATAACTCGAAAACAAAAGAATGTGGCCAAAAATGAATACTACCCTTGTTAGTTTCTCAAAAAAAGAGACCGAGAAGTGGGTATCATATTTTGTCTATCTCCTCTGCTTTAAAAGTTGTAGTGCTAAAACATCGAAATTTGCCCACCCTGTACACTGAATATGGCTACTCATTGTCGATAATTGTGAAATTTTTTCACCTTCTCTAGTGTTGTTCAATTTCTAGAATCAAAACCATTTTTGCGAAGATACCAAGAAACATCTCAACTCACGACGAATATAGTTATCCTTTGGAAACCCTGTTGTTCAAAAAAGATAACAGAGATTATTACATCAAATATTTGAGGAAAGAACAGAAAAAGGCAGGGATAGATATAACGAAAAAATCCCAGGATTACGTTGTCACTAGAAAATGGATGTTTGAACAATATTTATGTGAAATGCCCGATCAGAAAGAGCTCAAGGTTAAAATGACAGGGTTTGTACCACTATCACCAATCTTACTCCATAATATAAAGATAAGTCCTAGATACATCCGCCTCCAAAGGGTAAGTAAAAGAAAATAGTCATTCATAACATCTCATAACCAATATATTTGCAGATAGCGCCTATAAGCAACGTAGAGCACCAATTCACAATTTTCAACGACAACCCGTTTCCCCTATTTATCTATGTGACCTCTGTCAAGACCGGTATCTACTTTCCACAGGGCCACTGCAAAATAGTAAACCCTCACGAGGTGAAAGTGATGACTCTCACCTGTTTCGCAGGTCTCGTAGGCAGGTACATCAATCTCATCCAAGTCATCGTTAATTTCTGCCATTTGTATACCATAAGCGTTATGGTGGAGGTGGTGCCTAAGATGATCAACTTGGACGAAAACGTTCTGAACTTCGAACCGGAAAGAAGCGGTAACATCAAGTACATCCAGCTGCAAAATCATCTGAACTCATCCATTTCTTTCTCAACGGAAATGTCCATGTCTAGATTCACCATACAACCGCCCTCCGGTACCATACTTCAGAAGAGAACACTGATGTGTTCTGTACAGTACAACAATCAACCGGAGATGCCAGATTATTGCGAATTAGTGTTGACTTCGGAGGGTGGTGGATCACAGATATTACAGATATCTCGGAGAAAGGAGAAGCCCACAATAGATATTAACCCTCCACGTCTAGTATTGCCTAATCTCCCGTTGAACATTGTAACAAAACACACTGTACGGGTGAGGAACATGATGAATTACGACATATGCTACATAGTGGTAGATCCTTCCCCTGCACAAGGTGTTGAAATTTTTCCATACGAGGGCGTCATCCTGGCCTCGGCTGAAATTGAGATGGTTCTCACTATATTGATCGATTATACTGAGAATTTCAACACGAAGTTCGAATTGGTATTCGAAGATCAGTTTAAAGTTGCATTGCCAGTTGAAGGACACGTGGTGGTACCAACGATCGATATAAAACCTGAGAGCATTGTCAATCGTCAACTCATTCCATTCGCGTACCGAAGAAACATATTTTACGTCAAAAATGAGTCGATGTGCGAATGCGTGGTCAGGTTCGATCTAGATCAGTACGAATATTTTCGAGTAACGGAAACCGAGAGCGATATGGACTTCACCATACACAACACGAATCTGAAATTGCTACCGGGTGAAGTAAAACAGCTGTTTCTTCACTTCGTGCCTATGGACGCAATCACTGAGAGCTTTTACATGCCACTTATAGTCAATGATATGATAGGACCACCCTTCATGAGCAACATGGAATCTATGCGTTTTAAGTTGCAGGAGAAGGACTCCAGTACCGAAATAAAATTACCTTGTTTGAAAGTCACGAGCATATGTAGCACAACTAGTCTTCATTTTTCCACATTGAAACTAAGCTTTACTTACGATCTTGCCAGTTCGAACACGGAGCAGTTGACCAAGTTCTTCACGGCAAAGAATCTGGGAAACGAAACGGTTGAGTTTTGCATAAAGATCGATAAGATGATATCTCAGTTTTTCCTGGAGTACCACAGTGGGGTCGACATCCAAGAGACCAGCTCTGCTCTGGTTTGCAAACTTAGACCGCAGGAGTCGACCATATTCTTAGTCAAGTTCCAGCCAAGTGTTCCAGGAAAATTCATCAATAATTTACCAATTTATGTGAGGAATTATTTGGACGGTTGCATCTTCAATTATTTAAGATTGATAGGCACTTACGAGCAGCCGTTGATGACCACGGATCATAGCACGTACTATTTGGGATGTACCCCAGTGGGTTTCAAGAGTGCTGTTATGCTCGATATAAACATGTCGTATCATGATAAGAACTGTCAAGTGAGCTTTGATTTACCACCTCCAGAGTTGACCATAACGCTCAGGGAAAGGGCCAGTCGGAAGTACAGAAATACCACCAAGATAAAGATCCTCTTTGTATCATCTCAGCCTATCAGTATCTTCGAAGATTTGAACTTTCAATGTTCTTGTGGAGCAACCTGCAAAATAAAGATGGTTTGCTACTGTGATAAGTCCTTCCTCAGTCATTTTGCCTTTTTCACGAACCACAAAAATTTCTTCAGAGAAAATCTGGTTTTACCTGCAAAGAACTTTGAGTTTACGGTAAGGATGTGGCAGTAATCTAGTTATCATCATATACAGGGTGAGTCAAAAATGGGAACCTCGCTTTCTAGGGGTGATGGTAGATTGAAGTATAGTTTGATGGATAAAATATGGCCCAAAATGCATATTAAGGGAGATAAAGCCTTCCAAAGTTGATAAAATTGAAAAAATTTGCCCGCATAACTTCTAAACGGTGACAGTCACCAATTGAAATTTCGTGCATTCATATGTTGTTGAAATTACATGAAATAGTAATTTACGTAACAAGTCCGGAAAATAGGGTTTTTTTGGACGAATAGACAAAATTCCAGGACGAGCGTAAGCGAGTCCTGGAAGTCTGTGAGTCTAAAAAAACCATTTTCGGGCGTGTTGCGTACAATATTTTTTCGGCTACCATGTAAAATAACACTATCGCTGCTGCTTTTCATATTTTATTGCGATTGCGATCAAAAAACATACAAATTTTTGACAACTAATTTCATATGAACTGTCAGCCGTTATCTCGGTTTCTATGGATTCTATGATTCTTTTCCGGCCTAGTCCGGGAAGTACGTACTTTCCGGACTAGGCCGGGAAATGCTACTTTCTCAGAGAAAAAGCGTCCGGGAAGTGAGCACTTCCCGGACGGTTGCCGAAAAATGTATTTTTATCCAAATACAAAAAATTGAACCCTTTTCGAGATATTTGAGTTTTCGTAGTCACATGATGTCAGCAGATCCATTCATCGCGAGATTCATTGATAATCGTAGAAACTCTTTTTCCAAAAAAATTACTCACCCTCTAAAAACCCCCTTTATAACAATATCAGAAATGTATAAGCGTAACAAGTTCTACAACATACGTTTATGCAAGAAATTTCAAACTGGTGGCATTCACCGTTTAGAAGTAATGCGGAGAATTTTTTATTTTATCCAGTTTAGAAGGATATATCTCCTTAAATATGCATTTAGGGCCATAAGAAGTCTATTCATCCAGTTATACTCATTTTTCAATATACTATCACCCCCAGAAAGCTCGGTACACATTTTTGACTCACCTTGTTAAGGCGTTTCAGAATTGAGTATCATATTCGAGGATCGGATATTTACAAGAAAAATAGTTGTTTCTGTTTAATGATTTTGGCTTGTGATAATAAAGAATTGAGGGACGAAAAGGTATCCAAAATTTGTACAATGACTCTCCATAACTTTCGATGACTTCCTATGAGGTTGATTATAACCATGGAAAATCTTCCATGGTTATAATCAACCTTATTTTCGGTTAATATCAGATTATCTTTTTTATTTGAACAAAGAAAAATGTTTAAAAAAATTTATATTTTCTGTTTTAATAATTTATTGAAGAAAACAAGTTCATATTTGCAACAAAGCGAAAAACTTATCAAAAATATCGGTATGTATCAAATTTGTAAAAACAGTTATTATTCGTGTTGAGGCTTATGTCCATATTTCGAGCATTTTATATAAAAAGGTAAAGAGCATTTGGAAAATTTATATATTTGCCTATCTTGAGTATCTAGATAGGCCAATGCGATTTACCATCTAGCCACACCTTCGTAGGGGGAATATGAACAGTGGTTGATGATCTTTTCTTTTTCTGCACAATTTCGTTCTCCAAACAGCTTCCTCTTTTTTTGACAAATGCTGGGATCCTGGATGGATTAAGCAATAGGTATTTTCAGCCCTGAGGTCAACCAGTTTCATATATTATTATTTCCTTTTGTGCGTAAGAGCATGCCTCTTGAGGAGTCAACAGTGAGGTGTCATATCAATAGCACGATCGCATGTACCATGTACTATTTTAATTTTATTTTGATATGGTGATGCCCAGTGAGGAGGTCCATTAGATCAACGCCCCCCAAATGTGAATTATTTTCTAGAACTGAATTGGGACAATCAATATCGATTTCACATTTTCATCTAAAAGTGAGTTATCATTGAAAAACATAGATTCTCTTATGAATTAGAATTTTTTGTCACTCTTAACAACGAACTACTTCAATGTAAATATGTCCCATGGACATATACAAATGCCAAAATATATATGTCCATACTAGTCAGTCCTGCATGTTTATTTGGATTATTCTGTATCGCATAAATATAAGATTCAAAAGCAATCGTTCCTATGAGGTCATAACAAAATTTGACAGCAGACTACTCCCAGTAAAAAAAAATTATAAGCATTATCAATTTTTGTTTTTTTTTTCTAAGTCTAGAAGATCCTCTTCATCTTCAAACAAACCATTGATTAGCATCAGGCTATGATATTCGTCTTCTGACTAGCTCAGTTCGAACTCATTGCCGTTGTTCCAGAAATTTTCTGCAATCTCTTCCAAGTCACGTTCACTGAATGATTTTTTATACATATTTAATTTTTTGAAAAACGCAAACTCAAGGCGTATACTGACATAGAACAAAACGTCGTGTCGTAATGCTGTCGCTAATAAATTGTTTGTAAAATCCTCGCGTAACTTTCGATGCTCACTGAAAGCATCTCAAGAATTTCATGACTTAGAGGAAAAATCTTTGAAGACCCCTATTTTTTTTTCGAAATAATAAGATATCAAAAATCAGGTCATATACAGGGTATCCCGGGATGAGAGCGACAAACGGGTATCATGAATGAAGGTAATCATGGAGGACTCGTATCAAGAGATTTCAATCGCCTGAGTGCCTTCGTTTGGGATATACGAGGTGATCAGTGAAATTTCACAGTTCAATTTCAATTAATCGACCGAATAATTTCAAATTTGGAAGTTTTATCACCCTTTAATATCGCCTTCCTTCAAATTTTCTGAAATCGTATAAATCAGATCAGGACTAGGAAAATTTCAGACTTTTTCTATTTTTGTGAATATTGGATTACACTGTACGTGAACACTATTATTTTTTTTTCGTTTCCGTTACCACAAAGAATCAATTTATAATAACAATTCTAAATGTCTGCTTATTTGTGATAAATTTACAATTTCTAAACTACCACCAAAAAAAAATCGGGTGGAAAGAAGCGGGCACTCTTCCAGATAAAATATCACCCTGTAGATTTGCATTTAAAATTAGCATATCATATGATGAAAACTTCAAATTGGAATATTTATGACAAATTCAAATTAAATATCTTGTGCTATGAGAAAAAAACTTGAACTTTCAACATTTTTATCTCGAAAATAAATCGTTTGCGGACCCATGTTATAGGGTTTTATTCCTCAAAATGATTCGAGGAATCTGTCATTTTCGATTGTACCCCCAATTCAGGAACACCCTGTGAAGTCTGATGTCTTCACAAATAAATTGCAATTTGAATGAAACAGATTAAATTGTAAAACACAGCACAGACAATTTTTCGATGCGAATAACTCACTCCAGTTCTTTGAGAACTACAGTATTAAAATTTTGTGAGGAAAATGATACAAAAATTAAAAAAAAAAACTTTCACCACGTGTATACCGATGACGAATGCAAAAATCACTGATGGCAAAACAATGGGCCCCCAACAAAAGTGGTAAATGAGGAAAATAATTGACCTCGGACATAGAAATCTTGAAAGCGATAAAACCTTGAAACGGTCAGATTTTTATGCTGCCGTTTCGATTCTTAAGATGGGTAAAGAAAAATTTTCGTTTTTCGTCTGAGAGGATTCTGTAATTTTTTATTTGGAAATCTTGGGGTACTCCCAGTACCCCCATTTCTACGCCCTTGTGTGGTGCACTCAAAAAACGAGCACGCCATTTTGTACTGTCCGCCATTTTTGATTTCAGATGACGTCACTTATAGCTACTCACATGTTTTGTCATCCAAACCTACCATTTGCGAAATTTCATCGAGATCGGTGGAGAATATGAGTTTGTCAAAATTCAGTTGAACCTAAAAAGCTTATGAAGAAAATGTGAGTCAAAACGAAAGTTCCCGAAATTATCCACCAAAGTGCCAGGACTTCCCATGAAATGTACAGGGTGGGCAAATAAGCGAGGTAAGCGGCTATATCTCAGGATCCACTCATCGTTGAGACTTGAGACGGTAAAATGTTTTACCACTAAAGTGTACAAGAAAACACACTGGAAATTGTTTTGAAGTTCATACCTCTACCGCTAGAGGCATACTAGCTATCGTCGAGTAGAAAAATGAATATCACTCGAAAATGTTTCATACAAAGTTGAAGAAAAAAAATCATCACTGTAATCCTTGGCAAATTCTCTATCTTTTTGAATTGTCACTTTCGATTTTTCGACATCAAATAAGGGTAGGGGAAAGGGAGAAATCTGACTGATTGAAATGCCTGTAACTTCCAGTTTGGCTCAACATTTTTGAGCAAACTGCTCCAGAACGCCTGAAGCTATCGCTTTGCGACCTTTTGGGTTTTTCATACAAATTTGATGGGATTTCTGTTTCTGTCAGAACTTAAAGGCACAAATTGGATTTTCGCCGTGCATCAGTTGAAGAATATCTTCTTTCGGCCATAACTTCAGAACGCCTGAAACTATCGCTTTGCGACCTGCAGGTTTTTTCATGCAAATTTGATGGAATTTCTGTTTCTGTTAAGAAAATCCTATCATTACATTTAAAATTTCGAAGTAAAATCAACAAAAAAATGAACTTATGACTTAGCGCCCCCTATGGAAAGCAGCAAAAACAAATTTCTTATGAGTATATTTTATCCTCAATCAACAAGATATTATCTTTCAGACGAGATCTAATTTGCTCAAGAATGTTGAGCCAAACTGAAGTTACAGGCACTTCAATCAGTCAGATTTCTTCCTTTCACCTACCCTTATTTGATGTCGTAAAATCGAAAGTGACAATTCCAAAAGATAGAGCATTTTTCAAGGATTACAGTGATGATTTTTTTTCTTCAACTTTATATGAAACATTTTCGAGTGAAATTCATTTTTCTACTCGACGATAGCTATTATGCCCCCTAGCGGTAGAGGTATGAACTTCAAAACAATATCCAGTGTGTTTTTTTGTATACTTTAGTGGTAAAAATTTTTACCGCAAGTCTCTACGATTAGTGAATCCTGAGATATAGCCGCTTACCTCGCTTATTTGCCCACCCTGTACCTATAATGACTTTCCAAAGCTGTTCGCCCCTTGCAAAGAATAGATAGATGTACGAAATGTCCTCGAAATATGGCTTACAATAATGAAACACCCCTTTTATAAATATTGTCATAATCTTTTATATTCACATGATTGTTTTTGTTCATTATATTACCTTTCTTGATCTATTGATAATTTCCTTTTCAGAGAAGAATGTGTTAGCTAAGTTTGAAGATTCTTGTCATTTCAGAGTACCGCTTTGAGAGCCTCACAAGTATCGGCGGAAGGAAGTACCAACGTTAATTTCATAAAACGCTTAGATCTGGGAGATTATCCGGAGAACGAGAATTTTTTTAATTTTCCCTTTTTCCCCTTAGAAGTTGACGAGGAGAATGACTATGAATATCACGACGATCTCAGAAAAACTCTAGTCTTCGTCGAAAGATGGATATACTCTCAGGGGTTCTATCAAACACACTACTTTCAGATACCATACACTATAGCCTTGGCACCGATAATCAAGGGCAAAGAAGTCAAGAAAGATACCCTAATAGAACCCATAATCCTGACGTTTCTGGTGGAGTTAGGTGGAGAGCAAGTTAGGGAAGCTTCTATCTCGAGGTACAAAGTGAGCTTCTTGATCTAGAAATAAAACTTTTCTAATTACATGGGTACTGGAGTTGCAGTTGTTACGTGATTGATATTAGAAGCCCCAATTTTGAAATACACCTGATTAAAATTTCCCTAGTTTGTTAACAGTATTAGTGACAGGTCCTCAGTAAAAGGATTCCTACTAAATTTTATGATTTTTGCTGCGATAGTTAAGGAGAAAATAAATAAAATTCATTTTGGAGATCGATCCTTCTAAGGCTGTTGATCCATCAAGAAACATTTTGTCGAAAAAAATTAGTTGAACATTCACCAATATTTTAAATTGTAGAATATAATTGTGAATTATTGACCACACTCTGTATATACAGAGTAGTTGTTACAAAGCGATAGGGTACTTATGAGAACACTGCCATAATGTGTGGTACAATACTTCCTCGGTCTTCGATCTAGCACTCCTTAGTACCTACGCTATTTTAGATTTTGTAACACTATTATTTGCCAAGAAGATTTGATTCACGTATCGTCGCATACTCAACGCTAGACGTATCCATAAAAGCAAAATTTTTATAGTATCTTCAATGTTTCAACGCGGATACATATACCAAATTTAATCAAAATTGTACGAGTAGATATTGAAATAATGAGATCTCGGTTAACTTCACGTTTGCATATGAACCAGGCCTACCGTATAACCGAAAGAGCTTAAAATTACATACAGTTATAAAACACAATCCAAATATCCATTTCAATTTTCACTAGTAATACCACTAGAGGTCAAATTATTAATTTCGGAAGTTTTTTCGAGCTCATCAATATTTTGAAAATTAATCCGAGTAGAAAAAGAGGCATAATTTTCTAAAAATATTCATAAGCGAGAAAAAATTTCCGGATTTAATTTGACCTCGTGTGGTATTCGGTGAGAAAATTCCATACCAAATGTGTTTATTTCCCAACAACATCAATTCTCGTCTTGATCAAGTACTCTAATCAACCTGCCATAGTATATAATAATTGTGTTTTTAATATGAACATTAATCATAATTGTCCAAAGAATTTAGAAAACATCTAAGCTTGTAGTTCAAATGAATCAAAATTATCATGTGAACAAATAAAAATTAGATTATCAAAAAAAAAATTATAATTATAATTATAATCGTCAAAACAATTTCCTGTATAATTCGCTGTTGGGTACCCACCAGGAAAAAATTTCCACTAAAATTCATCCGTTGCGATGGTGATCTGTCAGAAATACACGTTCTGATTGGTTAAAAATCACATGTGTGGAATTTTCATTAAAATCGAACAGGTGAACGCGAGATATGGAAATACTATTTATTTGAAAAAGCTGAATGTAGTACAACACCATCAACGGTCCAAACTGAGTTTCTATACCAAATTTCATCAAAATCGGATAATTGTACAAGTTAAGGCTTTTACTAGGTTTTTTGGGGAGGCCAACACACTTGCCAGAAAAGGAGCACAAACTCCTTTCATCGACCCGGAACCTTTCTGTGGTGTAGACAAATGCACCTACAAGGAGGAGTTTTAGGAAAAGGAGGTAATCGAAAGATCTGGGGGAATCTTCCTGGTCTGGATCAGTCCAAAAAGTTTCTTCGAAACTTTGACTCTATAAGATCCAAGAAGTATCTGGATCTTAGTAAGAATATGCTACACCTCCTCACTGGATTCCCCACAGGGCATTGCCGCCTTAGGAAACACCTTATGAGAATGGGTCTAACAGAAAATGACGAGTGCAGATTCTGTGGGCAGGAGGAAGAAACTCCGGATCACCTGGTGACGGAATGCCTCGCCATCGCTAGCCAACGCAAAACCTGCTTTGGACACGAAACTTATAGAAGTGAGGAATTAGCCTCCTTGAAACCATCCCAGATATTGGAGTTCATCATAACTCTGGAACTGGAAGGCGAGCTGTAGATCACGTTATGGAGAAAATAGCTTTGATGGGGGGCACAATAGACCATTAGGTCGAAGTGAAACGTAACCTACTTAATTAAATCTCAATCAAAATCTAATCTAGTTTTTTAGTAAATACAAACCGACAAGTATACGCGAAGAATTGAGGTCTCGAGAAAGTGGCCTCCTGTCAATTGGGCTTAACTCTTGATATATTATTGTTCCAAAAGAAATGTACAATAGGCACATGTTCTTCTACAGGTTAGTTCTGACAATAGAAGCCCCTTGAAATCTCTCATTTTTCTCCATTATTAAACAATACAAATCGTTTCTGAGTAATCAAGATGTGTACAGCCATTAATACGAGATACTATTGAAAGTATTGTTGTTTGGTGTTATAACATTTGATCAGTTATACAGCTACTTACAATTTCAAAAGTTCAATTATTCGAAAATGGTTACAAATCGCCTTAGCTACCTACAATCAAAAAATGTTTATGAATCCTATTCTACCCCTCATTCTACGTCACATTCGAAAAATATATGGAGTGTTCCTTCTCAAAAGAAAGCGAAAGTTACATTCGAAATGTCCAAATTCAAAGTTCGATAGTTATCGTGAGTAATCACGAGATTACTCACTTACTGGTAGTGATACCGGTAAGAACAGAAAAAATAACTTTTGAACTATATGCTGAGCTATGAAACTATTAGGTATTTCTATTTACCTAAAGTTGCCTTCATCTATTATTCTATTCATGTTCTTTCTATCTAAAAACTATTGAGACGATTCATCGTACTCCTCAAGTTCAGTGTCCATTCAACATTTATCTATTCCAGTAAGGTGAACGTCTTCAACGACAAGAATATCGCTCTTCACTTCATGACCACCTATATAAACATGATAAAATATTTGGAGAGCCAAGGAGCCCTTATGCCTCACGTTCTTCCAGAATTTCTCCTGAGCTATGAATACTATGAAATAATTTACAACTACTGTCCCCATCTCCTTAACATCAAGGGTCACTTCTCCAAAGGAAGTTTCCACGCTT
The DNA here is from genome assembly GCF_914767665.1 of Harmonia axyridis. Lineage (NCBI taxonomy): Eukaryota > Metazoa > Arthropoda > Insecta > Coleoptera > Coccinellidae > Harmonia > Harmonia axyridis. Next base: position 26,881,429 of record NC_059504.1, on the reverse strand, counting down.
ATAGCGCTAGATGCTATCTGGATCTAATACTGCAAAGCATAAAGATTTTTATATTGAGTCGTTTGAAGATGTTCGATATAGAAGTACTACAACAGACTACTGAGGAGGAACATTCAGAAGATAGACTTTCTGCTGTCTCTACTTTAACACCCGTTTCTTGTCAAATCATAATATTGAGACCAAACAGCAGCATTTATTCTTCTTACGAGCATATCCTTCTCTACTGGCTGCAGTATCAGTACGACCAGCAGAAGCATAGATTGTGGAAGTCGCTATTGAGCGATGGTATCGAACATTTTCCCCAAAAAGAGATCAAACTTTTCGACGAAAATTTGAATGACAGTATGGTTTTTGCTTGTGTGACCCACGCTTACTGCCCTTATATATCTCACGCCCTTGTGGACATGTACGTTCCTCCTTGTTCATTCGAGGAGTATCACCATAACGCTTGCACTCTAATCAAGGCGTGGAATTTCCTCAAACTCAGCTTCACAGTTGAGCCAGACGATATCGTGAACCCAAACGGAATTAATATGTTTCTTCTCACTATGTATCTTTACGAGATCCTGCCCAGCTTCTTTCCCAAGGAAGTGTTGACTCTCGAAGCCAAGCTCACTCAAGAATCCAAGGCCAGCATAAACCTCACTAATTTCTCTGATCATCCGATTCTTTATGCGGTGACGTTTTTTAGCAACGATTCCGGATCGTTCACAGCAGAAAGCGAAGTATTCAAGCTGCAGCCGAAGAAAGTGGGAACCATGAACATCAAATACCAAGCCAAAAAGATTTCCTCCCAAAGAGCCATCCTGGTACTATCTGGTGAAATGCCGGGACAGAAATACGGTAGAAGCAGGGCGATATATCTAAACGGTATGACGGATTTGAACTACTCGGTAAAAATGGTGGAATTTAAGTGCGAATGTTACAAGATCGAAAAGATGAAGATACATCTGCGTAGTCCTTATAACGTATCAGACACATACGAAATTTTTTTCGCTACCAGTTACGACGGCAGAAACGAACATGAAGAAATAGAACTACGCAGTTGGAAAGAATATGTTTTAGGTGAATTTTAGTTTTCATTTTGCATTAGCAACATAAGGTAAATTCATTATTATGAGGTACTTTTTTCCAAGCTGTTTTGCATAATAATTCAAGACGTTCACATATTTATAGATACTCAAAAGTTTTGTTACACTGTTTGAGTTCTTGTTTTGATCAGAGCTGTTACCATCTCAAACGCTCAAACGCTTTTCCTGGTTGTCTCTCTGTTATGTGAAATCATTGTTTCTTTTTTATATTTGAAACTGTGTTTACTCAACTTCTTTTGCTACGTAGTTGACCTCAGGGTTCTTAGTGATATGTTGGCAACCCTAATCGAATCATCGATAGGGTTGAAGTCTTTTTTACCATCATTTCGATATTCTTTCAAAAATTTCTCTTTTCATTGAACTTATGACAGTGTCTGTGGATTTGTGGTTTCTTAAGCATCACGATTGCTGATCATTCTCGGTTCGTTTTTTGGTTCACTTGGTTTTTTCCCTCTATGCGTAGGTAAAGTCTGCTTATTCTTGAGTTTGTTTTATACACTTGCGTATTTTATATTCATACAATATGTCTACTTCTAAAAGGGTCAATCTTCAAGGGGAGACTTGCAAATAACTTGTATTATTTATAACAAAAATGTAATGTATCACATGGTCGAAATGTTGATGGTTATTCTTCAATTGATCATTTCTTGATTTCACGAAATATTTGCCATAAATCAATTATATTTCAGTATCCTCATCTTCTAGTATGGTTCTTCGTGCTAAACTCAGTCCAAGGCTCTTCCTTCTGTTTCATCGCTTGAACATCTTGCAATAATTCTCTCAAGGGCTGACTTCCAACGGTTGACTTATTGATTATTGATATTTGTGAAAAATTTCTATCTATTGCACACAATGACTTCTTCGGCATCTTCCATACTTTTGGTTGTATTATGTTTTTATCGCTTCATTGGCTATATTGATAGCAGCTGCTACTTATTTTCTGGGCATCTTTAAAATTTGTGACTTTTTCCCTTTTTTGGGGCTTTTTTGTTTTCAAATTTTGATGATTTTGATTCTGTTTTCTGTTAGTGTTGTTGAATTTGGGATGGTATAGCAATCCGCCCTGTATCGTGGTAGAATTACAATTTTTACCTGTCGTAAGCATTTTTCCATCTTCGAGGTTGAGTGGTCTTATGTATTCAGCTCTTTCACCGTCTGGTTGAATCTATTTTAATTTTTCAGCATTTTTATCTTTATTCAGCTCTTTCTTGTATTCTTCTTCATATGAACTCTTTTATAGTTTTTGGGTTTTCAATATGTGAAAATTTCGGCCTTCTCATTTCATTAGTGCTCTCTTCGTAGGCTTCTTTTTTTCTCTTCTCTAGATTTTCAATTTCGTCTTCTAGTTCTTCCGGAATTCCTATAAGTCGGATTTCAGTGATTTTTCCTGTAGCGTCTTCTCTACTTCCTTCTTCTTTCAATCACTTTCTTGGAATTTTCCACTCTTTGCTTATTCATTGAGTGCTTCTTTCTTGATGTTGTATTTGGGTGTGGGCATTTTCTTCTTTTTTCTTCTTTTTTCTTCCTTTTGTTCTAGTTGAGCAGCAGGCTTCTCTCCTTGCTGTGTTTGGAATCTTCTTCTTTGTTATTATTTTTCATTCATTATTATGAGTTTCCACCAAAATTAAGGGGGTCGACTTTTTAGTTTACTTGGATGTCATTATTCTAACATCCGCTTTTATAATGCCTTATAGTAGGTAAGCCAGGTATTTTTTGATAATGTTTATATTTGCGTCTTGGTGGAGATATCGTTCCACCAAGAATCTGGTCATTTTCTTGTAGTCTTGTTAGGATTGTGTTACGTCTCGAATATCGTGCCTTACTGTAGTATCTCAGTTAAATATGATGCCCTCCTTGTGCGTCTCTGGATATGAGCGTCCAGGTATTGCCAACTATATGTTTTTGGACTTTTTCTCTGTTACTGGGTCGGAAGGATGGCTTCTTTCATTTGACCCATATTGGAAAAAAACTTTTATTTTCGTTCAGCTGCTCTCTTTCTACACTCGGATTTCTGGTGCTTGAGGGGCCATCAGAAAATTCCTCATCACAAGTTGCTTGCCTTAGTCGTTCTCGCAATCGCTTTCGATTTCCATATCGCTTACAGAAGACATATTTATTTACTGAATTATAAAACCGTGATAAAATGATAACAATTTTAGTTGACTAGAGGAGCATTACCTATTCCTGGATTCAGGGAGAATATATTTTTTTGTTGGCAAAGAACAATTGATAAATCCAACAGGTTGATATTCATTTACCTAAATTATTTCAGTATCTTCTGAGGCTTATCTCCACATCATTTTTTTCAATTGTGACTAGGTTATGATCATGGAAATGAATGTTGTTCATATTGCGTAGAATTTTTTCTATTGAGATTTGGTTTTACATTTCAGAAAAGGATTATGGCTCAGGCCTTTTTTGTGTTAATAACCTATAACCGATTGCATATTGTGATATGGGCATCTCCTTGTTAATTATTCAATTATCCCTTTGATATACTACTTCCGAAAATGCATTTTCTGGATTTTCCATGGTTGAAAATGAATTTTCTCATTCATAACAAAACTACAATTTTCTTTTATTTTTCAACTTTTTTGTGTTGTCAGGTAAAGTTTCGAGTTGAAAATGAGTTTTCTGATTCATAACAAAACTACAATTTTCTTTTATTTTTCAACTTTTTTGTAATGTCAGGTAGAGTTTCAAGTTGAAAATGAGTTTTCTGATTCATAACAAAACTGCAATTTTCTTTTTTTTTTTCAACTTTTTTGTGTTGTCAGGTAAAGTTCCCAAGAGGATATTTTCCAAAGAGTACCAGTTTACAATCACAAACCCAGAAGAAGGGTTCGTGTTCGAACCCATAATCTGTTGTCAAATGCTAGCTATCAAAACATTTAAAATGTTCATGGTGGGACAACATGGAGATTGGTGTTTCGAGATAAGGACCATACCAAAGATGTCTAAACCGAACCACGAAGTCATCAACGTATCTTTACCGCGTGGGTTCAATTCTCAAACTTGTTCTTGTAGAGAGAATAGCTCGGATATACCTCTCATTTGTCCTAAAACAATCCACATAAATATACCGGCTAAGAACAACCTCTACTTCAAGTCACTGAGGGAGATGTTCATCACCTGCGCCGATGAACAGTTTCTAGCTTTTTGGAGAAAATACCTACGTGAGTAAAATTTCGTATAGTAAGAGTCTTCCATATTAATTTTTTTTCGAATAAAAATACTTATTTTCCTAACAAGGGTGGAAAGTGATACTTTTCCGCAAGAGTCTGCAGTTAGCGGAGTTCAGTCAAGATGTCGAGTGCGAAAGAGGCACTTTCCACATGAGTTAGGAACAATATTTTTCCTACCAGCGTAAATGAAACACGGAAAGTTTCCGTTTTGATACCGATTGACGTTATAAGAAATTATGCGCTCAGCCGCATAGAGAAACGTTTGAATTTTATGATTTGCGCATAGACACATGTCGAAATTTTATAATTGATGCGACTCTTTAATATTTTCGTGCGGAAGAAACCCTTGCTATTCACTTTCTGCATGTATATGAGTGCGGAAAGTGAATAGCAGGGCCTTTTATCCGTACGTATTTGGAAAAGTACTACTTTCTAAACGTCAATGCGTGTGGAAACTAATAGTTTCGAAGCTCTAGTGGGAAAAACTATTATTTTTCCTGTTATCGAAATTTCTGTAATGAAAGTCAAATTATGATATTCTAACACTGCAAAAAATAATGCGGTTTTCTCTGGAGGGTCTGAGGTATCAGAATACTGGTCATCGGTATAACTCAGTTCCATAAGTCAACAACCTGGGAACACATGAAATGTTGCTCCTATCACAAGAAGTATATGTCAGGGTGGTTGAAGGCATCGGGCTGACCCTCTTTGGATCCGTCTGAAGGAAGCGTCCGGTGGGGTAAGCTGCGAAGAGAGCGGCGTAGTCCTCCGAGATGGCACCGTGAGCCCAATTCCAAATCCACCAAGAATATTACCTAAGACGAGGCGTCAGCTTGGACAGAATAGAACTCCATCTCGTTGAACTTCTACGGAGAGATGGAAGAACTCGCTAAACCGAGAAGGAGAACATCCTTTTAATGAGAGTTAATTCTATAGCAGAAGATCTTCAACAGATAAGAGGAAGAGCATATCGCACTTCTTGGAAAGAGATCGATCCAGGCAAAATATCCTACCCAAAGTTAAAAAAATGAATACATAAAAAAAGAACATTAAACAAAGCTGCAAAACTCATACACCAACACCGGTTGATGACAAGACAGATCTTGAGGATATTAATCAGGGTATACAGATCAACCAAATCTTCAAATGAATAACACCAAAAAAACCTTCATTAGAAATTAGCTGTTTCACACGAAAATCTTCCCTCAAGAAAGACCAAGACCTAAGGGATCTCGGATGAGATAAGGGACCGTGGAAAGAACGAATGAAGTTATACAAATGCATGTCAACAACAACTCGACCTTCGAAGACATCGTGGATTATGTGTACTTCGGGCCATAACGGTATGTGAAGAAAATAGCATAGGATGTAAAACAAGAAGACCAAAGACAAGAATTGAAAAGGAACCACCATGGATAGACTGGAACCGACTGCAAAAAAATAAAGGAACACCTCATACTTACCTTTATACCATTTCACCATCCAGGAAGGTAATCAAACGAGTACTGCATAGCATCGACATCCAACATCAGGAAGAGACAAATTAATGACCGACTAACAGTAGAATGCAACACCCGAAATCAGAGTGCGAAGGCATAAGAAAATCGGGTTAAAAATATACAATAATAGCTTTAACTAGCTTCTTCATAAAAACCCAAAACAATTCAATCGCAAACTAGAATGAACAACGGCAACATCATCTGAAGAAAGGTACCCATCAAGGAAAGCATGTAAACAACGTAGAAGGAAATATGGAGTGAGGCTGGCGGGCATGATGATGGTGAGTTCTGGATAAAGGAGGCAGAAGAGGAATCAAGCAGGTACCATCAAGGAAGAAAACATAAAAAAGGTTTTAAGAAGACGAATAACTGGTCTGTACCGGGCCCGGAAAGAATTCATGATTATTGGTGGAACTCCTTCAGCTCAACACACATATTTTTAGCGAGAGTATTCCAAAAAGTCTTAACCAGTTACATCCAAACATTACTATTTTACTCTATCGAAGGGAGATAAAACATCACAGCGTTAAATCTGACATCCGAACATCATCCAGCTGGACCTCCTACTGATGAGGAACTATCCGAAGAATGGCATACCGAAGGACTGCATGGATGATATCCAACAACCATAAAAAAGAAAAGTGGAGATAAACAAAGATTCCTTGCATATCTGGAAGCTGGATACCTCTTTCCGGAAACGGAGGACAGGCTGATGGCAATCTAGGACCAAGTGGTCCCCACCAGATCGTACCAGAAAGACATAACGGGGTAAAATCTGACCAGAAATAAATAACGTATGCTCTCAGGCATACTGCCAGAGTACGATCGGTATACCGATCGGCACATTGCCTTGGCGGAAGTTTTTCACCAGGCCATCGCCTTGAAATATGGATTATTAAAAACGCACAAGAATATACACGAATACTTACCAAAAGAAATTCAGCAGTATGATGCTGTAAAGGTATACTGGGACCATACGCTCACAACAGGCCTGACGTTTTTGACAAGAAGAAAAACAAAGCCACCATAGTTGATATCACCGTGGACACGCAAAAGAAGGTCATTCTATGCACTTCAAGGATTGTTAGAAGACTTTCAACAAGCTATTGAAAAATGTCTTGTTCTTTTGGAACTGGCATCATCATAGCCATACCCTGCAAAGATGAAGTAAAAAATGTACTCGGAAAAAAAACAGGTCGATCTTATTTGAATGCCTGGCCACTCCGAGATACCCTTCAAAGAATCAACAGACCGACCGGCTAGGAAATGAGGGTTAATCCCCTTCACTGAGCCATAGCCATTTTGTGACCTACCCGCTAGGCATCAAGGGATGTCAATTGAGAAATGGGAACAAAACAGGAAGCTTGCATTATGGCAGACAATCAATGGTCAAAAACTGGCTAAGTGACTTCTCTCCTACTAGACAAGCTGGACTAAAAAAGTTCTATAACTCATAAAACAGGAACCGAGGAAAATGACAGGCGCACTTACCTGTGAGGTATCTTCTGACAAACATGGGAATAGCATCTGAAACACATTTTCTGTCAAGAAGCCACTGAGACAGCCAAGCACTTGCTGTGCGAATGTGAAGCTGTTCACTGGAAAAGACTACAACACCTTGGCTCGGAACAAGTGATGAATGCAGCCCTCAGAAAGATGATTGAGTTCATTGAGACACTATTGCCGTACTGGTAAACAGCGCGGGATACACAATAGATGTTGAGGTTGAGGTGCATGCGTGGTCGGATGATCTTTCTCCTCTCCTCTAATCTAACACTGCGAAAAAATCTACCAAAAATTGTTATCGTTCAGTAGTCGATGGGCTTTTCAATCCAAACTAGTACAACATGCCTTGAACGAAGAGCATAGAATGAAATGGAATGAAACTTCCATAATATCAAAGAAAAGTCAGTTTAGTGCATTACACATATATATTCTTTTGAAAAAGCCAGAACTTTCACTGCAGAAATATTCCTTTACTATATTACATAATCATGTAAAACAACTGTCCAAAAATATTCATTTTTACACAGTTTCATGAAACTGATAAAATGTATAACCTATTGTCACACTAACTATTTTTGATCCACAGCAACAAGGACAGTTCTGAACATCCTCAAACTGCTCTATAGGTCTTCAGAGCTCTTCTCAGAATCCAGTATTGAACTGAAAGACTTCTGCACCGGGTATCGATTGTACAATATCTACACTGAGGCCAATTCTCCTTTCACTGCTCAGAAAGAAATAGCAATAGATGATATTACTTCGGACAAAAATGTTGAAATTCTCATACATGCAAATCCAGACTCCGTCATATCGACCGGAAGTTATTATCTAGAGCTTGAAACTACTTCAATGATTTGGAAAAGATATTATAAGCTGAATTTTTACGAATCTTAATAAAAGTAATTGTCCTGCATTTTGACTTTCATTCCCTTAAATTTCTAATGATGAAAGGTCCTGCAGGGTCCGACTGATGTCCGACGGATGCTGGCAAGCCTGCGAAACGCGATGAATACCTGAAAATAAAAAAATTGTATATATTGAGATTGAGGTTTTCACGGATGGAATTATTAAAAGGAAACATTTTTTGTCCACTTTCGTGGATTTGTACAGACTGCCCGGATGCGAGCGCTTAGAACAACCTGAGTATTTACTGAAAAAACTAAGAATTTCCTAGAGCAGAAGCCAAGATAATACAAAATTTTTAAATAAGTCATTTTTCAGAAAAGCTCTGTAACTCAAGAACGAATCAATAATATATTTAATATGATCTTTTTAGTGTTATCTTATTATTTCGAAAAAAGAGAGCGGTGGTCCTTGAAGAATTTTTCTTTAAATATTATGGTTCTCGAGATGCTTCCTATGATCATCGAATTCAGGACAACCTGAACAGGCTTTCGAAAAATAAGAATAATAAAGAAATTGTAAACAAAACTGATTAGTTTTTCAAATACATATAATTATATGTAAATTAGACTTTGTACATGAATAATCTATATAAATTATTTCCAATGTTTTGTTTTATCCGCAATTGAATATTTCATAAAAATTCATAAATAAACCTTTCTATTCGTTTCGTTTCATTACCTAATAACAACATTATTTATATATATATACAAGTATTTTCCTGAACTCCTCAACTGTAGAACTATGCTCCTGCAAGACAATCGTTTAATAGCTATGCTCAGCCCTGCAGTGCAATCTCGTAAACCATAGAAATTACTGAAAAAAAAAACGTTTTAGAATTTTTCGAATATCCCGAACAGACACCAAGATTAGGAGAAATATTTGAAAGTCTTTTTTCAGAAACACCCAGCAACTCGAGAACGAATCAAGATATTTGTGATCCTGATATTTTATTATTTCGAAGAAAAAAAGATCGGAAGTTCTTGAAGATATTTTTCTCTAAGTCTTAAAGTTCTTCAGATGCTTTCAGTGGGACACCCTGTACGATAATATAAGCCCTCTAAGCGCGTCTTCCCATAGATAACTATTCCGTTCTCCTTCGTGAACATTCAAGTTCATACTGAGGAAGCAATTCCTACCAAGGATACTTTCTGGTCCATCTGAGGAAGAAACTTAACGCTCGGTTGGTTGTCGCATTTTTTTTGTCCCTATCCAATTCCAATTTCGATCCGGAGATAATTGTGATCCCGGAATATTTTCGCACAGACGAAGGGCGGAGAAAGGAGAGGTTCCGTATAAAAAGATCGCGTGGACCGACTGTCAATCTAATGTTTACCGAAACGTCTTGTCCACCTGCCCCACGCCAACAATAAGTACTGTGCGTTTGTGTAGTTATCGAAGCAACACATCATCTCGTCGATGTTTAGAAGTTTCAACGCGTTGGTGTGAAAGTGAACCTGCAAATTCATTTCGGGGTATTGAAAGTGAATCTATCCAGACATGGATATCGAGGAATTTAGGAATTTCGGGAAGGCTGCCGTGGATTATATAGCCGATTATTTCGAGACCATTAGGGACCGGTGAGTTCTTGGTTTAATGTTTTCAGTAGCGAAAGAGTTGGGTGAATTTTCATTTTTTCATAAACAATTTTACAGATTGATTCAGAATTCAGTATAAAGATTTCAGGAGCATTTTTTTCAGGTCAAAAAATAGTTATTTATTATACAAGGGAAACAAGTATTAGATTTTAGCTCGAGGTTCGCGTCGGGAGACAAAAAACCGAGAGCTAAAATCTAATATTTTTCCCGTGTATAATACACTATTTTTTTCTGTGACAGAAAAAACGACAATTTAATAGTGAAAGAACATATTATTACAATGCATCACAGTAAGAATTTTTAAACTAGTAAGCTGCAATTAGACCAGCGTTGCTAAGGAAAATTTCAAAGTAATCAAATATCTGTCAATTTAATTTTGTGATTTGATTCAAAAATTGCGAACTCGGTAATAATTGTTTAGTAGTTATCTTGTTGAATAATTTAAAGTTAAAAATGTCTGATTCCGAGTTTTCTCTGACTCCACCGGAGTTGATAGAAGCAGCGCAAGTAGCGTCACGAAAATTATTGCCAGCTAAATCGCGGAAAATTTACGAAACCGCGTATTCTAGATTTATGGAATGGAAAATGAAAAAGAAATGCAGTTCTTTCTCGGAGACAGTGTTATTGGCTTATTTTTCGGAACTGGCACAACAACAAAAGCCATCAACAGTGTGGTCGAATTATTCAATGATTAAAAGTTTGTTACGATCCAATAATAATGTAGACATTTCAAAATATTTCAAACTAATTACATTTCTGAAACAAAATGGGAAAGGATACACGCCCAAGAAAGCTGCGATCTTTACGAGTACGCAAATTAGTGATTTTTTAAATAATGCACCCGATGAAGTTTATTTAATGGCCAAGGTTGTTGTTGTATTTGGGATTGCAGGTGCTTGTCGAATTTGTGAAATCAGCCAGGTAACATTGGATGATATTGAAGATTCGGGAAAGTTATTAATTGTGAAACTGAAGCAAACAAAGAATGATGTAAACAGAAGATTCGTAGTTACTGAAGAATATATCAAGTATTACCGAATGTACCTAGCCCTTCGTCCAGCAGCAGCAAAAGATCGCCGCCTGTTTTATGCATATCGCAATGGAAAATGTATCAATCAGGTTGTGGGTAAAAATCAGTTTTATAAGGTACCTGAAACAGTAGCTAATTTTCTTCAACTTGAAAATGCTTACTCATATACAGGTCATTCATTTCGAAGATCGTCTGCTACACTTTTAGTTGAATCTGGGGGAGACTTGATGACACTAAAGAAACATGGCGGTTGGAAATCATCAACGGTCGCTGAAGGGTATGTTGATGAATCGGTGGCACACAGAACAGAAATTGCTAATAAAGTGTTCAGAACGTGTGGCAGTTCTGAAATAACTCCCGATTTGCGACCAGGTACATCAACAGCAGTTGTGTCCATGTCAGAGAAAAATATTATTTCAACACAAGGAAATTCGTCTGTTGTACCGAATAGTTCAAGGAACATGTCTTTTACGCAATGCACATTTAATAATTGTACTTTGGATATAAAGGAAATGTAACTTATGTTCAATAAAATATTCTGAAATCAAATATCTTCCTTTATCTATATGTAGATATATATATCCGGGAAAAAAGTACTCACTTTTTTCCCGGGGAAAAAAGTACTCATTTTTTTTCCGGGGAAAAAAGTGAGTACTTTTTTCCCGGATATATATTTATCTACATATAGATAAAGGAATAATAATAATTCGATCACACTATTGATGGCTTTTGTTGTTGTGCCAATTCCGAAAAATAAGCCAATAACACTATCTCCGAGAAAGAACTGCATGTCTTTTTCATTTTCCATTCCATAAATCTTGAATACGCGGTTTCGTAAATTTTCCGCGATTTAGCTGGCAATAATTTTCGTGACGCTACTTGCGCTGCTTCTATCAACTCCAGTGGAGTTAGAGAAAACTCGGAATCAGACATTTTTCAACTTTATATTATTCGACAAAATAACCACTAAACAATTATTACTGAGTTCGTAATTTTTGAAATAAATCACAAAATTAAATTGACAGATATTTGATTACTTTGAAGTTTCCCTTAGCAACGCAGGTCTATTTGCAGCTTACTAGTTTAAAAATTCAAAATTCATATCGATAACACTCTGACTTTAATATATTGTAATAATATGTTCTTTCAGGGCCCCCGCAAGGGTCATCAACGCCCGCGTGCCGAAAATATTTTGGCGCCCCAAAAAGGGGGGAAGTGGAAAAAAACGTCGCAGGATAATCGGCAAAAAATGTTTCAGTTTTTGTTAGGAATTTATTTGTAGAAGGGTTAAAAAAACTATTAGCAACCTTTATTGAATGCCTTAAGAACTTTATGCTGTCAGTTGTTGCATAATACCTTTTTTAAATGTTTCATTATTTCATTCAAGCATTCGATCAAAACCGCATTTTATTTTAATTTTGTAATGAAACTGCAGAGTTTTCAAAACCTGAGCTTTATTCCTCTTTGAATTATTCATAATATTATATTAAAATATTAATATTATTATTAATAATTATTAAATATTATTCCATACTCCCAGCCATCTTCTCCCTTTGTTGAAGTCTAGCTTTTTTTTGCTCTCGAAATTTTGCACCAGAAGGTCGTTTTCTCTTGTATGGCTCCTAGAATTTAAGAAGAACTTGATCCAAAATTGGTAAGGACATTCACCCATGATTTACTTTGCGCCATTCCTTATGAGAATAACCCGTATGTTTTCATTTTTATGAATTTAAACCTTAAATCCGAGCCTTTAAACCTAAACGGAGTTAATATTAATAATAATAATAAGTTAAGACCGATCTGAAGCACATATCCTGTTCCTGTTATAATAATTAATTTTTGGCAAAGGTGAAATATAATTTTTTTAGAATGTCAAACGGCTACGAACATCAAATAAATAATACAGCTCCAGGGTGCATATTAAAAAAAAAAATTAAGTATAATATGATGGTGGCCCCAGGTAACAAATTCAAAATATCAAAGTCGATTCAATTTTTTCACGATTACAAACAATACTTCCCTATTTGAAGCAAATAAAAATAATATTATAGTATATAGGTATGGGCTAATTTAGGATGTGCACCATTTTAAACAGAAAAAAAAATATCGAATTTTATAGACTAATAGAAATGCTAATACTGTATGTGGATAGGTTGGGTTAGGTTAGGTTAGGTTAGGTACTTACCATTTCATAAAATTTAATTTAATCACAACAAGAAACAGTAAAATAAACCACAATTACACAAAATACAAATCATTCCAATTATCTGAGTATTTTAATTTTTTGCGTCTTGACCTCAACCCCTAAACATTTCGAAACAAAATAACTATTCTTTGGATAGGTTTCTGCTGTTATAGCATAGCAAGCAGATTTTGGTAGTTTCAGAAATTCTCTGTAACATGTAGTATTTTTCCTACAGATGGTGGCGAAAGTTTCAGTAATTCCCCTGGCTAAAAGCTATCGCTTCGGTATTTATGATTGTTTATGTGTACCATATGCGTTTTAGTGATGATCGAAGAAATGGTGCCCGCCGTCCGGTGCAAGGTGGTCCATAAAGAAATCCCGTACCGACAAAGGGATGATTATTTATGATTTGTTTACTCGAAAAGAATCGTATAATTGCAATCTGTGGCCGAGGTTATTTTATAGGGATTGTGACGTTCGGGAACTTGTTTGGATGTGTAAAAGATGTCTTTGAACGTTAAAAATTGTTGGAAAAATAAACAAAAAAAATTTCAAAAACCTTTGGTCTTTCGGATTTTCATGCGGTCTATAAGAGATTTTGGCGCCCCTTAAGAGTGGCGCCCGCGTGCGGTGCACGCGTTGAACGCGCGGTTGCGGGGGCCCTGTGTTCTTTCACTATTAAATTGTCGTTTTTCCTGTCACAGAAAAAAATAGTGTATTATACACGGGAAAAATATTAGATTTTAGCTCTCGGTTTTTTGTCTCCCTCCGCTTCGCGTCGGGAGACAACATAACCTCGAGCTAAAATCTAATACTTTTTTCCCTTGTATAATAAATAACTATTTTTCAAATGGCTGTATTTTCGATAACAATGGTGGTATCCCTATTTGAAAAAAAGGTTTTTGAAGCTTGAAGTTTATAGTCTAGAGATCTCACGATAAAACAATTTTTCAAACAACGTGCACCGCTCAACCTTAATGAACACAGTATTTAAAATTTCTGCGAAATTTTTTCAGTTTTCATTTTTGGCATACAGACTTGGAATTTTTTTTCCAACATAACCACTATATGGATGAGATAACTTGTTCATTCAGCTTCAATATCCTTTTTCCAAAATTTCGACGCGAGCACTTCTCGCTGAAATAATTTTTTGAAAATTCGATCGATTGAAACAGGAAAACTGCTACATGGATTGAATTGAAATTCTGTGGGATTTTTGAGGTGATATTGAATTGTAAAACCCATACTCAACATTGATGGTTTTTTCGATATTTTCAATTCAGCGCTTGATTATCCAAAAAGCCTCCAAAAGCCCTTTTTTATCAACTTTTCATATTAATGTAGAGAACGAAAAGAATTTTTTTCCGAAAATCCGATTACTACTTCTTATAGTGAATTCATTCAAGATTTCAAACATTTTCTGGGCAATCATTGATTGGTGAGCTATTGATGGTTAAAGACAAAAAGGTCCTTTTCAATTCAAAATTGGATATTTCTGAGAGCTCTCGCATCGAAATTTTGAAAAAAGGATAAAGGATATTGAAGCTGAATGAACAAGTTATCTCATCCATATTGTGGTTAAAAATTTCCAAGTCTGTATGCCAAAAATGAAAACTGAAAAAATTTTGCAGAAATTTTAGGTACTGTATTCATTAGGGTTGAGCAGTACACGAGGCAGTACACGATGCTTGAAAATTTTTTCATCATGCTCCGAAAAGTTTTTTTTCAAATTGACATAAGACCATTGTTATCGAAAATACAGCCATTTGAAAAATCGCAAAAAATTTCAAATTTTATTTTGATCCTTTGATTAATTCCCCTAGTGTATTAACTAGAAATAAGAAGCCCAAACAACCTATATTTCAAATTTGATCTTAATATCTCAAAAACTCAAACAGAGCAATGAAGAAAAAACTAAGAAAATCTTGAAACTTCAATGCTCTGTTGTTTGGTAACGTATTTATGGAAAAAAGTCCCATTTTGACCTGAAAAATATGCCGCTGAAATCTTGATACTGAATTTTGAATATACTGTATATAAAAAAACCTAATGATGGATATCGATCATCAAGGTTTGAAACCGAAAAACGAACAAAATTTCTTTCATCCCGAAAATTTCATTATCCTCTTATAAGTTCCTACATGTTTTCAATTTCAATTTCAATCTTCATTGTTGGAATTTCCGAGATATGGATTTTTTCCTTCTTTCATCTTTGCTGAGAAAACCTTCATACTGCTTGCAGGTAGATTTTTTCTTGATTTTTAGATTAAGCACATTCTGAAATGCAAACTGGAAAATTTTAAAAGAATTTTAATCGATACTGAATCAAAGCCATACTTTTTACTATGACTAAAAATCTGATTCAATATAAGTAATTTTTCATTTCAGATATTGTAAAATATATACCTCACACTGACAATTTGAATGATAAAATTCACAATTCAAATTTCGGAATATGTAGATTTCAAACGGTGACTAAAAAAACTGATCTTCCACTTTATTTTATTTTATTTGCATGAAATTCGTAACAAAAATTCATCTTCCAAGATTGAAAACGCGATCCGCATGAATTCTTAAATACAAAATTTAACATATATTTATAATTTGTACTTCAAAAAATTCTGTACTTGGTTAATATTCATTTATTATATTGGTGCAATAATAATAGGATTGGAGTAAATTTTTTGAAGAAATCGTTCTGTTAGATTATTTTCTCATCGTTTGAAGTATGCAATACCTTGATGCTAGAATTAATGAAACTTTGTATTATCACCATATGAAAAATTTTCAATTTTATCAAGGAACTGTGATAATATTTTCCATTTATTCATTGGGAATCGAACAAGGAAAATGAGAAGAACATACACTTCTTAACGAAGTATGCTTTAATAAAAACAGCACTATAGTTTTATAATTGGAAAAAATAGTAGTATATTACCTACTATTTTTTCCAATTATAAAACTATAGTTGTTTTTATTATAGCATACTTCGTTAAGAAGTGTATGCTCTTCTCATTTTCCTTGTCCGATTCCCAATGAATGAATGGAAAATATTATCACTATTAATAACGAAGTATGCTTTAATAAAAACAGCACTATAGTTTTATAATTGGAAAAAATAGTAGTATATTACCTACTATTTTTTCCAATTATAAAACTATAGTTCTGTTTTTATTATAGCATACTTCGTTAAGAAGTGTATGCTCTTCTCATTTTCCTTGTCCGATTCCCAATGAATGAATGGAAAATATTATCACAGTTCCTTGATAAAATTGAAAATTTTTCATAAATTTTTCAAATTTTGAATATGAAAAATTTTTCATTACTACAATTCAATGTGGTCTACCAATTATTTGAATTGAATTGTATCAACAGTGGTTTTCGATAAATGAGTTTTGAAAATTTTTTTTCTTGAATTCCCGAATGCAATTATTGCATTTTCAGTTGGTTAATGAATAAGAGTTCAAAAGCTCTTAACGCCGTTTCACTGCTTTTCTCGGATTTTTATTTAGAGATAATTCCATGAAGTTACAAAGTAACTTAAGATTTCATTAACCATAATAGATCGAAATGAAATTCAAGATATTTAATTCGGGATTGTACTCTGTATTCCGATTAGTTTAGAGTACCTACCTATAAGAAGCATATTGATAGTTTGACCTCCGTGGTATCCCTTCCTGAAAGTGGATGATATTCTTCATATTATAAAGAGAAGATTCAATGGACATTAACATTCATTGAGCTGTTCAAATTTTATTTTATTTTAACCACGAATTTCCTAATTTTCAGTCCTGTTTTGCCTAATGTGGAACCTGGATACCTGAAAGATCTCATTCCAGACGAAGCGCCACAGGAAGGAGAACCGTGGCAAGATGTCCTGAAGGACGTAGACAGAATAATTATGCCAGGTCTAACGCATTGGCATTCTCCCAATTTTCACGCTTTCTATCCAACCGCAAACTCATTTCCAGCAATTGTGGGGGAGATGTTGAGTGCTGGATTTGGATGCATTGGACTCAGCTGGGTAAGGAACGGGGTTAGATTTTATTTGGGATTTTTCAACAATCAATGATCAGTTCCAGAGGGGCGGTTTTTGCAGGATATAATATCATGTAGAATTACGATGAAAGTTTTTGTAGATTTTTTTTTCAATTGAAATTGTTCTCAAATGAATTGTACTGTCACGAGCCTGCCCAATCGGAGCTAGTGCAGTATTGGAACATGGTATGAATGGTATGAAATGTACATGCTACATGTACTCATGCGAGTCGTCCAACTTGGTTTGAACAGACTAAATTGAGAGACTTGCATGAAAGTGCAAGGTTCCAGCTTGAGTAGGGCTAGAAGTTTGGCTGAAGGAATTCGAACAAAACCGATTGCGTACAGACTGGCAGGAAATAAACAGTGTTTTGTTGACTTCTGACTATGAAAATGAGATTTTTCAACGATGTATCAAGATCTACTTCATGTCTTGGAAATTCCTTTCAGAAATCGAAGAGTAGCAGTTAATCTTTCGTGAAGTCTTTTTTCAATGAACATTATAATGCAACATAGTAATTCCTCATAAGTGCCGACATCCATTCTGAGATAGTTCAGCTAATTGCGGGGTTCCAGTCGAAATTCTTCTAATAAATGTGTATACTTACCCCTATTCTGAAACCAATATTTGCTTCACCGTTACCATTTTTTGGATTTTGATCTCACATTTAATGCAACATCTGTAACAATAAGTAACAAGAAGTATCGAAGTCGATGTAGAAGTCGCCGAGTAAGTTGGTACATGTAGAGATGCACCGAGCAACAGACTTCTTAGCCGACTTTGCTTGACATGCCAGGTTGACCGACTTGCATTCGTGCATGTAGCAGGCTCAACATAAGGGAGAATCGGTCAGATATCGGGAGCCGTATAGATAAACAGAAGTAGGGTACACCCGAGGTTTGAATTATTGACTTACAAATTTTGTGCGTTGTAGCCTCTTTCTGTTGAAAATAAATAATTCCTATTTTTATTCCTTATTGTTAAAGATAGGCAACAAAAACATTCGAACGTACTGCGGCTCCTCGCTCTTAAAAAAATACGGCCCAATTACGCCAAATTAGAAGAATGTACACCAAATTGTGACCCATGTAGGGTTTAGACGCCGTTCGTAAATGTTGTACAAGCATAAAGCAAAATCGTCTAGTTATTGGTAGTCTCTAGGCTATAGCTACCGGATAATGCACATCTGGTGAGGGTCTAATCATTCTGCAACATTCTCCACACTGCTTTACGTTTCAGCTTTAGTTCAACAAAGCTAAGAGACAGTCACATTTTTTAAATCGATACTGGAAATCCAGTGTTGAGTTAGAATTTTCTACCAAGAAACCTTTGAAAATGCCTATACCGCAATTGGAGGCGAACGAAACGTCAGGTGAAAACAGGCTGAAAGGCCTGGAATTTATTAACTCTATTGAAAATTCTGGTTATGAAAGCCTTCTGCATTATATCAATCCTGGTTCTCCCAAGTGTTATCGTGCTAAAGATCAAGGTCCCATAATCAAGGCTCACATCACTCTGCAGTTCCATCTTTCTATCTATTCTGTTCGCATTAGGCTAGTATTTAAGCTTAATTTAGTAACTAATCGTGTTTGAACAATGAAAATTTAGTCGAGTAGTTTAGCAAGTAGTTTAGTTAAGTCGATCCATTTTGTTCTATGATTTTCAACGGGCGAGTATTAGTAGAACCTCTCATCATGTGTCCGTGCTCAATGATTTACCGACTAAACAAGTGCGAACATGTCAAATTAGTTGCCGCAAGAATGTCATTTCGCTGGAGCAAAGAAACAAAATCAAAATTTGTTTCCAAATATGTAGAATACGAATGTTTGTGGAATATTCCCCGTATTATAAAAAGAAACAAATCAAACAATCCTCATACTTGGATTGGAGTTCTTATCCCATAGTGATGGAAAAAAATTTTCTGAAGCACGTCGTATGATTTTGTTTGGGGAGCATCTTTTGACGTATATTTGAGGCTTGAACAACCACCGAAGAGGGGACGCTTGAACCCCTTTAAATTAAATAGGGGAGAGGGGTTCAGAGATACTTCATTTGAAAGTTCTCGGAAGCCTCTTCACAACGGTGTAAGAAAAACGTAATTTTGACGAACCGTTTTCACCAAAAACCAGTTTTTAGCTCAAATGGTCCACCTTGAATATTTTGGTTATTTTACAATGTACCGGGTTTTTCACCATAATTTGACCCCCCCTTCAACTTTGTTACTGAAAAAAGTACAAAAAAATGTTTTCTACAAAAGTTTCACGAAATCGACTAGTGTTTTTTAGAATGATTTCAAAAAATGAAATATATACAGAGTGGGCAACATATTGATTGCAACTTCATTTTTTCAAATGGAACACTGTATATTTTTCTATATTTGACTAGCTCTTTTTCCCTTGATTTCGAATATATAACATATATTTGGTCTATCTTTCTTATTCTGAGTACCACAGAGTTTCAAATTTTAAGAACCACCTGGCAAGCTAAGTACATTTTTCAAGTGGAAGGCTGCGATAATTCAAAATGCCCTGTTTTGAGTTATCTCATTGTCAACGATATATGACATACGTTTGTCATTGAATGGAAATATTCATCGAATATGGACTACACAAAAGCGGAAAAATTTGAAATATTTTCACTTTATGTGAAGAACAATAAAAATAAGAAAGCTACAAGGAGAGAATATATAGAGTTGCATCCAAATCATTGAATTCCAATTTATAGTGAAAAACGTATGTCATATCGTTGCCAACGAGATAACTCAAAAAAGGGCATTTTGAATTATCGCAGCCTACCACTTGAAAACTGATTAGTGAGCAGGCTAGGTGCTTTTTAAAATTTGAAACTTGTGGTACTCGGAATAAGAGAGATAGACGAAACATTTGTTATATATTCGAAATCAGGGGAAAAAGAGCTAGTCAAATATAGAAGAATATACAGGGTGTCCCATTTGAAAAAAAGAGGTTGCAATCAATATGTTGCCCACTCTGTATATATTTCATTTTGTGAAATCACACTAGTCGATTTCGTGAAACTTTTGTGGAAAACATTTTTTTGTACCTCTTTTAGTAACAAGGTTGAAGGTGGGGTCAAATTATGATGAAAACCCCGGTACAAGCCCATTTTTATCAAGCCCTCTTTACAACAATCCAAAAAAAATCACATCCTTAAAAAATTGAATTGTTTTATCATGCTCTCACTTTTTATTCCAATCCAACCATCAGGGTATTGCAAATTGAGATATTGGCCTCGGTATTGGCAAACTAGTGCGGCGTAGTGAGGTGGAGCTCCATCTTGTTGGAAAAGCAATTGTCGTTCAAGTAGTAGAGGATCGTTTTCGAATTATTCTTCAATTAACGGATCAATCGCATTCTTCAGCGTTTCCAGATAAATTTCGACATTAAAATTAGCAGAAATAAACAGAGGTCCAATTAGGTGGTCTGCCAATATTCCTACCCTACATCCCACATAAGGATTCGTATCATTCCAAAATCTACAGTTATGCCGGTAAACCTCTCCATTATGTGAAAAAGTTCATTCGCCAGAAAGGCAAACGTGCAAGAAATTTGGGTTATTTTTGATACGCTCGGCCATAATTTCGCAAAACTCTCACCTTTGATCCAAATCATCATCATTCAATTCATGAATTAATTTAATTTTGTACGGATGCAACTTGTGTTTGTGTCATATTCTGAAAACGTTGGATTGGCTAATAATGTAAGCTGCAGAAAGTTGTTGTACAGATTGCGTGTTCAGCAGTTGGACATGTCTCAATACCACAGCTCCTTTTTCATAAATCACAATTCCAATGGGTGCCGTTTTTTATCCATAACTGAACCCGTCCCAACAAATTTTGAAACAAATTTTGAAATCAAATTCATTACGTACTTATGGCGAACGCTACGTTCAGGATAATTTTGATTAAATATCCTTGCAACCGTTCGGGACGATTTTGATTTTGGTAATACAAGCTTACCAGCTCTGCACGTTCTTGCAATGTGTACACCATAATTATTTTTTAAATTTTAAACAAATTGGCAAAGTAATAAATCAACAGATTGATTTATAATATATCAAATAATCGAAGAGAGGTATTATAACCAGATAAACACGCGAAATGAGGAAATGTTTTGATTTGTTTATTTATAGTTTTAGAGAATTTGCTTATAACTCTAGAAAAAAAATTTCAATTCAATTTTTTAACTTTGTTAAATAGGCTCAATAAAAATGGATTTGTACATTGTAAAAATAATCAGAATATTCAAGGTGGCTCATTTGAGCTCAAAGAATGATGTTTGGCGAAAACGGTTTATCAAAATTACGTTTTTCATACATCTTCGTAAAGAGGCTTCCAAGACCTTTCAAATAAAGTATCACTCAACCCCTCTACCAACTCTATTCAATTTTGGGATGAGAAATATATTGGCTCTTCTGAGTGTACTTAAACTGCATTCAGTAGCAAGAAAGTATAGAACTACTGGTAATTTAGTAATTGCAGGAATGGCCCTTCTTAGAAGGGTATAAATATAACCTTTTAAGGTTGTGTGAATTTTATGTTAATGAAAATAGAGTCCCAAATTCAGCGTAAAAATGCTGAATTTGAGGCTCTATTTTCATTAACATGACATTCACACAACTTTCGGACATTCTCAAACTATCGAAGTACTCTTTGCGATCTCCCAATACTGATTCCTTCAGAAAACGCAGAGTAGCTCCTATTTTATTTCTCCTTTCGATCCAATTTCGTACCCATTCTTCCTTTTTATCAATCACACAAATTTTGTCATCCACCTCTTCTGAAAGAGGCAATACGATTAGCTTAATCACTTTATTTATTTTATTTCGTTGTATGCGGTTCATATTCTAAAACACTAGTCACTTGTGAACTGTACTAAAGCAAAGTGCGAACGATTTTTGGACAGAAGAGAACATTTCATTCACTAAATTACTCGCCACCTGACTAAAATAATAGCCATTATGCAAACCAGCCTTAACAGTGCGTGCGGGTTTCGATCTGTTTTGTTTTCAATGTCTACTCAATCATGCATACCTATTTATTATATTTGATAATAGCAATAATGAAATATTCTTGATACTGTTCCACTTTTACGATACCGATGAAATTCAAAAGCTGTTTACCTATCGTATATATTCGGCATTTGTATTTCCATTTCTATTCAGGTAGTCATAAAAATTACATTTAACCAAGTGTAAACCACCTGGATGAAATCACTTTATTTCGTTTATTCATCCGAACAAAGTTCAATATGAATCCCCCTTGATGAGTTGAATACTTATTTCACGTAATTTCTAATTCCAGATTGCTAGTCCAGCATATACTGAACTGGAAGTGGTGATGATGAACTGGCTCGGAAAACTTCTAGGACTCCCAGAAGAATTTCTAAATTGTTCCGATGGTCCAGGCGGAGGTGTTATACAGGTGAGTCTAGCATCTAATATAAATATTTCCTTCGAAAATCCTCATAAATAAATAAATAATTAGTTATATTTTTAGGGATCGGCTAGTGAAGTCACTTTCATCGGACTACTTGCTGCCAAAGAAAAAAAAGTTGCAGAGTTGAAGGCCCAAAACTGTCCTCTAACCGATGCAGAAATCAAGGGAAAACTTGTAGCATACTCCTCGGACCAGTCAAATTCTTCAGTTGAGAAATCCGGTCTCCTAGGTTCGATGCCAATGAGACTACTCCCAGCAGACGAACACGGTATTCTTCGTGGGAGTGTCCTATTGGAAGCCATTCGGAAAGACAAGGAAAAAGGTCTTATACCGTGTTATGTCGTTGCAAACCTTGGCACTACCCCAACCTGCGCATTCGATAACTTGGAAAAATTCGGCCCAATATGTCAGAAAGAAGGTTTATGGCTTCACGTTGATGCTGCCTATGCAGGTGCTGCTTTTGCTTGTCCCGAATACAGGCATTTGAATAAAGGTGTTGAATATGCCGACTCCTTCAACTTCAATCCCCATAAGTGGATGTTGGTAAACTTCGATTGCTCGGCAATGTGGGTTAAAAATGCAAAATATCTAGTGGAAGCTTTCAACGTCGAAAGACTGTACTTGAAGGATCAACACAAAGGTTTGGCCCCAGAATACAGACACTGGCAAATAGCTCTCGGGAGAAGATTCAGAGCCTTAAAACTATGGTTTGTCCTCAGAATGTATGGAGTTGAAGGTATCCAGAAACATATCAGACACCAGATCTCTTTAGCCAAGTATTTTGAGGATCTTGTTTGTAGTGATAGCAGATTTGAAGTGTGCTCTTCCAGTATGGGACTGGTCTGCTTCAGACTGAAAGGAATAGATGCTTTAACTCAGAGGCTATTAAAAATTGTAGGAGAAAAGAAGTCGATATATTGTATTGCAGGTAACCATAACCACAAATACTGCATACGATTTGCTATATGCAGTAGGTTGACTGAAAAGGAAGATGTTGAATTCGCTTGGAAGGAATTCAAATCAGCTGCTCATGAAGTGTTTGCGATGGAAAAAACATATAATATTATCGATGAGAAAACAGAAAAAAAAATTCACGATATTCACATAACTTCACCAATATGTGAAATATTACATGAAAAAACGAAATAAATCCTCTAACCCTTTATCTCATCCAACACACTTATTATAATGTATAATTGATCACAGTGTACCTAGAGGTTTCTAGTTTTTAGAGAATAATAATATTTTTGAGGAATAAATAATTATGTGATAACACTTATGATATTGAATCTTCATTATCTAATGGGATGTAATTGGAATTATTATTGTCCACTGAGAATTTGAACCAAATAAATTATATATCATTTGAACTCGAGAATATAGTTTTCTTTTTATATCATTCCTATACTATAATAATACAAGTTACACATCCAAATTTTTCATATCTTTATTACAGAAATGTTTCACCATATTGTTTTTGTAACAAATTTGTGTTATTTGTTCCCAAAAGAATATGTGAGAATTTTGAATAGCATTCGGTAAATGTAATTCTTTAAAGGTCTTATTGAAAATAGCAAATATTCTAACTTTATTGAACGGTCAAATCTTCTATTAGATATGCACAAAAATACAAAATTCTAATCATATTTTGAGATAAGGTTTAAAAAACTTCCAAGAATCGTTATTGCTTATAATAAACCAAAATGGAATGAAAAACACTCCTTACTTCACAATATGGTTCACCTCTTAAAATATCTCAAATCATTATAAAGATGAATGAAAAAGATTTTGGAACATCAAAGATTCAGACCAGGTTTCCTGCATTCAATACGTTCGTCATCATTGGTTGAGTTATTCTATACTGATGAGCTCAGAAAAAAACGAAACCAGTCTATCGATACTTTTTGGTATAATCAACCTAGTGCTAGTATGATTTCTCTAATAACAAAAAATTGAAATATTTATATAAGGTGTAGCAATAAGTAATACATTATTTTTCCAATAGTTGGCTGTACTTATCTTTTGTGACAGTTTTGTGATCAGTTGACTCAGTTGGTTTTGAGCGCGCGTCAAATATGAACACTAGCTAAGATGTCTAAAAACCTGGTGTATGGACTGATTAGCCTTTTGTTTTGCCAATTTTGAGAATATTAGTTTAAGCTTTTAATTGGCTAGGATCGGGTTTTAATTGATGTATCCTGTCAAAATCAAAGGAAAAAAGATCGAAATGAAAGGTATGACATTGCGGCGCCGCCACGAAATAAATTATTTTCAATTTGGTCGAATCTCATTCCATTCAAAA
Organism: Harmonia axyridis; assembly: GCF_914767665.1. Lineage (NCBI taxonomy): Eukaryota > Metazoa > Arthropoda > Insecta > Coleoptera > Coccinellidae > Harmonia > Harmonia axyridis. The sequence continues at coordinate 26,856,636 of NC_059504.1, read as the reverse complement.
ATTAACGAGTGCATTCAACATATTTTTAGACATCTTAACACTAGCAAAGGGTGAAATACGCCATATTTTACAGTTTGTCTTCGATACAGGCAAAAATACTAACCAGGAACCCTATGCTTGACAAGTGATCTTTTTGACGTACATGTTTCACGAACGAATGGTTAAAGCGCGAGCGGTTTTCCAAAATCTATTCTTGATGACCGTCATTAACCTGTTCAAAAACGTTTACTCCCAAAAGCCGGCACCATTGTAAAATTTCGCAGATGAGATGAAATGTCATCAATTTATGTTCCGTCAATTCAAATTGAAAAAAAATTCGACGTGAAATTGTTCACCAATATTTAAACATGTCCCAACAAATGGAAAGATGAATTCGAATAAATGATAGTCAAAAAAATTGTGTGAGTTTTTGAAAAATTACGCGGATCTTTAAAAGGATAAATTCACAAAATGCACAAAAAAAATGGGCAGAAATTTGTAACATACTTAATAATATATGCCGAGTGCATCTAGCAATTGGAAGAATTGAAGAAAGGTTAAGGCCCGGTGCACACATCCGACTATTGCAGTTACGACACCCGTTGCGGTGTCGTACCTATTCAATGCACACTACATACGACACCGTCATGGTTGCGGAGCCGGATCAATTCACTTCAAAGAAGAGCTCAATATCCAATTCCCTCTCGGCCATTGTGCGAACTCACGACAAACGTCGTATGTGTGCGCAGGCCAATTTGGAATAGAGTACTGAGAGATCGCATGTACGACTGCGGCACAGTTGCGGCCTAGAGGGACATGCTACCAAAAAACGACCGTATGCTGGCAGTTACGACGTCGCAACTGCACGGCGGGTAGTGTGCATGCTCCCATTTGATTCTTTGTACCACAGGCCGCAAGTACGACACAGCAACGGTGTCGTAACTGCAAAAGTCGGATGTGTGCACCGGGCCTAAATTTGTTGAGTTGGCAAGAACCAAAGTGAAAGTGAGCGAAAAAGGCATGTAAGAAGAACAGGCAGCGGACTTCTATGGAAAGCAAATTATCCAAAACGGAAATGAATATAATAGATATTTTTAAAATAGTATCTTTTGAGAGACATAGTGGGACTTAGTTCCTGAGAAAACTACTTTGATGAATTGTTTCGCAGGGTGATGCCCAAAGTATTTCATCATTGCTTTATCAATGGACAAGTTTTCATGCAAAATTCCAAATGTTGAAATTTTTTGTTGAGGATATTCATCAATGGTCGAACTTTGTACATTTTGTCGTTCTTATCCAGCTTCGAATTATCAGCCAAATAAATTTACAGTTTCAATGCTGTGAATCTATTTCTGATTACCTATATTATTTTATATGAATGGAATACCTACATCTTCATCCGAATTCCAATTGAGATGTTGTTCACAAGGTAATTTTCTGGTAGCAAGTGAAGAGAAGGAATCCGATAAAAATCTTAAATCTTCATTTCATCATGAGTGACGTTGAATTTATTATTGTTCTCGGAGATTGCGTGAATATTAGTTTGGTGTACAATATACACCACCACTTCGTCGTTGAATAATTTTTCGAAAATTTGCAAGGCATTCAATCCAGACAATTCGTCACGAACCTTACTCAATCGGAAATACAGATCCATTAGTGCTCTCAATATTCATATTTACAGATGTTTGACACCACTTTGGTAATGCTTTTCTCTGTCTTTTCCCAGATTTCTTCTCTAAATTAGACAACGTTATGGTATCATCATCATCCCACTCATATTAGAAGTCATTTTTATCTTCCTGTACGAATGTATTCATTTCCAATTCTCCAGGAACATCTATTGGCAGAGTAGCTTCCATCAAGTCATCATCATCATCAAATTCCTCCTCGTCAGTTTGATGATCCACTTCAAGTGGAAATATAAAGATATCGATTTCAGACTCAGTGGATCAGATGTCTCCAAACCCATCTACCGCATCCGCTAATCTGGCGTTTTTTTTTCATAAAATGAGGACGTAGGAATGATTTTTAATGACATTTTTGAAAATTCGAACTGAATATAAAAAACTAATGTCCAACATTGACATAACCGACTGTATCCAATTAAGTACAGATAAGTTTGCAACAATATAAAAAAAAAATAAAGCAAATAAACGTGTGATAAATCATTCATCATGCGAAATATAATTATTATGCAAAAACTATAGGCACTATTCATGATATTGTCCACTCACCTAATGTAACAGCAGTGGCGACGCCAGCTTTCAAAAACAGGGGTGGCCAAGAGGAAGCCAGTTTTTTTGAGGGGGGGGGGGCAAAGTAAAGCGAAATTAAAGTTCTGCTAACCTTTTAGCCTTAGTTTGTCAGGTGGCAGCAATGTTTTAGATGAAAATTATCCAATTGATCCTTTTTTTATATGGAAAATCCATTGCTCATTAACAAAAAATCATCATTATTTGATGTTTTAGTATTTTTTTAACATTTCTGACCATCCTACCTATATAGTATCATATATCATTTTCAAGGGAAAAAATATCGAATTCAACGAAGTAATGATATATAGGGTGTTCCATCAAAAAAAATATAGGTTTGTATTGAATCTTCAAAACCATACCCCGAGAAAAAAAATTGAGTACGCCACTGGATTCTACGCAGAATTCTGAATCAGATGTAGTTTTTACCTCAGCATTATTCCTAATAACTTCGGAGATAAAGGAGGGGTCCGAAAAGTATCAATTTCCAAAATCGCCCTGTATCTTTTGAACGGAAACAGTTATGCAAAATCTGATTAGACCAACTTCAGTTTCACGAAAAAGTAGGACAGGAACGTGAAAACCGCAAGGCTCTATCTTAAATAACAAGCGAGAAACCTGGCAGTCTCACCCAAAATGGGATGCACTGTACAGAATAATAAATTTGGGCTATTTAATGATAGATGTCTACATAGTCGCAATAATTTGGTGTACCCAAATGGGTACCGTGGACAATAATGGGTTAAGCTTATTCAATATTAGCCCTATTCTGTAACTCCAAATCGAATAGAGGTGGTATGGATCTAATAGCCATGCACCGGTATCGTTTCGACATGGTGTTCTCAAAATCAAATTAAATTACTATGGATATCAATCAATTAGGAAATACATTTGGCGATAGCAAGCCCTAATGAGTGCAAGTGTCTTTCAGCGTCAATCTGGATATTTATGACTATGATAATGCTTTTTTCATGGGAATTAACTTTGTCGATATTGCTGTATGTTGTTCATGAACGAATAAATTATATTTTTATAATAAATGGATTTAAGTCGGTAAGTAATTTAAGCATAGATAATAGTATATTATTCGACGAGTGGAACTCATCTGCGTGAGATATGACCTACATTTTCGCTCGTTACATAATATACTACATATTATCAATGCTTAAATTACTTACCGACTTAAAATACTCACTCTTTCGATAGATCAAATGTTGAAAACGAATGTGATTAATATGTGCGAACAAACAGTTATTTCGAAAATTGGTTTCCAGAAATTTTTGAGGAATCAATTCTCTTCCATAATTCCTAAATAATAGGATATGACGAACATCTGAACTTTAATGAAAGTGTAAGACACAGTATTATATGGATCCAAACCACGTCAACTCCTCATTAACATCAATATAAAGCCATAAAATGTGAGATAAGGATTTACCTCGGGATTTACATAGATGATTTGAATTATTTTAAAATTACTTAATCGTTGAATTATCTACCATAAAACGCTTTCACCTTCATCATCAGTTTTTCGAAGATACAGTGTATGAGAAGTTGCAAAAAAAAATTTAAAATATAGTTTGCATTGTTTTTTTGTCTTCATGTTCTTTCTCACGGAATCAGATATCAACTTTTACGAATGGTTATCCAACCGCCCAAAAATTTGCGATACGAAAATTTCAAGGTGATAATGCCTTACTATCAATATTTTGGTTACTGTTTATTTATAGTACTATAAGGAGTTATTACCGCAAAGTCAATAGCAATAGCTTTATTCCCTGAATCCTGTACACAAATATACAAAGAAATGGAAAACCGTCAATAACAGAAAAAAAAATTCAAACTACATCCTAGAATCTATATCACAATAACTCAAAAATTCTGAAATAGAATAAGATTCTATATTAATAATCAAGTCTGTGAGATTTTTCCTGAATTTCCTAATACCAATTATGTCTAGTACATTTTTGGGTAGATTATTATAAAATTTAATACACATATACTTGGAAGTTTTATCAGTTAATGTAATTTTATGTATCGGAAAGTGAAAGGGAATGGTACGTCTTGTGTTATTAATATTTTTGAGATCCTCAAAATAATGGGGACTTGTTTTCACAGAAAGAACGCACTCCAAAACAAACAATCCAAAGAAAGTAAGAATTCTATTCTGTCGGAAGCCCCTCTGCATGATTCTCTATATTTTAGACCAATCATAGATCTTAAAGCCGACTTTTGCAATCGGAACCACTACCTCAAATCACGATTCCGTACCTGCAGGCGCGGATCCAGGCCCCACTTTTGGGGGGGGAACTTTTAGATACTCAAAATACTGAAAATGTGGACCCCAGACACTTTCGCCATTTTGGGACGTCATTTTTTTTGCCGTTCATAGATATGGATCTTCCCAAAATGTATTGAAGGTGAAATTTTTGCTGATATTGTAATTATTTGAGCCTAAGTATGTCAAATTCTAGGAGGGACGGCAAAATTTAAGAGGTGCCTGGGTCATTTGGGGGGGGGGGAACGTTCCCCCAGTTCCCCCCCCGTGGATCCGCGCTTGCGTACCTGAGTATAGAATCAAAATTCGCAAAATAAATGGATCTCAAAAGTTGCTTATTTACCCGTCGAGATAACACCCTCATCATATAAATAGCCCGATTGAGTCTTTTGCATAGATGATGAATATGTTCGCAATTGATTATAACAATAATAATATGCTTTATTTATCCCCACATGAAATAATACAAAAAAAGTAATACACATGATTGCAAATAATTTTCCAAAACCAAAATATTCCTTCATAAACAAAAATTTATACATTCTTTACAAAAATTGAATAATGTGATTTATTTCTGTTGGATAATAATAAAGACAATTTGGAACTAACTGTAATTATTTTATATTAATATTCCCTCTGTAACCATTTAAGACGAATCTTGTGAATGGTTATTTGACTTGAAAATATTTCCTGATTGAAGCTGTTCCAATACGACCTAACAGAAGCCAAGGAGTTGGTATGTTTGGTTTCATCTAATCTGAGCGTTTTTCAAATCGACCAATTGAGTTACACGCTGTCGGGACTGAGAGAGAAGCCATCGCTTTATAGTTTTCTTGAAGAGCTGTTCTGTAGTTATTGCCTGTACATCCTGAGGTAACTTGTTATATGTCCTTGGAGCAAGAAACACGAAGGATCGCTGACCAATAGTTTTCCGCATTTTTGGTACATTATAAAATAACTTCCGTGTTCCATAGCTGTGAGACACCAGATCTTGATTACTTTTGGTCTTGAAATGGTACTGAAGAATGCGAGCACAGTACAGCTGTCTAGGATCGAGCAGTTCAGATTCTTCATAGAGATCATCTGACGGGTAGGTAAAATCTTTTCTCATTAGTATCCTAAGAAATCTCTTTTGGATCAGTTCGATTTTTTTCATGTGAACATTAGTGGCACCCCCCCAGACCAAAATTCCATACGAAAGCAAAGACTGAACGAGTGCCATGTATAGAACCCTCAGCTGCCCGGCGTCACAAAACCCAGAGCACAATCGATACAAAGGTAGCAAGCTTCTAAGTTTCTTCGTTAATGCATCGATGTGGTAATTCCATTTCAGACAACAGTCTACAACGATACCCAAATATTTAATTTCAGTTTCCATCCTCACAGTATTGATGTTAGTTTCTCGAGATATGGAGAGTTCTGTGTATTCCGGAAGCCCAGATGGGACATTACAAAAGGGCATATAGACTGTCTTTTCCGGATTGTAGGTCAACAGCTTAGAGTCGAAGTAGTTCAGCACTTTTTTGAGATCTTCTTCTACAATTTGTTTCAGCACCCACCAATCCTGTCCTCTATAAAAAATAGCTGTATCGTCAGCAAATGCTATGATCTCTCCGGATATAGGCAAGGAAAAAAGGTCATTCAAGTAGATTAAAAAGAGGAGAGGCCCAAGGACAGTACCCTGGGGCACTCCATACTCAACCTTAGTAGTAAAGCTTCCGACCCCGCTCACCACCACCACCTGCTCTCTATTATTTAAGTAATCTTCAATTAATTTGTACTCATTTCCTCTGAATCCAAAATTTTCTAGAGACGTGAGCAGGCCACGGTGGGGAACGGTATCAAAAGCCCTTGCCAAATCTATGTAGATGCACATAGCTGGCATTCCATCATCTAGTGCTTTATATATCTTGGACATGAGATCTGCCATGGCATCCTCTGTAGACTTCCCAGGGATGAATCCATATTGTCGGCGAGATAATAGTTCATATTTTTCCAAGTAAGATGTTATTCTGTTTTTCAATAGTTTCTCGAACACCTTGCCCAAGGTAGAAATTACTGATATCGGTCGATAATTGCAGGTTAGATGTTTTTCGCCGTTTTTATAGACTGGAGTTATTACTG